>NC_135267.1:78821849-80032349 GCF_051311805.1 Agelaius phoeniceus
GGGAAAGATGATCAAATAAATAATTAAAAAGGCACAACTAAACAACATACTCTCCTACAGAACTTGACTTTTATGCCAAGAACCTAAATCAGGGCAGTCAGGCTTTCAAACTTGGTAACAGCTTTCAGAGTGCATTAGTCTTGCTCGCGAACAATTTCCTCTCTGGCACAGCTCAGAGGAAGATATCCATGCTTACTTCATTAAACCTATCAGCAGTGTTTGACACTGAAGATCACCATGTGCTGCTGACTTGCCTGGGAGACTGGCAGAAATGAGTCAGTCACCCTGAACTGCATAGGTCAACTCCTATCAGTCAGATTTCAAGACAATTCTGATGGGTGGTTTCTTTCCAGCCCTGAAAACTATTATTTCTGTGATGCTACAAAGATTGTTCTACCTCTTGTTTCATTTAACACAAAAATTTATGAGAAGTCTTGAGACAGCAGATTTCTTCAGTGGGAGCAGAAGCTATCAGATGCCTTATTTTATTTCATTCCTGCAAACACAGAGGGACTTGGGAAAAAAAAAAAAAAAGGATACATTTAAAAATAAAAAAAACCCAGCCTGGAATGAATGAAAGGTGAGGTACAGTGTGGAAAAGGCAAAAGACACTGAGGCCCAAAAACTGCTGTGAGGTTTGATGAGGTACTTGTATGTCTTAGTTGAGGCTGTGCTACAAAGGAGCACTTTATCAGGAAGATGGGTACAGTCTCAATGCAAGACTGAGAAGTGGCCAAAACTAAGTCACTCAGCCCTCCTGCTTCTTCAGGCAGCATCTCTGCACAAACAGTGCCATCAGCCATCCCTACACATGCACTGCCACCGTCTTTGTCTTCCTGTTTTCCAGTTGTACATTGAAAATGAATATGTGGATAATGACATCAATATGTTATGCAAACAACTGCAGCTAACATTGACAGACTCAAAAAACTCCTTCTCAAGGTTTTTATATTATACTTCAGAAATTTGGAGTTTAAAGGATAAACATATATATTATAGGACAACTGAATAGAAGTCCTTCTCAGCAGGATTATTTAAATATCACCAAAAAAAACCACCTCACTTGTGAAGTGAAAATGGGACATTTTTGTCTTTTTTACATTCCATTAAGATTTAAGCATACCAATTCTGAAAAAAATCAAAACTTTTTCTCATGTCTTAAGCAAAAGCATGATTTTTTTCAGGTTAAACAGTTAGATTTTGATAGCTGAATTCTGGCTGCAGCATGTGTACAGTAAATCATACTCTTTTGACTCATACTCCAGTATACATAGAGGGCTTATAGCAAAAAACCCCAACAAACTACTGATACTTATTCCACCTTCTATAGGCTTCTATACTCTTAACAGAGAACGTTCTCAGATATCAGTTTCTTTTCAATTTTTGGTAGTTACAGAAGGCATAACTAGTCATTAAAGAGCAACATTTTAATGTAGGTTGCAAATCTACTTAGAACAGTAAAAAAAATATATTCTAAGCAGATAAATTAAGCTTCCAATACTTAAGTCCCAGTCTATTAACCGAACACACAATCACTAAATAGATGCTTTTTTATAAAAATGCAAAATAGATCTTAATATCTTAAGAATTTATTATCCTATGATTGCATCTTACCTCTGTAATTCATGCCATTTTATTTCTAAAACAAAATTAGCAAATGATAACTTTCCATAAAATACCTATCCGTGGAAGAATTCATTTTATTACCCTTCCGAAACCACAAATGGTGAACAACAGAAATGAAGTGCTACTTTCATGTTATTAATTATCTTTCACTTACACAAGGAGCAAACCCACATTAATCTCATATGTTTACTCATAAAAACCATAAATTACAAAACCTATTTTATATTACTGAGCATTGCTAAAATTATTTTGGTCTTTTTCTCACATGGGAACACAGATATTTGCCTTATACAAAGCAATTGTTCCCGCTATCTGCCTTTTATTTAGCACTTAATTCTATTTTAAGAACTTATTGCCTCAAGGCGATTTTTCATTCATACTACACAAATTTTTTATATAACAAAATCTTTGATGTACATTACCATGCTTAGACTTACTGGAATCTTTGCAAACTAGAAGAGTTACTATGATTATCCTTCCTGTGTTTTAACTGTCTATCAGAAAACATTTAGTAAAATTTGAGAATTGTTTCTTAAATGCTATACCTTTTCACTAAATTCGTGTTTCCATAACATTAAAATCAGGAGGTTCAACAATGGGACCTAATAAACAACAACATACTTCCTGGTTAACTGCAAAACTTAGTGACAGATTCTTGAACCCTCAGTCATATCAAATTACTCCTACAGGCTAAACAGGGGAACCAATGAGGAAGTGAGAGGTTTCTCCTCTGCCATTATTTGAAGAGATCTTCTGCTTACTAGTGAAGTTCGAAAAGGATCTGCTTCGCATATTCTGATTCCACAAGAAGTTCTGTTGTGTGCTGCTGAGCCCCCTGCCATCAACTTTGCTGGTACCAGTCACTTCACTAGAAAAGCACCAAAGTCACCAACATTCTTGTAGTTCCAATACTGAAGTCCAGGCTCTGAGAGAGACTGTTCATTTTCACAATGAAATTGTGCAACTCAGTTATTAAGTTTTCATCTTCAAGAAATAGCTTCTGACTGAAAGCAACTCAATATTTTTCTTGATTGCCTGATTCATTTGTGATATTGCCATTTCATTTAGATTTTGTAATTCCATCCTTTTTCATGGTGAATGAGTATGCATACCATATCTAAAACACCTTCAGGAGGAAACAAGGCTTACACACCCATGTTGTGATTGCATTTGCCTGCCTTCACTCCTAAAGATGGGCATCTGTTGGTCATTTTAAACTGCATTTGAGGAAATGGCAGTTTCACACATCAACAGCTGACCATGTTTTTTGGAAATACTGGAGAACAGACAAGGGTGATCCAAACAAGAGGCTTGTTTGTCATGTTACTAGACACCAAATACTGTATTAAAAAGCAAAAGAAGGTTAATTTTTATACTAATTAACCAGGAAAAAAAACCACCAAAACAAAACCCTGCAGATAACAGACTTTGCTAGTTTGAATAATTGGCACCTAGTGCAGTAGCTTATTTTCACTTTGTGGGTGTTTTTCATATAGAAGCATAATCTTTTGTGGTTAGGCTACAAATTTTAAACGGCTCTAGAGAGTCCTTCTGAAAACACAAGAACCATGACAATATTTATGAAGATCTCCCTTAAAAACACAACTTATTTCCTTTCTTTGGAAAAATATGATCCAAAATGATAATTTTGATCAGACAGTTTGTAACTTGCAAGAACACAAGACACACTAACAGCTCCTTAATGGATACCTTGTGAACTACTCTGTGTCTTACAGTGGGTCTATGGGACCCTGAAGTAAAGTTAATATACACATAAAGCAGTCAGTTAGGGATCAAGAAAACAGGGAAATTGACTGGAAAAACAAAGTATAAGGAAACCTAAAGTATAAAGAAATCTAAGCATAAAGAAACCTAAAAATATAGGCTAAAGGAAACAGTATACTACAGAGGATTACAGAATCCCTTCATATAATGAGCATATTACATTAAGTGGAATGCCCACTAGGTAATAACCAATATTTAAATTATGGCATTTTCTAGATGGTTAATGGAAAGCTTTCAGCCCATTGAGTTACCCACAGTACAAACCCACGATTGGTTTGAACACTAGCCCCCCAGTGTCAGGGTAAATTCAAAGAGCCCAAATTAGGCTTTAAGGTCAGGCTCCTCCATTGTTAGTGGAGAGAATGAGAAAGTTCAGCATGTTTAGATGCTGACAGACAAGCTGAATACCTAGACAACCCTGAATATAGGGATGTATGTGAATTTCCATTCCTCTTTGGAGTTAAGACACTTGAATCAAGACTATAAAAGTGATGCATCAGACTACTGAAAATGCAGACTGTGAAATTATTTTCTGAAGACTGAAACCTGCTTTCAGCAAGGTCCCCTTAAATAATATTGTCTTCTTTTGCATATTTATCTGGGAGTTAGAAAGAGGTGATGATTTTGTTAATTTCTGTGTTAAGAGCACAGTGAAGGCTTCAAAAGAACTACTGACACAAGGGAGTCTACCTCCAGCCCATTGGGAAGAGTGTTCAGTTAGGAGTCAGCTGATCTGCATTCAGTCTAAGTATGAACTATAAACTGTGACTTCAAGCAGAAAAAGGTCATATGAGTATCTCAGCTAAAGGAGCTCTCAGAGGAACTATTTCAGCAATCAGAACAAACATTTTGCTCAGAAATGCTTAGCCTTGTCATTGACTAAACATTTGTGACAAACACCCTTCAGCAAGATTTTTTTAATAGATCTTTGAAGAGATTAACTAAAAACTGAAGAATATTTAATTCAATAAAGGAACAAGAACTCAAAGTGTTCTACTTGCCAGAAGCAAAAGAACAAATATGACAAAATTATAATAATCACCCTGATACTACCAAATAGTGACCTGATAAAGAACAATTAAACAAATATAAAATGTAGGGAAGAAATTTAGAGTTAACTGATTTGTTAATGGCAATTTTGTAATTAGCTCTGCAAATATATTTTAACATTTCCACCCAATATACACTTTATTATTACTATCTAATGTAATATTGTACAATAGAGGCAGAATTGTTCTATTATTAGTAAAGGGTCGTTTGTTTTCTCACTTAAGGTGAAAAATATTTCAATTCTACCTGGCGTCAGGGAAAAGGAAAAACAACAATCCAAGCAAAACCAAATATGTTAAAACCCAGTAATTTCTTCAATAAAATTTACACCCAAAGGTCTAAACACTTTTTACTATTGACAGGCACAGCATTGTCAATGGTTGGCACTCAGTTAACATTTCTCTTATAAAGGTTCTTTTGTCAGATAACAGCAGACAGAAGAGTTTGTGAAATCACCTGTAATCTTAAATGCATAACTCACTGATTTCTTATTGATACACTGGAAATTGCTTTACTTTTTAAGACTAAAGTGACAGATGTTACACAATTTTAGTGCACTGTCTATGAATTCTTCATACTAGATGAACAACTGGATGACTGAAAGCCTTCAGAAGCTATCAAATAAAATCTTAAAACTTGACTGTTGTCCTGAATCATAATATTGAAATACATCTTGAATATGTCCAAAGGCATACTAGAGACTTATAAAATAATCATGACTTAATCAGACTTTAAGTAGAAGGCAGAAGCATGCTAAAATGTTACTTTTGTGGATTTTTAGGGACAGTATATTTCTCTAAGTAATTTTTCACTCTACAATATTTGCATGGTGAAATTTGACTAAATGTGATAAATTCATATGGGTATGAACTGCAAATTTCTAATACCCTTGCATTGGATAAGTTAAGCATTGGCATAATTTAGAGCTAAAGCAGACTCTGACACCACTATTACCTTTACTTTCTAAAAAAACCCAACATATCTCCTAGCTCAACCAGAGGTTACACATTATATACAGAAATCACTTTCTGAGTTTGACAGACTGCATTACACAGGAGATGAAATCAAGTTCTAGTAATTGTTCCTCTGATCTTTAACTATTAACATAAAACCTTATTAATTAAATGAAGGAAACACAAATTAGAGGGGCATGAGATAGTTAGTAAAACACTGTATAAAAATATTAAAAAATCAGGTAATCCACATATACTTCCCATGAAAAATATTTCCCAGTCATGCCTTACAATTTAAAATTATAATAAGCTCATCCCTATGAGATTGTTTTTTTGTCCAGTAGACATTATCATATGGGGTATTCTAATAAGGTCTGGGTATAAGCTTCATGTTCTCCAAAAGTTTTCTTCTCACGTGCAACTGCCCTCTCTCCAAACACACCACTGATAAACATTACTGCAAGAGAAATCCTGTGATATAAAATGACACCATCTGGAGGAGAAGTAAATAAAGCCAGAGAAAAGGTGAGCACAAATAGCAGATGAGTGCAGGAAAAGACTTACTTTGGGAAGTACAAATGTAAGATTTCAACTTCTGGGGAAAAAAAAAAAGTTTATCAAGTTCTGGCTACAATGTCAGTAAAAGTATGCATGCACCTTTTCCTAAACAGTTTTATCTGAGAAGATATCCAATACAAAGAAATAATGTGACATTAAAACATCATCAATATGAGAGTAAAATAAGCCAGGGAATAATTTATTTTTTACAAAGATTTAAATGTAGCCCACCAGTCTTTTCCAGTAAGTATAAAATTATTAGCCTTGAAACAGAAAAACTCAATCATTAGGTATGTCCCCTAATTCTGTGCACCAAGACTTAGTGAAAGAAAGAAAGAAAACTAAATGCAAAGCTTTCAGATTTCTTAGAAGACTTCTTAAATACTGTTTTAAAAAGGGGTCTGTGATGGCCATATTCAGTGGAACATCCAGGAGTGGGAGAATACACAGGGGCACACACCAGCCTGAAATGCATGATTTTGCACAATCACTGTCTTGCACAGATTCTTGCACCCCAACTCTTTAGCCAGGATGTTCCCTGCCCACAAGCCCTTGCACACTCACTCCCTTGAAGAAGTTCTTCCATGAGGCTCTCCTCACTTCCTTAAGTGAAAAAAGCAAAATAAAAATTCAGCAGATAACATTTCATTCCATAAATCATGGGCTTAATAATACAGCTACATAAGATTTGCCATTAAGACAAATCTCACATAGAAATAACAGAAAAGAATTCCCATCTAACAATTACTGAAAGAATGAAAACTCTGATAAACTTAGAAAACTTAATACCTACAGATATTTTCAAGAACACCAAGTAACTCCAAACAACTTATGCAGTAGTTCTTTCATATTATAATGAGATGCAAAGCAAGACAAAAATTATTAAGAAACGCTCACGTGATGACGGCAAATCAATAGCTGTCCTACACGCATAAGGTGGGCAAGAAAACACTGTACCCTCCGGATTTAGGTCAGTTTCTGTGTAGAATGCTGTGTATTGCCTACTAACCACACAAAGCATTCTCATTAATATGCTTCTGACCAATACAGTAGTGTTGTCATCTTATCACAAAGGTTCCATACCTTCTTGGTATTTCTTGTGGGCAGCTCCTCAGAGCACCAACTCATTCTTCTTCACAAAGTAACCAACTGACTCCACTTCCCTTCTCAACCAGCCAACCCTCTCTTTTATAGCACTCTGCTTCTCATTGGTTACAGCTGTGGCCTGCTAAAAATCATGCCTGTTCCCAATCTTTGATAATTGGCCCAGCTGCAACTCCTTAGGGGTAAGATTACATTCTATATTATCTTTATTTTCTTATATTCTATCCCCCTACACAGTAGGCCTCAAACAACTTTCAAGATATGTTCTGCCTTCAGCTGGTTGTTACACAGAAAGTTAGCAGTATGCCATGCTTGCTCCAAGAGTTTTCATTGCACATTTCTATGATGTACTTTATGTTTTAACTTTGTCACGTTGTGCAAAATTTTTGTACTTACTGCAATATATATCTGCTTAAAAAGTCTCTCATTACACAAAAAATTGCATCAACCAACAACCAAACCCCACCAAACAAAGCTAGTCTGGATCCTAGTCAAGTTAGTGACATACTTCTATTATGAAACTGAAAATAAATCAATATTTACTCTTTCTATCAAGGTCTTGGCATCATCCCTTACAGAAAGATGGGTGAAGAGTAATTTTCTAGAGAGAAAAATCTTACATTAAAAGGGACCATCAGAAATGTATGAAAAGCTAAATTATATATTTATCATCCTATTATAATTAAGGCAGGTTTTATTATCACATCAGAATCCTGTTTTTTTTCAGGCAATAGGCCAACAGAAATTTCACAGAAAGTCTGACTAGAATTAAATTGCTCTCAGAAGCAGGCATCCCCTCAACTCGCACTCATAGAAGTCCAAAAATTGCAACTATAAGAAACATGTGTAATGTATCTACAGAATCAGAGTGCAACTATTAATCACACAAGATTCCATAATTTAGCCTTCAGCACACTGTGACCCCATGAAGGAATTTATAATTTTATCTTATCTGACATATATTTTATCTAAGAAAAGAAGTCATCAGAGCTCAGTAAATTTTCCAGCAAAAATTATTTAACTATGCTATGAAAATGAAAATCTATGCCAAACTGCTTATCTGGATGTCAAGTATATAGAAGAATCAGCTACTGCTAGGAGGAACCAGTCAGTCTTTCACAGTAGTTTGTCTATGACACTATCTAGAAATTTTATCAACGTACCAGTAGTATAGTTTGCTACAATTTTTTTTTTTTTTACTTCACAATAATTTTCATTTCAAAATAGTTAGGAAAACTTCATGAAAAAAGTAAAACCTTTTTGACCCCTTAAAAGTCTTATCAGGCAATTTCAGTTAAACATGGACTAAGCATATATATTACCCAAAGTATCAGTTACAAAAAGAAGGAAAAATTTCATTTCCATGGTACAGACTCCAGCACACTCTGCCTGTAAAGTTTGGGAACACAGCCACAGGAAAAGTCATACTCTGTTAGTAATCACCTAGGTCCCTGCTTTAGGGAGTCACATTCAGATCCTTTTCCATTTCCCCACTCTTTTTCCTAATGCACATGCCACTGAGCTACATCTCCCGTCTCCTTCACCCACTTAAAGCTTCCAGTGTTATTTAAGTTTTAGCAGTGACAAGAGGAGACTGTGAGACAAGGGACAGCATCCAGAAGCTGACAGCTACAGACATGGCCAGCTGCTCCAATTCCTTGAAGCATTCATTGCATGCTTGGCAGCAGCCCTCACTGCACACTTGCAGCAGACTACATAGGAAGAATTAGCTGCAGCTGAAATAATCTAATAAGCATGTGTTGCTGCTACCCAAACACTGATGCAGGCTTGTTCAAGTGTATTCAGGAAGCCAGCCTGAGGTTTATGATGTAGTTCACTATTATAACTGGAACAATATGGTGTTATATAGTTTTTCTGAGGGTCAGAAGGGAGGTGTGTTTATTATCCCCCCCACAACTTCAGAAAAGCAGCAGATTTATTAAAGCAAAAACCTTCAAATGCCTTTTTTCTTGTCCAAATAGAAAGTAAATTAGTCATCACTAAATTGTCTAACCTTAGCAGCAGCCAAGCCATGGAGTGACCACAATCAACCATATGTAAGATGTAGAATCATGGGAAAATTCAGGTGGAAAATTACCCCAAGAAGTCTCCAATTCAATCTCTTTCTCCAAGAGAGATTGTTATCTTAGAACAAGTTGCTTAGGGCTTTTTTCCATTTGAGTCTTGAAAATCTCCAAGAAGACTGCACAGCTCTGGGAAAGCTGATGCACTGCTTGACTATCCTCATTGTGAAAAACCTTTTCACCATCAGGAACACCTTATTTCAACACACGTCTTGTCCTCCCATCACTGGAGAGAACTGACTGGCTTTTTCTTCCTTACGGCTTTCTCCCTGCTACTGGGTCACTAGGTCTGTTAAGACCTAATACCATGAGATATCCTGGTAGCTTTCTCTTTTCCAGGCTGAAATACTTTTCCCCTCAGCCTCTACTCCTGCACCATAAACTCCAGAACTCTGCCTTGATGGCTCTTCACTCAACTCACTTCAAGTAGCATTTTAGAGCATTTCCAGTCAACTAACAGGGAGAAGACCAAGACAAAGGCTGAATCCTACACAGAGTACAGGATTTTTCTTGAATGAAATTGAATATATCAAGTTAAAAGAAAGAATATGCACATACGTGTCCATTTCTTTGGAAACTGTTCTGGAGACACAGTGCTGAGAAGGGTGTATGGTAGATGCATTCTAACTCATCTCTTTCACATTTTCAATTGGTTGGCTCCAGAGGCGTACTCAGCCGCACGTAGGAAATGCTGACTTTAGATAATTCCCTACACAGCAAGTTGACAGCTTAAAATCATGTGTGGAGGCTATTCTTATTAACTATAGTCTAATAATTCGTTCAAAATTGCTACATTTGCAGTAAAAAAATTTTGGAACTGAAAAATGCTGTCTTCATTCAGAGAAACAACAGATGAAGATACCCATACACTCAGAGCACTAGAGGATTTTAACTTGTATGAAATCTGTAAACAGTTTGCAAACTTTAAAATAGTTTAATTCCTATGCAAAAATTGTCAGAATTTGACATCTCCATAATCATTTCCAGTTAGAATATTTTATTCATTAATTCATAAAAAAGTACTTAGTAGAGGAGTTTTGAAAAAGCACTGCCATAATGTTTTAAAACCAATTTACTTTTACCTTCTCTAAATGTGAAACTTAAAACCTCCCAAGGTCTTTTTCC
The DNA here is from genome assembly GCF_051311805.1 of Agelaius phoeniceus. NCBI lineage: Eukaryota > Metazoa > Chordata > Aves > Passeriformes > Icteridae > Agelaius > Agelaius phoeniceus. The sequence continues at coordinate 78,832,135 of NC_135267.1, forward strand.
ATGTAAAATATCATAAATCACATGAACGGATTTAAGACAAACCACAAAACAGAATCAAACTGATAACTTACTTATTAACTATTTTAAGTCATATGACTGAATTAGAAGAGAAGATTTACTAAAGATTCAAATGTGTAACAAATTTTCATAAATGAAGCAGCATGATTTCTTAATGATTTCGGTAAGAAACTGATCTTTTCATCCTCACTGCAACTATGAACAATACCAACCTTTCACGACATTCACAAAAATAAAGTGCTGACTTTAGGGTATTTTAAAATAAGAGCAGTATGATTAAGTCATCTAGGTTATAGCTGAAAACATAATATGAAATAGAAGCTTTCTGAGGAAATTATGGTCTTAAGCATTCGTATTTTTTCTGTATATTCTGCTTTTACATTATACTATCAAAGAGGTCATTACAGTAAATACGAGCATGGAATTGGAAAGGAATCTAACCTTATGAGGGGAAATAAAAACCTCCTTGTGTTGGAGCTTTTCATGTTTGAACCTAATGAAACTGAAGTGCCTCATCAATCCAGTGGGATGACTGTGTACTGGCACAAACGAGAAGGTACAAACAGGCAGCAGACACAGGCAGGGCTGTAGCAGTGACAACTTTGGTGACTTTACACTGTTACAAGCTCACATATAAGTGTATGTCAAGTCTATTAAAATGCTATTAAAGATAAAAAAAAATTGTTGAGCTGCTTTTAATCTAGGTTTAACCAGGGCCTCTGTCCAGTTCACTGCAAAGCCATACAAAAGTTCATATTGCACAAAGAATAAATGTTCAGGGATGAGAACAACACCTTTCAATTGTGCTGCAATTTTATGCTGCTGTAAATGCTTGTGGAATTACCCTGCTAGAACTTGGTGTCATACTGGTTTTAAATGACTTAAGACTGCAATGTTGCTAAGAGGGTACATTCCCCCACACACAGCTTGTGCTGACACTCTCCTGCTTCCCTTCTCATTGCATATATTAACTCTTTAAGAGCTGTTACAGCTGATCCAATTTACTCTATATTTACAAGAAAAAACAATATCAGTGCAAAAGGAGTGATGGAAGCACGCAGTCAGGACAGGGAAAAGGGCAAAACAGATCAGCCTTGTTAAAGCAGAAGCCTTGCTTGCCTCAATCCCACAGACAGCAGTTCAACACTGTGAGCTTTAACAGGCTGGAGTATTTTCAGCAGGATCAGTTCTCTGAGCGGTCAACATTGTACAAATGAGGACACAACAACGGGCAGCAGCACTAAACAGCCTGAGAGAGGAAGATAGGATCGCCTTCCAGAGTACTGACAGTTTAAATTGTCTCACAGTGTTCACTGAAGTGTACTTGTAGATTGTACACAATTGCTATTGTTAAACTGGAGAAGTTCCTCCAAGACAGATGTGCTACTTCTCAATATATATTTATCAAAACACTCCTTTAACTTGACATCTATATGCCCCAAAACATACTGCTTTTTCCAATAAATTAGCTGTTATAATCAAAAGATACAACTTCTTTCTCCTATTCTTTCCTATAGCCTCAAAATCAAATCAGAAAGTTCGACTGCTACAAGGTAAATAACAAAAGTAGTCTTGGTTACGCAGTGTGGATGAATATAGATATAATGACAAATCACAAATCTCAGAACATAAACAAATCACATCATGGTTAAAATGATACCTTTGCTATGAGTTATTATCAAATGGTAAAGGGTAAGAAAGCCCTTCACAACACACATTATTGAAAATGGCTTCAGAGAAGTGTTTAAAGTACAATGATTGAGAACTCATTCCCACACATACAGACTGCAGACTCCTAAATGCTGAACAGAAGAATGAAAATCCAGAGCTGCAATACAAATAACAATTTTTCTGCTTCAGAGCAATGAAGCTTTTTTTAGGAGATGAAAGCTGTGCCCTATACATAGCTAAGACTCTCTAAGGCTGAATAGCTGCTTTGGTTTTAGAAATCCAGAAACAATTTTTAGCATCCCTTCCTTTCTAAGGCCATCTAGTAAACACTTTCATTCTATCCCTGTGGCCTGTTCCTGAAGGCAAATTCTGACTGATGTCATGGAACACATGGATGTAATAGTAATCTTGTAAAAGTTGGGAGATAGATAGGAATTATCTTTCTACTGTTTCCTTTAAGTACTAAAATGAATTCTATCCTTGAAAAAGTGCTTTTACCACTGGTGCATTACAGAAAAGTGGGACACTTTATTCTGTTCTCTTTCATTGCAGAAAATAGGAAAATATCATCTAGAGAGGATCAGAAGTGAACTGAGATATCTTCCTGCTGTCCATATTCATGTTCAAACACTTCTATACTGGCTAGTCTATACATGAATTTTTAATTGTATTCCTAATTCTACATGCAGTACCTCTGAAGTAAGAGCACGTAACATTCTTGATTCCACTGGAGGACAAAACAATTAAAATGTAAATGTAGCTTGTTATTATAGAAGACCTTTATTGAACCTTGCTTTTAAAGTAAATGGTTATATAAATTTACAGTTTTGGAATAACTTAAACCCTTTATTCAGTTCAGGAACATTTTTATTCAGGTGAATATTTAAGCATTGCATTTCACTAAGTGAGTTTTGGATTTAGTGAGAGCTGAGAAAAGTCTTAAATACTGTATCTACTTAATTTCTACACTTACTACTGACTATGAAAGTAGACTTTATTCAGAAACGTTAATGAAAAACAGCTTAGTAAAACACTCTTTGCCCAAGCAACGTAAAAGAATTCTGGAACACTTACTACAATATTTACAGTCATATATGCATAATGGTAATCTGTTAAGACTCTGCACTAAGAGTTTAAGACTAACCTACATGCTTGCACCAAAGGCTATTAATCAATACCTCATTGTTTGACCTGGAGATGCCAAACACGTTTAACCCTATGCCTTATCACGCTGTTAACAAAAAGAATTACCATGTTGTAACCAGATATTCCTGCTGTGCTTTCAACCCTCCAGTCAGCTCCCAAGCCTTCCATGAGAACTTCATCAAAGATGTCAACCTCTGACAAGTGAGTACTTAATAAATCTAAAGCTCCAATTAAAAGGTAGTTGGAAAAGTAAAAAGGAAGTCCCACTTCTGCACAGACAGCAAGGCAGTGAAATATTCCTTTTTTTGCACACCGACTGGAAAATATTCTGGTGGCTGCCTGACTGCAGATGGAGCTTTTTCAAACCATAGCCCTGGCACTATGAATCTTCCAAGACCACTAGGAGTTTCAGAGCTTCCAACCCAGTTATGAGTAGAATGTGTGCAGCAGGTCAGAACACTGTAAACCTGAGCTCTGACAGGCTGAGAGGGCAGGTAAGGGGGAAAACAAGCAGGGCAGAAATGAAACAGGTTGCCCAGAGAGGTCAGGCAATCCCTGATGTTGGGAGGTTTCACAGTTTAGCTAGGAAAACCCACCATTGACCTGATCCGCGTGCTGGTGACAGGCCCACTTCAAGTGGGAAGTTGGGTTAGATGATTTCCAGATGGCCATGCCAAAGAAAATAATTTCTGTTATCCTGTGAGTAGCTGCAAAGGCAGCAGATTTACCTGTATGCAGTTGCTTAATGACAGTATCACATGATTTAATGGTCTGTTCATGTTCAGGAAGTTAGAAATGCAGCCATAAAAGTTAATATCCTATAAATATTTAAAAGCAAACCTGAATTCTGATTAAACTCATAGTTAGTTATTTTCCTAAGTCACAGCTCCTTTTTAAAAATTAAATATGTATTTCTCAAACTCCACTGAAATGGCTGATTCTTCTAGATAAAACTGTCTTTTACATACCTAGGTGTAAACAACCTAAACAACAAACAATATGCGCAAATATCCATTACTTGAATTTTTTCCAGAGAACAGGAAACATATTTTAAAAATTAATCCTAAAGGTTGCAGAAGTATTATAGTTCATTCCATGCAATGCTAGAATAAAAAAAAAAAAACAAATCAAACAATCTTTAAAACAAAGGATTATTTGGTTGTGTTCACCTTGTGTTTTTTTCAAGTAAGATGAAATAGGTTGTAGTTTTACTAATTAGGAGAAAGTTTTCCAGGTATACAATTTTTACTCTATCTAAAATTTCTTTAAAGACATACTTGTTTGGGTTTTTAAGAGGATGTTCTTGCAGATAACATGATCAGGAAGACTGCACCAGGAAGACCACTTCAGCGAAACAAAGGGAAATAATGTATTTCATAACAGCTGTCAGAATACTCTAGATTTAAAAAAAAAACCCTTGAGGACTCAAGCCTTTGCTAACACCCTGAACTATGTCCAAATGAAGAATACAATTCAGGAGTTTAGGCAGAGATGTATGGTAATATTACCTCATCCACTCACATGTTGAACATCTGTACTCTGTACCAGTTGAAGCTTTTTAACTCCTAAACTCTGATAAAGGTATACAAATAAAACAGTATAAAGAGATTTGAAGGGCCTTTATACTACTATTTTAACTTCCAAGCCTCCAAGCTCATTAGAAATTGTGACTGTTACTTGTTGGATCAATTTCTCTGTCTTTGAACTACAAGTCGGAGAACTAATGTTTGTTTGTTTAGTATTCTCCTAGATAGTGTGGAAGCTTTTCACTATTTTCCAAGCTTGTTTAAAATTATTTATCAATCTATTTCCCAGATCTCTGCCATCCTATGTCACATTCACCTCCATTTCATACACTATGCCAGTGTATTAAAACTTTTGAGAAATACTGCACTACCACTTGACAGCACTTTGTTAAGTGGGATGCAGTAAGCCTCACGCACAATTCCATAGGCTGTCAGTTTACCAGGATGTGCACTGCCAATACAAAACCATACCAAAAAAAAAAAAAAACCCAAAAAATTTGTGGCACCAAATTAAAGCACTTGGTGAAAGCATCACGACTCCCACAGGCACAGAGAGTTACCTTGTGGTAATACTTCTGCAAAGCCTGAGGTTAATTTCAGGAACCAGCAAACTCCAGATAAGGTATTAGCAACTTGCACACCTTCCTGACATGTTTTATCCACAGCTCTAACTTGCTATGCCTCTTGGACAAGTTGAGTTAATTAGTATCACCTCTATGCTAGCAGCAAACATACCACGCTGTTTTTCATCATGGCTTTAATACTGAAACCCTCGCAGGGCTGTTGCTTGTGCTGCTGCTTGCCCTTCTTCTCCCGCTGCTGGGGCCGCCTGTCACCGGCGGGTTTTGAGGGGCCCGGACGTCCCTCCTCCATTACCATTTCCCCACCGGCGCCCACGACGGACCAGATGCAAATAACGGACTGGAAAAAACAAGCGAACATCAGCGTCCCGTGCCCAGCGAGTTAGGGCAGGCAGCAGGTGCAGCTTCGCTCCCTCCACATCCAGCGACACCCTCACACACGCGTCCCGCGCCTTCCCTGCCCCTCACAGGCCCCCTCTGCCTGCCCCTCGCACCTGCACCAAGTCCCCTTCTGCATCACCCCAGCTCGTCCCCCCACTCCGCCGTGTCCAGCCCTTCATCACCACCTGATGTCCTTGTCCCCTGGGGAGTCCTCGCCCCCGCCCGCCCGCCCGCCGTTGCCTCCCTTGCGGCTCCGGCCCTGCGGGTCCCTCTCGGGCTCCGTTGGGCACCTGCCGCCACGCGAGGTCCCCCGGCCACGCGACCGTCGCCAGGCAACGCGTCAACAACCCGCCGGGGAAGCGGGACGGGAATCACAAATAACCCCGTCGGCACCGCCCGGTCCCGCACAGCTGTACCTACCCCCGGTGCACCGTACACCGGGGCGGCGGACAGCAATTAACGAGAAAATCATTAGCGGCGCGTGGGGGAAATGTGAGGCGATGACGTGAGAAGAGCCGGTGCGGGTGTGAGCTGTCCAGGAACTACGCTACCCAGAGAGCCCAGCGTGCGCCTCCACCTCCCTCGCTGAGGCGCATGCGCGTTGAGGGCCGGCCCACCCCGCCCGCATTCACGCGACCCCCCCCCCCAAGGGCGGCTGCAGGGGAAGTGCTGGAGCGGCGGGCGCGGCCGGCACGTGCGCGCGTCACCGCTCTCCTCTCGCGTGGCCGCGGCCGCCGCCATGATCGGTGAGTGAGCGCGGCAGGGAGCGGGGCGAGCCCGGATAAGGATCCGCCCTTTCCTCCCCGCCCCTTGCCTTCCGGCCTCCCCCTGCTGCCGCTGTGGCTGCTGCTGTTGTCGCCTCTGCTGCCTTGTCTGCGGCTCTGGGGGCGGCGGCGGTTGGCCCGGCTCCCTTCGCTTTCCCTCGGTCCCGGCCCGTCCACCCCGGTGCCTCGACAGAGCCGGGGCTGCCCTCGATCTGCGCCGACTGGTTAAACCGCGGCGGGGCTGGGCAGGGAACAAAGTGCTGGGAGGCGTCACTGCCCTCCTGTTTTACCCCCGCGGGAGAGGGGTAAAAAGGCTGGCCAGGCCTTGTGACTGAGGTCATTTTTAAATCGCTTTCTATTCCTTCTCAGTATATCGATTGTAAATGCTTCTTGGCAAGGTTTGTGCGATCTGGGAACTTTTTTTGGCCTTGCCAGCGTACATACGTGTTATTAGTCTGGCGTGGTACCTGCTGGCGACCTGGAAAAGAAGCAACTTTTGACACCTCATGGTGTTGGGAGTGTGACCCTTTGGTCCTTGAGCTGGTTTCTGTACCCATCCAGTGCTGGTGCGAAGCGTGACTCGGTTGTTTCAGTAGTGGGTTTTCTCTTCCTTGAAAGATTAATCCATACCTGGGGAGTTTAGAATTACAGGATCTGTTTTGTAACCTTCCTGTTACACATTTCATCTTGCTTTGACTTTGTCAGTTTTGAGAATTATTTCAAGTAAAACCTATAAATTGTAGTGGATGCACATGCATTTTAGCAACTCCTTGCTGTCCTCAGGCTTGCTGTTTCATCATCAGTATTGGTGTCATAGTTGCTGTTTACTCAAGATCTGATCAAGTTGAAAACCATGCATGCATTTAGTTGTGAAAATATTTATTTTAAATTGAATATCTCAAAAGTTTCCAGGAATGCTCTGGGTCTTTAGGTATTCCATTTTTTTTCAGCAGTATATGATTGTAGGTGTATAGCTAATGTTCTTTCACCTTTGCTAAAGCTAAAAAGGTTATAATAAAATGTCCTGTATTTTCACTCTGTGTATATATTAATTCAAATGATCTCTTCCTAGTTGTGGAATTTTTCTTACAGGACTTTGTCATTTGAGCTACTTTTTTCTTACGTAGTAGAGGACATTTTAAATTGAAGGCTTGGCTTAAGGAAAGCACAGAGGGTCAGGTATTCCAGTGTTTTTATTTTGCAATGTCATCTGCTGATCTGAGGTATTGCTGTACTGTATAAAATACATGTGTTTGCAGAACTGCAGTGTGTGTTTGTTTTTGAATGCTTCAGAAAAGTAAGTTGAGTGTACCTAAGGGACTGCCCATGTGGTTACAGAGCTGATGCCTCTAGCTTCACACTGAAATCTAAATATTTACTAACTGCTCATGAATATAAATGTTATATGACTGAGGAATGATAATTTTATTTTCACTGTGGCAGACGGAAACGTTTGTGAATATTGATTATGAAATGTACAGACCGATTAGTTGCAAATTTAAAAACAGCTTTACATGAGTTGGAACCTGCCCTGGTTTAACTCCAGCTGGCAACTGAGTAGCACACAGCCGCTGGCTCACCCCCTCCTCCTCTGCCTAGCAGCAGGGTGGGGAGGAGAATTGCAGGCAAAATAAGAATAGTTTAATACTTGAAACAGAGTAATAAAAATACTGATACTGCTAATGATGATGATAATAGTAATGAAGAGGAGAGAGAGGAATAAAAGCCAAGAGAAACAAGGGATGCAGAATAAAATTGCTCACTGGCCAATGCTCAGCCCATCCTCCAGACCAACTTCCACCAGTTTATCTATTGGGCATGATCTGTGGTGTAGAATATCCCTGTGGCCAGTTTGAATCACCTGTCTCCTGGCCACACTCTCCCAGTTTCTTATGCACGTCCTCAGTGACAGAGCATGGAAAACTGCAAAGTCCTTGATTTGGGCTCAGCGCTATTTAGCAACAACTGAAACATCAGTGTGTTACCAACATTATTCTCATACTAAATTTGAGATGCAGTATTGTACCAGCTTCTAAGTCAAATTAGAAGCTAGTTACAATACTGGTCAAACTCTATCCCAGCCAAAATCATGACACCCTCCCCCCCCCCCCCCAAAAAAACAAAAGAATTATCTTCAAAGTATGTGACGTGGAGACCTAGTCCAATAGCCTGCTTTGAGACTTTCTGAAAACTCTCTTCTAAACATTTGCGAGCTGGGAATGTCCTAACAAAAATTGGGGCAGTAGGGCAAGGGTGAGATAAATAATCTGCCCATTTTTTAACCTGAGTATTCAAAAGAATTTTCCTATGAAACACATGGTATATTTTCCAAAATGTTTCACAGTTTCATATCTATAGAAGTGTCTTATGTCCTCATAAGTTAATGCCATAATATGCTTGTACAGATTATAATTCCTTTAATTGATTTTATATTTTCTATCTTCTTTCTTTTTTCTCTTCATTTCTCACAGACCAGCTCGTATAGACTTGTGTACATTCAGGTTCCTTAAATGGTAATTTGAATCTGGACTGAGCTAGTTAAGTGACATAGCTTGTCATAGCTCTACTTACTTAGGGACATAGGAAGTTTGGGGAGTTGTTTGAGGTGGGTTTTTAAAGTTTATTTATTTTATTTGCTTACATTGGATCAGCTGAAAACTGGTGTTATTGGAATGGAAGTGACAATGTGACAATTGGCTGATCTATTTCTTAGTCAGCAGCCCTGGCAATAATGTCACATTCTTGAACACCTGCTCTGGGAAATAAAAAAAACCAAACAAACCTGATTTTGAAGGAAGATCCTGGGACAGCTTTGTGGAATTTTTGAGAAAATATCTCTCAAAAAACAAAAAACCCAGGAGAAGGCCCTAAGATGTTTTAAAAATGTAGAAGATGGGCTCTATATAGTTAACAGTGGCAGTTCAGCATTTCTGTGGTGAATGAGAGATGAAGGTGGTGCTAGCGACAGGTTGCAAAGGGCTTTGACAGTGAAATATGATTCATCCAGCAGTAATCAAGTTAAGGGAGAATGGGAGCCTGGGTGAAAGTTTTAGCTATCTGGATGACCGATCACTCTGTGTTGCACCCTTTTTCAGTGTGTTGGTAATCTACTTTCTCATAAGTATTTCTCATTGGTATGAAAATAACCTTGGGGAAGCAAAATAAGAATAAGCCCTTTCAGAATTTCCCAGAATATGTACATGGTACTATTATAATAATGGTACTAAGGTAGCAACTAAAGGAAACATAGTTTAGAAGTTTTCTACTTAGATGTTTTGATCCCATGCTGCAATTTTGGGTATTTTTTCTTCTGTTGGCATTTTGGTGTTCTAATGCTATGGATAGTTGGACTACAATATGGGAGTTACAGCTCAAGTTGTAGTTCATGAGCATGTGGAATAATCTGGCTGATAGTTAGATTAAACAAAAACTAAACTTCAGAATAACAAAGGCTATTTGCATTTCAAATACATGACCTCTTTTGCTCAGTTTGTTTTGAGTCTTTTTCCCTTCTCCTAGGGTCGCTGTATTGGACTGCTTGAACATAATAAAATAGTTTGTGTTTTACTGGAATTATATTTTAATGATTATTTTCCTACAAAATGCTTTGTTATTACTCTGTCAGCAAGGTGTTATAAAGTTAGTATCATTTGAAGTAGGATATCTTCAAAAGACAGCTGAATTTTGCTAGATATACATAAGCATTCTGGATTTTGTTGTTTCCATTAAGGGAGATGAGAATAATTTTTGCTTGGATTTCTTTTTGAAAGACAAGTAGTAAGGGGAAGGAAAAGTGGGGTGTGTCTTTTTGCTTGTTTGGCATTTTTGGTTGATTTTTTTTTTTTTAAGTGATAACAAAATAACAGTATTATAATATCAAGACACTGGAGACTAACTAAGCAGGGGCTAAGGATATTCTGATGCAGTGTTTTGAATTTTTCAGATAGGGCCCTACAGAAAATTGATCTGGCAGTTTCTTTAAAGTATTGCCCATGCTTACTTGCATATAATGTAAATAGAGTATCCAATGCCCAATGCTTTGGTCCAGCCTATCTGTGCGATGAGAATGAAGTTAAGAGTTTCAAATTACACTCATTTTGAGAAAAAACTAGGAAAAGGCCTTTGCTAACAAAATATGGGAATTGAAAAAAAACATATTTTGGAAAGTGTAACAGCAAATGCTACTGCTTAAGAGTCCTTGCTAAAGTAAAGAATGTCTTCTGTAGATACGTTTAAAGCTAAAGACATTATTTTATTCTGTTGTGGTAACATTGCTTCAAGAGGTAGAGTAGTTTTCTTATTTGGAAACACATGTATCCCCATTTACTGAAGTAAGTTAGTTGGGCTATCACACCCTGTATCATTGAACTCTCAGTTGTATAAATGGTCTGGCCACAGGAGCAAACGATACCAAGAATGGTGAAGGTTTTCCAAGGTGCTATATGTAGGAGAAGCCCAAGAGAGAATAAAATCATTAGTGGGAAGTTTGTTACTTTGCCAGACAGGTTTATGTAAAATAGATAAACTAAGTATTTTCCATCAATTGTGGTTGTTGCTATGTACTGTATATAAGTATTGTTGGACTGAAAATCAACTTCTAACACAAAATGCAGCCAGTGATATGAAGTTATCCCTTAAAAGAAGAAAAAAAAAGTAATGTAAGAGAGGGGCAGCTATATAGCCACAATTCACAGAAAGCCACTACAATCTGTCTCCACTTTGGAGATAATTCGTTGTCAAGCTTTACTTATATAATTGTCACTTGTTTCACAACCCAATTTCTTCTTTCTGAATACAATGTGGGTGGGGCATCTTGCAAATGTTTGTGCTTTATGAGGACTTCTAATCATTAAGTAACTAGATTTTAATATGTTCATTAAAATATATAATATTCTTACAATTTTTCAGTTTCCAAATGTTGTTGTTCAGGTCTCTCTGAGTCCTTCTGTATTTTGATCAGTGCTAAAGGAGTGGAACGATGGATGACCTTACAAAATAAGATAAAAATCCATCAGGTTTATCTGATGTACAAAAATGCATCAGTACCCTTTTGCCTGTTTTTATTTTTGAGGCTGGACAAGATGGAGAAAGAATTATTGTGCACTTTTTGAAGCAGACTGAAACCTGCCTGATTGTACTAAACTGGCTTGTAAGCAGTAGCTCTTGTGTTGCATCTCTTTTCTTAATCAGCACGTTCATGTCTACATTAGTATTGTTAAAGCTTGACCCAGGAGAAATTGTAGCCTCAAAGCTGTTTTTTGAGGCATATGGAAATAACTGAAATGTTTGCCATGATATTACAAATTCTCTTAAGATGACAAGAGACAAAGGATCATTTAAGTTCTTCAGCTATCACTCAAATATTAAATTTTATGATAGTGATCTTAAGGGTAGAAATAAATGAAGAATTAATCGTGCAACTGCTTTTTATTTCATGCCCTTGAGCAATTTGTACAGTGGTAGCTGGTATTTGTGCTGGTAAACATGCATATTTTCTTGAACAAGGCAGTTTTATTAATGATTTCTCATTAATTCAGACAAAAGATTGCATAAATAACGTGTCACAATTATGATGCATTAAGTTCACATGGTAGCTTTATGTGGTGTCTTTTTTACACTGTCTATATGCCTATGACGAATAAGCCATAAAATCATCAGCAATTTCTTCTCCATATATCACAAGGAAGGCATTGGCCTTCCAAAACAGTGGCATCATAAATTATGTGCTTCTGAGAAAATAACTCTCCTAACTGTTTTCCTGTTTTTTTATTTCTAAGTAATTTCTTTTTTTTTTAATGTCAAAAGCTTGCTCTTGGACTTCAGAACTGTTTGAGGCTGTTTGCAGAATATAACACCTCTATTCATGCTAGCAATTTCAATGATGGAAATTTTAAAACTCTGACTCTAAAACTATTCAAAAGCTTTCATGACCTCTGATGATCTCTGAATTTATAATATTATATGTCAGTATTTTCTTTTCCATTTACCTTTGAAAGAGGGAAAACAAGGACAATGATATATACATATCTAAAAAGTATGATGGGTCATTGCCCATTAAACATGTCCAAAATAAATTGTTTGGATCCTGCAGTTTTTACCATACCTCTTGACTGTATTCCTGTTCTGATTGTTGAGGAAGACTTGATTTTCTATCCTTGTCTGGTTTGAGCTAAGTTGAAATTATGAAAGGAAGGTGGTTACCAAATGAATGTTTTCAACAAGTGCCTTGCTATTAATGTCTTCCCTTTTTAACCCTGATTTTGGAAATCTGACCTATGGGATTGTGTGTTTATTTTATGAATGTGTCAAAAGTTCTTGTGCACTAAGCTTGCTGTTGATGACATAGAAGGGCACTGAAACATATTCATTTGCAATTGTAAATTGTTTGTGATACATAAAAACTACAAACAAAAAAAGCAAGGTTGTCTTTCCAGCAACAAAAATGTTCCTGCTTTGTTCACCACTATTGTGATGATCAGTGTGAGTATTGTTTTGTTAAAAGTAAAACTTTTCTATATTATGATGTAGTTTCCATACTTCCTTATATTTGTTTGGTTTGGTTTGGTTTGGTTTGGTTTGGTTTTTTTTCTAGTGTCTTCCTGTCTGTGCTACTGTTTTCTATATCTTTCGTTTAGCATTTCTAAATGTCTTGCTCAGTGGTGAATTTCCACTCTTAGTTCACTGATTCCTTTTTTTTTTAAATTAAATTTAGCCAATAAAAATGTCTTGTGTCAGATCTAATACTTCAGATTTAATAACTTTCAGTGTATAGAGCTAAGGATATTTAGCTAAATTCACAAGAATAAGAATCACAAAAAACTGAGATGCCTGGGCTTTTTTAGGCCCATTGTGTGAGCTATTTCTCTAAGACATCCTTTCCATCAGAAGAAACATTTAGACCCTCAAAGTTCAAGGAATAGTGTTCAGCTGCTTTTTGTCATAATGATTTTACATGTGTATTTTCATTTTTTTATATGTGCCAATCCATTAATGTTTTGGTAGTGTGCTTTGATGTCATGGAAAAATTATGTTCCATTTTTTTCATTGGTATTAAACTAAAGGACTGTTCATGATGGAAATAAAAGTGGTTTGTATTGGACATCATATTGCATCTCTGGCATATGGTTCTCCTTTCAATTTTAATTTTTTTTGATGAGCTGAAATATTTTTGGTACACTTATGTTTACATTTTATCCCTTTTCTGATACAGTGTCCTCTGTGGAATACTCTCAGTGGAAACATATGTTCAGAACTTCAAAGTAATTACACTATTACTAAAAGCTTCATAATTAGATTACTGAAACTAAATGTTGAAAAAATTTGATTTTGTTTTATCCAGTCATATCAATTTCATTCCAATCTGCTTTTTGCCTGATTGAAGCAACATGGTAGGACAAAGTCAAAGCCTGAGTAGAATTTCTTAAGTCTGGCATAGACCAGTTCCTGAAGAAGAAAAGGGAGCTTAGAGCAGTGCTTAGTCAGAGCAAGATTAAAAAAAAAGAAAACATATCCTGCCATTTTAACAGTAAATTTTTAGTGGTAGGTACCTCTGCTTGGCAAACTGGATTGGGATAATTCAAGCATGAGCTTCTCTCTCTATATAACTGACCCTATTTCTCAGCAGTAATGGGTCCTGTTTGTGTCTAAGCTACTTTGTTTACAAAATATTGCCCTAATTGCCTATTATCTTTCTTTAGGAGTGAATTTGTTGCTGTGATGAAATGGGTGTAGCTTGTATTGAAAAAAGCTGTTTACTGCCAGGAAGAGTTCAGGGCTACAGGCTAAGATATTGATGCAACAACATCAAAAACAAAAAAAAACCCAGCCCAACAACAAAAAACCTAGTTCTTTCATTTTGCTCTAGTGCAGTTTGGGTACATTACCTTAAAAATACTTAATCAGATGTACAAGAAGTCATTAGAACCTGTAACTATAGAACTATACCTCATCTACCTTCTTTTTTTTTTCTTTTTGTAGCTCATCTGGAAAATACAGGGTCTTTTAAGAACAGGAGATGTTATCTTAATGATCCTGAACAAAAACACTGAGTCTGTTAGGTCTCACAAGGCCCTGGTGTATTCGTCTGTTGACTTACTTCATATTTTTTCTTCCAGCTGTATGAAGCTATAGGCTAACCTTTAAGTTGATTCTTTTTTACTCACTTTACATAATTTTAGAATATTTTATTCACACTACCTCTGCTGCTGTTTGAGATTTGGCTTTAGCCTGGTGTGTGCTTTATGAAAGCAGTTGGTGTTCTGAGGCACATAAATTCAAAAGTTGGTTAGTGATTAATGATCTGAATTTTTAAATTTTTGTGGTTTGTTTTCATAGTCTACTTTTCATTCTACCTGTCCTTATTATACACAATGAAATAGCAGATGAAGCTGAAAAGTACAGCTTTCTTTTACAGTACTTCTAACAATTTCCATTAGAATTATCTTGTTGGAAGCAAATATCCCATCTGGTTTACTTGTTAACACAGCAAAACTCCATAGTGAGCTGTGTGCTGGAGCCTGGCTGAATTCCATACACTGAGACTCTTGGCCCTAAAGCAAGATGAGCACAATCTGTTTCCCTTATTTCTAATAAAGGAAAAGCAGAGTTTTTTCATTTGCTTCTTTGTTGCATTATGTTTACATTTTATGCCTCCCTTTCTTAGAATAGCTGCTTTCCTGCTGTTATCCTTTTTTTTTTTTCATTACAGGTAAAATGAAAACACATTACAGCCTTAGTAGAGTGCTGCTCTGAAATAACATTAAAACTCAAAATTTTCAAGTATGGGATGGTGCTTTGGCCACATCAATCTCATAAAACACCTGAAGCTCAGGATACTGTCCCTTTTGCAGAGATTTTGAATTCTTGGGTAATATCCTGATGGAAAGTCATGTAACTTGCATTAAAGTGAGCATGCTGTTTTGAGATACTGGCTTCTTAAAATTGTGTCATGAATACATCTGTGATGGTTTTTTTTATTCTCAGTTGTGTAGAGTTTTACATTAAAAATGCCAAGTAACACTCAAATACTACAAATAATCCTTGTTTGTGGTGTAAATTGTATTTGGTGACAGACTTAAAATGTTTCTCATGTTGTACTTCATTTCTGAAAGCCTGGCATTTCCCTTCTTTCATCTGTCAGTGACAACAGTTGCAACATATGCTGTCCATTCCTGATTTTTCAATATTAAGAACTCAGTAGTTCTTTTTAATGTAAATAAAATAGAAAAATTTACGCACTCTCAATGGGTAATAGTAGAACTATTGCTGTAATTCTGGTAAGAACCTAAGCTGTCCTTGTGTAACACTGTGTGCAATGAGTATTTAGTGTCAGTTCCTGATTCATTTAACATGTGTCATTTTAGAACTGTTCATATAATCAGTTTCCTGAACTAGGAAAGCAGAGAGTGCGTTACAAACCAATTTAGGATACAATTGCAACATATAAAAAAACGTGATAGTTGATTTCATGTGAATAAAGCTTTTGAAATTTAGTTCAGTTCTATACATGAATTAAAAGAGGCAGCCCTTTGAGGATAAGGGACTGTGCACAGGGAGATTTTTAATTTCCTTTGCCAATTGTGCAAAGGGGACATTAGGATAAAAAAGTCAAAATGTGTGGTTTCTTGTTCATTTAATCTACATTAAACTGTTGTGCATATATACTTGCTGTGTGTTGTTGCTAAAGAATCAGACTGTTAACAGTGATGTTGCAGTCAAGTAAGACAATGCTAATTTCTTAGAAGGAAAGTTTGGATCACTTCTATTGGTTTCCAACTGGATTTTAAAAAAAACTATCTTAGAAGAAACAAGTGACTTTTTGACAAGGCTTCTCAACTGTTTCCTCCATAAGACAGTAATGAAATTCTGTTTATCCTTGGTGTTTATGTCAGGAAACACAACCTTCCTGGGCCACTGTGTTACTGAGTAAGGAGGGAGAGAGAGAGTTATAGAGTGAGAGAGAGAGAGACACCAGGGAATAGTTACTGTGTAGATGATACAGAATCAGTACCCAAAAGCCTGACCTTCTTTTATTTTCCCCAACATTATCAGGACTAATTCATCTAAAGTTTGTCTTTAAAAGTTATGGAGATAATGTTTCTATGGAATGATGATACAGCCACAAAGACAGCCTCCTTTCTTCTATTTTGAAAGTACAGCAGTGAACCACTTAGGCCAAACGCACCTCTGAGACTTTGCCTTTTCAAGCTTTTTATCTGTGTTGGAAACTGACTGCAAGTTACAACAAGCCACTCACTAATACCTTATTCTCAATACCAAAATGTGGTTGGGGGGAGGGCAGGGACAAGGCAGTTAAAACACTATGTTCTCTTGTTACTTTAAAAACTTAAAGATGGATTTTGAATTTTCATACAACTAGCATTTTTGTGCATAGGGCATTATTTCACTCAGAGAGCATACTAAGCTTTTGAAGTGGACTTCCTTTCTTTCTACACCAGAATTAATTAAGTTTGTTAGGATGAAGCTGTTTTTCCATGGTGGTTTACTGACGCATCAAAGCTAATTTTGTTCCACTGAGTAAATTACAAAATAAGTGTGTAGTCCCTATCCTAATGTGTTTATATTGAAGGCCATTTTTTCCTGAATCTGTCCATCAAGTTAGCCATGTGCGCTGAAATCCAAATGTTACTAATACATAATTCTGTAAGAACCATCCATTATGTGACCATGAAGAATGAAGTCTTGTGGTCTTTATGTATCATAATTGGTGTAAGTAACTGCTTTAGTAGTAGGTATTCTTTACTACAGTGAAGAGTGTTCCAATTCCAAATCATAATATTTTTGCATCATAAATATGTTTAATGGGATATACTTAGTTTAATCCTTAATTGAAGTAAAATATTCTTGTTAAAATGGTCTATTTCAGAGTAATGAAAGCATAAATAGCTCTTTTGCCATATAGCTAAATGAATGGAAATGTGACACTTCAAATCTGCAGATAAACCAAATTTAATTAGATAGACAAAATTTTCTTGGTTTTACTTATCTATTAAATGAACATTGACTTTTAGGAAGGAATGTCGAATTCCAGATTTAGCCTGAAAATTGTAAGGGTTTAAATTCTTTAGGGCTTTTAGAGTATCTGGGTTCATGGTAGGTGGCTTCTCATTTTGATGGTCGAACAGTTTATCTGACTTTCCCTGTTATGTTATTTCAATAGGAATGATGCCCTAGGAGTGATGCCCCTGTAGTGAACTAAGGAAGTTGCCATGAATTATTAATAAAAAGCCAAGTTGAATGTGATTTTATAGCCCCTTAAGGAGCTGGAGTAATGTACTCTGTAAAACCATTCAGTTCACCTGGTCTTGACACTGGAAGCATCAAAAACATATTCCTACCTGTTCACACTAAAGGGGGGAAAAGGTGACTTGGGAATGTATCATTTTGTGCATCAATGTTTAGCCTCAGTAATTTTAAAAACCACTAATGTCTTAACTCCAACCGGAAACAGTAAGCGCATGAAGAATTGTAGAATTGGTGAAATGCACAAAATTTCTTGCCATTTTAAAGACCTAATAATGAATTTTTATCTCTAGAATATTACTTTTGAAATAACTGTTTAATAAAATGAGCTTTTTCATACCTTTATTAATATTTTGCAATATTTCCATATTTTTCAATTTCTTTTTAATGATTTGTCACTGAACTGTTTAACTTGAAAGCATAATGATCTTTAATATCCAACTTTAATTTGGCTGGTCACTAAAAAGTATAATTAAAGAGTTTGTGTGTTCAGCACTATCTCCCTCTTAGTGCCTGCTGCCTTACCTGCAGTAGAGTTGGTACTGGGCAGTAACCATCTTAGCAGTGCAAGTTTGTACAAAATCTGTTTAGTTTTCTCATAAGATGCTGAATGTTTCACATTGTGTGCATTAGTTAATGTCATTTATAATGGCTCTTGACTGTAAGCTATTGTTGTTACATAAATGTTGTGAATCAAATTTTGATTTTACTGCAGCAAAAACTTATACTTCTTCTTAAGCTACTTAAATTTTGATAATATGGTGTAGTTTATACATATATTAGAAACAGGTATATTTCTTACAGAGTGAGCAGTCATTTTATAATATATTTAGCTTTGCAGGGATTTCTGTTCTGTCTGTTTTTACAGCTTCTAGGTTTCAAAAGCTACATTCAATTTTTTCACATTACTCCTACATTTACAAATGTGCTGAAACTTCTAACATATAAATCAACAATACTTCAAACAGAAAAAACTCTCATTTAAGAAAAAAGTTGCCCTTTGTTAGTGTTAAGGGAAACTTTAGTGTTTCCCTTTTGGACACGTTTTAGGATTTTCTTTTCATTGTACTAAAATTTTCTTTAGTAAAGATACATGAACTTTCAGGTACATTAACTATTTCTATATAATTTTCCTTTTGTATTCTTAACATCTACATTTGCTTTTTTCACAAGTTGCTGTTTTGTTTAGTTTGAGTTTTTTCTGAGGTTGAGCATATTTCCCAGTTACAGCAGAAAACTGTGTTACTTAAGCTTCAACTGTTTAGATTCTTTTGAAGTTCAGACTCTTATATTTCAGAGCATTAAAAATTTGTTTGTAGGTAATATGTTATACTGAAATGCAGTAGTTGTAAAGCTTGCACATATTCATCTGTGTTGCCCAGATTCTAAGTAGGCAGGGAGCTTCTGGCCAAAGACAAGCTCAGAGATGGGCTGGAATAGCTCAACACCCCCACCTTTGTTAAGGGACTAATCTTAAAAGTGTTTGTGATGATGGCAGAAGAGATGGAATTGTCCAGCTGGAGAATCCTTTGGATTGTGAATTTTGTTTCCTTCTTCAATAACTATTATTTTAAGACTAGGTATTTATTTTGTCATGGCTCTTTTCATTATATGATTTCCTTTGGGTTCAGGATGGCAGATTTCTTTTGTGTCATGTGTTTCATAGTCAATAGATTTGAGAAGAACTGCAGAATTAGGTCTGTTTGTTTCTTTGTGCCAAAACACTGAAGAATAACTTAGGACTATAAAATTGTATTCTTTCAAATCCAGCTAACATGATGTACCTATGTGCTTTTCTTGAGTAGTTGCATTGATTTCAGTGAGGGGAAATGCTGCAACTATACAAATATAAACAGCTTTTAGATTTTGAAAGAGGTGAAAAATGCTGAAACATCTTAGTTGCTGTAACATTTGGTGTAAGAGTGTATTAAAGCAAAGAGCACATTAAAATTGGGCATTGTTTTTATAGGTTAATGTTGTTTTAATTGAATAAATTTTTAAGATAGCAGTGTTCACAGGCAAATATTAATTTCACTTTTTTAAAGAAAAAAGCATTGTTCATATCAAATCATAGATTTCTGCTAAAAAAAAGTGTTTCTAAAACATATGTTGTTGCAAGGGAAGAATATAATTACATGTGTGCTTTGGACAGTCATGTTCACAATCTGGAAAATGAATTAGATTGTACCTTTGTCTTGTTGCTGAAACAAATCTGCTATAGCTTCAGAGTAAGGTCCGAGAGAAGTCAAGACAGTGAGGTCAAAGAAATTTGTGTACTTCAGCAAATAAAATCAGTCTGGTTACCCTTCATGATATATTGGTTAAATGTATCCTGCTTATTTGAAACAGAATCTATTAATTTGGAATTGATTGGAGCATCTTCACACACTGATGAGGGTAAATCTAGAAAATTAAATTGAATGTGCAGTGCGAAATATCTAAGTGAATATAAGCTGCAGAACATGTTACAACCAAAGACACTTTTTCTTAAGCATGGTGTATATAGGTAAACATCTTTAGTTAAATTTCCTTATTTGTATTAAGTTCTAAGAATAATGAGTGTAAGTGTAAATGAGTTCATTACTAACCTCTTTGATGAAATCTGGATCACTTAAACAGTTACCTGCTTTTCAATGGGTATGTATGATGGCAAATAAGGGAAGAAAAAGCTATTTTTAAAAATAGATATATTATGGATATATTAATTTTTAAAAATGGATATATTAATTTTTGTTTATTCTACTACAATTCCAGGATAGACTTAGAATAAATTTTAGTTTGTTTCTGCAGAGCTTCTGTCTCATTCAGTTTCCATTCAATGTGGGACTGTAATTTCTCCTTATTTTCTCAGACTGTGCCTACCTTGTTGTGTCCTGTTGAAATCTGATTTGAAATCAGTGTATATGATCTTGTCTTTGATGATAAACACCATGGAAGTGGAATGTCTCCTAATCATTCCATCACTCCTTGAAACTGGCTTTATTTGCTTTTAATATTTTGTTATTGAAATATTTCTTTCTGTATACTTAAAGCCCAATAAAGAGAAAAGGAATTGAATCAAGGTCATTCAATAGGAAACAGCAGGCAATCTAAATAATGAACTGTCCTACACAGCTTGATTACGATATGCAGTCTGCTTATACTCAGCCATAAACCACAAAACCACATCTGTCCTGTAAGCATCATTTTAGTGTCATGCAAAGAAAGGCATAAGTAGCTGGATTTAATACATTTTTCTTTTTTTAACTTGAAAAATAAAAAAAATTACCCTTACTCTAAGAATGCTGGCTGTGAACTCTTGTGTTGTTACTGGAATGGTCATGGAGCTGTGTGTCAGACTTCACGAGAAAAGTAGTTTTAAACTATCAGAAGTGTATAATAAAGTCTGAAGTGGTGGTCAGAAGGATATACACCAAGAGTGTCAAAAGTACAAGCAGAGAATTTGGGGTCTCTGTATGCATTGCACCTTGCTGAGGGGACCTCAGTTGTTGAGTCTTCAGTTTGGAGTATTAGCCTTCAAACTAATGTTTCCCCAAACTTTTAAGTTATGCTGGTTAGCATACTCCAGGATTATAAAAAGCTAGGGCTTTTAGAATGTGTTGCATTTTTAAAAATCTCATTGAGTGCTCAAATTTGTGATAAAATGCTGCTTTTTCTCAATAATTTTAGTTATTTATTTTTAAATTTTATTTATTTTCAGACTTCCCAGTTATGTGATTTGCTCTCATTTGGAAGCAAATTCATATACCAAGATTTTAAGGAAAGGGATGGCAAAGCCTGGAAGTAAGCATGCTGTCCTATCCAGTCAATTTCACTTTTTAATGAAAGTGCAAAGTAATGTCTTCTAAAAATTTTTGTGTTTAGATTGCAAATATTTATTTGGTGTAAACTGATAAGCAGTCAAAACTAGTTATCTAAGAGATGTGATCTACTTAACAATTTCTATTTACATCCTAAAGAAAAATGGCCACATTAGCAGTAACTTTATCGGTAGTATTGGCAAAGTAGTGATTAAAATGGTTCACTTTCTTAATTCTTTGTTTGGGTAGCTCTTAGTAGTTGAAGCAAATTGTAGAGATTTCTTTAGAAGGGGAGAGCTTAACTGATTGCAAACTTAGTAAATATTCTTGTTAACTCTAGTTCCGTATGAACAGAAGGTTGTAAATGTTAGGCTAGGGCTCACCTGCATTATGATGACAGAAATTCCTGCCTGAATACAAGTGAAATGAGAACACTTTATGTCAGCAAAGGTCCTGAGTTAACCTTTTTCCCAAGCATTTCAGAGAGAGAATGATAGTTAATTATTAGAAATACACACACATGCACACACATGTGTGAGTGTATCTATCTATATATCACAAAACATGCAGAGTTGGATGAGATCATCAAGTCCAACTCCCAGCCCTCCACAGCACCATCCCTAAAGAGCCACACCATTTGCCCAAGAGCATTATCCAAACACTTCTTGAACTGTTAGGCTGGTTCTGTGACCACTTCTCTGGGAGCTGTTCCAGTGCCCACCCACCCTCTGGGTGAAGAACCTTTTCCTAATATCCAGCCTAAACCTCCCCTGACACAACTTCAGGCCATTCCCTTGGGTGCTGTCACTGGTCACCACAGAGCAGAGATCAGTGCCTGCTCCTCCTGTTCCCCTCAGGAGAAGTTGTAGCTGCAGTGAGGTCTCCCCTCAGTCTTCTCTTCTCCAGTCTGAACAGACCAAGTGACCTTGGCTGCTCCTCAAGGCTCTTCATCATCCTTGTTGCTGTGGTTTGGACACTCTCTTAGAGCTTAATGTCATTTTTACATTGTGGCACCCAAAACTGCCCCCAGCACTCGAGGTGAGGCTGCCCCAGCTCAGAGCAGAGCAGGACAATGCCCTCCCTTGCCCAGCTGGTGATGCTGTGCCTGATGCCCCCCAGGACAGGGTTGGCCCTCCTGGCTTCCAGGGCACTGCTGGCTCAGGTTCAACTGGCCATCAGCCAGGACCCCCAGGTCCCTTTCTGTGGCTCTGCTCCCCAGCATCTCCATTCCCCAGCCTGTCTGTACATGCAGGGTTGTCCCATTCCAGGTGCAGAATCTGGCACTTTCCCTTGTTCATACTGTTGGTGATTGCCCAGACCCCTGACTTGTTGAGGTCTCTTGGCATCTCTGTCTTCAAGGGACTTAACAGTTTCTCCCACTTTTGTATCCTCTGTGAACTCGCTCTGTATCCCTTCCAGTCCTGTGTCCAAGTCATTTATGAAGATGTTGAAGAGCACAGGGCTGAGAATGGAGCCCTGTGGAACCCCCCTAGTGACAGATCCCCAGTCTGATGTCACCCCATGCACTGTGACCCTTTGTGCCTGGCCCATGAGCCAGTTGCTCACCCATCCCATGATGTGTTTATCCAGCTGTGTGATGGACATTTTGTCCAGAAAGATCCTGTGAGATACAATATCAAAAGCTTTACTGAGATAAGAAAGATTACATTGACTGGATTCCCCTGATCAGCTGAGTGTGATGATAAAAGGAAATCAGGTTTGATAAGTAGGACCTTCCTCTCATGAAGCTGTGCTGGCTGTGACCAATGACTGCATTGTCCTCCAGATGTTTCTCAAAACCTTCAGTATCTATAACTTTACCAGGCACTGAAGTGAGACTGACAGACCTGTAGTTAACAGTTTATAACACATGATGGATAGTGTATTGCTTTCACCATGATATTAGCAAAATTTTTAAACATCTCTCCAGTTTTTAACTCAAAGTTGATTTGAGTTAAAAACTCAAGTGCATGTTAACTTAAACTTTTTTTCATAAAATCAACAAAATATATAATTTCCTTTAGCAGTATCAGTAGTTGATATATTAGGATGACTGAGCATTCATGTTAGTTATTTGGTCTGCAACTCAATTTGCAGTTTCACAATACAGCTAATTTGTTCAAATGGGTAGGCAAAACAAAAAAACAGCTAAATCATCTCTTCCAGCACCTTTCTCATTCCAGTGCTGAACTGATTCAAGTGTTCATATTTTCCCTTTTGTTCTAGTTGTGGTGAGTTTTAGCTCCTTGAACTGGGCAATGTGTTCCAGTGCCTCACTTTTCATGTAGTGAAGGATTTCTCCCTAAGGCCTGATCTAACTCTTCCCTTTTTCAGTTTAAAGCTTTTCCCCCTTTCCTGTCCCTACACTCCCTTGTAAAAGTGACCCTCCATCTCCCTTGTTGGCCCCCCTTAGGTAATGGAAGGTGCTGTAAAGTCTCCCTGGAGCCTTCTGTTTTCCAGTCTGAGCATTCCCAACTCTCTCAGCCTGTCCTCCTGGGAGAGGTGCTCCCCAGCCTCTTAATCATCTTCATGGCTCTCTTTTGGACTTGCTCTAGCAGGTCACATTCTTCCAATGTTGGAAAACGCAGAAACTGGATGCAGTACTCCAGGAGGGATCTTGTCAGAGTGGAGTCGATGGGGAAAATCACCTCTGAGGCAAGCTAGGAGTTGTTCCTTTAAACACAATAGAATCCTGTATCACTTGTCAGAGTTTTTCTGGGAGATGCTTCAAAGCCACAGAAGAATTTCTGAAATTATTTAAGCCTGTTTCAGAAATTTCTATTTTGTGTTCCCAGTACTAGGTGTAGTTAACACTGGATTTACAGATGCCTGCAGAGAATTGCAAATGAAAAATGAGTAAATAGTAAATTAAAATAAATGCTCCTCTTGGGAGATACAAATGGAACAGTAGAGAAGCCCTCCTGATTTTTGCTGTTGCTTAATTGACTCATATGCTGTTTAGCTCTTGTAAAATTAAAGATAAAAATACCTTTTTAACCTGTAAGGTTTTTTTTTAAGGGGCTTGTAAGATTCTGCATAGGATTGAATGAGTATCCAGCCATGCAGCAGTCTGACTTCAGATACTGATGTGGTTATTAAATATTCATTTAAAAGTTCTACAGTTTTTAATGAAATGATTGAATATTAATCTGCTGTTGAGGCAGTCTTTGCTCTACCCTAAATTTGGTTCTTACAGTAGTAGACTTTCCATTCATTGTGGCTGTGGCTTATAGTAGAAGGAATTAATTAAATCTTTGTAGCCTTTTTCCCTTTTTGTTCTGTTTATAATTCAATATAAAATTCAGTTTATTTTGTTGCTTTTCTTTGACATTAGTGGCTATTAAGTTTTCTTCATTTTGCACCTGATTTCTAAAATAATCAATACATTAATCTTCTAATGTTTTACCAGAGTTTCTTGTAACATTGTTCAGAACGCCTTTGATTAGACAAGTGTTTATATCTTGTATAAATAAACAGTCTTAGTATCTCCTCATTTCTTCTCACATGGTCATGTTAAATTCATGCAGAATTTTATTTCTCCTAAGATATTAACCTAAAATATTTTGGAATTTTCCACTTTCTTTACTAATTTTATCCTATTGAAAGAAATTATAATTCTGCCCTGGCTTGTAATGAGAGTTATTATGAGACCCATTAAATACACCTATTTGTATTGTGCTTCTAAGTTTTGGCATTTTATTATTTTATAGTGGGAAGTTACTTCATGGAGTTGCTGTCCATGTTGAAAACTGGAATAGAAGGTCAAATTTTTCTCTTAAGCTCCACTTCCTTCTTTGCATTCAGCCCATGCTCTGTGCTCATTGATATAAACAGCCACAAAAGAAAAGGTGGACTGCTTTAAATCAGGATGTGATGCCTGTATGAGCTAGTGATGCATCCTGAACTTAATATATACAAACCCACAACAATCAGTATTTCCAAGAAGCAATGGAATTGGTAGTGATGGAGAGAATTTCTATGTCCTGTAGGCTTTACGCAAATGCAGCAACAAAGACAATTTAATATGCAAAAAATACATATTTAAATAATGTTCATTGGAAAGACACAAGTCCATTGAACATACATACACAGGGTCACTAGAAGTTAAGTGAGCATATCTTCATATCATGTGTTTGAAATTTTGTAAGTCCCTGTGATGATGATATACCTCATGCTGTGAGCAGTTAAAAGAAACTGTTTGTCTTGTAATGAGATGGGAATTGATTCCTTATTATTGGTTACAAATTATGATGATTTTGAAAACTCTGTCAATATTCTGGATCACTTTGAATATTCTGACATCTGTTCAGTAGCATTGTAAGGAATGTGAATTTCAAAACCTCCAATTATTAAAAAATTAATTTAGGAATGATGCAATTGTTTCAACTTTTTCCTCTAGGATTTCCCTTTTATTGCATGAGAAAATGTCATTCTAATATTCCTTTTTCAGTTTGCAGTGTCTTTTATTTTATTTTTCTTTTCTTTTTCCCTTTTTATAAAATTAATGTGGTTGAAACTGAAGTAAGACAGGTGCCAAACCATTTTCTTAATTCCAGTTCAGCAGCCTGGGTGGTCAGAGTACAGGAACTTGACCCCTTTTTGTTGCTGTCTTGTGTGTTTCTCCCTTGTGAAAGCCAATACAATCTGCAAAGCCAGCATAGATAAAGAGCCCTGGAGGGTTGTGGTATAGTAGCAAGACTGTTTTGTGACCATGTTCTGAAGGGAGACCACAGGTGACAGTATTATTTACTTTTGTTGCTTGGGGTCCAAAGAGAGAATAAATTGCTATTGATTTTTGAGACATTACAGTGAGGTGTCTGAATGCCTGCAGAATCGCTGGGTGGTAGGATAGTCAGAGTCTGCATGCAGACTGCTTTGGAAATCTTTTCCCCCCATTGTTTTGGTTTGTTTTTTTCTTAATTTTCAGAACCAGCTGCTAGAAAATTTTGTTGTTTATTACAAATATATTTTATCTCTCCAAAGAATAGAATTCAACAGCCATTTTATAACAATTTGAAATAGATGAATGGAGTTTGGAATACGGCCATCTGTGTACATTACTGCAAAGAAGAGAATGCTGAGCGTTGCATTAAATTAACCACTTCATTAAAGATATCTCTTTCAGAGGTATCACAATTTATAAGAAGAAAATCAGCTGTATGGAAGTGGAAATGATACACAGCTAACAGTTTTCCCCACCCTCTCATCACAAAGCTCGTTGTTGCCGACTATTCACGTTTTACATAGTCTACAGAGGTACTTTGCCAGTTGGGGGAAAAAGGAACCCGCTACTTTAAAGTTTGTTACTTGAAGATTTTATAGCAATGCTACATCGTAGTGACACCTGCTGGGAGAGATCTGAAGGAAACAGCTGAAACTATGGCTGCTGCCTGTCAGCTCTTTTCCTTGAGTCCAGAGCGTGTTCCCGGCGTGGCAGTCCGGGATGATGCGCGGTTTGTAGCTCCTCTGGAGGGCATCTGCTGTCACTCCTCTCCGAGGAGCCTGACTCCCCTGCCACATCCACTGAGCCTCACAAACTCACACGGATGTCCTTGTACGTTTGGATCTCCCAGCTGGGCCTTAAGTGGACAGCACCAAAGAGCCCAGGTGGATGTGTAAAGTAGTGATGGAGGGTATTCAGAATGGTGAATCCCAGGAATTAACCTGCTCCACTAAAGGGGACATAAAACAAGATTTCACTCTGCATTAATTGATTGACATGTGTGTGTTTGCTGTTCTGCAACGATAATTTATGGCTGCGTTCATACCTATTTGGCTGTTTACTGTGGGAAGAGGAATTTCTTGTGGGAAGAAGCTTTTCAGGACCAGCTTCCAAATATAAATAAAGAGAAGCTTATTGATTCTAAGCCACAGCCCCCTCCCACACAAAAGCCAAATGGAGTGAAATTTCTAAGACATCTACCAATTGTAACTTTCAGTTTTCAAATCATGTGTAGAACTGTGAAACTAGTAAACATTTTTTGACAAAAGCAGTGTAAAGAGCAGTGGGATCTTGTTTCTCAGCTTCTGTAGCCTCATTTTTGCTTGCATCTGGTATAGTTCTCTGATTTATAGCTCTTGGTGCATTTGTCTTGAGATTTGCCTCAAAACAAGCTGGATACTTGAGCCTGAGAAATAGCTATCTGATTTCTGTCCAGGATACTGCCTGTCAGAGACTTCCTGAAGATTTATGTAAAGCGGTCCCCTGAACAAAAGTGCAAGGCTTTTGTCTGTTCTTAAAGCTACAGAACCCTTTTTTGTTTCTTTTCAAATTCTGTGCAATTGTTTTTCTATTTAATTAAGAAAGTTCTCAGAAGTGACACCAAAACTCAAAGAGTTTCAAAGAGTTCCCTATTATCTCGCCTAAGCACCCTCTCCTTTCCTTACTCTGAGGGCTCTGTCCTGGTACAGGATGATGGGTCTGGGTAAAGTTGCATTTCTGTTGCTAACAGCAGTGCTCAAAATTTTCTCCTATTTCTAGGTATACATATTATCCATCCATAAAACTTGTGTGAAGTTCAAGATTTAGTTAATTGCCATAGACAAAGAAAATACAGTTTCTGGTTTCTGAGCAGTAGAGCTCTGTAAAAGATGAAAGACCCTGAAATTACCTCCCTTTATCTTTCCTAAGGAAGGGCTACTTGTATTTCCCAGACTGACAGACATTAAGCCAGCAGCCTCTCCATAACAGTGAAGCCATGTAACAATGAGGCTCTGCCAGCAAAGATCAATAACTGCCACTTAGTTGAAGGGTAACAGTCTGTTCCTACCTGAACCAGTAGTTTGCCCATGACAAATAATCCTTGAAGATAATCAGATCACACCACTTGATTTAATTCACTTTCTACAGCAGGAGTATTTGTTCAATGGGCCACAAACCCCTCTGGTTTAGCATGATTTCATATATATTTGCTCATTCATCTTACTCCACACTATCAAATTTTGTTTCTATTTCTTATATCCAAAAGGTCTTGCTGTATATCTGTACAAATAAGTTTTCCTTTAAAACATTCTCTACTTTAGCTCCCTACAGCAAGTCCTAGCCTAGTATGCACCAGCTTCCAGAAAAATAAAACTTAAATCAAGTCCTCATAGAGTCATTTAATATCATCTGATGAGAGACTGGTGAGGGTCTGCTCCATTTCTGCTGCTCCTGGCATACTCTTCCATCCAAGAAATCTTTTACAGCTAACTTTCTGTGGAAGCTTCTGGGCTGTCTTTTCCTGAGTTTTCTTGAGAGCTAGGAGAAAGTTCAAAAGTGAATTTGTGGGAGCCAGGCCAGCCTGAATTCCTAACACTGATATTCTCTTGCTGTCCTTAGATTCTTCATTGTTGGATAATGAGCTTCTAAATTTGTGTAATGGTCCTTCACACTTGTGCTTATTTATCTAAGAAACGTTTTACTTTGTAATATTTAACCTGTGAAACAGCACAATGAATTTTATATGTCTTTCATTAAGTACAGTATTATCTTTGGCTGTGCAGGTTATTGTCCTTTACAACACAGCACCTGGTATGAAATTAGTTAATGCTGTTAGTCTGCAGAGAAACTATTTTTATGACAAAAATAAAATTACTTTTAAAAAAATGTACTTTAATTGAAAACCCATTTAAGGGGTAAAATTATATTATTGATTATGATCAAAATGTCACAGATGCTGATGAATTCATCAGTTTCTGGTTGAGGCGTGTTATAAATCTTTTAGTGGAGGCAGGTGAATGTGAATGAGGTGAATATTTTCAAATTATAGTAGCACATTACTTTTTATGTGTAAGTTTTTTGTTCTTTTCAGTGTACTTGTGAATGGAAACAACGTTTTAAGAGCTGCACTCAGAAAATAATACACAATTAAATGGTCATTATAAATCAAGCTGAAATCAAACTGGTTTATTGCAATAAAAAGTATGTTTAAAAATCATGACAAATAGTTTCAAAGATTGCTGAAAATTTATTAGTTACTCTGCTAGAGGAAAAACTGTGTAGTAAACAAGTGTAAACAATTAAGCTTTCAAGTATATTGAGAAATTAGACCAATATTCTTTATAGTAGAATAAGTTGCAACATCTTTCGTTCAAGTTTTCAGATCAAGATTCATAAAGCAGTATTTATTGCCTGCATTAATTTGAAGATTATCTATGATGAATCTGCATTATAGACTAATAGCACTGGGTTTTGTGGCAATGATAAACTCTTAAGAATGGTAAATACTCAACAGTAATTGTATTTTCCAAGATGTATAGCCCCTTACTATCCATAGGAAATTCTACATGGAGTAGGTAGATAATCAATTAGCTAAATTTTTGAAGGTATGTTACCTCCTCTTAAGTTCCTGCAATAATTAATCAGGCCTGCTTGGTCAGGGCCTGAACACAGCTGATTCACTTAGTTAGCATCAGTTTCAATTCAAAACACATGTGTGACAGGAACCTTTCACACAGGCTGTGTGGGTGGTGAGAGAGCACAAACTGAGAACCACAGATGCCATTTGCAACTACAGTTCTCTGCTTGCATAAATGTATCCCAAGCTAGGGCAGGGAAGCTGGCCATCCTACAGCTGAAGCTGGCATGTTTTGTAGTTATAACAGATTAATGAGATGCTAGATATGGCTTTTTTTTAAATACCAAGGCTGGTGTAAATTGAGGTGCTGATCCCTCTATGCACACAGAGACTCAGTCACTGTGGTGAGAGTGGAGGAACCCTCTTCTTGGTCGTCTTTACAGCTTAGAGTTTTTCCTGGGAAGAAATTGTGGCTTCAGGGCGACCATGGCCTGGAAATCAGCAGTCAGGTGAGTGGTCTGATGATCACACCATTGTATAAAAGGAGTACTCTTATGTTTCCTCTAACTGAAGTAAAATAAGTATCAGTGTGCTGCTAGCACAGTTTTGCACAGTCCTTTTTAAACTGAGCTGTGAGGGCTGTACCTTCTTGAAGAAAGAGTGATGCTCCTTATGGCATGGTTTGTGATGGAAGGTACTTGCTTGCGATATTCCTGCTTCTTACTTCTTACCCTTTGTGGTGGTCTGCACTCTGTTTTAAAGGCTTTACAAGTGTGCTACATAAACTGTACTGAGACTCTGATGGTGGTTTTGAGAAAAAGTTGACAATTCTCTTTTTTAATTAGTTCAGTTTCTCATGTCCTACCCAAAGGACAATCTTCTGCTGCAGTGTGGGGAGAGCAGCAATTCCATAAATATATATGGTATATAAACCAGAATGTTTGTAGCATGAAGCTACATACAGTTTTTTATAATGAGGTCCTTTATTTATAACTTGTCTGCCTCCCTGAAAATACTAAGCATGCTGTTTTGCTTTCTAGAAAACAGATCTTTGGTATCCTTGAGTAAATACTGACTGAAGGATATTAGAGATACTGGTATGTATCTTTGGTTGATTGTTTAAAAAAGTGCCTGACTGTCCAGAGGATTTGGTGTGCATTCTTCAGGGCCAGGATATAGGAAGAAAAAGGGAAATAAAAATAAATAATTTTGTTTCCTATATTTTTTTTTTGGCAAATGAAACCTCCTCCCCCATCTCCCAGCACCAATTACCATGGCCTTTGTAAAGGTATTTAATTGCTGTCCAATTCTTAGATCAATAAATGATAAAAATAAGATTGCAGGGATAAAGAATTCATGTTCTTTGTGGAACTCCTGGACATGCAGATTCAGTCATAGTCTTCTAATTCCTGCAGCAACTTCATCTGCATGTGGCTGTCCGTGTCAATCTGCTAATTGTGCTAGAGATAGTCACGAATATCACAGAGCTGATAAGAACAGACTTCAAGTATTTGACTGCTGAAGCTTAAATTAGAACTGAATTTGTATCTGGAGTCTAAAATGCATATGTAAATAATAGTAATAATAATAATTTCCTGTATAAAATGGAAAAAAAACCCCATAGATTATGGAAAACAGGATGCATTTTAGTAAAAGTCAGAATGCCACTACCAGATTAGCAGTTTAAAAGATGCCTGTGTTTGCAGGTTTAGCTGTCAGCAGTATCACAGGTACTGTCCAGACTTCACTTTCACAATAAAACAAGCTATCTTTTATTTAACACCAGCCAGTGTTTTCAGAAAGTTGTATTTACATCTTCCTCTTGCTTTCATGCCTCAAGAGGGATGCAAAACTTAGTAATGTTTTGGATTGTCTTCTTGTTTGTTTTTTTTTTTTTTTGGTGTGGGGGGTGAGGGTTTGGTTTGGTTTCTTCCTTGAGTTTGGGATTTTTTTTGTGAGAATCAAAATGTTCAAAAAGTACTTTTGAGTATTTATGATCCTGGCTAAAAGAAGAAATATTATACATGATTTTGAGGTCTTGATAAATATTTTAAATCTACGTTGTAATCTTCTTCAATTTTTTCAAACTTGCTTTGAAAGTAACCAGACTCTTTGGATTTGGGTTGTAATCTATTGAAAGGATAAGAAATTATGTCGATTATAATCACAGGCAGCACAGAGGTGACATGGGAGCTTCATCCAGCTTTGTTCAGGGATTGGCAAAACAAAGTTCTGAGGTTATAAGGTAGCAAAGCTGTGGTTTAGTAGAGCTTAAAATCAGGTGTTTCACTAACACAAAAGTAACAACTCTTAGTCATTATTGACTTGCATTGTGTTTGTAGCGGTGACCCAGAGGTGAAAGGCTCCACATCTCATTTCCAACCCTCTGAGCTATGTAGCCCTTCGTTATTTAATTTGATGCAAAGCAATTATCAGGCAATTGATTTTTATTGATTGTGCTGTAGGACAGAAACATTTCTGTTGCAGCAGACAAGAACTTCTGGGATTGTCATGCACCCGTATTCACAGTAAGCAGAGATACATTTAAAGCTATGTAACCAAAGCTCTTAATGACCTTTGATGTCAGCAGGTAGAATGTTTCTTTCTTTGCCTTTTGTGCCAGCGCATGCCCTCTGATCTATCTTAAGTTCTTTGTACTTTTTGTGTCCTTTATTTTGCTTTCTTGTGGTTTGCATGGATGCTTGCTTACTTACTTTCTCCCCAAACCCTCTAATTCTTGAATATTTTCTAGTATCTCTTTCCCCTTTCCTCCTTGCAATATTTTCCATTGCCAAGTCTTCCTCTTACATATGTTTTCTTTCCTTATTCATTTCTGCCATGTTTGATGACGCTGTAATGCTGTTCTCTGGAAGCAGGAGAAAGGATCTCCTTTCTCTAATCTTTTGTCTTGTAGTTCTCAGGTTCTCTTGATACTTTTGTGGGGATTTACTTCTTTGCTCCAGCAGTTGTTGTCTCAGCCAGTGCTCATTTCATCTCCTTTGTACACATGAATTGCACCTGTAGAGCTTTCTTCAGAAACCTACAGCACTAAGTGTATGTTAGTGCTGTAATTTAACCCATGTGTGTAGTTGCTTATAAGGTGTGGATGCTTCATGTAACAGGCATTGAATTGTGACATGCAGATTGTTTCAGATATCAAGTACTTTAATTTGTAGCACAGTTGCATATTTTTTCTAAGTTTTTAAGGACAAAAATGTATACCACATAATTTAATGCTGGGATATGATTTCTGACAGACTTAGTATAATATGCAGAAAGTAATGTCACATCGATTTAAGAGTATAAATAAAGTGGAGGAAAAAGAGAGTTTTTAGGAGCTCTGAACTATCCTGAACAGTTAGAATTATATTTGCAATTTATTAGGTTATTGTAAATAACCTAATTTATTAGGTTATTGTGAATACCAATGTATCTTTTTGAAGTGTATTCACTGTGCACTGATGGATTATTTTAACTCCCAATTTTAATATAAATTCCTACATGATGACATTATTCTCTTGCAAGTAGTTTAATTGCATATGGAAAAAAAGTAACTGAAAATGAGTCCTAACTTGTTAAAACTGAAAGAAAATGTTTTAAATGTTTTTAAATGAGGCCTTTCAACAGAAGTTTTATTCTGAGTAATTGTCTTGGTCTATAGATCTCGGACAACGCTGTCAGTGAAATTGGTTTCACTGTTGCTCTCTGATAAAGATGACCTGAAAATTCAGGTCATGAGTTTCAGTATGGGCAGTAGAAGACAAGTTTATGGGCTACTTGTGGGAGTTGATAAAGCTTTTGAAAGAGCTTTGGGAAATCTTTCCACTGAAGCATTTTTTCTTGATGCAATGACTTAGGAGACAGAACATTCTGCTGCTGATCTTTGTAGATTGTTTAATTCCCTGCAGTTCAAGGCAGATTGTTAAATGTGGCTGAAATGTGTGCTAAGAAGATAGAGCTGACTAAGTTTCATTATGCCACCACAGTTTTTGGCAAACTGATATTTGAACATTGTTGTAGTTGTCCTTTTAAATGTGATATTAATACTTTTAAAGCTACTTCCATCTGTGTTTTTTTTCTTTTTTAATGATTCCAGCATGTTGCTATATACTGCAAGCATACTGTCTGTTGCCCATTTTGCCTTTATATTTACAAATGCAAATAACTCATTATAAAAATGCAGAAAATTATGGCACTGATGGAAAGCCATGCTATGCTTCTATATAGAATTATTACAGTATAATCTATAATATCTATATTACACTAGTCATTTTCTTTGATAAATTAATCATGCTTACTTAGTAAATTAATGACAACTACTTTAAATCCTTTAAGAGTGATTTAGAGACATGTCCTCTGATTTGCAGAATTTGAGAAAGGGTTTTGTATCCATAGTCTGGAGGTTTGGTATGAGAGGAGAAAATTAGATACAGGACACTGGAAAATGTGGCTGCGGTTATACTCCCAAAATATTGTTTGATAGAGTTTTCAGAAGTCAGTGACTGCTTTGAGGGCATTCTTACTAATGTCCCATTCTAGTCCCCATTTTCAGCTCTTAATCCACTACAGTTATGTTATTAGTCCACTCCCTTGCCTGTTTCAAATAAAGTTTTCTTATTTCAGGACAGATTGCAGCTGCACATCATTTTGGACAGATTTATGAACAAGACAGATATTCAGGGTTAAATTATTCCTCAGTCATTCTCTGTGGTTGAGGGTTTTTCCGAGCCAAAGTGTGAAGCATTACTTATTTACTAGGCATTGGTAGCAATCTTGTACTTATCTATTATCTTTTGAACCCATCTATAGATAAAGAAAGCATTGACTGGGGGAACCTGTTCTGTTTAAGAAGTGGCACCAGGGCAGTTAAGGAAAGAATGATGTCAAAGAGAAAAAAAAGGTAGGCAATGAAATTCAGGAGAAATTTGTAGAAGGACAGAGGCTTCAAATGTCACAAAGTGTTTACCAACATAACAGTTTACTGCCATGAAAATGAATGTTGGGTATAAAGAGTTAAGAAGAGGCATGTAGCATCCCACAGTTCATGCTTCTGAACTCCATAATGAAACCTTGGGAAATTAAGCAACATTATATGTACCAATCAAGGTTAGTGTATAATTATTATAACATTCAGGTTTTCATTAGCTTGATTTGTGATCAGCAGCAATTCCAGCCATTTAAAATCCCTTTTATACGATTTGGCCATGGATGTCCTTAACTATTTTTCTGCAAAGCAGGAGAGTGCAATATTGAGAAGCAGTGAATGACTGGTTTACGACCTAACAATGTAGGTAATATAGGTAGTTTTAGAGTACCTATGCAATTGGCAAGAGAAAGGTAACAGCTATTTTGTGAATTAAATAGGGGAAATAATGGAGGCAGATGAAACTTAGTAAAATATTAAAATCTGTTAAAATAATCCTCCTTAGCTTATTGAATATAGAAGGTAAGTAATGTCTTATGAATGTCTGATAGCAATTATCATTGGGACCATTTATTTGATCAGTTTGTGAAAACAACAGTGTGTCACTTCAATTGTTTTCGGTTGTTTTTCCAGTTTAAAGTAAACTCAACTCACAAAACTTAAGAAGATTTCTTATGCCTTTAGCTATTTCAGGAAGATATATTTAATATGAAAATTAATCTGTTCTTAAGCCCCAGTCAGACTAAGCCATATAAAATGAGCAATGTCATCAGTTCCCTCTGAATACATGGCTTTGGAGAGTGCCCAGCAGCTCGGGGCATAGTCCAGCACATTACACAACTGAAATCCTGGTCTGTTTTCCTGATGCTTAAGTCATATTAGACTTAAAGAAAAAAATCATGGCATTCAGTGGAGGTGGATAGTTTTGTCTGCTCACTGACTACTGCAGAGCATAAGTCAGTGTTTACCACCCAAAATGTTCTTACTACTGAGTTCTTGTAAGTAGAGCAATTACAGCAGCTCAGGTAAAGCAGCACAGAGAATCTAAAGACTATCCTTTGTTAACAAAGCCTGCTGTTTTATTACGCAATTCAAAATAGGCACCCAAGGAAAAGAGCTCATGTGCTATGATACAGATCTCATATTTGCTTTGTATAGTATTTTCCTAGTTACTAGTACGCTTTCATTCAGAGACTTAGGTCTAGTG
The DNA here is from genome assembly GCF_051311805.1 of Agelaius phoeniceus. NCBI lineage: Eukaryota > Metazoa > Chordata > Aves > Passeriformes > Icteridae > Agelaius > Agelaius phoeniceus. Next base: position 78,867,694 of record NC_135267.1, read on the forward strand.
AATCCTAGGACACTTTTGTTAGGTTAAGGGTCTTGAAATTCTGTACTAGGACTCCTAAGCAGTGAAACTTAATTTGAAATCATTTGAGGGCAGAATGACAGATCAATGGCAAGATCAGTTAAGTGTGGAGGGGAGATCAATTTATAACAGATAAATCACTACTTATTAATGGACTAATTAAATAGCCTAGGGTAATCCTTTAAATGATTCCTAGAATATAGTGTATTAATTGACAGCACTGTTTTGTTCTTCGAGTTATTTTTACTTTTTCTCCATATATTTGAAATAGAATACTGTTCCATACATAAGGAGAGTTCAATTTTATTGATGGTTTATTGGTCAGTGAAGTACAAGATATAGTGATTACAAGCATTGAACAATAGGTACAGAAATGAAATACCAACATTGTTCTTATTTGGTAAGTTTTCAATTTTGAGTCATGATATAACATTGAATCAGTCATCATTGCACCATAGTTAAAAGTCCTAGAGTATTAATAGATATTGCATGTTAACTACTAAATCTATGGCCTTTTTGCAGTATTATGGCAGTCAGAAATAATTACATGCTCAGATGTCCGGGGCTAAGTTTTACAGTTGGCACGCACAGGCATACTTAGAGCATCTGGAAAAGTAACAAAGAATTACTGTTAGTTTGGATATAACAAGTAGGCTCATGAAAAGAAATAATAGGTAATTTAAGATAGTGAAGACTTTAAATGAAAAAAGCAATCCAACCTAAAACATAAAGCAAGAGATTTTATCTAAGCTGAATGTATTTCATCGATAAACAGAGAATTCAGTTACAGAAGGTAGTGTTTTAACAAGGAATGATCAGTATGTTGCTATTAATAATTTCTGGAGGAGTTTTATTCGAGGGAATGTTAGATGATCATCTTTATCTTTTGGGGAGATGAAATCTTCATCTTCAATGTAGGTTGTGTGTCCAACTACATATCACTTCAAAGGACTCAGTCAATTGTACAAGATTGATTTAAAATGTTTCTAATTCATTTTGTCACACTTTCATTAGTGTATGTGATAGCAGTAATTCAGATAAATATTTGAAAGAAGTGGCTGCCTGTTAATAATTTGGTTTTCTTTTAATGCTGATACCAGATATGCATTTTGAAGGAGTGTGCATATCAACAACTTAATGTGGCTCATATTTGTATAGTGTATTTTAGGAGTATATGACTAAAATTAATAGAACAATAGTGAGTGGAACAGTGTAAGTTATATTCTCTCTGTCCAAGTATAGTTAACTTCAAATATCATCAGAGTATTTTGCTATATATTTATTAACCTTTATGAGATTAAAATGTATTTTAAGCACATACTTATCTTATTTGCATATTTGCCCTGTAGTAATATATTGGGAATCTTACATAAATAGACTTATTCAGAAACTGTAATTTTCCAGCAATTTCAGTTTTGGTGCTGAACACTAGACGGACAATGAAAATATTACTGTGGTTAACATTTACTTTTATTCAATTAATGAATAATTATGAGAGAGCTTACTTTACTTAAGTGCAGTTATCTCCTTATGTTTTTAGTGGCTTGCCATTCATTATGTTTCTAAATGAATAATAACACAAGCTGTGGAATAAAGGCCATTTGGGATTACAGCTGATGATGACCCCCTAGTCTGGCTCATCACTTGTAATATTTCTGTCTTGTGGTTCTAAAGATTTTCAAAGTAATTGAATCTTTCCTTTTTGTGACTGAACTCCAAAGGGGTTTTTCAATTCCCCTGTTGTCTTTTATAACCATAAAATTAAATTTTTTATCCTAGGGCTTCTGTGTTAGTAAAATTTCTGTAGAGAAAAATTAAATATGAAAGTCTTCTAACTGGGAAGAAAGGAGATTTACATTTTCTTTACTAATCTATTCTCATAAAAAACAGCTTTTATAAAATTATAGGCAAGGAAATACATTTGTGGGCTTGCTGTTAAAAAACCAAACAAATCTACAGCAAGATAAAAGCATTACAGTTCAAACTACTGGAAGAATCATCAAGAGTACTCTGTATACTTGCATTTCTTAAAGTGACATCTCCTTTAAAGATTCTGGAAGTTTTATAGAGCTATCCAATTGATCTGCTCTTCAAGCTTAGTAGGTTTTTTAATTTTTTTTTTAACCTCAAAGGCAACTCAGTTCTGAACTGAAATGTGTTTTCTGAATCATATTCTTCAAATTTTAAAACCAGTGTCTAATTCTCTCTGTCAGAAGTGGGAAAGGAGACGACATTGCATGACTTTCTTGGTGAGTTCTCCCAGCTCAAATACCTTGTGCAACTGCAGCACTGCAATAATACCTGCTCACCACAAGTCATGGTATGGGTTCATTGGACAGAGACAAGTTGGAGATAAGAGTTCTTCACTGCAAATCTTGTCTATTGGTGTTAGAAAACAAGGAAGGAGTATTTGGAATAAAGGAGAAACAGCTTTGCTGTCTTAAACGAAAATGAGTTCTTGATGGGCATAAGACAGAATTGAACAAGCTACTAAAATCTTGATAGCTGATTTATACGGAGAAGCCCTTATTTCATAGAAATCAAATACTGACAGAATTTACTGACAGAATTATGACAGAACAAATGACACAAAACCATTAAGACCTTTCTTCAGCTAGATTATATAAATAATCCTGAAAAAAGTCTCAATGATGAGGTTATACATGAGTTCATTCATTTTTGTAGTACATTTTCAATTTTAGAACAACTATGATAATAGTTATACTTTGAACAGCTGAGGTATACTAATTAATGCACTTTCTGTTCAACTTCAGAACTTTTCCTTCATACATTTTGAATTTTAGATTATTTTTTTCATGGGATTCTGAAATTGTATTTCAAAAATGGACTACATCAACATTATGCCTCAAATAGATGATGAGCTCCTGACTCTCCCCAAGTTAATGTAGAAGCCACACTAGCTTCTTGTTTCACATAATGATTTTTACATTAAAAATTGACATTGAATGTAAGTTCAGGATACGGCAACTGGGATACTGGGGTTGATTCAGACTATTGACTACTGTGTAATTGTCATGTTTTGTTTATATATATATGTATCTATGTATACTGCCCTTCTGACCTTTCAGTTCAAGGGTGAGATTTTAATAATCCTTTGGACAAAGCAAGCCATGCCAAGTATTGAATTGGGCATTAACTTACTTGACAACAGGATACTCAGCACTTCAAGTTAATTCGTTCCTTTAAAATTCAGTTTTGTAACAAAATGTGACTGGTGCAAGAATATGCACAGACAAATTGTGTATACATCTGGAGGGAGTAATCAGAAAAAATAATGGTTATTGGGCATCTTTCATAGTCATGTTCAGCTTGGAGGAACATTTTCAAAATTGGAGTCTGATCATTCAGATTTCTTCCAGATTGTCCCATGAAGACTAAGAGCCTGAAAGTTGCAAAGCTGCCTTTTGAGTTGCTTTGGAATATCTTCCCTTAAAAGGAAAAGATTAAGGGTTTTTGTAAACTTTAATACTGTAAAAACCAACTTTGTGCTTTTTCACCCCTTATTTTCTGTCATCATCCTGATGTTTTTTGCGTTGGCTGATTGTCACCACTGCCTTCCTTCTGTAGGAGCTGATGCATAGGAAGGACACAGCTGGCTGGTAGTCAATGGATGTGCTTCATAATTGCACCATGCACAGGTGTCTTCAATCTGGGGACAAGATATTATAATGTGCAAGAGGGGTACCACAGCCACCATCTAGACACATGGGTGAGTCCAGTCAGGAGTCAGTGTGAGGCATGGTTCTGTAGAGCCCACAGTCTGTGAAGAGGACAGAACAGGCTGTATTTGGTCTTAGGAGGAAAATGCTGAGAAGAGGTGTTGTTGCTGTCTAGCACTGTCTAATTGGATGATGCACAGTGAAAAGATGCTCTTTTCACAGGTGCACTGTGATAGGACAGGAGAAAACAGGCACAAGTTCTAAAAAAGAAAGTAATATATTAGGGAAAAAATAATCATGAGAGTACTCATGGGGTGGGCTGCATGGGGAGGCTGTGCAATCTCCTTCCTTGGTACTCGTATCTTGACTGGACACAGCCCTAAGCACCCTGATATAACTGTGTCTGCTTAAGGCAGCAGTGTGGACTAGATGACCTGCATAGGAAGGTCTCTTCCAGCCTTAATAGCTCTGTGGTTCAACCCAGTCTTCCCATCAGTCATGCTGGTACTAAGTGTCTGTCATGCTGTCAGACTCCTTTTTCTCCTCATCTGTCTCTGATATCGGCCTCCTCTGCATTTCAGAAAGACAGCTTAGAGAATAGTGCAGGAAGTGGCAGGACTAATCCTTTAGTTCATACCTAAAATTCAAATGGAAAGGAACTGGAAATTTAATGGAAGCAAGACTGTGTGGTAGTTCAATCTTATTGATGGACAAATCTGTTTCAGAGGACTGGGGAACCAGTGCGCTGTTTTAGCTGTTGATAACACCTGTGCCCATATCTTGGAAAGAATAATTTATTCTGGGCCATGGCTTTGTCAGCCAGATGCCTTGCTGCAATAACTGTTTTCTGAAGAAGCAGGTGCAGTGAGGTGGCTATAGAAAAAAGTAAAATGAAGGCCTTAAATGTGACCCCACCTTGTATATTTAAAGGACAGCTGTCTTTGTCAAGGTGTCCACTCAGGCAGCATTCTTTAGGATCGAAGCTTGTTGGCAACATGGGTGCAAATTGCCTGGTTCCTCATGCTCAGCTGAAGAAGCTGAATGGCGTGTGGGAGCTGGATCTGCCGGTGTGCATCCATCCCCACCCATGTGCTGGGCCCAGGGGCTGAGCCAGGCGTGGTCGGTGTGTACAGCAGGTGTAGGCTCTGTAAGAGGCTGCACAAGCTGAGCTGGGAGAGTGGAGCCCTGTTTCAAAGCCAATACATTCTGAAGGCAAACATAACACACTCTGGGACCCTTCTGTTTTAATGTTTGCCTTTGTGAAGACTAAAAATCACCTGATAATCTGACAAATGCTGTTGGTAACTAGACTTATGGCAATGTCTGCAGGTGAAAGTGGCATCAATATGAGTAAATAATTTTAGAAATTTTTTCATTCAGAGAAACTACCTGCTGCTTGTTTCTAAATTGATTAACCTGGGAAAGTATGGCATTTGTGAATGGAAAGGCTGGAATATGGGAGTATAAGACAAAAAAGTCTTGCACTACAGAATCATTCACATTCTCAAAAGCCATTGGGACTTAGTGCTTATAAATGTAGTTTTTAAAGACTTATCTATAACAGTGAACATTTGGCTTGGAGTGCTTTGCCACATGAGCTTCTTTGAAGTCAGAAGGCTACCGATGCTCTCGAGCACCATACTCTTTAGAAAATATTTGCAAGATTGGGGGTTTATAAATAGTCTTCATAAATGCAGGTTTCCTAACTGAAGTATGAAAGTATTGTCCCAGAAGGGTGATGACTTCAAACAGTAGCCAGGGAGTGTTTGTGCAGTGTGAGGAGCAAAGTCAGAACACAATCTGATTATAACCTCCTGGCAGCAGCTGTTCAAATATTGTTTCTCTGCTTCCATCTCTGCAGAGAATTTGTCTCACAAATATAAACAGTTAAATCAGTAGATCATCTTATGTGCTAAAAATAATGACTGCTGGTAAATAATAAAAAGATTAATAATTTCTTTTTCTAACTGATGACTGTAAGGTTTTCAGGGAGGCAATTGGCAAACAAATGTTTTCTTGTTTAGTTACTCCATCCAAATTTTCCATTGGTCCTCTACAAAATGAAATAACTTCTGTGTTGAGACTGGCATGTTAGCAATGTTGTCTACTGCAAATCTTACTAAGAAAGCTGGCTTAGAGGCTACAGGGTCAGTTACTGTGCTGTGAGATATTTTGCATGTACTTGGTGAAATGTTGCCATGAACAAAAAAAATAGTCTGCCATTTCAATGTAGATGTGAGAGATGTGTACATGAGAACCAATCAACTACAATAATGCAAAATCATTCAAGCAAAACAAAGCCAACTACAGAGTAAAAAGGTTCAGAAAGACCACCCTAAAAACATCTTTGTTTTTAAATAACTTTTGAAACAAACAAAATGAATATTCATGAAACTGTGAAACATTTATGGCATGAAATGAGGGCAAACATCAATTTTTTATCATCTTTTGTGGAAGCAATGGCTAGAAAGTAATCTGGTGACAGATAATTAAACAATTAAAGAATTAAGAAATGAAGAAGTGTATACAAGGGGGAAATGCCTCTTGACATTATGCTGTTACATGGCTATTGCTATTAAGATGATTAGAAAACAATGCTGCAAAAAGGATTCTATATTTATGTTGCTTCCATACTATATTCTAAGAAAATATTTCTAGTTTTTTGTGTACTGCTAAGGGTTTTCAGCTGCTTACTTGGAAAATAATTCAGGAGTCTACTGGATCTCTGTCAGAAAGTATTTTGTGAATAGTAGTCTACAGTTACACACTTTAAAACAATGAAATTATTCTGAAGAAACACATTTCTTTTCCCAATCTCACTTCTAACTTCTTTGTTTTCTAGAGCTAATATATTTAAGTATTTGTACAAGACTTTCATATGGCAATGTGTTCACTTGATATCCAAATTTGGCATCTGAAGATGTAGTGAAGAACATGATTTCATTTCTGACTTCTTTGTTTTCTAAAAATGCTTTGTCAAGTTTTTTCCCATATAATTTTCACTGCTTGTTTTTGTTTTCTTTAAACTAGAGAATAAGAAAAGCGATTAAACTATAACTTGTAATTCAAAAGTAAGCTGCAGATAATGCATTTGAATACCAGTTACCAATGTTGCAGTATCCCTGTTGTCGTTCTGGCCTGGAAACTGTTTAAGGAGGGTGAAGGAAATCCTTCTGTATTACTAGTACTAAGGGAATTAAAAATTTGAAATATTTGGAATGGAAATTACTGAAAATTTCTTAAATTAGTCTTGTGCCACATGTAAAACATAAAATAGTGAAATTGTGAGTTAAGAGCTGTACTTAACATTTACAGAGGCAGAATCTTGACGTTAGCAAGCCCTTTGCTTATGGCCACACTGAAATATGAAGTAATTCATATTAGAGCTAGCAAGAGCTGGGAGCAGACATTGAAATCTACTGTCACAGTGTTATTTTCCAGTACAGTAAACTGGTTTGCAGATTGTTGCTAAATTATCACATTTACTGCTTTGGCACAGATTTTGGGTTGGTTTTTTTTTCCCCCATACTTGCAGTTCTCAATTTTTTAAATTTTTGCATGTTTGTTTATTTTCAAATGATTGTCTGCATTTGAGGCAATAAAGACAGTAAGAACACCCCATATTTATTTTATTTGTTGCGTATTTCCTCCCCACATTCCTCAGTTACTGCTCAAGACAGAGCAACAAATTATTGTACTACAGAGAAAAAACAGGAAAGGGGGTAGGGGTCAGAGCTTGTTCTCAGAGACACTTCAGTAGATTAGGAAATTGGGAACACTGACCAAACTTGTGCCTTCCTAGTGAGGTGAACAGGAGCTGTATTGAAGGTGCCCTCAAGTACTAGAAGCCTTAAAACATTCACAGTGAATGAGTTTCAGTTCCTTGGCAGTACAGCTGCAAGGAACTCTTGAAAAGTCATTTTGGAACTTCAGACAAATAATGCAGCACCCTAAAACTTTGTCCAATGTTTCTGCAGGACACTTTTATTGCAAATCAAGAATGTTTTTATGTGGATGTTTCAGACTTCTGTGCCTTTCTTCTTTTTCTCTGAGTTACTGGTATAACTTCTTAATTCACAAAAACTACGTAATAGCAGGAGAATTTTTGTGTATGTTTAGAGCATGTCCTAAGTAGACACGTCTTACTAAACAATATGTACAAATAATGCCATCCAGGCTAGATATTTTGAAGAACTTGGCCAGGGCTAGAAGTGCTGTATTTCAGAGTATGTTTAGTATCCAGTATATTAAAAATTGAGCCAAAATTAATATCTAGAACTTGGGTCACCAGAGGTTCTAAATTAATTAGTAATTGATTTGGTTTTCAATACAGAGGTACACTACATTTTTAATTTCTGTCTAAACATGAAAAATAACATTAATTCTCTTAAAAATTCTGCAAGTTAATTCAGAAAGCATATGCAGTCTAAAACTTAGAAACTAGCATCCCCATAATGATGTACTTAACAGATTTTATATCAGTCACCCTAGGGTAGTAGAATATGTATCTCTGTTTTTCACTAGAAACACCTTTGCTTTTAAATGGGGATGTGTTAAGTGGTATTACAGCTGCAAACATTATATGTCAGTCTGCAGGAATAAATTAAGAAAGCTGAGATGCCACTTCCAACATGTGATTGTATTTTAGCAATTAAAAGAGTGAGCTTTTTTCATTGTCTAAAAAAAATCAAGGAAACAAGTGATGGAAATCATATTTCAGGTATTTACCTTTCAATACTGTCTGATTATTGGTCAATTAAGCTTTACCTTGAAAACATTCAGAAACCAGACTTAGTGTCATCAGAAGTCTAGCTGACAGACAGAGCTTCTGTCTGGAATATATTATGCTTTCTAAGACATGAACTCAAGTGTTGTCAACAGCTAAAATACTGTGCTCCATCCCCAGGCCTCTGTAATAACCTATTCAGAAACATAATGCAAAGATAACATAGCCCAAGATTTGAATAAATACAAATTTCATTTTTTTTATGCCAGTTCTCAAGCTAGTTTGTGCAGTATATGAAAATAGAATCAGTTTTTACTATTTTTTTTCTTAGACTTTGAGTTTCCCTATTTTTTTTAATGGTTTCTATTTTTCATTTCCTCCCATGAAATCTGATTATAGGTCTCCAGGGTCATGGTATGACACAATGAGGATGTGTTTTCTAGCATTTTACATTAAAGACTAATGTATTACTTTGCATAAAATTGTGTCCTAAGACTCTTTGGAGTGTGACACATTGCAAGCCATAACAGTCTGTGCTATAAATCATGGAAAAGTCTTGTTCAAATTCATTGGATGGTGAACAAATTAAATCACTCATTGTGCATGGCCAATAACATTTTCATACATTAAGCAGTTGCAGTATTTATTTCTCTAGCACTAGAGCCTGCCATGAGTGTGTTGCTTTCAACAATGAAAGGTGACAGCAAATCTGCTTCTCCGAAATAATTAGCACATTTGTCAGGGCATATTAAGCAATTCCAAATTATCTCTTCTTGTGGAAGATTTTTTTTTTCTTGTACAAGTGAAAATCAGCAACTCATAAATCACAAAGACAGCAGAATGCACTGAATGCCAACCAAACAGGATCTAAACATCTCTGCTGTAAAGTAATGAAGAGTATTTTAAGTAAAATAACAATAATAATAAAAAAGAATGATAGAAAGTGGTAGTGTCAGAATGCATTTGAGATAAAGCATGAAAATGATATTGCTGCTGGACAACAGTGGTCTGTAAACTCACAATTTTACTTTAGTAGCCATATGTATGCTTTCAATAAATGCATTGGTAATTGTATTGATGGGTTTATCCCTAGAGGGTGAGTATAGCTACACATGATTTCAGTCTTATAAAATTTAATTTTCCTCCTCATGTAATAAGAAAATGAGAAGAAAGGACAGGAGGAAGGGAAAAAACAACAAAACAGCTAGTTAACAAAAGCTTTATCACATTGTAAATTTGTAGGTTACTCAATGAAACAAATATTAGATCATATTTTAGGTTAAGGCATTTGGAGATAATTGAGTCCAACACCTGCAGTCAGGTTGCTCAGAGTTCTGAAATGCTCAGAGGACAGACACTACACAACCCCTCTTGCCAACCTTATTCTGGTGTTTCAGCACCCTTGTGGTGTAGTTTTCTCTTCTCTTTATCTAATTAGAACCTTCTGTCTTTCAATTTGTTGCCTTTTGTTCCATGTCTGGGTGCCAGTGTGGAGTCTGGCTGCATTGTCTCTGTGCCCTCCCATCAAGAAGCTGAAAACAGCAGGAAGATCTCTCCTCAGCCTCTGAAGCTGAAGAGAGTTCGTGGTCTCAACTTCATCTTTACAAAGTGACTTCTACTGGGTTTGGTCCTGTACATCAAATCTTTTCCAAGGCTGAAAACCCTAAAACTGGTCTCAGGACTTCAGATACACGCTCACACTTGCTTAGGAGAGGGGAATAATCTCTTTTCCACGTTCTGGTTTGAGTGTTGCAAATGCAGTCCACTAGGTCACTGGGTTTATCGGCTGCAAGAGCACACTGCTGACTAATATTCAATTTACTGTGCATCAGGAACTGCAGGTCCTTCCTGGCCAGCTTGCTCACAGACTGTGCTGTAACTGGGTTATTCCATCCCAGATACAGGACTAATTTTCCTTTTTTGGACTTTAAGGTTCTTGTCAGACCAGTTCTTCACCTGCTTCTCCAGGCTGACTCTGCAGCACATTGGCTGCTCTCTGCAGCAGGATCGGAGCTTTTCCAAAGACAAGCTCTGTGCTCGTGAGCAACTTCCTTAGACAGATTACAATGCCCCATCCTCAACTTTCTGGCTTCTCTTTCCTGGAGAGCTTGTTTCTGTCTGCTTCAGTACTCCAGGCATACAAGCTGTGCCTCCATATCCCTTGATTTCAATGAGATCATAGCTCTACAACTGTGCACAGGTTTCTCATTCTTCCTGGTTTTATCCCATGCTATGTATATCCATTGTAGAGGTGTTTGAGATGAGCCCACTGTCACCTGACTTTCAAAAGAGAAAGAAGTGTGAGAGCCTCTCTCATCCTATTACACCCTGGTCTATTTCTCTCAGCCCTTGCATTATTGCTTTAGGTGATAATAAACTTTCTCCAGTTTACCTAGTTTAAATCCCTTCTCATAAGGTCAATAAGTGTGTTTGTTCTCTTTATACCTTAAGGCAGATCTTCAAATACTGTAAAATGACATAGCAGTACTGGTAGGAAGGGACTTCTGCTGTTTTAAAGCACTTAATTAAATTATGGTTTAATTTCTAAGGCTGGTATTCAGCACATTGTTTATTTAAGGTGTAATTTACCAATTATATTCATCTGGTTTTATTCCAAAAGCTCGGGATTAGTGATGCTTTAAATTTGAGTTTGAGTAGTGTGGATTGAATTAGGAATACAATAACTACTTAGTGCTGCTAATACAATTAATCTGCTGTGTGTTTTCACTGTGCCTGCTTTCTTCTGAGCTAGGTTAACTCAAGAAGGGATAACTCTCATGGAAATTATTTCAGGTAGTTGTAGTGAAACTACATACACAGTCTTTTTATTCTGCTCATACAGTGTTTTTTTAGCTTCCAGGTGGCTAGTAGGTCTTCATTTTCTTCCACTTTTAAAGCATTGTGTATTATGCATGTTAATCTTAAGAAAATATAGCTATATTCTGTATGAACATGTCTCTGAACAAAAAAAAAGTATTTTTATTTATTTATCTTTATTGTCATCTTTTAATTTATATTTTTAATAGAAAAAAATCTTTCTAAGTTGTTTGCTAACTCTTTGAGAGGAAATTTATTTGAAAACCAAAGTCAGAATTGTGATTCCATTTTTACTTTTCATTAATTGTCCCATACTTCATAATGAGGCCAGCTCAAAACTCTTAATCTTAATAAAGTGATTTTATTTCCCCCAGCACATTGCTAATTAACCTAATTTTGGTCATGTTGTGGGAAAGAAGTAAAGCAGATAGGAAAAAGATAGTGCTTCCTCATTAATTGGCTCATGCCACAGAAGGGCTTGTTGCAGTGGATTTGACTGTTAGAGACTGGCGCTGCTGACCCCTTCAAAGACACTGAAGGAACAGGCAAAAATGTGAGTCAAAGAAAGAAGGCAGTAACCACTCTTGGGCTAGGGTGCTACCAACAGAAATGTCTCACTTGGGTTCTTTGTTCTACTCAACCACAGATTTGAGGTTTTTGGATTTCTTGGAATTTTTTTCTCTCACCAGAAATAGGTTCTTATTTCAAAGCAGTTTCATGCCACCTAAACAACTCATACCAAAAGTGGTGGGGAAAAGCTACCTGATACTGTGGTGCTCCATATTTTGGTGGTGGGACACACGTAAATAAGAAATGGGATAGGCATCAGTAAGGGGTTCCAAGTTTATAAACAGATTTTATCAATTGCTGTGAAAAAACAATAGGAACAAAATCTCCCTATCACCAACATTAAGGATTGCTAAGGTAAAAGAAATCTGTTTAGAAACAGGAAACAGAACACTGACTTAAAGGCTGTAATATTGGAGAATAAAAGATTAGAGAACAGCTGGTTGGGAATCTTCTGAGCAGATGTCTTTTTATCCAAAATAATTGGCTAGTTGACTATGAATAGCAATTTTGTCATAGACTTTTCCTTAATTTTGTTGGAGTTTTTTGTCAAAACATAAAGGTAAAAAATAACCCTGTCCCAGAAAAAAACATGAGCACAATGTTCCCTTTGTCACCTCTTGCAGACTTGCAAACTTACTGTTAGACTTTCCCATATGAAATGCATGTGTTAACTGTCACGTTAGTATTTGTCTTTCTTTCCTCCTTCCCTCTTTGTGTTGTCTGAAAATTTCAAGCAGAGTATTTGTGAAATATGAGAGATGGAAAATCTGTCTTCTGGTGGTCTCTGTCATGTGGCAGATATTGCAGACATGTAAAATAAAAAAGGAAATAAAAAACAGTAGTAAGGAGTAGGGAAGATTTGTACCTTGATGGATGTAAAGTATAAGAATTTGATGTGCAAGATGGAGTGATGCCAGAGTTAATATAAAGGTTTGTGAAGGTGGTATTTTGAGAATTTGTGACAGATAGGATTTTAATTACAATGAATTAGAATCACACCATGACTGAGGTTGGAAAGTACCTCTGGAGGTGATGTTGTCCTGGCTCAAGCAGGGCTACCTAGAATGGCTTTCCTAGGACCATATTCAGACAACTTGTGCCATCTCCATCCTTGGAGGTATTCAAAACCTCTCTGGGCAACCTGTGCTGGTGCTTGGCTACCATTGCCACTCTCTGGGACTGGCCCCTCAGCTGGTCTTTAGTCCACCTCTCTGTCTGCTCATCTAACCCATACCTCATTACCTTGTCTATGAGGATCTTTAAGAAGTAGCGGTAGAAATTCTTGAAGTTTTACTTGACTGAATTATCTTCACTTCAAAGATATGATGGAGAAGAATCCATGAAGTCCATTACTCACTGTGATGAGTAGGTAGAATTATAATTAGTAGTTTACTCATGGAAATTTGAATTCCTTATTTAACCCTGCTATTTATAAGTTCCTTACTAGAAATAAAAATGAACAAATATTTTCAGATACAGAATTTCATATCAGACAACCACTAGCTTGAAACAACTAAACAAAAGAAATGGTGTAAAAATAATATATTGCTGGCTTTTAAATTTATTTGAAACATTTCAATTAGTACAATTTATGGAAATGACAAAAAGTTAGTTTAAATTGCTACTTATGTTTTTCTGTACACCAAGAATTTGTGTAATAAATATTCATTAGTTATACTGTTAAGTGTGAAGTGTGTAACAGTAGAGAATCATTTTGATGCATTCACAAATCTGCAGGAAAAGACTAATGCATTTACCTCCGTACGAATGCAAAGTTTGTTACAAAGTATGGAGATGCTCCTTTTTGGGGATCATTTAAAGCAAATTTTCAGTCATTATCTTCTGGTTAGCAGTTTTGGCAAGCTAAGCCTAGAAGTTCAACTGGTGAGCATTTGTTGAACAGTGCATTACTTGGTGGGTTTTTTTTCCTAAGCTGTGTTGATTTTCACAAGACTGCTACTGGAAGCATATACTAACTATTGATCTTGGAAATTTGGGGTTTTTTTTTAAGTAGTATAAATATCAATATTATGGAGAAAGATAAAATTTATGCAGAATATAAATAAGCCAGACAAAGTTATTTATTCTTAGCTGTTGAAATTTTACATCTGAATTTGTCTAATTGGCTGTTAATTAAAGGATGGAACTTCAAGGCTTTTCTGGGCTGCATAGTGCTTTAAAAATAATTTTACATGTTCTTTTAGTTTTATCTAGTTGTCAAGAATGCCTTAATCATCTCCTATGAATGATCATAGTTTCCATAATCTATAGTTATGTTAAAGTTCTTCTATTGCAAAAGCAATAATTAAGATTTAAACTCTAGTACATGGGTAGGGAGTTATTGTTGGAAGCAGATGCCCCAAATTAGACGTGGCTTCTACAGAATGAATCATTAAAAAAATGCTAATTTATTTCTGTATAAAAAAATCTTTATTGCATCATTTTAATGCATGTCAGAATAAATGTCCAGGGCTACACTGTTGTTACATAGCCAAAGAAGATTCTGATGCAAATATAACTGTTTTCAGTCCTTTCAGCTTCCAGTTTTAAAGCAGCACAATGTGTATGGCTGCAGCTTTTGTTCAGTCAGCTTTTTGTTTGGGATGTGTCTTCTCTACAGAATTCAGTTGTAGAAAGTGTCCTTTGCAATTCAATCCATCTCAGTGTCATGAATCTTAAATGCATTTTCTCTGGTGAGGTTGAAAAGATGTGAAAAAGAGTAACAATACTCAGGAGAAAACATACTTCAGTTAATAATAACCAGCAGCAGTAAAATTGGTACAGCAATTTGTAGGTAATTAGCCAACAGGACAGAAAAGACATATGGCCAGGTATTTTGCATTACTTACTTTTCTGCAAAAAATTATTACAGAATGGGCCTTTTACTTATCACTTATTATTATTCCTATTACTAATATTTTTATGCAGTATATTTGATTCTAAAATAGCATATAATTTATAAATAATTATAAGTACATGAATATGCTTTATTAATTCTGTTGTATTAATCTGAAGGGGAAAAAGCTGGTGTTATTTAATTGTTGTTTTTGATTGCTCCTGGGATAGGAGACCTGTAGAAGTATAATTTTACATTTGTTTCTTGTATATTGGTGCTGACCAGAGACATAGATCAGTATATTCAATGATAATTTCAAGACTTTAATTATAAAATTATTCACAATTTTACAATTGTATTTTAGAGTTTTAGGCAATTGCAATATTACAATTTGTGGCTGAAGAGGAATGCAGAAGTGTAATTTCAAGAAAATATATATGCTTTGAATTGAGATAATGAAAGTACAGGAATAGATCCCTGCCAGATAATGTGTTGCCATAATGGCAGTAAGAAAGAAGTGTGTCTCAAACATGCACTTGTTATGTACATTTCATACTGCCCTCTATTTATGTGGTCTCTGGGGGCATTTGAGTGTTTCTCAGTTCTGCTGTTGCAAAATCTGAGGCTTGTTCTATGAGAAACTGTAGCTTAGCTGAGCTGGAATGGGAGCTGTAGATGAACTATGCATGTATAACTGCAGCAACAGGTCTCCCTCACGTAATCAGATGTTGACACATGTAAAAAAACCCCACCTCCCTGCTTTACATGAGATTTCAAGACATCACATAGCCAGTTCTGGAAACACTTCTAGGCTAATCTCCATCACGGAGTGGTTGTGAGGCCCACAGTGGGCTGTGAGCTGCATTGCACAGTGTTCTCACTAGGAGTATACACGTTGGGTGCCAACATCATGTTAACAAGACTGCACTCTTTCATGTCTCGGAGCTGGTTTGCTGTTCCCATGTGTTGTGTTTCACTGAGACCTTATGGAGTCCAGGAACATTTGACCTGCCAGCTGGTAACATTCTCTGCAGCAGCAAGTAGATGTGTAGCACAGCTTTTACTTATCTTGCTCTCCTAGGGCAGCAGCACTTGTTGGGCAGGATTTATAGTAATCACACAGAAGGATAAATCGCTAGAGGAGTTGAAGATGTGAGGCAGTGCTCATCTTTGAGGTGGGCATCACTAGGTCTAGTTACTGTTGCAATAACATTTATTATCTATTATTAGATTTAGCTGGATTCAAATGCTGTGCGAGCATTGTCCTGAAGCTCTTTGCAGAGATAAGAGGAAAGATGAATTAATGTAATGAATAGCATGGGGAACAAAAAGCATGGAAGCTAATGAAAGAGAGGTTAAAAAGTGAGACTGTCAGCAAAAGATGTAATAAAATATGAAGTATGGATTGGAGGATAAGGAACAGCTAAATAACAAACAGAAGAAATCAAAGAGAAAATAGGAATTTAAATTCAACCTTCACATCAGAAAATAAAGAATTTTTCTGATAAAACAACTTCCTTATTTTATACTAGTCATGTAATAGAGAATTTTTGCATTACCAGTTTTCAGAATATACTTTTTGGAATGTTATTCTGTTTCTTAATCCTTATTTTAAGGGATCAGCTCCAATTTATTTTCAACACATGAGCTTCCACCCTGTTCCCTCTTTGATTTAGCTAGGCCCAAACTGCTTGGCCTCTAGATCTTCACTGTCAGCAGCTGCCCAGTTGGGATCTCCATCTGATTAAACTTCCAAGAGCTGCATTTTCCTTGTGTAAATATAAGTATTTCAAGCGTATGAGACCATTTTGTGCTGATGGAGTTCACCTACCAGTGTCTTTAAAAAGCTACTTTAATGCTTGATGGCAGCTACCCTTTTGCTTTGTTAATCTTATACCTGGAGAAACCCTGATGTAACTGACTGAAAAGGAATTTAAAACATTTTTCATGATAGAAATACTTGTTGAAAAAAAGCTTTTGTACTTTGCCAAGGAAGGACAGGCTCTAATTGATTTTTTTTTTTTTTTGAAGTTTCAGTTACACAGCATTTCCAGATGGTCATTAGATTCTGGTGCGAGTCTGAAGGATTTGCAACTTGCTGTGAATGAAAATGTAATAAAATAGGAACCTTTAGATGTGAAATGAAGTGTTTCATGTTTTAAATTTAATTTTCTAAACAGCTCTGTTTAAAACAGTTCTGTTTAAAAGCAGCATGCTCTAATTTAGAGACCACATGGTCATTTATTTTAAGAAATGTTTTCTTTTTATGGCCTCTCTGAACACTGCCATTGTATCAAAATAAATATTTTCCCGTATTTCTTGAGAGGAGATAACTAATTTTTCAGGTCTCAGGAAATAAAATCTTTGAAACAATGATTTTTTTTTTAATGGACAATAAGATTATTGTATAGGAAAAAGCCCAAACTTACATAAAGTAGCATTCCTTAGACATCAGAGCAAGTTTGAACTTTGTTTGATGAGAATTACTGTTTAGTTACAAACAAGTACAATGAGCCCTCTGTTTTCTGTGCAAGAAAATGTCCCCAAAACATGTGGAGTAGCACACTGAATTTAAATTGCACTGTCATAATACTACCTACAATTCAATAAAATTTCTAACAAAATAATACAGGGACACTTGATACAGTCTTGAATCCTAGGTTTCATTGAACATTTTCAGTTAGGCCTCTTGAAAGAAAAACAAGAATTGTATTTTGTGTGTGTGTAATTACTCAACTTCTATGACTTTTGTACTAGTAGTAGAATAGCAACCATTCTGATAGGGAGAATTTTGATTTAAAATATTTACTTCCTTCACTATCAGCTGCAAACTTCTGCTGTTACATAGAATAATAGAGTTGTTTAGGTTGGAAAAGACCCTCTAAGATCATTGAGTCCAACTGTTAACTTAGCACTGCAGAGTCTTACACTACCATCCACCATGTCCTGAATGTCATAGCTACACATTTTTTGAACATGTCCAGGTATGGTGATTCTATCATTTGCCTAGGTCACCAGTTCCAATGCTTGACCACCCTTTTGCTGGAGAAGGTTTTCCTAATATCTAATCTAAACCTCCCTTGATGTGACTTGAGGCCATTTCTTCTCATTCTGTCCCTTATTACTTGGAAGAAAAGGCCAACACCCACCTGGCTACAACCTCCTGTCAGGTTGTTTGGATAGTGATAAGATCTTCCTTGAGCCTCCTTTTCTCCAGGCTAAACACCCCCACCTCCTTCAGCCACTCCTCACCAGACTTGTGCTCCAGACCCTTCATCTGCTCTGTTGCTCTCTTCTGGACGCGCTCCAGCACCTCAGTGTCTTTCTTGTGGTGAGGGGCTCAGAACTGGACGCAGGATTTGAAGTGCAGCCTCACAAGTGCTGAGGGGGACAGTCCCTGCCTGGGTCCTGCTGGCCACACTATTGCTGATCCAGGCCAGGATACCATTTTTCTTCTTGGCCGTGTGGCTACATTCATCTCGCGTTCAGCCTCCTGCCAATCAGTACAGCCACATCCCTTTCTGCCTGGCCTCTGCCCAGCCAATCTGTCCCCACCTTGTGGTGCTGCCAGGGCTTGTCGTCACCAATGCGCAGCTCCTAGCACCTGGTATCGTTAAACCTCATGTAGTTGGATTTGGCCCACCAATCCAGTCTGTCCTGGTTCCTCCTACCCTCCAGCAGATGAACACTCCCTCCCAGCTTGGTGTCATCTGCAAATTTGCTAAAGGTAGATTTGACCCCCTCATCCAAATCATCAGCAAAGAGATTAAACAGGGCTGGGCCCAACACAGATCTCTGGGGGCCACCACTGGTGACTGGCCATCAAGTAGATGCAGCACCATTCACCACCACTCCCTTGAGCCTGGTGGTCTAGGTAGTAGATGGAGGCAGTATCTACCTGCAGATATCCTAGGTAAATTTAGGTATTTACATACAAATATCTCTGTATGTTTATAGCACTTCTTATTGTGTTATTGTTTTGCCTATGAGGTTTGTGATTAGCTTTACATAATGTGTATGAAGATCAGGAGTAATTCTGACTGGAAATAGTAGTCATAAAGCAGTCTAAATACTCGAATAATGTAACATCATACTGCCAATCTATTTTATCCTATTTACCTTTTCCCCCAAAATTGTGAGTTAGATTTAGTTCAGAACCAGAAAGCATGTTAGCAAGTGCTTTACAGGTTTTGGACACATTTGTGAACAGTGTTCTAACCTCAGAGAAACAAATCCTCAAAGACTTAAAGAAAAAGGTGAAAATACTACAATATTTAAGACGTGTATACTATATACTAGGCATAATCAAAGAAGGTGTCATGTCTCATAAAGTGCTCTCCCCTAATTAGTACTACCACTAAAAAGAAAACCGTTCCCCTCCCTGCCTCCAGTGGGAGATGAAAAGCAGAGATCCAGGGTTGAGATAAGAACAATTTACTGGAAATAGCAATGAGATAAGAAAACAAACAGTAACAGCAACAATATTAATAACAAAAGTGTGCAAAGAGATTGACTTGCATGCAAAAAATATTCACTGACCAATGCAGTGGAGCCCCAAGAGAATGAACAGCAGCCAATGATTTCTCTACCCAGACACACATTTTTTTCCACCCAAGCCATACCCTTCATCCTGGAAGCAAGAGTCCCTTCCTTGCAGCCCCCACAATGATGTGAGGTGGGTGGTATAGAATAACAAGCTAGCCACATGCTCACATGGCTCCAGGCTCGGCCCCCTCGTGGCTACTGTGGAAAAATTAATGCTGTCCTGGCTGAAACCAGCAAAGGAGATAAACCTAATACTTTTATTAGAAGTGACAAATTGATTTTAAGGAAATACTGCAGATTCCTCATAAAAAGAAAATCCATAAGGATATAGGAGAAGACAGTTTTAGAAAAATGGTAACTAAACTTTATCTAGAGCAAGTTATGACACAATTGCAGAAACTACTTCTGGATCTCTGGAGGCACTATCTGTTCCCCCTAATTAATCAGAGATCACAAGAAAGGGTAATACTTAATTATAGTGTTTGCTTTTCTTTCTTCCATATTTCAAATACTTCGATATCACAGTGCAATAGATACATATGAGAAAACTGTTAACAATGTCTTTGGGGTGTTTACACCTACAAATAAGAGAACACGAATAGTTACAGTACACACAGCAGATGTGTTTGCAATGCTGCACTGATCAGGAAAGAAATAGCAGATGAATATGGCAAATGATGTTGAAATTGAGGCACGTCTTTCTATGAAGTACAGGTCTTCAGTTTCTCAAAAGTACATAAATTAAAATATAGTTTTATTGTGGTGTCTATGGCTAATGTATTTAAGATAATACAATTATCTGACTGTGATGTTACTTCAATATGACAATTGAGTTTGCATAGTATTTTGTCTTATGAAAATGTATTATTTATAATTAGATATCTTTCTTCTAAAATATATTGTGGAATCCTTTATATGGGAAGCAGCATGAGGTCCTTGCCTAAAAATAATGATTAGGATTTCATTTCACTCTTTAGGGTAGATGAGGCTTTCTTCTTCAAATTTTGAGTACAGAAGGCAACCGTAACAGTTTAAAAATCCAGGTTATATAGATTTGATTACAAATTTTATTGAATATCTTTTGGACAATAGTTATTATGGATGATGCTACAGCAGAAATATTTTCCACAAATAGGCATCATAGAGGAATCAGTCAAACATAACAGCATCACAGCACGATGTTGACCAGTATCCTATGTCTGAAATTCTTAACTTCTTACTTGCAGTCTTCATCATAAGATTTGTGGAACTCTGGATACAAGTAGTCTGGTAATTTAATAACTTATTGAAAAAAAATCTGTAAAATAAAAGTTCCTTAAGTTATATGTAAATACTGCTTTCTCTTTTCTTCACAGTCTCTTCCTGGTTTTGGTGTTTGCAATTCTTAGTAAGAAAGGCTAAAACAAATCTTCTATATAGCATTGTCAAATACAAAGAGCATTGATCTGAATATGACAGCCAATGTATTGGAGCTGCCAAAACAGTGCATCAATGCTCTTTATGTTTTATAAGTATTGAAATATCTCTGAAGTGATGTACTTCATTATTTTGAAAGCATGGTTTTTATAATACCCACTTCTCCTTCAAATCTAATCAATTGTTTGAATTGCTTTGAAAACAGTAAAGGTAGATGAATATTCTCAGAATACAAAAAACACTGAAAATGGAAAACTGCATTCTGGCTTGCCTTTGTCTGGGTTTTGAAAAGCTGTCTTTGAAAACTTGTATCACTCTTAAGCAGAAAAGGCATGTAGAGGTTATGAAGTTAAATTATTTATTGGATTGTGGCCAGAGACATGTCTTCTAATCAGAGGAGCAGGTAATTGGAGTAAGTGTTACAGTGGAAATACCGTTGCTCCATTGGTGTTCCTACTTTATAACAATATTCTTCTTAATACTAAAACTTGATGTAGTATAGAGAGACAATAGTTTACTGAAGTTTTTGCATTCAGTCCATTACTTCTAGTTTGGCTTGGATTAGGAGCAGCCAAACTTGCAATCCACTACTTAATCTCTGATGTAAAGTCTTAATTCTGTTCAGTGACACTAAAAGCAAGGCATCCATAGTTTAACAGATGCAAATATTTAATAAATACCTTCCTTTATTAAAACAAAATAAAGGTGAAAAAAACTTAGCTGTCATCCTATAGGCAAGTCTCCAGATTAAAAAAAAAAAAAACTTCCATAGCCAACAATACAAATAATAAAAAAACCTAATAGAAACTTATTGTACCTGTTGATAATATTTACTTTTCATTTAGTAAACCACAGCCAAAAATATATTTTGAATAGCATGCAGTTCAGGGAGCAGTATATTACTATTGAGCACTGTGTTCTGCCCCATAGGAGGGTGAGATAGATCTTGATGCCTTGAGGCACAAAGAGAGCAAAAAGGCAGCAACAAAATTCAAATACAGCATCAATTTACTCAGTTTATAAATATGCTAGCATCCAGTGCTGGTTTTCATAGATTATTTTTTCAAGTTGCTATTTGGAATTCAAAATTTAACAGTTTTTCCTAACATGTTTTTCTCAAAGGCTTAATGGTAGGCAGATATAATTGCCAGTAAAATGCTGTTTGCAGTTTCAAAGGTTGATTGACATTAAAGAATCATAAAACCAAACATGAAACATTTCAATCAGAAATTCTGTTCTTTTGGAAGTATGCTTTTTAATATTCTTAGTGACTGTGTTGAAAACAGATTGTTATGTAAATTATAGATGTCTAAATGTTAAGTAATGCTTATCATAAATCATTGTGGTCACTTGATTTTTCAGATCATTTCATTGTGAAAATTCCAATCTTCTTCTTTTGACAGAAGGTTACTTCCAGTGAAGGAAAAAGTGCTCTCTTTTTCATGATGAATGCTAGCATTAATTTCTTACTAGTTATTTAAAGTTACATTCTTTTGCATTCAGAGTACTTAGCTCATGTCAGTGTTTCTGTGAGTTTATGGGAACATGAGTTCTTCAGTGAAATCATTTGTGAATAAGTACAGCATATGCTTTTAAAGGGAGTTTAAGGAAAGGTACTTTGGTGGTGTTCTTTTTCTTTAAAAAGAAAAATGTGAATTTTTTCCCACCCAAGATGGAATCTAAGAATTCTTAATTTCATGAGGATGCTAGCAGGTTTGATGTACACAATACAGCCTGAATCTCAACTCTGTGCTGCTTACCATTTTCTTAAAAGAAGAAAAGTTTGCTGCTATTATTATTGTTGTAAATTCTATAGGAGATTGACATCCCTTTTCCTAGAGATAGCATCCTGTATTTCTGTTTGTAAAAGTACTTCTGCTCATATTTCCAAAATATTTTTTTTCCTTAGGTGAGACAACAGAGTACCTACCTATTTAATTTGTATATAGACTAGTGTGCCCAATTGTTACTTTGAATCAAGTGGTCTCATTCTATGAGTAAGACCAAGCTGTGATTTTGCTATAGATCAAGTAAAAAAATATCAAGAGCTGTGCTTTAATGAAACTTAAGTGGTCTCCTCTTGCTTGTGTTTTCTCTGAGAATAGAGACTGGTAAAGGATCACACATCCAGATTTTTTTGTGCAGTGCAATGATGATTTAACTAAACATACTGAGTGCTAGCAAATGAATAGGAACAGTAAACAGACAGAAAACAAAATTTATTGATTCAAATGAACTACATATGCTAATACAATCCAAATGCAGGCACATCTTGGATCTCTTCAGCTTTCTTCCTTCCTTTGGACCAAAGCTCTTATACAAAAAGTTGATCTAACCTGATCTAAGATCATGATGCCAGTGAAAATGATAAACTGGGTACTTTGTAACACCTCTGTTTCCTTTCCTTGTCATCTGCCTGTGATAGTATCCATGTTACTTTAATATGAATCAGATATGATCATAGATGCCACTAAAACCTACTCTTGGAAAAATATGGAAAAATGCTGCTCGCAAAACTTGTAGGAAAATTGGATTCTAGACTTCACTTTTGGTGAAGTCACTTTTCCTTTAAAGTAAGGGGTTTGAAATGTGAGTTTATCAATGCTACCACATTGCATTATTTCTTTTCATTGCACTGCAAATATGTTCTCTCATTTAAAGGTACTGCAGTCAGACTGCCTACTTAACAGTATTTGTGTCCTGAATCAGTTAAAAGAAATTCAGCAACTCTTGTTTGCTCTTGAGACTTATTACATTTATATCTATAATATAGTTAAGTATTAAATCACTCATACTTTTCAGCAATTTATCTAAAATTTTCACTGCTTTGGAACTTTTTTTCATAAATATAATCTTTGTGCTTAGCTAAATAGAAAAAGTAAGTTAGTAAAGAGGCCAGATCATGTTAAAAATTTTTATGGCTCCTACATGCTTAGAATTAGCATTGGTCTTTAGGATTTGACTGACAAGTAGATTAACAGAATGGAGCTGGTCAGACAATAGAATGTGTTCAATTTGAACTATTAGGGGTGAAAATGTCTATAGATCTGTCAAATCCTAGTACTGATGAATGCACTCTAGTTGATAAATTACTGTAGCTTTTAAAAAGAATAATAAACCAGCCCTTATTTCATTTTCATTCATTATATTTCTGTTAAACATGCCTTAACATTCATTAAGTGTACAAGCTTAAACTGGAATCTTGTTTGTGGTCAAAAAGTTTTAGAGTTTAAGTTTTCTAAGGTCTATTGCTGTGATGGCTGTGTCACTAGCAACAGCATTTTAATGCCCGGCATACATCATTAGAGCCATTCAGATATCAGCAGTGTTTTCTGGAAAAAGAATAAACAAATTTCTCCATAAACAAGGAAGGGAAGAGATTGGAGTTGTTTGTTTTCTTGGGTTTCTTTTTTTTTTGTTTTTGTTTTTTTTTTAAATTTTTACTTCTTCTTAAGCATTAGTTTTAAAGTGTGCTTGGTTGTGATTATATTGGGTATGGAGAGCTGAGAAAATTGATAACCCTTTATCAATGAAACCAATACATTTTACCAGAAACAGATTGCTCCTAGCTTCTGTAAATCAGGCAGTTTGTTTGCTTCAGAACTGTGCCATCTGGCAACAGCAAATAGGTGTTAGAGATTTTAACTAGTTCCCAAATAGATGTTAGAGATTTTAACTAGTTCTCAAATCTATGTGTATTTTCTTAAGTCATGGGAAAAATAAAAAAGAAATTATAGTATTTTTTCTGTTTTGTTGGCTGAAATTCAGATATATATCTTTTTCAGTGTCAGGGCATCACTGAGGCACAGATGAAAACATCACTCTTCAGGTGACTCATTCTCAAATTTCAATTATGCAAACCAGCAATGTGCAAATTGATTCTGTCTATAAGGACATGTCTCTAACACAGAGGGAACTTTTCAAAAGCATAAATACTGTCTTGCACCTGCTAACTTTCAATTTCTCTTTTTCTTCCTGACTTGAATTGTCACACAACTGGTTTAATAGCTGGCTCAAACAGTAGCCAGGTAGTAGCAATAAGGAAGAGATATTAAATCAGGATAGTGCAGTCATTGCATTTTAATACAGACTGCACATTTCTTTGAAACTGTACTGAGTGCTTGCCCTGAGCTATACTCAATACTGAATGTAACAATTTGACAAAGTCACTATAACTAACCTATGTTCTTAGTATTTGGTGATTGAGCTTTCTGACTAGAGTTCATGTTTTTGTTATAACATGGAGTGATCTGGGACTTTTCAGACTGATGATATTCCATTATCTGCCAGAATTTTCTAGCTGAGATCAGTGGGGATCCTCCCCACTGATAGTCTCAGGGTGTATACAGTCCAGCTGCAAGCAGTTTTTCCTGAAGAACTAGTTCTTTTTTTATTTCTATTCACATCAAAAAATTGCTCACATCAGCTGTTTTGGTATGAATACTGTTAAGCTTAGCTGACAAAAAAGAAATACATACACTTTCTAGGTCCTTCCCTATTGTGGTATATTACATTCTAGACCAAAAAAAAATCTTAACCATTTCCTAATGTCAGTCTGCATTTATCCCACTGTTGGGATAAAGTTAGGAAAGTCCTACCATGTTGATTTATATCAATTTGAAGAATTGTTGAAAAATTATTATACTGTTTATTCAGGCAAACATTGGCTTTTCAACATTGTGTAGTTCTCAACATATTTCAATATAGTAGTCACAAAACATAAAAATGAAGATACATATCTTAGTCCTAGACAAGTTATTCATTTTTCTTTGAGGGGAGAGGAAGGTAAAGAGAAATAAAAATATGCATCAAGATTTTTGGAAATATATAAACAATACAGCCTTGTATTCATGATGCCAAAGATTTGTCAGCACTTTTGTAATGAAACTGGGGATATATACATCTGTAGTAAAATTTCCCTCCAGAATGACTTGTTTTTGTTTAGATTCCCAACTCTAGGGGAACATTTATTTAACCTAAAAAAAGAGAAAATTTCATTTCTTCTGTATTATTTAAAATATATTTCATGGTTTGCATACCATCATTTAATTATCATATAGACAATTTTCAGTTTGTGAACACATGATTTTTCAAATGCAAATGCTACAGGGGTAAACAAGAGAGAGCAGTAAGTTCTTAATATGTAATACTAGGAGCAGGATGGGAAAGTTTTGTCTGGGCCACTAGATCCTGGTTAATTAGTCACTCTTTTTCCTTCTCGTTTATTTTGGGTCATATGGATACCCAGTATATCTGCAGAATCGTTTCTGAGGTCATTCCTGAAAGTGTGTCATGAATTGTGCACTTGTACACTAAAACGCTGGGTTATGGTCTGTATATGGCCATAAACCAAAGTGACAGCTTAATAGCTTGCCTGTTGAACTTCATTTTGAAATACTGACTTTATATTTATGTCCCTTTCATTTGTGGTTTAGTGCTTCTAAGTTTCCATTTAATGTTGCAATTGTGTAAAGCATACAATATATTGTCTCCTTAGCATTTGAATCTAGGGGTACTTGGTAGAGCTAAAGGTCCCTATGCTTTACTCTTCCATTGGTAACAATAGGTAAAATTTCTCTGTATGGATAATTAAAACCATTTTCTGGGCAAGTGACGGTTGTTCAAAATCCCTTTCAGTTCATTTGTTAGTCCTCAACTCTTTCCTCCTCGCCTCTCCTTATACATTTATAACATTGTTGCCATGAAGGCTTGTGATAAGTTTTGGGGATAAATTGGCATCGTACTGGATGGGTCAAGCAGGAGCGATGCACAGCTGGATCCACCCATTCTTTACTAAACAGTAAAAAAACAGCTGTGGAAAAATTTGGTAATGGGTAACACCCTCGGATGTTGTGACCATGAAATGGAGTTCAAAGTCCTGGGAAGAGTGAGGAAAGAGAACAGTAGAGTGAAGATCTTTATTCAGGAAACTGTAGTTTGGGTCCTGTGGGAAGCAGCTCTGAAGGGTAAATGAAGTAAGCAAAGTGTCCTGTCAGTGTAAGGACATCATTCTTCAGGCAAAGAAGTGGTCCCTCCTATCTCTGCCGAGAGCTCTATCCAAAGATACTGAGAAAATAGGTCATACAGCATCTCTTTGGAGTATTATTTAAGGTCAGTCTACATCTGAAAGTAAGCAGAATGATTGATGAGGCATATGTCCCTGTAGAGTTACAAATATGCACCTATATATACACACACAGTTTTCAATATACAAAATTATATTAGTTACTTTGCAAATAGTCAGAAAGTACCTTCAATTGGTTTCCTTCTGCCACTAACTTATTTTTATATTTTCTTTATATTACTGAATGTGGTGTCTAAATTTAAGAAGTGCTGCATTTTAGTTTCAAGTTTTTCATATGCTTACAGATTAATTAATTAATTAATTACTGCAATTCTATCAAATTTTAGGGGGCAGGGAGACAGGTTGTTGTGGAAATATCTGCTCAACTCAGGTAGGTACCTGAGTGATTTTGGATATGTGGGCTTTCAGGTTAATACTTTCAAAATCTGTGTCATTGTAAGCATAGGTTTTGAAATGTTTTTGAGACCTCTAGTACATCTGTTACCTAGTATAAAATTTTACTGAGGTTAAATTTGAGCACAACCTTATTTATAGTGCTTCCTGTAATGCTGTACATTGGGAAACACAGATTAATAACATAAATATGTAGCATTGCACCATAAAAATACTATCAGAACAACATCTGTAATTAATTCTAAAATTAGTTCCTATCTTAGGAAGTATCAGTGAGTGCTTTTACATGAAGAATATTTATATCATAGATTATTTACAACTACATAATTGAAGTTTGAAGACTTGATACGTAGCAACGGATGAAGTATTAAATTAGTTCATCAGATATTGTTGGGGTTTCTTGGAGTCCATTCTAATATTTTCCAACAATTGAATATTTTTGGGTTTTAATCACCTCATTAAGACATAATGATCTTGCACTGTCATAGCAGATAGCCTGTTAATGGGCTGGAATAAAACATAGAGCTATCAGGGCCACATGTTAGGGTTGATTAAGCACTGCATTGCTTCAGTTTTACTCTCGTGTAACCCCACTGAAAACAACTGAAAGATACAACTAAATAGGTATAGTACTGCACTGGAGAAATTAATCTTTTTACTTTGTTTTGGTCATTGAGAAGAAAAGCAGCATGTGCACTAAGGGAAGTGGTTTAGTGCAGTGAATTATACTTGGATAATTTTTGGTGTGACCAGCACTATGCTGAGACAGCTGATTTGAGAAAGGAACAAGTTTAATATAACTTCTTTCAGCATTAGTTGTGAGTTTGACTTTTACCATTGGATTGCCTATCATAAGCTGAATGAAGGCTCAGTCTTCCTAGATGTATTTGTGGATAACCATTTTAAAACAGATAGTACAAAATGTTCAGTGTCAAAAGGCAAGCCTTTTTTCATCATGGTGAGGATAGATTTGTACTTTCATTGGTTAAAAAGGAATATATTTACAGGTTACTTTTTCTCATTTATAGAGGACACTGTCTATTTGTGTTCTTAAAAAGATGTACAACATTTTGGGAATACAGAAGGATAAGAGGGAGGGAAGCGTTTAATGAAGGGGTTGTGTTTCCAGAGAACTGGAGCAGAATCAGCATCCTTAAGCACAGGCAGAAGTGGAGTTTTTGCAGTGAAGAGTTTGCCACAGGAAAGTGAGAGGAGCAGGGTGAGCATCACCTGCTCCTAATAGGACATCTTAATAGGATGTTGTCAACATCTCTAACTCTCTATGTATCTATCTAGTCACTGTCATAAAAATTTCAAACAATACCACCCATGAACAGCCATGGTATTAGATCCTGTTCTGGGACAAAGGACAAACTCATATGTCAAATCGAAGTATGTGATCCATCAAATGTGGACTAGTATCTTGTATTCTGACAGATAAATTGTTTACATGCTTACATGTCTGCAATTGAACCTACTCAAAGTACTCTCCGTCTAGGGATGCTGTAGGATCATTTCCTATATGCCTCTATGTCATACCTAAATCTGTTTTGTAGTTCATAAACCAGATAGTCCATTCTAGAGCAGCAGAAATCCTTAGACCATGCCTAATGCATGTAGTAACATATCAGATTCCAGTATGTCAGTCTCAGTAAATGTTCTGTCCACCACTGATATTTTAACATGGAGGTTACAGCATTTACTCAATAATCACGGTTGTAAACATGCTTCAGCCTCTAGTAGTATAAACTCTAACCTTTTAGCAGATTGGGCACTTCTTGGCCACTGAAGTAGAGATAAAGTTTTCATAGCAGAGACTCATCTTGCCTCCCTTCTCTTGGATGAAGAAAGGACATAGCACAACCAGAAATAGCAGATTTGTGGGGCTGGAAGCAGTGTGATCAGCTTTGCCTTTGTGAGAAATCCAGCTTTAGTATTCTTCTCAAAGTGATAACCCTGACTTCTGTTTCCTGTTCTAAGTGCCATTTGTATATTTTAACATTTGGTAAATGTTAAAACCAAAGCTGTACAATAATGTTGGCCTCCATTTGCCTGTGTTCTCCGGTGCATGACTTCATTCACTGAGATACCTAATGACAATGCCTTTTTCCATATCTCTGTAGACTTGTATCTCTTCACCCACAAGGGTACACCTGAGATAAACAGACTAAGAATGGCGTGAATTTTTTACTTGGTGGTTGAGGAACCAAGCATAAAGTGATTAAGGAATTTGGGATATGGGAAACATAAAATTAATTCAGGTGAATGGAGATTTAATCACAGTATCCTAGAACTTCCATCAGTATTCCAAGGTATTAATTGTGTAAGTTTTTCATATTCATTTGCAAAGCAGACTAAGCTGGTTGTCTATACCTAGAAGGATTTTTTTTTTTTTCAGTTGTTTAAATAAAAAGAAGGCAACAAGCCAAATATCTTTCAATCATTTATCTGCAGGTCTATGGTAGACACCTAAACACTGAAGTATACCCTCTCCCCCTTTTGCTAAACCTGCCTTTGTCATGCAGTGCAGCATTGTGTAAAGCTACTCCACTTGCTCCAGTGCAGCACTGAGCACAGGTATTCTAGCTCATACACTGAAAATGGCATGTCTTCAGTAGCTCATCTCAATGCTTAGGCTAATTAACCATGCACTTTGCAGAACTACTCAGTTCTAGTGGATTGCTATGCTGACACAGTTTTGTTTGGTTTCTAGGCTGGAAACCTTTTATCCACTGGTAGCTCTTGCATCTCCACGGGATTACACAAGAACAGTGTAATCTCACAGTGTCTAGGACAGATGAATTTCTGCTTTGCAGCCTGGTTGTGAATCCTATTTTCAGACCCTATAAGCTTTCCTCATATAGGTCACTTGCATGTTTACCTAGGTTATAGATTCCATGTTGGGATCAGCTGCCTTAAAGTTAGATATGGTGATATTCTATGCTACCATGTCTAGTGGGATCAGGGCTTTCAGTATAAATGATGAAAAATTGCTCAGAGATCACAAAGCAGGACTGTGATAAAGTGTAAAACCCAAATACCCTAAGTCCAGGGTCTTGAGCTATGTGTTCCATCATAATTCAGAAATATGTCTGGCTGTAGATATGGAAAATATCTGTGAATGCCAAGGACCATTTTTTGCATAAAATTTAATTAAAAGGAGTCAGTTTCACCCTTCAGCTGTTCCCTGAAAGCTGGAGTAAAGGATTCGACCCTAACTCAAATTAAGCTGTAAAGTTACCGAGATATTGTGGGTCTCTGATAATTTCTTAACTGATGCATTTTCCTTGCTAATGGGATTTTATTACATGTGATATGTAGCTGTAAGATCACATTTATCTGGGTAATTTTTCTTTATATCTGCATTAGAAATAAGTAGACAGACCAATGAGTCAAGAATTACAGTGGGAAGTAATGGCTTAATGGGATAAAAAGTAACCAATAGTAGCATATTATTCCAAAAGTAAAAGTCTCACACTCTAATCAAAGATGTGTAAATCAGTAGAATAATTGCCTAAGATTTTGTTGCTAAGAATCTACTGTATAATAACAATAATAAAGCCATTTTGTGCAACGTATTCCCACTAACAAGCATGGTTTAGTGATAGCTCTTAACTAATATGCTTAAGACATAGTCAAGATACTTAAAATGAAGGTTCCGAAGCAAATTCATCTGTACAAAACACTCATTTTGTATTTTTAACATAAATAAGTGTTTTTTTAGGGGTTTGGTGAAATGCTGTGAGCTGCTTTTAAGAGTATTGTCTTAGAAATGAAATGCTACAATTCTCAATATGAATTTCCAATCATTCTCTGTATATATGTGATAAGACTTATTTTAGTTGGGTTTACTTCCTATTAGGAGACATGGTGTATAATTTTTCACTTTCTAGAAACAAAAGCCCTTTAAATATTTTTTTCTTTTCATTGATATAAATGAATTTCTGTGAACTCGGAAAACATTGCTTTTTTCATTTCTCTATGACAAAGTCAAAATAATTAATGAATAACAGAAAGCGTTCTTAGGAATTTTGGGTTGCACTGATCATACTTAAAATAAGTACCTTGAGCATTCAACACTGATCATAAAAATTTACAAAATTCCATCATTCTGATTGCTTTGCTGTTCTAAATATGGGTAAATGCACCAGGCTGCATTTGCTGCATATAGTTCTGGAAGAATAAAACTTTTCAAAAGTATGGCTTCCTTTTTCTTTCTGCTTTGGGATCAATAGTACATACAAAAAACTGATATGAAGGTGGAAAGGCCAAAGCTGAAGGGCTTATTTTATAGATTTACTTTTCTGCACATTTTGTTTAGAAGCTTAGAGCGATTTAAATTAAAAATATAAAGAAAAATAATTATAAGGTAAAAAAAAATGTGATCATCCTGAAAAATTTACTGAGTTGGCTAACAGTAAGAGGTTTCATATTCCCTTGGCGTACCCATGAAGTGACTTAATTACTAAATAGTTCAAATTTTTTTATTATGTACTGTTTGCTGCTTTTATAAGGTCAATATGAATCTTGATAATAGATTGTAAAAAGTACATGCACTTGCTATATTTGCGTCTTTACACGTCATTATTTTTTTTTCTAGACATGTCAGTAATTGATTTGGGTAAACTTGGGTTTTTATGTAAAAGAGGTGCATTGGTTTCTGTAAAATTAGGAAGAGAGCACAGCAGTGATATAAGCCACAAGGTTCACCTCTAGTATCAGAGGAGAGCAGCAATGGTCATCTTGCTTCATTAGGGGCACATCTTTAAAGTTACATCTTCTAATTAGTGTTGAAGTTCAAGCAAGAAGGTAGGGGATTCATTCTACCAGTTACCCTTTCCAAGAATGGTGCATGGATATCTTTTGTTATCAAACCACATCTGTAATCACCCTGCAACTGGTGAAAATCCTAAAGACTAATTAGGAGATAAACTCAATGTTTAAATCTGCCACAGAAATGTTAAATATTATATCTTGAATGATCAAAATTAGCCATTGTTTGCTTTCATTACTTAAACAAACTTTGAGTAAGGCCTCTGCTCTCAGAAGGTCTCCTGTATATACGTCTGACGTCTTTGGCAATGGATATTAAATTTACTGTCTGAAGTTGAAAAATATGAATTTATTACCCACTTTAAACTTAGTAATTTTTAAAAAATATTAAGCTTTCATTAATTCAATGTTTTCAGCTCACATCTCTAGTGGAATCCAAAACATCCCCATTCGGTCATTGAGGTGCTTGGCAGAACCATTGAAACTCTAAATTCTTAGTCACAAATTGCAAGTTTTCTTTTTTTAAAAGGAACCAATTGAGAAGAAAACAGTGTTGCTTGATCTAACTACTTATTATCATCCTTATATTCACCATATATTAATGTTATTTGGCATTACTTTAAACTCCTGTAGTCTTTGTGTGCCTTTGCATATTGTAAATCGCACTATGATTTTTATTTATTTGAAGCTTATGTACTACATTAGTTTAAGCGTCACCACAGGCTTTGTCCCATCCTTTCAGAGAGTATTAAATGACAATATAAGTAATGTCATAATGAACTAGCAGTGTCGCCACAGTCTCAAACAAATAAAGGCCTAATATAGTTCCTGAAATAAATGGAGACTCTCATTAACATTCATCAGATTGTCCCTAATTGTTCATCACAAAGATTGTTAATCAGAGAAGCAGGATAAGATTTAACAGATTTGACCTTGCATATCTGCATGGCTGCTGTATTATGCCTAGATAGTTTGGTGAATCTCTTAATTTTCTGTAGTTTGTGTAGCATGAAATGTAGCAGGCCTTTTTCTTGTTTCTTTTTCAGAGGTAAAAAACAAGTATGTAAGTGTGGCTTTGTAAAAAGACATTTAATGTCTATTTCTTGTATCATTGTATGATGCTAATGAAAGTCTACATTGTATTTTACGTGAAATAGAGAGGAGACTCATTAATGTCTGATGTCATAGTAAGGCTATATTCCTAGTTAGTATCAGCAACTGTTCAGTAGTGGTGCAAAACTTAATCATGCTGTTGTTTCCTTAATCTGTTTCTTTCTGAACTGGATTTGAAAATGCTACTAACCTCAAAGTCTATTTGACATTAATATTCCACATGCACAAGGAATAGAAGTAGTGTGTATTAATGAAGACCATAGTATTGTGATTTTCCAGCAGCAGAATAAGAACGGATTTGAAGAAGAGGAAATATTTCCTGACTCCTAGTGCTTTAGCTTCAGGCTGATAAATAGCATGGTTTGGAATCAATTTCAGCATTGATCTGAAAGATAATCCTCTTCACAACAACCACATCCAAAGGTTTTTACTGTTAGGTGTGAAAATGAATGGCAGGTCCTAAATAAATTAAAAAAAAAATAGAAAATGGAATGAGGCTTACAGGGAGAGGGGTAGGTAGTTATTTTTCTGTCACACATGAGCTAATACACTGCAGACATTTATTTAGGAAAAAAAAGCGATCTGTACATGGAAAGAGTATTTATTTTCTTAATTGCCAAAACGATGCTCTGAAATTGAAGAATCAATCATGTTTATTGTTATATGTGGGAAATTAAAAATATACAGTATACGGTAATTTAACTTGCAGTGCAAGGAATCCATAGTACACTTCTAATCGATATTCTGTACTTCATGCTAGCTTGGTCATGTAGGGCACCAGGAGGGGAAGAAAAAGCTGTGAATGTAGACTCAGCTGTTCAACTTGGAAGGCTTTTATTCAACAAATATGGATTACAAGGGGTACCTGAGAGAATACATGTTAGTGTTTTGAGTTGGAATGTATTTAACACAGTGTCTAAGAATTTCTGTGGATCAGAATTGAAGAGTTTTAGCTTTCCAGTTAAAATATGCTAGAAGAAAGAAAAAAATATTTTTCTCTCCTGTCAAAACATAGAAGCTCATCCTACCCCATAGGCCACAGCTAAATGGACTGAAAGCACTCCATTCTACCTAAGCCATCACTATCTTCATTGCTTTGTCACATCATCATACTTGGTTGAAACACAAGGGCATTTTTGAGCAAGACACGAGTGAATTACACTTCTAACGAGCTGAGCAACAGTTTCCCAGTGGTACAGAGTGTGTCCGTAATGCAGCCTTCAGATGCTGCCTGAACTTCATCTCACATCATGAATAAGTTAACTGACATAAGAATTCAGGGACTCTTAGTTCTAATTTCACTTCCTTAACCAATGTTTCCCAAGTTTTTGAAATGCTATGTCTCTGCATACAAACAAATTAATTTCTTTCAGACTCAGCAAATACAATAGAAATATATCTGACCAGGAAAGTTCTTTACGATCTGTATATCTTTGCTATATATTATGACATCTTCTTCCTAGCATCATTTAAAGCATTTTAAAAATGGAAAGTGGTGATATTTAAAATGCCATGCAGACACCTGAGTTTGTCCATCACCCAAAATGAATTGGATCTTGTATCCGATCCTACATCAGCATTCTGCCAGCATGAGTAGCCAGTATTGTACTAGTTGTACTGACCTTCACACTTCAGGCTCTCCTGCTTTCCTGCAGATAGCTTCCAGACTGGCTTGAGGTTGTTGCTATGATATTTTATTATATCAGGTTTTCAGGAGCTTTTCAGGTATTCCGTTTTCTAAGATAATTTTTTCCATGTGATTCAGCTTTTTTCAGTCCTGGAAAACATCTTACCTGTAAGCAAAAACCCCGTCTCCATGAAATGAGTAGGAATTTTGCCAGAGAGAGAGTAATGGCTATGATTTCACTATCATTCCTACCTTTAATGAGGATTCACCAAGGCAGAGAGACAGGACAGAAGTAGGCGAGTTTTTCTGATGTAGGTTTCAGTGATTTATTTCAATTTCAGAGAAACCACAAAGCTTGTAGTAGTTGAAGAAGCTGGAAACTGATGTAGTTCCTGAGATATGTTTCAATAAAGCTAAGTATGGTGGATACAAACTAGGTAATTGCATGCATTGTTTGTAGCATAAAAGCTATTTCTACTCAATATTTTCATTAATTGCAGGACACTTTGCAAAATTAGAACAGAAAGTAAAGTTCATAAGAACACTCCTGAGAGTGAACTCTGGTTTTTTGGAAGTGATACTGGAATATATTAAACATTTGAATTGTGCAGAATTTGGAGAATAAAAAATCCAAGATAAACGCTGAAGGATTTTCAAGTACCAAGGAAACAATTACATACTTGGAATTTTGCTAGAACACTAATCCTGGAAATTTTATTCTCACAAGTTGCTATGCGTTTTTTCATAGCTGCTAGGACCTAAGTTTCATAACCTCCAATGGCAGTGTTTTCTCTTTCCACTTTGGGAATATTACATTTTTAAAATATCAAAATAACCTCCATTAGGTTTTAAGATTAAGTAGGAGGAAATTTATTTGATATAGAATGTACATCTGCAAATGTAGGGAGGGTCATTACATTTGTTTGTAAACAAGAACTGTTTTTCATTTACATACATGTGAAATTTGATAATAAGCTGCTGTTTGATAATGGTCTCTGAAGCAGGTTGTTGTTTTCTGTGAGTATATGTGAGTACATTTACTGTTTGTTAATTCATACTTTTGACTCCTGTTGGAAAGTCCTGAGTTTTGTTGGTGATTGAAGTAGTAAATAAGTGCCAGTTTTTACTAGTCCCACACCAGCCTCTGTGCAAACATCACAAAAACAAAATGCACATTGCCACAAATAAAATTATCTCACTTCAGTAGTTAGTTTCAAGGTGAGGTATATTGAAAACAAGTTTATTGTTACAAATACTAATTGATGGGCAGCTATTGTGCTTTTGATTTTCAGTTCACTTAACTAAAATGATGAAAAAGCACACAAAGGGGAAGCAAAGATAATTGTAGTTTAAATCATCAAGGTGTAGTGCTGGCAAAAAACCCATTTTATTGGCTACTTCTGTCTGGGCTTGGATGATGATACTGGCTTCAACATACTGATGCACGTCTGGATTAATATTACTGCTTCTCTTGATTTAATTAGTCATGTGAACCTTCCATTTCATTAATAGATTTTATTGACTGAATCAATACAAATTATATTAGTGCTTCAAAGCATGAATATCAGCTCTTGCAGGCCTTTGCTTAACACTTGAATTTTAGGACTTGTATGTAGGAAATGCTTGTACTTTTTCAGATTTTTAGAAACTTCTATTTCCTTCTGTGAAGGAAATTATTTTATTATTCCATAAGTTCTTTCTACAAAGGGAACTGTTTCTGAGTGTAATATCCTCACCCTGCTATTTTTGAAATTTTTTTTTTTGTGTGTCATCTAATGAAGTTTATCTCCATTTAAATCATGTTTAAAAGAGAGGTGGTATGGCGGAATGAATACATAACTATGGAAATAAGAATAAGAACTATTGAAATATTGAAAATAAGATTTAAAAGTGCCTTGCAAGGTCATTAGCTTGGAAGTACAATGAAAAATACTTGTTAGTGTTTTTTCATGGACATTAATGTTGCATTGTTGATCCATTTGAATCTTTGCCAGTTGCTTGCTGAAGATCTTGGCGAGTGACAGTGAGCAATGGAGATGAAATTAAAGTCAAATTTAGACATAAATATTTAATAAAGACAGAATTACATAGGGCTGAATAGTGATTTAAAGCAGAGCAATGTATGAGTGGTGAGAAGTTGCTCACCTAATTGGAAATTACTGGACACCTATTGTGCCTGATTCACAGTACCTCTGGAAGATTTTAAGGGGAGTTCAAGTTAAATAAACTGGCTACTCAAGACAACAGCATCATTGTGACCTTTCCCCTGCCATGTAACACTTGTGTTGTCAGCTGTTTTCTGAATATCTCATACAAGCCCAATGGGTCTTTCAGCTTTTCTGGGAGGAAGATTTGTATTCCCTCTCTCCATGTCTAACGAGCCACCCAAGTGGCAGAGGTATCTCCTGAAAAGACCATATAGATGTGTATGAGGTCAGACTGGATGGCTTCCAGGGATGTCTTCCAGTCTAATTTATTATATGGTTAAATGAATTGAGCTTTTATGACAGTTGACTTGGGTTCTTTTCGCAGCCAAAACTATCGCCTCCGTTGGTCAGCGCATGGTGCTCACAATGCCAAGGTTGTGCATTTGATCCCCATGTGGGCCATGCACTTCAGAGCTGGACTTGACAATCCTTGTGGGTCCCTTCCAACTCAGATCAGTATTCTATGATCTTATATGGCAGTAGGGTGGCTATTAAAGTCTTCTGTAACTTATGACTCACCTGGATAAAAAAGATGATTCCAAATGATAAAATGTTGAGATGGAAAAGAAAGGGAGATATAGCCTATAACAAAGTCTTAAAAAACTATTTTATTTGCTATGTTTATTAATTTTCTTAAGTCAGCGGAGTCACCAGCCAGCTGATGGCTTGTTGAATAATCTCTTACCTATAGTCTGACACCTGTGGTCTGGAGGAGATAGAAAAAGCTTGTCGGAGAAGTTCAGGAATAGCTGTCCAGTTCCTTTTGCATATTTCTAGATCAGTTTGCAGCTGCTGCTGTATTGGAAAAAACAAGTACTGCTGCTGCCACTACAGGGACCTGCTGAGGAATTGCAACACCAGGATTCAGCCCACCTGACTGTGAAATTAAACCAATTTACAGGTTACCAGGACAGCAGCATAACATTTGGCAACATTAAAAGAAATTATTGTGATAAGCACAAAATACTTTTAATGTGTGTTCACTGCATTGAGTAGATATTTATAAGCTTGTAGACTGTTTTGGATTTACATATGTTAAGTGAAAATTCTGTCTTCAAAGGTTTATTAACTAACAACATGCACTTGATGCTACTTGGAAATATCATTGATTTTTCCTATATTGGCAGCTGGCCTCCTGAAAAAGATTCACAGCTTATGAATATACCACAATTGATTTTGCAGTTCATATAGCTTACTATTTTATTACAAGAGAGCCAGTAATCTTGGATATTTCTGTAAAAAAAAAAGTCCATGTAACTGATAAAACTATTCAGATCTTAGGACTGCATCATTTAGACTAATAAACTTGAAACGACCAAATAATATATTGTTTGACTCCTGTTCCATAGTACTAAATCTAATGCAAAGGAGTGCACCTGATGCTGCTCTGGTTCTTTCTGTTATATATAATACTTTATATTAACTGAAAATAATTTTTAGAAGAGCAGTTTATTCTAAGTAGGACACAGTAGGTGAAAAGAATAATTTTCCTCTAACATATATGCGATTTTAAAATGAAGTTTAATAAATCCTTAACAGTCCTACCATTACCGTTCCAGAAAAAAAATCATATAATTGATCTATATAAGTACCACTGCATAGCTATTTGCAGTGAGAGAAGTCCATTTTTTTCCCTAGAAGATCTTACTAAGCTATCATGTTGCAGAATTTTGTGAGCTTTTCCTTTCACCCAATACTTGTCTCTTCTTAACCTTCTTCTGAACAAACTACACAGCAACAGAGAGCTCTGTAGGTTCCAGTTTCTTATACACTCCAGGGTCACTTTAAAACTGTACATCTCCATTGGATCTCTCCATTAAAATCAGAAGCTCACAAAACCATAAATGCCTTTCTCTGGCCACACAAGTCTATTCTGAGCATAAAAGAAAGTGAAAAGGCAGTGTGTATTAGTATTACAGTCAGTATGTCTGGTCTGATTCTGAGATCAAAGACACAAAGTTTTACTTTTGATGTTGCATGTGTTTTGTAATTTCATGACACTGAAGATAAAATGTTCTGATCTCCCCAAGAGGAAGGAAATCATTCCCCTGGATCTTCTCAAGTGGAAAATATAAACTTAAGGAAATGTAGCTACAGGTTAGTAAAGGAAATATTGCATCAGTTTCACTTTTCCAAAATCTAGTACTTTAGGGTTAGGTCTAGTAATGTACATCTTAGAAAATTTTTGTTTTGTTTTATTATTTCTTAATTTTTATGGTGAATACAGGATAATTAACTTATTTTATATCCACTTTCCTGGTTTTATTTGTAGTACAATACCTCGTTCTTTGAAAAAAAATCCCACCAAACAAACAAAGCACAAGCAAAACACAACCAAAACAATAACAACAAAAACAACAAAAAAGCCAAAACAGAAAAACCAACCAAGCAGCAACAACAACAAAAAAACTCATGCCAAACCAACTCAGCAATTTTTTTTTTCTAGTATGTTCTACTGTTCTGCACACACAGCTGAAAGGTCCTTGTAATGGTTACTTGGGAAAGCCAGCACAGGAACATTTGAAAACTGAAATTACCTAGATGAAAAGAAGCAATTAAAGCAAGTAGAAAGGAGAATATTGGTTTTTGTAAAAAATTAAGGACTTTTTCTTCTGACACACTCTTGGCTGAAAGTATTCATATAAGACAAGCACTTGTGTAATTTTAAGATTAAGATCCAAGCATAAAAAAAAATATTAGAAAGCTGATTAGAATTTTTTCAAGAAGGAAAAGTGTCAGCCACTATGAAATTTCTCATTAGCTGGGGAATGTTGGAAACCGATCTGCTTTTGCAATATCTGAGCTCATGTTAGCGAATTGGAGGAAATGTTATAATTGTTCTATTATATTTATTATATTGTGTTCTTTTGCCCTGTGGGCATTCAGTTTTTTCAGGAGTTTGTTGGTTTTTACATGTACTTCACCATGCTAGATAATGAGCTGAGGCACTGGAGTGGTCTAGCATCATGTATCATGCCACAGGTATTCAAAGAGCAGCTTCTCTCGACTGCAATTGCAGCTGTTTTCCTCATGATTGACCCGTACTGGCGCTGAATTAACAGCTTAAATAAAATTTTACATGAATTGACAACACGCTCCACTTCACCCTCCTCATTCTCTGTCCCACTTGCATTTGGCATGTTATGTGTCAGATTTTGCACAGTTCACTAAATTTGAAAGACTTTGGGTCATATGTTCATTAATTGTGGTTTTCTCTCTGGAACTCATATTGTAATTAGAAATCTACTTAATGTGATGGTAACTATTAAAGTCAAGCCATCTGATCACGTCAGCCTTGTTATAAAATTGTACAATCCTAAACTATGCATGCAGAACACTCAAAATTCCTGTTAAAGTAATTTAATTAAAGTTTAATTTGTGCTTCTAACAGGTGCTAGTGCCTGAAAGCTAAAAGCAGAGTTTACATTTAAAATATTTAAAAATTAAAAGTGTTCGTTTTATTACTAGAAAGAAACCAAGATTACATAATATGGAGTCCGATAATGTTTTTTATATAATTTAAGAAATTCAAAAATGAAGTAGACAAAGTAATTTTTAGATGCCTCCTTTGCAGCAATATTGAAGAACAGACTGTTCTCCTTTGTGTTTGAGCATGGTGTGGAGAAAAATATTTCTTAATGATTGAGAAGTCAGGTGTTTTGGGACCTTTTCTTGGCTGGGATACTGACTTCTGTTTTGTAGTTTATCTAATTCCTCTGTGCTTCTGCATCAGTAAAACAGGCAAACCTACATTTAATTAGTGCAAAATGCTTTGGCATAATTTGTAATCTCAGCAGAGAACTGTGTTGGAAAGTCTCCTGAAGATATATTCAATATTTTTGGAAGTCTGGCCCTTTCAATTATATACCTAGGTGACGTATGTTTTTGAACATCAAACTTGACTTTTGAATTCAAAAAGCTTTTAAAAACTCTACTTAAATTTCTATTTAATATATGCTTCATACACAGAAGTAATATGAGATGCTATATATATAAATAAGTCTTGGCAGGAAAAACTGCACATTTTGAGGAGCAGCATTTGAAGCATGTAACTTTATCTTAATGAATACATGTTAATCTCTTTCATGCCACTGTAGAAAATTCTTTCATATAAAACCTCTTCCTTACAAGCACTAGAAAATATGTCAAGTTTTTTTGTGAATAAGACTTCTCAAAGCACTGAAAATTATGTTTTAAGGCCAAATATATGTAAGAACCAGACTGCTATTCCTTCATGTAAAAAAACTCAGTGCACATGGAATGAAAAACCGTTAAAAAAAATAGACTTCCCATAGTAGTATATGATAATGTGGACATAAGGAATTAGGTATCCTGTTGCATTGAAATTGTAATTTCTTCACTATTACACCCACTTCACAACACCTTTGGTAATTTGTTTTATTTTATTCTATTTGATTTCCCTGATCCTTGTTGGTTGATAATGCGTTTATCTTGGAGAATTGTTTTAGTATTTCTTTTTAGAATTCTTGAACCTGAGGGATTTTAATTGATTTGCATTTACCTGATTTGATTTCACATAAAAAAATTGTACCTTTTCAGCTTAACAAGTGTTTATTTGAGATGTCATAGAGCACTTCCAGTGGCCTATGTTTCCATTTCAGTGTATGCTTTCAGCATAATCCTGCAATTTTTCTTACAGTCCCTATTTGTTTTTTAAGTAGAAGACTTTCAGGATCAAACCTGAGAGCTTTTTTTGGAAAAGGTAAATACTTTCTTTTTAATACAATAGATATTATATCTTTTCATATAATAGATATTTTCTTTTTAAAGCACCTAAAGCAAAGAAAATTACTTTATTTTTATCTTGATTTGGACAAAATAAGTGTAGATAGAAATTAAGAGTAGAAAGACTGTCAGCAAGACCAGCAAATTCTTTGAAGATTGATTTTGTAAGCATGGTTTTTAAACTTTCCATACAGTATTTTCCCAGTAAACAGAATGGACATTGCTCTTCATCCTTTCACTGGGCACCACTAAAAATAGCCTGACACTAGCAATTCTCTGGGTATCCACCTTTGAGATATTTGTATTGATGAGATCCTCTCTCAGTCTTCTATTCTGTATACCAAGCAGGCCCAGCTCCTGCAGTCTCTCCTCACAAGAGGAGAACATTTTGCATGAGTTGTCACTAACCTCTATTCTATTCTAATTTAATAGAATAACTTTTTTTCTTTCTTGTATTGATTGTCTTACAGAAGGTTTAAAATAACTGGATTGAAGAAAACTAATATGTGGTATAATAAGTGACATTTCTTGGAATTTTTGATATTCAGAAATCTTGTAGCACCTTCTTAAATGAAGTACCATTTGTTGTTGCCAGTATTTAAAATATGTCCTTTTAATATTTTTAGCAGTTTGAGTAACAGTGAAGTCCCTTATAAGAGATACTTTGTATCATTGTGACAGATATCTTAATAAGAATATACTGGCTTTTGCCATATGGACTTCCTCAGTGCTCAATAATTTGAATAGACTCTCTTGAAGTTGGATAGGGTAATGTCTACTTGATGTGATATGCTATGTAGTACTGTTCTTTTATGCTATTAAAAAGCTGCCTTTATTCTTTAAAGAGAAAGATGTTACATTTCACAATGAATTATCATGGGGTTTCCATTCTGATTAAAAGAGTGCAATTCTTACACCTCAGAAAAAATTCCATAATTTCAAAACTAGGCGTAAATGACAAAAAAGAGCACAAGGAGTTAGATGAAGATATAAAACAGATAACATACTGCATGTTAATTGCATTATATTGAATATAGTATCCACAGCTTTGAGAAAATAGAGTAAAACTGAAGAAAACACCAAAGGAAGCATACAAAATTTATACAAGCTCTTTGAAAAAAGATGCATGTGGGACCAAAGTAGCTAAGCTAAAATAGTCTAGGAGAGAGTTGAGGACATAAAAATCTCAAAAGTTAATTATGCTTTTTATAAGAAGTAGCCTGAAGCTAAGAAATGAAAGTTTAGGTGAGTTATTAAGAGTAGATGCTTAATAGCTGAGGAGTAGAATAGCTTACTGGAAAGCATGGTTCTACTCCATAACTGTAGGTACTTAAGAACAAGTTAGGAGGAGATAGTATTTGACATATATTGCTGATCCATGACCTGATCCAGTGCTTATTGCAGTCATCATCTCAGAAGCCGGATTAAGTGTGCAGAGCATCAGAGCACTTAAAGTACTTCTTTTCACTATGATTAAATAATGCAGATATGGGATCCTTAAGATTTTGTTTATTTAATCTTCTGTAATTCAGATATAAATATAACTCCAGGCGAATACGGCTAAGCAGGTCAACATAGGCCTGAGCCTCATGCAAGTCAAATGCATCCCAATTAAATACCAGCATAAATGCTTACCTAAATTGGATTTCAATTTTGTCCACTTTAAAATTTCATCTCTCTATCTGTTATCTGCTCATTCTGTCATATGTTAGATGTTTAGAAACATTTGGCATTCAGCACATCTTAAGGTATTTGTATTTATCAGGGATTCCTTTTTCTAATTTTAAAAAGTGTTCCTTTTAATGATAGTCAGAAACTATAACTTCCATGACAAGACATTTGTAGATGGATATATAAAGTCATGGTGAAATTTGAATCACACCAAAATCACCCTACTACATTAATTGCTGATGTACCATTATCAACTCCTTTCATTTTGTTCTCTGCTTCGTGTAATGAAATCATTGACCTCCCAATGCCCTGCAGAACAACAAGTGTTGTCATTTGGAGATATGATGGATCAAAAAGAAAAGCTAGCATAGAAATGATATGAGGGTCATGTGCTCAGCATCATCCACTAATAGCCTCATGTTTTTATTTAGACTTCAGTTCTGCAAGTTGCTCATCTGCTGTGGCTGTTTCCTTTACACACCATGCAAGGAATGACTTGGGTGAAATTAATTCATATTGTAATGAATGGCACTCAAATGTCCCATTCATGTAAAAGGTTTTTGGATCAGAATTGCCAATGGAAAAGCTCCTAGACTAATACTTCCCCCCTCCCCTGCAAAATGTGACAGAGTAGGCAGTGCTTTGATGAGTGGAGCTACATAAAAATTGTCTGGGGCCTGAGCCAAGGGATGTTATTTACCGTATGTCAACTGACATTGCAACGTAGACCTTAACCCACTTTCAAAGACACTGCAGTTAACCTGCCCAA
Organism: Agelaius phoeniceus; assembly: GCF_051311805.1. Lineage (NCBI taxonomy): Eukaryota > Metazoa > Chordata > Aves > Passeriformes > Icteridae > Agelaius > Agelaius phoeniceus. The sequence goes on from NC_135267.1 coordinate 78,911,686, forward strand.
CTTACACTGAAGTACATTTGCATTCTCAGTCATAAATATGTGATAATTTAAGCAGCTTTTGATCTAGTCTTATGTGGTTTATAGTTGTATATGCCTTCTGGAAGAGGTCTTCTAGGAATGGATGGGAATGAGCACAGTGAAAGGAGCTGTGGCAATGTTAGTTGATAGTTGAAGTTCAGATGCAACTACAGCCCACACCATGGAACTTGCTCTCAGATTGCTTAGTTAAGGTCTTCTCTTTCCCAGTTCTTTTATGTAGTTTGGATTTTCAGGAGTTCGTTTGGTGTGGGTTTTTTCTGTGATATAGCAAATCTATGGCAACTGTTTTGAGATTCAGAAGAAAGACACTGCTTAATTCTACCATGTTTATGGTATCTCTTGTCATATTTTGCCCTGGTAGTTTCCACAGACTGCTTTTACAAGTAGGCTTCTACCCAGTGGAATTTATAATATCCACCTTCTGTTTGAGTTTTGTCCTCAGAAAGTAATGATTTAATGTCTTCTGCAACCACACTAAACCCACATTTTTGCATATACTTGAATTCATTGATATTTTTAGTGCCTTATTTGTCTTCACAATTTGGGTTTTCTAGTTAATATCACCAAGGAAAGCTACCCATGGTAGCATTGGCAAATACTGGTTTTGTAATTTTTTAACATGTATACAATCTGCAAGAAAAAAAAACAAAACTATTTTTTATTATATGTGGTAGTGAATGTATTAAATCTGTAACTCCAGACAAGCTCTGTTCATGAACATTGCACAAAATACCTAAATCAGCTAATCATAAAGCTGTAGTGTAGAACATCTTTGTGTCATCTCCTCAGATAGAAAAATCTTTATTTAGTATGTAAAAACTTGGCATGAACTGCTGAAGTTCAGAAAAAGTTAAAGAAATTAAATAGATTTGTCTGTATACAATAATCAGCAGCTCTGTTCCGCTGGACTTCCGCTGGAGGCTTCTTTCATACAACTGATGTAGGCTTCTTTTTTTCATTGTTGCTTTTCAACCACTCGTGGATGCAGCTGGAAAACAGAACTCCATGTGCAGAAAATAAACACTTTCTTTTAGCAAGTTAAGGAAAAAGAAAAATCTAGAAGAGCATTACCCAATTCACACAAAGAGGAACGATCTGCTCACCTAAAGCTCCAGGATGAAGAGATAATCAGTGTGAGAAATAGAGGAAGGTGAAAGCCATTCTTCTTGAGATCTATGAACAGAGCTACTCCCTACTCAATCAGGCAGTGAAGGAGCAAACTGTAATGTTTTGGGGTTCTTTTGGTTTCCTTTCCTATTTTAAGAAGATTGTTTACATAATGAATATATGTTTTGGGTTAAAAAATGGAATTTTTTTCACAGTGTTCATAGACCTTGACACATGCAGTGAGGGATAATCCTGAAGAATGGCTTCCCTGTAGAGAGACAATAAATAGAGTTATTTTGAATGACAAGGCATTACTGAACCTGCATTTCAATCTTTGAAATAATTGTTGAAGCTAGCAAAGAAGTTTGTGCTTTGTGAAGTCCAGACTTTCCTCTTAGTCATTTATAACTGCAAATGATATAGAGGATATAAAGTAAAACAAAACACACACACCTAAAAAGCAGTAGAAAACAAAACATGTCAAACTTCAATTATACAGTAAGAGAAATAAATATGTTCAGAGTTCCATGATCACTGAGCTATATTCATTTATGGCATGGTTGATGGGTTTGGGTGGAAAGAGATTGGAGGACAAAGCTATTGCTTTGTTAAGACCGATTAATTATTTCAATTACTGCAGATGGAATTAAAAAAAGGATGCCCTTTTACTGCATCTAGGTTGGTAAATGGGAGAGTGAAGTAATTGAACCAAGAGTTGTTTCAAATACTGAATTATGTCATTTGAAAAAGACACTAAGTAAGGTATTGAGGTCCCTTATACAGTCTTTCATACTTCTCCCTTCAGACTTTCAAGAATGCAGAAAATCAAGTTCTGCTTTCCTAGCACACAAGGATTCCATGCTGCTGAAACATGATTTTGCTTGATATGAAGTCATGCAAATCCATTGATTTTAGAAGTTCTCTTCCTGTGCTTAAATATCTGCTATATTTGTACTGCCCTTAATGGTTCTCTTTATGATAGTACCCAAACACACCTTTATGGAGAAGACAAGAGGAGCTGATACCATTGACAGTTTACTTTTGTCTGTTCAAGAAGCTATTTTTGTTTCTTAGAAATATTTTGTTTTCAAAGGAAGTAAATATCATATTTTTTTCTGAATGATAGCAAGAAGACTAATTTTGGCACTAAAGGAAGAGAGTTGGATATATTAGCTAGAATAATGCACATAGCATGCACTCAGTATATCTATGATAAGTTTTTCTAAATGTATCCCCAGAGACTTGGCTTTGTTGAAGTATGACTTCAGAATAACTTGAATCCATTCAACACGTATTACCTGGCAATTGTTCACATCTTTTTAAAAAGTAAGTTGTTTTATGCCCTAGTATGTAATGTTTGGAATGACATGCCTTCTATAGTGTAGTTTGTGTCCTTAAGATTTTCTGGAAGTCTTCCAAATAACTTGCTTAGCACCATGACTGACAGGTCTGTGAATCTATGTATATTGTGGATGGCTTGACCAGATGTCACTTCATTCAAATGCTGGCAGTCATGCAAGTATTCATTTTTCAGTACTAGTAAGTTCATGTTTCCCTTATAACAACTGGAACTTTAGTGAAATCCTTTTTGGATCACTGCACAGCTTGAAAAGTAGACCATCCTTTTGGTAAACAGCTGGTAAAATAGAAGGGTCCCTCAAAGAAGGGTCACTAGAATGTAAACGTCCGAATTACAACGTAGTGCACAAGGAAGAGCAGCTGTTCCTGGAGCTGGAATAAATCATAGTCCAGAGTGAAGGGATATAATTATAAACAATGTTGATTTATTTGTTCATCTGCTAAGGAATTAGCCTGGTGACATGTTTCTGTAGATCTTCCAGGTGACATAGTTAAACATCCACTGGTAAAACTTCATATTACTGTTGTGGTTTAATCCCAGCTGGCACCTATCCCCACACAGTTGCTCATTCACTCCCCTTCCATGGTGGGGTGGGGGAAAGAATCACAAGAGTATAAGTGAGAGAAGTTGTGTGTTGGGCTAAAGAATTTAATAGATAATAGATAAAGTAAAGACTCTGTATGCAAGCAAAGCAAAACAAGGAATTAATTCCCTGCTTCCCATGGACAGGCAGGTGTTTAGCCACCTCCTGGATAGAAGGCCCCCGTCTATCACACACAACAGTGACTTGGGAAGAGAAACATCATCATTCCAAACATCCTCTCCTCAGCATTTTAGTTATTACTACTTGACAATGACATTAATTGTTTCAATTAGACAGAAATATGCCTACTGTCCCTAGCAATACATTTAATTTCAGCTATTGATGTGGTTTGCATTGCAGCACTTGAAGGACAACCGATTGACTGTAGTGAGTTAGTGAGCAACTTAGTGCTGTAAAAGAATCCAAAATAGTATTGTACAGATGTCTAGATATTTGAATTACTGTATTAAGTACAGTTTGAGTTCTTGCATTAAAAGCCAATGCTGTTCCTCAAATAATTTCTTTTTGGGTTTGTTAACATGGAAGACTGAACTGTTTGCCATAATGTACAAGACTTCATAAAAGCGTCATATAAATCGTAGTGCCACATAAAGTAAATTTCAGGAAAGTGGGGATGCAACATTAGTAATGAGTAATTTGACTGTTATTTGAACTATGATGTGATCTTATGATTAAATAGCTTATCTAGCCTATAAATTTGACACATAAGCAGATGCAGCAAAAAAATGCATGCGACCTTAATCACAGAATTTCCTGTGTGAATGCTTAACTATGTATCCTTAATGTTTCAGGCATGCCTCATTTGTAGGTTCAGGAAGGGCTCTGCTGGCCTACTTATCCACTGGGATGTACATGCCAGCAATATGCCTGACTGTACTTTCCAAGTGACTTAGGTAGAGGCAGAACCAAGGGAGTCAAACAAGTATCGTAGAAAATACAGATTTTTTTTTTCAGTCTGTGAACAAAGTGCAAACAGATTCCATGGTTGGGTTTAGAGCCAGTTAGGGTTTTTCCTGTGACAAAAAACATAATAGGAGAGTACTCCTGGCTCACAGGAGCTGTGGGCTTTGTCCAGTGCTTCAGACTGTTGTCTATTTCCACTTGCCTTAGAAAGCAGATGGCCACCCTCAGCTTCTGCACATGTGAATTCTGCTATTGGCCTCAAGTGTGAGACAGCTTTCTTAAACATTAGAGTTTCAGAAGTTGCTCTGCCTGACTCAACTTAATTACTGGATTAGCCTAAGTTGCATTCTGTGAGAAATGTATCTTGACAAAGGGAAATGAAATGAAATGACTTAGTGATAAGTGATAATGATAAGGCAGTCAGGAGGGAAGAGTCATCACTCTGGGTCCTGAGATACATTAGAAAGAGTAAATAGTAATGTGGAAAAGCATTTAAAATGCATACAGTGTTATACCAGCAATTAGCCATTAGCATTCATCAGGTTTCATCTGTTGAGCAGAGGTCAAAGAATGTTGCTTACTAGTTTCTGGTTTATGACCAAAGCTTTTGTCTGGACTATAGAATCTCTTCAAGAAAGATGTCTGGTTACCCTTGAAGAGCTTCAAATCATGAAGTATCCCTTCTATATCTGGGTAAATTATTTCCATAGTTAATTGTCCTCTGTAGAAAAATACTTATATATATATATATAATTATATGCTAGTCTCCATTTATTGGCATCAATTTTAGCCTCCTTGTAATCTGTGGTGTTTTGGTTTTTTTAACCACAATTTTGTGTCTAATTATAATGCATTTTACTTCTAATTTTTAGTCATTCACACAGCTCATTCTCCTCATCTTTTTTCAGTATGCTTTTGAAAGGAATGACACCAGAAAAAATAACCATTCCAGCACTGATCTCTCTTGTTTCATGCACTACATTTATGAAGTGGAAATAGAGGGTGTTGTATTCACCTGCTTACACGTTCAAGATGGAAATACAATTTCTGCACATTGACAGGCTGGATTGAAACTGAACGGTTACTCACAGCTGCAGTTAACTGAATGATATTTTGCCTTCAGTTTCTTATGTTATACTAAATGGATCCCAAACAATGAGTACTTTTGGGTATGATGATTCCTGAGTTAAAGCCATCAGTTAAACAGTTTTAAAGATTGCATAAAATTGTAGTTTTCTCTTGAATACTTTGTATTCGTAAGATAGATTTATGGACTATAAATACATTTTCATATTAGTATGTTAAAAAATGGCAAATGGAGTACAAACTGACAGTGCTTAGCATTAGATTCTCCTGTGCTTATTTTCAAATTCTTCTAGCAATAATTCTCATTTTAAATCTCTCTTCTGTTAAAGATGAAGAATTCTTCCTAATGATTCAAAAAGCATTAGGCTCTCATACTATTTTTTTTTTTTGCCTTTTTACGGTTTCTGAGTCTCAGTAGAACACTTGTTTCATTCCTTGCTTTTTCATAAACCTTCTTCCAAGTCTAGCAAAAATAGCTTTAAGCCCTAATACATTGTGCCTCTTTTTAATAGTCCTCATGCAGCAGGCTTCAAATAATACATCTGGTTTTCCTCTTGCTTTGGTGCAAATATTTTGAACTTCACAGTTTCACATTTCTATATGTCTCTAAATTTTAATGCATTCCAAAGTTTTGTAATGTAGAGATCTAGTATTTTCATGTATAAACAACATCATGTAATTGTCCCCTGATGAAATCCTGAAAGTTTCTTCATTTTTTCATATTACTGTATTTTATCTATTTCTAGATACTAATTTTTACTTTTGCCCCATAATATTTATGATGCTGAGGGCTGCAAGTTTTTAGATGTGTGTCATTCAAAAAAATGTCATTTTGCTGTGAAATAATGATCAGACACTAATTTGCACCACTTGTGAAACATTAACCTTAGCAACTTCTATAAGAATCAATTTCTCTCAGATTGCATCTAAAGACTGACCAGACCATGCCATACAGAGCTGATGAATTTGTCCTCTAGAGTACTAAATTCTTGGTCTTTTCTTGGAAACTCACATTCCCCATGCAGGTTCCCCACATCAGCTGTAAGAATCTGAAATAAAGACATGCAACTGCGAAAATGAATTCCACTATTAATAATAATAATAGTAGGAAAAGACAAAACTCGTTTATCTGCCTTTTTCTAATTTCCTCTTATGATACGGGAGCTACCATCATAGATCAGTTTTAGGTGGCTTTAATCTGAACAGCTCTGCTACCATTCTTTTTCCTGCAGAATTGGGAAAGGTAAATTATCCACAAAATAATGAATAGTAGAGAAGAAACTTGGGTTTGAAAAGTAATCTAGCCATTTTCTTTCCCTTTGAAATCAATTACAGATCGAAGGGGTAAGTGACACTATTTTAACAGGATTACATCTGAAATGTTATTGGATATCTTCTTCTGTTTTCCCATGGTATTTCTAGGCTTTTGTTGTAAAAAATGACATTCAGAAATTTACATTTCAGAAGCATCAAGGTGCAGGTTGTATCAGTGTGGTTTTTATTTACACCTGATTTGGCCAGCTCTATGCTGATATTCTTTTTTATACTTTATGTAGAAAGAAACCATATAAACAAAAATTGCACTGTAGACCAAAGATGCACTTTTAAGTAATTGGATGTTGCATTAAAGTGTCCCTGGGTTTCTTTTGTAGTGATGCTTCTGCTTAGAATTGAGCCAATCTGTCTTCATATTTCCTCTTCTCTACCATTATAATTGATCTGGCAGTTTGCCACACTTAGACCCAGACAGTAATCACTTGGCATAGAGGATATTCTGCCTTCCTAATTTGACTGACAGAATAAATCCTGTTTTTAAACTGCTGTCATGTGGTTTTTATCAGTAAATAACACACATTTTACTATGGCATGGGTACATTGAGATAGACAGCTATGTCTTTTTAATGTGCCTACCCAGCAGCAGAGGAGGAGCCATGAAAAGCAATCATATTTTCATCAATTCTGCTGAAAAGAGTGCAAACCTTGAAAGTGATTCTTAGGAAAAAAACCCTAAAGCTGGAAAACATCTGTTAAGTTTGCATTTAGAGGAAGCTCTGTGTGTGTGTGTGTGTGTGTTACCATCTAACAAACTGAGGGAAATGGGCTTTACAGCCCATGTATTATTATTAGTAGTAAAGTAAACGTGCTCTGTTCAAGCTGCACCCACCCATTTGTAATTTGCCTGGGAAAGGACAAAATATTTGGATGGCTTGTGTACTGTTTTCAATTTTGTTCAAAGAAATAATTATTTTGGTAATGAATAATATGCTGTCAATAAGCAGCAAAGTCTCCACTGCCAACAACATTATGCTAAGTGGAGTCACTTAATACACAAACATCTTCTAGAAGCTCACAGTGGACCTTGTCAGCATAGTTTGGGAATTAGTACTGCAAAAAATCAGACAAAGACAAAACAGTTGTTACAGGATTGCATCTGAAACCATCTTATCAGTATCCATTTTGTTTAAAACAAATATAAATAAGTCATTTCAGTAGCAGAAATTATGTTCCAGAAAACAGTGCATCACTAAATGCATACATTTTTTTCTTTACTGGATACGAAAGGTTTGTGTTTGCTCAGAGTAAGATAGGAAACAAATCCCATCATTCAAGGAATTTTTTAAGAAGCCTTCTGAACTTATAGGAGTCAGAGAGAGCTACTGACTTTACTGGATTTTCATCATAGTGCCTTAAAGCTAGTTTTCCATCAGAGCTATAGTTTTTGACTTAAAAGCCACATTTAAATTTAGCTTTAAATTTACATAATATTTATCAAAGAAGACTGGGCCCAACAATTTTTTAAGAGAAGTTTCTTTCTGTTGGAGACTGATCACTCTCTAACAGTTGTCCCTTCAGTACTCACTGGCCTGCTGGTACAGGGGTTCTGTTGGATGCATCCACTGTGGGGCATGACCCATCTCAGAGGTATCCATGGCAGATTGCCATGGGAATTTTTAACACCTGAGCAGATAATATGATGGTCCTTCATGGAAGAAAGAATTGCTATAAAAAGCTGGACTATGTGAAAGGGTAGATGGAGTGAAGTGAGCCACATTCACAGTGTCAGTATTGCTAAGAAATTGGGATGGTGTGTTAGATTTTTCTGGGAAGTGCAGCTTCTTTGTATACTGAAACTGAATTAACTTGAAAATATTACTTAGTACTGATTTTGAAAAATACTACCTTTTTTGAGTTTTGTGTCATTACATGGGATAGATACAATGATATGTTTGGTCAGGCCAATGTCAGAGCTCGACAGCCATATCATAAAGGCAGGCATTGCTTCCATAGCAGCAGTGAGTGCAGCTGGAAATTCATATGTTCTCTGTGAAACCTTTGCTTCCAACTCTTCTGCAATTAGTTTGTATGGTTGTTTTATATCCCAAAAAAGAAATACAATGAAAGAACTAGCAATAAAAAATTACTCTTAATGTGCTTATATCTTATATAAAGATGACAAGGTGCTCTACTTAGAGTATTGGTGCTAAGCATCTCCATAGTGTTTTTTTGTAGTATTGTCTGTAATTGGCAGCCATGGATAAAAACTTGATCTTTCCCAAAAGAAAGGTATTCACTAATTACTCTCTCGATCTGCAATCATAATGCGGATATTTTCAGATTTACTCAGAAATTTCTGTAGAGATTTGAATGAAAGTATTAGTGTCTAGTTCTCATGTTTGTTTCTTTTTTCTTTTAAGGAAAAACAGTGAGTAAGAGAAATTGATTTGTTAATCAGTTCAAGGTTTGTCATCATTTATCAAATCCTTAATATGTAATCTGAAAAACTGTATTACTCAAAGAAAATAGCATTTCAAAAGTTGCAAGGTTGCTTTTCAGACATTCAGCTCAGATGAGAGCTGAGAGCATCCTGATGTGAGGTTTTTCTTGAGTGCCTTCTGTGTAAATGATTGTATTTACTGTATTACGGGGGGAAAAAATTATGTTGCAGACTATTGTATGTCCTTCTTTGCCTGGAAGAAGCACATAATTTATAGTGAAAATTAAAAAAATATCTCAGAAGCTTTTTAGCAAGAGCTATTCCTCTTGTATCACATCAAATATGTTTTCCATTGTGAATTAATATAGCAGGTAATATTTTCTTAGAATTTTAGTCTGATGTCATAACCTGTAAAGGAAAACAAGCTACAAAAGGCATCTATGCATCTATTAAAAAAACCCCAAAACAACAAACAAGAAAACCAGCAAACAAAGAACACCCCACCAAGAAAGTACCACAAACAAAACAAAACAAAAACAAACAAACAAGAAAGATAGAAATGAACCAAAACCTAGAAATATAGCAAAGAAATGTACCCATTTTAAGGTGCTTCGTACAAAGAATCAAAATCCTTTAATCAAAATCAGCTTTCAGTATAAAACCTGAATAAAGGAAATATACTTTTTTAGCAGGTTAAATCAAGTGGTTTAGTTTCTTATACTGAGAAAAAATTGACAGTGTAATTGAAAATTACAATTAAAAGTAATTGACAGTGGACACAAAAATGTTCTTTGATATTGATCACAGTGTTATTTAGGATATGAAACCTAAAGCACATTGACTTAACTGTATTAAAATGCTGGTTTTATATGCAGTATCACTGAATGAGCAGCATATTCTCAATACCAGAGGATCTTCCAAAATATCCCTCATAATGTTGGGTAGAAGCATGTCAATATATTTGATGCATTCTTTTGGCAGGAAAATGTTACTTAGCTTGAAAGTTTGGGAATTACTCTTGATCATGCAGTCTTCTTTCTTATTTGAAGTGAGACTAAGAAGAATCTGTCTAGAGTACCTTCTACCAAAACCAGAAGGCTGACAATAGCAAATTTCCATCTCCCTCAAACCAAAAGAAAATGTCCTTTATCAGGAAGCTAATGTAATACTGCAAAATAAGTATATTATTTACATTCTAATTCTTAAAATAGCTAATATGCTATAAAATTTAAAGTAAAATTAAATACATATTCTTTTTATATAAAAAGAAAATGTATTTAATTTTACTTTAATTTTTCTTCTTAAAATCTGTTAGGTATGTTAAAAAAAGAAATTACGATTCTTCTTACTAAGCCCTTACTAAGGAAGCAAAATTTGCGCTTTTATAGAAACTGTACAGTTCTGAAAATATACAGAAATATGCATTCAGCAACTTTTTATTTTAAATAACCTCCCCCTTGATTTTTCCTATAATCCAGTAGGTTTTGAAGTTGTAGCTGTCAAAACTCTATAAAAACAAATGGCTGTATCCCTTATCCTGATTGTCTGAACAGCTCCACAGATGGATTAAATATATGGGGGAAAAAAAAATTAATGGGTGCCTGAAACACATGACTTCTCTCATGACAAAAACCACTTCTAAGAAGAGGGTGCCATATGTGATCTACAGTAAAGATTACGCATTTTCCCTGTTTTCACTCAAGCTTGCCTCTACATTCAAGCAGCTGAGCTGGTAGTTTCTTAGTTTAATATAGCTTGTCTGTGAAGCCTTTTTAAACAACCAGAGAAGCAGATGGGGAGACTTCTGTCATAAAAGTTGGGTCCATAATCCTGGTGCTTTGTGCCATCTGGACAGAGTGAAGGGAGGTGGGAGTGACCAGTTGTGCTGAATGTGTACCCTGTGCCATTAACTAAAGCCTTCCATTTTCAAAGGGCTGGAGAGCTTATCACACACATGCCCCCCTCTCTCCCCCCTGCCCCAGCACTGCTACTGAAATAAAAATGGAGGGAAAAAAAGGGTTTAGGTGGAGTTGAAAGGGCAAGTGAGGAGGGAGTAGGTGAGGTGCCCCATGCAGCCACAGCTACAGCAGAGCTCAGGCAAGGCCAGCACACCTCTGAGGGCACGTGGACAGTGGTGAAGCTCCTGCAGCCCTCACACAGGGCTCAGTCTGGTCCTTTTCTGGTACCTGCTGCTGGAAACACGCTTACACGGCCAAGGGTACTGTAATAGGAACAAAGACTTTTTAAGACAGGAAGATATATGGTATTCCTAGGATGCATATTTCCTTCTTTTCTGACAGATTTGGAGCTACCTGTACTTATTTTAGAATAGTACATCTTCACTGTGCTACTGCAGTGCTGTAGTGTTAATCCACTGTAATACTGATAGGGAATGTATCTCCAAGATTTAGGACATGGCCATTATGTCACTTTACAAAATATCAAGAATATTTCTGGATCTGTTTACTGTGAAATACTGACTTGATCCATCAGCTATTTCACTAAACAGATAGCTCAGAATATTGCATCTGTTTGAGATGTTAAGAATTCAGTAACTTTGTATGGAAAAATTCAGACTAAGTCTGAAAGTCAAGAATTTATGGTTGGTTTGAGGCAAAATAAAATTCTAAAGACAGAGAAATTGCACCTTCAAAATTCTGAGTAGAATATGTCTTCCTTTATTTTTAGATAGATCAAGTTTTGCAAATTTATGTTTAGATTTGATTTTTTAAAAATGTTTTTGTATTTAATTTCTTGACTATGTGTTTTACTCTATTAGAGGACATAATGTTTTGGTGACTTATCACAGTTATCAAATAAAAGAACTGCATGTCCCAAATTCAGCAGGATGTGTCAAGTGAGCAAGTTTTTACACAAGCTACTGCAGCCTATGGAGCTGGTTGTGGAATTCAACATTTAAAGCCAGAACTGCCAAAACCAGAAGGCTGACAATAGCAAATATTAGAGGGCCGGGTTGTAACTGGCTGTGAAAGGCAAGAAGTGCCAGCTAGGGCCTAGTTTTATGTATCCTTGCATGCCCAGTATCTCACTATTGGCAGGTATATTTAAACCAGGAGAATATTTGCCAGCTTCAGCATTGTACAGCATCAATAATCCTGACACCTTTTTTGACTGTAAGGCTCATTTCTTTGTGTCTCAAAGAACAAATGAACTCCATTCAGTTCTCCTGCGATATTTAAAATAGCAGTTAAATATAAATAAGTGTATACAATCATTCACTAGGTGTTCATCTAAGCCAAGGAAGCAGTGGTGTGGCTGAGGGTGCAGCTCCTGCCTTGTGACAATGCTCAGTGTCTGATAGAGTGCCACGGCTGGCAGTTTTGATAGCAGACTAGATATAGGATGAATGAAAACTTCAGATGTGTTTTCTTTGATCTTGTCCCTTTTCTCTCATCTTATGATAGCATTTCTCACCCTGATGTAAATAATCTTGATGTAGAACTCAGTTCTTCCATTTGTAGCATCTGCATTTTTTTAATGTATCTTATGTATACCCTTTGTTTTAGCAGGTGAGCTAGGAAAATAATGTATTATTAATGTACTTTGGAGAGTTAAAATTGTTTTTAGTAATTCTGGTGTCACAAATAATTGTTAAACTCAAGTCTTTCAAAACAAATGATAAGTGCTTTCATTTCACTATGTCACACTTCTTTGTAGCCAACAGCCACACCTTCATTGTGCTTGGAAAGCTGGACCAGAGATTTTAGTTTATCAGTAATGGATGATGTAATATTCTCTTAATTGCTACATCATGATTTCCTGTAGGTGTATCTCTAGGGGGGTTTTCTCCCCTTCTGTCACCTCTTTTGTTTTAATTACTGACCAGTTTCTCAGAGTTCTAGAAAGGGAATATGTTATTTTCCCCTTTGGTTCTCATTTAAATGTATTTATGTGCAGAGAGCACTATATGTATTTCTATTGCACATGAATATGAATCTTTTTATGAATATTGGAATAAAAAACTCATCAGCTGGATGCACTATCAGCAGGTTTCGATTACCAGGACTCTTTTTTTTTCCCCCCAAAGGAAATTCAGACAGGATGATTGCTCATCACATAAGTATTATCAGCTCCAAAGTAAGAATCAAGAGATCATGAATCATAAAAAACAGGCTGAAAGAGACTTCAACATGTCATCTAATTTCCTTTCCCCTGCTCTGTCTCTCTTCAGTTAACTCTACAAATGTGTTTCTTCACTGATGTTTCTTTGATCTCTCAATTGAGATTCTACAATCACCTAAGATTATCTGTTCCAGCAGAGCTCCTCAGCCCTTGCCATTTCCATTTCTTTTCCCTAATGTCTAACCTGAGTCTTGTTGCAATTAAGCTCCTTTACACCTTGTTTTATACCCAATGGATATGGACAACTCATTAGTCCTATCTCTTTGCAACAGCCTTTCACAAACTGCCAAACTCTCTGCTGGGCTTTCCAGGAGTGAGGCTCAAGGGCCGTGCTCTCTCTGCACTTTCAGCTGTGAAGCCTGTCCTCTCTGAGAGGCAAGGAAAAGGATTTCTCAGAGACAGGGTTTCACAGTCTTGTTTGCTGATACAGACACCTAATCCTTTTCCTGCAGAAAAAAAGGAACAATCTGCTAGCATTTAACTTTTCCAGTTTTCCTGGTGAGGAGCTCGCTGCCTCAGTTAGTTTACCTACAGTTGCTGTCACTTCCCTCAAAATATATAGCTTAAATTGTTGGTTGAAAAATTAAGATGCTGACTGAGTTGCTGGGTAGTCCAGATTCAGTTCTGTTCTTTTCTTCTCATCTTTGAGATGGGCTGCTCCTTGGGAGCTCTAGAAAGTGCTTTTTGTAACTCTTTTTCTTCCCAAACATTTTTGGATCTCATGAACTGGCATATGTTCCCTGCCTGTGTCTCCTGAAAATCCCAATCTAATTAATATTCTCTGTGTACATCTTGTCAGGGAGCAGCAGGAGCAGAAGCTGTGGCCTCACTGGCAAGGGAAGGGTGACAGCAACCAGGGCTGAACTAGCAGACCACATTACCAGAGAAATCCACAGCAATCAGGAGAGTTCAGGGTCAAGCCAGGAATATCCATCACTGGATCAGAGGTGGAGCGCAGAAGCACAGCTTAGGCAGGGACTGGGGCTGTGAGGCTCAGCTTAAAAGCATCTTCAGAAGTGTGGAACCTCTACTGAGGCTCCTTAGCCCAGCTGCTCAGAGGAGTCTCTGCTCCTGAAGCAATTTCTGGAATTTTTGTGAGATTCTCCAAGGCAGAGCCTTCTGAAACCCTGCTCTCTTACCAGATGTCTGGCCATGAGAATAGAGGGCCCCACTGCAGGATGTGTGAGCACACCCTGGCCCCAGACACATCTGTCATACTCTCACAGTTTGGTGTTCAGCACAGAATGCAGCACTTTGCATTCAAATAGGTGGGGAAGCCTAAAGAGGTCATAATGGCTATGGTTTATAATATTTGATTTTTTATAGTTTGTGTCTTTTTTCAGAGAGAGTTGACTTCCAGATTGAATGACATATCTAGACTTTCTTCCATCTCAAATTGGATGAAGTTTTAAAATCTACTAGTTTCTGCTGCTTTAAAATCTACTAGTTTCTGCCTGGACTCTATAAGGGACGAAGGAGGGATAAGATCTTTCACTCATGGATACTGTATGAACACCTAGTTTCTCTGCCTAGTATATGATGGAAGTCATCATGTCTAACTTGCATCATGGAACTTCAAGGATTCTCTTTCACAGAGTGGCATTTCCCTCTCTGAGTCTTTAATATTAGCCAGGCTGGAGATTGGTTTTTAGAATCCTAATTTCTTCCTGCTTCCATAATGGAACAACTTAACACCTAAGACTGCTGGAAAAATTTGTACATCTGTACAAATCTGAGACCAAAATTTTGCCATATTTTGATCTGTAGAAACTGCTTTTATAGAAAGTGTAGGATGGGGTCAGAAAAGATTGAAAGGAACTCTGTTCTTTGACTATCCACAACTTAGTGAGCTCTGGCAGCTGTTGTGTCTTAAGCATAAATATTCATGCAGCTACATGAGAGACTATGAGCTTTGGTAGTAGTCCTGCATGATGCAAAACAGTTTAATGCTGATAATATTAATGTGTTTCTCAAAGCCTGAAACATGGGAGGTTTTATGGGTTGATGTGTGAACTCTCAAAGTAGTACTTTAGGAAATGAATCTGTCCTGAGGATGGTTATGTGAGCCTCATGGGGGAGCACTTAGCAATATGGTAGTGCATTACAGACATTTACTCATTTTTAGCCTCTTGAAATGGGTTGGAATTTTGATTTAAATACTTTTCCTCCAACTTCTTAGAAAATGTTGAAAGATTAAAGAAAAGGAACTGCACAGGAAACATTTTATAGCCCTTGTAATTTTTTGGGGGGAGGGCAAAGGGTTTTTTATAGCCCTTTTAGCTTTGTGCAGGGGGTGGAGTGAGGCATTGTGGATTTTTATATCATATGTGCAATTTTTTCCTATATTTTTTAAACCCCAATTATTATAAGAAGGTATTTAAAATTCAATTTTTTTTCTTCCTCTTTCCAAATTTAAGAGATAAATCCCAGGCATAGAACTTGTCCCATTAGGTACATTATTCTCAATACAGTTTGTAGGAATTCTAATTATATTAGTGGCACACAGATATGATAAAAAACATAGATAATTGCAGATTGAATATTCTGGTTATTTATTTTCAATTCTGTATAGTTCACACACAATGAATTCACACTTGACACACACTGCCTATAATCAATACCTGTCCTAAAACACATATATTCAGAAGAACAGTAATATAGGGAAAAATAGTGCTTGAGATCAGGAGGGTGTATTCTTACTTACATAAAATTCTTTGCAATGTTTCCTCTATGAGTAGCAACTTTGAAGGCTGATTTAAGTAAAGTGATCAGCATGGCCCAGATGAAATTTTCCTGAACACCATCTGTGTAGCTAAGCAAAGCTAGCAGTGACCCTGGCTGTTCCCTAGGCAGTATTTTCTGCAAAAAGCATTGTTGCTGGGCACAGAAAATGATTTATTTCTAACTTCAGGCATACAGGCTAGAGAGGATTGTTTTTTCACCTTCAGAAAACTTCCCACAATACCTCTCCCCATTTCTCTGTGATCTACCACTGTGTAGATAGTGATGCATTACACCATCTGGCCCTGATGCTCACGTCCATTTCAGAAGTGAGTTATGATTTAGTAAGAAAGGCAGGCACTCAGCTTTCTTAGAACAGATTATGTTTGCTTTCATAGGAATTTAGAGCAAAATGGAACAGCCTCATGGCAAGGAACAGCTGTATATTTATTTCCAAAATGGATAGGGATCGAAGAGATTTATTGATTTATTAACAAGATTTAATTAACTGGCAATCAGTGAACTACACGTACAGAATCAAAGTCAGCAACACAACAGATAAACCACAACATGAGACACCTAGAGACTGTAAACACATTCTTAGAATTTGCTGAACACCATTTTTTACTCTTTCCCAGGAGGTTCTTGTCTCACCGCACACAAATGTCTCACACAGCTGGATGCATCCTGCCCATGGGCACACGCAGGGTGGGTTACAAGCACCCCCTTTCCTGTGTGGGCAATTCCCATATTTACACCTTCCCCAAACACCTCCCCCTGCCTGCACTGCTCCACACCATCCACTGACCAGCATGCTGCTGGGGGACCAGTGTGTTGTACCTGTGCTGTCCCCTCCCTCGCTGCAGGGCAGGGAGGGGCAGCCTTTGGCAGGTGGGGTTGCGGTGCCAGCGGGGCAGCTTCTGGCAATATCAAACCCTGTGTGGCAGCTGCTGGTCTCCACCCAGGCAGAGATTTTTGCCGTTTTTAAAATACTTCCTTTCAAACTCACTTTTATTCTCTTGTAAGCCTTGCCACTATTTAATCCAGCTGGTGGTCATATTAAGGACAATGTGACCACCAGCTGGATTAAATGACTCTTAGTTTCTTCATTAGCAGACCATGACTCTTAATTTCTTCATTATCATGTTTGGGGCAAACATCCTATCAGCAGAGGCAGTTTTGGAAAATCTGTTCACGCACCCTATGTACACACAAATTCTTCTCACATCCTTTGCTGTTATCAGGTCATGTTAACATGAGCAGACTTCTCAGATTCCCCCATGCCTTTTTCTAAAAATATTGGTGCAAAATTGCATGTTATTTTACAGAAATAAATCTGGGGAAAAAAAATCATACAGTGGCCAAATAATGATTATATAAATACAGGACTAGAAAATATGGATTTAGAGACATATGATATCATTCCCAGATTTTAAGATGGGCCTTCTGGCTACAGAATATAACACCTCCTACAATGGGTTTGTTAATTAATACCTACTTGTGGCTTTTAAGTACATTTATAACTAAATACTTCTTCGGCCTGATAGATGCTTTGTGTAATGAGCGTTTGGATTTTGGTCTTTTTGAATGCTGAAGGTGGAGTTTCTCCCTCCCAGGATGTCCTTGTAGCCATGAGAATATACTCAATAGTTAGTTCATTGTGAGAGAATGTCCTATGATTAATGACAACCTAGCAAAATCATGAGGCTGCAGCAATGTGAGCATTCAAAGAAACAGATTTTTCTAAGTATATTTTTCTTTCCTCTTTCCTTAATCCAGCCTAGTTACTGGCTACATCTTTCAGGAATCCAAGCAGTATAATTTGCTGATGAGTAATGAATGGATGAAGTACTCTATTTCTCTAAATGTTCCTATTTCAGGCTTCAGGTCTCACTGTGCTGTCTTGTCAGGGCTAAGTGACCACATGTATCACCACACTGCTGAAAGATTCCATGTTTCCTATTAATGAACACTTTGGACAAAAACCTAAAAGGTGGGAAAATCCAAGCCTACCTAATGATCAGGCTCTCTCCTGTGACTCCTGTATGTTTGCCCAATAAGTTAAAATGGTAGGGCATAGTTAATTCAGTCTGTCACTTGAAATAAAGGATAGGAACCTATGGAGTTTTTGCATTAGAGCATTTCAGTGTATTATGTGGAAGTAAAAGTTAATATTTGTGGAGGAATGGCTACGTGACAGGGGCCACGTTCTGGACCAAGAATCGTGAGGATGCAGCTAATCTGGGCCCCTGCACCTGCAAAACACAGTGTCCTTGAGCATAGCTGTGGTACAATAACAAGCAGTGAGAGAGACATGAGAAAAGAAAGATGTAACCCCTAAGGTATGAGGAAGAGCTGGTATTGTAGTATAGCCAATAGATTGCTTAGCTTGCAGAATATGTATGAGCTTATTACTTGTTGTGCATAAAAGTCTGATGCTCTCTTCAATAAATGAAGCTTGCTAAACACTCATATTGAGCGTCCAAGTTTCCCTCACCGCGACACATATTGAAATTTCTCCTTAGGCATTCTTCTTAGTAACAACTTAATTGAGATCACAAAGGACATTTAGAGCTTTTACTGGTCTCTAACCAACCCGTCATGGTAATGAACATAATTATCGAGGCTGTTTTTTTAACCTGAAGCAAACTATGGCTATTGAGCTTTGTTTCAGATTATTATTCTGCATTAGCAGCATGTACAGTGCTACACTGGCCGGGGTGAGGAAAGAAAATTTCAGATCCTGGGTCCTTTCATATGTTTATTATTGTTTTTGTATTATTTCTTAAATTTGCAGTTAGGATATTATGCTTGGATGCCGTACTCCTTGTTTTGCTTAGAAAGAAATGTTGGTTTTTTCCACATGAGACCCTCTCAGATTCAGATTCTTGGATTATCAGTTTTCCTTTTTTATGTTTTGTTGGCTTTAGAACTCTGTGGCAGAGACTATTTTCAATTTATGCAGTGTGTCATGTCATGGGAATCCAGTTCTAACTGAAGGCATCAAGGGAAAGTACCATTCTTGTAGGGTTATGTAATTTATGACCTACTATTTTCCCATCTGAAAATGGTAAGGTTTGAGATAAGCAAAATTAATACAAATTGTTTGCTTAATAAGGACAAGAGAAATACATTTCCAAGGGTATCATACCTTCATGATCATGGATGTGAAAAATGAATGATAGATGTAAGGTATGCTGTTTTTATTGCCTGCTTAATACCTCCAACATAAAACTGTAATTGAGCATAAAAACATAAATCCTCCTAGCACAAAACATTTCTTATTAAGATAAACTTGTCAGTATGATGATACAAGCAATAACCTTGGATTACAAGAATGTGGGCTAGAAATCTTTATAAGTAATCTCACAAAAGTCTTCCCTTATTGACTTATACTTTAAGAATCAATTACTTCAGATTTTCATTGGATTGAGAAAATGCCTGAAAAAGCCAGAATAAAATGTATATAAAATACTGATATCCTTATTTCTGCTTTCTCAAAACTTTAATCATGCAGTTTTAGCTCAGGAGTGACTCCTGTGATTTGCTTGCTCTTGTTGTTGTTGGTTTTTTTTGGGGTTGTTTTGTTTTGTTTTGTACATAGCACTCATGTATCCAAGTGCAGCTGAAAATAAGCCAAAAAAGAAAAAGGCTCAGCCCTATAGCAGATTTACATCTGAAATTCTCCGTTTGTAAATACAATGGTCTTTACTGTGTCTGCAATAGGTCTTGTAATTTACAATTTAGGACACTAACACACACATTTAAAAGTAAATATCTGGTGTCCTCTTCATATATATTCATCTCTCATTTTTCTGTATGAAAGCAGAGCCAGTTCAGTGTTTTTCTTTCTATCCTGCATTACAGAGAGATAAAGGGAATAATATGCAGAGTAAGAGTCTATTTGTTGAAGAAAGATGGTCTCTCTCTCTCTCTCCTGATGCTTCAAGTCCTACATAGTGACAGTCCAATAAGTCCTACATAACATAGCAGGAGTAGAGATCCTCTGTTTTTTGGCCCCTATTTTTCTGTTACAATAAATGTGATTATGTTTTTACTACCTGCTCACTGAAAGAGAAAACACAAATTGCTTTTCAGAAAATAGCAAAAGCTCTACCAATTACAGAGTAAAATCATAAAAAGAACATTTTCGACTTCCAAATTATTACTGAAGCATTTCAATTAATCTGTGATTTCATGAAATCTGAATCTTCAAGTACCTAAATTTATAGCTGGGTTTGAATTGAAAGTGTCCCTTAGTGTAATGGAAGTCATTACTCAGAAAGTATGTAATGAAATTAAAATCAAAGAAGGATAGCAGCACTTTTAATTGGAAAGATTCAGTTTGTGTTGAAGACAATACATTTTGACATTTAATCTTTTTTTGTGGAGTTTAGCTGGTTGAAAATATTTTACC
Source organism: Agelaius phoeniceus (assembly GCF_051311805.1). Taxonomy (NCBI): domain Eukaryota; kingdom Metazoa; phylum Chordata; class Aves; order Passeriformes; family Icteridae; genus Agelaius; species Agelaius phoeniceus. Next base: position 78,931,781 of record NC_135267.1, read on the forward strand.
CTAAATGTATATCTCATTAATGTAAGCTAATAAGAAAAAAATACAGCCTTATCATTTAAACATGATGAAAGATATTTCTACATTGTCTTTTGACCTGTAGACAGTAAGTTATAAAAAACTACATGTCCTTTTCTTTTGCTAAAAGCATATTTTCTAAAATTATTTCAGTATGGTTAAATCCTCTGTCTTTGAATATTTTGGGCAATAAAGAATCTTCATCAATACTGTCTCTCAAATTCACTTAATCCCTGTGGGGGGATAGAATACAAGAAAACGAAGATCATGCAGAAGGTAAACTAACCCCTGATGAGTTCCAGCTGTGTTAATCACCAAAGATTAGGAACAGGCCTGCCCTTAACAGGCCACAGCTGTGTCCAATAAGGATGGGTGTTATAAAAGAGTGGGTTAGAAGGGAGGTGGAGTTTGTTGGCTGTGCTGTGAAGAAGAAGGAGTCAGTGCTGTGAGGAGCTGCCCATGAGAAATAACCAAGAAGGTGTGAAACTTTTGCAATAAGATGCCAACAAATCTCTGTTCTAAATTAACCATGTTCCAGTACAAGGAAGCTCAGCTCCAAACCTTGACTAGGTTGACTAGTTGACTCTTTAGGTTCTCTGTATGCCAAATTTTCACTAACGCTGGGTGTTTTTGTTGGTCTTTAGGTAAGCATATAAATGCTTATTATGAAGAAGGCTATCATTTTGTGTGTCTTGCATGTATAAAAAATGCAAAATAGCAGCAGCTGATTTCATTACCAGGGATTCGACTGCAAGTAGCAGGACTGAATGAAGCTAAATAGTCATTTCTTTCTTAGTGTCATATGGAAATAATTTGGTAGGTCAGTGGATACAGTAATCTACATATGTAGTATCAGTTTTCCAAACATCACTTTCCCAATTTTGTACTCTAAACACGTGGCACATTTAATTTGAAAAATAATGCTTGAACCTTGCTTCAGAAATTACATTGTAAAGCAACTCATAGAAAATAGGTATCTTCCTGTAAGAAGAATTTCCCTCTTGTGTAAAACAGTATAAATTTTATATGTGAAAATAGAAAACTATATATAAATTTTCAATAAACTTAGGCATAGAACAAATATCAGGACTTTTTTTGCCCCTTTTGCTTGTTTAACCTGACATTGTCTGTAAACAAATAAACAGGGTACTGTGGGAAAATCCTGCAAGCCGCTTAAAAAAATCATTGTATGATTCAATTTCAAATCAGAGCAAAACCTCTGCAATCTAGGAAATTTTCTTCCGGTTCTAATCCCTGGTATTTTTTATTCTGTGATTTGATAGGTTTTTTGTGAAGTTGCACTTAGGCAGTTACCTCTACTTTTTAATCTGACTTTTCTGACTTCCAGTCATGTAGCTATGGCCATTGTGTTCCAGTGTGTTCCATGTTGCAGATATTTGGCTCATCTCAATACATGGAATTCATTAGTGTGAGGATATCAATAGTTTAATTCCCCATCCAGCAATTCAGTACAAGTAGCAATTTAAATCTAGAAAGGAGAAAGAATTCTGTTACCTTGCAGGTAAAGACTTGTAATAGGTTGTGAATGAATAATTAGACTGCATGTGCTTCTGGATAACAACAGTTCTTTACATTTGTGTTTTTTTAATGTCAAACGCAAGTCCTAATTCATGCAACAAAATTAATGGAGTTCAACTAAAATCTTAAACCTTGTGTCTATTAAAGCCAATGGTCATTTTCCGGCAGGTAGTAGTGATGACAAGAATAAATCCTCACTTATAAGCAGACACTTGTTTAAGAAAGAATCTATTATAAATGTTAATTGTTTTCTCAAAATAGAAATATGTCTAATGAAAGAGAAACAGTCAAAGTGAAGAGAAACAAAAATCTGACTGGGCAGGTGGTCAGAAAGATCATAGTACCAAAGTTTCTCAAAGTTTTACAGCATCATTTATTTCATTTTTTTAAAGTAGAAATAAACTTTGCAAAACCAGTTAAAAGAAAAATCTGACCTATATTTTTCCACTGGTGTATCACTAAATGTTTATATTATAAGCTGAAAATAGTTTGCTAAGTAGTCAGAATTTAAGAGCAACTTAGATTAAACATTTTCATGCTCATTTGTGCAATGCCTCTGGTATTTTAGCAGTATGAAAAGATTTCTTGGCTTCAAACCATTGGATCAGGGTGATTTTGACATCCTTAAGCTCTCTTTAAGAGCATTAGGGGTTTTTTATTAAAAATCTGAGTGGTAAAAGGTAGAAGGAAGTAATTTGCTAGAAATAGCGCTTTTTAAAAAGTTATGTCAGCAAACACTGCAGATAAAAGAAATGACTGAATTCTAAGCTAATGGTTCCAAAGATAGTACAGACATACAGGATTTGCAAGGTCTAAGGATATGATTTTGAAGACAATGTATAGCCTTGAGCTGACTAGTCTGCATGCTCACATATGTGCAAGGACTTTAGCCTCAAGCTAAGAATCTTCATTTCAAGGAAAGATAATTCCAGGAGAAATAGTCTTTAGGGGTCTGCAGCATGTTAACTCACAGCCAAAACCACTATCCACTCATTAGTAATGTTGCCTACTCCTGGGGCTAGAGTACTGCTACAGGGGTGGGAATTGTTCTTCAGTTGTGTGACTTTCTAGGCCAATGACTCGCATGTTAGTGAGTTAATTATTGATACACATTTCATTGAACAGCAAGAGTTAAAGGTGCATTCAGTTCCATTATAAAGCTATACACTAGAGTATTGTTTACTGATGATAAGAGATAAAACCACAGTGTGTAAAACCTTTAAACATTGACATTTTCCTTGTTTCCATTTACTCTATACATCTTTTTTTTCAGTATCCATGAATTAGTTCTCTATCTCTTTCCCATTTGGTCGGTTATCTCCTTGAGCACCTGTCTGATTTTCTGCTTTCCCATTCTAACTACATCCAGTTCAGTCCAACATTTACTCTTTCCATCTTCCTGATCTAAACACAAGGCTAGAATCTCAAAATGGTCTTGACAATTTCTCAGAACCTCCAAGTAATTTTCCTTGCCTTCCATCTGGTTTGGATTTTGTTGATCATATTAACCCATGTTAGCTTTAAGACACTCACATCCCTCTACTTCTCCTACCGTCTCTCATTTCTGTTTTTGGTCATACAAGAGTCCCTGAGGGCCTCTTTCTTCCATTTGTGTTTTTGATGATCATATGCATGCCTAATTTCAAATTCCCACTTTCTACTTGTCAATAAGTGTGCCATCTTTCCATGCTCTGCTTTTGTATGTTCTCAAATTGCTCTGGTTTTAGGAAACTTCTGAACTTTTCTTTTTTTTTTTTTCCACTTTCACTGTGACTAAAATTTAAGCTACTTCAAGTCATAGGCTACAAAGGCAGTATTATGAAAATCAGAGTTGATTATTCTGCATCACACCAGGGTTAATCTATACCAGAACTTTATCTCCAATGGTAGCTTGTAGTAGATAATAAGGAAAAGATGATAGTAAGAAAAGAGCCAAATGATCGTTTTTCCAATTTCCTCTCCCTAAATACAGCAAGCCCATATTTACTTCCATAAGATACAAGGTAGCCCTGGATCTTTGATTTTTTTTCTCTTACCGTGGGAAAAGTTAGAGTCAGTTTAATTTCTCCCTCCCTTTTGTTATCAATAGATAATAAAACTCTGAGTATTCTTATCACAATTTCCAGTGACTTTTCTTGTTTTATGTTATGAAATGGAGGGGTAAAAGTTCAATTGCTCAAATTATGAAAGAATGCTATAATGATACAGTAAAAAAACTGAAGTTTTTTGGTTTTGTTCTAGTCTTTATACCTTTCTTTTTTTTTAAAATCTTACTTTTAATTTGTGATAATCACATATCCTCTAAACAGAGAGAGACATACTCTCCCAGGATTTTCCTGGGAAGCTGTGAGAAAGCTCAGAGAAAGAATTAAAGCAATTATTATCTCAATCTCTGCACCTAGCAGGCAATCTCTGTTTGTCAAAGATGTTTACAAGAAGGAGTTGTCCCTTCTTGACCAATAGGTGAGAGAAGATTCCTAAAGGCCTGTCACATCTTGGGTCCACCATTGTTTCTATAAGAACTGTGTATTTCTAATAACAAAGTGCCTTTTCATGTCTTCTAATGATGAAGTCTCTTTATCACCTTTGTCTGTCCCCAATACCCTGTTGGTGATAATTAGTGACCCTGGCAGTGATATTAATTTGCATTTTAAACTGCAATTATTTTGATGATTCCAGTGAACTACATAGAATCTTTATCCTCAGGCATAGAAGGCATGTAGAGCCCACTGTTCACATTCCTATGTTTGTCAGTCTCTTACAGGCTTTAGTATCACAGTATCAAAAAAATCTGTCAATATTGTGATTTTGGTCTATTGTTTAGTTTTATATCAGAGAGATTTTGTTATATATTATTGTCTCTCTATCTTTCAATTGTTTCCCTGCTCATTTATGACTGTCATGAGCAACAGAGGGTCCAGCATGAACTACTGCTGAATTTTACTAGTAATCTCCTGTGTTACAAAAACCTATTGCTCATTTGTGTCCTTTCCCTCTTGTTTTTAAATCAGTCAATAATCCATGCAGAAGCATTACTCTTTATTATAGATTTAGTTTCTTTAAGTATCTTTTAAGGGACATAGTGCAAAGTTTTTTAATCCAAATGCACGTTTTTGTCCAGATTGCATTTTTTTCTTATGGTCATCCTTTCCATCAGTGAAGAAATTATCATTATCTTTTTAATAATTCCCTTCCACCAAAACTCTATAGGTGTTTATTCATTGTACCAGGAGACCTTTACTTTCCTTCTGTTCTTCTCTTCCCTCATATTCTGCCACTGTACAAACATTTGGCTTGAGCCTGACTTAAATTGTGTCATGCATCTAATAGTTGGTAGGCTTACAGTTATATATTTAAGTTTTTTCAGAAGTCTTGGAGAAGAGCTGCTGGTTATGGTTATGTCTTAGTATTTTCTCACTCATATTTTCCCTTTGATAAGGTTCCTTTATTTCTTTTTTTGCCAAGATAGAGCTACTTAAGCTCCTGAACACAGGCTACAAATTACCCTAAGATCTGAGCTTTTCTCTGTAATAGCTGAGTCATTCCTGAGAGATGCTGTTATGCTTTTATCATTCAATAACTGTACAGACTTTATAGCAGTTTTCTTGCCTAAAATGTGATGAAAAAAAATTTTTACTGATTTTTTTTCTCTTTGGCAAGTTATTTCTCAAAATCCTGTTGGGCTGCATTTGTAGCCCAAACATATATAACTTAAGAGGGCACATCCTTTAATGTTTCCATCATATGAACAACCCTTCATCTTTTATTTAATTTAAATAGCCTTTTATTTTGCCATGTAACTTTCTTGACTCCCTAATGTATGATTAAAGTTTTCATGAGAGCTGGCTTACATTTACTCTGAGCTTGAGTCTTTGAACACATAGCTCACTGATATGAGTGCTTCACTCTTTTAGATCCACTTTTTAATTTCCTTTAATTTTCCCTTCCTGTATTTCTTTGGACTTATTATGTTTATTATTTAACAGTAAAGAGGTTTCATTGTTTCATTTTAGAGTGTTAAGATCACAGTTTGTGTTTCAACTAGGAGGGATCCTTTACACTCAGGAATAGAGAAGGTCACTAAAGGTATCTGAAAATTTAGTGAATTCTTAAGAATTCACTTCAATAAGAAGAATTTAGAAATTCTTCTTACATCTCAATGACTTTTTAAATAAATTCAGTCACTGTTGCTATGTTAATTCAAAAGACAGATACAATCTGTATCCATATTGCCAATGTATATTCCTCCTTTTTAGCCAGTAACTTTCAACTTGTAGAAATTCTGTGGTGCATGTTCATTCAATTAACTTTATTAGTCTCAAGATTTTCTTGAGCATTCATTAACAATTTTTCACAGGCTCTTCTTGCAGTCTATTTTAATCTAAGTTATTCCCATGTTCATAAATCTCCTGCTGACCACCTTTGAGTTGTGCCAGACATGCCTGTTCGGTTAATATTGTCAATTAGAGCCGAGCATTCCATTTTATTTACATATCTACTTGGTGTCTAAGTAGAAATACACTCATTTTTGATCTTGGTCTTCTCAGATTTTTTGATTGGTATTTCAACTGAACTTTAGTTGGTGTGATTGCTATTTAAGGCCTGAATATTATTAGCCTTTCTGCCTTCTCTTTTCTTGAAGATGCTTTATTGCTCTTTTCCCTGGAAGACCTGTTATCCCAAACTTGGCTCTTCAGTACCATTTTTTGTTCCCCTTTGATTATATTACTTCCCCCTCTTGTGATATACTTGCCAACGACTCAGCTTCCTGTTTGGTTCACTGAAGTCCATCTTTTCCATATGAGCTTCTAGAAGTCCTCCAGTTCATCTCAGAAAATGCTACCATCTCTTTGAGAACAACTTTTCCCTCTGTCCTATTTCTGCTGTTTCGTTGCTTTCATCTCTAGCACTCGAGTCACAGGCGTTATATACCCACTTAGACATTGAGTAGCCTTTTTCTATTGTTTGAGGTTCCAGCTATTTTCTATGGTTTGAGATGCCCAGGGGGGTACTAGCTGCAGGATGTTGTGAAGCAGTCATTGAAGGGCAAGGTCCCACTGGTTGGTTTGCTCCCCTTCTCAGCTAATTGCACTTCTCCTTTAAGGTGTTCTCTTGTGTCATCAAGATGGAGTCTGTGAGGGAGCTGCAGTGTGATTTTGGGAGCTTTTTGGCAGACTGAAGTAGAGCTCATTCTTTCTCCAAGACGGCTGCTTTCCCTAATAGTTTTCATTTTATGAGAGAACTTTCTATATGATTGCAAGGGCATAATATAATATTTTTTAGCAAGAAAATCATGGGGAAAAAAAATACACTACATTCACCAGAAACATAGTATTTCTAGCAAAGAAAAAAGATGGGCAACAACAAAGCTACTGAAATACTCAAATAACCTTGCCCATATAAGAAAGTGCAGGCTCATAACCACTAGAAGCACAAAGAGTATTTGGCCTCTTGCTTTAGATTGGGCCATTTAACATCTCTTTGACTTGGTGTTTATATATCTATTAATCTGAAGCCTTTACATCAAAGTTAGGCCTTTATAAACATGAAATAAGGTCTTCTTATAAGCATTTGTTAAGGAACTTCAGAGGAAGAAGGAATATTTTGGAGGGAAGGGCAGAGGAGTGCAAAGGAGGAATTTATTTTAATTGTGCATAGAGACAGATTACTTCTTTCCAGTTAGAACCTTGCTAATTTGTTTTCAGTAAATATCACCACTGGTTTAGTAATGATTGATTTATATTTATTTAACACACTTCAGCTAAATAATTCCCAAAAGATTTAATAAATTTACCAAGAGATAGAACTAATTGTAGCTAGTTTCAGAAAAAAGTATTAGCTATCACTGAATTTTAGTTATCCATTAGGTGAGCATGTCACAAAATTCAATTGGATAAGCCATCTCATTTTGTAATGTTCTCAGTTCTCACAGCTTTTTTTTTTTTTTTTTTTTTTTTTCCAATAAAAGTTATGGTACTGGGGCACAGAAGTTTTGTTTTCACACCGAGTTCAAGTAGACTTCCCAAAGGATCATTTATAATCATATAATTTGTTCAATGTTTCTGTTCTTTCTCTGCTACATGAAGTTGGCATTTATGCTGTAAAGAAATCATTGTCGTTTTGTGGGAGTAAAGACTGCTGATAGCTAAGGGCTATACATAAATAGCAGACTATGCTGGAATGAAAGAAGAAAGGATATTACTATAAAAAATGTAACTCTGCACATTAAATTTGTTGTTGGAATACTGGCTAGAGCATCCATCTCATACTAAAATGCTTACCTTAACATTGGAGGTCTTTTCCTGGGAAAGGCTGTAGAAAGATCAGCAAGTGTCATCTTCTTCTTTTATTTAAGCTTACTAGAGGATTATCTTTCTACTGAACTACATGCTTTGTAAATGTCTTATACCTTTTATTGAATGTTAAGAAAGTAGCATCAGATTCATTTGGTTGTTTTTTAGGCTGTGGACAATATCTCACTAAGTAGCCTGGGGATAGAGACTGATAACAAACATATGCAGTAGATTCATGTCCACAAGGGTTATCATATGTAAATGGATTCATTTAGGGAAGTGCCATTAACCCAAACATTGTGGTTTATACATTAGGGCATTAAGCTGAGTGAGACCTTCTTGCAGAGCTCACGAGTAATTGCTGGAAAGTGTCACATAATCTGGAGATGCTTTGTATGAATAATCTCTCATGTTTTCTTCAAGCATTGCTTCCCAGTATGGAGGATGTACAACATATACCTGTGGCCAGACTTAATGGATAAATAGGCATGAATCAGGTGTGGGAATAGCATGCAGTGTTTCAGGAAATGCTTACTAAGGGTAGGATTGACCTAAGATCAGTTTTTCAAATTGAAAAAATGAGTCATTTTTGACAGAGCCATTTATCCTACCAGTTTATCTCCACTGACTATAGCCTGTTGATTGCTGTGTCTGTGATAGTTTATATATAGTCTCAAATACTCTCCTGGAGAAACAATTAGGGTTCTGCATGGCTAAAACTAATCAACTACTTAGGACCTCATCAGCTGTCACTTTTGCCAATAACCTTTCTAGTGCTAATACAATTTACTGAAATGTGTACTATCCCTTTTAGGTGGTCCAAGGCCATCAAAACAGATTGATCATTGTCAACTTCCATGTCACTTTGAAGTCTGTAGTTTTTATTGCAGATCTGAGGAAGAGCCTTCAAGCCCATCTCCTTTTTATCTCTTTATAACAGCCTTTAGGCTTCTCTTCTCCTTAAAACTATGTCACAATCACATATTTGGACTAAGTACAGCATCACTGCTGTTATGGGGCCAACCAGTTCATCTGGGTTCCTTCTATACTTAGGGGGATGGATGCTTTGCTGATCTTAAGGGGATACTGAGAAAACTAATTTCGATTCGATGTTTCACTTTTAAATAGGTAAAGTGATAAAAATCCAGTAACAAAATACAATATGTTTTAGTAGTAAAATTAGTTTTTACACTATTTAAGGACAGCAATTTTCCAGACAATATGAGCATGTGTGTTGATTTTTAGAGCGCTCAAAAAATATCTGTTAAGTTAGAAGCTCATCTCAGTTTAACTGTGGTGTCACTCCACTAATTCAAACTCATAAAATATGCAGTGTTTACCTGCAAGAGTAACTGCATATAAAAATTTACATCAGCTGCATCCTGTATGTACACACTACTCACCTTAAAATACATATATCTCTGGTCAGATGTTAATTATGCATTTTCCTTTTTTTCTTGTATACGTTATTCATACAAAAAAACTTTAAAGCTTTGCTTTTGGGTAAATTTATATTGTCACATGGATCATGATTTTTCAAACCTGTGTTATTTGCTGCATAGACCTGCTAGACTGCTCCACTGAATAAATAGAAGTCTTGTCAAAGTCAACAATTTTGCCAATATATGTTATTTACATAATCCTTTTCACAGAAGTATGAACAGTATTTCCAAGATCTGTTTGTGAATAGTGTTAATTAGAAAGGTGATTTATCTTCTAATGGACCCTAAAAGTGATTATGTTCGCCTCAGTTGCACATTCTCTGTTTACAGACTGGGGCTTAAGAGATTTTTGGGAGTGTTGCTTTTGTCATTCTAGGTGTAGTGCCTAAAGTCCATGCGTTTTGAGTACTTACAGTCCTTGCATGTTGTTTCTTAGGATCATAAATCATGTTTCCCACACTGTAAAGATCTGTATTACATTAGCTTCAATATCAAAGAAATTTTGATTTACATATGTTGTGAAAATGAAAGCAGTGCTCCCCATTCTCCTTATTTTTCTTCAAGTTTTTGCTGTGAAAATGTGAATGTTAAATCTCAGGCTTCTGGAAAAGAGTTATATCTACCAAAATGCAGATTTATGTACTTCAGCTGCTGATTAATGAAGCCATGATATCTGTGACTAAAGTCAGATTCTTTGATATGATAATTTTGATGAAACAGTATTTATGTAAGCTTTTGGGCGTATTCTTCTTTGTCATGCAGTCCTTGTTCTGTCTCACACCATATTGATGAAAGTTGGTGCTGAAAACTGGAGAATTCAGCTGCTGTATTTATTTAATGTAGTATGCAATTTATTTTCTTAGGATTGGATAGGCTTTAGTGTCTCAACAAAGAAAAAAAAAAAATCATGTGTGATTAGTTTGTGCCCAGTATTTGGATCTGCTTTGAGAAAGGGTAACTTGCTTCAAAGGTTCTGGTTTTGCCTTGCTTTCCCCAAGGCAGTTGTGTGTGCTCCTGAAGAGGAGTCAGTAGATAGTGAGGAGTGAGGCCTGAACAAGTTGTCTTCATATTTATGCAGATTGCCTAAGGAAAAACTCCCAGTGATTGCTGTCACCCTGTTGTTATCTGAGAGAATGATCGTTCTGACAGAGACAATTGCTGCCCCAACATTTCTGTTAACATGAAGATTGATTCTACCTTTAGGCATTATTTTTAGGTCTCAGTGGAGCTCCTGAAGCTTTTTTGCTTCGCTTGTACATAGTTGCTTCTCTTCTTTCAGGCTCAGCATTAATAAAAATATGTCAAAATGCAAGAATTAAAATTGTAGACAAAGCTTGTTGCTGGGTACTGTATTCAGATCGACCTTACTCAGAGGCCAATGTGTGGATACATTTTCACCACATATAATAAGTATTCAAGATCCCCTTCAAGAAGGATCTGGTGTTGAAATGTTGTTGCCATCACTGTGTGTATATATTAGAATATATTATCTATTTTTATATATATATAAATATAGTATGTATTCTACATGTATATAATATATATTATTTATATATATATAATATAATATGTATTTTTAATTAGGGAAAACTGTAGAATGGGATTTTTTTAGTATGTAGTTGATTGGGTTTTTTTGTGATCAAGCTTCAATTCCCCTTCCCAAGGATATACATTAGTCCTAAAATAATCAGAAGGCTGGGAATGATTTGGTATGACAGCTGAAGAAAACACTTGTAATCTCTTTTGACAACATAAGTTATTTAGTATTTTTAAAGTTAATTCAATATTTCTGAATGTAATCATATTCAGATATTCCTACCACAAAGCAAATCCATTATTGAAGAACTGTGCTTATTATTTATTGTATTTAGCCTCCCCACACTACGGGTTTTAGGGTTTTGTAAAAGAAGTTGGATATTAGTGCCAGAGGCCAGCAGATAATGAGATGACTTATTCCTCAGCTAGAGGAGGCTATAACAAAAATTAATTTTTAAGATGTCAAATGCATAATATATGCAGATAAAATTAACAGAAATATAGTGTGTCATTTCCGCTTTGTTATTTTTGTATTGCTATGATTTATTTCTGCAAACAATAGAAAAAACCACAGTTACTCCCTGAGTTGTGACAATATGATTGAGAGCTGGTTGAGCATCTACCTCCTTGAGTAGGCCTGTGTTGTCACTAAATGTATGTTCCTGTAATCTACAAACCAAATGTAAGACAGTAAAATTTATTCAAGCAAGAAATACAAATTTACCTCTCTCTGATCAGGATTCCCACCAATTCATCACTTTAATGTATGCTTTGCCTCAGCATAAAAGCCTGCTTAAAGGGCTTTAACTTATTCTGATATGACACGTTGAACAAAGTAACACTATTTAGGGAACAAGCCCTGTTGCAGTTATCACCACTGTTAACTTGATGAATTCTAACACTGAAAATAATTTACTGAAAATGACCTGTTGAAGTATCACCTATTCAGTGAGGAGGTAGGGGGGAGTAAATTCCCCTCACAACACAGCTGCAGAACCAAATGAAGGTCATGGGGTCACACTTCAATACTGAGCTTGTTTTTGCTTGTGTTATCTCGAGCTCATGAACTTCTGACTTCTTTATTTAGTATGTTTGGTATATTGATTAGGAAAGGTTCTGTTAGTTCACAATGCTGGGAAAACACAGTAAGGCACCCTTTGTGTCTTATTTGCTGTATTAAGAATTGTCATTTAGACACAGTTTGTTCTTGTCTGTTTCTCCCTGCTGGATAGTAGTCTTCTAGATTTTCAAAGTTGGTTCAGTATGAGTAAATTAATTGGTATTTCATGTCAAGCATGGGAGAATATTCCTTTTGGAGCCCAGTATGATATTGCATAGGATTCTGAGTTGGTAGAGCATGTAATTTGCAATGCCAGGAGAAATTAGACTTTGCAATTTCTATACCTAGTTGAATACAATGTGAATGTGATTCCTATTGCCAGTCTGCATAATATTCTCATTATTGTGACACTGGGTGTGCCCAGAATGGAGTACATGGAGTGTAAAGTCAGCCCAAGCCCATTGGTATCCAAAGCTCTTTCTGTTCACAGTTGTGTTATTTAACATTCTGTGTTTGGTGGAATATACCCCCATGCTGGTCTGGCATGTGCAGGAAGATATTTGCTCCCTTTGGATTAACTTGGGTATGAACATTGGTTGGTTTATTTAATAACAAAGACCAGTTGCTGATCCACTAAGCTGATATATTTATCTAGATCCAAGTTCCCCTGTGGGCCTGTTCATCTGGAGCCAAGCTCAGCTGTTTTTGTAGCAGCTGTCATCAGTGACTCCCTACATCCTTCCACGAGCCTTGGGAGCACGCTGCCCTTGGCCATCTCCTCTCAGTCTTCCTCCATTGTAGGGCTTCAGTGGTTGATCACAGTTCCACAAAACATTTCACAATGATAATTTAATATCTGTCCACAACTTTAGGCAAGTCTTACTAGGATCTTTGCAAGACATCCTTCTTTCTACAAGTAAGTCAAGCTATATCCTTAGTGCAGCTAGAGTTCTCAGCACACATAAACACAACACAGGTCTCTCATCTAGTGAACTACAGTGATACTTCACTAGATTAAAACCTCTCCAGGCAAGCTGGTCTGAATTCTTACGATTACAGCAACCACTGTGGATCTGTAGGTCTAAGACAGAACAGATTAAAAAAAAGAGATGGTGATTTTTTTGAGATAAATATATGCAAGGAAATAAAAATATTGTCATCATAATCGAATAAATTTGAACTCCTGGAAAACTACTCTAATGTCCTGCTATTGGACTACAACACACCCAGTGCAGCCTCCATGTCTGTCTCTAGCATGTAGAATGAATCTTGTGGCTTTTGATCCCCTGGTATTCTTGGAGGGTGGTTCATGGGGTTAGGATTGTTGATACTGCATCAGCTCTACTGCTTTTAGCTCCAGTTTTAAAATAAAATGTTTTCTCACAAAATTTTTCTATCATATACTGCTTTTTAAACTGTGCGGTAAAATAGAGATTTAATGGGGATGTCAAAATGATCCAAACATTTTTCCCTTTATGTTACTTAGTGACATAGAAACATTTAGTACTGGTGATTTAGTGAACAGTATGTGGGGCTAGACTAATCTGGTCCCTCTCCATATCACCCAAAAGTTGGGACAATTTGTCTTTTGGATTTTAGCTCTGGGGTTCCATCTTGCCCTACAGAGCTGCTGGTGTTGCTCCCAACACCGAGGGGTGGTTCAGGCCCTTAGGTTAGGTCTAGATTTAATAGAGTCAGACTGAGTGCTGCCAAAAACAAGTGCCCAGGTCTCCTACAGTTTCTGTCAGTGTAGAATAAGGAAGCCAGTCCAAATATATGGTATGATATGCTTTGTAGCTGTATCATGGATGAGAAGTTTTCTAAATCCAGAAAACAAAGTTGTTTCAGCTCTTTTTGTAATGATTATTTTCGCTTTCAGCGTTTCTCATAATAATCACACTCTTGAAACGTTTCTATTTCTTAAGAGCATATGTATGCATGCACAATGTGCATGTTATATGTGTATATCTATATACAGTGCATATATATAAAGGCAGTGTTTGCATATGGGTAAATTACTCCTAAAGGAGTAATTAATTTTTGATTGCATGATTCTAATTTGGAAAAAGCCTTTTCTTCACAATCTGATCAGTTTCTTTTATGCTTCGAATATTTTCTCTCTTAACTTCATTATTCTGTTTCTTTTGCATTGTTCTGTTTTCCTTGGGAAAGGCAGAACCTTCTAGGATTCTAGTTCTTCTTGCCTCTTATTAGGCCAGTATGTCTTGGGAATGAAAAGCACATTAAAAAGTTGGCTTCAGAAAAGCTGGCTGCTAGGGAGGGTTAACACTCCCTTTTAAATCTGATGTAATACAATTCTTGGTTTCCTGCTTATTGTAAATAATATCCTTATAGAAGTTGTTTATCATGGAAGGGAAACAGTTTCACTTACACAGTGTTACAGTTAATTGCTGTTGCTGTTTCAGCCACATTAATCACACCAAAAAATCTTACTTGGGATGCATTGGGAGTAACAGTGTCTTTGGCAAATTTAACAAAACCTCTCCATAAAAATGACCTATGTTAATTCTCTGGACGTGTACTAGGTCTTCTGGGTTTTTTCAAGAAAGAAAATAAGGATTTCATCTATGTGCTGATAAATATTTGCCATTTTGCAATTACCAGCATACGATATCATAAATACATAATAGTTCAAAGTCTTTTGAATATATTTTTCTTACTAATAGATCTTTCTTCTTCCATAATGAGCATAATTTTTTCTTATCTGAGAATTATTAGCTGTTCAGTTGTGATCCAGCTGTATAATTTATGTTCAATTCATTGGAGGGAAGAGAACTTAAAGAAAAGCACTGGGATTTTTTTTGTAGCAGTCAATAATTTATAAGAATAAATATGTCCAAATTTTACTCCTCTTTTCTACAATGAAGATTACAAAAACATTTTTTTTGTCACACATTTATATCTAATACCTGATGTACACAGTTTAAACCAGCAATTTTTGTTCATAATTCATATTCTTCTTGTACTAATTCAATTTTGCTGCTAAGTTTCTCCAAATACCTTTCTAAATATCTGACCAAATTAGCTATTTATGTAATTTTTTGACCCTTTAGCTTTCCATGGTATTTAATTTTTAATTTTAGTCACTCTTCAGAGCTCCCACATGCCATTAAAAAGGTGTGGTTTCAGTTGGATGATTGGCTTAAAATATTTAATGGCTTTTTAAAAATAAATCTTGTTCTGATTTTGGCTTGCCTAAACTGACACAATTGGGTTCATTAAGTGTTCAAAGTGTCTTACTGAATGGACATGTTGACATTATACATCACAGTAATTTTATCCCTAATCATTGTAAAAAAATTTTTAAAAGTCATATTGAGCTCAGTGAGGTTATTTGCATAAAGCATTATTAATACTCTTAAATTCATATACTGATAAAGTCTGTGTATAGAGCATATGCTGTGAAAAAATTTACCTATTTCCAGGTGCTGATGCCCATACCACTCTAAATAGGGTGTGAGAGAAAACTGTGATCAGAATTTGGCAGACTTCCACTGTATCTGAAGACACCATACAGTTTGTAATGCCAGCATACTGTAAAGGAACATTAGGTGTTAAATCCTTTTGGTTAATTTCTAAAAGGCTCATCTGAGGTATACAATACTCAGACTCAGCATTTCTGATCTACCGGTGTCTGCTTCCACCATCTGCTTTTGCTGAACTATTTTTACCTTAACAAGTATCAGTGGCTGCCACTGAGTGGCCCTTTGATGTGCAGTCAATCACAGACAAGAATAAAATTGTATAATAGACTATAATTTCCTGTCTGATCATAAGCTCTGCTTTTTGAGCTGGGTGATTTCCTTCAAACTAATTGACAAATGCACTGGCACAGGGAGAGATGGGCTGCAGCTGCCTGTGGTTTGTCAGAAAGACAGAAGTAAAGGAAATCTTGAGAAGTACTGAGGTGTTCGTGACATTGAGATGCATCTTCTTCTGGGAATATTCATAGTTAGAATGAAGAACTTGTGGTTTTTTTCAGCAAAAAAAAGGCTCTTCATTCCTTCAGGCTTTAAAATATGTTTTGAAAAAGAGAAAATCACATGGAAAACTAGCTTGCTCTTCTAGCATCTTTCCTTCCTCCAAGGGACAATGGAAACACAGCACACAGCCCAAAATAATAACCTAATACTGGTCTGCCACATTTTCTTCAGCAAGCTGAAATAATTGATCAGCACAGTCAGCCTTTAAAACCAAAGTTAAGAAGAACTCTTCTCTTTTAAAAGGTATTGTACCTCACGTGCTTCACAGAAATGATGGTGCATTTTTGTTTTCCACTCACTGTTATAAGGTGTGCCAACCAGCATTTTTGCAAGAGAATTTGTGGAACTGTGCTATTGAGATCTGTTTTGGCAGCAGTGACCCATTCACAAAGGTTGGATGTTAGGTGCAGTCTGTACTGGTGGCTTCTCACAACACTTCAGCTTTTCCAATGAAAAATACTCTATGTATAGAAAATTACATTGCATTACAAACATAGATTTATTTTTCTCTTTCTTCAGAAAATTTTAAGTTCATGCTTTGCTCAGAATTCTTTGATTTTTCATTCTGAGCTCCTAGGAATTTTTTTTGGGGAAAATGTGTTAATTTTGATTTACTTAAATGAATATTTTAACTTAAAAACTGTTTTAAAACATGTAAGAAGGAACAGATTGATCTTGTCATCATCAATTCAGCTGTTATTTCACATTTTAATTTATGTGTATCTTGCTTTTGAAATAGCAAATCTTTTGAATAATTTTCTTTATTTGGTGTTCTCAAAATTATAGATGCCCAGAAAATCTTTGGCTTCAGTACATGTGGCAGGGGAAACTGTTCTTCCAGGGGAATTGTGACCTAACTAGATAAACAGTTTTCATACTCTGATATTTAAGACATTTTGATCTAGCATGACAATGAGCTAAAACTTCAGATTATGAAACTTCCATTATAAAATTTATGGAATTAGTTTATATAGGTATCTTTGTCTTTAATTTAAAAAATATTTTCATAGCTTTTTTGTGAAATATACCTCAAAATTATAAACTTGCAGGCCTTGAAATGTCTAAGTTCACATCATCTATGTACCTAGATGTAACCAAGAAAGAAATCATTGTTATCTTCCCCAAAGTTGCTGATGTGTTGGACAGCAAAGGTAAATCCAGAAAAACAGATTAGCAGAGAATTGGTAAAATGGCAAGAAACTTATTCAGTACATTTATGACACAGCATACCTCCACATGGTCTTCAGTATTTGCTGTGCTTTTCTATAATTTATACATGATTTCAGTCTGGTTAGAGATGGTTTAAAAAAATTTAAACAACAAAACAGACGCAAAATTGCTTCCATGTGACAAGTCTCACAGTTTTCATCCCATCATATTCAATTGGTATACATTTTTCAGTCTCTTGAGAGACCTCCTACTGTATTTTAGCATTTCATTATTTTGGGGTTTTTAACTTTTCATTTTTGTAATAGCATTTGAGTCATGTGCCCAGTAAGCCTTTTTGTGAATTGGAGCCTATATTCTTACTTAGCAAGCTCATGTCTACTTCTGCTCAGTGAATGGGATTTGGCTCTGTACTGAAATAATAGCATTTGAATTTAGGGGTTTAAACATAAATATGTATATAAATTATTATACCAATATTATTAGATATAGATAGATCCAATAATACATTTAGTATATTTAAGGGGTGGGTGTAAATGACTATGTTGTGTAAATTTTAAGCAGACCCAATGCATTTCTGTGTGTGTTCAGACAATATAGTGAGTTTTTAGGATTCTTGTGTGACTCTGAGATGTTTGACATGGTGTTTCTTTTTTCCTGCTAACTCACAGTTTTATAGTAGGAATGTCAGACTATTTTTGGCAGTCAGTTTGGGCCATATGTGTTTTTCTATCAAAAGTGGCTGCTGGGTATTTTGTTGTGTCAAGGACTTAGAGGTGCTTATTATTTGGCTGTGAGATAGATAGGAAAAGTAGATGTTAAAAAAAAAAACCAAAACAACAAAACCAAACAAGGGTGGGAAGAGCTTTGAAAAGCTCAAGAGAGAGAAAATTGTCTTCTATATATGGTAAATCTTCAAGCTTAGACACAAGAACGTCTATTTTTACAAGTTCGACAGAAAAGCTGTCGAACTTTCCTATGACACAATTGTAAATTTCTTTGGCTACCAATCGTTTTGCAGTACTCTTTTGATTTAAGGGGTTAACCTGCCAGCTAAGATAGTTTTACAAAAGCTAGTGTAATTACTTATGATCTTTAACTCATCTTTACATTACATCCTTAACAGATGTAATTTTGCCTTAAGAATTGAACTTTAACCCATCAGGGTAGACTCTGAGTTGCTGCAGAAATGGTGTGGCTGAGGTAGAGACTGTAACCCCAGGGGCCCTGGGCAGAGTGTGCAGCCCCTGGGGAAGCCAGGCAGGGACAGTCAGGGCTGGTGGTGTCCCCAGTGGCCTCCCTGGTAGTGTCTCTTCAGGCTGCTCTGCCACTGCCCCGGTTTCACTGGTGAGAAAGAGGTCTTGAGAGAGGAAAACGGTGGCTAGGGTTTAAAAGGAGTAGGGTGAGGTTAGCATTTAAAGGTGAAGGGCAGGGATTGGACTGTCCCAGAACACCAAAGCTGATTTTCCTGCTAGTCAAGAACTATTTATCAGTAAACTGGTAAAATGGAGATACTTAAGAAAAAAAGAGGTGACAGAACATAGCCTTAAAATTAAGTTTTCATTAAAGAAAATCAATTTCATTTGCCTATCGTGCTTTTTAATACCAATCAAGACATAATTGTAATGATACTGGGATCCCCTGCAATGGGATGAGTAAAAGCGAAGAAATGTGGACATTCAAAAGCTGACATTGGATCTGCAAACACCAAGGCAAGAAGCCCTGTTAGTTTTCTGTTCTGCAGAGCAGCCAGCCTCCTCCTCTCCCTTCAAGCAATGCATTTGGCTGTACAGCATGCAGCCATGTAGTGGTTGTACAGCCCACTCTCCTGGGCTGAACAGGGCTGTAACAGTTTATTCCCTGGAGCTTTGGCTTGGTGTCACTTTCCTAGTTCTTGTAAAAATTAAAGCGAAACAAAAGTTTCCATGTTAACAGGTGGGTATGTAGATAGATTTTCTCTGGGAATTTTGTTTTTTATTATGTGTGTGGCAGATCTTTTTCTACATAGCCATTCTGATTATATAGATGCCATTTTAATCCACATTATAATGTGGATTTTATACATTTTCATACTTGTTTTGTTCTATACTGAGCATCTACCGTACTTCACGAGGTGAGAAATCTCCTTCCTTAGTCAAGTGTGACAGCTGCCAAATTTATCATACATTTGTTTGCCTGGAACTTCAGCTGTCCAACAATGTTTCTGGTATTTAGATCATGTAGTTGCCACAAGAAAATTATATTAAATTTCATGTGGAACTACAAATAAGTGTAACTGTTAAAATGATGGAATCTCCCTATTGAAGTTTTCACCTTGATCATTCCTTTTACAGCCTTAAAGCTATTGCACTATGTCCTACTTCAGATTTTCTGACCCTCTTATTAATTTCATTGAACTATGCTGTCTTTGCAAAAATATTGACCCATTCTTTCACAGGACAGGAGTAATTTAAAAGCTGCAAGAGTATACATTTTATTTTTAAGTGTAATACTTCCTATTAATACAGAAAGCTGTAGCATATGGCTTGAAATATGTGGAATTGAAAGACTCTTATCCATATCTAAGCACATTAAAGAACTGTATGCATCTATTTAAAATGAAACATGAATTTAGGTTGATTCTGTATCAAGGAAGTTCATGGCACCTTGGTGCTGACATAAGCAGCCAGTAAATCAGGGCGAAAATAGCTAGGAAAATAGCATTTTTAAACAGACTTATAAAGGAAATGCCAACATAATTGTAGAGTTGAGTTAGCTAGCTGTGAATTCCTCCAGTTTAAAGAGAATACTAAAACTGAGTGAATTAATCACAGGAAATAATTTACTGGACAAATTTAGCATGTCTTGGATTAAAAGGCATACTTCTTAGAACAAAATTAGGTTACTGTGAGAATTGCTGAGTTTAAACATTGCTTCACTGCAATAGAAGAAAGCAACTGCATGTGCACACATAGCTCTGGAGGAAAAAAAGAGACTAGTGCTGAGCTCTTGTATTTTTTATTTGCCTCTGTTCTTAGTTTGGGTTACTTGCTAGCATGAAGTCAGGAGGAAACTGTTAACCTGCCTGCTTGTTACTCAATATTACATTTTATTGGAGTGTGTGTATGGAAATACAAACCCAGAACATCTGCAGAAGAGTGCTCTTCTTCAGAAGAGACTGTTAAACCCCTGTTAAAAAAAAAAACAACAAACAAATCTAGCTGTAAATGTGTTATTGTCTCCAGCAGCAACTGTAAGCAGAGACCCTTCTGAAGAAAGACCACAGGGCAGGCATAGATGATTTTTCTCCCTGATGTCCTTCCAACTATTTTTAACTCAAAATGACAGGAGCTTTAAAATGTGCTTTCCTAATAATGGGGGGTGGGGGGGCGGGGGAATTGTGTGGTGGTATCTGTTATTTTTTACTTTCCTTGTAGTTATAAGTTCCTCTTTGCCTCAGCATATGACTGAAAGGTGTTGCTTTTCTGAGCTCAAAACCTACATATGAACTATTTATTACGTACTTGTCGATATTCTTTTGTTTCCAGTATAGAGATTTCTGAGCTGCCTGAAACTGCCCATTTCTTTTCTCCCCTTGAGCCAAATTCATCCATCGTGCATCTACCACTTCTCTGGCAGAGTTTTCCAGAAGGACTGCTGCTAGTCGTGTGGGCAAACATAGTGCTTTTGCCTCTTTTGAACATAGTTCATATAAATTGATTATGATGTGCCCTAAATCTTGTGATGGAGGTCAATCTCCTGTCCCTACTTGACCCTTTCTGTGCTGCTCATGACTTTGTAGAAAACTGTCATCTGGTACATATTTACAATTTATGAATAATAATGTCTCGCTTTCCCAAAACAGTAGTTTGAATAAAACCCACTTGTTATTTTTATTTTTAAAGTAAATAAAACCATCAGAAATATCAATCTTTTCATATGAGTTCAAGATCAAGGGATGTTCTTTTATCATATTCATTTGGTGTTAGCCAGCAGTAAAGATGTTTTCCTGAGAGTCTATTCCTTTCACCAAGGGTGAAGTTTTATAGATGTTGTTTATTTTACATTACTACATTGCTCTGTGTGACTACATCATAAAATCATTCGTTAGGTGAAGGTAATTTACAAATGATCAGAGGCAACCAAATTACTCCAGCTTAATGAGTTGCCACTTATTGCCTGTGTAGGCTCTTTTTCTGCTGCGGCTGTGAAGTTGGCTTACATTAATGTGCATTAATTTTATTTCACAAATGCAGTGATGGAGGAGACCTAATCCTTCCAGTTATCATGGCTCAGCAGTGAGTGGGAACGCATTAAGTCAGGGTTAACTTCATTGCATATACCTCTCACTCTGGACCTGGTGCAAAACACACACCAAGGCATTTTTCCAGGAAAATGCCATACCAGTGTGTCAATAGCTGCAATGGCACCCCACTCATCTTGAGGTAGTGTTCAAGCTGATGATTTTTAGCCATACAGACTGAAATGTGTGAGATCTTTTATTTCTGTGACACTATCTCCCTCCTTGTGTAGACACCAGAGGTTCTGTAGTTGGATTTCCTTCTCTAAAGAAGGGAATTTTTGGCAGAGTGTTCAGTGCAAGGGCATCAAGACTCGGGATCCTACTATCTCAACTTGGCTCCAAATTATTGGAATTCGGCAACTTTTTGATGAAAAGACATCTTTTTGGGAGTTTTCTTGGAGAGTGCTAAGGATATTTTTGATAATTGATGAAAGGGCTACATGAAGTGCTGTGGGACTGGTTATTCCAATGACTATGAGATTTCATCACAAACTTATGTCAAGGAAAAAGTTGGGCAAGCCATCTGGCCAGAGCTTTGTGGCAGTGACAGCCTCCAAAGTGGGACCTGATGTAGTGGAAGTAGGGTAGAAACTAAAGTGGAGGTGACTGAACCACCCTGCTCTCCAATGTTCTTGGGAACGAAAGGTGTTAGGAAGGTCTCCTGTTCCAGTGAAGAACCTAAATGCAAAGATATGAGAAGAAAAGGACCACATCACTTCCAGGCTGCTTAAGTTTCTGTGAAAAGTCAAAGTTCAGAGAATTTTGCACAAAGTTGTTTAACCATTTGATTGGACCTTCATTAGCGTGTACAAACTGATTGTGTAATACAAGCCTGACACAACTCTGAGTTCTTCCTTTCCAGTCCTGACCTCAGCTTTCAGTGTATCTTCAACCCATATTTTTCTGTTTTTTGTTTCTCTTTAGTCTTTTGCTTTGCTTCTTTCCCTTTTTTCAGTTCCCCTAGCACCAGGAAATAACAATAAAAAGTTGTGGAGTAAGATTTAGTGCCATCCCATTATCTTGTGCTCTGCTGCTAATGTCTGAGACTGCGTAAATCCTACAGTTTCATTTCTACTATTTAGGTTGTACAAATTCCAGGCAGCAGCCGATATTGACTGGGGTTGATAAAGTGTCCACAAATGTATCTAATACTAATTGAGTCTAAAGATTAAAAGACTAGAACAATATCTTGTGTGATGGAAGATGCAGAACCCCCAGGGATGCAAAAATATATTATGTTATATATGTTTTTATTTTATTCACTGAAATAAAATAGATACTTGGAACAGCTGTCTTCATCCTGTGCCTTGAGAGGTTATACACAGTTGTGTGGTAATAGAGGGACTTCCAGAACATTCCTGCACTACTTTATCTGGAGGCAAGGATTTTAGGTTGTCTCAGTTCCTACCTTCTCTTGTTTTACTTATCCTTTCTGAGAGTTTTCCTGGTTTAAATCTGTACTAAGCTGGTTAGCTATACTGGATAAATTATTAATTACAGTTTATGAGAATAATTTAATACTGAAAAGGGTTAATACTTTCAAGTGTGAAGTAGTCTAGATACAGGTTTTTGAGCCAAGAAGAGTTGTGTTCTAAAGTCATATGCTGAGGCAAAGAGGATCTGATCATCACAGACAGATTTTTTCACAAGATTTTTTTTTCCCCCTCTAGTCTCAGGAAAACAACATGTCAAAGGTCTTGCCTGACCTCAGTAGAGAAAGGGCTTTTAAAAAAAAAAAAAAAATTCCCATACTGTACACTGTCTTTAGGTTAAACTTTTGTGACATTCTTTTATTCTTTTTTTTTTTTTTTTTTTTTTTGTCCATGGGAAGAATGGGAATTAGAACTTAAGATCTTAAATTTTAAATATGTGCATTCTTTTGCCGCAAATGATGCATTTATATTTTAGCTTTTCTTTTGTACTGCAAAGCAGGATTGTGTGGTTCACTACTCAAGGAAGAAAAAGAATTGGTTATTTTATGTCAAAACTAACAAGGAAATTTGTGTTGTGCATGCAGCAATGTAAAGCTGTGTACAACTTGCTTTCATTCTTGCCACAGTTCCTTCTGTTGCTTTGCTTCTCTGTATCAAGACAGTGCCTTCACAGTTTGTTCACAGGCAAGGCCTAATCCTCTCCAATATTTTACATTTGT
This sequence comes from Agelaius phoeniceus, assembly GCF_051311805.1. NCBI lineage: Eukaryota > Metazoa > Chordata > Aves > Passeriformes > Icteridae > Agelaius > Agelaius phoeniceus. The sequence goes on from NC_135267.1 coordinate 78,955,271, forward strand.
CTTCTCTGTTAACAATTGAAAAACCTGTTGGATTAATAACAATGGGGGTTACAGCTTTGGAATTTATGATATGAATTGCCAAGGAAGACAGGCTGCTGAATCCCAGGACTCTGGAATGTGCCCTTGTGACATTCCAGCAGGGCTCCCTGCCCCAAGGTTTCTTCCAACCTTCACTGAAATTCTGCAACTCCCGTACACACCTGCCCCATGTACTTGTGTCTGAGTAACTCTGCTTGTTTCTTTTGGATTTCTGCCAGCAGTTTAGGCCTCAGGTAAATTCTCTTATCTTCTGTTAAGTCAATATTTATTTAAATTCCAGTGGACAAACTTTATATTCTAAGTCTTTTCAACACATGTATTGTTTAGAAGAGGTCTATAGTGTCTGCACAACTTCACCTGCAATCCCTTGAATAATGTGTATTGTTAAGAATATCAACTTGGTATTGATTATTTGTTTATTAAGGTGAAATGTCAAAAAGAAAATAAGTTTATTTTTTCCTAAAAAGACAGCTTGAAATATTATATTAATGAAATTCTGGATTTATTCCACAGACTGAAGGTTGGTATTCATTCTTTTTATGCTCTGTGCAAGTGAGCAAAGATGTCTTCTGTTCTTTTGCATTAAAAAGAGTTGTTGGATAGCAGACTATATAATAGAATAGAAATGCTTAAGGGCAAAATATTTGTGGCTTAGATTTTTCCAACAAGCAAATTTGGCATTTTAGCCTTTTTTTCCTGGTTAACTCTTCAGATTTCTGTGCTGTAAAGTACAAAATGATTCACTCACACTTATTTCCCATGTTTGCTTGTGGTAGGAATTGTCAGACTAAATTTCTGATACCTCATCAGAAGGAGGAGTTACCTGTTGTAACTAAATAGAAATAAGTTTATTTGAGAGAAGGATTTGCAATTCATGATGTCAAACTTGACTTACACTTCCAGTAAGTGTGTTTGGTTTATACTGCCTTTAAAAATAAATACATAAATACCACTGTGCAATTATTTTAAATGGTGCTGTTTTTGTAATTCTTTCATCAAGCACTTTTCTTTTACCACCACATTTGAATTGTAGTCACTGTATCTGACGACTTTTTTTTTTTCATTTCCAAAACCAATAGCATTGGCTTTTGCAAGACTCAAGAGATAGAGGATTATGTATTTGTTAGGAAGAGCTCTTTAGAGATATACATATATGCATTTTATGTGTGTATGTGAGCATATCTATATAAAGATCTTAAAATATATAGACATATATATAGTCACAATGTAGCATATTAAGAAAGTGTAATCCCCATTGATTTCACTATATATTTCACTGTTGGCGTGGGTAATTTTATTTACAGTTGAGCATTGTGTACTCCTGGAAAGATGGGAAATGTTCAATTGCCATTGATTGTAACTACTTTTTGTCATATACACATCCTCCTTTGGTGTCTAAGCCATAATCAAAATAAAATTCAAGTTCCACTGATTCTTCTGAACAGTCTGAATATACAACATGCACAGTTATCTCCAGAACACTCTTTAATAGAAATCAAACCCCATAACGAGAGGTACTGCAGGAAGCTGCATAACACACTGCAGGGCACTTGCCTAACACTGTGTTTTGAAATCTTACCCTGAATTTTAGTACATTAAGAGGGTACTTTCAAGTGCAAAACTTAAAATGTTGCATATCATTTTACTGGAATATGGCCTTATCCCTTAAAGCCAGATCTGAATTGAAGATGTGAAATTGCAAATACTTACAACATTGGTGGCTAAGAAAAACAATGGTAGCAATCTCAGCTATATTCAAATGTTCTTAAAGGATCTGGCACCTTTGGAGCTGTCTGGTAGACTGTACATTGGAAAAATAAAATAAAAAATTAAAACTCCTATTTTTAGTTTTAAAAAAAGTTATTTCTTTAAACTCCATAAGTACTTTTGAGCTTATGCTTTTGTCAGTCAACAAAAATGCAAAGGAGTAACATCTTCAGCTAAAGCATGGTCATGGGAATAGGAAATAAATCTTTAAAAAGACTGGTTGTTGCAATCAATACCCAGGTAGTTTAGGTGGCAGGTATAATTGACATAAATGATTTTTTGTTTTATATTGAGCTTTGCTAATTCCTTTGCTTGTGGCCTGTGAAGGTATTGGTTGAAGCGGTTCACTGGGGGCATATCTACTGTACATACAACCTCTGTGACTGATATGGATGTAATAGGGCTTTTTTCTTGTTTCATAGGTCTTGCAGTCATTCCCCTGACCAAGGGCTCAACAAGCACATTCAGGCTTCTTATGAAAAACAGCTCTGCCAGCTGAATGGCAGGAAGCTTATGAGTTTGTTTGCCAGGCTTCTCTGGGTGTATAAACCAGTTGCTGCAGCTCTAAAAATGATATGACTGGTGCAGTAGTGATTTTCTGCACTGAAGGTGGATGCTGACAGGAGTTATGTACTGCAGATATTTTAGTGAACTCTGAAAAGACTGTGCTGTAATACAACACTCCCAGATAGAGAATTCTATGGTTCTGATTTCTTCTAGCATGTGATTTCCTCTCCATCATAATCTTCTGTAGAATTATATTTGTGGGAAACCAGTCTGTATGACTGCACTTTACCTTGTAACAAGGAATTGTTTTCCCTTGTTTAATTTAATATATTTTGGCTCCAGAGCATACCTCAGTTTTCTGCATTTATTTATGTGTTGGGGAAGTGCACTAGGGGCACAGAAAATGCATGTGCCCTGTGCCTGTGAAGGTTAGGACTGAACTTAAAATCTGTTGTGCCAGGCAGGAACTACTTGGACAGCTGCCTAGCTGGGTTTCTTTTGCTTCTAAATGCTCTATGTCATTTCTAATACTGCCAAGGGGAAGCACATGGGTTTTATGTATTGGTCACTAACTATTCTGTGAGGGGGTTAAAAATACCACGCTGGAGTATTAATAGCTTTCCTCTGAAAATAGTAAATGCTTCCTGTAATTGAAGAGTAAGCCTCTTGCTGTCATTCTAGTATAAACATGTCATGAGAAATCCTCGCTTAAAAACATCTTATGCTCTTGTTCAGTGTTTGTCAGGTTCAACTCCAGCCATGGCTTCCCCGTGGAGGTTGGTTCAGATTCCAGCATCCTCCAGCTGAAGGAGGCAGTTGCCCAGCGACAGGGAGTTCCAGCTGACCAGCTGCGGGTGATTTTTGCAGGGAGGGAGCTCAGCAATGACTTGACACTGCAGGTAAGAATTCCTTGGTAGCTTCTCGCCTGGGCTGCTGCCAGCTACGCTGCCTCTGCCTCTAATGCTGCCAATCTGATGTTCATGCCTGAGATCTAATAAAATAAATAGTGCCTGGGGATTCCTTGAACTTTACTCCACACTGCTTCATTAATTCTGACCTTCTTAATTATGCATTAAAACAGCAAGCAGGAAGGGTAGGGAAAGAGAGAGAATACGAGACAGAGAGCACGAGAGAGAGCTGTGCCTGGTGAATAAATGTTTACTGACTACAGAAGCAAGCCATGCACAATTTCTGTATCTGTTCAATTTCTATCTTACTTATTCCATTTGAATCTTAATGAAGAAGGATGTGAATAAATGGCTCTAAATCAGGCTGCACAGTCATCACATTTTATAGGATTTGTAACCCAATTGTGACCCCTGGAGGATAGCTACATGGCCGCTGCTGTGCTGTGTGCTGCTGTGCCTGCGCAGGTGTGTGATGCTGGAGGGGTGGTTCCAGATCAGAAAGCCCACAAAAGTGTTCTCCAAACCACTGAACTCATAAATGTGTGAAGCTAAAAGAGGAGCAGGGAGCACAGAAGAGCAGCTATAAGTAGGTATCTGAATTTCAGCTCCTGAAGGTTAGCGAACCATTCTCTTCAAAAAGGCTTCTTACTGTTCATCTGTAGTGAGCAGTAAGAAGCACTGAAAGATAGGTTCAAGTTGCTCTTTGCTACTGCTACCAGTGCAGCTGCAGTTGCTTTATAAGTAATTTTGTTTACCCTGTGTGTGCATTTGGCAGTTCATACTCCAGTAGCCAGGGTTTAGCATAAGATCACATATTTAAGACAATTGGCAAACTTGGGGAAACCTAACTGTCCTTTCAGCCTAGTGTAAATACTGATTTAATCAAATTACCATCCTTCTACAGTGGTATCAAAGAGCTGCAGTTACAACCCTGCAGTAGTGCAGGTGATTGCATGAAAGATCCCTCACATGCAGAACTATACAGATTAATTTGTATTCATATTTCAGACATATTGTTGTACTCAGAATGGCTGCTAAGTCTGAGTACAGAAAGTCACTATGGTATTGATGACCTATCACTGCTTCTTCTTGGGTATGATATTTGTTGCTTTGCAAAGGGCTTTAGGGAATTCCAGCACACAAAGGAAGGTGTAGAAATGTGAATTGCTGCCAGTCTCCAGTGCATCAGCTGTGAATAGTGTTGATGCATACCTGCAGTGTGCTCCACCTACATGTGAAAACACATATATAAAAGTGTAAGAATGAAAAAAGTCACGTGAATTGTAGAAGCTGTCAGTTGCCAGTTGCTAGATTGGAGTTGCTGTGTCAGAAGCTTCTGAACCACTTTGCTTTTCCTGGCAAGCTGCAGGTGTTGGTATTACTACCATTTTGTGACAGCATGAAACACAGATTTTAAGCCCAGTTTGACACTTGCAACCAAGTTTGTTGTTGGCTACAGCATACAGTCTGTTGCCAGGGTAAATTAAAAGTGGTGTTCCGGATATATAGACCTCCTGATCATGTAATTTCCTTTTTTTGTCATAATTATCATGTCCAGTCAAGACTTCCTATTATTTAGTAAACTGGATCTAGAGATCTAGATTCATTGCTTAGACTCTTGGTCTCTAAATCAGATAGGAAATTCAAAAGCTGTTTGAGATGGTACAATTTATACTTCTGTGTTTAGGTGTCTTAAATATTGCACTGAATAATATCATCAGCATGCATCAACTTCACTTTTATTCTAGATATTTTAATGCATTCTACTTTGTTGCTGTGTTTCCTTTTTTTTTTCTTTTAATTGTGTATATTTATTTATCTTGGAAACTTGTCAACACAAGAAGCAGAATTGAATATTTGAGGTGTTTGGGTTCCTGTGGTAAGCTGTCTGGGTTTTTTTCAGAAGCTAATAAAAACTTGCGTGCTAGTGAAATACTAACTGCTGGCATTTATGTTGCATCTCTAGTTTCAAAATTAATATCAAATATGAGCAAAATAACTAACTCTTGTTTTCTAGATCTGTGGATTTGGATGCAAAATAAGAAAAATTCTACTCAGCTGATGCTTTACGTTATTTCATTTTACAATAGCATGGAGTTTTTGGTAAAATAATTTTGTCCTTATGTTTTTTCTAATACTTTTGAACTTATTTGCCCCAGGTATTGTGGAAGAATCTAGAGGTCAGGAAAAAGAACTGATGGTATTACAGAAAATGAGATTATAGAGGACATGAGAAAAGCTGCAGTAATTGCAGGAGTATGGGACAGGGATATAGGAAATACTCCAGGACAGCAAACTTTACTGGTTTCACAGCTCACAGATTTGGCTTGACAGCTACCTTAGAATCTCAGGCAGCTGATACACAACATAACTGAGAATGTGAAAACTGTGTTTGTTTTCCTGTTTGGAGAGAAGAAAAATCATTCCTGGTAGCTGAGACTTGTAAAAAATAAATGAAGCTGAAGTATACAAATGTTAAAGAGAAATTGTTATTAGAAAGAAAGTGCCAAGTGGAGATCTTAAATAAGTAATTTAATATCAACAACAAGAGTAAAAATTTGTAGGAGGGATAAAAGTGAAATATGTGTGGAGGCATTTAATTTGATGCCACAGATATGTGTTTTTGTCTTGAAAAAAGAAAAGAAGATTAGACACTGATTCCACTGTACACAGGGGAGATCAGTATCTGAACTAGTGACTAAGGGACAAGTAGTGAAATTAGAGCCATGGTAAGCAAAGATTGGTAATGACTGGATGAAGAATGAGATCTGTAAATTTCCATCTCATAAGAAGGAATTAGAGCAATAAGCTGATTCCTAAAAGCCTAGCAAACAGTGTCGCTTAAGTGTGCTAAACATTCCAAAGAATGATGAAGAGCTCCCTGCTGATGACAGTTCACTTTGGAATGAGTAGAAGTAATGAATTAATATAGATCAAAAAATAGGAATTCTTTCAAAAGATTGTCATGGGTATGGGAGAATAGTGCAAAGATCTTCCTATAGCAGTCCTAGGATGAAAAGAACAACAGAACCAAAACAGGGTCACCAACAGAATAAACAGGAGGTAACTGCATGTCAGGGACCTTGAAGTGTTCTAAAAGGAGGCGACTGCTTATAGTATTGTCATTGCCTCAGAGAATGGCAAAATTAGTTAACAAAGCTTCTGGTAGTAAAGTCTGTACTATGTATTGATAAACAATTCTGCTCAGTGCAAGCAATTTTTAAGTTACTACTGATAATAGCAGTAGTATTATATTAGTACAGACTTCCTCTTTCTTGGAGAACTCAGAGTCCCCTTGTGTGATGGAGTTCTTTGCTAACAGTTTGCAGGAGAGATTCCCTTCCCTGCAGACCTGATAGTGTAAATGAATAAAGCAGACAAATGATGTGATGGGAATCAGTATCTTAGCTTGTCCTCAGTCAGGAGCAAAACAGGGATAGAATTAAGTCTTGTTTCCCAATTCTGTACCTTTTTTTTTTTTTGACAATGTTTCCTCTATAAGGTAAAGCTAGAAAATACTGTTTTTTGGAACAGAAAAAGACTAAGCCTATGTTAAGTAGCAGGACTTGTTAGCTTTGTGCTAACAACTGTGCTCCCCTGAGACAGCTTCTGAGTCAGTGTTAGCTTGCATTTGACTGCAGCATGGGCTTGAGACTTGGAGCATAAGTCTCACATTAATTCGGCTTTGACTACATCCATCCATATAGGTGCTTGCCTAAAATAATTTATACAATAATTCAAAAAACAACAAAGCACAACTAGAAGTTGTTTTAAAATACTGTGAGCTCATAAACATAACTGAAAATGAGTAAAAAGGAATGGCACAACTGCAGTAGCAACATAGATGCACATCTTTGCAGAGGAGGGAAAAGAGAAGTGATGGGGAGAAATGGTGCTGTCTTTTAGCAGGGACAGGTACTCGAACAATGGAATATTGCATTTCATTGAAGAAGGACTTTGTGTACATAAATGTATGGCAACCTTCTTGCTCTCTAAGCACAGCCCAGTACAACAGAGCTTTCAGCAGTTCTTATATTGCCTTGTTTCATTTTAATGAGGGTTCAAAGAAGAAACCATGTGACACAGTGCGAAATGTGTCCCTAACCAGGAAAAAAACCCCACGTGTAATTATAAAGTACCGAATGCTAAGATTAGATTGGGTCTTTTGACATAGTTACTGTCCTGTGCTACAGTTTTATATCTAGGATACCAAATCCCTCACAGACACAACTTCAATACTCAGCAGTTTTTTGGGTTACAGAATACTGTTGAGCCAACATTTGCATACCTAAATGCTGTTTGTAGAGAATTGCCCATAGACAAACTGACTAAATCAATCATCATATGTGAAATTCAAAGAGAAATAATCATTTTATGTGTGTGCATGTGTAAATCAGTATTTTTGGTCAATATTTGATTGATCTGTGTGTCTTCTTTTTTCTTGTAAAGCTGGAAGAAGTGTGTGTTGTAGTTCTCCAAAACAGGAAAAGCAAGCTGAGTTATAGTTATGTATATTATGGTAACAAGGAAATCTAGAGATGCTATGTCTGTGCTGCCAGGTAATGTGGATTTGGCAAAAAGAGAAGGTGGCAGTACTGTTCATTCGTGGTTCTTTTGACGCCTGCAGACTCACAGCGACAACAGAGATGTGTTGAAAAAATGTTTCCAAGACTTGTGTTAGGCCTGATGGTATTACATACTCACAATGCATGTGGAAAGTACCACAGAGACATATTAACTAGCTCAGGTCTCCAGATTTTCCATGTTGTTACTTTCCAAAGTATTTTCTGTATTTCAATGTTCCTAGGAATGTTGTCGAAGAGCTCCCTGCTGATTACCGTTCACTTTTGAATGAGAAACAGTAATATAGACCCAAAAATAGGAATTCTTTCAGAAGGTTGTTGTGGGTATGGAATAGTGGAAAGATCTTCCTGTAAAATTGTGTAAAATTAAAAAAAGGATACATTGCTCATTAATTGTTCTGCCAGATCAAGACCAAATTGCATTTATAGATGAGACCTTCAATCCCAGAAATGTATTTCCATTCTGCTTTTAAATGCACTTCTATTCTTTTTATGCTAAGTTTTTCCTGAATATAGAAGACTATGAAAAATATTTAACTATATCTAAAGGAGGGGTCAATTCTCTCAAAGTAGTTTGAAAATTTCAAAAAGTGAATGAGCCATTTGTGTTGAGGGCTACAGATTCTAATATGGCCTTGAAATTTTCTGGGTCCTTCTGGATTCTTCTGACATTTCTTAATGTGTTTTTGTTGGCCTGCTGATGATTGATTAAACTGGGACAGGGTTTTCATTGCAAACTTTCTTCAGTGTGCACGCAGTAGGAATGTGGTCTTAATTTCTAAATGAAACTAGGTTTTGGTACCTAGATGAATTCAGTGTTGTCTGCTGAGTCTGGTTCAAGGGTGCCTGGAATAGGGGGCTGGTACCAGTGTTCTTATAGGAGTCTTACTGACTCATAACATTTCTTTATGACCTATGCTGCTCTTTTAGAATAATTTCCAAATTTCTAAATATGAGTTTATTTTGTTTTCCCCTTTGCTGACAGTTTAAGTAAGTTGAGACTATATTGAACTAATTTTTATTCCATGGATGTTTCTTATTACTTACTTTATGTGCAAACATGTTCAAACAACAGATTAATTTTACTTAAAATTCATTTCCCTTAGGCTGTTGAAATTCACTGTATTAAGTGAATTTTGTAAAATATATTTTTAAAAGAGCAGTTGCTTTGTGTGGGTCTGATAGAGAAACTGAAATACTGCTTGCAAGAAATACATTATGCTGATAAGAAACTCCTCTGGCAAAACACTCTAGTTCTTTTCAGGACATATATAACATTTTAGAACAAAATTATCTTGAAAATTGCCCCAATATTTGATGTCCTCTTGTTTTCCTACATACTTGCATTAGACAGACATTTGTTAAGTCTTTCCCTTTGTCATGAGTATAACTCAATTCATATGTTTACAATGCTGTCCATTTTATCATTTGGATCCATATTTATGTTGCAGGAGAGAAAATGTGTAAGCAAAAACTTTAAAAAGCAATAGTTGTTAGAGTAGTGGCAGTGAGTAATAACTTTTATGAGTCTCTAAATCATGACAGTAAAAGAAAGGTCAGCCCACATCTTTCATTCATCACCTTTCTAAATTACTTTGGTTAAAAAATGTTTAGCATTCAGAACATCGTTACCAAAAACTGTAGTTCAATAAGCAGAAGGTGAAGGATGGCAGGGATATTTTCTGCCTTCTTCCTTCCTTTCCCTCAAAGGGAAAACATGGTATTCATTGTTCTACTAGACTACATTTATCAGGAAATATTGATAGAGACTATGTACTTTATAATTCAGAACTGAAATGAACAATAATTTGCAAATATTTGTGTTGTCTCAAAAAAGAAGCAAAAATTAGGATTTGATTAATGCTTTACATAGTGAAATTACTGGATAAACAAATGTGAAATTGTGGCAGAGTATCTGTGAATTCTTTTTTAACATTGAAAATGTTGTCTCAGGAAAAGAAAATTGTAAAGGAAGAATGGAAGGCATTGGAAATTTTGTTTAAATAGCAGGTAGCATACCAAATGTACCTCCTCAATGGAAAGGTGGGATGTAGTTCCTTGCCATTATTTCTTTGCTTTTGTTTTCATTTTACTTATCTAAATCTTTACAGCTTTAATTCTCTGAAATGTCATCTGCAATACATTTGTATTTGTAATTATCAAGGTCACTCAGCTATTTAATAAACCATTCTGGGTTTCCCTATTTTCTTCTTATCTTTCAAGCTTTTTCACTAATCATAGTTGTAAATGTTGGAGGGAAACTTGAATGATTCATATCTGGTTATAGTTTTTATCACAGATGAACCTCTGCACTCTGGGGGATGCAGAATTATTCCTGTGAGGCATGGCTTTTATGGGTGATGGAATAAAAAATAAAATAAAATTAAAAAAAACAACAGAGTTGCATTATGACAGCAAAGGCCCAATGAAAGTAAATAAAATTGATCATCCTAAGGAAAATAACACCAGTACAGGCTCAAAGAGAAAGAAGACAATTTTAGGAGTTATTGAAGCAAAAGTACATATGTAATTCCTTATGTATCCTTGAAGCAACACTCAATGCATTTACAATTCCTAGAAGCTTTCTTATGCACTCTAAAAGCCTGTTGAAGAAATGCAAGTAAAGTGTTTAAAAAAAAAATCTGTAATGAGGAATACAGTAGAGCAATGCAATTTTGCCTCCTCATTTAGACTAAATAAAGAAGCAAAAGTACCTGTTCCTCAAATGAATAACTTTCCTCATATACAGACCCCAGTTGTTATTTCATTTTTTTCAGGTAAAACATTGGCTCCTTTGATTTGGTCAAAATTATACCACTGATTTTCCATGAGCCAGTATTCTCCCTCTCATTTTCTCTCCCTCTCATTTTCCATCTCATTTATTCTCTCACCCTTTTTCTCTTACAAACACACAAAATCTTTACTGTCCTGGGGAAGCTTCTCAGCTAGTGTGAAATGACAGACCTTCCATTCACACATGGGTGTGATTTCCATTCCTGTGGAGTCCAGTTTTCAGTGCTGTTCCTGAAGGAATTGATCAGTGTTTTCTTTACTTTTATTACTTTTCTTATTGTTAGTTTCCCACAATTCAAGCCACTTTTCTTGCTTCCATTTCTGCTTTTCCCAATCAGTTCCAGGACTTTGAAACCCTGTTCCCACCCAACATTTGTTACCCATTAAACCAGCCCATTAAACCAGCTTAGGGAAATTTTTCCTGTCTTACTCAGCCTAAGAAATAATGGCGAGGGAATGACCAAACCAAAGTTGCCTTCTGGATCTACTCTGTCTGCCAGTGAGTGGAAATTTCCTTTTACCCGTGGTTTCTGTCTTTTATTGGGTGATATGCTTCTGTATCTGGTGATCTCCTTGTATGATACCAAGATATCTGTGTGCTAATGTATAAAAGGTCATCACCTTATTTTAGGTAATTTTGAAAAGGTGTGTAAATGTTAGCAGATTTTGAGTGATGAGGTTGCACTTCTCCTGAAGAGATGTAAAAAAATAACAACCCAATCTTCTAGTTTTATGGTAGAATTAATACCAAAAAAAGAGATACCAATAATGAAACATCTTTAAACTGCAAAAACATTTCTAATACAGTTTTTCCCTATTAACTATTTGACATAAAACAGTAGGATGAAGCATATAAAAGTTTTATTGTCATATATTTGGTATGTGTGATATACCGGAGCTCTGACTTCATGATTTGTTTCTTATGCAGCTCATCCCAAATTATCCTATAAAATATTTTTACTGTGCTACCTTGCCATCTTTAACATAGCAATCTATTCATTTGTCTCTTTCACGGTATGTAGCAAATTGTGTGTACAAAACAAATAAATGTATGCAAGTATGTTTAAGGAAAGAAAATAGTAGCTGCTCACCTCTTTAACCAATATCATATAAGCTTTATTCCTGCCTTATTTTCATTAGCCTTGGTGGTAATTTTGGGTCTTTGTTTACTATTTATCTTGCAGCAGTGTGTTTAGTACTACAGTTTAAGCACATCTAATTTAAAGTGTCAGAGCTTTAAGAAAGGAAGAAACAATCCAATTTTAAAGCATCTTAATGTTTCTACTATCGGAATCTTATAGCAAAAATGTCTCAGAGACCATAATGGCAATAAATAGGTTAAGGTGACCAATTGAATATATATCATTCAAAACAGTATTCTTTATTAAAGTGTCCCCTCTTCTTCCCCTGCTAAATAGTGAAAACTGCAGTGCCTTTCTTCTGAATGTACTATGTTTAGCTTTATAATACTAGTGTATTTTTTGTTTCTGGTCACTAAGTAGTAGTGGAAACTTCTGTTAGTTTTCTAAAAATAATTTTATCAATTTTTTGTGCTATGAAAAATAAGTGAGCAAGTGGTGCAACAACACAGCACAGTAGTGGTAACAAAGGGAAGAAAGGATATATGAACAAATATATACCATGCTGAGTATCAAAAGTCTAGAAGAATGGTGGGAATTTCAGATAAAAATGTTTCAGGTAGACCTGAACAGTTTGACAAAGAAGGTTATGCTTGTTTATATGGTATTTACTAAATGTGTTTGTGATTAGATGAGCAGCCAAAGAAAAAAATATTATTTGGCAGGGCTCATGAAGTACCTGAGTACTTTGTTCTACCAGGCAGGAAAGCAAGAGATAAGATTAGGGGTGAGATATACTACAGATGACTGCAAAAGCATGGAAACTCAAGGAATTGAATTGCAAAAATATATGAATTGACAGCAACCACTGGCAAGCACATTATCTAAAGCAAAACAAACAAAACCAAACAGTAAATTTTCCATGTGTTAATATCATTTGCAGTGTAAGGCTATTTGTGGAGGATACAAAGTGCATTTAAGGTATAACACCTAAAATAGTAGAGATGAAAATGTTATCACTTCGAAAAGAGGTGTGATTACACTACGTGGTAGACCCATTTAGTGGGTCATCAGAACCATGTGATTCTTTAAGCCTATCATCAGATAAGATTAAACACTTTTACTTTGCAAAATCATAACTTTTTAAAAATTAAAAAGACTAGAAATTTATCAGTACATTTTTAAAGAGATTAAAATAAAAATCCACATTGAAGAGCAGTAATCCATGCAGGTCTATTGTCTGGGAAACCAATTTAGGAAATACTCCAGCTCATTTACCTGACTTGAGCTATGCAGTGAATGCATTGCCTATAACAATAAGTTGAAAAAAATATTAAACTTGCTTAGCATACTTAATATTTATTACCATTTTTATTGAAGGCAGATACTAGGAATTGTTATCCAATAATCCATCAAGGCAACTGAGGAATTATGTAGGGCTGAAGTTCCTGCAATTCTAAGTATGTTATAGGAAACAAGCTCTGGGGAAGATGAGCCAGTAGCCGTTGATTTTTTTAAATATTTTTCAACCACAAATGTTGGCCCTATAAGCACTGTTCAGCCATGTAAGCATTTAGCCTAATTATGAATCAGAGCTATGAGTTCTGATTTCAGAAGAGTGGAGAAACTGGCTGCAGTAGCACATAACAGTGTTAGTACCTACACTGTACTCTTGCAATGATTTGTGCACTTGCTTTTCAGGGGTCCATTCTGTAAATGCCATCCTTTATCACTGCAGAGGTAATAAAAACAGCATCCCCAGAAGTGTTCATTTCCGATGGAATTCATTGCTGATCTCATCTATTTAAGTGAATGCAAATGAAAGCTCTCTCTCTTGTTTCTCTGAAGGATTGATGCATTTCTGACTCGTGAGCAATGCTCAGTGTCAGTCTCCAGAAACAAATGGAGGAAGATTGACACAGAATGGGTTCATGCCTCAAGTAGCCACAGGATTTTAATCTCCTTGTATCTCTGGGTGTATATGTGTCAGTCATAAAGCAATCTTTGAATTACTTATCTCCTGAAATAATTCAAATCTCTCAGAAATGTTATTTTCCTATTAAAAAGAAGGATTGGCTTTGCAAGGGCCCAGTGGGCTATAGTAAATATTGAAAAAATTTCTATCAATAAATAAATGAAATATAGAACCAGAGAGTTCGTTTTGTTCGTATTTATGGAAACTTTCATATGTTCTGTTGTTTCACTGCATTAGAGACGTGCTACTTCCATTGTAATGTAATTTAGTGTGATGTATTGTGTATTTATACTTAAAACTGAAAATTGAATTTTTCTAGCAGCAAAGAACTGTAACAGCCCTGGAGGATTTACACCAGCTCACTAGTTAGGCCACAACCTGCTGTTTTAAAGTTGTGCTGTCCTGGAGGCTATTAGTCAACACCAGGGTTTTTAGGGCTGCTTACATAAGAGAAGTTGCATTAGAGTCCAAAAAAAAAATGTTTGAGAAGGAAATCACCTTCCTAAAGTGAAAGAGGATGAGGTTTGCTTTGGAGGCTTGTTTTGCCATTGCCCACTTTGAAATCTCTTTGTGGTGGGTTTGTTTGGTCCCTTTTTAAATTGTCAGCATGCCAGTGCCTTTTTAAAAGATATATACTAGGGACAGCATGAGAGGTCCTGTTACTGAAGAATTGTATGTCATCTCCTGACTTCATTACATTACAGGAAGGAGGCTGAAATATGATTTTTAATGCCCTTAGAACTCAGTAATCCTCATAGTTCTGTAACTTTTTGCTGGTTTTGCTTCCATTTCATTGAGGAAAATATTATTTTAAGACAACAGGACTTATTTGGATATGTTGGCTGGAAGTTTTCTGCAAGAGTCAGAAAAAACTTGTGACATTGACTCATATTTCTATCAGAAATGTTTTCATACTACTTATTTTTTGACCATTTTTCATTGTATTAGTAATTTATTTTCATGTGATTTGATCATATTGGAATGCATTAATTAATTTGAAGCCACTCATTCTGGAATGAGTGATTGATTTTGAGCTGAACCTGCTGCCATGAGTCCAGGTGTGTTACAGTGCAACCTGCCAATATTGCTGCTTTCAAATTTAAGTCTACTCTTATGCAGACTATGTGAGAGGTCCATTTCAGTTCTTCTTGTGTAGTCAAGGTACACTGACTCTGTAAGAAGTACTCTTTCTGCACACCCTGCTTGATTCACTTCTTATTCGAACTTCTTGTTTGTTTTTGGTTTTTTTTTGTTGTTGTTGTTTTCATTTGAATTTGCTGTAGTAAAGATTTTCTCCAATACAGATTTCAGGTTGATGATCTGAGGTCTCACAGACCAGCTTTTTGCAGACTTCCTATCCCGGGGCTGAAAATGTAAGAGTCAAACTTGCAATCCTTTTCGTCAAACTTCCATTTAAACTTCTGGGCTTTGATGTTTTTGTTACTTCTGTGCTTTACATCTTCTTCAATTTATGCACTTCTATGTAAGAAAGGTCAAATGCTGCATGTAAAGGAATGTTCACATTTTGAACAGAGTGCAGAAGAGCTGTGCTGCTATGTTCTTCCCTCCTGCCTAGAGCAGTCTTCCTTTCAGTTCACTGGGAAGATGTGCATTTTGTTATGCAATATGTGGCTGGTTAATGCATAAAGCTTGCTCCTAGTTAATTTTCTGTTGCTGTTGGTTTGGAAACAACAGAACTGGAAAGCAAAGGCATATGTTAATGATGAACACGTACATTAGGATGCCCATAAGGTTACTCTGCATTGCCAGTGGAGTTGGACTAGGTCCCCAAAGGTTCTTTCCAACCTTAACAATTCTGTGATTGCTTGATATTTGTTTAAAATATTCTGGTTCTAAAGGATTTTTATATATTACAGGTTCTGTTAATAGAAAGCCTAGTTGTTTCAATTTCTTTTCATGCTTCAGAAACTAATGGTGTTCAAATTCCATGAACACCATGATGAACAGAAACAACCTGAAGCCATTAGGTAGGAGTTGCATTGCTTTAGATTGGAAGCAATCATTTCCCCATCCTTTTATTTTATGCTGGTTTTCAATTGCTAGCAGTTTTCAAGACAAGACATGGAATCAAGCTGTAGAATATAGTATCCTGGCTTTTTCTAGGGTTTGCCACATTCCTGAGCATCAAATAAACACAATCTCTGTATTTTCCAGGCAAAAGTAATGTGTAATTTATCTGGGAACAGCTATATTTGCTCAACTATTTCTTTAAAATATGATTTTAACAGAAAAGAGCAATTGTTCAAAATAAGTGTATTCAGACAGAGAATTATTTAGGAATATCTGGAATTCAAAGTGTTTAACACCTGAGACATGAGGCAGTTCATGCTTCTGTCATACCAACACAGCAGCAGAAAGTCGTCATGTCACAGTGGCATTTCCTTTCCATGCTGTGGAAAGCCTTGGAACCTCTAAGAGATACATCTTCTGGAGATAATTGTTGCTAGATGTGCAGGAGGAAGAAACCTCAAAGCATACCCTGTTTTACCCCTGCTTTTTTTTGATAGGCTGGTTGTCTTGCAATGTGAGGTAATAGCTGACAGTAGTATATTTTCCCTCTTAAATACAACCATAAAATTCAAAATAAATTTTAATTTAATGAATTTTAAAAAACTTTAAATAGAATTGAGCTGACAAAAATGTGTGCTAATTTAGCTTGAAACGTCCTTTTTTTTGTCCCAAATAAGACTCAATAATTGACAGTTTGTGGATGCAAAAAGTGTCTTTTTAGCCAATTTCAGGGTATTACAGGCTAATACTATTTTAGCATATTTTGCTACAAATTTCTAATGCATAAGAACTGAGACTTGGTAAATGCTGAGAAAAGACTAGTTCAGAAAATAGTGAAATTTATGAACTATAAATGAGATTGGTATGCCTCTGTTATAAACAAACAAATATATAATTTGTTGCTGCATGTTTGTTGCCTTCTTTCCTAAATTAATGAACATCAGCTGAATTGCTGGCCTCAGTAACTTGTTTCATAATCCAACCACCCTCCATGCAAAGACAGTCTTCAGTACTCATACTACTTTGTCTTTATTTTCAGCATGTGATGTGTTACTGCTCACTTAGTTACTAGTTCATTGAACTTATTGATTTCAAACAAATATTGTCTCACCTCCATCTTATGTATTCTCCAAATTATGTGTGCGCAGATACATAATTTGCACAATTTCTGTTACTTCTGCCTGTGTTGGAAGTGTTGGGTGACCTTTTTCTCAATTCGTAGACAAGAGGAAATATGAAGAACATGCAGACCTTAGGAAGCCTTTGAAGGGCCTATTAAATCATCAGGATAACTGCAACAGCTATAGTAATATTATGTTCTGTTGCAAAATACATACAATAGGTTTTATCTGGATGTTATCTTTTCAGATAAAGGTGTGTCATTCCTTGTGAAAACTTCGCTATTTCTCTTCAGGTTAGATAACAGGGACCTTCATGTCAAAATATTGAAGTGTCTTTTTGAAAACAGCTGAAAAGTCCTGCTTATTCTTTATGAAAATATTCAGAGCTTTTTTATAAATATCTCACAGTCACTGAACACATCTGGCATTTTCTCCATTGGGTATTTCTCTGCAGAAAGAAAAAATGTCATATTTTTAAAATTCTGCTACCATACTTGGGCTGTTAAGTATTTCAGGAAAAGAAATACGTACTTAGATATTAATTTATATTTGGATATGAATAAAAGTCAATGGAATATGATAGGCTGTACACCTACTGCTGCCACATGCTACATGGATAGTCCTCTTCCATTATAAGGAAGTGTTGTCTTGTTTGCTTGTCTCACTTTTGCGGTGGTTGAAACATAACTATAACGTCTTAATTTAAAAAAAATAATGTGGGAACTTGACTTGCTATACTTGCTATTAGCATATTTGGAAGATATATTTTTTTTTCTGAATAGAGAGACTCTCAGGCAGTATGATCAAAATATGAATCTTAGAGCAAGCTACCAAAGCTCTGGATCTGGGGGAAAGACCAAAATAAGACTTGGATTTAGAGTGATGTGGAGGATGGAAGAAAATTGGAATTCTTGCTCCTTCCTATGATCCTATTCAGTCCCTTTGTTAAATCCAGAGAAAAAAGGCAGGGGGGAAGAAATCCAATGCTGCAACATTTATTGAGAGGGTAATTATTTGCTTACTTCATACACTGCTGGGGCCTATAGTGATCACTCTTAAAATTTGCCCTCTGCTAATTAAAAATAAAGAAGTATTTTATGTTGATATTCATTAATGGAAAGCATTTTCTTTATCCAATATTAAAGTCTAACTTCCTAAGTAACTTCTCTTCAGAACTTGTTATCTTTTCAATCAATAGAAGAAAGACAGCAATCAAAAAAAAATATTCTCAGACTTCAATCCCCAGGCCCAGCAAGATAAAACATGAGCTAAAATTTTAGTAAACTAACATGTCCTCTTGTTCTGTTAAGTAAGTAAAGGAGTTAAATATAGATTAAAATGATTTATTGTAGCTCTACTGCAGGCTCTTTGACCCACTTCTACCGAGTTTGCTCTTCAAAATTCCCGCACTGAGCTCTGGTCTCTGGAGCTCATGTTGCCTCTTTTCTGTGGACCCTCATTCTCCAGGCTTGCTTTGGCAGATGGTTTCATTCTCTGCTCTTTTCCACCTTCAACCTGGTCAATCAACACTTGCTGTTCTTATGCCCTCGCTGTTCTGGTTCCTGCAGTTTGTAGATGTCTGCCAAATATTATATCAGTTTTACCATGTCACAATGATTGTGTTTATATTATGTAATTATGGAATTGCTTACTTTTTTTCATTCAGCATAAACTATCACTCTTTAGACAGTCATTAGGAAGTACACATATTTTTTTTAGTTTAAGTGCTAGATGTCTTTCTGTACCAGTGTTGGCTATTATTTGTATGGCATTAAGTGGTTATTTAGTCTGTGATTTCTAATAACAGGCTTTAACTCCGATTAGTATCAATTCTTTCTTCGTTATTAGCAAATGTCAAGAAATAGAAGTGTATTCCTTAGTGTTTCCAAGTAAAACACATTCTAATGCATGCAAAACCACTATTATACAAAGCATTTACAATTTCCAAATATATTTTAAGCGAAATATCTTTTGATGATATTTCTGGTTATTTTCACGAACAGCTTCCATACCATGCAAGATTCTGGTGTTACACATGGAAGTCATGCCTTATCACTCAGGCTGGCACACACTTGGGTGTCTTGCTGTTTCCCAGCACTCCTTGTTTACAGTGTGACTCCAATATACACTGCATGTCACTTGGCATCTTCGCATGGTCAGAGCATAGAGCAGCATCCTGCTTTTTCCAGAGCAGTTAGGGCTCTCTCAATGAACAAACAGCTTAAGACTGTCTACGGCTACCAGCTGAGTACCCGTGTTAGGTAAGGGGGTAAGGGCAACTGTGTCCTGTACCTGAGGTACCACAGTTAGGAGAAGGGGAGGGACATTTGGAGTGATGGCTACTTCCAAGCAGCCATTCCAGTGAAGCAGTCTCTCATGAGAAAATTCTTGGAAAGAGGCAGGAAATGGGATAGCTGATAGGTTCTGAGTAAGCCCTGCTCACCAATAATAAAAAACATCTATCTATTATTAACCCTGTGTTTTGCACAAATCCAAAACACAGGACTACTCAAATTGGCATAGTCTGGAAAGTAGGCTGGCAATTTTCCAGCTGTATCTGGATACCATGTATACATGAAGAATTTATTTTTTTTTAAGACTAAGCTCCATAAGGATTTGTTTGGAGGCTCCTCTTCTGTGCATTTCTTCCCTCCCCTGGTAATAAAGGACCCAGTTCTGCTGTAGCATATTAATCTAGTCCTTACATCCTTAATGTACGAGCTGTTTGAATCTATGGTCGTGGCCTCCAGCAGGATAGGAGCAAAAAGCCATTGCTCCTAGGTGATCTTCCAAATACTTTCGACCCTGCTGCCTTTCCTGTTTTGTTTTTCAGCACAGGGTCTTTATTACAGTCTCCTTTAGAGCCTCAGAGTGTTACTTGAAGTTCGTTTAAGTTTGGAAATTAACTGCCAGTTTATTTGTTTTCCTAAGATGTTATTTAAGGTACAAGAAAAGCTCTCTTTTCATTCATTGACAGAAGAATCCCTTCTGGAAGACTTCTGTTCTCATCTCTAATTCAAGAATTCTTTACCCATGGGTGATTGTTTCCTGTCTAAGTGTTCAAAAAATAGTTGTAAAGCTACAAAGATTGTTCTGTTTGTGGCTGCCATACCTCTTTGTGTGGCCTTCTAGCAGAAGGGGGCTTATTTTATTCAGAGAAGCATTTTCCCTAGAGCTGCAGAGCTAGTACTGGGATCTTTACACTCAGGGAAGTCTAAAGCAGAGAAAGGTTGCAGCATACCCTGCCCTTTTTATTTCGGTGAAAACTGAATACAGAGGGCAGACCTAGCAAGGTTAAAAGAAAGTTTTAATCTGCAAGGTTAAAGGAAAGTATGTACAGAGTGTATAAAAATGCAATAAAAAAAAATACGCACATACACTATAAGTGATAAACCAATCTTCCTTTATTCTTTTTCTCAGTTCAGGAAAAAGTTTGACCCTAAACCACTTCACCGTAAAGGTAGCCCAATTCTTTTCATGTTTGAATTTCACATTTACCTAAATAGTGTTGTTGTCTGTGGTGGATTTCTTTGAGAGGAGAGCTTGAAATTATGGAGTCTGTCATTCTCATGGCATATTTTTTCATTCAAATGAGAAGCATTGAACTATTTCATTTTTGAATTATGTTTTACTATTAATTTGATTTGAGTAATTTCAGCATCCAAAGTAAATCAATTGTGATTCCCAGGGAAGGAATGAACAGGTCAAAAGGATTCTCTACTGTTGGAAACAAAAAGATATCAATGGCTCTTGAGCAGCTTCCAAGGGAACCTATCTCTATCAGAAATAAAAAAAAAAACCTCAATACAGTCCTACAGGTTATCGCTGTAGCAGAAACAAAGGAAGTGGGAATTTTTTTTTTTTTACATGATAAGTGTTTGTTCAGACAACTATAAAGTATGAGAGTTTAGGAGAAAAAGAAAAGGTTTGCTTATGGGGTATTTTCATCAATAAGGTATTTTGATATATGGGCTGGCTCGATGAAAGCTTCTAACTTGAGAACTTGTTTTCAGTTATGAAAAGAAAATTAGATTGTTTCTGATTTTACAGTGCTATAAATGCATACATTTTGTAAAAACTTTCTTACTCTCCCAGAACTGAGTTTTGCACATCAAATTCTTGACTCCACTGTGGAGAGATTAATTTTGAGACATTCTTATACTGGTAAATGTAAAATACTTACTTTTATCAGATTGTTGCATGAAAAAAATCATCAATTGGAGTAAATTTTTAGTGATACTGTCTTGTTGACAATGTAATGGAGTTAGCAGAACAGAAACAATTAAGTATACATCTGACAACAGTGAAGATTTTGATAGCAAGAAATTCCTGTAGCAGATGTATTCACCTGTCACTTGTTAACTGCTTGGGTGCTGCAAGAGGGTGGTGCAAGAACACGGTGCTATATTTTAAGGTTCCATGTGAGGCTGGTCTCACCAGAGCCAAGTAGATGTTCAGACCTTAGCAAGAATAATTGCAAGACTTTACAGATCTTTTCAGTCAGCTGAAATTATATGTTAAATGAAGTTGCTAAGGGATTTTTTGATTTGGTTTGGTTTTTTTAGGTGCAGATTGCTTTTGAACTGTTGCTTTAACTCTGGTCTCCAAGCTTGTCTTACAGCTTCTTTCTCTTACCTTTCCTTGGGCCTGTCGTGCCTCTTACTTTAGCCTTTTTCAGTGAACACATATTTGATGCTGAGTTACATTTTCTGTATAAATGTTTATTGCATTGTCCTAAACCCCTTGTTCATACATGGAACTTTGAAAGAAAACATTTTCTCTGTTTGATCACTGTCTGAAGTGATTTCTGGCTGGCCTATTCTAGGAGGGGTAGAGGAAGGCCTTTTTAAGCACAAAAAAAAGAACCTTGCATCTAAATCATGGGAATACAGCAATGATGAAATCTTTATCTCTCAGAAGCAGTATTTCTTGGACTCCCTTATACCATGCCCTCTGCAAAATTGAGGAAGATCATGAAGTGTGGGTTCCTTACATTCATATAGAGGTTGTTTTTTTAAATTTTATTCATCTCTTTCAGACGGTTAGTGCTTTTAGAAGAGTCACCTGCAGTTTGTAAGGTCTTATAAATCAGACTAAGACTGCTATTGAAAAACTGAAATATAGTGTTAGGAAAGAGGTTTAGAAGAAGTTTTTCAGAACACGTGAATTTTTAAATTTTATTTATTTAGAACATATTTTGTCCTTTGTATTTTTTTAGTTACTGTTGGCATCTATTATTCCATTGAATTACTTTGGGCCTGAAAGGCAGGGAAGTATTTTGTCCTCTGTCTAGGGGTAGAGAATTAGAACAGCCTCAGAAATCACTGTTCCTGATAATTGGCTTCACCTGCTGTTCCCTGTGTGGAGACAACAAAGGCAGGTCCATTCCAGAACTGTAAAGCCTGTGGAAAGCAGTACAATTTACAAGAATCACACCACCTGATGCCTCCAAAAGATGTTTCTGTAACAACACGAAAGGTGCAGTTGCAAGAGGTTCCTTGCTCTTGCCTCCCTAGATCTCTTTTCAGCCTCTCTCTGCACTAGCTGTGGCTTTTGCTTTCTGTACTTCACCAAGGTCTTACATGTCCAAGTGCTGGTAACAGTGATCCTGGTCAGGCTCTGTGCAGGATGTTTCAGGAATGTCCAGCCAGAACCCTGCTCATGTTACAGACAAGGCAATGATGCTTCTGGCTCAATTATGTAGACTTGGGAACAAACACACTAAATCAAATGGTGAATGCTCTGCACATTTGTTTTGAGCTTTTAATGTGTAGCAATCTTCAGCTGAAACATCTGCTATAATGAATTTGACATTTGCACTAAAGACAGCATCAGTTTACTTAATGTCCTGCATTAAATTTGCTTCCCATAGAGTTATCCTTTTTCAGAGAGGAGTGTGAATTTGTTACTTATGTTTTCAGAATCAGTAAAGAACCAGCCTTGCAACTGTGTGGCTTATAGATGGTGTTGGGGCTGGACACTAGGAAATGGAAGGGGAAACAACAGGGCTGGCTGAGAAGTATTCCAGATTTGGTGCTGACAGGATAAATTTGTGAATCCAGGGAGCAGCAGTGTGTGGAAGCAATTAATGAAGACTGAATCCAGTCTCCAGTGCTTCAGATTGATTTTTTTTTTTTAATGAGGCTTAGAAGATGGGACAATTAATTTTAAAAAATAAGTAGAATGACTGTGACATAAGACGTTCCATATAATTTGGTTCTATTTCTAGTAAAAAAGCCAGCTATTTGTTTAGAAATTCCTGCTGTCTTTGTAGAGACTGTTGGAAAACTTCCTTCAGAGCAGCCAGCCAGAAAGAAAAGAAACAGTTTAGTAATATGGGAAACAAAGAACTGATATAATCACATAATTGTAGCTTTGGCTACTTGTTGCATATTTATTCTTAATTGTCTTTTGTTTGTAGCAGAACCTGTGAGATCACAAGTACCCACTGTAAGAGAAAAAAGAAAAAAATATATCTTGGTTACTGAGTTCTGTTCTCTGTCTGAAGGGAGATGTTTGGATTCAGCACTCTGTATTACAACAGAACAGTGAAGATTTGTTTTCCAAATGAGAGCCTTTTTATTTACATTTTCATGATTTTATTATATGGTAGTGCAGTTAATAATAACATGATGCATCATAGCAAAGTAATGAGACAAAAGGAATTACCCCTTTGATGTGACATCAGGTATATGGCTTTGAATTCAGAGGAGATTTGTAAATTGTGGAAAACATTGGACTCACTTCTGTGCATAAACAAGCAAATATTGTGTTAAAAACTCATTTATTCTGAAATAACAAATTTAGCCTGGATTGTTTTAGCTATAGCTGATTTTTGCTAATAAAAGCATGAAAATGTGAACTAAATATAGCCTCAATTTTCCAGATGACTGACTATGCCATAGGGCTGGAGCTTGTGACATTAGTGTGTCTCTTGGGTCAGTTTCTGGTTCTTTTTCAGTTACATCTTTTATGTACATACATTTTTGTAAAACTAATGACAGTAAAACCCCACTGCATCTTAGAAAGACATCCACTCACTTTTTACAAAAGGATAAATATTTTCCCTTTTCTGATTTTTCTACACTTGAAGAATAATCAGCACATTTTATTGTGTACCAGCTTTCTGTTTTGGTCTTCATTATCTTATACAGCAGCTTCTGCGGATTATCTTGGAAAGGTTAAGGTCACAAATAATAATGTTGTAAGTTTGTGAAATGTTTTCAAATATCTAAATTACAATGATGACTTTGTGTTTGTAAAGCATGTTCAACCATGTAGATATTAACACCTCCTGCTATTTTTATTAATCACATTGATGCTAGTCATATATAAATAATTCATCCCCTTCTTGCTGTATTATTCCTTCAAATCTGTGTTTTTATATAATCCAAATTTTATTCAGATTTGTGTCAAAAGAATGTAACTTTGTTGCCAAGTCAAGCACCTGCAAGTGGAAAATGCCATTTTTATGGCTGTTGGTGCAATGTTAATTCAGCTCCTTTCTGCATTAAGCTGGTGGGCTGAGTGATGTCCTGTGGAAAAAAACAGTATCCAATGGGGTAATTAAAATTATACCACGATGTGTAGACATGTGTAGCAAAGAGAGAATTAAATTTACACTGTCAACTCTGTAAGTCTGGCATTTCCCAGCTCTCAAGTGCTTGACTTTGGAACCCCAGTGTGTTTGTGAGGTATGCTATTGGGGACAATTCCTAATTTCCTTTAAGAAAGCTGTGATAGACTGGACTACTGAAAACCTCTTGCCTGACAGTGTCACTCAGAATTTTGGAGATTTGAGTTCTTAAACTATAAACTAAACGGTTGCTCCCCCCTGAGCTACCAGACTCTCCATGTACTAGTTTGCTGCCAATGCTGAAGGGGGAGAGAGAGTCTATTGATACAGATTTCTTATTGACTAATCAGACTCTAGTCTAGTTTCCAGAGGTATGGATTTCTGTGTGTTGGAGGGCTGGAGTAAGTGCTGAGTTAACACCAGCTGAAAATGGGATCATCTAACTGGCAGGCTTAATTAGGTTGTATTTCCACTTGCATAATACGTGGCAAGAATATTTTTAATGCAGAATCCAATAAATGAAAAACACAGAGAAATCAAATTCTGTTCTTTAGTATAAAGGAGCTTAAAGATAGTTTTAGGCACAAAATGAAGAAACACACTGCACTCAGCTGAGGGGAAAAAAGAAATATGTAAAGAGTGCATAGTGACACTGGGATTTGGATGCATAGGTCAGTTTTTTGCCAAAATTATTTAGTTTCATGTTCCTTCTAAAATTTGGCACCTAATCTGAAAAATTCATTCCCTACTTGCATGCTATATTTTTTTTATAAGCTTCATAATATCAAGAAGAGTCACTTGTTGGTTTATAAGTTAGGGAAACTAACAAAGGTCAACATTTCTGTCTGCATAATAAACAAGTCAGTAGTGTTTCTGTTTCTTGGTCATTTGGTATTACTGTAGTTACTTTTTTCTGAAGTCAAAAATAATACATTATGTTGGAGGCACCAGGAATTGTGTCACTGAGGAAAAGTATGAGTTCTGTATCAGAATTAAAAGTCCATACATTTACATTCACATGAAAAATTGAGACATTTATTTCTTTCTTAGAGGAAAACAGAGAGCTGTTTGCTTCATAAACACCAGGGGGAAGCATACTGGAGTTGTTGCATGATCCAGATATCTAAGGAGGCTGATTAGCAATAGTTAAAAATATTATTGAATAAACATCTCTGTTGTAATTTTCCCTTACAAATCCTCACACTGCCTTCACCTGGCCCCAAGTTTTCTTCTGAATTGTCTTTTTTAATTCTGTTCTCATTTTGTAGGTTTTTTTTAGCCCATAACTAACCCATAAAATAATGGGTTAATAGACATGTGCTGAGGCATGCTCTGCTTTTAGGAAGTTGCATGGATAGCTGTGTGGCTTAAGAAGTGAATAAAAGCACCAAGTGATCCAGTAGTGCTGATGAAATCTTGATGCATACATGGGTCTAGGGGTAGAAGAGAAAATCTTTCTTTTATTGATATTTCATTCAGAGAATTGTTTCAATGCTATATCATTAAGGGTATTTTCACCAGCATAGTACACTCCCGGGTATTTACTATAATGCTGTAAAGAATTATTTATCGATGTTGACAAAGACAAAATTGTCTCTTCCATTTACTTGAGGTCTGAACAACAGACTTTTGAAAGAAACTTGAAACATTTAGAAGAAATGTGAGAAAACTCTCCTATTTTTACAGTACAAAGTCCACAAAGCAGTTTCCATATGTACGCAAACCCATCATTAAACAATCCTTCCTCTAACTAGGATTCACTGTTTCCAATGTGGCCTTCTCCAATGTTAGTTTTGTTTAAAATGTGCTACAATATTTTCTTGTTTCCTTTTTCTCTTGGTAATTCAAAGTAGGGTAGATTTTGTTGATAATATTAAGTGTAAGAGGATTCAAAGCAGGGCCTGAATCTGAATCTTCCTTTATACTTGACTGAGCTGTGGAAAGGATCATGAACTGCTGTGTTAAAACTTCAGGTATTAATTGTGAACTGCCCCAGGCACAGCACAGAGGCAGCTGGCTGGGACCTGCACCCAAGCACAGGCTCTGATTCAGGGCTTATGTGAGAACCTGGGCTTCCAGGATGGACTCTGAATAGATCTCACACTAGAAATGTCATTCATGGCTGAAGAAACCTTTCCCTAGGAACAAATCATCAAAATTGTATGGTTCTACAATTAGCGTAACAAATTAACATCTTCTGATGAAATGTGTAGCTGAAAAATGCCTGGGCAACCCTGTGTAGACCCTGTTTTCTTGTTTATTATGTTCTCATTTTGCAATTTACCTTGTCCTACATGTATTCTTTAACCAGCCTAAGCATTTAATGAATCTGGATGATATTATTTACTTTAGGCTTATATATATATATATATATATATATATATATAAATTAAAACAATAGATCTTGCCTTTCATTCCATCTTTCAAAAAATAGTAATTAATTTACAGCAGCATCAGAAGCCACTGTGAATTTAGATCCTGAAATGTAAAACTGAGATTAAAAATATGTGTACTATAACTGTGTTTTTCTGTTTTTGTTTTCTTCCTGTGATTTTCATTATAAATTAATTAGTTTTTTCTGTTTCAGAACACATTTGCAATTTAATTTTTTTCAGCTATCAAGCATTAAACACTTGATTAGCTTAAAACTAAGAGGATTCGAAAAAAAATTCTTCATGCATGGTTTTCAGCTTCAAGTAAGATATAATAGAATAAAATAGAAGTTAATTAAATACCTCTGGTGCTGTCTTAGGTTATGCAGGAAGAAAATTAGAAGGGCCAAAACCCAAGTAGGAGTTCATCTGGCTTCTGCATGAAAGACCATGAAAATGTTTCTATAAATAGCAACAAAAGGAGGCTGAAGGAGAATCTCCATGACAAAGGATGAGGAAAAGGCTGAGGTACTGAAGGCCTTTGCCTCAGTCTTGGGCAGTAAGATCATTTGTTCTCAGGGTACTAAGCCCCCTGCGCTGTGAGAGGGCAAAGGTGCCACAAAATGCAGCCCCTGTAATATGAGGGGAGATGGTGAGTGGCTGGCTACACCCCTTAACACCCACAAGTTTATGGAGCCAGATATAATCCACCCAAGCATCTAGGAGACCTGACAGAAGCATTTCTTGAGCCACTTTTGGTCATTTACCAGTAGTCCTGGCTAGCAGAGGAAGTTCACAATTCACTGAAAGTTAGAAAATGTGACATGAAGGAATGAAAAAGTGTGCCTTGCAAAACTTTATACCCCTGGAATTTTGGGACATAGAGATGTAAAATTTAAACAGAAAAAAAATTCTATGAAAAATACAGCAATTACAACTCAGGCAAAGACTAAGAAGTTCAAATTCTCATAGTGGTGCACAGAAGTATACTTTGAAGAAGTATACTTCTTCAAAGCAACAGAATCCTAAAGGCTCCTGAGCCTCACTTCAGTAACCTGAGTTGAAAGTGAGGCATATAAAAAGACACTTTGAGCTCCAGAGTAGGTTATGAAGCTCTGCTGAAGCTATACCAGCATTGCTGGAAACTTTTGATAATTCTCCTAGAGTAAATCACTGTTATAGACCTATTCCCTAGAAGGTACATGTATGGATGATGCAGGGCTGGGATGTTTTGCTGTTGGCTATTATCTGGGCATTGGACAGTCTTTCTATCAGTGTTTGATAGACTTTAATTAGCTTTCTGTATTTCCTTAGTTTGAACAAATGTTAAAGGAATGCTTGTTTCAGTGTCTCTCAATATGGGATTGATAGAGCAGGGGCACATCAGGCAATGAGCCTCCTGGGAAGGGCAGATAAGTAAGGTGTGCGGGGGCTCCAAGAAATGCTGCTTGTTTGGCTGAATGCACGGTCTTTTTTTACCTTGCTGTTTGTACTGTTACAAAAGCATCTGTTTGTTCAGCTGGTCTGTTGGAGGGAGATATTCCATGGGCACAAAGGAATCTGCCTGTGGCTGTGGTACTCAAGGGAGCCTGGGCATTGTGATCATCTCTGGGGCACCCATGGAGCTGGGCACTGTCAGCTCTTTTGCCATTTGGTTTCTCTAGTGCTGCTTCCCTCAGATACAGAGCAGTGAGATACCTGAGACATGACTATACCTGACCACTACAAAGGAAAATAAAAGCCTTTTGTACTCACTTCCCTTCTTTTCATTGGGACAGCTAAATATCCCATAGCATCCTGGTTTTATAAGTAACACATATGAGTCTGGCTTTCCATTGATACTGTGGTTTAGGATTTTATATTTAACTTTCCATTCATGCTGCACATTGATTGAGCATACACAGCCCACAATAAGTCCTTGTTGAATTTTGTTGGAGAATGTATTTAACTGAATTATGTCCTGGAGAAAAACAGAAGGGCAAAGCAGCAAATTAGCCACTTTGCTGGCTTTCCCATTACACCTTGAGGATGAGTTCCTGATGCACAATGGTACCTTTACAGTCAAATCACTGGAGCAAGGTGCCTCTGGCATCTGTCAATGACAAACATACAGCCATGGAAATTTGGCTGTGTCAGCAGCATGAAACTGCTGGCCAGAAGCCTACTAGTGTGACCCTTTGACTGGTTAAGAGAGGTACTTGCATTGAAAGGATTTACTGATCAATCAGTTTAATTGGCTTGCACAAAGGAGGCAGAAGTGAGCAGTTTCTTTCTTGCTGGCTTGCTTATTTACCACTGTAGTGCTGTAATTCACTGTAGGCTCCTGAAAAACCTAAGCTCGTTGGATTGCATAGGATTTATTTTCTTTGTGAGTATGCCAATATTTTTACAAGAAAAAAACTCAGTTATACTGCATTGACTTTAAATACCAAATAACCATATCCTACACCAACTCCCAAAAATACTTTTAACTGTAAACTTTGAAGTGTTTTAGCCTTTCATTTGGATCTTTTCTTATTTACCTTGAAGAAAAGTCTATTCAAGTAGACATCTCTGAAAGGGAAGGGTTTCTGGATTTCTTTAATTCTCCAATTCAAGGAAATTTTTTAAGATAAATTTATATTAGTTCTATAGTTTTTCTTTCTTTCCTTTTTTAGTCCTAGATCTGCCTGGGCAATTTTTTAAAATATTTTTGCATTTTTTCTTATACAAGATATCCAAAATTTCAAGGCAAAAATTGGGTTTCATTACGAAACACAAGTGCACTGTGAAACTGAAGGTGATATCTTAATGTCAGTGTAGATCTGCAGAACACAGGCATACTGTAACATGTTCCTGAACAATTTTTTCCAAGCTGTGTTAGATAAGAAGGACATTTAGAAAGTAATTATGAAGCATGACATTTCAATTTTTTTATAAATGCAGATAGATATAGAGCACCTATTGATTGACATCTGCATGTAATCCTGCTTATCGGATTTAACTAAATCTCTCTTTGAAGTGTTGTTAGACTGAACTGAGATGCTTTCATGAAATTTCACATTAGATTGTAATGGATTTTTGAGTTGGTTGTCTGTTGAATGAAGTATATAAACTTAAACTCTTTAAAATGTAAATAGAAAAGGTAAAAAGTATACTTTTTCTCTGAAACTCATTTTGTGATTAAGTCATTCTGTGCATGTTCTGAGATTTACTTCTTTATTTTAGATCCTTACAGGGAGCAAATGCTAACAAAATTAGAATTTAATCAGTGTACTGGGCTAGGTTTATAGATTTTGGCTAGTCTTTGTATCTTTACTCAATGTGTTAACATCTTGTTTTTCACTTTTCATAGTGTTTTCTAGCACTGTTTGTATTGATTAGTAGATGAATAACTGTTGGCACCAGGCTTTCTTTGCACTATCTTTTCAGTATATTTCAGAATCGTGGTTGTTTTTTCCTGGTTTTGTATAATTTTTTGCCTGCATAATGTTTGCCAATCCCATATAGTTGCAGAGATGGATTTCAGTTGATAAGGCATTAAATCATAATAACCAAATGTGTTTTGTGTATTGGTTGATTTAATGTCTGAAATAATAATTTCAACTAGCATAGTTGGCTTTTAGTGTTGTGCATTTACTTTGCTCATCTTTCATTCATTACATTTTTAGCTCTCCAGTTTTTTACCACCTAGCTGGTAATTCTGTCAAAATTAGACTACTGCTACTGAACTGAAAATATACCCAAAAACTATCTCCAAACTTTATGAATTTATTGATCCCTTTATGAAATGTTTAATTGACCTGGCATTTCAAATTAGAGAAGTCAGCTTCTTCTCCTGGCAGATTATTTGGAAATGAAGTCATCAGCTAACAGCTTTATTTTGGTAGTTTTGCTAAAGCCCCACTCTAAAGAAATTAGGCATATGTTTGCACATTATTTGGGGTACTGTGCAAGCAGCATCTGGGGCAAGCAGCCCATGTGTCTGGCTAGCCCGGGTGATGGTTGCAGTGTCAGCTCTGCATGGGCAGACTGAAGGAGCTTCTCTGAGCAAACAGGCTGTACAAAATTTTTTGTGTATCCTACATTTCTGTTGTGACTGTTACCTGAGGTAGGTGCAATTAAATTGTGTTTGAGGCACGCCTATATCTGTTACCCTTTTCTGGATGCAAATTTGAAATTCTCAGAGGCACTGACATGGGTAAGGGCTGAATACTATAAAATATCTGGAGAAATAGAACCAAAAATAATCTTTTTAAAAAAAGAAAGTCAGTGTACTGATGGTCTCTTTGAATGAAGTCTTTAAGAAGGGTGTAAGTATGGAGAGCAAGGCTCTAGAAGCGCACTAGAAAGCATAGTGGGCATTAAAACAGTGTCTGTAATTAAAAAGAAGGTAATAAGCTGGTTTGTGCAGCAACAGTAGCAAAGCAAAATAAAAGATGCCTTTTGCCCTTTGAATTACTCAAAGAAATGGTAGTTGAGACACATTAAGTGCTAGAAGGAAAATGGTAATGAAAATGAGAAGCAAGGAACAAATCACAGTACATTCAAGTATCAACAGTTTACAGGATGAAGATAGGAAGAGTGAAAGATAAGGAATGAAAGAATTCTCCTGACAATTGCTCCAGGTGAATTGAAAACACTTTTTCAAAGAGAAAATATAATACAAGAGGACTAGTAGTAGACAAGTTTAGGAAGGGAACTCTTTGGTTTCTACCTGAGAGCCAGGCAGTGGTGAGAGAGACGGTTTTAAATGTTTCTTTGACAAACAATTCTGCCTTGCTGCCTTTTTCACCAGAAACAGCTTCTTTGTATTTTTATTCCATCTGTGTCCTTAATTTACCAAAGGGAATAATTTCTTTTTTCTATATAGTTATCTTGTTATAGATAATTCAAAAATATTATGGTACTCCTCAACTTGCTCTGCCCACAAGATAAAGGTCAAACCAATTCATGCTATTTTCCATCTCAGTGCATCTCAACTTGTACCCAGCTGTGAGAACACAGGTCTGGAGGGATGGAGGCCAGAGTCCCTGGTACTCTCTGAAGGCAAATCCTCCTGAGCTTCATCTGGGAATCCAGATCCTAGCCATAGCCACTCTGTGCCTGCCACCCACAGCTGTATCTGACACCTAAACTCTGCTTTAACAGCCCTATTGGTTGTTTGAAAACAGCGTAAATCATCATCAGTTTACAAATTTCAGGATTGTTAATCTCAGGAGATTTAGCCTGAGATTTCACAGGATGAGATTTATACCTCCAATAGGAACAGCTTGGCCTTTATGATGTGAGGATTGTTTAATTCACTGCAGAAGTATGTCCATCCCTCTTGGCCTGTTGTTTATGCCAGGTAGGTAACAGCTGCTGTGTCATTGATCCACATTGGAGTGTGGTGAGGCAGCTGTTCCATGCTGTGCCAAGCTCCGTGTGCAGGGAGCCCAAGCGCGACACACCAGTCAAGGCACAGGGTGCGGCAGGTCGGAGCACACCTGGGACTTTGAGTCAGGGTCAGAGATGCATGGCCAGGCATCTTCTGATGGCTGCAGCCTCTTGGGCATGGGTGAAAGGCGGCTCTCCTTCAAGGGGGCTGTCCCCACTGCTCAGAGCCTCATCCCAGCAGCCTGGTCCTGCCACACTGCCCCACAGCAAGCCCTGTGCACAGAGCCACTCATTCTGGCCTTCCAGAGTCCTTCTTACTGTCTGGTGATTTTTCATCTGCAAGGAGCTGTGATTGCAGTCTCAAAGGAAAAGCTTTCTTAGCAGAAGGGGATATAAAATTTTCACAGTACCGGCAATAATGATTGAAGAGGGCATGATGTTTTTGCACAGCTTCCCCATGTGTGCAGCCTGGGCTGTCTTCACATCTTCAGGCTCTCACTGTCATAGATGAGCAGCAAAATTCTCTGATCCTTGCTGCAAATTGGCCCTGAAGTGCCACAACATCCCAGGAGCTTTGTTTATATCTCATCGGTCACAAATAAATAGGCCTGATACATCTAGTTATTTTGAACAGTGATGAAATGCAGTAAATAAATGTCACCCTTGATGCTAGTAGGAGTAATACAAGAATATTTTACAGGCATCTGCTCTATATTCTAAAATGCTACCTAAATTTAAGATTGCTGAAAATGCACAGTACCACATAGGGATTTTTATGCTAAATATGTGAGTGAAACAATTCCTAGAAGGCAAACGGGAACGTTACAATGTTGTTAAGAGTGCCGTCATGGCTTGACTAACGACGTTCAGAACGTTCTTAGTTCAGAATTGTTTGTGTGAGGTTTGATTTCAGTCCATGTTCTGCAACGTGCTGGCGTGTTTACTGTAGTCTTCCAATGCTGTTGTCTGCATTAACAAATAATTGACTGGGATAGGAAGGGATCAGTAGATCAAGAATTTTGCATTGAAGCATCAACATCTTTAGTATATGTAGTTCAGGGATCGTTTTCAAAACTAACTTTAGTACCCTGAGCCAGAATGCTAATGTAAATACAGCTTATGTAGTCTGGATATCTAAATGTTTGAAAACTGAAATGGATCATCTTCTTTTGCATAATAAGACCTGTGTTTAATGGTTGCACTGCATTAGTAGTAGAAACTGTGAGACTGCTTTCAAATAACATGTTATCCAAACCCAAGACTGATTTTATTTTTCAGGCTGTAACTGATTCATGTTTTAATGCTGTTTAAGGCTTTTTTGTTGTTGTTGTTGTTGTTGTTCTATACTCAGTATCCAAGGGGAATTAAAAACAACTGGCTGGGCTACTTGGTTTAATTAAAAGTCTTCAGAAAAAAAAATCATTACCTGGTGACACATTATTCATGCTTCCCCCAATTCCCCCCCCCATAAGTTATTTTGATTTTAGAGCATCATAGATAGCTGGTCTGTATGTGGACTCTGTGGCTATCTAAAGTGAATTTGATATTCCAGGCTGTGGTGATGAAACAGAAAAAAGCAATATATCAGCAGTAAGAGGAGAAATTGGGCTTTTGAATCACAGGAACAGAAGCTGACGTTAGGAAGCAGATAGTATATATTTAATATCCTTAAATAGAAAGGGATTTTTTTTCTTAATTCTCTAGAACTGCTCAAAATTTTCCACACCTGTTGAGGACTCAGGAAGTATAATAATACATCAATGGCTGATAGCTAGATGTTTTCTGTGTAAAAAATGTTTTAGTTCTATGAAAAGACAGAAAAACTGTCTGGCAGATCTACTCTCCACTCTCCACCTGTGCTTGATAAATAGAGGATAACAACAGTTATTGCTTTTAAGCGTGTCTTTTGAATCTCTGTCAAAAACCTGTCATTTTCTCTAAACCTCTTTTTGTTGCCAGACTGAACAGGATGTTTGGAGGATGGGGAGAACAAAGGAAATATTTGAAAGAATCAGCCTGTTTGTATTGTTAAAATGAGCACATTTTTGAGGGGAAAAAAATATTAGGAAGCTGGAAGATGCATTCTGCCCTGTCCTAGCTGATGGACTGAGAGTGTTGTTTTGCATACTGTAAATTGGCAGTGAGCTGTCATTATTCCTTTGAAAGTAAATCAGAGCTTCAGCTTATGTTGGGAGACGTTTAAGCCTTTTTCTTCACTTTCTTTTTTCCCCACAAACATCAGACACACGGCCATCTTCTATTACAGATTTGAGAACACTTCAGAGAGGGGCTGATTTCCTTCCATGTTAGGGTAATCCTGTAAAGGTCACCGTCTAACCAGTGTGAGCTTCCAAGATAAGGTACTAAGAGTGGGAATTTTTTTATTCTGTGATTGGATATTTGAGAGCTTTCTTTGAAGTTTGCAATTCCTTTGCCAGCTGGTCCCCAGCTTGCCAGAGCTGACCTAATAGCACATGGCTGGTAACTTGGAACTTGTGTTAATTACAGAAGTCCTGGAATGAGCTTCCTGAGCTAGTTGTCTCTTGGTCAGACATTAGTCTAAAATGTGAGAGGAAAATTGATTGCTTTGAATATTTCAGATGTGGCTGTTTCTCTGACAAGTGAATGGCTGCTCTTTATGTTTTCTAAGAGGCCAGTGGAGTTACCAGGCTTTGCTGGGATGTTCGTATTCCTACAGCATTTAAGATTGTAAGCCAATAAAGGTGTGGATTTGGCTTTGTTACACGACTTTCTGAAATGAATAGGGATAAAGAGCATGAATTATGTTGCTTTCTCATTTCTTAAGTGAAAAGCAAGCTCATGCATCAGTTTCCTGTTGGTACCTTTTACAGAAATTGCTCCAGAGGCTGTTGGCTGCTGGAAGGCAGTTTGTTCTCCTTACCTGGTGTCTGCAGACAGCCTCAGTGTGCTTTGGCAGGGCTTACTTGATTCCTTTGTGTTGATCTGTAATTTATTTGAACAGCTGGCATTTTTCTTGCTTTGTGTTTAATTTCTCTACCCTGGAAATTTGGAAGGAAAAGATTCTTTGATTTAAGTGTATTTCTCTATGTCTCACTTCCTATTTTAATTTACAGGCAATTGACAGTGTATCTATTGATCTTTGAGGCTTCTTTTCTCTTAACTTTTTGGCACATTGGCCAAGTATTCTGCATGTGGTCCCCACCTATCTATTCATTAGCTATTACTTAGCAGTGGAAGAAAGAAAAACTTTGCTTATCGAATTGATTTTGACATCAATTCCCTGGTCAAAAAACCAGTCTGGAATCTCTTTAAAGAGCTGTGGACAGTAAATCACCTGCCAAATTAACAGGAAAAACTGCTGTAGACAACTCCACAAGTCTGCATGAATTTTGAAGGTGAACAAGGTGGTCTTTGTTTACAAACTTCTGTTGCATCCTATAATCACAAAATGCATGTTAAGTTCAATATCGTTTTCAGATGATGTATTCAAAAATCCTTTCCTCTCTTTCAAAGCACCTGGCACTGTAAATATTCATGCTAATTGGACTTTCAGGTGCAAGATAAGGCTCTTCATTGCCTCTACTACTGACTCTGCTGAAATATTGTAAGAAGTTAATTTGGTTGTAAATGAAAATTTCCATCCAGCATGTTTAGTTGATTTGAGCAAACGCTTTTTTTTACTGCCTTCTTCTTTTTTTTTTTTGTTTTAGTCAGTGCTCCAGAAAAAAACAAAATAGAAAAGATGTGGAAATGCTTTGAGCTCCATTAATGTTTAAGTGTCTTTCCAACTGAATCCCAATTGCAAAAAGGCCCCATTTGTCTTGAATCGTGGTACCTTCAATAGTGTTTGAGTTTCTCATCAATAAACTGTATAAATAGTTTTTATAGGTACTGAATTAAAATTTATTCAGAGGTGACATCACAATCTGCTTGTAAAAATACTGCAAAAGGGAACAAAATTTTAATGTATTTTAACAGTGCAGGTATAATAATTAGGATAGTATAAAATATTTTTGAGCATATTTGGAAGAGATTGCATGTAAGAATTGAATAGCATTGACTAGTACTGATTATTATCATTAAACACAGTCTCATAGAATTACATATTCCTTTTTAAGACATAAAATGGCAGCTATGTATTTTAAGAAATAATAAGTGATGTATAAAACTAAATTTTAAGACAAAATGTAATTTTTAATAGTCTTTTCTTAGAAATTTCTTGACTTATTTTGATTCTTTTTCCAAGTCTTTAGTGTTTTCATAGAATACTGTAATATAAGCTTTGGATGTGATTCCTTAAATTGTTTCAGTAATACATTTTCTATCTAAAAAATATACTTGAACCATATTTTTATATTAGTTTTAATTTAAATTTCTTTTTATGTGCTTATGTTCTGTTTGCCTTGAAAGCGTGACTTTGGTATTTAGCCATAATTACTAACATAGACATGAACAGCAGAAGAAAATAGTAAATTTTCATATGGTAGTCTTAATCTGTATACATTTGGTCCAAAATTTGGTCAAAATACTTTTGACTGATCCATCTACAAATACCCAATGCATGTCATCAATTCATCACAGCTGGCTAAAAAGGTGGAATTAAAGAAAGAAAGAAAGAATGTTTTTTCATGTCTTTAAAGAAAGAATGTTTTTTTCTTGTCTTTAAACAACTTATGTATGCTTCTAAAACCTTAGAGATAGTGAGTACAAAGCCAATGTGAAAATTGGCTAGTGAAATTTCACATAGTGAAAATGCAGCCATTTCCAAGCTGACTGATGTTTACAAGGCATGGTTTCACCACTCTTTGAAAGGCATTTCCACACAGCTAATACAATGGATGGTCTTGCTTTGCAGCCAGCTTCAAAGGTACTGAATGGGATGCCAAAGTTTCTTATGAAAAATATTTCAGTTGTGATGAAAGGCTCTTTTAATATGTTGGAGTTTCTTTCCCCTTCCAATTTTCACTAGAGCTTAAAGATTTCACAGTATTTCACTCTATAAGTCAGCATTTATCAACTTTGTCATGAAGACCAACTTCCATTCATGACGAAAAGTGTTTTAAAATATCAGTGGAATCGCTTAGGAGTGGGAAGCTGAAGGATGAAAGTGCTGTTAATGATTAGAATCAGAATATCTGTCCTACCAGGTTTATTTTATGCTTTGAGAGTTAGCTTTGATGATATTAATAAGCAAAGGTTGAAAAAAATGAAGTTGGAAAAGCAAAAAAAAATTGAATTTTTCATGGTTTGATTTTTTTCCTGCAGTGTGTTTTACTGTAGTGCCTCCTGAGATTCCTTGTAATTTCCATGGCATTGCTCCTTTCTCACTGATCTAAATGGATGTTGACGTTTGAAGTTTGTTGATTTACAAAATGTCAGATAATTACAGAGAGAAAATGAATTATATCCTCCTTTCTCCAAATGAAAGTTAGTATCATGTACTGACCTGGGATTATGAAAAAGATAGTTATAACTGCCGTGTTAAAAACCACTGTTTTATAAAGATGTTACGTGCCTTTCTGTGGTCTTATAGGGGAACCTACAGTTTTATATAATGCTTTTCCTTTTGCATTTGATAAATAAGTTCAGGTGCTGATAATTTTTTGGGGGGGGGGGAATTTTCTCTTAACACTGCAAAATGTCTAATTTTTTAAAAGGCTATGGTAGTCATTCTAACAGAAACTGTCAAAAATGGGGGAAATTAATGCAAAATACAAAAGCAAAGAATGCTTTTATCTTCCTCTTTTAGTTCACAACATGCTAAACACATTATTACTATGAGTGACTTCCCTTCCAATCTTTTTATATTAATAATTTTGTTCTGGCCACTTGAGCCCTTTGCTAAATGTGAGTCTGTGGATTCAATAACTAATTCAATAATTCTTATTCCTTTTATTTTCCATTGTGATTTTCTTGACAGACCACTCTGTGTATTTGACATTCTGTAGGATTGTTTTCAGCCTCCTTCCCTAACAGCATTGATTTCATTCTTTATTTTAAAAAGATGTATGCATCTCTCTGTCCACACAATCTGTGGCAGCAAAGCTGCAGATCTGCCATACTGATCACCCATCATGGCAGGGTGCAGTCAGCTTTAAGGATTCATTTCAAAATTTCCAACTGTTCCAAAGATAACTCTCCAAACTGTGGGGAAGAATGTAAGCAGGAGCTGTGGTTGAATATTGCCGAACTTCTGATCATTCAGGCAGCTGGAAATATTATTTCTGAGATGGTGGGATGGGAAATTCCTCATTTATATGTAGTATAGGAAGTTTGAATCCAAACTGTTAGCTTTGAAATGTCAACATCATTCATATTGAAATGGGAGAAGTAGCTTATGCATAAGAATAGATATGTTCTCTAGGAAACCTGGAAACTTGTGCTTCCATTTGCCTTTTCGGGACTTTTCTCTGGGCCTTGTATTTTCACAAGAGTCTTATCTATTCCAGGCTCTTTGCTCATTATTTTTTTCTTTGAGGGGCCTAGTAAAAAGTAGCCCAAATTTCAGCTGAGAGCTCCAATCATGCTGAGCTACGAAGAATAATAATTTAAATTAAACTGAGTCGGTTAGGCAAAATTATGGTTAGGCTTTTCAGAAGACTACAGTAGCAAAGATGGCTCCCATTCAGAGCTCCCTTTCCAGACTTCATATTGGAAAGAAAAACACCCCTTTTCTCTTTAAAGCCTTAGTCTCCCCAAGTGTCTAAGCTATTTGTCACAACTTGTTAGGTAGCCAGAGCTACAACTGTACCCATCCTGGCTGCCAAAATCTCCAGCTTCAAACCTGACAACTTCTATAGTTATTCATAGGTTTGGTTTTTTCAATCTGTGACCTTTTGAGAATTTGTAGCAGCATGAAATTCAATTACTTACCTATCTAAATGAATAACAGAATGGATTCTTAAGCGCTTGAATTTTTCATTTCACATAAATTTCATAAGACTTTTTTCCTTAATACTTTTTTTCTTAGTACTAGTATATTTGAAGATGGGATGACTGGAAGCATCTTTCATTCTTTGTGTAACAGTGTTAGTGTTTTATAATTTTACACACACAAATGGACTGAATACCACCCATATCCTGAGATGATGATGAGTGGCAGGTATCATAATGTCAGCTGTTACATGCTGACAGCAAACAGCAAAGTTAGTTGAAGATACTTTCAAAGAGTAAAACTTTTGATTTTTCTTGGTTTTGTTTTATTTTGTTTTCTATTTCATTAACTGTGCATCAGAAAAGATATAATTATTTTTGATTACATCTTTCTTTGGCTGCCTTCAGAGCATCATTTTCAAAGAAACCTTACCCTTTTTCAGAGAGTGAATCCTTAAGTTAAAGAGAAGGCTTGAATCTGTTCTTACATGGATTCATTTCTCCAGCCTCTCCTGCTGGGAAGCATATGGTGACATAGCAATGTGGTGACTTTCCACCAGCTAGATTTATATGCTGTACCGCAGGATCAAGCAAAACCAGAATGTTGTCTGGTTTTCATCTCATTCTGGGAAATTAGATGAGACAATGTCCAGGTACTTCACTACTGAATGTTTCTGTGGAACATGAGGTGGCATTACCAGATGGTCGGGTGATAGAATTAGGGACTGAGCCCTTCTGGAAAGCTTTGCTATTGCTCATAGTATGATTCTGTTCTTTTAATAGTTTTATTTTAGGGGCTCCTTCTTCATAACTTGAGAAAATACCTCAGTGATAAAGATGTTGACTTGATGCTTCTTTTCTCTTTGTATATAAGACTAGACTGTGAGAGCAACACTTTTTTTCCCTCTTTTTTTAAATTTCAAAACAATAGGTATTTTTAAATTGATAGCCGAACTGCATTTTCTGTAAGTCTGCACAAAAATAAAGGAACATAAAAGAAAATGAAGCATAAACGGTAAGAAAAAGTTTTAAATATACTTTTAGGTTTTCAGCGAACACAGAGAACTAAGGAAAGTTATTAGTTTTGTCATTGAATTAAGGGAGGATAGAGGCTAATCTGATATACAGATTATATACAGTTGTTTATAAATAATAATTAAGACCTTCATTTAAGGTTCCAGTTGATAAATATCTTTGACAGCTACTGTGATGGTGATTTCTTCAGCTTTTAAAACAGATTAGTTCTTCAATGTATGTGCAGATTATTGTTGGGTTTTTTCTATATTTGTATTCTTTTCTGTTCAGCCTATTACTTACTAATCCCTTGTATTTTTCATCACTTTGAAAAAAATTAGTGGACGTCTGTGAGGTGAACACTCATGCATGATATGAACAGAAAATATTTGAATTTTTTACCACTTCATAGAAAATCTAAATGATGAAAATCTGGGGAGTAGAAAAGATGCACTACAATGCAAACTAAATATTAAATAGAAGAGAAACTCTAGAATTATTCAAAATGATGGTAGCAAAGGTTGTTTTATAGTATTTTAGTCTTCATACAAAAAATTTGATCTAAGAATGTTGGTATTTGGCTTTATGCCAAAAGCACAATCCAACCAGAAAGCTAACCAAAAGTGTTTTCATACTAATAAAAGATTATTTTTGTTCTAGGTAAACTAAAAATTTCTGTATCTCTGAGATTTGTTGTTTGTGTTTCACTTTCCTTCATCTTATGGAACTCTGTAAATCCAGTTTTATTCTTTGTTCATTTGATACTGCTTGTGTACCTACTGTTAGTATATTTGATAACCTTGAGAACACAGCTCCCAAATATGCTAGACTGATTGAAGATCCGTCTTGTAGCCAGATAAAGTGCAAAAGCAGAACTCTTTCTATAATTGAGCATGAAAATCCTATTGAGTTTTGAAACTTCCTTGAATAAGAAGTTTCTCATCTTCATTTGTAAAGAGTAAATTCAGTGTTGAATAGAGGATTAAGACTACTTTCAGAGTATGTAAGCAAATAACTGTTAATCCTTGATGTTTTCTTAGTTCTATAATAGGCAGTTTATAATCAGAGCATTTTGATGTCAGCTCAGTGTCTTCTGAATTAGATTTACTGTCATTTGATAAAATGTAACTTTTTAAATAAGAAAAAAAAAGGAATAGAATCTAATACAAGCAGCAGTTTTTTAGGGTAATGACATCAAAGACAAGGGTACCCTGCTTCCATGAAATCAAGGATGAAGGTCCAACACAAAAATCTGATTTGCTGTAGTAGGATTCCAAAGTATTTATTCTAAACCAAGGGAAAAGGAGTGAAACATAAAATGATTCTTGATGGTTTTCACTATCACAGCTATTCCTAGCATCTCTGATAATTATAATATATAGTTTCATTTTTACTTCATGAATTCTGAAGAAGGCGTTATATTGATCACAATAATTGACTTTCCATTTTTTCTCAGATAGTGTTGAAAAATAGGAGGAAAGGAGAGACATCCTGAGAAATAAAACCAATATAATTGGTACAAATTAATCTTTGTTTTCTGTGCTGTATTCCTAACAATCTACCTTGCTTACAGTGGTTGGCCTCACAGTGTTGAAATATGTGTCTCATGGTTGATGCCACAGCATCC
The DNA here is from genome assembly GCF_051311805.1 of Agelaius phoeniceus. NCBI lineage: Eukaryota > Metazoa > Chordata > Aves > Passeriformes > Icteridae > Agelaius > Agelaius phoeniceus. Next base: position 78,996,876 of record NC_135267.1, read on the forward strand.
AGATTTTATAATTTATTTCAGTTTTCTTAGTTTTGTTTTGCATTCAGTAACTTGTTAAGCAGTTACATTTTGGTTCCAAAACAGTTTTTGAGCAATTTTATGCTCTGCAGTAGGAATCATAAAAGTAAGAGAAGCTGTCTTGCATTGAAATTGTAGGGATTATTAAATGGCTCAGCTGAAGAAACATGGTTTCACATGATTTAGAAATCCTTACTATGGTAGCATTTGCACTTAACTGTACTCCTTTTCATGCTAATTCTGTGATATTTACAATGCTCCCAATCGAATGAAGTCAGAGTTCTCATCCAACTGTCACTGACCTATTTCTCACTCTTTTTGTGCACAAAAGTATCCTCTATGCTCCCCAAAGCTCTCATGTTGTGTATTGGTTATGATTGCTAACACACCTGTGAAACCTGGTGCACTAGGTCAAGCATTTTATTGCATAGTTCTTTTTTTGCCCTGCTGCTTTTCCAGCCTGGCATTTTTCCATACATACATTAAGTTATTTCCAACTAATACAGTAAGGGTTTTAAAAAGCAAGTAATATGAAAATAGGCTTTTATTTCTATTATTTCCTCCACCACAAAATGCTAGGATGCATGTACACAATGGAGGGAAAATTTTCAAAAGTATTCAACCTTTCCTGTTGTTTTCATTGACTTTCAAAGTAAAAACTGGTGAGAATAATATTCAACTAAATGCTGACTTTTTAAGAATTCCATGTGTAAGCTAAATATATTTATTTAGTAAGAGGAAAAGGAGATGCTAAATTGCAGAGTTTATGTACGTAACAACTTAGAGTTTTTTTAGCTATTGTATTTAATTAAGAAAGAATAAACTCAGGACTGTGTAATGCCAGCCTTTGGTTAAGTGTCCTCTTCCAAATTAGCATAACTCCTAATCAAAGGCAGATTGAAAATAGCTTCTCTTTCTTATTGAACCCATGCATGCTTGGAGAAGAAATCTCCTAGCTTTTATATTAAGAAAAATCTGCATTAGTAGTGCACCTAATAATTTACTTTGATATTACAATGAGAAGTCAGGCTGCTAAATGACATAGTTCCTGGAAAAACATATTTCTGTCTTTCCTACATAACATATTTAGCAATATTATATCAATACTCTGAGATAAAAAAAAAAGTTAGTAAAGAAAATTATGCAACATAAGTAATGTCTACAAGCACAGGAAAAAAATCCTGGCACACTTTCAGCCCTGGTTTCATTCAGTGTGCATGCCTAGACCATAGAATAGTACCTGTGGCTGGATAACAATTTTCTTAAATGCATTTTCTAACACCGTGGGAACAAATAGCCCGAAGACATTACTAAAAATGTAAGCTCAAAAGTCAGTGCTTTAAAAATAGATCAGATGTGAAGTATGGGCAGAAGAAATGTCACAAAATCCTTAAGAGTTTCCTGTTGAGACTGCTCCAGCTTATAGTTGCACACAAAATCCAAGACCCGAACCCTCAAGAGAGATCATTTAATTATTGTTTTATTTTAGCAATTTGTCACTCACAAGTCTTAACAACATAAGAGTGACTTGTGTTTAGGTTAACAGCTGTGACCTTTCGCCTAAAATGTTTCCAATAACTGCTCCATTCCAGCACAATAGTAGTAGCTGGAATCTTCCTGCTCATCCGAACTCACCCCTTATTCAATGATAACCAGACTCCCCTCTCTAACTCTATGCCTCTGCCTAGGAGCTCTATCCACATTATTTGCAGCCACATGTGCCCTTACCCAAAAAGACATTAAAAAAATCATTGCTTTCTCTACCTCAAGCTAACTAGGACTAATAATAGTTACAATCAGACTAAACCTACCCAAACAGTTACTGAGTACTATACTAAACACTCAATATTATTATAGCTGAGTGACTATATGAGAAAGAATAACGAACGTTAACAGACAAGAAATGAGGATCTATGTGTGGGGAAACATGTCCCTAAATAATGCAAACTCTGCACTCAGTATGTCTAAAAATTTTCCCAGTTTTCCCAGATGTATATTTTCTTTCCATGGCAAGCACATGTTAAAGCTAACACATGTTAGCTTTCCTAGGAACAGTTCTTAATTCTCAGTATCTTGTTATAAAAGCTGGAGAGATACAAACCAATACCTTATTTACAGGGAAGCCAATAAAATTATAGACAGTCCAGAAATTTCCAAAGGGGAGGTGTGGTAGAAGTTAGAATAGAGGTACTGAGTATGGCAAGGAAGTTTCCTAAGAGCAAAACATGTTTTATGTCTGAAAATGGCGAAGTCAAATTCTTGCATTGATTGAAGAGGGTACTTGCATTGAAGTGGTAAAAAATGAATAGCAGAACTGCTGCAGATCTCATTGTAATAAATTTTGCCATATGATTTGAAATTCAGGTTTCCAGTTGACTGAGTTTACAGTATTGAATTTCCCTTCAGTTTCTGACTGAAATAATTTCATGCTACCTCCATTATTTATTGCTAGAAGGGTCATAAATTTTAACAGATCTGTTATATAAATGATGCAGCTGAGATGAGCAGAGTCAAAATACCTTTAAAAATGAAAAGGTGTGTCTGTGTTTTGATATAGTGACACTGTTTTGTATGGGAAAAGCTCTGCTTCTACAATTTTGCCACTGGTAATAATATACACAGTATAAATTAGGAAGCCTGGAAAATATGTAGAACAGCAGTTCCACCCATCTGTAGCAAAACACTGAATTCACTCAAATGATAGTCTCAGCTCCCACAGATATCTTCTTCTATTGTTTTAGAGTCCAAAACAACCACTACTTATTTGACTACTCTTGCCATGTTAGATCTGACCTAAAATATTAAGGTAAGGTTCTAAGAAAATGAGTGACATAATTTCGGGGAAAGTGAAATTTAGGTTCTAAGAAAATGAGTGACATAATTTCGGGGAAAGTGAAATCCAGGCCAAACTAGCTTTCAGAGAAGGAGAAGAAACTGGGTAGAGAGTAGGTATTTTTTTTCCAGTTCCTGGAGTCATGGGATACTCAGTTTCACATCTGAAACAATCTTTCTGTGACCTAATAATACTCAGGAAATATTAGGTCACAGTCATCCATGCTTTTATCCTTCCCAGAAAGAATGAAGGACTAAAAAACATCAGAGCAGCCACATTCTTTTCAAGGCACAGGACATGTTCTTGATATTTTTAGAGTATTTTTGTTAAATAGTAGGTATCTTCTCAATATTGTTGGATTTTGTTAATCAGCATAGTTTTTACTGCATTTAATTGGGAATTTTTCTCTAAGTTTGAACTCCTTTATCAAATTTTCTCTCCTTGTTGCAGCTTTGTATGTCCTTTTGGGTGGAAGTAATTTCTGGCTTGGAAAGTTCGTCTATCTATAAATTAAGGCCATATAAAGACTATGGTACATTTTTCCACATTGCAGCCATCTAAAAACTGGGTGTCTACTGGGTGTCTAGCCTGATACAATTGCCTAATTTCTCTTTCTATTCAGTAGGGAATGTTAGATGCTTCCCAAAGAAGACTTGTTCAGCTTAGGAAGCAGTCTTGATGATTTTGCTTTTTAGGTCCTTTGTATTGAGATTGGGTATTGTATAGTTCTTCTGTGTTGGATATAGGACTTCTTGGTCTTTTCCATTGGCTTTAAATCCTAAGAGGCTGTAGTTTTCCATTTTCAATTTGTGCTATAATCTTTCAATCTTGCAATTTGTGCTGTATGTCTCTCTGATACCTCCTGTGCTCATACTTCCAAGCTAAATGTCATGATTCATGTAAGCTTCTGCTGTGGGAGAAACCTTGCTACAATTTCACTCTTAAATGAAGTTCAGGGAGATGTTTAAGGTAGAATTAGCTGATGTCTTTAGATAATATGCTACAAATCTTTTTTTTCTAAGGAAACTCCTTGTCCTTGGTTAATGTTTTAATAGTAAGCTCTTGAAGGTAAATGATAGCCCTATAAAAGCTTGTTCCCTGTCTGCTCTCTTGGGTGGTTGTTCTTCTTTTTAAATTATGGACTAGGATCAGCTTCAAATCCAGCTTCAGCAATCCTGTGGATAATGTTCTACCTAGGATGTTCCATGGCAACCTCAGTTTCATCAGTTCTCGTGTTTTTATAGTTTCTATGCCAGATCTGTATGACTAAAATCCTCATATAAAAAGTCACACTTGTCTTGATATGTGAAAACTGGGTCCTGAGCTACTGCTTCTATAAAAAGGGTGAAATTTATGCCAAGAAATACTTTTCTAAAGACTCCTCAGTCTGGCTTTGCTACCGCAGCCGAGTCCTTCCGAGTCTTGTGTAAGCCCATTCATCACAGCAGGTGTACCAGGACCATGCAGTATGTTAGAAAAGCAGTGTCAGTTCTGCTACTGTTGTTTGCAGTGTAACAACTTCAGGACAGCATCACTGGTCACCTGGCTTGTATGATTATGAGAGAATGGAACTGGGCAGTGGCAAGGGCTCAAGCACTGCTAAGCAGCCATCCATGCATTTTTATTACCAGCATACTCTCTATTGTAGCTTTGATGATCTCCAACCTAGTAATTTCCCAGACAGTTCTCAGAAGTAGCTTGAGTCAACAGCATATGCTGGGATCTGTTCCCAACAGGCACTTTAGATGCTACTGTTCCATTTTGAGTAATTCTGGCAAGTTAATAAAAACTGCTGTGTTGCCAGCCTGAAAAGCAGAGATTAGTCTTTAGCACATTTTATTTACTGTTTTCCTTCTTTAGAGCAGTGTCAAATTCAAAAGTATCAGGGATTTTTTGGAAGCTACACAATCTGACTGCAGGGTTTTTTGAGTCTGGTAGCTGTGTGGTATATGAAGGGCATTACCTTTGTCCATTTAGTTTTTTGAGATTCTCAGTCTCTGGTGCCTTGGTATCCCTTACAGGTTGTTCTTAAGGCCAAGTGGTGTTCTTCACCTTAACTGTGTTCACTGACCAGAGATGCCTCACTGAGAGTATTCCTGTATTAACATTTCTATGCAATAGGAATTTATTTGAAATTTAGATCCATTTAGGTCATATGGAGGTCTCAAGAGTGAGCATACCATGTTAGAATCCCTATCCTTACAATATCCCTTTGGGTCCAACTGGACTTAACCTATTGCAGGAGATGCACCATCTCCATCTCCTTGGAGAGTCCATCCATTTCTCCTCCCTGAGATCAAGTTCCTATTCAAGAAAGATATTACAAGATATGATGCTTTTTAAAATCTTACTTTCAAACTATGAAAACAAGCTCAAGAAAATCTAAAATATCAGGACATTAAAATAAAAAGCATGGAGATGTTTAGAAGAGAGCAGAAAGCAACACACACATTAAGAAGTGCTAAAAGTTTCATGATTGGAAGAAAATGTTCTCCATCTGATGAAATGATGCTATAAAAAGAAAAAAAAATATAACATTGGTGGATTATGGGCATATCTGCAGGTACTGTGTGATTGTAAAGAATCTAAGGATGGATATGCCTGATAGTGGTAATGCTGAGAATAAGGTTTCTCATCCTCTGCAATGTGTCCTAATGAAGAACACTGCTGAGAAGTGTAAGTGTAGTTGAACAATGGATTTGGCAGCAGATGTGAGAGATCAGGCAGCACACAGACTGTGCCAGTCAGGCAGCCTGAAATTAGTCTAAAATCTCTGAAGATGTAGAGATTTTGAAAAGAAATTAGTGTCTCTCTATGGATACAAAGCAAAAAATGTCAGCCTTACTGTGAATTTTATAAAAAATGGCTTGCTAGAGAGCTCACAAAATAATATTGCTGAAGAAGTTAGGCAGTATTAGTTTTGTTTCAAAGACTTGGCTTCAGAGCAAAAGCTGTAACACGAACTTTCTATAACTGCCATTTCTAAATCTTGGAAGGCATAAAGGTAGTCATTTTTCCCATTAAAGTGCAAGTTGCTGATCAAGCCTTTGGGGGAATTCAAAATTAAAAGAATTGGTAATGAAAACAAACAGAAACAAAAATATCAAAGCCAAGTCAACATGTCACTGAAGTTCAACAGATGCAAATTACAGAACACAATGATAAATTCCTTCCATTAGTGTTAAAGTGTCAGGCTTGTTCAGTTTCTGATACAGTAAAGCAAGGTGGAAATGCAAAACTGGCAAGGAAAATTCACCAAAAAATGTGCTTCAGGATTTAATAGCACATCTTGTACCTGCAAAGCCTTTTTCGTCTCCTGTCTTCTGTCCTCAATGTCATGCAAACCCCCCTTCATTGCTGGTATTATGTTAACATCCATTTATGAATTTTAAATGCACCGTGGTTGTTCAAGTAGCCAGTCACCAAGTGCAGAAAAATGAAATGATAGAACAGAAACATCCAAACTGCTGTAATTGTGATGCTTCATTAGGGTTCCTGAAATGAGAACATTCATGAGGACTTGACTGTGAAGTCCTTATCCATAAAGGTGTTTTTCAGAAGCACTGCCAGGATGAACTGATCTAGTCAGACCAGCTCTTTTAGGACATAATGAACTATGTAGCATCTTTCTTGCAGCTGTGTCAGCTTCCATGGAACTAAACAGGATGTAGGCACAGGCACAGGCTGGCATAAATTTGGATTCCTTATCAGCCCTGTCATGTGCACTACTCTGCAGTCAGCAAAACAAACAAACAGTTCAGTAGAAGAAAAACATAGAAGGATGATTGCTTTTATATCAGAGTATTGGCTGCAAATCAAACAAAGTAGAAGATGTGCTTAAGCATACAATACCACTGTAGCTGAGAGGCACTTTCATTATAAGCACCACTTTAGAGGCACACATGACTTCCTGAAAAATTCTTTCAGCTGAAAACTAGCATGCCTATTTTTAGTGAAGATGTGTTTTTTTTTAATTTCCAAATGCATGAGAACTGATTTTGTTATATGAGTTCTAGTACCTTATCAGATGAGACCTTTTTAAAATACAAATTTTAGGATAAATGGCTGTTCTGAAATTTTTTTTTCTAAGAATTACTTGACATGTGTCAAAAATATGGTTTTTTGAAATATTTTCATTGAGATGCACTAGCGCTTTATAGTAAGAGTAAGGACACAATAAGTAGGGATGTTGGTCTATTGTCTGTAAGACTCCACAATAGGAATATAGAACAGGAAAACAGGCCATCTGGATACAGAGGATAACTGGAAACATTTGTTTGCAATACAGTTAAGTCTGAGATGCATTGGAAAAAGTAAAAACCACATGGATTTCCTTTGGTACCCTGGCAGAAAAAAAAGAAAATCATGTAGGAAAGTAGGACATCATGCTTGAAAATTTTAAAACAGATTACTTCCTCCTCAAAGTAATAAATATGTTTAAAGTATGTCATCTGAACAAGATATTTTAAGCTTTGAACTGTGCTTCTGCATTTTCTCTGTTTTCCTTCTAAATTGTATTTGAAATTTTTCAATTAACATGGAGAGTCTAATTGCTGTTTCTGAAGGCACGGCCTAAGGCTGGAGCTTTAAACCAAGATTTTGTTTTCTATATATTAGTATTCAGAATGCTGGGGAGACAAAAGTCACCACTTTCAAAGTCTACCTTCGATGTCACATATGCAACCCCTTTGCTACCCACTGGTTTGTATAGTGTTAATTTATGAGCAAGTGATCAACCAAAACCATAAGGTACAAAGGACTGTGACTTTTTTAAGTTCTTTTCTGCCTGTGCTGGATTTAAGGACTTCCAAAGCTTTGAAAACTTAGGGAAGGACTTTTACAACTTTATTCAGGAAGACAAACAAGTCTTGTGGGTAGACAAACATCAAATTTACTGAGTAAAACCATTTTTTTAAATTTGTGTTTGTTTTATCCTGAAAGACATTTTAAATATTCCACTCATTAGTCTTACCTAGTCTTTAAAGCTTGCATACTTTGTTTTCCACTGATATTTTTAAATGCTGCAAAAGTTAGTGCTCTTCAATCATGTTCCTATATTCAATAACACAAGAATCTCATTCATTAGGTGACTGTGAAAGGCTTTGTACTTTAGACTGTGAAATGGTGGTGATTAAATGACATGGATATGGAAAAAAGTTTGTTTGTATCTCTACTTTCTACCTTCTTTGTAGAGAAAATAATTGAAATTTAGAGCCTGATTATATACAAATGAAAAAAATTGAAGCTTTCTGCCCTCCAAATAGGAATGCACTGAAATATCAATAACTCATTTTATATAGCTGAAGTATTAGCCAGTATTTAGAAAGCATTAAAGTAAAACACTTCAAGCAGTTTGTGCTCTATTTTTCAGTTAAAAGGAAGCATTCTACATTTTTGATTAATATGATGGGAGTCAGCTATACAACTTGAAATGTATTTTTTTAATAAAAAATGCAATGCTGTGTCTGTAAAAAGAAAAACAGTCAAAACCAAAGAACAATAAATCAAAATAAATATATTCTTTTTAATAAGATCTGATAGGTAGAGGTAGGTCTAAACAAAGTGAATTAAAGCCCATTAATCTGGTTCTGTGCAATTTACTTGGTTGCAGACCCCATTTCTTATGTATTTTTCACTTTATGTTTTACTGAAAAATAGTACTGGTTTGGTTTTTGGGTTTTTTTTCTTTGTTGTTTTTTTTTTTTCCTTTGAGCACTGTTGAGCACTGTTCCATCTGTGTTGGAAAAGGACATTTCTTTACATTGCCATCTATACTGAAAGGCTTTGGTCTTCTTTTTCTTAATGTATTTTGTAACATTCTGTTACCTAGGTGGGCACTGACACATTCTTGATAGTGAAGTGGCTATTACAGTAGAGTAGATTCTTCATCAGGTGAAGTGCAAACCAAGAAGATGCATTTCAAAAAGAAATGTTTTACCTCATACAATTCATAGGTTTTATGATGAAATTACTCTGTAAAGCTTTGTGACAAAAACTGAATCTGGATCCAGACCTGAAAATCATAATAGTCACGACTGACTCTAACATCTGTGACTTTCATTTAATAAAAGTCATAGATGATTTAGTACCTGGTGATACCTTTGTCTTTTCAGCTTCACGTTGAATTTGAGCTCATAAACTGGAAGTAAACATCCTGCTGTCAAGCCCTTGTATCCTGTATTCAACAACATGCTATGAAATCAGATATTTTCCTTTAATTTTTATATGATGCATATAAAATATTTATACAGAATGCTACACTTGCCAAGTATGCCCTAAGGAGTCTAAGAATAATGAAGTGTTAATTGCTTTTATCTTGAAAGACTAATAATAGCAAAACACAGATATAGTAGAGATTTTAATGGTAACTAGAAACTGTGATGATTAAAACTGACATGACCTGAATGTATCTATACAAATGTGTTTCCATTCCAAATATTTGGTAGTACTGCTGTGCCGAGGAATTTTTAAAAATGTACTAGAGAATGATCCAACTTTGGCATCTCTTGAATACTAAGGATTATTTCTGAGAAAACTGTGGCAAATGAGATTCTGAATCAAATCTCCACCTGCACATACGCTATTGTGTGATACTTTAACAGCTTTGGTTTAAGTATGGAAATTTGGCTTTATTGGTACTTGACACTAAGACATGGTCATATCTTGGAAGTGAGAACTATTTGGATGAGATTAATAATTTCATCACTATTTAGAATCAGATTAGGATAGAATGGGAACAGCATAATACGGATGGCACTGTCACTTAGCTTCATTTGATCCAAGGCACTTAAATTACAATGTGCCTTTCTTTATAAAGCAGCTTTGTCAAGGCAAATATTCTTAGTTTAGAAGGGATTGTGCAGAAATTCAAATATATCATTCTTTGTTTCTAAATGAAATTTCTGCTTGTTCTAACAACAGAATTGAGTATCTTGTGCTTTCTGGTAAAAAGCAAAATGTATGAGAATATGTTAAAACAAATTAATTAAATCTGGTGAAGTAATTTTCACTTAGAAATGCTCATTTTACGCAATAGAAATGTTTCTCAAAACTGTCAATTCTGTCAAAAATGTCAGTGGAAGTCATGCAATCCGTAGTAATAGCCAAAAAAAAAAGGAATGCCGTTTTGCAAAACATTTGGGTGTTTGGAAATCAATTTCAGATCTGATGGCATTCAAGTGTCTTCATGAAAAAAACAGCACAGTATTTGAGAGGCAGAATTACATCTCTGTAATATTTGATATGGTGCCAGAATCAGTCTTGCATACTTTTCAGGAGAGCCCTAATAGCAGCCAAAGGCTCATTTGGAGTGAATCAGGCTCAGTCCTCTTCCATCCCTTTTAAACTTTTTTGAGGAATAAACTTTTGTTTGCACAGCAGTTTTATGTTCTCTAATGCTGTATAAACTCGACTACCATCTTAAAAAAAAAGTAGATTAGTTGTCATGCTATGAGGATCACAAAAATTATTATTATGTTTTCCCTGATGCATTGCCTCTTGGATAAACCATCGTCTAGTCCGAGACTGAAATTTTTTTTGTCCTTTATAAACTGCAAGAGTGGACTTAAGCTTCAAGCTCCAGTTTCCCATCCTTATACAAGTCCTCATTTTCATAATTTGGAAAAAAAATAAGGAAAGTTTTGTCTTTTAGCCATTTTATAATCCAAGTCAAAATTTTACTTATTTAATTTATAGATATTTTAATAATACGGTTCTGTCGCAAGAAAAAGTTTTCTCATATCTGACTCAAAGAAAAAGTTGTAATTTCAAAATAAAAATATTTTAAATTTTTATATAAATCTTTTTTCTTTTTCTTCCTTGCCTCCTCTTTCCTGAAAATTTGGAGCCATAAATGTGACAACCATATCAAAATTTCATAGTCCAGTGGATTAAGTATTTTTAATAGAATTTTTTTACCAGAAGCTTTCCTGTTCAGTGATTATTACTTTCCACGATGCAACTCTCAGAACTGTGGCACACTGGCTGTGTTCCAATTTATAAAATTGGAGTGGCCACAGTTCAGTAATTTTTCTGCGTAGGAAATAAAGTTGTTCAATGTAGATGTGATAAATATTGCTTAGTAATGGATTATGCTGTATAAACCAAACAATAATTGTTTTATGCTAGTTATTAAAATGTTCCTTAAGCCTGTGCCCAGACTCAAAGTTGAAATTATTAATATTTTAAAGTTAGCTGAAATTTACTGTACTTAATTTAAAGAAATCTTTGCTTACTGATAGCATGCTAGAAGTTTGGTGAAAGTATTCCAGAAATATTAACATATTATAATATAAAGTTGCTTTAATCTTAATAACATGGAATGAAATTCTCACATTTTATCAAAACTGGAAAAGTTTATTCATTGCCAATTTTACAGAAACTTTGGGGTTTTTTTCTTCAGTATTAAATCAGTGTTTTCTTCTTCTAAAGAATGATTGCAGATTTTTTTAACAGCTTTTGTTTCAAGGTATTTACACAATCCATATCTGTTTCTGTGTTTCTTCATTACATATTATGTTATTTTCCCAGAAGAAATGTACTTCCTCTCTCGTCCCTTAGTATTTGGAGTTTTTCAGGGAAGTATCACCATTTTATCTATCTCTTGTGTTTGGATTTTTTATCTCTAGCTTGAGTTTATTTCATAGTTGTTCATAGTAGTTTTCTCATGTTTTATAGCACTGTGGTCTTCTTATGTGAATAATAACATAACTTTATTAGAAGAGCATGGAGCAGTTGAAATTTGCGTTGCTTCTGGCATCATTCATAGACATTCATGAGCATTCCTAGAAACAGTATGAGAGGCAAGACAAGGAGCAAGGGCAGTTGGCAAGCTCTATGTGGTACATGTAGTGTAGTTCTCCCTCTGGGTCTTCTCTCCCTGGACATTTCCAGGGCAGATGCTCAGCAGGCCATGGAGGACACCCATGCAGTGGGGCAGGGCCAAAGCAGCACTGGTGGGTCTTGATGTTTGCATGAAGACCCACCGGCATATTTGTAAGATAGAAACACAGCAGGCAGCCTTTTTGCTGATTTGCATTTGGAAAAATTCTCATTGCTTTTGACATGAATTACTGTGGTTTTGAAAATTATCTACCAATGCTTTTTGTCACAGTAAGACTGAAATGAAAAAAAGACTTCATGTGTCCTTCTGGAGGTGACTGTAAGGTGAGGATGATGCTGATGTTGTGGAGATCGTAGTATGCTATATCCGTGTAAAGGGCTAATGATTTAAATCCCATAGGAAAGACACAATCCCAGACAAACCTTTCTTCTGTGCAGGTTTTGGACCATTCAGCATAAGGTGTTTTTTACAGGTTATGGAAGTATTAATTCTACTCAGAAGACTCATTTTAAAACCTAGTCACTATTAGGAACAATTCACTAATATTTCAGGGATCATGTGTCATGGTTCTCTGTTAGAATATAAACTTCACACTAAATATAGTCATATAGAACATGGTTTTATTTTTACATTTTACCATGAGAGTGGCAGAAGCTGTGATAAGGCTCACATTCTCAGTTACAAGTACTAATTACTTGATCCCAGACTCAACTGGCACAGTAATCATCATCAGGCCCAGTAAGTAATGATAATAGATGAAAACCTGCTGATCTTCCAGCTGCCACTGACAATGAGAGAGATATTATGGAGGCAGAGTAGCAATTTATTTGTTTAAGACTGCATTGGAATATGAATATTATCGTAGCAGCTTTTCCCAGCTTTGGTTATAAAAAAAAAACCAAAATCATCTTACCCATATTTAATTTATGTATAAAAAAATTCCTTGAAATACATTATATAATTTATTTCTCTAGGAAATCCATAGTGAAACTATATCCAAGTTTGCATATAATATACCATCAAAAATTAACCATTAGAAAAATTTGTATAATGTTTTGTGATTTTTTTTAAAGCTTTAGTTTTCTCAGTAGATACTTGAAAACCTAAAAACTCTAGGTTTTATGCTGTCATCTCTATTTGATAAAGAAAATAAAAGTTATTCATTTAGTCACATAAATTGTGGAATGATGTTAAGACTCAGTTTGTGCTGGCAGGAGTCAGTGGCATTGTGGAATTTCAATGGCTTTCATAAACCCTAAGTAGATATTGGGATTTTCAGCAACTGACATGGGCAGAGACACAGAGCCCTGCTCCAGACAGTTTCAGTAACATTTCTGGTCTCCACCTGGGAATTTTGAAAATACATATTTAATAGTATGTTATCTCTTGAATTACATAAAGAAAAAGTATTGAAACTTAATGGAATCTTTTTCTTTGGAGTACTGACCTTGTGCCAACCTAAAATTGAGTAGAGAAAGAAACATAGATTTTGATCTGGAAGTTATTATTTTTGAAAATGATGCTGTTTTCTCACCCCTAGTTGTATGATAGCAGAGCCACAAACTAGTTATTGAAACTGAAGAAGAAATTGGGGTGTTAGAAAGAGATGTGAACCTTTGAAAAAAGCACATGTGAATCCATCTCCATGGAGCTGAGCTTTGACTGCGCTGAGAAGACCTGAGCAATGAGGTTTGTAGCAGTATATTTTTTCCTGGGTTCCTATACAAAGACTGCTGTATCTCACCCAATTCTTGATACGTCAGGTAGACTTTTTTAGTCTCATTCTCTGCAATGGAATTCCTCAGTACCTTTTGAAATCATTAGGTTTTATTCTGAGAGGGTTTTTAAAAATTATTTTAAAATTTTAATGAGCTGGAGTATCTTTTAAAAACAGCTAACCCCTTTCTTTGAGCTTTATTTTCAGTTTTTATTATCAGTTATAATGACTATCTTTTGCAGCACCAAAGCTGAAAAGTAGTGCCATGATCCATACAGACTGTTGTCTTACCAGTAGATAATTCACAAAATCCTTATCCACCTTTGGAAATTCCTGAGCTGAAAATAAATGGAGATTTGAAGAGTGAAAGGGAAGTGTCATATATGCTTGCCCTATTGTGTTTCTCCCATCTGCTGTTTGGAGTCACTATTGAAAATAGAATTGCTAGGATAGATGCCTCTTTGGCCCGCTGAGTTTATTTTTTTTTTAAAGAAATACTGGGGCAATGTGTGCCAGAATAGGAAATTTGGAGACTGAGTCTTAATGTTTGCATTAAGGACTACCCCAGTTTCTATCTTTTCTTGTAAGATAGAAACACAGCAGGCAGCCTAATTGCTGATTTGCATTTGGAAAAAATTCTCATTGCTTTTGACATGAATTACTGTGGTTTGAAAATTATCTACCAATGCTTTTTGTCGCATTAAGACTGAAATGAAAAAACACATTGGTTCATAACTATCATGAAATAATGAATATTTGCAGATTTTAGTAGACAAGAGGAAGGAGAAAGAGCAATAATGACTATTCTGCACCAGTAGCCATCCTCCTCAGGGCCTACCAGGATGCTTCATGTCTTTTGGTCTTAGCCTTCTGTTGTTTTTCTTCTAACAGGGACTCTATGCCTAGGGGATCTGCTGTGTTATTAAAGGTTGTTAAGTATTTAGTCTTATGGTACCTTCTTGAAGGATTGTTTTAACCTGGCCATCTCAAGCACTTTATCACCATTAAACCATCCTTTTGCAGGGTTGACCAGAGAAAGTACTCCATTGAATGCATGGTTAATAAGGGCAGTTTATAATAACAAGTTAATGGTTGGAATATGATACTTCATTATCTTCATCCATTAGGTAGAATAAATAACTGATTAAAGAATATGCTACTCAAGTGTGTCAGTGTTTCCTGGGGGCTGGGGGAGACCAGGGCCTGTCCCCACCCTGTCCAGGCATGGGCAGCCCTGGTGCCAGGCATTGGGCACCTCCCCGGGAAGAGCCCAGGCAGGTGTGTGGGGAGCTGGAGACCAGCCCTGCTGCAGAATCACTGGAGCAGGAGCTGATGTGGGGTCCTGGGCTATGGGAGAGCACAGTGGGGTGGGGAAAGGGCAGTCAGGTCTGGTGGTGCCACCAGGACACTGACTCCCATACACATATTTATAGATTTAATCCATGAAACATCAGGAAGGCCTCTGAAATGTCTCTTTATTAATATCATAAGGTGCAATCATAGAGATTCAAATCCCTATTGCTCCCTTTGCACTAGTCTGGTTTACTACTACTAAAGCAGAAGCAAGTTTCAGTATCTGCTGTTTAACCCCATTCCAATACCATTTTAGAGAACAGTCTTTGAAGGAGATGATTATTTGACTAGGATTTTGTGGAAGTACTCATAAAATGAGCCAGAAAGCTGAACTACCTGCCAAATTCTCTACACATTTACTGAAAATGTTGGCTTGACATTATTTGAATCATTGACTGGAGGTAAGAGTAGGAGATGCTGTTAATGAGGCATGCCTCAATCATTTTCATATAATAGCCTCCATATTCATTCTACTGTTCTCATGCAAAACATGAAGAGAATTAGCATTTTTTCATGATCCTCTGTCAGTTCAGTGCTTAACAGTTGGCATCCAGTTATGTGCCAGATGGGTGGTTTTAACTTTTAGAACAGGAATGGCTATTTGGATAAACTGTCCTGCATTATGTAAACACACCACTGAAACATCAGAGGACTTGAGCTGTTCAAGAATTGAAATGCATACATGGGTCAAGAAAAAGAATGCATTGAAACACACCCATGAATCTTTAAACCTCATCTGAGTGTTTGGGATTTGGTGATGCATTATCTTTCAGCCAACTATCCCTACTGCAATGAGAAATTGGTCTAATTGTCAAGTTGTTTATAAAAGGAGGCACCATAAATTGCTTTTTAAAGAAAATTCAGAAAGAACACTTGCTTTATGTATATGTCTGCTTTTTTTCCCCCGAATATTTGTATCTTACAATGGCTTGAGGCCATATTGAAGCAAATGTCAGAATATTTTTGACTTTGATGAGATAGTGGTTTCACCTACACTGAGCTTTTGGAATATAATGAATACTCCAAGAGACAGGGCATAGGATGTAATATTTAAAAAAAAACTGATTCAAGAGCACAGCAATTTGTCTTGAAGAAATTTATGTAGAGCTCCTTTGTTTTTATGTATTATTGTAATTCAAGTTGTTCTGAGCTGGTTTTCACACTTTTGGAAATGTATAATTATTGCAAATGTAAAACCTAATAGAATTATAATTATAAATTCCTTCTTCCACACAGTTGCAAGAATTTGTCTGTGATCAATTTCTTTTTCTTTCTGTGATCACTCAAGTAATGAAAATCAAGAAAAGAGACATGCAATATTATTTCTTGTGTAATTATAGAAGCATTTTTAAAAACATAATGAGGTTGTGGAAATTGTTTTTTGAAGAGTTGTGGAGGAAAAGAAGGAAAATTATCTCATGATGGAACAAAAAGAATGAATCAAAATGTCTTTATGACAGGATAGGTGCAGTCCTGAAATTAGACATATGAGCATTAGATGTGCAGCTGCAACTGATGAATTTATAAATATTCCTTAGACATAACTAAAGAAAATATCAATCATTATGCCTGTGTAACATATTTGTATTTCATTTAAATGATTTCATGGTTCAATGTTTTTGCTGGTCTGCTGCAGACAATAGGAAAAAATTCATTTTATTTTTACATGTGCTACAGATTCTGAGCATTTTTCATTTTCTTTTGGCCACAGACAGAGATGGGATACTGGTCAAGAAAGCTTCAGTTTCTCTCTAAAATATCTCAGGAAAAGTGCTTGTTTGGTGTGTCTTATTAGGTATTTGTGATAAGCTGACCCACCAAAGCTGCTCTATTGCTTCCATCCTCAGCTGGGCAGGGAATAGAAAATAGAACAAAAGGCTCATGTGTTGACATAAAGGCAGGGAAACATCACTCACCAATAACCATCACAGGCAGAACAGACTCAACTTGGGGAAAAACATATTATTAATTATAGTAGAGTTGGATAATGAGAAATCCTAAAGCCGCCTTCCCTCTAGCCCTCCCTTCTTCCTGTATTTAACTTTTCCCCTGATTCCTATTACTTGCTTCCTGCAGTAGTGTAAGGGGACAGGGAAGTTGCAATCAGTTCATACACCTTGTCTCTGCTGCTACTTTCTCCTCAGGAGAAGGGCTCAGAACCATGGAAACACAGAATGGATTGGTTTGGAAGGGACCTTCAAAGATCATTTATGCCCAATGCCATGGGCAGGGATATAATTCATTAGATCAGGTTTCTCAGAGCTCCATCCAACCTGGCTTTGTGTGCTTCCACTGGTGACAGCCTCTCTGGACAAGCTATTGACTTGTCTCGCCATTGCCACTGTATTCCTCACAGTCCTTCCAGGCTCCATCTGGATGGATCTCCAGCCTGAGATCCATCCCATGGGAGGCAGTCCTCCACACATCATGAATCCTTCCCATGAGCTGCACTTCTCCAGGACAGCTCCAGGGAAGGTCTCTTCCACGGGCTGTAATGCTTTAGAAACAGCATGGCTCCCCTCTGGGATCACAAATCCTGCTAGCAAGCCTGCTTCTGCATGGGCTTCTGTCTTGACAGATCTACAAGTCCTGCCAAGAGCCTGTTCCAGCAGAGGTTTTCCACAGTGTCACAGCCTCCTTTGGGCATCCACCTGCTCTGATATGGGGCTCCTCCATGGGTTGCAGGTAAATCTCTGCACCGCCATGGACCTTCTTGGACATTGAGGACACAGCTCCTTCACCATGATCTGCACCATGGGCTGGAGATGAATCTGCACCATGGGCTGGAGATGAATCTGCTCTGGCACCTACAGCACCTTCTCCCGTTCCTTCTTTACTGATCTGAGTGTCTGCAGGGATGTTCCTCTCACATATTCTCACCCCTTTCTTAAATATTATCCCAAATACTGTCACTGATGGCTTTGGCCTTGGCTGGCATCAGGTCCATCCTGGAGCCAGCTGGCATTGGGTCTGTCAGACATGGGGGAAGATGTCAGAAGCTTCTGGCAGCTTCCCACAGAAACCACTTCTATAGCTCCCCTGCTACCAAACCTTGCCCCACCAGCCCAGTACAGCCCTTAAAGAGGTGACTGAGATGGATTTTCCTTCACGTTAACTTAGAATAAACTGAAGAGATTTTCTGGTGTTTGTTCATAGCACGGTTTAGTTCTTTTTTTTGAATTACTGAACTTGATCAGGCTATGCCTGATCAATTCCCTTCCACGGCAAACATAGAGCAAATATAGTTTCCATTCTTTCCTGGCACTCCATTTTTTTATTTTTTTAGTATATAAACTTTGGTACTTATGTTTTAAATTTGTTTGTGAAATAACACATTGAAGTAGAATTCCCACTTGTCAACTGTGAAGGGCAAAGAATGCTTTTTCTTGTGTACCCTTCTGGATAAATACATATTATATGGTCATTTGCTATAGTGAGGACTTAGCTTTAATAATCAGCTAGCACCAAATAACAAATAAGCAAATAGTGCCAAATAACTCAGTAGGAAGTTTTAATTTTCCTGCAATTAATTCAGCCAGCCTAATGTAAGTGACACTGAGTATGTTGAAGTACTTCACCAATTTTGTTGATATATTTTTCAGAGAGTGTTAACCATGCCTGAAGGACTCTGGTAAAATATATTAAAATTACACAGCATAATCACATCTGTGAAATTCTTGACAAAATAAAACTTCCCAGAGAGTAGCTGCCAACCTTGTACTCTCCCCTGGCATATTTTGAAAAAGGCTTCAACCTGATGAATAATATTCACAGTACAAGTTATGCTTCTTTGCAACTTGTGAGCTTGTCATCTTTGATTCTCATAAAATGTGTTGGTTCTCCACTGGAAATATTCTCACCATCTTTTTCTGTCTACTGATAACTTAGCAGCAAATCTGCAGTTTAAATTCCCTTAGGATTGTAAAATTCATAAGTCTAAATCTATCAGGGAAACTCTTGTGATTCTTTTTGTCATCTTTAGTTTTTATTTCTATCATTTTTTAAAAAATATTTTCAGCAAAATTGAATGTAAGTGTATTGTGGTGATGTGAAATATTTGTCTCTTCTCATAAACTGTAAAGCGTAAACAGTGGCAGTGCAAACTTTTTTGTTCCTTTGTTATTTGAAGATCAAGCAATTGGGGTTTTATTGTGACCTGACTGATTCTTTTATTTATTTGTGAAGAATATATATATATATATATAGATAGATACAGATCTGTCATAGGAAAAAATAAATATGTCAAAATGAAATAATAACCTTCACAACACATAGGAAATAAATGTGAAAAAACAGGCCAGCCATGGCAATAATTTTTTTAAAAAGATTTTGCAGAATAGTCATGTTTTGCTGAATACTTCATTTCAAAAAGTCTTTCACTCATTCTTTAATGAAGCCTACCTGCATGGCATCTTTTCCATGTTTATTGATCCAATATGTAAGGCTAAATGGTTTCCCAATTATCATAAATAGGCTCCAAATATACTTCAAAACTTTGATGGCATTGTTTGAATAGTTATCAGAGCCAAGTAGTGAGTTGCCTTTCATGGCAATGGAGAAAATGGAACAAAATGCAAATGAGACCTCCCCCCTCTTGGGATTTTGTTCAAAACAAAATATTTAGAAAAGTAAGCGCAATAAAAAGGACTAGTTAATTATGAATTGGAAACTCACTGTAGAATATGCAGTTTTTTAATATTAACAAAATCGAAGACCTTATATAATTTTTTTTTCTTATGACAAGTTAATTTTATTGTAGTTATATTTACTGCACTGAATCACAGTAAATGTGCCCTAGAGAATCCTGGAACTACTTCACTGAAGATTTAAAGTCTACTCTCATGCTGGAATCTGTAAAATGGGAATTACTCCTAATACTCAAAATCCACCAGGAAATCATAAGTATCTCTTTGCAAATGTTACTGTGTTTATTCCTGAAATATGTGTTGACACCCAGCTGGGTTGAAAGGGTGGTTCTAGGATTTACCTAGATCTATTTCTACAATGAAGTATCTGGAGGGGAATGCCTTTTAAACTCAGTAGCCCTCACTCAACAACTTCTCCTCACTACAGGTTTTTCTGAGCTTATAACATTTTAAATTAGGAAAACTCAAAAGTGATTACAGAGAAAGTAATAGAAATAAAAAGAATTTATTAGCATCTTTGCTCTTTCAACACTGTGTCGTTCTGAATGGGTTCAATTATTGTCAGCCAACTCTGAGTGATAAAACACTTGGCTTTTCTCCATTACCTATAAAACTTACCTTTTCAGCTTCCTTCCCTTAAGTGTCTCTTCTACTACTTCTCTACTACTCTTTTTTTTTCCTCAATCTTTCCTGTCCCTGACACACTCTATAATCTTGTTGCTTGGAGCTTTCCTGCTGGAGCATACCAAGTTTCCCTCCAAGCTGGAGCATTCTTCTTACTCATCTGTCTGATGGAGCTCATCTGTCCCAAGGTGGTTTAAGGAAAGCAGGTACCTGAGTGGTTTAGGGACTGACATGCTGAGTTGTGGCACAAACACAGTCTGTATGAGGTGTCTAAAAGTCCTACACTCATTAACCTCCTGCTCAGCTGTAGCTGTGCAATTGCTTCTGAAACCATTCTGAAAAGTGAATTGGTAAGATGAGGAGAGTTCTTTACAAGAGTGACTTAGTTTGGACCATTGCAGTCTTATGACTGAAATACAAGGTGTCTGGACTGTTTTGAGGACAGGACCTGGAAGATACTTGTCTCATGAAAGAAGGGATTATGGACCCTGAGAGTTAAGTCTCCAAGGAGAGCCTAAACAGAGAGGTACCTACAGCTGTGATTTTGAGACCAGTCAAGCACCAGTTATAACCATGGGTGGCAGCTGCTTGCCCTTGACTACAGACCACCTTATAATAAATGCCTACTGTTCTTATGTATAGGAAAATTCAAGCTATGTTTCTTGCAGTGCTGTGCTTAATTCAGTGAAATTCTCTGTCTGCTGAACTTGTTCTCTCCCTCAACAAGGTCAGAATTGTTTCTTTATTGGGTGTTTTAATCTCTTAAGGTATTATTTCTGTGGTGTGAAATCCCACAAGTGATGATAATTTCCAGAACTACTCTGCCTCTATTACCTCATTTTCTAATCACATCTTGACTCTTTATATATTCTGACCCCACAACGCACATAGTTTGCAAAAAAATCAGTATTCAGGCACATTCCAAAATTAATTAAACCATAAATTATTCCTGTCTATTTTTAATCAGTTCCTCAGCATTTTTGATCCAGTTTCAAACCAGTTATGACCAGCATTTATTTTTCAGTGTACATTGTGCTAATTCACAACATATATTGTAAAATAGAATTTCTGGATAAAAGTTCACTTTTGGTAAAGGTACTGAAAAAATCATACTGTTTTCTTTCAACCTAATTTATGGAATAACTTTTGGTTTTCCTCCTTCAACTTCAAAGGAAATAGTATTTCTTAGACAACAACCTGGCTCAACCTTCAATTCTGAGCAAGACTTTTAGACTTAAACAGTAGCTGAAGGTAGCATCTTCCAATTTTAGGGTAGCCTGCCAAAGTACAAAGAAGGTGCTGGTCTACTCTGTATTATCTCAAACACCATTGGTTTAATGAGGGTCTTGGACAAAGCAGAAATAGGTGGGCACATCTATTGCTTAAACAAAAACTCTCCATTTTCTGTGAATTAGGGTACTTTGCTATCCTTACAAATGTGCTTATGTACACAGGAGTCTCTGCTCACCAGACAGACTGCTGGGCTTCAGCAGAGCTCCACAGTCAGTTTTTGAACCTAATGCCATACAGAAAATGGCTGACATCTCAAATGAGGGCATTTTTTAGCAGAGGAACATGGTTATTTTTTAAGTTCCTTACTGCCATTTTTACATTTCATAAAGGCTTAGGTTGTTTTAAATCAAAGAAAAGTTATATGGTTTGGAGAGCTATTTTTGAAATAGCTCTTGAAATTTGAGTAGTAGGGACCTCAGGCAAGAACAATTCTCAATGTTAAGTAGGAGATTAAAGCTGAGGTATAAGATTTGCATAATGTAAAAGGTGTACGTCATTGTAAGTATCATTAATATTTTTTATTCCTTAGGCACTTAATAAAAGGACAACTTTAGAATTTGCCTTTGGGTAGTATCCCTTAACATAACAGCATATCAAAATATTATTTGTTTAATCGTATTTGACTTCTATTTCCCAGTTTAGTGGTGTTGTTTCCTCAAAGGAATTAGGAAACCATCTAAATTCTGCTAATGCTTCCAAAAAGACTTCTCATAAGTAGTTCTTCTAATCTTCAGTATCACCAGGCAGATAATATATGTCTTGATTTTTCTTTTGCAAAGGCTGTAAGATTTTAAGGAAGTCTCTGAAGCAGCAGATTATTGCTAGCACTTCACTGTGACCCTCAGTATGGCCTTTGATGAAAGGAATCTTTCTCTCTTTTTATCTCAGTGAACTCCAGGTGGTGGTTTGTCTCACAGACCAAATTCACAAGTTTTTATTAGACTTTTGTTTAATAAATGAACAATAAGAAATTTCAGAGTACTTTTCATTAATGAATGGGTTCATGGCCACAACATTTAAAAAAACTTGTAAATATGCCCACTCATTTGCCCAGGCAAGTGGGGCTGTGAAGGAATTAGGGTTTTTTTCTGTGGAGGTTAAGTGTGAAGTGGGGGGGCAAAAAGGAGATGAGAGTTGAGTGAAATACCATTTTGCTATGTATGATGTAAGTTGTATGTACAATATAAATTGTCTGGTATGATGTAAGTCATGCAAGGCAATGTTTTGCATAGACTGGAATTTTCCTTAGAAGCGTGGTTGAAATCATGGATGATCACTGTGAAATTAAAAGCTGCCATTTCTGAAGCATTTCTGCTTTCCATAGATGTGCTGTGAAATATGCTAACATTGAATAGGCTATGAAATTTGGCACCTTAGAGTCATAAACCATGTTTCATGCTGATGCTAAGGAAACACACTATTATGGACACCAAAATAAATAATTCAAGGTTCACTTTAGTAGGTCCTGAGAATGAAATCCAAAACATCTTCACTGTTCTTGCACGGCTTGTTGAAAGATTGAACTGAACTTCTGACATACCAGAGGGAGAGTTTTGTTTTTTTTGCAATGTATGCTATAATCCTTATTTATGTTGTTGTTAAGCCTTCAATGTTACCTTCTAATTCAAGCAGACAGAAAAGAAGCAACCTGAAAGGTATGATGATTAAGGGATTTTTACATCTTTGAGAACCTGTTTCCACACCCTGCCTGAGTTAGACAGAGTAATTGTGCTCTGTTGACTTTAGTTTTCTGTATTTCCAGCTGGATTCATTTTTTTCTTTTTTTTTCCCCTGACTTGCTGAGTCTATCACAGCAGTTGCTGGATCATAGCTCAGGTTTCACAGTGTTTCAATGGTGAAAAGAAGTGATTTGTACCTATAGTGTTTGTATATTCTGAATTTAGATACCCCAGTGAGGGTCCCAGTGAGACCACACAGAGTTGGACGTCTCTTATCATGGCATGACTCAAAATTGTTTTCTTTGAGACCCAAGGACAGGACAGACTCTAAGCCCTTCTCAGACTGTCTTTGGCTTTTCTGTCAGATGTCTCCTGAATGCAAAAGGATGAATAGTTCTATGTTTACAGTAGCTGAAGAGTTATGTGTGTGGATCTCTGTAGATATATGTGGGTTTTGAGTAAGCACTATTAATGATCCCATTGTGGTGAGGGTACTGTAGCCTAAGAGAAAAATATGTATGATATTTCCTACCATGGCATTGTTGAAAGGAAGAAGGAAGTGTGAAACAGAAATTAAAAATCAGGAGGTAAACCCCTAGCTTTCTTTCTACTGTTTCAGTCTGGGTTTCTTGTTTTGCTTTTTTTCTTTTTTTTCTTTTTTCCTTTGACATTTTACCTTTCATCTATTTTCCATGCTTTGTTCTGGAGTAAATGAGTTGTCTCTGCTTTAAACTAACAGTGCTGGTAAAGAAGAGGATCCTACCATGTTAAAGAGGTAGAACACCTTTGATATCCTAATTAAATTGTGTCCACAGATATTAGGGAACTGTTGAAGTTTAGTCAGGAAGGTACCTGCTTTTAACTTTTTTGAGTGGGACAACTAGTAGAGCTCTGACTGCGTGGATGGAGCTTAGTATGGGGACTACCTTGCTTATAAGCCTGTCAGTAAGAGCATTCACTGTAAATAAAAGCACATGCTGTACAGTGAGAGCCTTCTGCTCTTTTACAGAGACTTGGAGACTTCCAGCTAGAGAAAACTCTTGGGATCATTTTGTCTCACAGTTTTAAATCACCATGTGTTAGTATAATTATGTATATGGGGAGCAAATCGAGGGTAGGTGTTGTCTCCTGTTGCTGAATCATGCTGAGTGCAAATATCAGGGGATTATTGCAGAAGTGTGGAACTGTTTTGAATGTACAAAGATCTATCTATATGTTGCTCTTAAACAAAATATACAGCTAATTTAATTTAGAGAAAAGAGTTAAAAGTATTTGGGTAGAGAGGTAGGTGACGCTGAATGAGTTAGAAAGTAGAAAATAAAGATATGTGTCCTGTCTAATCAGTCCATGGTTGATAGGGACAAAAGTATTTTTGTGGTTTTTCATACAGAAGGAGTATTAAGTTATAAGAAAATTAAATTCCAGATTTATATTTTTCTTGTTTATTTGTTTTGAGGTTATTTGTAAGTTACTTTAATACTTTTGAGTTACTCTTATCATTTTTAGCCAGCCCCTAGCTTATACCCCCAATCTAAAATAATTGCCTATCGTCTGGTACTGAAAAATCCTCTGATTTTATGTCTGTATTAGCCTTTTGTAATTCTCTGATTGAAATACAGCTAAGAAAAAAGTCTCAGATGTATCTCAAATAAGAGACTCTCTACTTCTGTCCTGCTTATTCTGTCAGTAGTGGTCAACAGATGCTGGTTTAAAGAACAGTGATAAATAGATGCTGGTTTAAAGAGCACAGACAAGCAATTATTTAATTGCTCTCATCAGATTGTTCTCTGATCTTTACACAATTGTAAATTTAGTTAAAGGATACGTATGTATTAAGCACTAGTATGTAGTTTAACAGAAGAAACTTCAAAAGATCAAGGAGTTGCCTGTTTACAGACCCAAGAGAGGTTGCTTGGCAGGCTGCATGAATGTGAGAAAGAGAAAGCTGGATAACACTGTGTAAGAAACAGCAGTTCAATGCTTGGCTGAGCCAGTCTAGCTCGTTGTGACTACCTGGGACCCAGCCAATTCCCTTCACCCTGTTTTCCCCCTGTTTTCCTGACTTGAAGCCACTAGCTCCCACTGCTTACTCTCAGGCAAGTGAAACTCTTTTCTGGTGTTGTGTAACTCCCTAATCCATCAAAAATTACTGCATTTATCATCAGGCTCATTTTTCTGCTGGATTCTTCTTTGCATATCCTCAGTATGGAGTCCAGACAGGACCACTGCTGTGTCAGGAAGGGTGGGTTGAGAGGACCCAACAGGCATCTATTGATAAAGATTTCCCCTAGTATTATGTTGGTCTGATAATTCAGAAAATTATGGCTATGATAATGAGATTTTGATTGTCACATTACAAGAGTTTGGTCAAATTGAGGGATCAACAGATTGATAATTGCTGCAAACCAGAAAGTAAGAAAGAGCTGTGCAGCACTAACTGAAAACATCAAAATCTGACACTTATAAAGTGGCATC
Organism: Agelaius phoeniceus; assembly: GCF_051311805.1. Taxonomy (NCBI): domain Eukaryota; kingdom Metazoa; phylum Chordata; class Aves; order Passeriformes; family Icteridae; genus Agelaius; species Agelaius phoeniceus. The sequence continues at coordinate 79,022,356 of NC_135267.1, forward strand.
TACCTATTTAATGTTTAATGGTAATTACCAACATATTGGAAATTAGAAAATATTAATCTGTTTCTGGCTTTATTAAGAAAGATCTGTAATACTGAAAAAGATTACACAAGCTTTTGTTGCTCAACAGGTGCAATTCCATTGCATGTTTAGAAGCAATCTTTCCTTTAAAGAAAAACAATTCATCATGTTGTGATGGCATTTGTATCTTTTCTGCTTAACATCTTAGCAGGAATTCCTATAGACCTGTTTTTGAACATTTGGATTATCCAGCATTTACCAGTGTTGACAAATCCGTAAAAGATACTGAAGCAAATACTAGTGTAAATCTAATGTGAATAACACTTAAAGGAGTCTTTAATTTTTATAGTCTGGATGTTAATTCCTTTACAAAGTGTCTCTTAAGACATGAAACCAGTTATTGTAAGAACCATTGCTTTTCTCTTTCTTTCTGTTGTTAAGCTCTATGCATTGAATGACTTCTCAATGCAATCTGCATATATTTCTACCTTATGGAACCAAGTCAGATATTTTTATTTTGAAATGTTCAACACATTGAGTTTTTTGTCTTAAGATATGAATTTTTTCCCACCAGTTGAAGCTTTTTTCTCTCTTCCTTGCATCCTTCCTATATTTCAAGATCATAGGAATAATTAAGATTAAAGCTGTACACATCAGCTACAATTGTGTATTTATTTATACACTATTGATAAGAAAGTGTTGAGCCAATGATTCTGGACTAGAACACAGATGTGGAAATAGAAATCATCTCTCTATATCCTCTTCATGATTATATTATTTTCACAGCAGATTTGACGGAGAAACTGGATACTTTGGCCAATCATTTTCAATACTCTATTTCAGGATTTCCTTGTCTGATATTTTTGCCAGCACAATTTGGAATAGAAATTTATGAAGGGGAAGTACATTTTAATCTAGTGTCTTCACATTGTATTCAGTTATATTTAGTCTGATTATAAATGAAAGAAATAATATATTAAAATAAAAAAGAATATATGTCACTTATACAGCCACGGATATAGCTGACAAAAACCTATTAATTGGTCCAGGCATCAAAAATTCTTCTGTTGCTGCTACAAATTTTCATGATTTCTCTTGAGCAGTTGATTAAACATTTAGATGTTTAATTTACACTGGAAACTGGAAAAGTTCAGAGAGCTCTTAAGTTCCTCTATTTCTATATAGAAATGCACAAAGAGGTTATTTCAACTAGTACCAGTACTAACTTACATTGTTTGTGTTACAGGGACATTTGGTAGATAGAGGCATGAGTATCCTGTTTATCTTCATCAACAAATATTCCAATTAAATTACATTTCTCTTTGTGGATCCTGTACTGGAACATGTAGAGCAGAAGGTAAACAGGATTGAAGCACAAGGAAAACTAAAGAACACTAACTAAGAAGGAAGTGTTTTGCTTCCTCAAAAAAAAAAAGAGACAAATTCAGATGGAGAGGACAACTTGACTAGTGCTACACTTGCACAAACTTTTAGGTATGCATACCAGCAAAATTCAGGGTGCCTAAAATACAGATCCACACTGAAAAAAATCTATAAAGGTCAGAAAGCTGTGTAAATTTTATGTAATGTTATATATGATAACTATGGAAATGAAGAAAAAAGGCAAAATTCAGATCTTCATCAGTGAAAAGAAGATATGGGAAGCAGGTGAGCCATTCTTCTATGAATTAAAGAAGAATGGGAATGCCATTTCCAAAGAGGAGAAGAATTTTTATGTTTAGATTAGTGTGGGACTGGGTAGATGTGTGCTCTTTATAGAGGAGTTGGTGCTGGGCCCGAGGTCAGTAGGTGCCAATTCACACAGACCCAGGGTGCCGATGTGCCAGGGCAGGAACCTGGGTGCAGCCACCCTGCACACGGCTCAGCCTGGACATCTGCTGGCACTTGGCTTCTGCCCTCTGCCTCTGTGGCATAATTTAAATCTTCTGGCAGCTTGTTACATCAGAGGCCCTCAAACAATAAAAGGCTACCTTACAAAGTAGTGATTTTTAGCACAACACCTATGGACTTTCTGGATTTCCAGTTAGTCACACTTCTGTTGAGTTTGTGACGGTCCCAAGGATGAGGTGAGAGATGAGAATCTGACTCCATGTTCTCAGAAGGCTGATATGATTGATATGATATGATATGAATGCTTTACTAAAACTATACTGAAGAAAGAGAAGGATACAGACAGAAGGCTTAACAAGAATCAATAATAAAAACTCGTGACTGACTCCTCAGAGTCTGACACAGCTGATGGTGATTGGTCATTAAGTAAAACAATTCACATGTTTGGATAAACAATCTCCAGAGCACATTTCAGAGCAGCAAACACAGGAGAAGCTGAGGCTTCTCATCTTCCCAGGAGAAAAAAACATGGTGAAGGGATTTTTCAGAAATGATAGTGACACACTTCTTTCTACTTTGTCCCCTCATTTCCTATTTACACTACATGCTTATAAATATTTTATTCCTTAGCTCTTACTATCTCTTACTACATTTTCTTATTAAACTGCTCATTGATGTTTGTGAGTTTTCCTGGTTTTTAACATCTGTATCAATTTATTGTAACATCTGTTTATGATTTCTTGAATGTTCCTTACTATTTCTTAACATTCCATCTTCTTTTCCTTTATGCACTAGCAGTCATAACTCTTTAAACCTTACTCATTTAAAAAAAATGCATTGTTTTCTCAACAAATCTGTTCCTTGGATAAAAGGACTCCCAAAAATGGGCACCAAAACTGACTATTGAACTGAATAATTTCTTCAATGCTATCACTTTCCTTCCTAGTAAAAAAGTGATCCAGATTTACTTTTCCCTGCTTAGGTTTTGTATTCCCTACATAATACTTTTAAGTCAGTAAACAGAATTGTGTGAACAGGAAGAGAGCAAAACTATTTTTAAAAAATCTGAAGCATACAGAAATACACGTTTGTCCAGTTGCATCTTTCTTTGCTGGGACAAAAATCTACTGTCCTTGTGTGTAAAATTTAGATAACCGCTCACTCAAATAACTAAAGACTTCAACAGGTCTTTATGATAATATCTAAAAGATAAGTTAGGCCATGGAAATGCCTCTAGCAACCTTCCACGCTTTTTACCAGCTTAGATTATAATGAAAAGCCCTTTCCTTAGTGTTTTTCAGGCATGTTTTGTCCTTTTCCCTCCCTCTGTATATCATGTCAGCCATGTACTTTGTTATTGCTGGAAATTGCTACTGCAACTTTAGGATTAACATCTTGAGCCAAGAACTCTCTTTTTATTAGATCTCTCTATAAAGAGTATTACATTTTAAAATATGAAAGTAACATTGTTTTGCTGAGTATGCCCTTCAAATAGAGAAACAATAACTTGTTTTAGGGAGAACAAAAAAGAACAAATGTTACTATGTGCAATTTTATAAACCAAGATATGAAAAAAACAAATATGATCCTTTATGTTCAAGTGTCTTGTTTCCAATCTGAACTAATACTTGCCTTAGAAAAGTGACAGGAAAAAACCCTGTGTAGAGGAGGGCTGGAAGAGCAGGAATTAGTGCCTGCAAACATCTGGCAGCAGACCCAACTTTTGTGTCCCCAGATTGGATCATAATACCTAGAAAATGACCAGTAGGTATTTAGCAATGTGTGTTGATGAAGGAGTGGATATAGGGTGGCTAAATCTGGTCTGCTGCTTACAGAACACAGTGTTCAGCTCCAAGAGGTACAGACTTTGTTCTGAGATGGCTACAGGCTCTGCAGAGGTGTGCATGAAAGGAGCAATGGCCAGGCCATCTGATGCTACCATAAAAGCAAATGTCATTTGTGGTGCTGCACGCCCGTGGTGGCGCAGCCGCCTGTGGGCAGTGCCGCACGATGTGTGTGCAGACAGGATCCTCAACATGTCAGCTCATCCCTGGGCTGCTCCTGTGTCCTCAGCACAAGGATGCATCAACATGCTGTGGATATGGTAGCATTTGGGCTATAGGGAGGACTTGTGCCCAGCTATGGCATTCAGAATGTCCCTTATGGCTTCCAAGGGCATACACAATAAAGCTGACATTCTATCACAGCATATTCTGAAATTCTGCCATGTTCTCCCCTGTATTCTCCTTTCAGTTCTCTTCTCCATCCCAGAGAGTGTTTGTGTAAATTCCCCAAGCTCTCATATTAAATTTCTAAGCAGTGTCCACTAGCTCTGGGATTTACCAGACTTGATTTTTTATTTTCTGAACTATATTATCATATATTAGGCTTCAGCACAAGAGCTGGATTGTTATTAAAAAGAAAGAAAGCCCATACCAGGAGGCCTCGCACCCTTTAATTCTCAAAGTTGGTTTTGTTTATTTACTATTTATTAACAGATTATAGATTACCTTATAAGATGTCTTAAGTTTGGGGAAAGTAATAAAAAATATATGAGCTTCACATCATGGAGCATGATATTCCAATTAGAAAACTAACAGACACTTGACATAAAATATTAAGACACCCAGCTGTTATAACACAAAGTGCTGTCATTTGACTATTTAGACTTTGTTCTGAGATGACTTCAGATAGCTCAGAACCAGATTTTAATTTTGTAACATTCTGCATGTTCCCATGATGGATTGAGCCAACTGCATCTTGTCTCTTTTGTTTACTCTGGATATATGGACATATGACCATCTTAGCTGCTAATGAGGTCTGTGGAAATGACAATTTGTCCGTTCATCTGTGTCCAATTCCATACCAGTGCGGTAACAGCTGAGACCCTGTAAAAGGAACATCCTTCTAAATATGACCATCTAGCAAATAGAATAGCATGAATAATATATCTCAGATGATTATGACACAGCAAATTCCAACTTTTTCTTATGTCTGGGAAAATATTTCAAGTTTTCAATTTTTTCAGACCTCTGAAATTGAAATTGCCACTGTCTTAATCACTTCTAAACACAAACAGGAATGACTTTTAAACACAAATAGGAATGGGTTCATCATAGACATTCCCCTATATGAGCTGGCTTTTGCTGTCCTTCATTCAAGTTTTAAAAACACCCTAGTCTGTCTGTTCTCATTAAGGGACAGCCAAGTAATGCAAAAAGAAAAGAAGACATAATTTCTGTCAAGATACATTTGTCTTGGAATAAAGAAAAAGGACAGAATAATATACTATAACCTGGTATGGATTAGAGGAAAAATAGATTTTTACATCTCCTTACAGGTGTTCCACATGGTTTATGCTATAACTTTTAGTGACACAGCCAGATTCCTGTTTTTCTCAGAATAGTCAGGATTTTATAAAGGTAGGCTCTCAGTTTTCCAACCTTTTTCACAAAAATTTTACTTCCAAGAATTTTTATTGCATAGTGTTTATGTTTTAAGAAAAATATACAGAAAATTGAGACAACCAAGTAAATAACACATCTGAAATATAAGTTAATTTGCTTACAAAAACACAACATTTTAAGGATGCATTCTTTAATCTTTTTAAAGGGCACTTTGGGAGTACGTACACTTGTTTGCTCAATCCTCTTTTATTTATGGAAACAAAAGATATTTCTTTCATCTTTTGAAAAAGAGCTTCCATCACAGTGCTGCAGATGGTTCTGTTATTGAAGGAAGCAGTGATCCTATAGGGGAAAATTTAATTATGTAATTTATTAAGTCAATAATTAAAGCCTTTACTGGGCCTGAGAACTGAAAAAAAATTGGAAATCAGTGACAGATTTGAAATCACTTATATATTCCAATACATCTTACAGACCTTTGCCACGTCAAATAACAGGGTAACCGATGTTGCACTATGTTACAATCATCCCTTGTCAAACTCAGGGAGGAAGTGAAGTGCTTGGGAAGCGCTTTGCCATCTAGTTTCATTTATATTTTCTAACAGAGATTGTAGCTTCCAGGTTCCATTGTGGTTCAGAGAAAGGAAAGTGCTCTTGTGGCCTTTGGCTTTTATATTTTCTTTGATCATGACTATTTCTCACATTTCTCTTTCCGTCTGACTTTGGCATCATTCTCCCTTTTTGTCTCATTTGGTGTCTAGTCCCTGTCTACTTGTGGAATTTCTCCCTGTGGCTATTTGCCCAGGCTTTTTCTTAAAGTCCTGTTGTCCTTGTCTGACAACTTGTTTATTGAACTTCATGTATCATTAAGCTCTGAGCCCATTTCTCACATTCATAGTCCAATATCCTGTTCCAGTTACTGACCTTTTGTACCACCACCACCAAGTTCATTATCATCAAAAGTATTTCTAATGAGGCAAAAACACTGCATTTTTCTTTAGTCTCATTCTTACAAGGATCTGAATTCTTTAAGCTGAGATTTTTCTCTGAACATTGACCCTTACACAAAATTCTGCTTGAAAAAAAAGAAAAAAAGGATTTCAGATACTTAAAATGTACCATTCTATTATGAAAAATGTAAACCTGTAAACCAGACCAAAGTAATGACTGATGTAGAGGAACTGCCACAATTAAACCCTCAGCCTACAGGATATTTTCATTAAATGCTTTTGTATGTTTTATACCTCATCCCTGTGAAAAAAAACAAACAAACAAAACTCTTCAAAACAAATGTAAATTAATGTCTAATAGGAATTTGTTTATTAAATTTTCACAGCAGGTAATAGGAATCTTCATTTTTAGTTTCTCCCCAGGTTCAGTAATTACTATTGAAAATTATATTAATGCCACATATTTATGAAGCACATTTGTGTGTATATTCTAAGGCCTTTATATGTATTTGTAAGCTGGTATCTCAAGATTGAAATAATTGAGCTGAAACAAAGCATGACAAAAATTTGCTGAAGTGTTCTTGACCAGAGTACAATTATTGTCCTCTGCATATCCATACATTAACATTCCAAAATTACAGGAATTTAGCAAATTTTCTTCCTTAGAAAAAGATGTCATCATGCCTTTCAATATTGCAAAGCATATTTATCATGACAATTCTCATATACAAACCTCAAGAAAATAACAGTAGACTCTACCATTCTGTCTGTTTTGCATAAAATCAGGCACTGTCTTTCTAGTGCTAGTTTAAAACACTAAAATCTTCTTAGGAACAAGGCTTTGCAATTTTGTATCTTGCAGTAATTTAAGGATCATTATAAATATGCAGCTTCTAAATTCTTAATGTGATTTGAAGTGAAATATAATATGAAATTAGTTTTCTTTTACTTACTGTCAGCAGAAAAATGGAATAGTGTTTTAGTGACTAATCTTCTCTTCATAATGACACAAAGTTATTGGTTTCTTAAAAGATTAGCATATTTACTTTCATGGCTCACATCTTCGAGACCTTTGTTATTAGTTGCAAAATCTGTTATTGAGGCCATGTTAGAGGAGAAAAATCAAAAAGAAAGACATTTTGAAAGATTTGCCTTAGGAGTAAATGGTGGAAAACTTTAGCTTGAGCCTTAACCTGGTAGCTACTGGTAATTTCCAAATGAGAAAGCATCATATTTACTTTCTCTCCAGCCTCCAGTTAGCAAAATTTTGCCTCTTTTCATCACAAACACGATGAAAATGTTAAATGTTTGCATTTATCATACTTAAGTGTTCTCTAAAAAGAGAATTTTCTCATCCTTTGTTTACTAACACCTCATGCAGGAAGGAAAGTCTTTACCAAATCTGCCAATCTGTTTTGTAGGCATCATGTCAGATATAATAATAGTTAAAAAAACAAACCAAACAAAACACTCAGGATAAATATAAAGAGCAGAATGGGAAGGAGTCCTTACACAGTGCTGGCTTTAAGAGATAAATTATCTGCTTCCCTGTCTGATGGTGATTTTCTAATCCTCACACACATCCCCCTCAACCTACCTGCACCTTAAGACAAGGCAGCTGCATAGAAATAAAATATAAGATGTTGTATGAAAAATTAAGTCTTTCTTATATCTGGCATTTTTATCAGATGCTTCCTTAGTATTTAAAGGTGAATAATCATTCTTTCATCATCTTCTGTGTGCCATTCATGACTATATAGCTCCCCTCCACCCTGGAACCTTTTACTCCCCAAGTCAGCACTGACAAATCAGCAGCTTTTCTCCAGCATTCTCCTAACACACTACAACTCTGCCACTTTTGCACTGAGTAGGATCAAGTCAAAATATGTTCCTAAAACCCAGTAGGTTGAGTCCCTGATGGTTGATTCCTCCTGCCTGTCTTCATCTGTGCTCACATATATTGCCCATGTGAGAAGGCATCATGGCAAGGTGGGGATCTGTGATGGTCCTGGCACTTGATTCTCCTGGATTCACCTGAAAACTTTCCTGCCATGAAGCTTCTCTCCCTAGCAGCCCAGGAGCTGAGCACCTGGTTGAGCAGCTTAGGTGCAGTCTGCCCCTAGAGCTAAAAATTGCACTTATGGATTTATCTAAATGAAGCTCTTTGTCTCTTTAGTTCTCCTCTGTCGGGGATATTCAAGACAAGATTCTTTCTCTAAATAGCAGGAACAACCTGATGCATACTTAGGAAGCAAACACAGGCATAGCACTTTGTGTGGGGAGCATAAGGCTCCAGTTACTTGCATATAAATTTAATTTAATTTTTAACTTTTTTGCCTTTTCTCTTAAGGTGGTTTTATTTATGTTTATTGTGTTTTTTTCCCCTGAGGAGTCAAAAATGGGAATTTTGCAGCCTCTGTCTCTCCTAAGGAAATCATTATATATTCAACCTCTTGTTGCTGCAGCAGCTCACTCTGTTCTGGAGCTCTGTCACTGTGTGTTGGCCCTAGTAGGCTGTGAGACTTTTGGAATGACATTTATTTGTACAAAATGAGGATCTTGTTCAAATATATTGAAACCTTGGTTGCTGTCCAGCTTTAGCAGCAGAAAACATTGTATTTTCTCAGAATTTCTTTTTCCCCCGCAGTCCTAGGTAGTGTTTAAAATGAGCCTTCAGACTGAATAGTTCTCATTGCATTTTGGGCTCAAGGAGACTAAGCAAGTCTTATGGGGAAAATATTATGGACTTGGAATGTTACTAGATTTAATTTATTGTCAATTAACAAAAAACTTCAGAGCACTGAGTTGGGTATTGAGTCAAAAAAAGAAAACATAAATAAAAACTTTGTCTTCCCCTTCCTAATCTAAGTTCCCGTGTTTTCACTGCTGGTTGTGGTCTGTCCCTCGTTTGTGATGTAATGGGCAGCACAGGTGATGCACTTCTTTGGAGTCAAGTCCATAATGGCTTCTGGCTGACACTCCTTTCTGGTTTTATTTTGCTCTTTATGTCCCTGCCTGACAAGGTTCACCTGTGGGTTTCAGTCCCTCAGAGTTGTTCCTCCACAGTGAGGGGTGCCCATGGGCTTCAGTCCTTCAGAGCTCTCCTCACCCTGGCAGAGTTTGCCCCTCTCAGCTGAAGTTTGCTACAAAAAACCCCTTTTGGCATGGGGACAAGAAATCCTTTGGCTGTGTGACCTCCACAGCACGTGGAGCAGCAGCACATCTCCATCTGTCCCATCAGTCATCTGCCTCCAGCCATGGTCTCCATGTGCATCTTCCTCACCCTGATGCCTGCAAGTATTTCATGAGTGGGCTGGAGCTGGGGTGCTGCCAGCTCATCTGCCTGGCTGCAGGGCTGGCACTCTGTGTGTTTTGTCACCCAGTCCAAAGGTGGCTGGGCTCAGCTGTGACTGGCATGTGGCAGGTTGAGGCCTCTCCTTGCACAGCTCCCCACTGCAGACCATTCCTCTGTTTAGAAATATTTGCAAATGCAAGAATGCCCTGTAAGAAGGAATATTTGCACATTCTTGTGCAAATGTTGTGCATGTGCAAAAAGATGTGCGCACTTGCTTTCCTACTTTGTCGCTATCAGGCACAAATATTTCTACTATTTGGAGCTCTGCAGGGCCATGCTATATCCTTCACAGTTACTTGTTATTTCCTGATTGATGGAGATGCAGCCACAGTCATCTGTAAAATGATATTCATGTACCTTCTGCCAAGAAAGGGAAAAAAAAACAAAACAGCAAAGGAGAGAGAGAAAACTTTGTCTGATAAGACTGAAATCAGAACAAGATTGCTTTTGATAAAAGATTGATGAAGAGGCATTCACTGCTTGCAGGAGAAAACATTTGTGAAAACAATTGATATTGGAGGCTTTTGATAAGACACGCAAAAAAAAATTTCATTTTAATATTTATCACTTGTTCTGAAATAGATAGGCAGCTTCAGCATGATGAGGTCATGAAATAAGAAATTGGTTCAGGCAAATTCATTACTTCTTTTTCTGTTTTTGATATTAGTTTGCCTCTTTGCAGCTTTATATAATGTATTTTTTCTGTCATCTTTAATAAAATACTTGGGTGCCCATCTGGTATGAAAGTAGGTATAAAAATATTTTTCAGAGCAAAGAGGGCCTAAGTTAACACACTAAGAGTCAGTATTTGTAAACCATATTAGAGATAAGCTCAGTAAGATCAATCCTCTTCTATGGATTTGGGTTAAATTACATTGACTGCTGCCAGGGCAGTCTGCCCTATTTAGTTTTTTTGTTTGGTGATTTTTTTGTTGTTGTTTGTTTGTTCATTCATTTTCTAAATCCATTAAATAGACCTTGAGGGTTTAAATCAATAAAAGAAATTATTTTTGCAGATATTCTGCAATATTCTTGTAGAATTCTTGTTTCTTGTGGGACTTGATTTTATCTCTAATTTAAATACAAAATAGGAAAATAAATATAAAATGCAAGAGCAGGGAAAGAAAAGGGTTCCATGAAGCATCATCCATTAAAACTGCACCACACTGTATTACAGTTTAGTCTAGACACTAGCTGTGCAGATGCTGCCACACATCTTAGCAGGGTTTTTTCTTATTTCTCCAGGAACATTGCAGGGCTGCTACAATAATCAAATGCTTGAGGTCAGACCAGAAGAGCATCTGTAGAAAGGGTTGTGAGTCATATACAATTGCTAGTACCAGAGAAAACTTTTCTAGAAGAGGATACTTGAAATACTTGAAAATACTTGAACTGCTGATGTGAGAGAGAAAATCAGTGAATAACATGATAAGCATATCTAAAAGAATGGCTATAAAGAGACTAGATTTTATAAATTTTCATTCATCTGTTTTATGTGTGTGATGTAGTGGGAGTTGGTAGTTTCAGCACAAATGTCATACAGCTACTGTGGTGGCAGCCCCATTGGGATTTAGGCAGTGGATTTCCTCAAATTTTTCCATTTGTGTTCCAAAGCCATGTATCTATTTACAAATAATAAAAATATCTAGAAAGGCTAGGAAATTAATCGGTGCTAACAGTAAATGTAGGCCTAAGATTTGGCTGTAACCGCCTTCTGCAGTTTCTTATAAATTCCCTTAAAGTTGCTGGTGGTGGGTGAGATGGAGACCCTTTTGAGTCATTCACTGTACCTATTACTCTTCCTTGTTAGCAAATTACTCTTCTAGACCACAACAGTTCATTAACTGAGCTTTGTATTGTAATCCTCGTATTTCTTGCTGCCCCAAAATTCTTCCTACAAAAATATAATATTTTAGTGGTCTTTAAAACTACAAAGATCACCATTAAGCAGTAAGATGAAAACTAAAAATTATCTTTTCTTACAATTAAAAGGACTCTAGAGTGAAAATTGTTGCACTTCATTGAGGAAGGCATTTGAAGAGTCTGTTTTGCAGCTCAGAGGGAAAAGACATCTCACAGGATGTTAGGAATTTATGAAAGTAATTAATGATGTTTTACTGAATACTAGATTAAATATTAGCTCAGAAAACTAAATGAATGTCCTGAGTAAAAGAAAGAGCTGCCCCTGGGCTTCAAACATTTGCATATGTTCATTTAGAAAAACCTTCAAGTGTAACTTAAATATGTATAACTATGTTTTCATCTTTATCACTCACTGATTTGTGCAGCTTGTGGAGCACAGATTAAATTGGCTTTTTCTTTTAATAATGACAAGGCAGATTTTAGTTGTGAATTGCATCATTATGTCTTTGTGGGTGTATCAGTGCTGCCTGCATAAGTGATGCATTGGTGTTTGTCCTAAGCCAAGCTGAGTCTGCTTTCTGTGCCTTTTTGTTCTGCACGTGTCCTGGGTGCCAGAGGAGGGCAGAGGATTGCCCATCCCACAAGGTCTCCCACAAACTCCTGAAATACTGAAGTGTAGCACACTCGTCTTCGAGAGCACTAAACTCCTGCAGTAGAACCTGTATGATTTTTAAAGACTTTTGGGTTTTTTACATTAAGCTTTATGGTGCAAAATTCCACAATTTTTATGAGTGCCTTGTGGCTGTATCTTAAATGGTGATAAATAGCAACAAATGCTCTCAGGCAGCTTGCATTCGGAGTGTGAGTGTGCAGCTTGCTGGAACTTGAATACATAGCTTGGGTGCTGCATCTCCAGAAGCAGCTAAATCAGTGCTAAAATCTGAAGAGATGGAGCTCTAGCCCTGCAGAGGAATCTCTCATCCTGCTTGTTTTGTGTGAAAGCCCCATCCCTCCATACCTAGAAAATAATATTGAACTGGCAGTACCTTGTGACAACCAGCATCCAAAGTCTGAAAATGGATCCTAATTATTTCCAAATAACATTGCAAACTTTCACCCAATTTGTTTCTTCCTCCCTTTCTCAGTTAATGGACAAGTGAAAGAAGCAAAAGAAAAAGTAAAAGTAAAGGAATTCTTGCTGGTTGAAATTTACCTAAAGGTATGAAAGCCCTGGGTGCTCTGAAGAACTGTGACTAGAACCCGAGTAAAATCAATTGGCATCCCGTATTTAAATTAAAAAATCTTTCTAAACATTTCAGAGATAGAAAAAGAAATAATGTATTTAAATTTGCACATTTTAGCTTCTCTCCTTTGTGTTTAACTTACAGAAATATACCAGCCTTGAATAAGGATAACTCCTTAATTTGGTGGAAAAATGGGGAAGCTCCCAGATCTGTGGCACTCCATATACACTCATATGTTTCCCCTGCATCTTTTGTCCTCTTAAATCCAGTGGCAGCTTATTTGAAGAAAGGACAATTTTTTTCTATACTTATAGAGGGTTTCAGCTTTCTATCCTTTTAATTGCAGCCAGCCAAGTTTAGCATCATTCAAATGGACACTGATAAAAGCATGCAAAGATAAGCTCCAGATCACTCAACTGCGAACTTGTGAAGACACACATGCTGTCATTGAGTTTCAAAACTTTTCTCACTCAAGGCAATGAGGATGAAAACAAAGAAAATTAAAAAAAAAAAAGAAATGTGACTATGTTTTATAATTGGCATGTTTTTAGTCCCTTTTTAAGAGGGACCTAAGTTGAGTCTGGACAAGATCAAAGAGTTTTAGGAAGATGAATTTGTAGCGTCTGTACTACAAATTTGAATGTTGATTCTTGCAGGAATAAGAGGATTGTCGCCTTTTACTTCTCAGTAAAGTGAGAATTCCAGGACAGTTAAAGCTGATCCCTGACTGAATTCAGAAAATGTTCTAAGACCATGAAACTGTAATTAATGCCAAGAGGTGCTCCGAGGGTAAGGGGTGCATCTTGCCCATTGGAGCATGCATCCAGTCTGATAAAAAGTGTGCTACGAGGGACGATGCTTGCTGTGTCTCATGACAAACCCTGTCACATAGAGCTAGAAGTTGTGCTGGTACTCTCTCTGCTTTCTCTTATTGAAGTGTGACAGTCATTGGCTTTATCTTGGATTTTTTTCTGCCCTTTATTATAAGGCTGAATAACCTGTTTTCTGGCTTTAAAATGTGTCTGTACTGTACAGCTTGTACATCTTTAAGACAGAGATGATTTACAAGTCCAGACTTACAAAGCTTAATTCCCATTGCTAAGGAAAGTTCAAAGGAGTTTATAGCCTTTCTTGGCACAATTGTTAACAAGACATTTGTTTTTTTAATGATAGATTTTTTAAATTGATTTTTAGTGGAGCTAGCCAAGCAAACCAGGTCTGATTCTCTGGGGAAAGCCCTCTGATACACTACCAGGTTTTACCTGATACACCAGCAGAAAATTAACAATTGTAAACCTGTTGAATCTCCACGCTCTAGGAAAAAATGGTCAAGTGATCTTTTAAACAGAAGTGATTTAGTTTTGAAGAAAGGACAGCATACAATTGCTGATCTTCATTTAGTTATTTTATGGTACTTTATGTATTTCCTTTACTCTCTGTAAATGTAGGCAAGTGTAACTTCCAGCAAATCACTGCACAGAAGTATGCAACTAGACAGCAGTTGTGGCTGTTTTAATAAAGCTATTACCTTTAATCAGCAGTAATACCCCCCTGTGAAATAATCTGAAATATGGCTGCTGATGCCTTTGATGAGAGCTCAGAATCAGAAAATGAATATGTGTCTGGACTAGTGTCTTAGTTTGGAATAGGAGTCAACTTTGGATTAGATCTCCTTATCATCCCCATTTACCATGTTTTTATTGCATCGTAGGAGCATCCTCAGAGCAAATAAAGTAGACGCCTTTTGATTGAAACTAAACAGGGAGATGAATTTCAGAACTTCATTTATAAAAGTTACAAAAGAGAGCCAAGAGTAGAGGTAGACTAAACTCAAAACATCCCCAAACTTTATAGTTTGTATGTCAGGTTCTTGACACAAACCATTTTGCTGTGAAGAGCTACTTCTTTTGGTCTGCAGTAGTTGGTAGTGCAAATTAGGTTGCTTGCTTGCCTGTTTGTTGACTCAGACAAGCCTGACAGGCTTGGAGAAATCTCCATCTCAGTAAAACTTAAAATTTTTGAAACCTTGGCACTTCTCAATTTTACAGCATTTTTTCCTTCTCCATGAATGCTCATAGACATTCCTCCTGCATGTGTTTTCAGCATCCATATCTGGATCTGAATTGAAATGACACAATTTCTCATCCAAATGGAAAAGTCTTCATATTCCAGAATTTTTAGCAAAGAGTTTGGACTTACATGTGACGTGCCTATGAAAAGCATATGCTGTAAACTGAATGTATGCAGAAGAATGCTATGATACAAAAATCTTCAAAGTAATTTTCAGGAACCTGTGAGTCTTAATAAGCTATGTTTTTCTAACTAAATCTGAATACTGAACCTCTCTATCAGCACTTAATGCTATATCATTGAAGATTTCTGTATCAGAATTGAATTACCTCAGGGAAAAATTGAATATTTTTTTTCTGGGGATGGGTAAAAACACACTCTTAAAGCAGGTTTTTTATTTTAAACTGTTTAATGGGTCATAATTCTCTGGTTGTGATGTTCAAAGACATCTTTCGTCTGTGACTCAACAAGGTGTTCTCATCTCCCTTTTATAATGCTATGTTTAATATATATGTTGGTTATTTAGCAGAATCAGTCTGAATTCATTTATTGTCATGTCTTCCATTTAGGCCAGATGTTTTTTGAAAAAAAATCACACAGGTTACTTAGAAGTATAGAAACGATCTTTTCATTTGAATATCAAATTTTAATTATTTCTATTATATCTTCATAGCATTCACCTTGTTTCTATCAGTGTGTAATTATGATTTTGGCTGGGATAGTGTTCATTTTCTTCCCAGTAGCTGGTGCAGTGCAGTGTTTTGGAATTAGGATGAGAATAACATTGTTAACATGCTGACATTTCAGTTCTTGCTAATGAAGGTTTACACAGTGTAAAGAGCTTTTCAGCTCCTCACCCCACCCCAGCAGTGAGCAGGCTGTGGGGGCAGAAGTAGCTGTGAGGAGACACAGCCACAGAAACTGTCCCAAACAGAACAAAGGGATATTTCACACTTGATGGCCTCTTGTATCCACCTGTATATAAACAAGGGGGAAAGCTGGCCATGTGCTGCTGCTCAGGAACTGAGCTGCATCCATTGGTGGTGGTGAGCAATTGTGTTGTGTATCACTGGATTTATTATTATTGAGGTTCTCCCCCTTTCTTTTCTGTCCTCATAAACTATCTTTATCTCAACTCAGAAGTTTGACTTTTCTTCCCAATCTCACCCTCCCATCCCACTGAGGAGTAGGGTGGGTGCAGAGAATTGAAGGAGTGGCTGTGGGATGTTTAGCTGCCTGCCAGGCCAAACCCCAACATGAGTGTTCTCCCTTTTAAAATTAGGCATGATTTCATAAGGGGTGGGAATAAATGAGGTGACAAACTCTGCCCATATGTACTGGGCACAGGGATTAATTTGTTGTAAGAGTGCTTTCTGATATTGTATGGATGCCCCATTAGGGATTGGGAAGAATCTATAAACTGTGTCTTCTGTAACATACCTAACTATATGTCTGGCAAACTAGTCCTAAAGTAAAGTCCAGTTGGATGTGTAGATGTGCTGCACATTATTGCACTGCACAGATTTTCCAGCATTATCCTGCTGGCATATTTTGGTAGGCACAGCCCAAAAATCAAATCTAAGACCATTTTCACCTGTTATAGAAAATGCTAATTTAAAAGCAAGTCTTCAAGTAAAATTAGGGAAAGCTCTGGAAAATATTTGATGTCTTGTCTGTGTGTATACTAGGAATTTAAGAAGTTACCAAGTAGGGCCACATAGGGTGCTCACTAGGCTTTATTTACAGCTGTTCTCATAGCAGCTGCTCAAACTGATATATAGATGCATGAACTGGGACAAGTAGAAGACCAAAGTGTTCCTTGGTTTGGATGTATACCAGTTTCTGGCCATAAAGCATGAAAAAGGCATCTGTGAATGACTAGTTGAAGTAATTACAATAAATATTTATAACTAATAAACTTTTGACACTCTAGATAATAAATTCAGGAAAAATTTGCTTTCTACAGTGGAGTATTTACAACACATAGGAATTCTTTCTGAGTTCTTTGGAGAAGGGAATTTTCCAAATTCATTTCTGCAGCTTTCTAGCTGCTGAAGTGCCCCATCTGCATGAGAGACTACTGAAGTCTTTAAAATATTTTCAGAGTTCTGGTAGTAAGTGACTCTTCAGTTTTTCAAATAGATTTCATGTCTCAGTAATATCTTGACACTTATTAGGTGTCAGTGTGAGGCCACTTTTATGCCTGTTCCTCACATACTCCCTTATACTTAATGGATGCCTTCAGTGAAGACACAGAAGTGTAAGTAGATTGGCACTGTCTGCCTTGCTGAGATAAACCTTCTCAAAGAAAAATTTAAGGGGAAAAAGGAAACACAAAATAGATCTTCTGTTAGTCAAATAACACAAAGCCCACAGTCCTGAGGCCATGCTGCGCTCTGTGCACTGTGAAAAGGGCTTCCTTATGAGACCTTTTTGGGGCACAGTACCTTTTATGACCGTTTAACCCAGGCCAAAATGTGCCTAAATGTAATTCATTCAAGCATTTTATAGAATACATTTGTTACTTGTTCTGTTTCAGTGTGGCTTGAGAAGAAATTAGAGCAATGGAAAATGCAATCTGTACATTATAAATAATAAGCTTTCTGTTTTTATGTTTACAGCTGGAGATAACATGTTTAGAGAGTATAAATTCTTTCAGGTAGTTCAGTGTGGAAGATGGAATAACAATGAGGTGCACTCAACTGTGTTTAGGAGGAAAACAAATGGTTGTGAGAACTTAATTGTATTCATTTTTAATATAGCATTATAAGCGTCTCATTGTCTTATTGCTTTCTAAACAGGCATTATAATAAATGGCAGGTTATAGGTTTTTCTTTGTGCACAATATATGAAATTACAAGAAGGGAAAAGTTTTTCATTTACTGAGAAAAGTTTTATGTGAATTTAGTGTTCATTTGACTATTTCTCTTCCATTTTATATTGCATGATATGTTCTTAATGTCACTGTGGAGATACTAATAGCTTTGTAAACATAATATCAAAAAGTTTGGCTGCCTTCTGTGTCTTTTGTAGATCATTATGCAGAGTTTTGAAGGGAATAACAATTATCTAAGCAGGTATTTTAATGTTCAAACTGTCTCATGTGCTGCCAATAAAACATTTTTATTTGTTAGAAGGGTTCATATATCTTTCGGGAATTCGTGCTAAAAGATCTACATTCAAGAAAAGTTATCACATTAATGATGTCATTTTATTAGTAATGCCATTTAGAAATATGTATATAGCATTGCTAAGGTCTTATATTGTGTACAAAAAGTAATAACCCTGCAACATTCCTAACTGAGCATTAACTCTGCATTCCCTCCACTGAGCTAGAAATTAGCATTAAATTTTTCTGTTATAATGTGAAAAAGATGGAAATGAAGCATGAAGTGATTTGTAAGTGAAGGAAGAGGGGGAATTCTGACTTAGTTGAATACATTTCCATTTCCAGCAAATTATTAACTCATTAAGGGACTAGACAGTATAAAATCCTGTCTTTTAGTTCTCTTTAAAGAGTATTATTCAGAGTAGAACCTTTGTAATAGATAAACTATTGTCTTTGACTGTAAATCAGGGGATTTTATTTTTGTAAATGCTAATCAGGACTTCTTGCTACACAGAGGGACCACTGGCTGAAGGAACTGTAGTAAATGCTACAGTATGTACTTATTTCCCCTTGTTCAACATCAAATGTTTTCTTTTCTAAAAAATAACAAAATATAAATTTGAATGTGTCTGAGTTAACTCTTCTGCTAAGTGAAGGGTTTTCTGCCTTTTCATCACATTTATTTGAATGTGTGGTGTTTCCAATAAATCTATTTTTATTGTGTATCTATTTTTATATATGTATCTATTTTTCTTTCTACTTCTAGGTGTTGCTTAGAACCCACAATATTCTGAATGCTAAACTAGAACAGTAGTGTATAACTCTGGTAATGCTGAAAAGGTGAACTGAAATCAAATATAGATGTATTCCAAAGCAGCATAAAAGAGCAAGTAGTTTCTGATTGCTGGAATTTAACTGCTAAGTGGTCCATGTAATTTAGGCCTGGTGGTGCACTGGCTTTTTCCCTTGCCCCATGTGGAGCAATATTTAGTTCACTGCCACTGAGCAGTCAGTATTCACACAAATGGATGGTGATATCAGATCAGAGTGCTGATTTGCTTCATAATTTTAACAGTGCTTAATTTTCCCTTCAGGTTTCCCCTTGCCATGACCTGCATAAGATTCTCTGAGCCCAGAAGCTGATTTTTCTTTCTATATTAGCTGATCAAATAAAAGATGTTAAGTCTTCTTGCAAATCTTCCTTCCAGTTTCTTAAACCGACATGGCTTAACAGAATATGATTACTATATCTGTGGTTTTTATTTTAGGTAGTCTCCACTCTCAAATTCATTATATACCTGCTAATATACCATTCACTAATATACCAGCTTTAGCTTCCTGTGTAATAAAGTGTATTATCCTGGTGTTGCTTTCTTCTTCTTGCTTTTTTGCATTCATTGTGATCAGGGGAGGAAACAGTTTTCCTCTTCCAATTGATTTCCTTTTTGTTTCTGCTGCCTTTGAGACCTGAACTCTGTCCTTGTGAAAGGGTTACAGCAACAGTTGAGTAAGGCTTGCTGAGCTTTTTTTTCTCTCTCTTCTGGGAACTTCATATGCTTATTTGTCTGTTTTGAAGGTCATCTTTAATGTCTCTGTACATTATCCTTGAAAAAAATATTTTCCCAATAAAATCAGTGTGTAATCTACACTTTTACATGGGGTCCCATTGGTTTGAAAAGATGTGTTGTGCTGTTTTTAAGGAGAAAAAAACCCAACAAAACTGGAAAGCTAACTTTTTGGGTTTGGTTGATCATTCATAGAAAATACCTTTTCTTGATCATTGGCTTTATGTGAATCTCTTGGGGAATGTCATCAGGCAGTCCGTTTAGATCTGCTTGATCTAAATAGGCAGCAATTAGACAATTCCACTGTTACTGTATCCACAATAGGCCCCAGGGATTCATGGGTAAAGGCGTGAATCTCTAGACAGCATAAAAGTTGGAATTTCCAACTGAATCTCAGGTGGAGTGTGAAGGATTTTTCTTTGTGATTGATATGCCATAAAAAAATACCTCAACACCTTAAAACTCTGAACTCATGGTTAGCAGGAAATGGAAATTTATCAAATTCATTTTCAAGGCAAAACACCACAAGCTTTTTTTATGTGCACGTTCAAAACTTCAGATTCAAACTATTTTCTGCTCTAATTTTTCTTAAATAAAAAGTTTCAAAATTACCCATATTGCACTTCAGAAAATATGACTTCTCTAGTGGGCTTTATACTTGTTAGATTGAGAAAATTCCTTTCAGTATTGGTATTGCTACCCAAATATGTTGTAAAGAAGATATCAAACAGAAATCTGTCAGAACCACAGAATGGTTTGGGTTGGAAAGGACAATAAAGATTATGTGGTTCCCACCCCCTCACAGTGGACAGGGATGCCACCCACTTGATCAGGTGGGCCCAGCCAGCCTGACCTTGAACACTTCCAGGTATGAGATACCCACAGCTTCTCTGGGCAACCTGTACCAATGCCCCACCACCATTTCAGTGAAGAATTTCTTCCTGACATCTAATATTTTTGTTTAAAAATGTTCCCCATTGGCCTGTCACTCTCTGCCCAGTAAGTCCCTGTGGTTTTTTTTTTTCCCCCTAAGTCTACTTCAAGTACTGAAAGGCTGCAGTGTGAGGTCTCCCCAGAGCCTAACAAGAGGATTTCAGAGTAACTTAAACACAGTCATCTCTTCCCTTTTCATAATTTATTTCAGTCTTCCCAGCTGACCTTCTAGTTAGCTCACTGCTCTCAGCAACAAAGGATATTGTGTTGTTCATTTAGGATTTGCTGATTCAGCCTTGTGAAATTCAACTTGAGAATTCAGAAAAAAGGAAAAAGGCGTGAATGAAAAAAAGTTTTAATTTTAATTTTCTCTGCTATGAATTAATTTTCCCAAGTTGGCCAAAACCCATTTTCTCCAAAGAACCAGTCCTTATTACTGAGTTTCATAATTTTTTTGATCGACTCACTTCCCTTTGCTCTAGTGAAAGATACTTCACAATCTACTTTTTATACACTTGCAGTTTTTCCCATTGGAATATGGCACACAAGCATTTATTTGAATCAACAGATAAGACAATATCTCTAGAATCATTAATAATAGATATACTTAAAAGCATTTTTCCTGAGGCGTAAAACAAATACACGAAGGAAACAAAAGTGACATTGACATAAATAATTGTATCTTACAATAGTAACCTAAGGCACAACCTAAACTCTCACAGAAACAGCTAGAATTCTACCTCTTTTCTCAAAGAAGCTGCAGACTTAGCCCATCTATTGTCCATGAAATGTAATCTGCTATAAAGCATTAATCACCCATATTCTGGGAAATGCTTGGTTATATTCCCATCCAGATCTCTCCACAATTAATGTATGATGACAACTATTTTTATTTTTTTCTTGTACTGTTTTATCGCTTTTCTTACAAAGGTTGAGGATTACTTTCCTCCTTTAAACACAAGCCAAATTCAGTTCAAATGTACTCAGAAAAACATTACAAAACTGATGCTTTAGGATTCTATGTTTGTTATTGCTCAGTGGCTTCCATGTGAAATCTACACAGGCTAAATATCAAAGGATGTTGTGTCTTTCTCCTACCTGCTCTTTGAAAGTTATCCTGATATCCACTAATTAAGCTTTCCTGAGACCATTATCTACACTGTCATCATCAGTAGTGATGTTCAATCTGTCAAAGCTTGTTTTTGTTTTAGATAAAGAGATGGAAGAAAGCTCAGATACAACATGTTCATCTGTCCTCTTAAAATTTTATTAAGGGAAATACCAAAAACCACTATTGCTATGGTCATATACAGAATCACAGAATATTCTGAGTTGGAAGAGACCCAAAAGGATCGTTGAGTCCAACTCTGAAGTGAATGGCCCACGCAGGGATCAAATCCACAACCTTGGTGTTATTTGCAGTGTGCTCTAACCAGCTGAGGCAATCTGTAGAACTGCCTAAAGTGCAAATTTTGCAGCTTTTTCTGAAGTATGTAGTTCTTGATATTGCTGAAGAGAGAATAGATGGAGTTCTATTTTGTCAGCCTTTCCATTGTTTCTGAGCTAACCACAAAGCCTTCAGCTTGCAAAAAGAACCTGGAAAGGACTTACACTTTTAAAAGATCAATTGATATACCCAGGCAAATAAACATATACAGCAGCCAAGATCAAAGAAGAATGGTTGAAAACATTCATGGTAGAATTGTTGGGGAATTCTGTTTTGTTTAAGTAGTGCTTTCCATCTCTTTTATTCTCTCATATGCACTGTCCCCACAGTGTGATTGTAGCAAAGCATCAGGTAGTGAGCTGAACCAGGAACTGAGGCAAGATTTAAAAAATAAAAAACAACCTACTGAAAAGGACAGTAAATATTGAGAAAAAAATGAAAGGCAGAACATTGGCTGCTTAAGCAAGCAAAACTGCTAGAAGAGGTGATCATTAAAACAGAATATGACTGATTGACAGTTTATTAGGGGTTTCTGAAGTCGTGAGTTTTTGCATAAATACCTATTTCTCTTTTTAAACTCTCACTGTAACTGAGCAAATCACTTTTGAGCTCCTCATTTGCCTAATTATTAATTTCATTATTAATTTCTTTTAGATTAATAAATTCTTTAATGCTGCACCGTATTCTTAGTGGAAGAAGTTTTAGAGTGACAGACAGGTTTTGTATATTGTGTTAATGAATTTAATGATTGAGCTATTTAAATGGATCTTGTCAAAATGCTATGGGCAACAAGGGGTAAAAAAAAAATAGGAGAGACTTTTAATGTCAACATGATCTTTTAAGGTTGAAATCTAATAATTGCTTTGATTGAATATTAAGACTGCAGTGTCCTTGCTCTAACAAATATCTGCTGGCTTATTACTGCTTCACTAAGGAGAGACTGTGTTATTGAAAATTCAATTAAAACAAAACAAAATCAAGATTTTTGTCCTTTAAATTACATTGCATAAAAAGAAAGTGTGGAGGGAGAAGTACTGAGAAATAATGTAAGAGCATGAAGGAAAACCACTCAACATAAAAGAGATCAGAAAAGAAGAGGTAGAAGAGACCATGGGAGAATGAGGGTATAAGGAGCACTAAAATATCTGTAAAGGAATCTTTTGCAATTAAAGTGGGTATAGTATTTGCATATACAAATGACAATTGTTAAAAATTGTGTAGATACAGAGATCAGAAGATACAAATGTAGATACAAATGCATCAGAACTCTTTCTGTTTCTCCCAAATGGATTCAACAATCTGTCTTGACATTTCACAGCAGAGATGGCCAACCTAATGATGCTACAGAGAGTTAGAAAATTAATTTTTTGATAGACTACCCACTTTCTGTGTAGGCTGATGCTTATGTTCATTCATGACACTGAAGAATTAGGTGTGGGTCTTCAGAAGGTATCACTGAATAAAGAACAATTTTTCTTGCAAGGTGTGTTGTAGAAAGATCAGTACAAGTCCTTTTGGAAGAACTTTGTTAATGATAGGTCTTCCAAAATCTCTGTAAATTCTATTTCTTACATAATATTTTGCTTTTCTGTTCTGTATTGTGAAAATGCTGAACAAGGTGAAAATGCTGAAAGACATCCTTATTTATCATGTATAAACCTTTCACAAGATCCTTATTTACCCTGCTATTTTCTAAGACACACATTCTGGAAAGACTGTCTAAGAATCACCTCTGGTGAGGACAGAAAAGGAGGAGAAGCTTCTGAATATGTGAGACCATAAAATGATCTCATTTTGGACTAAATGGCTGGCAGTTCTTCTGTTTTATCATGAATGGTCACAACAGTCGTGAGATCTTCCACAGGCTTTCTCTCAAGTCTATCTAAGATCAACAGTTGAATGCCTTTTTTGGAAAAAATGGAAAACTCATACTGAGTCTACATCTAAAACCAGATTTAAACTAAAAATTACATTACAGAGAAGAAATAGTATCACTCTTCATCAGTAGCATCATCTTTCCTGTCCCTGATTATAAAAATATTTTAGAGTAGCTTGTTCATGAACTCCCTGTGATCATCAAGTTTGACCCTAAATTGCAACATGAAGAGTGTGTTTCAGCACTATCTCTGCAAATGCCTCTTAAGTTTTGAATATTCTTAGTGCTTGATTTAGTAATGCTCCCTCTGGAGATTTTTTACTTTGTGCCAATGAACCTGACTTATTTAGAGCTGTTGGCTCTGGTCCACTATTTCTTTGTTAAATGTTTAGCACTTGTAAGTGTTGTGACCCTTTTGGCAATGCAAGTAATCCTAATTCCAGCAATTTACACTTGTCACTTTGCTTTAAACTCCATTACTGCACACTGAAATTCTCCACAAAATGGTTTGGAAGTCATTTAACAAATAACAAATTGGAGATAGAGGGATTTTGTCCATTATGTCACAATTAATTATTTATCACAATTTTGGTTTTGTGTTACAGAACTGTGACCTGGCCCAGCAGAGCATTGTTCATATTGTTCAGAGTCCACAGAACAGTCAGAACAAGGAGAAGACAGAGCATAGCTGTGTTGGAGGTGTTCTAAAAGCCTTGAAAAGAGAACCTGAGAGTTTAACTCGCATAGATCTCAGTACCAGCATCCTCCCATCAGTCTCTGCAGGGTTGGCAGTTATTCTGGATCCTGGAAAAAACAGTGTTTCACTTCCTGCTGAAAAATCAGGTAATTTGGTGACTTAGTACATTTCAATATACATTTTTAATGTGTTTTTTTCTTTCTTAGGGTGAACAGTTCTAGTTCCATACCACAGGGGAAAAGCCCCCCAAATATATGGTTTATTCTATTTATTAAACAAAAAATACAACAATATTAAGATGATAAGCATCTGATGTGTCTTCTTGAAAAATGATTTTGCTTTGTGGATAAAATTAGTGATTTCTTGTGTTGCTCCTGTATCTAACTTGTATTATGCTCATATTTTTATAAATTATTATAAGATTGCAAAACCTCTAGAGGTCTATGAGAAAGCAAAATACAGTCTCTGTAAAATTTCCATCATAGAAGTTTCCTTAACTAGAATGTTGGGCAGCTTATGCCTTCCAAATGTGCTTAATTCCCAATCTGTAGGGATGCTTTCATACCCATACATTTTATAAAAGATATTTACAATCTATTTAAGATTTACTAAAGCTCTGCTGGCACACCACATGATGGTGATGATTCATACTATGGACATTTGTAGTTCTTCATCCACCAAATGGTTACTGAGAATATCTTCATTGTGAAAAATAATCTGAGGCACAGGTTACTGCAAAACTATCTTACTGACACATTTGCCCCAGTGAAGATACATCATTCTGTGCAATACCAGATACTGTTGTGATTTATCATAATAGTCCATCAGAGATGTCTTTTTATAAAGAACAGTACACAAATAGCCTTTTTGTGCAGTACACAAGGTAATTGCAAACATATATATCCAGAGTACAGAAGATAAATTGTGACAGAGATACCTCTGTGACTAACCTGGCCACAGAAATCATCTTGCTTAACAAAATGGCTACTAAAACCATTAAAATAACTTCTAAAGAATTTATTAAGTAGCTCATGCAGAAAATATACAATCCATGGGAGGGTCACAGAAGTATTCCACAACTGACTTGGTCAACCTCTCACTGACAACTAATGATGAATGAGTGTGGTTTAGGAGCAAATTAGTACCCAGCTTAATGATCCACATCTCCCAATCTGAATGAGTAATGAGATAAGAGGGGTGCATGCTGATTTAAATATGGTAAACTAGGGACAGGTCTTCAGCCTGGGTTTATTCTCAGATGAAAGGCAAAAGTGTGAGCTTTTAAACATTACCACATATTTATTTTTTCATTACTGTACACATGTAGAGGGATTTAATAGCTGCGCTTGACTTTACAGAATAGTCTGTACATGTGCAAGGACTCCTAAGATGTGTCATGTGACATTTTTATCCACAGACTATAAACTCTGTGAAGCTAAGCATTAACTGATAGGTGTCTTCTATTGCAGTGAATATTTTCGTGGCAGAATGCATGAGGACAAAATGTATTGATAAAATATGTGGACTAGTTTTATCTGTGATTAAATTAAAAAGACTTTTTATCATAAGAGAAAAAAAAGAAGACCCACTTTAATGATTGATAGTTCTTTGTGGAAGGATATTAATAATAAGTTCTTTTTAAAGGCCTGTTAACTTCTTTCCTTGTTTTGATTCTCACTATTAAAATTTGTCCTTTTGTCTGTTCAGCTCTATCCCTTTGTTCAATATGGGGAACTATATTTTTCCTTATGGATTTAGGGTGAGTTAATTTGTAGTCACTTTAAAATAAAAAAAAAGAAAGATTATTCCAAAGATCAGTTTTGCAGTTATCTTTACTGTGTAGCAAGTATTTCCTTTGGCATAAATGAAATGACTAATAGTAGTGGGAATGAGTGGCTTAAGAAAATAGGTACCATCATTGATAGCTGAAATTATACTTACCAAGTTGGTGTCCTAGGAGATGAATGGTTGTGGACATTAGTCTACAGCAGCAACCTGGACAGGTGAATGAAGTATAATCTTTATTGTTCCATGCATACATGACAAATTTAAACATAAAATTTAGAGGCAAATGTTTAATTAATTGATTAAATTAATATTGTTTAGTCTGACGTGCGACACAGCTATTTCATAATTGCAACAGTAAACACTAAGACTGTAAGTCTTTCTGAAGCCTAAGTTATTTTTATTTGTTATGCTGACCCCATGTTCCTGCCCTTATTTTATTTGCCCTCCTTTGAATTCTGAGGAAAAAAGTTTGTGGTAATTTTCACATCACAAGAGCGTCTCCCAGAATCTTTAGCAGCATTTGACTGCTAAAATAGTATTTTTGAAGTATTTACGTCAATGCCTAGAGACCAAAATTCCACCAGACAAACCAGGAGAGGCAACTCTTGTCATGCTGTACTGCTATTATATAAGCAATATACTTAGGTAGTATGAACTGCTGCACTTGATGAGACAAAAACCCTTATGGCCTGGCAGTCTATCTCCACCAAAGATATAATTTGCTCCTTGCAGAAGCATGTAACAGGATATCCTCCTCCCAGCTCACCCCTGCTCTTGTGTGAGTAATGAAACCAGCTCCTGACTGGTCTGGAGATGCACCTTATTGGCACTGTGTTTTTTAGACTACAGTATGTTTCTCTATGAGAAATTCAGAAGTTTGAAAGTCATTAACAAGTTGAAAAAAAATATGAAAATGGATCCAAATAATCTCTTCATGAAAGAATTCCAGGTTTCCTGTCTTTGCAGACAAAAGTAATAGAAATGCCTTTTCTTCTCGGTTTTTGTTGTTGTTTTTCTTGGGGTTTTTTGTTTGTTTTGTTGTTGTTTCTTTGTTCTGAAAACATCACGTAGTTTCTAGTGGGCATGTAAAAAAATCTCAGCCTAAGACTTTCATTCTACTTCACCCCCTTTTAATTTGCCTCTCTCCAATATCTGGGACAAAGGGCTTTAATAAACACAATGTAAGTAAATGAACCTATGTTCCATAATGGTTGCATGTCAGTAGGTACATGTATAAGATGAAGAGATAATGGTTGGTCTTGATGACCTCAGAAGCCTTTTCTAATCTTAACAATTCTAACGATTCTCTGATTTCTACCTGAAAAATAATGAATCTGTAAAACATAAAGGTTTGTATGACTCATCTGCTAAATATGAGAATGCATCATGATTTCAGATTCAAGAAAGCCAATAGAATATTTGGAATTAGAAACAGAAAACAGAGTGGAGTGAAGAAAATGGTTTTTTCTCTGCTTTTGACACTTGCATAACTAAAACCAGTATAACTTACTGTTTTGATGACTAAACTGTTAGAAGGTAGGAGCTGAGTCATGAGAATTCTACAAAAATGCACATCATGACTGGTTTATATTTGTTTTGGCATCTGTGGAGTGGAAGTTTGGTAATCTGGGAATATTAGATTTTACCAGCTGTTTTAGGATTTTAGTTCTCATTGTCTAGAAAGTGCAAGCCAGAAAATGCGAATACCACACATGGATTTTAACTTGCCAGGAAATCAACCATCAATGCAAGTTATCCTAGCTTACAAGAATTCTCCACATTTGTCCATTTAAAAAAATGTAGAACATTTTTTTCTGAAACATGAAGTTAGGACTTCAACCTAGAATTAGTATGGGTGGTGCTAGGCAGGAAATGAGACTGCAGAATCCCATTCCCTCCCCTTTGTAAATGTATGACTGATGTCAAGCAAATTTGTAATATGAAAAAAAATAGTTCAACAGAATATGTTTTCTGTAAGCTGACATGAATGTTGTTACTTATGTAATTTCCAGGTTAATCCATTATCAGCTGGTTTATTATTTTGTCTGACTCAAGTAGATGTGGTCATCATTACTTAGGGTTTTTAATTTTCAATTTTAAAATAAATGCTCATCTGCTCAGTTCCAAATAAAAATCCTGGTATCCTTTAGGCAGGCTTTTGCAAATGCTTCCATTCAAGGCACCTCTGATTCCTTATCTTTGCATCTTCTTCTGTTCACAGAAGAGTTAATAAAGTACTGGTATATACTGACTTAGGTGTGTCAAGCTGTAAGTTCTAGCAAAAAGAGGGACTGACTATTTTCCATCTAGTTAGGAAATGCTTTACCAAAACCTAATATATGTTTAAACTTCCTGTCTTTCCCAATACTACAAGTATCAGTTAAGGCAGATGAAACAGTCATTACCAAAACCTCAGTATTGTTAGTGATGCGTGAAGTGATGAACTGGTGCCCATTCCATGTAAGAGTCTGATTCCATGAAAGAGACAGTAAAAACACTTAGAAGGGAAAGCCACAATTTAGGACTAGTCAGATCTGTTCATACTTCTGAGGCAAGCCTTGGTGAATAAAAAACCCGTATCAATTTAACCATTTAAATTGCTAACATTTAAAACTAGTTTTTGAATAGTATTCTGATGACTATGTGTTAAAAATTCCTGTGCCCTGTAATTGATATTACACTTTATTATAATTCTTTCACTCAAAAAGCCTAAAAGGATAAGAATTTTTGTGTAAAATCTGTTTGAAGTAAACGAGTAGTCTAAACTCCTGAAGTACTGTACAATTACTTCACAGTTTTTTAGACCTTATAATCACAAATTAGATCTAAGTTGGACAGGGTTATGGTGTACATCTACCTCCCCATTTGCATGCGGTGCTAGGCTGAGTACTACTGCCCAGTACTGAGCTGAGAACACCTGCAGCTCTTTCTTATCCCTTTTCGAGAATTTCAACAAAATGTGAGCACTCATCCTTTCAGAATGGCTTCCAGCCTGGAAAGAACATTTTTATTGTCGTGCATAAACATGAAGCTCTGACCTAATATTGCTTTTCTGTGTTACGAATACGAATATCTAAGAATTTACTATTCCCTTAAAAGAGATAAAAAAGGATTCCTAAAATTTCTTGTGTCATTTAACTGCATTTTTTTTCAAAGGAAACTAATCAGTATAAAGATTTTTTTTCCTTTGTCACGGGTACAAATAATTTGTGGCTTAATTATAATATTAATTAATTAATTTAATATAACTTAGGTCCATGGTATTGTAAATCAGCAGTTTGAACAGGGAAAATCAGTATTCTGTGCAATTTACATTTAGTAATTAGGCCTTTTTTCCTAGAGTTATCAACATTTTGTTTTAAAAACAAATTGCCAGAGCGCTTTTACTGACCTTTCTTAAATTTCTTGAAATATTAATACAGCATTTCATGGTGGTTACATGATTCTTATCATAGTCCTCTTTCACAGACATCCATCTGAATAAGATTTGTATTGCTGGACAGGAACAAGGGGTAAATTACTTAATATGCAACCAATGTATTCTTTCAGTAGAAATATTCAAGTAACTAGTTAGGTTACTATTTATTTTTGGATTTGGTGCCTTGACAGTTTACTTTTGTATTAAGATTAAACTACTTTTAATTTAAATGAAAATGCGTCAAGCAGCTCATTGTGATTTAGCCTACATTTGATTCAGATTTTTTTAATATATTACCTTACAAACTTTTTATTAAATGCAAATAAATTAAATTACAAACAAATATTAGATGCAATAATAATTTGAGGATCAATCTACACCCAGAAAAGGGAAGGTATTAATTTACCTTTTTAAGAAATGCAGAACAAATTACCAACTCAGAAATAATACACTAGTCCTGATTTTAACAAATAGTTTCTGGGAAGCAAGGCTGCATTTGTCTTCATTACATACTGTAAATTTACTGTATATACAGGTCTGTTTTAAAGTTCAAAACAAATTTTTACAAAATTCCTGCATTGAATTCCTGCACAGCTCTCTTTGTGGTAGTGGTTAGTTCTGGCACATTGTTAATTGCTATCACTGTGCCTTCATTACATACATTAAACTGTTAGACTTTCACTGTTAGGCCTTTTATTTTATATTTCCTGTCAATGTACAGTGCCATAACCTCATGCCATGTTCATTGCAGTGATGTGTTGTATTCACAAATGTTGAGTTCATTGGGCCTGAGAGCTCTTCTAAAAGAGAAACTGGAACTAAAGCACTTGTCTTCCTTCCTCTCCATTTTTCCTTTCTTATTTGATAAGTTTTATACTTGTCCTAGTCCTGAATCTCCTTTGTGCTCTTCACTGCTTCCATTGTTTTTTGTTTTGCCAGCTACCTTTCTTTCATGGGTATTCCATACCTGGGAGATGTTCTACCCCATTTGCAGCCCTTCATGCATGTTTTGGTTTGTTTTGTTTTGTTTTACAAGATTTTGTGATGTGGATGCCTCCTAAGACAAAGATGTGTGCAACTACACACCTCTTTGTTGATTTGGTAGTCACATTGTTTGCATACTTGATGCAAAATGTTTACACATTGTGCCTGACTAGATTGTCATAGTGTTAGAACATGTATTTCAGAAGTAACATCTTTTAAGTATGTGCATCTCAGGTCTAAAAATCCTTTTGCATTAATAGAAGAGTATGGCAATATCATTTTCATAGTGTAAAGAGACATTGGATTTCATTTTAACTCAATTGCACTAAATATTTCCTACATATTGAATGAGAGTTTTTCAAAAATTTTAAGTTCCCAAGCTGTTTGATAAATGTTGTATGACAGAAGTTGTTGAACTGTGATCCATGTTTGAAGCTGCAAGATCCAGAAGGGTTTTTATTGATGATCCAATGAGATGGTGGTTAGAGTGCTCTAGCTCCACTTGTTTTTGACTGCTAAAATAGATTGCAGTCCTGGAGTCATGGAATTGTTTAGGTTGGAAGAGACCTTAAGGTCATTGAGTCCAAAGGTTAACACATCACTACCAAGCTCACCACTGAACTATGTTCCTAAGTGCCACATCTGAACTTTAAATACCTCCAGGAATGGTGACTCAATTCCTTCCCTGGGCAGCTTGTTAGTGTCAGTATGTATTAAATTATCCCTCTTGATGCTGTACTTTCTTGGATTATGCTCTCTGAGTATGTTCAGAGGAACATACTCATTTTCCCTAGGAAAATGCTTCCTGTTAAAAATAGGATAATGTTTCTGAAACAGTACTCTCTTTTTGATGCACAGCAAAAAAGAGGTTTTTTAGATACAAACCACAAAACCACAGAATTACTATTATGTGGGATCAAATATATTGCCTATCTAAATCTAGTTCTCTTCTTTTAATACTTTCCTATTTTGAATACAATAATTCAAAACAAAAGATGTTCTTATTACAGAAAGTTTTATTTAGAGAAGCAGTATTCCTCTTTTCAAATAATCACCCATGTACCCCTGTCTGATTATCCTTCATATTTGTTATCTGGGCAAGTTGACAAGATTGGTAATGGTATTTTCTATTCTGACCTTCATTGAAAAAAAAACCAGTCTCCAGTGTCAATTCAAGGCTTGATTGGAGAAGAGAGAGAGAGTTTTCAGCCCAGAAATTAACTATTTCTAATTCTTTCAACATTTCTTTTCAGAGAGTTAAGCTTAAGACAACTACTCTGTTTCCAGTAGGGTTATGAAAATTTGTCATTACAAAGTCCTTGGAAGTTTGCTCTTATGTATATTTTATCTTCTTTTAGGGTTATTAACCCTTGACAATTCACTGCAGCAATACTTCCAAATTCTATATATAAAAATTGATATCCCCTCTTCACCTTCTAGCAACAGCAGAAAGTGATTTTATAAGACATTAGCATAATGGAACCTTTTCAATAAAATGATAAATTGAGCCCATTTCAGAAAACAGAACGCACACTTGATAATTTATTGCAGCCAGTGCCATGCTGGAGACCTCATTCATATCATATGCTTTTAAGGCTGATGAGAATGGTGCCATTTTCCCATCACACCTTGCATGTCTGTGAAATTAATTTGAGAGGAAAATTGTAAAAAATGCTCTTTTCTAATAGAGGCTAAAGCTCTTCCGGGAATGCTTATCTTTACATGACATAATTGTCTCTCATGAATGTGTCTAATTACTTTATTGTTTTTAAAGGCCCTTCCATCTTAATTGAACAGTGGCATTTGCTGACTCCCTTGTGTCAAGGGGTGAGGTGGAACAGAGTTTTGTTCTTGGAACGTATTTTGATTGGTTATGAGGGACAACATGGATGGACTTTCTATTGCAAGTGCATCACTTGCATCTTTATACCCCCAGCCAGAGGTGACATTTGGGTGGAAATTTTCATAGGTGGAAAATGTTCTGTACTGATTAAACAAAACTATGCATTTTTTCCAGAAAAAAACTATGTATGTTTTCCAGAATAATTGTTGACATTTATTGCTGATGTTACTAGAAAAAATGGGAAAGTAACACTTAGGAAACATCCCTTATGTACAAAAACATTGGTAATAGAGTTTAGGGTGATTCTTTTTTGACAGGAAGAGTCCAATTATGAGGCACAAGTAAAAATCATAAAATCATAGAATGGTTTGAGTTAGGAGGGATCTTAAAGGTCATCTACTTCCAACCCCTCTGCCATGGGCACCTTTCACTAGACCAGGTTGCTCAAAGCCTCATCCAACCTGCCAGGATTGGGGCATCCACAACTTTTCTGGGCAACTTGTTCCAGTGCCTCACCATGCACCACATGGTTTCTGTTACAGGCTCTTAGCACTCAGAATGACAGGAATCAGTCTGTGCTCAAATCATGTGCTCAACATTCATTAATGTCATTGGAGCTCTGTGCACACAGCAAGGACATTGGGAGATCAGACCTTTTAAAAAGGCTTGATTTACAGAAAGTGATTACATGGAAGAGATTAAGGAATTCTGTTGATAGTAGAAGGTAATGTTAGCTTTGCAAAACACACCCTGTTTTCTCCTTATAAATACAAATAATTTTAGGGGGACTAAATTTGAACTTCTGTGAAAGAAAAAGATCATTGCATTTCACAGGGGAAGACAGATTCTCTTGTTTTGGTTTGGTGGCTTTTAGGGTTTTTTTGTGTGTGGGGTATCCTTGAAAGCCACCATGTTTGCTAAGCACCATCAGTTGCTTTCCAAGCTTCCATGGTGCCCTGCTGGTGCAACAGTCAGTTCTGTGGGTCTTGATGTTTACTTGTCAAAAGACACAAATGGAGAAAAAGAAACATGGGTATGGAGATGGGGTCTTTGGGTGCAGGATGAGGGAACAGAAGGACATCATGCTCCAAGTTGAGCCTGTTCATCATATACTGTTCTCATTGATGTTCAGCTTCCTGCAACACTGCACAACTTGTCGGGGATTTTATGATAAGTCCCTGGTTTTATTATAAGCTCCTGGTTTTCAGTGCCGGCTGACATTATCTTACTGCCTTTTTGCTATGATGGTGGTTTAACCAAAATTGTGAAAAAGATCAAAAGTTCACTTGAGCAACTAAAGTAGCAGGAAACACAGCTCCTCCTTTGTTCACCACAGTTTGCTCTTTAGCTTTGTCACAGAATAAATATTCAGCATATATTACTGAAAGGCAACTCTATACTGGCAACAGCTTGTTTCTCATTTAAAGGTATATCAGTTGGCAACTGAATTTTTTTCTGCTGCAACTCTTCCCTAATAATTAGCCTCCACTAATTATTTTGGGGGGAGCTGAATCAAACATCATTAATGTTTTAAATTAAGTCTGTACTGGAGATATGACCAGGTAAAGATCATGATTAACATTATCAGTGACTGTTCCCAAGAAAATTTTAGTTCTCTTCAAAAGAATGTTGTGCTTATTCTAATAAAAATTAAATAAATAGCAAAATCTTCACTATCTTCAGCTGTGAAAGATCAAAATTCCTGATTTTATGCAGATTAGTGATTATGGATATTGCAATTTAATCCCTCTTGATATCTAAAATGTGATGAATAGCTATATATCCTGGTTTCCAAACCCCACAGCATTGTTCACAGTAATTTTTCACTTATTAAAAGCATAATGCAGGAACGTAACAAGGGCTGTAGCTGAGCTAATATTTGACTCATCTTGAGCCATGTCTTCTTTATAACTCTAACCATTGTGAAGTATTTAGGATAGAAATGTGAAAAATCTGTTTCAAACAGAAATGTTATCAGTCCTCAACATTTTCCTTCTAATCTGTAATAGAAATTTTTCAGGAATACTAAATCTAGCAGCGTAAATGTGAACAAACACATTTTGTGTCTGCTATCCAGGCACAAAGATCTGTGTTTGACCAGTAATATGTAGATAAATAAAACATTTTCATGAAACATTGCCATATCTAAAACATCTAGCATTCTCTTTTCTGCAGAGTCTCTTTCATATTTCATTTTGCTATCCCTATCCTCCTGTAGCCCCCTCTGGAGTCTCCTTCTCTGGCTAAATGGCTTATAAATATACTATAAATAGGGCAGAACTGTAAGGTTGATTACCTCTGACACAGATATGTAGTAGAACAGGAATCTGCATTAGGTACTGAGATGTAGATATAATACCTTTATTGTTTTCTAGATTATCATAATTCTTGAAGAGAATCAACTAGAGATCAAATGCTTACTGATGAAGGAGGTAGGGAGGCATTGGGATGAAATCTTTTCTCTTTAGAATCTGCAGGAATGTCTTCTACTTTATAGTGTGAGTTGGGAATTCAACACTAGAAAGAAGAACCGCTCCAACAGATAACTGTCAAATTGTGAAAACCATTGTATGGAAAGAAAAACAAAAAACAGGCTTTCTTAGGTTTATGTGAGATGGCAGGAGGGGAACAGGCTTTTGTAGAGATTAAGAGGTATGAAGTACATCTCAAGTTGAATGTACAAAATAGTCTTTAAGCATTTCTGTTTAACTTCAACAAAACCATTCTACAAAGTCAATTAGTTTAATTGATTGGCGTGGCACCCCAGGGAATCACTGAGAGTTCAGCTGGCAGCCTCTGGTTTGGAGTCACACTAATTGGGAGTAGGGTAACAAGCAGCTGCTAAAGCTCTGTGCTGTTCATAGATAGGGTGGTGAGGAGTGGAGGCTCTACAGGTCATGTGGTAGGAAAGCTAACGTGGGGCAGAGTGGTTTCCTAAACTGACAGGTTGAAGAATGACAGCAGGACTTGGTTTAAATTAATCCAACAGAGAATTGCTATGCAATCTAGTCTCTAAAATGCAATGAACATTGCATACTGACATCACATTTGAAGACACTGCACATACAGTATAAAACATGTAATATATATGTATGTGTAAATATTATATATATATGTTTGTATATATATATATATGTATGCATGTATATTCTATATACATATAATAATATGTATAAGCATATAATATATAACACATATATAATAACTGATGAAACAAAGAACATGGTAAATATGTTGGTATAAAACATATATGTGTGTATATATATGTGTATATATATTATATATACATATAATTATATGTATATATAATATATGTTGGTAAATATGTTAATATAAAACATATAATATATATATTATATGTATATATGTGTATGTATATATTATATATACATATAATAATATGTATAAAACATATAATATGTAAAACATATATAATAACTGATGAAACAACATGTTGGTGAATGAACCATAGGTACATTGATAATATCTCTTACTGAGAAAGCTCACAGGTCCAACAAATTTCTGCATTCTCACTTCATCATGTGTTTGCATTAAAGGAAAAAGGGGTAATTAAGAGTTAGAGTGACACATATCTACTTAGAAACTTCAACATTAGTTTAATTCATTCTGATAGAGAAGCCATTTGATTCCTTCTGGATAATAAAGTGAGTTTTCCTGTTTTTTATGAAGATGATCAAGCCAACAGGTTTATCTGGCTGCAGCCACCCCAAAGGGTCTCTCCAAAGTGAAGTGGGAAAAGGTCATGAGCTGTTGCTCAAAGCTTTCCTGAGTAGAATTATGCACCTTGGCATAGCAGGGGGATCACTAGACCATAGGTACCATCACATTTCTGTGAGAAACTTTTAGATGTGTTGAGGCATCTGTAAGAGTTGCAAGGATAAGATTAGTTGGTATCACTGTTTCAAAGTCTGAGACTATTATTTCAATGCTTCTTATCAAATAACAGACATAGATGCTCAGCAGACTGTACATGTAAACATGTCAGTGAGGATTACTATGATTCCATTTTCTGCACATTTAACTTTAATGCGATGAATCTTGCTGCCTTTCAGCTAATCTGTGGATGGGGAATTCTGTTAGTTAATGCAGAGCTAGAGGTGCTTTGAGGTTTAAGCTCTGAGCTTAGAATGCACTCTTTCTCTTTGTCTGTCTTTCCCTTTGTCTGTCTTTCCTTCTTTTCCTGAAATACTTCATTCCGTGTTTCTCTTCCTCTACAGAAGGAAGTTAGCTCTTAGCATGTGTCACAACTGAATTGCTTTAAAAAGCTGGTGTTTACTGCTCAATGCTTAAATACCTAGGCTGATTTTAATAGCCTGGAAAAACTGTATCCCTTCTTCCCAAACCCTTTTGGTCAATGGTTTAAAGAGATAAAGAAACCTCTTGACTTAGGTTTGTATTTTCAAAACTGTCTTCTAAATGCAAAACAGTGTTGCTGCATATCCAACATTCCAGTTTAGAGTCTGTGCAAACAGAGTATGTGAAATTCTAAGCTGGCCTTTTTCTTAAAATCATTCCTATTCTTTACAGTATTGTTCTGGAATTACATTATATAAAAGTGATGCAAAGACCATGCAATTATGTTGAGATAAGAGAGCATGGTAAAGTGCCATTTTCACTCAATCTTTTCCATTTTTCTGGACAAGCCTTTAAGAGAATGATTGCCAATATATATCTTTTCTAATGTAAAACCAGCTAAGGAACTTCCTCATAATATTACTTTTATTGAAATAAGTTACTTATGTCATTAAATAGCACATTTCAGAAACTAAATAGTTCAGTTTTAAAAGTGCTGGTAGTGATATTTTCTGTCTTCATTGAAAAACATTGTATCAACTAAGTTATAGATACATCTTTCCTGAGCCATTTTCCTTCTCTCCTTCGTTTCTAAATAAATTGTCATTAAAATTTTAGTTCTGTGGAACCTTCAGAGTGTGGAGCCTGACATGCAGGGCATTGAAGATGAAAAAAAGGTATCACAGGTCATTTGAAATGACAGTTTCTGTGGTACACTGTTAATTGTGCAATGTTTTGTGACACACTGAAATGTCAGAAAAAAACCACTAACAAGTTATTTGGTATGTTAATGAACAGTCCTCTGAGAGATGTATCTATGGAATGCAAAGTAAGATAGAATTGCACATGCTACTGAAAATGGAGCACATAATGGATTTTTAGAGATTTTGTAAGGCATTGTTTTCTGGGATTTTTTTGTTGTTGTTGTTTGGTTGGGTTTCCTTCTCAATTCCTCTCAATAATTCCTAGCACTCAATTTACTTTTTTGATTGCTACTGAGCATTGAGCTGACATTTTCATACAACTAGCTATTATAGCCCTAAATTCATGTTTTTGTGTGATAATAACTAGTCAAAATGATCACTGTTTGGCTAAAATTATTTTTCCTATGTATATCACCTCACATTTATCTACAAGGAATTTAATTTTTCATTTTTCTGTCACTCAGGATCCTGAGTGACAGTACTGTCACTGACAGCATGCTGAGTGTTTTTTCTGGTTGGCCAGAAAAAATGTGGTTTATCTGATTGGCCTTAATTTTTACTACCCTGAAAAAAATCATATCACTAGCAAACTTTGTCACTTCACTGTTCATTTCTGTTTTTCTGACAATGAATACTCAAGTCCTGGAACGATTTTTTTTGGGACTGTACTGTGAAAAGTGATCATGTATTCCTGAAATTTATTTCCTGTATTTTAACTATGTATTTGAACACAAGAGAATTCTGCATTTCATTCAGTAACAATATAATTTATATTTTAAAACTGCTGAGAAAGAGGTTTTTTTTATCACAGAATCACATAATTATGTGGGTTGGAAAGATCCATAGAAGTCATCTAGTTCCAATCCCCTTCCATGAGCAGTGGTACCTTCTACCAGATCAGTTAGGACAAAGCCCCGTCCAAGAAGGCCTTGACTACTTCCAAGGATAAAGTTTTAGTACCTTGAATAAATCAATTACCTTCCATATAAGCCTTGCTACCTCATTATTTGTTCCTTGGGTGCCCTGAAAAACAAACTTTTCCAGAATGTCATGTATTGGGGTGACAGACTGTAACAAAGCTAACAGCTAGAATGTTGCTGCTGGTCTCCAGCATTTCATAGTTGTAAATAATTGAATTGTAATTGTAGTTGAGTAGAGCTGGGGCTTTTGGGACACAGGAAGCAATTAGGGAGCTAACACAGAGAAGCAAGTCAGTAAGAATAGCCATTCTTTTGCCTTCTTCAACCTCAACCTCCCTGCATGGGTGTTTAGCTAGTTGTGTCAAAGGCCACTTGTGAAATGCGCAGTTGTGTAAATTGGGTCAGACTTTTATTAAAAGAGCTGTGTGAGAAAGAGCTGCTGGAAGCCTTGTCAGAGGTTTTCACCTCACACATCCTCAGTGAGTCCACTGGCCCAGGAGTTACATCTAAGCTCAGGTCCTTTCCTTTGTTGCAGCACTGGGCTGTGTTTTCAAGTGTCTGGATGTATATCTTCTATATTCTTGTTTTTCTGGCCTGACGTGGGAACAGCGTTGTCCTTATGGATTTTCTTGGTGACCACTGGTTTAATTTTTAAACATTTCGTAGTTTATTTGCTGAATCTGTGATCAACTGGATCTGCTTGTCATACTGAAGCCTGCACTGCATGATCTGTGCAACCTAGGCAGACTTCTGGAGCATCTTCACTTCCCTTCACCTGCTTAGGCTTAAACTCAGAAGTCGCTGCCTTCAGCTGCAAATAAACCAGGCCTAGCCAGCTGTCATCACCACAGGTCACACTCGGTCCCCTCAAGGATATAAAAAGCAGCTCAAGTGGAGCTTTGTGGGGAATATTATGATTGCTGCATAGCGGTTTCCTCATGCACAAGAAGTACATTTTATGGGAGACCTTTTGACACTCTTAAGTCTTGAACACTTTGTTGTTGTAGCACTGTTTTTCTCCCATGTATTGTTTACCCAGCTTTCAGCAGTTTAATGAAATTTCTGGTGTGTTGGGTTTTTTTGGGTTTTTTTAATTCCATGTTTTGCTGTCTGGCAGAATCATCACAATTGTTTTTGGTGGTTTTTATTTTTTCCTCTTTTTGAATCCTTCACTCTTTATTGTTAATATGAGCAGTAATGTTGAATTTTGCTCCTTTGTCTGAAAATCAGAGAGCAAGCTGAAGGAGAGGAAGATATATTGTGAGAAGTAAGGGAAGGGTGACCTTATATAGAGGTCAAGAAAGAGAATGAGACAGGGAAAAGGTAATTACAGAAGTAAGTGGGTAAAAAAGATAATGAGGGATTTGGATGAAATATAAAAGAAAGTGGAGGTAAATGATACTGGGACTCAGAAAAGTGAAGCAGATGATTCTTTCACGATAATGATTAGAAGAGAAAGCCTAATTTACTAATGTCCTGAATTCCAGTAATTTGTGATAGATCAAATGCTGTGCTTTTTGCATTTTTTAAATTCATAGATGTCTCCTGGTTGTTTTTTCTCACACAAATTTTTTCACTGAAAAGGCATTAAAAAGATAAGTGTGCCCCATTGTCCTTGTCAAGTAACTTCTGATGCTCCACCTCTTAGGCATTATACCCTCTTCAGCCAAATTTCAACTCTTCTTAAATTTTTAGTCCTCGTAACAGTGACAAGTCTATTTATTTTTTTTCTGAATAGCTGTATATTCCATATACTTTAATTACCTGAGATACTTAGACATTCTGCAAGTCCTATTTGAGTATCAAGAAAAAGTTGAGGTTGGTTTATTGGGTTTTTTTTTCTGATTTATTCTATTTCATATTGTTATCATACTTCAGCTCTTAGGTCATGAGTTCTTTTGCCTGGCATCACCATGTGGGGTTCATCTTCCCTAATTTTAGAGGTTTGCAAAGTAGATATTTCTACCACATTTTGTTGTTCTAAATCCCCACAAAAGAGAGAAGCAGACCCTTTTAGGCACAATTTATCTGACCTGTTTGTATGTTTATATATATATACTTTAGGATGAATTGAATCAAACCATAAAAGTGAATTTTTCTCACTAGAATAAATCACAACCATTTTAGATGAATCTATCTGTTAAATAAATATAATTTTCATGTTATAAATTAGAAAGTCATCATAAAGAATAGGTATAATCTAGAACAGGTAGAAAAGTTTATGAATATGTGCATCCACATGGGTCTGGGGAGGAAAGCTATGTGCTCTGTGATGTCTTTGCAGACAAAAAAAAGTAGTTAAAGGACAAAAGTTAAAGACAGAACATACCAGTTGTATTTTTGCAAAATGAATGCGATCTTGTAAGTAATTTCTCTTTCTTTGGGCCCAGAAATGAAACCTACGCTATTTTGTTTTTAAAGTTAACTTTATTTGGAAATTTTCACTAGTTTGAGCCTTCTGGTTTTGTATTTCAGACATTTTCCCTCCTACTGTGTTGACTCAAACAAAGCCCTTAAAGTGAACACAGTTGGAGGAATACTTCTTTTCTTTCTCTTCTAAGTGCGTATTTTTCATTATGTAGGTGCAAATTGCTAAAATAGACTGAGGTCTCTGACAGTCAGGCTACATTTTACAAATTACAAGTAGTCTAAATGTAAATATAATGGAGTCTGAAACAATGCTAACTTTATGTAGGTTTCAGTCTGGTGAAAGATTTCCTGTAGCTGTGTCCTGTTTTAAACAGGTGATTATAGGAAAGACTCAGTAATCAGTATAATCTATATGAAAATGCAGTTCAAATGAAAACAGCAGGTTTGCTACTAATATCCCTATTTAGATTTTATTCACTTAAACAGTCATAGAGATGATAATGGGTGTTTTGACTGATTAGAGATTTCAGGATCAAGTCTATAGTCATTATGACTAATGTTTTCTCATTAACTAGTCATGCATATCGAAATAATTGGTCTGTGCTATCACTAACCTATACAAAGCTCCCAGTGCATGGTCATCATTAACAACACAGAAATGAGGAAGTAATTCAGGTCCTAAGGAGCTTAAAAACCTAAATGGGGAGACAGTATAAAAACAGTAGGATACACATCAGAGAAAGCTACTTCTTCTTTTTATATAAAATACTAAAGGGGTAAACAGTTTTAAGACCTTTTTTTTTTTTTCTTTTTTTTTTTTTGGCCCATAAAGGCAACTTAATTAAATTAACTCCATAGAGAAAACCATCAAGCATTTTCCTAAAACTAGC
The DNA here is from genome assembly GCF_051311805.1 of Agelaius phoeniceus. Classification (NCBI taxonomy): domain Eukaryota; kingdom Metazoa; phylum Chordata; class Aves; order Passeriformes; family Icteridae; genus Agelaius; species Agelaius phoeniceus. Next base: position 79,063,972 of record NC_135267.1, read on the forward strand.
ATGTAATAAGTGGCTTTATATGATATTCGGAAGTGAAAACTACAAAATAGAGATTGTTTTCTCAATTCTCGTTAAAGTTGTATACCCAAAAGTTGTGTGCCTGATACATGTACTTATGTGCTTGGTTCTGCAGCAATTTTAGTGATTACTGGCACTGTGCCATAATGACATTCTTTATTAATATTGATGGGTCAGAGCTGGTGCATAAGACAGATTTCCTTGTTCCTGTGTCTTTCAGTTTCTCTTTGAAAAGGGATCCGAGGGAATGCAGTCTCAGCCAAGGGCCATGGTAATATAGTCAGTAAAGAGCTTAATGCTGACCATCAGTGTTGTACTGTAAGCAGACTTACAACATTTGCATTTTTAATTAAGTCTTTGTTTTGCCTGCTGATGCTGCTCAGGACCTGCACCTAATGATGTAACTGCACTTAGCGAGAATGTGATCAGTACATCTGCATAAAATGGTGAATGTGTTGCTGAAAATCTCCACTTAACACATTCCTTCTAAAATCAGTGCATTCCTCTTATCACATTGTGCCTTTCCAGCTTCCTTGCTATTGCAGATATTTCTAAAGTTATTTTGTGTCTCTGAATAGATCTGTGCTGCTTAACTGCTCCAACCCATTATATTATAAATTTGTTTCTTGTGTTTCAAATTTGTGCGCAGGGAATGTGTTTGGGGGGGACTTTTTATATTCATGAAAACTGAAAACAAAATTGAAAGTGCTAAGAAAAATGAATATTGAGCTAATGTAGTCTATTTTTGCACAGAGCAAATATCAAGCTAATGCATAAGATTTATCCTCTATAGTAAATCAGCAATATGTCTCATTTTAGGCCTCTCCTATGACTACTATTTTTTACTGCAGTATTCAGTCATGCTGATTTATGCCGTACTATCCCGTGAATATTTTGCAGACTATTATCAATAAAATAATTTTATCTTTTGGTCCAGATGGAATGAGCTTAGAACACAAAGCAGACAGAGAGCATGCTTCCTGCCTCAAGTGTTTTAATCCTTGAAATAAATTTTAATCCTTGGCAAAAAATGAGAGGGACACAAGACAGCAGGGAATGAAGGACTGGATCAGGAAAGGCATCAGCCAATTAACAAATTATTTTATGCTGTAAGGGCTCATGTACTCAATAAGATGGTTCTGTTTAACTGGAAGGATTTTATTAGAGTCACACCAGGAATAAGTTTGGAGTGCAGGAATGAATGAGGACAGTGAGCACTGGCATCACAGAATTACTCAAGATGAGTGTGAATAGAAGCAGCAGTTTCAGTAGTCCCATTAGCCCACATAGGAAATTGGAGCAATGGGAGAGGACTGGTGATAACAGAAAGGATAACAGGCTCTGGTCTCACTTCCTCCTGTTGAGACCAAGTCAGGAATAAGTGGCTGAAATCATCTTGTTTATTGTGGACCTCTACTAGAAATAGCATTCCTGCTTTCTTAAGTCATGGAGCATTCCCTTTGAATTGTGCTAAAGGCACTGGCCTTTTACTCTTACTGATTGATCAGCTGATCCTGCATAGAGGAACTGCCAAAAGTAAAATTAAGTCACTTGCAAATGTCCTCCTTCTCATATGCAATACCATAGTTTAGATTTTTGATGTGGATTTTAGCTCAAATCAAGTCTAATCCAGACGTGCTCTCAGTTCCAGTAATGAGAGCCTCCAGCAAAGTACAAATGAATGGATATCCAGTTGTTCAAAACTTTGTCATATTTCACAACATTGAATCGTATATTAAATAGCTCAGCATAAGACCTTTTGCCTTTAATTTAACTATTTTAATCCCAGAACTGTGTTTTAGACTGATTTGAGAAGTGTGCTCTCAGCCTTTTGAGTTATTCATATGAAAAGTGTGTAAGTGTGAATATGAAAAGTGTGAAAAGGGTGTGTGTCATTTTCCAAAAAAAACTGACTTCCATTTAAATTCTGTAATACTTTGTCTCCTGCCATGGTGGTTAATACTTTCCAAGGAAACATAGGGACAACACTTGATAAATCAGTTGACTGAAGTTCTTTTTGGATACATCACTGATATACTCTTATGTAGCTAATGTTCCTGAAAAATTGAAAAAGTGTTAAATTTTTTTTTCAACAGTGCATATCTTCTTTGTAGACATCTGCATACTTTTTCATAGAAAAAAAAGATTTTTTATATGACATAGTTCTCTGAGGTTGAGTTTTGGAAACTGAAATTACATTTGAGTTACATTTATATTATATTTGAGCACATTTAAATCAGGACAGCCATAGGTATAAAATAGAATATATTCTAAGAATATATTCTTTATACCTATAGAATAGGTATAAAATGTAATTGACTGACATTTTGCATTGGCAGAACACAGGGTCTGACCCTTTACTGTGTGAAGAACATTTGAAAATAAAGGAAGTCAGACATGTTTAAAAATATTATTCCAGGTTGTATTTACTGTGGTAATGTGCTAGAGTTCATATGTACATAAAACATATATTTCTTATGAATCTAGGGAGAAATAAGAGAATAGGGAGATAGACAGTGAAAAACTTTTAATCTCTAAGGGTTTGCTACTGATTCTGAAGTTCACCACTGTTAATGGGTTAAATCTCTTCTTGATATTAAGAAATTTTTGTTTGAAACTTTATTCTGGTTTCATTTCAACTTCTAATGATAACCTTGAGTCTCTGACCTTGGAGATGCCCAGTCTAGATTAAAACCATGCCAGAGGTATTCCAACATTTTGTAAGGAATATCCATAGCTATTCTAAAAAGTGCTTCACTCAAACAGTGATCAGCATTGCCTGTGAAATCAAATTCATTAGCATTGCCCTGGGCTTTGACAATTCTCTGCATATCACATTCTGTTCCATAGTTTCACAGAACAGAATGCGTTTCATTTCATTTTCCTTGAAAATTTACTTGGCCTAATATCTTGGCAGCAGTTTGCAAACTTTGCTAGGTTATAAGGCTGCCAGCAAGAATAAAGAACTGGCTTCCAGTCTTCCATGAATAGAAGTAAATTTGCTAAATTGTTTTCTTGTTGTGATATCAGTCAAACTCATCTTTTAAACTTCATCTAAAGAAATTTTCATGCAATTTGACCTCATAAAAATTGCAGCTAGACAATTTTAGAGTAGAAGTGAGATGCAAATTATGGATGGTTGGGGTAATTAATCTCATACATCACTTGCCAAAGATTTCACTTGGTGCTGATCAGTGGTAAGCTCTGGGTGCATTTTCAAGGAGTTATGGTGTAGTTCACCTGTACTTATTGATCAAGAAGCAGGAGTTACTGGAAGGTGTTAGGAACTAGATCAGGCAAGAAAAGATGATCGCAAATCTCTCTTCAGAAATTAAAATTATTTTATCACTTACAGAGTAAAACAGAAAGCTTTCATGAAAGTTTGCTGCTGAATTTCTGTCTACATCAAAAGTGGTTTTTTCATGTTTGTTTGTTTTCCCTCTTGACAGGTGCAGCAAGTTACAACAGTTTTTATGTTTTTTGCAAAAATTTCTGCCAAGCTGTGAAGCCTGGTAAACTGAGGGTCCGCTGCAGTGTATGTAAACAAGGAACCCTGACGTTGGCAAGGGTAAGGTTTTTGGACTTGTTTCAAGGTTTTGGGGTATATGGAGATGACATATTTAGTCTTTTCTATTTGCATACATATGGCTATGTATATATGTAGTCCTACTTTTTTTTTCTTGCTGTTTATGGCTGAGAAGAGTAGTTCAAAGGATGTTGAAAATTTCACTCACTTGTTTCTACTATTTTGAGCATATACAAGGAACATGGTGGAGACTAGAGCTCCAGTCCTTGAAAGACACACTTAGCTCTTTCTTTAAAGGACTAATGATTAACCTGATTGTATGCACAATCCATGCAACTACATATGTGCTAAAAGGATGGGATGACAGACGTTTATTCAAAGCTTAGAGCTGTTGTTAAGGCCTCAGAAACACCTGAATTCAGCTCTGGGTTGTGATCATTATGGGCTGAGGCCAGAAGTTTTTGAACAGATGTGTAGTTGAGAATATTAATCCTTCCAGCCCTGTTGCAGCATATAAAGTCAAGGAAAAGTTATTGTTCTTGGACAGAAAACTAGATCTCTCAAGCTTGGTTTGCACCCTAAAATGAGAGAGTGTTGGGGAGTGAGTTGAATGTGCACTTGTATAAAGTTTTGAAGGGTTTTTTTCTTCTATCTGAGTACTGCTAAATTTCACTGGTTGTGTTACTGTTGAATGAGTTCTTCCTCTCTCCTAAATCAGGAGATTAGTCAACCAGGTTTGTTATGGCAGAGTCTTAGGTCTTGAAGAAGACTGATGCATACCATGCTGTAGCTTGCTTCTAAGGAACTTTCATATTCAGCCCATGTTCAAGTGTTTAAATTTGTCTTTTGCTGTGGTTTAAAGTTTCAGCTTTGTGTTCTCAATGTATCACGGTGCTTCAATGTCTTTACATGTAATAGCACTGCAAAAAAATAACAATTAAAACCCCAGGTTTTATATTCTCCTCGAAAAGAAAAATAAAGTATGGTATTGTATAAACCATACCATACTTATTAGACTTACACATCTAATTCAAAAAGCCACAACTACAATGCCCTTCAAGCTTTATGTGCTATTCCTGAATTAACCTGATTTATTTTAGAGGCTTCAAAGTGCTGCATTTTGCAGTGTTCCAGATGAACACATCTAAGGGGATTCTTTTTCTCTCAAACTTTTTATTCAAATATTGGTGATTAGCATAGGCTTGAATCATATATAAATCAAGACAGAAGACACCATTAATGCACATTTCCAATGGATGAAAACACAGACAAAATTCTATTCAGCTTTTTTAGATGAAGTCAGTGCTGCTGAAAGACATTGCTGGTGTCACTAGATGAGTCTGAATCTTATAGATTCCACTGACATCACACAACATGAGTCCTTTACTAGACTCAGAGGCTTCCTTCAGCATGTCCACTTTTGGAAATGATGACTTTCACATCTGTCCTGTTTGATTTGGGATCATTGCATTCCTTGTATTATATAAACCTAAATACATTTCCAAACTATTCAGCTTTTACAGAATCTGCACTGTTCTTGGTTTGGGGGACTTAAAAAAACACCAAAAAACATCAACCCTGTATTGTCTCCCAGGAATTCATCATAACTCCATGGTGGAAATGATATTACAAGAAGTTTCAGTAGTGTACACCTATAAATAACTTCTGAATGCCTGGAATGTATGTGGGCCTACATTCTTTTGGCAAATACAGGTTCAATGACACAATAAATATATGCAGGCTGATAAATTCAATTGAATGAGCAGATTACAGCTGCTTTTTCTTTCTATTACCATATTTTACAGTACATATGAAAAGAAAGTGGCTGGAAACTTGTAGTGGAAGCTGTTCCAATTTTCAAGGTTGATTCAAAAAATCCCAGCTTTTTGAGGATTTGATAAGATACTTCAGCATAAAAGTACAAAAGAGGAAAGGGAGATATCTTCTGGAAAGTTTAAAATGATAATTTTATTCTGTTTTAGTTTTAAAATAATGCTTGGCTGTGAAAATAATTTGCACTTGAGATTTCTTGTTACTTTCTCCACAAAGCAGAGAGAATCTGTTATCATTCTTTTCCTCTTGAATTGAGGCAGAGCACAGTAGTTAGGAGCAGTGTGCATTCTGTTCCTGCAGCTTGGGCTGGCAGTCCTGTGGGCTTCCAAAGTGCAGTGTTTGCAATATGTGCACTCCTAATGTCATGAATGTGCTATGCACGTCAGTTTGTTTTATAAACACACAGCATCCATCTCGGTGCTGTGGTTATAAAGAGTAGGTGCAGATTTTGCATGTGCCTGCCTCACCTTCTTTTCTGCTCCACTTTCCAAGGAGACAGAAAACAATTCCAGTTGGAGTGGCTTCAAAGATGTACTAAGACTTATTTCTTACTGTATAGAGACCACTCTGTGTTAAGGCCAGGCAAAAGTGTGTCTCACAGCAAGTGAGCTGTGTTAGCCCTGCTTTCTTCAATGCATTGCAGTCTACAGTGACCAAAGTCTGCTGAAAAGGTTAAAAAAAGTTCAAGTTAGTATATTACCCCAAACCCTCTGTCTTTCCTCTCCAATCCCATAGAGCTATACCAGTGATACCAATAGATATTCTCTCTACGGGTGCTACAGTTATTCTCATTTTATAGAGAAATTAGTCAAAATAAAGTTGACATAACAAACTATTAAAAACACTTGTCTGTACCACTATACTACAGACCTGTCAGCAAAGCCACTTCTTTTTTTAGTTCTCTTTTTTCCCCCCAGTCTTGGAAAACTGTGCCTGACCTTTACATGGCAACAGAGCAAGTTTCTTTTGTGCTCAGAAGCACAGAAGCTCTTTTGTGCCATAAGAACCAAAGCACTCTGTAAGCCAACATTTGTTACACTAAATCTTTTATTGAGATGAAAGTGAATACCTGTGTAAAACCTGCACAAAGCCTTGCACAGCCTTCACTTACTCTACATGCTAATCCTTTGACTACCTAAGATACAAATGACCAGCCTGATTAAATTGAGCTTTCTTTTTTCATGGTGTGTGGGCTGGCATTTAAAATATTACTTATTCCATTAAGCAGTCTTATTCTAAAACCATATTTAGCAGTCATGGATATTTGCATAACATTATTTTAATATATGATGCTCAGATTAAATTTATGATACAATATTTCTATAAAATTAAACAGATTACTTTTTTTTATTTTTACTGCAGACACCATCTAAATATTACATTTGTCATTTTACAGTTGGCACTTACGTGGAACTTTACAAAAATGTCATGACCTCATCCTTTATGGGAGATGTATACAGGTTAATTTAATGATAAGAAAACGTCACTGGAAAAATATCACATCTCCCTATTTTTTCTAATTAATCAAGCACAAAAGATATCTGTAAAGATTAGTATGTGGAAGTCTTGTGTAGGCCACCTACAGTCCTACCAGAAAGTTTTTTTAATATAGCTTGAAAACTTTAGTAGCCATGATTCAGAAAATTAGTGCATTCCTCTTTCCAGAAAACAGAAACAAGCAAACAACAAAACCAAAACAAAAAACCCCACAATAACAAAGCAAAAAAAACCAACAACAAGCCAAACAACAAAGACAAAGAAAATTCAAAATAAACAAACGAAGACCCACAGAGAAATGTCTGCTTGGAGCAGTCACATTGGCGGTCCATCTTTCGGAGCTATATCAGTGTTAACATTCATAGTGTTAGTTCTCTAGTGAAAAGAAAAATGTGTATCTGTGAATGGAAGGCTAGATTCTGAGAACTGATATGCATCAGGCTATACACAAACCCACACTTTTCCAATGCATCTGACTTTGTATGTACTCCAGGTAAAAAAAGACAGGAACATTTGATTTGGTATCTGTCATAATTCAGAATTCAACCAGAGTAAGAGTCTGGATTGAAGTGGGACAAATAGACTTTGGGGCTCCCTATTCAGGCACAGGTGCTATGATGAGGCCATTTCCAGTGTGGGGACTCATCACTACTTGGTCATTCTTCTTCTTGTGTCCTTGCTAGTTAATACTGAGTTTTGAGTGTATCATCCAGCACAAGCACCAAAGGAGTTTGTCATAGCCCCTCTGTACTTTGCAAGCATTCACATCATTATGTCAGATCTTTTCAGACATGAGGAGTTATATTCAGATCTAACTCCCTACAGCTGAGATGAGGTTTAGTTTCTGTCACTTAGAGCACATCTGGTGTGTACTGTCCCACTGCTGTCCTTGCCCTCTGTGCTCCAGGGGAGCCTCCTGACGTCACAGGTTTTGTTAAACTGTCTCTGCCACAGAACTGCTCTTCCATTGTTTATCAAATCAATGATATTGCTTACATCTATTTCTTTTCATCTTACACCTAACAGAGTAATGGACATTTACTGAATTTTGTTTTTCTGGAACCATGAAAGGCTTGTGATTTGGGTGGTTTGTCAGCATAGACTGTGTGGTACATCACAGTTTGGCACAAGAGTCTTCTGAGTGCCTTTCGGTGACTGATAAATACCAGGTCATAAATGGTGATAGTGGTCTTCCTAACAGATGATAGTGCAGTGTTTGGAATTTGATACTTTCATATTTCCTAGGAAGAGAAAGATCTGTGACACAGTAATTTGCTTTGAGTTCTTATTTCCTATCTCCATTAAACTATTTTAATAAGGTATTTTCTTTTTGATTAATATACACTTATTTTACAATAATATAAAATAAAAAAGCAGTTTACCTTTTATCTCTGTTTTTTTTTTTTTTTTCTTTTTTTAATATATCATTGTAAAACTCCATTTCACAGTGCATAACCTTTCACCACTGCTCATTTGAAGTCACATTTTTTTTCCTGGAATTAATTACTTGCATCTTCCCCAGTAACAGAGAAAGGAAGGAGCACTGCTCACTACATCTGAGCAAGGCTGACTGAAAGGAAAAGGGCCAAGTAGCACCTCTGAAATTATGTAGTCCTTACTGTTGCTAAGTCAGCTTCTTCCCTCTGATGGTTTCACTACTGGAGTAATATGGCAAAGAGATTACAAAAATCAATTTGTCCTTTAAAGGTAAACTGCAAAATAAACAGCCACAGAAGTGTATGTGAAAAAGTGTGATCTCATTTACAGGCTGGAAGATATTAAAAATGTGATTTAATTCTTAAGAATGGGTAACTTAGTTGTTTGTCTCTCCAAAATTACATGTGTTCTGGGAGGATACAAATGTTTTTGATATATATTCTAGCTTACACATGACAAACACTATGTGTTAAAATGCTTCTATTGAATACTGTGCATAAAAAAGTTACCACTGTAATGTGTGACTCCTTGGTCAAACTAACAAACCTGAAACAACCATTTATTTTTGGGTTCCTGCTAATGAATGTGTAAGTACAAAAATAGCTTAATTTCCCTGCATTTGGCTGACAGAAGTAGCATTTACAGGAAATTACACATATTCAGTACATGTGCTTCTTTCTGCATAAATAGTTGAAAATGCCTCAATTCTGACATCTAAATTGCCACCACTGGGCACTGATGTTAATGCTGCCTTGAGAAGACTAGGCCAGAGAAAAGAAGCTCTTGGAACAATTTTTCCCAGGGTTTCCACTGAATCAGGACATCTTTCTTCATTAGTTATATTAAGTCAGCACTCTAAATTGTAAGCCTAATGTTTTTTCCTAATGAACCGGTGTTTTTTGAGAGTGAGGGAAAATCTTAAATACCAATGAGTTATTCTGTTGTTTAGGCCAAGCCCAGCCATGCCAGGATTCCAGAGAGAAATCGGGCATATTTTGATCTTCTCCCTACCTGCTGCACAGGGAAATGTACTCTTGTGCAATCATTTCTCTTATTAAGTGATCTTGATGGTAACAGGGATGCTGAATGTGAGCTGCTGGGACTGCCATTCACATGAGGAGTTTGTGTCATCCACTCCTCTTTATTGTTCTCACACTGCTTGCAGTGACTTGGTGCACAGCATCAGCATTAAATAAATCTAGTGCTGAGCTAGCTCCAAGTTTGTAATTACTGATGGAACTTCCCTAAAGATGATCACAGGGCATCTGCAGGTCTGATTCTGCCATTGCTCATCAAGTGTCTTAATTGCTTTTAATAACATGAATATCAGGAAAAAAAAAATACAAACAGGATAATTCTGAATTTTAAAAGTCTCTTTTCTTTGATGATATGTTAAATTTTCCCAAATCCAGATACACCCTGGGGAGGCTGCTCCAACAGATATTCTTTGGCCCTGTTTAAGATACCGTGGCACTTACAGAAATAAGAAAGCTCAACTCTGGGTGGCTGAAAATTATTATTTTACAACAATTTTTATTCTTTCTTTTCCACTTCTCTCTTTGGCTTTTAATGTCATTTCATTCTGAATCTCTTAAAAGACAGCCTCACTCTTGCACCTGTCTCACACAGTCGCAATGCCATTAGGGATGGCTTCCAAAATGCTCAGCTCCATCTGAAGAGAACAGTTGGGAGGATTCAGAAGACTTGACATGGTTTTATTCAGGCTTTTAGCTACCTCTTTCATTTATTTTTAAATATCTCTTAAGAAAAAAATTCATTATGTTGGACATAAATTGTAATATACAGTAAATGAAAACACATACTTGATTTATGAAAAAAAAAAACTTCATCCATTTCAAAAGACAGGAATGGCGATTCGTTCACGCAAAATAAACTTGGCTGAGGAAACAGTTTTTTGCCTCTATGTTGAAAAAATGATGCAAGTTCTTTTATTTTAATAAGATAAGAAAGTATATTTTAACTCAATTCCATTAGAAGCTCTGAGATATCTATGCATGATTTACAATATTTATTGCACTATGTGTTTTCAGTGAGGTTACACGTTATAAAGTGTCCTAAAAGCTAGAAAAAAATACCATTGGAAAGAAGGAAAATGACTTCAGTATTATGTACTGCTTCAAGTCATGCTGTGAAATAAAACTGCCTTTTAATGTGAAGCCTAGAGTGAGTTTCTCCAGCCTGGGTGACAGCAGTCATAAATGAAAGGGAAAACAGTTACCAAATTTACTTTCAGATAAGATTTTACATGAGTTTCTGAATCAAATGTCTAATAAACCCTTTTGCCAGAGAGGGTAGATTTATGCCTAGTAATGCAGATGGTGTTCAGTGCATGTTGTCCTTGCAGTTGCTGTGATATCAGGAAGCACAGGCTCACAGAATGGTTGAGGTTGGAAGGGAGCTCTGAAAGTCATCTGGTCCAACCCTCTGCTTGAGCAGGGCCACTTGGAGCCACTTGCCCAAGACTATTTCCTTTTGAATATCTCCAAAGATAGAGACTCCACAGGCTCTCTGTTCAACCTGTGCCAGCACTCAGTGACCCTCACAGTCCAAGTTGCTCCTTATGCTCAGGCTGCACTTCCCGTGTCTCAGTTTGTGCCCATCAACTCTGCTCCTGTCGCTAGACACCTCTGAAGAAAGGTGTCTAGTGTATTCTTTGTATTATCCCTTCAGATATTTATACAAGGAGGGGAGATCATCACTAATGTCTGTTTCAGTATATCATGGGAGGCCTGGGACTAGTAAGAAATACCATACTCAGAGTATCACTTGTTTTGTCAAAATTAGTTGCTTTTGAATTTTTTTTCATGCAATATTGCATATTCTCTCAATGTATAAATATAGATCAGATGTGGACTTTAAACTCTTTCACTCTTACAGGTCTTGTGCTATTTGTATTAATGTTGTTATGTCTTTTTGTTTCGATGGAAACCTTTTGAGGAAAAAAAAAGGGAGTGCCAACAAATGATAAGTAAGCCTTATTCAGCTTTAGTTTGGGGGGCAGTTTGGGGCCCCCTCTTCTTGGGAGCAGAAATGTAATGAGAGAGGCAATGCTCTTTCCCTCTGCTTGCATGTTGCACCCACAAACATGTATTGTTCCCCAGGGAAGTCAAAAGTTTCGCATTAATTTTTGGCAGCACTGCTGTCATTGTCTTAACTACATGCAAAGACAGCCTTCTCTCCATACAGCAACTCCTCCTCTCACAAAGAAGGGCCCTCTTTCTAAAGTTTCTTAGCCTTTTATGGTGAAAGGAGATACAATGAATATTCATCAGCATTCTAGATATTAGAGCCATAGCTGCATATGTTGGTAAATCCTTCTTGATCCCTCCTGGATCCCCTTTTCTACTCAGTGAGACCAAAATGTGCTGTGGATGTGTTGCTGAAATGTATTACAATACAAGGAAATCATGGGTTATGATAGTGGGCCTTTTTTTTTTCTTTTTTTTTTAATATGGCAGCTGCCACTGAGATTCAGATGTCCCTGTGCATAACTCACCTAATTTGCTTTCTTTATTAAAGGACAGCTAAACTTCTGTCTACCCAGTATTATTCCTTGGATAGCAGTGGGTACAAAAAGATCATGCTCACACTACATTACTTCAACATTTTTGATAATGATGAATATTAAACAAATCTAAAGTGTCGGTAATTTTCATCCTAGTTTTTAAGATGATGAAATATCTAAAGCATCAGCTGGCTCAGGAGGAAAAAATAAGTATATTTACTTAAGGTATTGTAGTAGCAGAAGTAGCAAATGTCAAACTATTTTCTTGCGAGTGTACCTTCATGTCCATTAAGAAGCTGGTGTATTTTCTTAATAATGATCATTATAATAATAGCAATGATGATGATTATTATTATTAAAATTATTGATAATTTTTAGTGGTTAATTTAAAACATAGTAAAGGTACTGTTTACCTCTAAAAGAACTATAAACAGGTATTTTTTCTAAGTCAATGTGGAAGAAATCATTCCACATCTTTACATTTGGAATGTCACAGCTTGTGCTGTTTTTCCTAGTTTTGGACTGAATTATTCAATAAGAAGGGTTTGGGGTACTTAAACACTATGTAAGTAAAACTCAGACATCTCTAACTAAAAAAATCAGCTGATTTTATGTTACATTGATTAGACTTGTTTAGATAGGTTTGTGATCTAAAGGTATTAAGGTCAAATTCATTAAATCTTTCCTCAGAGCTTCATTACTATAAAACATCTGTTAACAGGATGGAGCCACAACCAGGGTAGTTATATTGATTTGACTTTCTTGGCAGAGGTATGTAGTGTTCTAATGAGGGGTTTCCCCTTCTTTTTGGGTGTGATGACCAGTTAACAATCCACAAATAAGTTTTTAGTATTTATTTAAGTTTTTCTGCTACAAGCACCTGGATAGAACAAACATCCTTGGTCCCCTGTAGTAATTGCATATATTTAAAACTTGCTACATGATGCAGCAAAAAGAGTTTAGTGATATATTTTGAATGTAAAAGGGCTTATGTTTGCTTTGGGGTAGTTTTCAAATATCATAAATGCCTCTGTGTTAAGAATTTGATTATCTTAAGAGTCCAGTTTCTTTTTCTTTTAAATAAATATACAAATATACATATAACATGGAACCCTGAACATTTTCTAGGCTTTCTTTGCACACTGTCATAAAAGATGAGTGAAGAGAGAATCAGTAGCACATTTACTTAGGTTTGACCTGCATGTGCACATTAGCTTCTTATGTTCTGATGGTGGTGGAAGCACTTCACATTTGTTTCAGATATTTATGTACATTCCCCAAGTTCTAGATTTTATTGGCTTAAAAAAAAAAAAAGAATTCAGGTTTTAATAATTAAAATCAGTATGTTCTACATGTTCTTATTTCCATAAGTGCAGTCAAAAAAGTCAGTTTAGTTGGCAGAAGTTAGCTTTTTCAGAGTAAGGCACTGCATTTTAGCTGATGTCTCAGGTTTCTGTAAAAAGCACCAAGAGATCTTTTTGCTGGTTTTCTTCTGCTTAGCTCTGCACATATCTTGCCAGATGAAAACATTGCTGCCACATCCTGACTTAGGAGTGTTGCAGAGGAATGTCTGTAACTTTGAAAAAATGAGCAGAGATGGTATTATTTGTCTGTTAACAATATAGATGGTAGGGCCTATTCTCAAAACATAAAAGACATATTTCTCTAAAGTGTGCTTGTTCTTGCTCACGTTGCAGATTGCCTCTCTTCTCCTACCCTCTGTCCTGTGTGTCTAAGAGGATGTACTACTCTGCAGTGTCCTCATCTGAGCAACATGTACTTTCTGCATGTTCATACACTCGGTGCATATTTTGGCATGCTTGATTTGAAAAATTTAGTTTCAGATGGAGAAAATGAATTCCCTTGAAGTTATATTTTCCATTTCAGTCAGGTCTAATTGCTTTTTTTGTTTTGAACTAACAAACTTGGGCAAATAGGCAGAAATGTGTTTAACTCAACGTTTTCCTGGTGTTTTAGGTCGTGCTTAATAGTGGGAGAATAATTTTCTTTTAATATGCAATCTCTTCTGAATCTGTAGTTATATGTGCTTTAGTTCAGGTCCAAAACTTCCAAGCTTCTTCAATATGTGGTTAGAAATAATTTTATGTATTTTTTTCAAAGAACAAATCACTGAAATGAAAGGCTTTCTGATTATTTGCATGAGTCTTGAGGCTCATGGACCTTTCTGTTGAGGTCAAATCACCAGTTTGAGTCTCTGCCTGAAGGAAGTGTGACAGTACTTTTGGTGAGAAGAAAAATGGATTTAAAATAGTGCAGTCAGGTGCCATCAAAATAAACAGCTTCTATATGCATCTCCTGTCTTATAGGATATAAATTAATTCAGTCATTTGTAAGGTGATAAATTGAGGGTTGTTTTTATTCTGGAGTAACAGAAAAGGACACTCTGTGGTTTTGTACAGTACTAAAAATTTTTTAAATATTCTAAAAAGGAAAAACAAACAAAAGCCCCAAAACCAATTTATGGAACCAAGGGTGCTTTTGCTGTGCAACAGTTTTATTTATGTTTTCTTTTACTTTTTTTTGCTTGCATTTTAGGTAGTGTGTTTATTATGTGGTGTTATTCATGGTGGGTTTTTTTGGTATAAGACCATGTCATAATGTACCATCAGTTATTGATGGTGATGTACAGATTTATTTACTGAGGATGGACTTTAAAAATAAACTAATGTTGCCTCACTCTCTGGCTTGGAACAGTGTGCAAGACTTTTCTTTTTTTTCATTTTTCTCTTAATTTCCCTACAGGTCTTGATGTCATGACAATATTCTGTATTTATAATTAATGTATATTTATAATTATTCAGTTGATGTCATCATATGTTAAACCTGATTTCCTCCTATCCCTGTGGCCAGCCCAGCTGAGGGGAATGCAGGATGGGGAAGTTCAGATTCCTGGCTGAACTGGGGTAAGAAACAAGAGCCAGTAGTTTCCCTCCTTGGTTCTCTGTCCCCTTCTGTATCAGTGATGCTGGTTTTTTTGCTGGTTTAAGAAGCTGTTTCCTGAAATTCAGGCCCAGTGATGAGGGCTAAGATTGCTGACTTTAGTTGGCAAAACAATAATTTAAAGAGGAAAATGGAATTCATAGGCTTTATTTACTTCAACTAGAATGAAGCTGCTAGATTAAGGTTCTTGTAACTCTACAAATTTTGTAATTTTATTTAAAATGTTAGTACTCTGCTGGAAAAAGTTTTCTTCAGTTTGACTCTTATGTCTCTCTTCTGCTTTTACTTCTTTCTAGCATATTGCAATTTATATATTCTGTTGAATATAAAAAGAATTGGCACTTTGTAGCTTTCCTATTTGAGCTTTAACTTTGTGTGGTGAGCAAAGTCTTCCTGTATACTTCAGGGAGGTGACATGGGTAGATACTATCCATTTTGCACTGTGTTCTCTGATAAAATAAATTAGGAGGCCTGAGTGTTTCTTGTCTATCTTAGATGACAAGGGGAGAAAGAAGGTAGGAGAGTGAAAATAGTTTAATTTTTGCCAGTACAGATACTCATTTTGTGCTGGCTGCATATGTTGGGCATGCATGGATGGTAGCATGTCACAAGAAAATTAAGCAAAATTTGGTATGGCTCCTGTTATATTCTGATAAAATCATGATTATTACTTCCTCATGCAAAATTTGTTGAATGCCAGCTCGTCCATAACTATAATAAAACCAACTAATGCATAAATGAATTCTGGCAACTTTCAATAAAATTTTAAAACTTGATATGACAGGCAGGAATGCTAAGAGGCAACCAAGTGTGTAAACACTAAATGAAGGATTATCCTTATTTGTGAAAAATCCATTACAGCGAGAAATTGAATCGGGGGCTTCTCTCAAAAAAGGGCTACTGTGGCTAGTGAGCCAAATCAGTGCCTGATTTTACTCCCTTTTCAGTAATAGGGTTATGTGAGACCCATAAACAATACACAAGTGAGAATAAATGTAGCCGAATACTTTCCCTCCTCTTTAAAGATTCATCTCTCAATAGTCTGATTAAATCTGAATATGATCAAGCATATTAGGTGTGATGCACTTTATTTATTAGAGCATATTCCATGAGCAGCCTCTCCTCTCATCTGGAATTTTTTGTCTTGCAGTGAGGATTTTCTGTGTATGGAGTACGTATAAAATAACTAAATGAATAAAATGGTGGATCCTCTATTTTTATTTTTTTATTTTTTATTTTTATCCTCTATTTATTATTCTTTTAACTGGAGAAAGAAGATTTCACCTGAAAACAGCTGGTCCAGAATCTGATCTATGCCAGTATTTTAAGTGACATTGAGGTTAATGATGAAGAAAAGATCAAAAACCTTCATGCCATTAATACTGACTTCTAATGAGTCTCAACAGTGTGTAGCTTGTAATTTCAAAAAGTAGACCTGTAAGGAGTTAGGCTGCAACAATCTTGACACTAGTTTACAGTAAATAGATGCATCCCACTTAGAAAACAATTTGCATTAGACATACGTGTCTGTATGTGCTTTAATTATACATAAATGTTCTCCAATTATACATAAATCCAAAGGCTGCTGGTAAAACCCAAGGCAGTAGATTAACTTCTGGGAAAGGCTCTTTCTAATGAGCAAACTCTAAGCTTCTTGTATTGTTAGGAATTTAAGAATTTAAACTGTCTTAGTGTACAAATCCTGTGTCTTAGGCAAAAAAAAGGACAAGTTTTGTAGCAACTGGTACAGGATGCACCAAAAAAAATTAAAAAATAAAAGAAAAGAAAAAGAAAAGAGAAAGATAGAGAAGGAGAAAAACATATGGATCTGCTCCTTTTCAAATGCAGATTGTTGAGGCTGGAAGTCTACCACTTAGTCACTGTGTTCTCCATTTGACCATATGGTTGCAAAATCTAGTGGGATGATGTGAAAACCCTAGTTAGCCTTCTGAAAACAAAATATAGTAGAATAAAGTGGGAAAAGAGATGGATTAATTTTATTAATTCTTGCTGTTATGCAATATTTAATATGATTTATTGTCAATAGCTCTGATATGTTGTGGAATCTATATCTGTTTCTTGATATTTGACTCAGTTAATATCTTTGCTCTTGAAATATATGAGGTGAAATCTCTGAGTATGCCTTTATATTTAAGATGAAATGACAGGCTTTTTCTACTTACTTCATACAGAGCTAAAACTCGGCAGAATGTAACAAACCTATTAACAAGGAATCTCATATTTATACAAAAATTGGGAGACCGTAGGTGAAATAAGAAGTTGTTTTGTGGCCCATCACAACTTTCTATCACCTCAACTATACAGCTAAAATTTTGATGAATTTACTGACAGGAGTCTTTATTTGAAATGAAGAAGGACATGACTGTCTGTAGCGACTCCTTGGCTGTCCTCCTGCTCTCACTTGGCAAAAAAGACTCAAGAGAGGAGGGATAATGCAGACACAGATGAGGACTTTTTGAGGAAGGACAGGGGAGCATGGTTTTGTGTGTGTGTAAAACACCTTTCAAATGGGAAACATGAGGAAGAGACTTCTCCATTTATCACCACCAGATGCAGCACATCTACATCAGAATATCATTTCACTTTGGGAATAAGTGGAGAGAATCATTGGTCTCTTTTGGAGAAACAGCAGCTGATAGGTAAATTGAATTTTACACAGCACTTTATTGGCTTCAACTATGTTATTATACAATTTTAGTCTAGTTTCAGTATAGTTTAAAATCAAGTAAACAACAAGATCCATGCAGTGTAACTTTGCAGGAAGTCTCACTGGCTGAGACTCTCCTCAGGCACCAATCTCTGTGTGTGGGTGCCTGACTGACCCTGATATGCAGAGACTCACAACTTCTAACAGGGGTGTTGTATAAGAAACAAGAATACAGTTCTCTCTTTATTTTAACATTATATTATGCCTCATGGTTTGAAAATCACAGTACTATTGTAGATAAGGTCTTTTTATGTATTCATCAATATACTGTATTTCTTAATGGTTAGTTAATTTATCCTGTAAAAATATTAGAGTAATACATTCTAGTGTTTAGTAACCAAGCACAGTTATCTACAGACTTTGAAAGTTAATAAAAAGGAGGTGGTTTATTCTCTCACTTACAACTGTTTTACATTGAAGCAAAACTTTTAGACCTACAATATCTGACTTGAGTGAAGTTAAGCTTAATTCTCACCCATAAAAGTGAAAGGAAAATTAAGTCTCTGTGAAAAATTAATCTTCAAAAGTTTTACGCTCCCCTTCATCACCTTTGGAAATTTTATGGCTGAAGTAAACTTTTCCTGCCTTTGTGTTGTGGTAGAAACTTTCCATCATGATTTTATATCTTTGTAATAGAGTTTAGAAAATAATAGTATTTGCTGCAGCAGTAACTCAGCACCATATCAAAGACACAAACTACAGACTACTACTTCTGGGACTGCTGTAAGATAAAATCTTATGTGGACTGGCTAAAGAGAAAATCCCGTTTGTTAAATTGACCTGTTTGATACACAAGTGTTTTCAGTGCAGATGGAAGAATGGAATTGAAAATTCCTCTTGTGAGAAAAGTAATTAACTTGTCATTAACTATGCTAAGAGATTTACAAAGATGGTAAATTATTTTCCCAGATTTAGATTCCTGTCACCACCTGTCTGCACTTGAATTTGGGGATTCATTTTCATTTTCTAGCTTGCTGTTTGCCAGTGAGATGGTCTTCATGAATTTTAGAACAGAGCAGAACTTCATTCCATATTGGTGGTTACCAGTGGAGCTTCCTAAACCCTGTGACACACCAGCCTTGGAGCTGAAGGGTCATGTGTTCAACACTTCCTTAAGGTTCTGCAAATCCCAGCGTAAAGTACATCTGTCAATGGTATTGTAATTGTTTTCATTCTTCTCCCCTGGGCCCAGGCCTAAGCATATCACTTTCAGAACATGTGGTTTCCTTCAGCAGATAAAATACCATAATGCCAAAGTTACTCCTGTTCTTTCTGCATTACCACTTCTACTCTTCAACAACCAGGAGCTTTTGTGTGTCCTGGTCATGATTTAGAGACTTAAGGGAAAACAATATGTATTTATCCAAGAAGATTCTTATTCTCTCTTGGTGAGATAAAAAGGTAATTCTTTATGGGAATTTTACATAGTCTTTTATTTGAACAGAATTTTTCTTCCTAAAGGAAAATATTTTATGCTCTGGGTGTGGATATAAGAGTATTCATGGAGAGGGAAAGACATAAATTCAAATATTGAAATGCATTGTGGTATGAGCGAGAGCAATCTTAACCACACTCCATACACTTTATCATTGCAGAGAGTAGTAGATTGACTGTAGACCTGCAAATAAACTGAAGTGGGCTTTAAACTTTCTAAGTTGGACCCCATAGACAGAAGATCAGGAACTCAGTACTGGCCAGCTGACCCCACTTCTCTGGTATGTTTTTAGGCCCTGATGAACTCCAATCTTCCCTGTCTGGACTTCTACCAGTACTTAACATAGCCCTTTAGCTCTTACTGCTACAGTTCTACTGCAGAAATAAAGCCTATTTTTTATGAGAAACAGAGTAGGAATTTCAGCATCCCATTACACAGGATGAGCATACAGTTCTTTCCTGTTTAAAGTCTCAATTAGAAGTTGATCAATTAATTAAACTCACTTTATTGAATTCAGTTACATTATCTCAGAGAGATGGAGACCAAGGAGGCTTACAGACTTACAGGAAGTAGAGTTACAGGTTATGACTCAGTCCTTTGGCTTAGACTCTTCACCTACCTCCTTCAGCAGAAAAGCGTGGATTGAGTCCTTGCTTCCTCAGTATTAAAACCTGGTTTGCTCCCTATTTAGGCACCAAAAAATTTTACGGACGTTTGTTTATTTGATGTCTTTATAGAGTGACCAGGTGTAAAAGCAAAGGGACAACAGAGAATACGACATTGCAGGAAGTAAAGGGATAGCTGATGATAGGCCTAAAAAGTGAATTGCCTTCACTTCTCCTTTCCTCCTCCCATTCCCTTCTTTCCCCATTGGTGGCTTCTGAAGTCTCATTTGTTTGTTACCAATTTTTGCTGTCTCAGCTGTCTGCATTTTATTTACAGGCAAAGTAAACCATTTTCATTTACTTGCACTGATTTTACTTTTGCTCTGGTGTCAGAGTATAACTTGGCTAACCTTATATGTTCACACAGGCATATACAATTTATGCACATGTTGTAATGCTTGTCCTAAACAGTGACAGATATGTGGTAACTATTAAAGAAGTTAAAATTTGGAGAAAATATGAAAATATTGTTATTTCATAACAAACTGGTAGTCAAGACAGAAGCTTGTTTTCAGAACCCAGGCTTTTGTTAATAAGCAGTTCTTTCAAAGCCAGATTTCTAAAAATAAGGGTCTCTAGTTTAGTCAGAAAATTTCAACTGTAACACATTATACAAAAGCATGCACAGGAGAGCAGCAAGAGAGATTTGGGTTATGTTTATTTTGTTAAAAAAAAAATCTATCTTCTACTTTCATTTGTCTCAGGTTTTAATATGTAGTTGTAATCAGGAAAGAAAGGAGAAAAACTTCAGTGTATTGAGTACTGAAGGAAAAAACGGAAGCAAATGCTTCTCAAGTGAGCTTACTGCTTTTTAATTAGTGCCTATGGGAAGATACTTTGCTGTATCAGTGCCATTTATACTAGTACTATCTTGCAACAGTGATGTGCAAAATGTTTCCCACTTCTCCCACCATCTTGTATAGCCCCAGAGCAGACATACATAAATAAGTAATGGAAAAGGTAGGAATCAGTCATGCCTGTTTTGCTGATGCCTGATCAAGGGGGAAAAAAAGAGGGAAGGTACAGAGGAAGATGAAGAGTTTGTACTTCATAAATTCACTGTAACAGCTGTTCTATGAAATGCTGGGATTTGCTATTCCACACAGCACAGGATGAAGGCAAAACATGCAAGACTATATTTCTCTGAGTAATGAGGTAGGCAGCCATGCAGTTAAATCATTTGCTTTCTCTGGGATGCTGCTGGGTTCTTTGCTTTTGCATTTAACTGCTCTCAGGTACCAGAGTGTCATTCTCACCTTCATTGTTATTATAATTTTTCCCCTTGTACTTCCCAGTAAATGAGAAGTTTTACGGTGGAGAAGCTGCTGGTAAAGACATGACCTAAAATAAAGAAGTCAATATCTTACAGTTGATTGAAATCACTTCAAACTTCTTGGTACGAGAAAACAGAAGGAGTTGCAGGTTGATAGCTGTTTGCTCAGGAGCTGTTTTGGAAAATCTTACTAGGTTTGTGCATGGCTACTGCTAACTCAGTTTCTGCTCATTCAGTTCACCCAACTGAATTTCCAAAGGTAATCATAACTCTTGTATGAAAAGCAGATTAAAGTATTGAGAAAGTAGAATCTTCTCTCTGAATTTGTCTTATACAAATAAAAAATATAGATAAATAAATTGATAAATGCTTTAAGATTTTGTATAGAAGTAAACATTGAGGGTTTTCCAATAGAGAATGAAGTTACTAGTAAAAAAGAGTTTGATGTTTTATGTTCGTGAGTTTGGACAAAAGTCATCAGTATAACACTGATTTTACTTCAAAATAAGTCAGCTGATTGCTTACAAAAGTATTTTTCAGTCTCTTGTTGCTGAAATAAGACAATCTGCAAAGTGTGAAAAAACCCTGCCTTGTATCTTAGGCGTGTAAAGTAGCTGTAGCATGTCAAGTGAAGTGTGTAGTCTTGATTTATGTCTTTAAGTTTAAACTGCAGTCACATTTTTTGAAGGTATTGTTTTTAACTTGTTATATTGTAACATATGATAGATTTTAGCAATGTCTTTTTATTCCTAACCACACCAATTAAATTCAGTTCTTGAAAACCAGGAGTCCAAAATAACTCGTGTGCCGTTGTCATTGTCATGACACAGCATTGATCTCATATCTTTAATGAAGGTTTTCAAGTGAAGGCACTACACAGACCCAAATGCACAGGGGAAAAAATGCTGACCACCACCATGGTTTTCCTGGTTTTCCTGACATGTTTGCTCCATGTCTTCAGTGTAGAGTGCAGAATGTACAAAATTATATGGTCCTCTCAGAGTGTTTGTAATTAAATTTTATTTAGCCACAAAGCCAGACTCTGATCATTTGTCTAAATATATGCTAGGAGAAGTCTGTTCATATATTAAAAATCTATGTGGATTGAAGCTGGTATATTTTTATATGTCCTTTCTAATGGAAGTATTCTCTACAATATAGGTTTTCACGAACCATCACTCTATTTGAGTTAGTTTAATCTCCTCAAGTGAAGATTGTAATTTTTTTTAAATGCACAAATCTTAGGGCTTTTTCAAGATACACATTTTAACCACTGTATTATTATAACAGTGAGTGATATACGCTATATATATATATGTAGAGAGAGAGAGAGAGTGATACTAAAGGAACATAAGGAAGTTTTTAAATCTCCAAATCAAGGGTAAGGTACATTAATAAAGTACTTCAGGGAAATAGTCTTAGATTTTGAAGTGTTATGCTATACATTTAAAAACAATTATTTTAATCCCCCTCTCTTTTTATTATTAATAAAATATTTCTTAAAAGCAGAAAAGAAAAAAAAAAGTGTTTATGACTGAAAAGACTTCTTTAATTGCAGAGAAATATTTAGGTTTACATCTGCAGGCAGAGGGTTAATAAAATCTTGGCATTTGAGCTGAGATACAAAGGCTCAGGAAAAGAGCTTGTTTTTTATATCACCTCTGAAAATGCTATTTTGTAAATGAAACTCTCATGGATCAATAACTATGGCATCATTAACAGTTAGGTATTGAAAAAGGTAAAGTGATAGTGTTCATGCTAGTTCTGTGTTGCCCAAACTATTAATTACTTATGTTCTTCTACTGCTTTTGTGTGACTCTGTAAGTTCTGTAAATGCTGCTTTCATCTTTTATGAAAACTGCTTGAGAGAAATATATGAGTTCTCGACAATATATTTTGATGAATGTCATCAAGTACTAAAGGTTTTTAAACCACGACAGAATTTGTCACACATGTCATGGTTTGACACTGGCACAATGCCAGTGCCTCTATGAGAATACTCTCTCTCTGGTTTTTGCTGTGAGATGTGACTGGAAATAAGCAAAGCAGGCTCCTACTTAGAAATAAAGAAGAATTTATTAACTAAACTACAAGGGAAAGGAAAAAAAAAAAAGAAACACAGAAGGAAAATGAAAACTTCACAAATACATCTCCTCCTCTTCTTCACCAAATTCCCAATACAATACATCTCCCTAATCATCGACTCTCAGTCTGGCACCACCCTTCAGAATACTCAATCCTCAGTTCATCAAGAAGAGGAGGAGTCCTTCTTGTGCCAATGGTGACCTCTTCCTTTCATGTCCAGCGCTCTCACCACTGAACACGGACCAGAGCTGCTTCTCGGGTCGACTTTTAAGGATGCTTCGTCCCACTCCAAAAAGGCACAGTCTCAACTTTGGGACATCTGTCCCCCCCCATATTTCACCCCCTGGGGCCGAGGGGTACCAACACTGAACCCTCTTGGTTCTGAGGCATTGCCTCCCCCTAGAATGCAGTCCCCGCATCACAAGGAACATGGTTCTGTCCATGGCTATACAAAAAGAGTCCAGCATAAGCTACTCCATCATCTCTTCTACTTGAGTTCTTCTCTATTTCTCTTGTGGCTCGTTTCCTCTTATCTTTATCTCTCTTCTCATTCAGCTCTAGGAAGATTAGCATTTGGAAGGTTTCTATCATCTAAGAAAAGGGTTAAAAATCTGAGGCTCTGTCTGTCCAGAACTCTTACGGCTGACCAGGCGGGCACCTTCTCGCCACACCTTTTCTTCTTCTTGGCCAGCCACTATTAAATTTCAAGGTGGCACAAGCACAGGCACAGGCTCTCTCTCTGTCTCTCCTGGGGAGGGGGGCGGGGGGTGGCTGCCCAATGCCTCTCAGTGCTCCTCCACCCTTCCATCCTGCCTGGGCCTTCCCCTCCCTCCTGTTCAGGGCCCAGCCTACCTCACCCGGCCCCATGGCTGCCCCTGGGCCTACCTCACCCGGCCCCATGGCTGCCCCTGGGCCTACCTCACCCGGCCCCATGGCTGCCCCTGGGCCTACCTCACCCGGCTGCATGGCTGCCCCTGGGCCTACCTCACCCGGCCGCATGGCTGCCCCTGGACCTACCTCACCCGGCTGCATGGCTGCCCTCGGCCTACCTCACCCGGCCGCATGGCTGCCCCTGGGCCTACCTCACCCGGCCCCATGGCTGCCCCTGGGCCTACCTCACCCGGCCCCATGGCTGCCCCTGGGCCTACCTCACCCGGCCCCATGGCTGCCCCTGGGCCTACCTCACCCGGCTGCATGGCTGCCCCTGGGCCTACCTCACCCGGCCGCATGGCTGCCCCTGGACCTACCTCACCCGGCTGCATGGCTGCCCTCGGCCTACCTCACCCGGCCGCATGGCTGCCCCTGGACCTACCTCACCCGGCTGCATGGCTGCCCTCGGCCTACCTCACCCGGCCCCATGGCTGCCCCTGGGCCTACCTCACCCGGCCCCATGGCTGCCCCTGGGCCTACCTCACCCGGCCCCATGGCTGCCCCTGGGCCTACCTCACCCGGCCGCATGGCTGCCCCTGCCCCGCCCAGCCCGCAGCCGGGCAGGGGAGCTCTGAACCTTTCCCTGACCGGAACCCAAGAGAGCCTCCCAGGGGAGAGCCCTGCTTTAACCCCGTGTGCTCAGAGGCGGATCCAATGTCTTAATAGCCACATTAGGTGGCAATATTAAAAGCTGAGCACCCATTGGCCTGACCACAGCATCCCAGAAAAC
This sequence comes from Agelaius phoeniceus, assembly GCF_051311805.1. Lineage (NCBI taxonomy): Eukaryota > Metazoa > Chordata > Aves > Passeriformes > Icteridae > Agelaius > Agelaius phoeniceus. Next base: position 79,088,616 of record NC_135267.1, read on the forward strand.
ATATTTCCTGTCAAACCACCACAACACAGCACACAAAGGTTACTTTGTTATTAATAACTGTGTTTATTAATATAGATCTGCTTAACTTGGGGGAAGGATCTTCAGAAAATGTAGGCAATGTTGTGGAGTAGATAGCATTTATTATAGAAGGGGGATGTTATGTTTTCCAGTGGTACATTTTTGCTTTTTTCTGAACACTTAGGAAAGTGCCTGACAACATGCAGCTTCCTGTAAAACTGTGGTGTTTGAATTCTAACTATTGCACTTTGAATGTGTTTTGTTCTTTGATCTTTTGCTATATCTGAGGTACTATCCCAATGGGTCCCTATGCAATGCCCTGGTGAGCTGTAGAATCCATAGGTATCAAACTTTCAGATTTCCAGCTCAGGACAGCTACCAGAGACTGTCATCCCTTAATTTACAATCCTGACATTCTCTGTTGTGCAATGAAATCCGTCGTGTAATACTGAAACCATGCTCTGACTCATATTCAAGTTGTTGAGTGTTCCTGTTTCCAGTGATGTCTTTAAAATAAAGAAACAAACAAGCAGCCTGTCCCAAATAATAACTCCAGTGAAAATGGTAGTGTTGGAACTGTCTCTCTCAGGGATCCAGGTTCATCCTTCTGTAAAGATATTCTGCAGGAGCTCAGAGGAAAGCAAGTTTAGCCCCAAACAAATTACAGTTGCCTAGGGCCATGTCTGGTTGGGCTGTATCTCCAAGGAATGCCCACAATCAGTTCATTGCCACAAGGGCATGTTTCTTGTTCATTGTCCATCAGGACTATCTTTTCTGCAAAGGGCCTTATACCTGGTCAGCCCCCCACGTGCAGTGGAAGGATGTTGAGGACTTTGAATATTAATACCTGGTAGAAGATGCATGAAACTGTAGAACTTACCTAAGAATTGTCACAAAGATATATATAGAGTCTTCAAGGTATCTCATCTCAGATATAGCAGAGCATATGAACTATGAGCAAAAAACATTGCTAATACTGCCTGGAAACTGCAGAAATACAACTGATCTAGACTAGATGCTTATTATAATTTTAATGTTTTGTTAAAAGGCTTTAGTTTAAAACATTTTAATTTTTTTAAATAGATATTCAGGGTCACTAGAGAGACTGGGAAAAGTTGTTAATGCTAAACTGAGTCATTTCTCTTTTACACTGCTGATACTTGGATTAATTTACAATATAGTGCTGCAGCAAGTGGGGTTCTCCAGTTCCTCCCAGGTAATGTACACCATAAAACCCTAAATCAGCCATTAGAATTCTTTTCCCTGTGATACCTACTAGGTGTCACATATACTGGGTAATTCACTGCTTAATATCTGGCATTGCTTTTCAAAGATATGAGAGAAAAAAAATATCTCTGCAATCATCGACATTCAAGAACATGTACAGTTTTCTGAGGTCTAATACATAGCTGCTACAGCAAGCAGCATGGCAAATAAATATATTCCTTCTCAGCTTAAGTTGCCTAGAACATTCTTCCAGTTCAAAAACAGAGGCAGCAAAAAGCTCCATGTCAAAAGATTCATTGTGGAGGCATTTCCAAGTGGAGAAGCCACTCCTACAGCACCATTCCAGGACTGCTGAACAGATTCTTATTTTATTATTTAGAATTAAGTACACATGAATTAAGTAAATTATTGCCATCTGAAAGTGCTCTTTTCATCTTGGCAGTACACGAGAGCTTTTCTTATGGCTGTTCTAGGCAGAATATAACTTAGATTAAACTTCCTTGTGGAAAACTTGTCATTAGAAGATGTGGTTGGAGGCATCTTCTCTTAGCAACTTCAGAAAGGTTGCATAAACTCATCTCTGATGGCAAACCTCCCATTTTCCACCAATTCCCCACAAGCATCTACCATATCTTCACTACCAGGTTTATAACCAGAGGGCTGAATGCCACTAGGAGCATAAACAAGTAAACAACTGAAGAAGCTATGGCTGAGTGACAAAAAAGTCTTTTCTATTTGTCCCAGGTACACGCACTTTGGGATCTAAAGAGGACTGTGAAATGAACCTTACTCTCCCCATAGGTTGTTCAGTGTAAAATCAGAATATGAATGCATACACCCTCAAAAATATGCTTAGAAAAACATTTGTGGAAGTCCTACAAATGTGAATTTAGATATGCTGTCAGCATGACTCTTCTTAACCAATATGTGATTGCATGCTCACAGAGATCCTTTGACTGATGTTTTCCTTTGTGTATGCACATTGCCATTCACTTGTGCATGTTGTCTGCTCATTTTCTACACAATTTGCTTTGGAAATATTTAAGTGTGTGTCTGTGTTAATAGTTAGATGCATTTTCTGGTTAGTAAGATTAGTAAGATCTGCAGCTCACTGTGGGTGACAGCAATAAGAAGTGATGTTGTTTAGTAGTACTCTCATTCAAAGAGGGTTGTGTGGTGACAGCCTGTTGGACTAAATGTGTTTTTTGGAAGTGTCACACTGTTTTACTGAGCTGCTTAGATTTCACAATGTGCTGTGTTCATTTTCTGGGTTACTGTCTGGCTTAAAACCACTAGAATTTTTCATACCCTATTTGTGTAGTCAACTGAATCATGATTTCAGGATTTTATCAGTCTTCAACCGCAGAAGATACCAACTTTGCTGTTTCCCTTCCACCTCACTTCCCTCAGCCTGGAGCTCTGTCATTTAAGTTGTTTTGTATCTGCTACAGGGGATGAATTTTAAGGCAGTTTCTTAGGCTACAGAAAAACAGTGGGATGTATAGTCAAAAAGTGATAGTCATTAGGAAAATGTTGTAGGGACTTGTGGCAGTTTTGAATATTGAATTTGATTAATGAGAACAAGTGAGCAACATTTACCACAGAAAAGTTTTGGCAAATTCTTGCTTCACATAAAGATAAAAGGAGGCTTTTTAAAACTGGAAAGCACTCTAATAACTTTCATCAGTAAATGTACCTTAGCACAAGCTTCTTTGCTTTCATGTCAGTCCATGCATTTCCTCATTGCCTGTGCCAATTCTGCAACGCTTAGTATGTGTTTGGATTTTTGCCTTTTCCTTCCCCTACTCCTAGCCTGCAATAGGTACAGGTTGCTTTTGCTTTCATTACCCACAAAAAAAAAAAAACCCGGTTTAACATTTGTGCACCCTGGAGATGGGAAATGACAGGTGCAAAGCACTCAGCTCTGGAAATGCAAGTACATTTGAAAACATAGAGTTGGCACTCTGCTTTTTCTCATTGACTTTTCTCTTACCATAGAGCCATGTTTGGATTCTCTAATAGACAGTCACTAATTAGTGTTTACCTAACAAACTGTCATGATTGCACCTTTCATAACAACACTGAGGTCTCATGTGTGTGAACATACCCTGCAGACCTTCACTTCACTTATTAAGAATGTTTGAAATACACAAACTCAAGGTATAGTTTATCTTGTCACAAGCCAGCTGGGACACAGATGAATATTTCTAGTGCCAGCAACAGATCTGCATCTACTGCACCTACACACAAAGTCCTCTACAAAGCCTAGCTGGCTGACCACCTTTTTTTCTGTCAAGAAGCAAGTGGTCTGTTGTACTCCCTTAAATTTCCTAGACACTGAAAACAAGCTATTTTGATGACTTTTTGAACTTTAGGTGATATCCTTTATATTCCTTTCTTGCTGTATTAGATTATTTTTGTAGTGGATTTTAAGGGAACGTTGGCATCATGCAAATATTGCACTGTCCTTCCAGTAGATGCTGAGAAGTTTCTTATTAATCTTATTTTGCTTAGTCGCCCCACAGCAATTTTAACAATGTCCTATGAGTTACAAAATTCTGGTTGTTTATTCTGAAGGATTCTGTGATTCTGTGTGCTTCTACTTAACAAGAGTCTGGAAGCAAATGAAACTTATGTTCTTGGGCTTCACTTTGATCAGCTAAATAGGTACTGATAAGCATAAAACTAGTAACAGGCAGATCAAAATTCATTAAGGGGTAATCTTTATATTGGTTTGAACACAGTAGCTTTGATGGAAGATTTTAGGATTTATGAAACCACAGACATTCCTCCAACTTTGCTCTTGACAACTTTTGTCCATTTGGCCGTTCCTTGTGTGCCCATGCCATGTGTTTCATGAAGGTCCATGCTCTCCAAGGTTCAGATTGGCTCTGAAATCCAAGTTTCAAGTGAGCTAAGGATTCCTTTGTAAGGATACAAAGGACCCGTTATGGAAAACTGGGACTGGTTTAAGCTGTCTGAGTAGGCAGATGCTGTAGTGGAGATAGCTGATTAAACAGAGTTGTAGAGGTAACTATCACATGGGAGCAATTCAGAATTAAATACAATACAAATTTCTTAAAGCAACCCTTCTGGCAATTTCCCTTCTATCTGTTTTTCTCATCCTATTTTAAATGAGTCTAGAAACAAAATGAACATTTTCTCCTAAGCACAGAAGGAAGCAAAAGAGTGGTAGCCATTTCTATGTCTATTTCTCACTGTTTACAGTGTTCAGTACAACAGAAATGGGCCCTGTTAAAGATGAATAGGAGGTCTGAGTCAATTTTTCTTCCAATCAAACTTTCAGCAGAGATGTTATGATTGATTTTTGACAATACATTCAGCTACTGGCAAAGCAAAACAAAGTTTTTCAGAATTGCAATCTGAAGCAGAGGGTGGACTATAAGGAGGAGGATACCTGCTTGAAGTATTTTCAACAGTACCAGAGAATACATTGATGTTTGTTGGTAAATAAAAATGGTGAGATGGTTCCTTTGGGGTTTTTACTCACGTAGAAGATTCTAAATGAAACTTCGTAAAGTGAAGAATTAATTTCTTGGTAATATTTCCTACCTACTAAAAAGTTCTTAAAAAAGATACATATGTAACATCACTGGCATTAGAAATGTTTTGGGTTTTTTTTTGTTTTTTTTTTTTTGCTATTTTAATAAAAAGGATTTATTGAAAGTCTGGTTAATATTAGTTTATGCAACCAACCAGCCAAGCCTAATTGTTTTAGGTAAAGATTATAAATAAGGAACAAATATGGTAAATTAAATTTGGGATACAATCTTGATAGATATCCAGGATTTCACAGTTCCCTTTTGAAGTGATGGAATAAATTCACCAAACTTAGGTTTTTCCTGGGAGTGCTTGAGCTGACCAAAAGCCCAAAGTAAGCAGGAGTCTTGTGGAGCTGGAGTAAGGGTCAGTCTGCTGGCTGTATTTTCAGTGTCTTGCTCCTCAGCAGGGAGGGACTGTCTCTCTGTGGAGGAGAAGCACCAAACCCTGCAGAAGCAATATGTTCTAGTGGCACAGTGCTTTCCAAGCAACCACAGAAAGGGCAGCTGTGAGAGAAAGGAACAAGCACAAGGACAGACCAGTGCTGTTAGGAAGTCCTTCAGTGAGGGATACCATGGATTTAATGATATGAGTTTCTTTTGTGATGCTAAGCTTTAATGATGTTTCAACTTTTTTTCTTCCTTTTGTATTTATAGTAGCAGGAAGTAAAAGATTTCTTTTAGCATAACTGCTGTAATTTTATTTTTGGAAAGCCTCAGAGCAGATGCCTAAACAAATAGAAATTTTTAAAAAAATAACTTGGAGTTCTTTTGCTACTGCAGCAGCAATATTTGTCTACTACAAAATAACCTATTGTAATGTATTTAATAAGATTCCTTCACCTAGTCATTCGGCTTTCCTGCACTACTTACTTATGTCAACATTCTGAACCACTATTTAATAAGGTTAAAATATAATTTTAACAACAGAAATGCTTTAAGACCAAGTCACATAATTTCATCACTTTTTTCATGAGGCCTTCAGTTCCTTCATGGCTACTTCTACATTGTTTTAATGTGTTCTGGTTTTATGTTAGCCATGCATCAAACTAAAACTTATTTCCTTTACCTAGCATGCATTTTGTGTGATTAAAATAGTCCATTGTTTTACTGCAGTTCCATGCTGCACATACCTGATGGAGCCCAAATATTGGACAGACTGTAAGAGTGGAAATATGGCCAATATAGTATGGTAAGACCAAAGCAGGAAACTGCTTTTCTTCCTGAAAAAATGAGTTTGTAGTTTGTCATACTTATTTCTGCTTGAACTGCTCCCACTTGACAGAAGAGAGAAATTTTGGAAGAATCAAACAGAAAAGACAGGTTTTCTCATTTGAATCCACTCCAAGAACTAAACATAAATCACCCTGCTACTTATTTTCAATAAACAAATGAAAAATAAATAAAAGGTATGTTCAAAGGAAAGAGGAAAATAGGTTCTGAAAGACTGTTTTCTTTATAATGACATTTAATGGTAGTATTATCGACAGCAGCATATTGAAATGTTCTTTTGAGAATTAAGTTGCTGTAGATTTACAGTGATAAGATTAAGGGGTTTTTTATCATTTACCTGATATTTTTTTAATCCCCTGTGTTACAGAGGATGCAGACTCTTCTTTCAGTGCTTGCATCTTGGTACTTTCCAGAGGCAGCCTGAAAGGACCAACCTGTCCCTGTAACCAAAGAGAACCTCCCAGAATTTCCATTATAATCGAAAGTAAACTGCAACAGGGATTTTTTTAATGAGGCAACTGAGAGGATGGAGGTGGTAGTTAGGCTATGTGACACTGTCAGAATGTTACTAAGCTTTAGAGTGGAATAATTTTAATTGGCAACATCCTCATTAATCATGGCTAATGTTAATGATAGCTCCCTGTGGTGACTCATGAAGAGGTGATGGCCTTAATGAAAGATGCCTTAGAGGCTAACAGATGGTGGTTAAATTTCAGTATTTTAAATATACAACTGTTCAGTTCTTCTAAATAATTTTTTCCTACTAAATAATAATATGGGAATAATATGGGAAACTTGGTATTTGGTCCTGTTCTTTACTGGGCTTTTTTTTTTTAATTATTGAGTAAATAAGAGACAAGAACAATAGGAAGACAGTTCAGCATGCATTATAAATTCAGATCCATGCACACAGGTTAATCTTTATGTTTTCTGATCTATGTTTAATACTATAGATGTCATTGTGAATTTACTGAACAACACAAGAGTGTTTACTGTTACATAAAAGAAATATTGGCAAGATGTGGGAAAAAAGCATAATAGTTTGCTGCTTTATCTCTCTGATAATGCTTGATATAGCTCAATATTCAGTGTTTACCAGTGTTGCTCATCTCCTGGTTATGTTTATGAGTGCCTTTGGCTTCTGATGCTCTTTTTGTGAGCTTAAGGAATAAGAGAAAAAGAAAAATCAGCTCTCAGCAAAGGCGTTGGGTTAGAACCTTAGAGAACTTCAAATTTTTGCTCTTCTGGTGTTTTATTCATAAGCATGGATATTTAAGGACTCTATAAATAAGGTCCTGAATAAGTAAGATACTTGTATTTCAGTTAGAAAGCTGAAATTAGTCAAGTGCTTAAAGGTAACACTCCAGTAAATACTTCAGTGAACTGGAAACCAATATCTATTGTCTAAAAGAAAAAAAAAAAGATAAATAATGCATCCTTATTTCACTAGGGTATTTTAGGATTAATACATTAGTAGTTGTTAAATGCACATATTTTATAATAGCAAGAATAAAACTTTTAAATAATTTTTCAGGGATTTTTTTTCATATTTTGCATCTCTCTTGCCTGACAGTTTATTCTTATGTGCTCCCTTTTTATTTGCTTAATCATTTATTCTTTCTTTAGCAAGGTAAAGCCTTAAAATGTGTAGGAATTTGTTACCCTGGTTGTTGTATGTGTATATGTGAATATTCTGGAAAGAGGATTAAACAAAGGTGTCATAATGCAAGATATAGATAGGAAATGCATTTGATCATTCTTTCCAGGGAGTATCTTTGATGCACATAGAGGAAATGTATATTGGCCCTTTTCCTTTCATTTTGTGCTCATCTCTACATCACCAACTGCTGTGACATCGCACCACATCATGTCTTTCAGCATTATCTTTGCCTCTGAAAAAGGGGGTCTCAGAATATATCCACTAGAGTTATTGTTTTACCTTTAGATATGTTTCAAGTTCCATGACATTTTAATTTTTTATGACCAGACTTCCTTGTGAATTTCCCACTGGGTTTATATATTAGCTATTCCATCCAGTTTAGTATGCACAAGAATTCTAATTTTGGGACACTTAATGTAGACCTTTAAAGAGAACTTCTCAACCTGACAATAGCAATAGTTTATAATATGTTGAAATAAGGCCAGCCTGAAGTCACATCTCCCTAGCATACTGGCACCTTCTTTACATACCTTTCAGTACCCACATCACTTGTGCTTGTATAACCAGTCTTACAGTTGGTTTCCAAACATGCCAGTTAGAAGGCCAAGCATATCTGGATTTACATGGAGATTTTCTGAGACATTGTGTCAGAACTTTATCATTTAATGTGATGGGATCTGTTGATTTAGAAATGCTGTATGGAGTTATCAAGCCTCTGAACATTACCATCTTTTCTTGAGAATTGGTATATCAAAAGCATGTTATTTATGCAATAAGGGAAAGCATTAAAAGTACTGAAAGCTACTGCTGTATTTGATACCCCTTGATTTTGAACAGTTATAGTATTTAGGATTTCTTCGTGGGTAGTTTTTTTTGGCACAAAGACAAAATCAAGATTCTCATAGAATCTGCAGCTAATTCTCAGGAAAATCTGAAGGTTTTCCAATTATGTTAGAAAACTTCATTGCTGCTTTATCTTTTTTCAAATTATTCCTTCTTGAGCTACCTCTTGTTTTGCCTGCTATGACTGTCAGCTTTTGGGAGAGTCAAATTATTCGTAGCTTATGGAATTAATTTACATTCCTTATTTTGAGGGATTTTAGTACAAGAAAGAATTGGACATCCCAAAGAGCTGTGGGGCTGAGGATAAGGGATCGCTTTTGTTTATTTTCCTCCACTAAGTTTTTTCTTTGATTGTCAGGTCCTGTGACCACATTGGTATCTGACGTAAAAATTCTGACCTTTCCCTCTATGTAATCAGGTATGGGAAAATGGAGTGGGGGAGAGGATGTCAAATATCAGAGGTCATTGGGATGGAGAGAGTTGCCACTCCCCTAGAAACACAGTATGTTAAAAATCTTCTGTGGAAAATTTGCAAGCTGAACTGGTGAGACAGAAAACTAGATTCATGATTTAAAAAGAGGAAAACAAAGAGCATCCATCATCCAGACAGATAGCAGCCTTAATTGTATTCCCTTTTAATTTGGACTGTTCAATAATGCATTGTGTTAGTCATCTAAGTTGCACCTCTCTGTGTTGCAGTGTGTTGCAGATAGCAAAGTAAGTTTATTACAACTAATCAAGCAATTACAACAAGTTCCAAGGCAGGCGGCTGATGGAGCATTGAAATAATAGGTTGTAACTTTCAAGCAAAAATTCCAGACACAAAAAAAAAGCCTAATGCAAAGAAAAGCCATGGGCTAAAATTAGGCCTCTAAGTGCAATTTCAGCTGGGGGTAATTTCAGGGAGTCACATATAACAGCTTCTGAAACTGTGTCCACTCTGACATCCAAAGATGATCCTTCGTGCCTTATAAAAGCTAGTAAGATAAATGTGTTGTATTATATATAAAAATTGAAAAGAAAACAAAAAGGCCCTCTTCAGGAATGGTTTTGTTTCACCTGAATTCACTAAATATTTATGCTACTTTATACCTATACCACAGTAGGTACATACTGCAGTATGACTACATTGTACTCCTGTACTTGTTGGTTAGTGGGAATCAAGATCTTTTTCATTTACCAAATGCTAGAGACTGAAATTGTTAATTTTTATGTATATATTTTTCCCTTCATTTATTCATTGCAATAATGATAATAATTCTCCCTACTATTTCTCAAGTTCTGAGAGATCACAAATATTTAGTTTCTTTCATGGTGGGATCTGCCTTCAAATATTTTTCTAAACAATGTGGGAAGGTGGATGCTGTTTCATTAAAACTTCAATACTGAATAAACTGCAAATTTTAGTTACCTCTCTTGCTATGCTCACTTAGCAATCACATTCCTTCTTTCTTACACTCCAGACCTGGTTTCTGGACCAACTTATCATTCTGAAGCAACATTCTTCAAGGTGGTGTCATTGTTTTAACCTATCAATCTATAAGCAGACAGTGATACTGCCATGGAGGCATCTGATTTGGAGCAGGTCTTAAAATGGATCACGATTGTCATAAAGTGAATCATCCTCTCTGGTCTGCTGGAAATTGGAAGCAGTTCCTCAGCTGTGTCCACCACAGGACTGTCCACCAGAATTTTTTCAATTATTTTTTCTCATTCTTACCAAGGTTTCACAATAGTTTTGCAGTTAAACCATATTCATTGTTCCATTCATAATTCTGTTCTAAAAATATTTTATCCTCAAAAAATTGAATCTTTTCTTGAGCAGAGAATAAACTTCATGCAAGTCTGTAAGTAGGTCCATTTGAGAATTAAATCAATTTAGGCGGGAAGGTTAAGAAATGTGTTATACTTCTGATTCTTCTGTCCCAGTAGTATTCAGAGTAAAGAATTCAATGCTTTTTAGTTGTTAAATGCATGTACTGTATTTTTAATAGTAACTATACTACTAGTATAGGAAAAAAATCATACTTCATAAAGGAAAGTTTCTTTTGTGCATGTTTGTTCCCAAAATACTGCCTGGTAATGTCAGATCAAACCAAAATTACTGTCTATAGTTTTATAGCTTTATCTGATTTTTCTTGTTTGTGGGTTTCTTTCCAGCTCTTTTCCAATGCAGTTTTGATCATATTTTGTTTATGGTTTTAGGGTTTTTTTTTCCTTGCATTCACATATACATTCTCTTCTATTTTTTTTTCTTGTTAAAGGTTTGTTGAATCCTTCTTCTGTCTTGGTTTTGTGCTCTGCTTGTACCTTTAGCTGTGTTGTTATAACTGCTCCTTAAGAGTTAGATAAAAGCTGCTTCTCTGAATATGGAATTGTTTTAATGCTTTGAGATGGTTGCCACTACTATTTTTTAACAGTATGCACTTTGGTACAAATTTTGGTGAGACTTAGAGTTTATGGCTATACTATTATATCCATTTTTATTCTAGATGGTTTTAGGCATTAACCAAATATTCCTTCTGACAAATCTGACAAGTCTGACATACTTTAAGGGGATCATAAAATGCAAATTATTATAAGAGGTGAATGAAAAGTTGCTCAAAATATATGTTATTATTTTGAAACTGAAGCCAGTTCTTCTCTAGATAACATGCTAAAATCATATGGAGAGATTCATGGGCTACAGTTCAGTATTATTACATATAGCAAAGGACAAAATTCTCAGCAATGTTATTGTGCTAAGAAATCAGATCAGTTCACATTTATATAGCTTGTATGTTTGAAGTGTACTTTCTGCAGCACAGCAGCCCCAAAGATCTTTCTTTTTTCCCCCTGTATGATGTAGTGATATAATATGTTGTTGGGATGTAAAAGGAATCCCAACATAAAGTACTTTCTAGTTCCTCACATAAAATTCAGCATTAAAGACTAAGTCAGCATTTGTTTCAGTTATGTGTACTTACAATTATTATTTTAACAAGGCAAACATATATACACATGCATATATGTAATACAAGTGGAATTTAACAGAAAACATTGGTTTAGTTTCAGCAGTTTGATTCAGACTGCTGGGAAAAACAGTGGAAATCCTAGCTTAAGATGTAATTTTTGTTTTCTTAGCAATTTGATTTTTTTTTTTTTATCAGTAGCATTTACTAGTCCATTTTCTCTCTTAAAATGCTGTGGAAAATAAAACATCAGCAATAAAGGAAAAAACAGCAAAAGCTAATTTTGTCAAATCATCCTGAATACAAAAACAATCAAAAGCAATGAGCCCTCTTGGCAGAGCGTCCATGAAATTAAAGGGAAATTTGAATCATATGTTGCTTATTATGTGTGACTGCTACAGTTTGATGTCTGCCTGATGGTTAAAATCAATAATCCACTTTTCAGCTCTGGCTTATGCATCCCATCCTTCTCCCCTCCTGGCTCATCCATCTTGCTTATAGTAACTGTGAATACTTTTTAGTTATAGAAAATATCCAAATATTAATTTTTCAGCTCTTCTTCTGGTCCTAGAAAGGAAGTAATTTCTGTACTTATACAAGGATAAAAGATTTTAAAATTATGTATGAATTTATAAGATAAGTGCCTTTGGAGGCATAGGCATGTTTCTTTGGATTTCCAAAAATAATTGCTCTATGAAAGAAGATAAAGTGTCTGTCCAAATGCATTTTAGCAAATTGTTTTACTCTTTGATGTGAGATGCTTTAAATATTATTTATACACAAATCTTACCTGTGATATAATTAAACTTTATTAATAGCCCTGGCAAGTAACCGTCTTTTGTTGTTATTAGAAACATAATCTGTCACTTGAATTTATGCATTTATTTTTTCTTGCTTGTGCACATTATTTGCTTTCCTATTTACTCAGTAATTAAGAAGCCAACCAGAATAGGTTGGTTCTTTATTAATCTGCTGCCATTCTGCATGCATTTTCCCTGGACTCAGTTTCATGTGGAGCCATAAGGTATTCTAAATTCCCCCATAAACATAATTAATGAGAAATTTTGGAAGTATAGCAATGGCCTAATTTGCTTGGGAGAAAGCAGTTTGATAAGCACACTTGTACCACATTAATTAGAGCTAGGTTAGGTGTACTACAAAAACATGGTTGTATCAGTAGAGTAACAAGGACTTGCTTTGGCCAGATGTCGTCATAGTAAGATGTAAGATGTACTTCAGTCACTGGTTTTACATTTTCAAAAGCTTTTAATTATTTATCTTGCAACTTAGAAGCAAATGAACAGGGTCTGGGTTTTTTTATCTTCTTTTTTTCAAATTTCTGAATATCTTCCTGATGGTCTTATGCTGACAAATAGAAAAAAAAAAAAAAAAACACCAAAAAACAAAACAAAAAACAAAACAAAAAACCCACAAAAAACAAACAAACAAACAAACAAACAAACAAAAACCCCACCTTGTTTAGGGTTTCTTTTTCCTGTTAGGGAAACAGATTTTTCCTTCAAGGATTGGCAAAGAACAAGTAGAATGGTGAAGAGTTATATAATTTTAATTCATTTTTTTGTGTGATTGTAGCTCTTTGAAGGTACAAAAAGGGAAAGCAAGATGAAAAAGATGTACCCTGTGTTTCAGAGGGGTCCCTGTGTCACAGGTGTGAGTGCAGCACTGTCCCTGTGCGTGTCCTGGTTTAACCTCAGCTGGCAACCACACAGCTGATCACTGGCCTACCCCCACCCTAGTGGAAAGGGGACGAGAAGCAAAAGTAAAACTTTATTGATAAGAACAGTTGAATAGTTGAAACAATGTAAAATATGGAAATAGTAGTAAATAATAATAAAAAGAAAAAAAACAACAGGTAATGCACAATACAATTGCTCACCACCTGCTGACTGATGCTAGACCCCACCTGGGTAACTTCCCTAGTTCATATCCTGGGCAGGATTTTCTGTGGTGTGAAATATCCCTCTGGCCAGTTTGGGTCACCTGTCGTGGCTTTGCTACGTCTCAGCTTTTTTTTTGTGTACCTCCTCACTGGTAAAGCATGAGACGTAGAAAAGTCTTTGATTTAGGATGAACATGACTTAGGAACAACCTAAGTTGTTCCTAAGATACATCAGTGTCTTACCACATCAGTGTCTTACCAGTGTCTTATTCCTATATTGAATCCAAAACACTGCACTGCACCAGCTGCTGAGAAGAAATTAGCTCTATCCCAGCTGAACCCAGGACAGTGGGGAAAGCTTCCCACGAGGCTGGAAGTACTTCTTCTAGCTCATCAATAATTCAGTTCTCTATTAAAGCAAAAGTTTCCACAATCTTACAGCCTGGTAAGAAATGCTGAAAAAGTTATGAGGAACAGCTTGACAGGATCCTTCTAAGATAAATGTGTATATTAGAGATTACACACTTCAGTTCAAACTTGGATGGGTATTTTAATTTCCAGCATGCTTTGGTTATTTTCTTAATATCCATCTGTTTCTGTGTTCAGTAATTTATACTTTATTTACTAGCAGAAATTTAGCTCTTAGGCTCAAAAATAGGCTGTTTGCACTATGTTTTCTGGGCTGCTTGTGCCTTCCCCAACACCTGCAAGCCAGTGTTTGGCCAGATCCCAAGTGTGTGTAAGGCTGTGTTTGGGGCTTTACCTCGGTGGTGGCTCCAGAAGCTCGGTTGGAAAGAAACTCAGTGCTCTGCTTTCTGCATCTGTTAGAGCCAGCACTCGTGAGCTGCCACAAAATCAGAAACAGACTTTTTGAGACTTTTCGTTGAAGTAGCAATTCCAGGAAGCTTCAGGAGGCATGCTAACATTTCAGAGTAAAGTTTGGGCACTCCCAAGTAAATTAGAGGAAATCAGCTGAGTGAATTAAGGAGAAAGCCACTTTATTTTAACATCATTGTTGTTGGAAATGTATCTGGATCCTTACAGATCCCTACAGACCCTTTCAGCCTGGAAGTCATAAAAGAGCTGAAAAGGTGCAAGGATTAGTGGTTCCAAGATTGCATCCTATCCTCTGAAACATTTTCTTTTCCATTCTTCTTGAATTACATTAAATATTAAAATTTTTTAATGAAAGAAAATTAAGTGGAGGAAAAAAAGAATTATTTAGTAGTTTTCATAAGATTGTTTGTTGTGACAGAGATAAAAACCAATGTCTTGCTTAACATGATTAAATGGAGTATTGTATGACAGTATTTAGATATCTTAAAGGTGTTTGGTTGTAAGATTTGCAAATTATTGTCTTTGATTATGGACAACGTCTCATTAACTCACCTGTGACATAAAGTCACATTCAAAGATATTGTTGAATAGACTGTGTTCAAGCACAAACCAAACATTTTTTATGTGCTTTAACATTGTTTTTGTAGTAGGCTTTTGAAACAATCTCTTTTTTCCCTTTATTTTCATTACTATGAAGGATTTTTTTTATTTATTTTTTAGCTTTAGGTAAAGTCTTTTGTCTTTTCAAATTGCAAAGAAATGTTTGTTCTTACATTGTAATTTGAATATTTACCAATTCACCACTGAGGAACCTCAACTGTGCTTTGCATCAAGAGTTTGTTATGACTCATGGAGGAATTGCTCTGTAGAATATTGTACATATGTAGACCATTACAACCAAGAAAAGTGCCACTACTGCTTATAGATAATTTTTCTAGTATTTTGAATTGCACAGTGTTGTACTAGATAAGAATTTATTATAAATACATTATTTTATTCCTTGATTAACCTATTTTCAAAAGCAGAAAAGAACCTAGCCTCTCATACACATGGACTGTATGTGTTAACGTTGTTAACATTTTTAGGTTCTTCTATACATTTATGGAAAATATGGTTGAATGAAATAGAGTGATTAAAACATTTTTGTGTGTATATTATATGGTATGTGGTAAATTGCCAAGCTTATTTTTAATATATTAATTCTTTCCTTCATAGTTCATGTGAAATTCATATTTCCCAATTGCTGCATTTCTTGGAATGCTTACAATACAGCCTCTATGTCTAAAAACCCCAAAAACTTCTTGTAGCAATAAATTTCTACTGACATAATTCATCTGTGTGTGCTGGAATAAATTGCTTTATTTTTGTGCAGCTGTTTCAGGGGATTCTTCTGGAAATGCTTGAGGTTGTTTGGCACCTTTCATGAATGCAATAGTTGTCACTTTTCTTCCATTGGCAAAACTGTGCTGCTTAAAGAATACTAACTTTAAGTTAGGGAAGCTAACATAAAACTCTTTAAAAATAAATCTAGAAAAAGTGAACAGCTTCTAAATTCTTAGCTCTCTCCCTGCCCCCATCCTGTGCTTTATTTTTCAGTTGTCATGATTGTTTTTCTTCACTGTGTGGCACAGAGCACCTCTGAAGCCAAGCACAATTTATATTGCCAAGACAGATTCTATAAAATGAAGCTGAACATAGCAGATGTTGAAAGAGTTGTATGTTTGCAAATGATTAGCTGTCATAATATGTTTTTCTGATTCTTTTTTTTTTTTCTGAAACTCTGGACTAGAAAAGAAAACAAGGTGGCCTGGTCTTTCAGAACTTGATTTGATGCCAAGGGAGAGGAAGAGTTTAGCTGCTCTCCCTTAGACTAGAAGAAATAGCTGGCATCAGAACTTAATTCTAAATAACATGTTGACAACAAACACAATGAAAAATATTTCACAACTTTGAGTAAAGATCTCCTTTGAGTCCTTAGAGTAAATGAAAGTGACTCTGAAGGTTTGGATAGACAAAATCAAGATGGCAATCTGAAATTGTCATTGTAGAGCCTTCTACTGCACAAGCTCAAACAGTAACATTGCAAAATGCCCTTTTTTAAAAAATTTTGCTGAAACCTGTTTCTGAAAGTTTTACAGAAAAAAAAAAGATGGAAGAATTTTTGTCATGGCAACTGTTTTCCATTTCAAAGTCTAAACAAGTGGGAGATGACATTAGTCTGAATTTTATTTTAGTTTGAGACATTTAAAGGTTCATTGAAAATATTTTTCAGAAAAAGGATTTGATTTAAATTGTTCAGTGATCTGTTTTGCAATTCAGTTGGGTGTTTTCTTTTGAAATACCATGAGCAATGAATACTCAGGACCCTTTACTTCACAGTGTCTGATATTCTCTTGATGGTGGAAAGTCTGTTCAGAGAAATGTTACAATCTGGGAAGTAAAACCAAAACTCCACACTTGCATCATCCTCAGAAACAGATGATTTTCCTAAGAGAATAGGAAGACTTGAGGATGCTGGATTTCTGTAAAATCTATGCAGCCTCCAGAGTCTCCTTGACTGTAAGGCACTTCTCCTGTCAGTAACTTTTTCTTTGCTCTCCTAGCAGTCAATATCTCCTTGATACAGGTGGATGCAATTTGCATCTGACTTTGCCAACTGTTATGGGGAAGAGAAACTGGAAAATCAATTTTATTAATGCTAGCTGCCTCATATTAAGTACAACCAGGAATATTGTTCTATTGTCTATGAAATGGCTCCAATGAAAAATTTGATGAGCAATTTAACATTGCAAAAGAAGAAATGGAAAAATACCAATACTGTGTCTTCCCTCTTTTGGTAGTTTTCCCAGGGGGAACTTACTATAAGCAATGTATTAAGCAACAAGTATTTTAAATAGCTAAGGAATAAAATGAGAAAAATGGTTTTGGAAAAAGTTTTATTTTGTGGGATTCCCTGGGGTGACAAATTTTATCTCCAGGAAAAGTGATGCACTCAGTCATCCCAGATGGTGCTAGGTCCAGCTGGCCTTGTGTAGTCTGTGCCATGTGGATGCATAACTGATGTCAGTTTGTAGCTGGCTGCTTTCTAGAGCTTGCTTATATTCACATGTACTGTGATTCTTCTTAGGGGAAGATGAATGATGTGAATACAGAGTGTCTCTTAAAACATAGATATCAAAGTTAATCAAAGTATAACCAACTTGAAAGAAAGCACTGTTCAGCAGAGAGAACAGTGCCATAAATTGTATCTGTACAACAAAGAATAGATATGGGTAGAGGAGCAACTGAGGTTAAGGAAAAACAAGCCAGGGAACAGAGTGTACATGCACGCACACAAAAAAAGAATATTTAAGTAATTTCAGTGTTACATCTTGCAGATAAAACCCATTATTTTTGTTGCATTATTTTTGTGGTGTGCTTAGAGCACGATGCACAAAGATAGATTTGAAGAAGTTAGTAGTAGTATAGCTGTTGCAGAACTGACACCTTTCTGGTCTTTGTGACCAAAATACCTGCTTGAAAACCCAAATGTCCTTTCCTGGCTGTGAAGCTCACTGCACAGGGTTTTTATCACCCCATTTCCTTTTAATTCCAAGCTTATTAGTTAAAATAATCTGCATAATTCCTACTTTGTACCACCATCAATGTGAAAGAATAGATATTTTAGAAATAGATCTGTATCATATAGCTTATTAATTACTTTGAGAATCTCCTCTTGTATTTGCTATACTTAACAGCTTTAAAAATTATATAATAAAATTAATTGCTACTATATGGAGTGCTATGTGGAGTGGGAGGTAGGAGACATGTAATGAAGCTTTGCAAAGTCAAACATTTGAGCTGTGAGAACGATGTGCTGCACCGAGGATTCAGTGCTGCTAGAAGAAAAGGCTGGATATAGGGGAAATAAGAAGCCCTTTCTAAGCCTGGGTTTGATCCTTATATCTATCACAGGGCAATCCCAAGCCTGTTGAAACCCTAATTTGCTCAGTTGCTGTCCTTAGAGCTTCCGACACAGTCCATGCGTATGAGTGACGCCCATTTAGCTCCAGTTGGTTGTGAATCTGGGAGGCAGGACGGATGGACAGGCCAGGCAGCCCTTATGTGTTAGGACTCGCTGTCCTAAAATGTTTCCATTTAGCTCAGGATGTTTAGTAGGCCTTCTGCAAAGAGCTCTCAATCTTCCTGTGAGTGTAGCTAGCTTCAAGAACTAGAGCTTTTGTCTCTTAGATATCTGGGTTTTTCTATGGTTTGAGTCTCTGCAGATAATTATTTGCCAGCAGAACTTCCAAGTCCAGAATCTTGTTTGGTATTTTTGTTTTGCTTTGCTTTGTTCGTATTTGGCTTTTTTTTCCCCTTTCTTCTTTTTTTTATTTTTTTTTCTGGTAAATGTCTCAGGTCAGGTAATGGCTTTTCTTAATGTCCTTCTTTATCTTTGAAAGTCTGAAAGATGAAAGACTTTTAGGAAGAAGTTATTTTTGCTTTTTCGCTATTTAGTTGATATTCTTGTGGAAAACAACATTTTCAAAAGATAGGGTTGGCCAAGCAGCTCCACACTGGATTTCCTTTTCTATAATTGTGTTATCTTCTCAGCATAAAATGTAGAAATGTAATACTGGCTCATTTTGAGTTTTAGAGAATATGGGTATGTTTTTCAGATCAAACCTGAAACTTCAGGTTTCCACTGCACAAAGGCAGTTTTGTTTGTTTGTGTCATTACAGGTACTTTTTAAAGACGTTTAATGTCAGCCTTCACTCTAATAGTCCGTGCCCCAGCTTATATGATTCCCTCACCAATTTACTGCAGCCTTTCTGCCAGTTGTAATTGTTCAAAATGTCTGGTTGTGTTACAGTTATTCCTGCAGTATCTTTTGGAAAGAGATGAATTTTGTGACCCAAACCAGCTTATTTGAAACAAACTGCTGTTTAATTTAATAGTAGGAACAATGTATACACAGACAAGGCTATTTTAATACAAACAAGTACCCATACTTGTCAGTCTCAATCCAGACACTCCATTTCTGTTAAATAGGCTTCAGTCAGCTTCCAGACAGCTTTTGATTTTCTCCCTCTTTCTCTTCTTTTGGGACCTTTTTTCCATGCCATATTCAGGATCTCTGGTTTCTTCATGGTTTTTTCGCCCCATAATTTTCTACCTGCCTTCTCTCTGTCTTGCACAATTGCAGTATTGATCTCAACATGGCCTGAGCAAATAGCACCTGCCCAATTTACTAAAGGTGAGAGAATGGGGCTTTAGAAAGCACTAATCTGCTTTTCTGACTGCCAGCAATTATCTCTTGTTGGAATGATCACCTTTCAGTTGCATAGCAAACATCATCATAATGATCAAAGAAAGGAATGTATCTTATAACATTATTAAACTATTATAGGCAAGTTCCAGATATTTCAGAGTTGTCTTGCTGAATATATTAAGATAGAACAAAGGGGCAGAGTTTCATTAAACTATTGAAAGCTTAGTTATTACTCATGGTGATAGGGGATGATAATGAAAATGAAAAGGCAAAAAGAAAGGCAAAGATGTCTAGGGCCTGATCATCCTGAAGGATGTTCTTAGAGTGAACTAGTTTCTGTAACTAATAAAAGAAATTGAATTCATTTAATGGTGTGTCCACAAACACAGGACTTCTCAATCGAAATTAACAGCATCATAATTACAAACAGCAAATTTCAGCAGAATTCTGAAGAAAGCCTGGGAGCTGTGGTGAGACATCTCATCTGCTCTACCACCATACTTCATATCTCACTCAGCAATATTAAATTGTTTGCAGGTAAAAGTTAAATTTCAACCAGGACAGAAAAAAGAAATCCTAACTTCTTAGTTAATTAGCATGAAACAGCATTTAAAGGAGATAAAGTGATTTATTTCCATATTTTTCAGATAGTTAAGGTAGCAGCAATGGGTGATCCTGGCAATCCCTTGATTTTTGGATTTCGGTGAAAACTACAAATGACTTTTTCTTCTTGACACAATATTTTGAAATAGTATGCCCAAGTATAACTCTGAGATCTAAACTTTGCTTCATAAAACTGAGTCCATGGAGATGAGCATGCTTTAACATTATTGGTGTGATTTTGTGACAATATAAGACTACAATAATAGGATGTGTAATTTTATATTGGGAAAACCTAAGTGAAATTTTAGGCACAACTGTGTAATTCTAAAAATCACTTGTCCATAAGATATACTTTGGGATAACTGTAACATCTTTTTAACATATTTATTCTTAGGTATGAAGTATTTCTGGTACTTCCTCTTAGTCTTAACTGCCTGTAAATACTTTATCTCAGATGTACAAATTTACCTGCATTTCTGTTAACTCTCACTGCAAAATAGCTACACAGTACAGAAGCAAGTGGCTGATTGATAAGGTTACAGTTTTGAAAAATAAAATGACAAATCAATGATAGAAGAACCACCTTGCAAGGCTTTGTTCACATTGACTTTGTTCACATTGTCATGACATTGCTACATACTGCCATATGTAGCAAATTGTAACCTCAGCATCTTGTATAGTCACAGCACTTCATACCTTAAATAACAAAGCAAGGACAATCCTCTGAAACATCAATTTCAATCCCCCAAAGAAAAAGCTACTGATATAAAAGGTCAGTAAAACATGCCCTTTGCTCCACAAGGATGTGTGGGAGAGGGAAAGGTGGGAAAACAAGAAACTGATGCTCGATGTTATAGTAAAATATGTCTTATGTACTGGAGGCACCACTCAAGGACAGTTCATATGCTTAAAAAGCACCATCTGTATAAATCTGCCAGAGTCAACAAGGGGCTGACTTAGCTGGGCCACAGATAAGTGGGAGAAATAATAAACCTCTATTTTACTCCATCTCACTGTTATTCCCTACTTATCTCATTCACTGTCCTTTTTTCAACACCAAAAATTCCATCAAGAGAGGCAGATAATTTTTTTTGCTGTCACTCCTGTTGATATTTTCCCCATTGTTTTTTTCATGTAACAAAAGAGTTCTCTATGATATGTCTCTCAAGTATCCTTAAGTACTCTCTGTGATATTTCTGTCATAACAATGGGTATGTGGCACTTTTAGGAGAAGTGATTCTTGCATAAACATGCCTTGAGCAACGACTCAAAACTGCACAGTTATTCACTTTCAGCTCCAGCCCTGAGAAGTCTTTGTACTGCATTTCTACAGGGAACAAAATCCTGACAGGTGCTGCTTAAAGGCTGAGGATCAAATGCAGATTTTCTTCTCTCCCTGCCCCAGCCTCTGCCCCCTCCCACACCAGCAGTGAGGGAGGATTTGTGGACTCCGGGTGCATGCCAAAGAACCGAGAACTGTGCCTGCAGTCCTGGGGCTTCAGCCTAGGAGAAGGAAGAAAAATGCTCCATCTATATCCTCACTGCTGTAGCAGCTTGGAAAAAAAAAGGAGAATATTTAGGATCTGATCCAAAGTCTGTTCAAGTCAGTGGGAATGTTTGTGTCAATCACTAGGGAGCAGCACGGGAAGGGTGCTTGATCCACAGCTGATGCCACACACCTTAAAGAGTAGGTTGGATACTGTTTGGATATTCAGTGTGCATGCTGTACCTCTGGGGGAACAGTTCAGGGATTATCTGTGAGGAGAAGCTTCTATTCAGAGCATTGCAGGTTATATGCCCCTGTCAGTAATATGATAACATGATTTTAATCATGCTCAAATCCACGCAGGTTTTTACAGAAAGCGTGTTGGAATTATGCATCATTGTACTTTACTAAGCTGTTTATGAATGAATATGGGAAGGTGCATGTAGTTCATACATTTCAGACTCCCTTCAAAGAGTTTAACACAAAAAATAGATACGAAATTGAAGAACAGGTCTCATTTAAAACAGCATTATTTGGTAAAAAACAGAGTATGAATTGCTTTGTGAAATGAACCAGAATATTTTATTGAGATGTTTCTATTTCCTATTTGTTCAAAAATATCACAGTTTAAGGACACGTTTTATTTCTGTGAATCATGTCTAAACAGAGACATTTCACCCACTCCCCACAGATGAAAAGCAGGATCAGGAATAAGTTATGTAAAATTACAGAGTAAGATCTTGCTTGTAAGTAAAAAACTATATGTATTTATACACTGAATTTTTTTTTAATTTAAAAAAAATTAAACTATTATAGCTCTTTTGCAGTTTTAAACTAACACACTCTCTGAACTCACTTGTTCTTACAAACATTTAAAAAATACTGTATTTTGGAAATGCCAGCATGGAGAGAATATTTCTTTAAGATGAACTTACCAGCGCCTAGGAAAATCTTTTAAGATTTGCAAGGTTAAAGAAGCATTTTTACCACCCAAAGACACCATCACAAATATCTTTTGCATGTATATACTGAAATTTGAAGTGAAATACGGATTTTCTTTCTTTTCCTGTTCATAATTTATCTTTTTCTCTTTCTTGACAAGAAGGGAATGCAGAAATTAAACGCGATTTTTGGATATACACATTATTTTCTTGTATTTTTTTACTTGTTGCAGTGATCTTTGCATCTTAATTTCAGATATCTCAAACAGCTTCCAAGATATGTTGGGTTTTTTTAATCATTGCTCAGTACTTAATTCAAATTGTGGTCATGCTGTGAAACAGAAATTGTTATCCTGTATGTTTTGCAGATACACTAGGGACAGAGGAGCAGTTACACAGAGAAACTGGTGCAACTGCACTCATTGTTTTGAGGGGCTTTTTAAAGTGTTAATCATAAAATTTAAGGCATGGAGGATGCTCCAAATACTTCTGACTTCACATCACTTTGACTTCTAAAGTCACTCACATGAGTGACTTTATAAAGGCTTAAGATAATAATTATGTACATGCAAATTGTGCAGTGTTGCCTTGGTATGCACACTAATGCAAAAGTGGACCAACTCATCTATTTCAGAGGTGCTGAGCAAGTACAATTCTTTTTAGGTTTATTAGAATTTCTGGTCCTCAGTGCTCCTGATCATTACTAGCTTTTAATATTTTATCTGAAAGGTGCTTCCTGTAGCAAATTGCATGGAACACACTTTACCTTAGAAGTATAATGGGCTGAGACATTCCTGATGAAATTTCACATGTTAAAAGTGAATATGAGTTGAGGAAAAGTTGATGTAAAATGTTTCCAAGTAACATACATTTCCAGAATTTTTTCATGTAATAAATGGTTTTATTATATTTGTTGTACCACATGCAAAGGAATTATTTGGATCTCATAGAACATAATTATGTAAGTTAGGAAACTTTTTATAGGGTCATTCTCTCTGTATGTAATTTACTCTATAATTCTTTAGCTATTTATTATAATAGTTTCCTAAAAGGTTATGGGATATTTAATCTGTGTCTTCTGACTGTCCTTAAGCCTTTTCTTTCAGAATTCCTTGGCTAGACCTTCAATGATGAAGGCAGCTTCTAGGGCAAGCAGCAAGAGCTAGCCCTTGTAACAAACTCTTTCTTCTCTTCACTTGAAGGAACAGCAAAAAAATATTACCAAGAATCATCTACACCCTATTCCACAGACTCCAACACATCTTCTGATAAAATGCAGAAAGGAAATTGAAAACCAGCCAAGTTCTTTGCAGCATAATTAGCCAGCTGCCACACTCATGCTTCTCTGCTACCAGCACCAAGCAGCCCCTGCTCCCCATGCTCACCTGCCAGTAGACCCTGACATATCCTCTTTGGAGGAGAAACTTTGTGTTTCTGCAGGAGACAAGCATGTGGTTATTTTATAGATTTACATTGCTTCATCCAGCAAGTGAGTCCTAATCATGACAGAGCTCATTACACAGAAAGGTTTCTGGCATAGAGTTTCTCTCTTCTGTCCTGAAAAGGGATTGACGGGAGCTGGTGGAACTGTGAAAAGTAAATGGTCTTGGTTTAGGGAGAAAAAAGGAAAGCAGTAAATGAAATTTGGGAGTGCAAGGGAGAGTAAGAAACTGAGAAGAAAACAGAGGCAAGGAAAGTTGGTACAGGGCCATCCAAGACAGAAGGTAATGAAAAGAAATTAGGGTTGGTGTGGGAAACTAACAGGCCACTGAACAAAGGCTGTTGGGCAAGGAAGGGGAGGAGAAGGGTAGGCAGTGAGGCAGAGAAGCAAAGAGCAAACTGTGGAAAAAGGAGAACTATGAGGAGGAAGTGAAATAATAGTAAAAAAAGAATAGCATTAAGAACTGAGAGATGAATTTGAAAACACCATAATAAATCTGACTTTAATTTTAGTGTTTAACATACAAGTAATTGTGTAAACACCTCATGGGAGGACATGAAGGAGACTGAGACGCTGTCTTCCCAGTGGTGTTCAGTGATAGCAGAAGAGGCATGGGCATACTGTGAAACAGGTAGTCCAAAGAGGTTGTGGAGTCTCCACCCTTGGAGATATTCAAAACCCACCTGGAAACAGGCCTGGGCAACAGGTTCCCACTGATCCTACTCAGAGCAGGGTGGTTGTTTTAGATGATCTCTAAAGGTTGCTTCCTACATGATCATGTCTGTAATTGCATGGGCATTTTCAAGTGGTGATGAGGATGGAATTATAGTTTTCCTTCCATGTGTTGGGTTTTATTTTGCAATGATTTCAGGCTTTCTTCTAATAATTTGTAAGGGCCTGGAAGGATACTTCAGTATCTAGACACGTAATTTGGCTTGAATTGTTGGGTTTGAGGTTTTCCTCCTATTCAGAAGAAATGGGAAAAGCCACAGCTAGATAAAAAATGTATGCAGTTGCTTTCTATTACAATAAAACCCTCTCATTTTGCCTGTGATAAAACCCACAAATTTGCTTGGAGTTAAACTAATTTCCAGCCCCTGTGAAACAATATGGTTGTGGCTTTTTCTGTTTTATTTTTTTTTTAACTGCACATCTTCAGTTTGCTTTTAGGACACCAAAGAAATGTTGTGGTCATGGTGTGATAACGTGTAGATATTTTATAGGCAGCTTTGAACTTGACAACTTTTTATGGAGACACACAGTTGCATAAAATTGTAATTTGATCCCTCTGCCACTCTGTGCTTTGATTTCAGGAAGATGGAAGTAAATAGGAAGTAATCATTGTGATTTATAAGGGAAAAATATAAATGTATGGACACATAGAACCATTTTTGGAAACACATTTCATCTGTGTAGTAAGCAAATAACACTGATTGTGGTGATAAATTTCTTCCATGAATTTCAAGCTGTCTCCATTAAACTATGTTTCTTACCCAAGATATCAGCAGTATTAATTGTCAAGATGCTTGTTTTAGAGAGTTACTGAATTTAAATACCTCTTTGTTTAATTAATGACATTTCTTTCTACAATATCTGAGAACCTACACAAATTTTTCCATTAAAATACTTTTTAGGTGGAAGTTTCTATGTTATAGAATACTTCAACTTTATTTTAATTAGTCTCATGGCCAAGTAGAAAGTTATTGTGATGCAATTACAGATAAAACAAACCTAAAAATAGAATCCATTTTTGACTATCCTCTGCTATGATTCTCAGTTGTTATACATAGAAAACATAAATATTAAAAAATTAATGGAAGCTTTCTGAGACAAATTGTTATAAACAATAGCAAAAGAGTTTAATGAGGGAGAAAACCATAAACAACAAAGTAGACTGTGCAAATTTGAATAAATTTGTTAGGTCAGAGTTTGATCTTCTGACAAGCTCATTGCAGATCAGATACTGTTCACTGTTGTCACTGCTTTATAACGCATCATAACCCATTGTTTTTCTGCAAATTCTCTTAATTTTGTTAAATATCTCAGAAATTCATCTCACATTTAATCTACATGAACTTCTCCTTACCTTGGGGGAGCTAGCATACCTCACAGATTCAGAGAAATTCCTGAAAGCACAGTGCTGGGGGGTGTTAGGATCCATAACAAATTTTGCTATGCCTGTTTCTTACTTCAGTGATAGCTTGAAATGTACAGCAGCTATGCAAGTTCAGGGAGCTGAATAAGACTCATGAAGCATCATTGGCTCAAGGCCAGGTGCAGCAAAGCTCAGTATTTCAATGGGGAGTGTTTCCCTGTTTGAAAGTTAACCCTGGGCTTGAGTTGCTGGGATAGGGTTTTTAAGGATACACTGGTTACATGAAGAATGACTTACATTAACATTAATATGTTAGTAACTGACAGAGCAAGTTATTGTCAACGATTTTGTGTATATTATTTTTAAAACTATGGAGCTAGAGATCAATTTTAGATATTATAAATGCCCCTGGAAAACTGAAACAGAAACTTTTATTAAGTAACAAGGAGGCTGGCAGTGCAGGAGAGAGAAAACTGAGATATGGTATTATGATCACAAACCTTATTCTCAAGGCTATATTAACTTCATAATTTAGATCTGTTTGCTTTTTTATTTGTCTGATTAGTTTTTCATTAGAAAAACTAGATAGGTGGATTTTTAGAAGATTAATTTTGGAATACATTACAAAAAGGCTCATTGAATAATTGACATTTCAATTTCATGAAACAGAAGTTTATGAAATACTGTTTGCTTATTTCCAGAAACCAAGATTCTGGATTGTGCATTACTTTTTATTGAGCTTAGAGTTAGTCAGAGGTTGGATTAGAATCAGACTGGGGAAATAAAACCACATACAGAAGTTTCAGACTTTTCCTTTATGTATACCCATTTTAAATATTATTCAATTTTCACCACACAGCTGCCCAGGCCAATGGCACTATATGTAAATTTAAAGCATTCAGTTGAATACCTTGCTGAATCAGGGCCATTTTCAGGGCACACATTATTGTGAATTGGCTTTATTCCACATTACTCACAGGATAGTTCTAATAGCAATAATTCTTTACAGATGGACTATTTTTCTTCCACTCAAGTAACTTATAAGATAGAGGAAACATGAGCTGATAAAGTTCCTCCAATTTCTTGGTGGTAAGTAATATTGCATAGAGTCTTTAGGAATTTCAGTATGGGAGAGGGGAGCAGATAACAACAAAGTTGCTAGTTAGGTAAACAAAAAATCCAAAATGGGATAGACTTTTGCAGATTTTCCACTCACCCACTGATTTACCATCTGCAAAATAAGACCCTTTTTTTTAAGATAAGTAAATATTATGTAAACTCTTAGCGTTCAGTACCCAAAGTATATTTTCTATAGTCAGGTGATCAAAATTATTGAATAACTACTTATAATTAGTTGTTTTGTAGTATATAGCTCAAAATCAGCTTTATAAAATTTGGTTTTCGATTTAAAAATTTCCCAAGTACCAGAGAGGACATTAGCTATAAAGTTGGGTGTACAAATTGGAAGTTTTTACAGTTCTTTCAATCCTGTCCATTTCTCTATAGCAGAAGCAGAAGGATCTGGAAATATTCCACTTGGGATTCTCACTTTAGTCATCTCACATTCTCATCTAGTATGGTAATGTGTGACATAAATGTTTTCCGACACAGTTTGTTACTGTCATGCTTCCCTCCAGCAGGCAAACAAAGCCAAAATTATCTCTTGAAACCCTTGAAATACTTTGTTTTGAAATTTATAATTATAGCCTCTAGTTAACTCTCTTGTAGGAGATTCTTTGTGGAAATTACTTAATTGTGCTTTTTTAAAAAATAAATAATTTGAATTTATGTTTCTCTTGAGGTAAATATTTACAATCTATTTAAGTTACAGAATAAAGCTTTCCCAAAACCAAATGGGAACATAAAGCTATCCCATTTCATTCCCTTATATTGCCTTATTTTCTTTAAAATCTTGTTTTCATGGTAGTTATACAGTAATCATCTTTAATAATTTTCTCTCTTCTCTCTTGTTAATGGCCGTCTTTTGAAAACTAAAATCAAAGGAATTAACTTTTTTTTTTCTTTTTATTTTTTCAAACTCTCACTGTTTTTCTAATCCAAGTCACACTCAAATATAGAAACATAGTGCTATGTTCTTGCCTGCTGCTCAACCAACAGAGGATGACTGGGTGCAGCATCTGCTCTCCTTCTTCTGAAGAGAAGCATAGTTTGCTCATTTAGAGCTGTAAACCAAACACCCAGACACTTTCAATGCCAAAACCCAGATCCAGCAGCTCATCATAAGCTCCAGTCCCCATCTGACCCTGAACAGTAAAATGTCTGAGTACTGAAGCAAGAAGTAGTTGATATGTTGAGAACAGGGTTTCAAATATGAATTTTTGTGGCTATCATCACTGAAGGGTTTTGGCTATATGCATATGTGAAGTAGAGAGTTACTTGGGGAAAAGAGAATTTCATTTGTGTGATAAACTGAATTTTTGGCATTTATTTCCCAATGCTAACTTAAGCATTCCCTCTCTGTTACTTAGTCCATGCCCTTTTCTGGCTTAGTATCAAACATTGTTAAAGGCTGTTCATTTTCAAAAGAGTCTTTGAAGCAGCTATCTTCTAAGGAGCAGGCGAGGATATTTTTCTGTAACCTTTAAGAAGTAAATAGATGATCACAGAGGGAAAAACATGGATGCAGACTGACAGAAATTAGTGCTTAATTAAGTTATAAGAATTTTTATTTGTTTATGATAATCCTACCTTGACAAAACAAATACTAGGGTTGATAGCAAAGTTTTTAGGTATTGTAAAAAACAAGCCTTCTTGTAAAATTTGTGATTGAGAGCTTTGAAATGGCAGAGGGATAGGCTGTTTTGAATGTAACTTTGCTATCAGATTTACTGCATGCAGATAAAAATGGTACAAATAAAAACATCTCTCCTCCTGTTTACTTTAATAGAAATATCTCTAAGAAGTAACTGTAGATCTTACAGCAAAGGAGACATTACATTCTAATGAAAAGTCTGCCATGAATCACTCATAATTTGCTCAATAAGAATTTACACATGGCTGCACTTTATTGTATTGAACAGAATGTAATCAGGCTTGATGACCTTTAAGTCCTCTTTTAGGTTAGGTATCTAAAAATGTGATCTGCACTCAGCAAGGTCTCAGAATTGCTTTTTTTACAAGGCTTTGAAATACAAAGCTCTGCAGAGACACAATTCATATCCAGTCTGTGGACTGGCAGTACATTTTAACATTTATTCTGAGCTTTGTGCATAACTGATTTTCATTTTGTTCGTGTCAAATC
This sequence comes from Agelaius phoeniceus, assembly GCF_051311805.1. NCBI lineage: Eukaryota > Metazoa > Chordata > Aves > Passeriformes > Icteridae > Agelaius > Agelaius phoeniceus. Next base: position 79,117,925 of record NC_135267.1, read on the forward strand.
ATAATGTCTTGTACTAGTGATTAAGGACTGAAGACTGGAGCTAAAAATTACGGAGATAAAAAAACACAAAATGTTTCTCTAAGGAAAATATTTTAATAATATTAAAAATAATAAAAAATATATCAATTGTAGATGAGCTGTTCAGTATGATACTTAAGCAATAGTCCAGATTCATTTCTAGAAGAATGTACTTTGGGATAAAGTATGTTCTGCTGTTAAAAATGGCAAGCTGTTTTGAAACTGCAAAGTGACACTCCTATCTTTGTTGTCAAAGATCCTGGTACTTTTTATTACAGACTAAAAAAGACTAAAATTAAACTCGTGTCCTTCTTTTGTGTAGAGCATAATCTTAAGCCTTTGGTATTGTTAGAATCATTGCCAGCTTTGCTAAAAGCAAAAGATAAAATGTACAAATCTCCAAATTTAATTTTTCTCATGAGAAGTTTTTTTCCCTGGGATACCTAAAGTGTCCTTTTATGAAGGCCCTTTATTTCTTTGCTTCCTATTTGAGATAAAGTCTAATGAGGCTGGATTCAGCTTTCCTCTTCTCCTCTGAAAGCTTAAATCCTTCTCTGCCTTGCCACAGCAATACATTCTGACTTGGCTGAGCAGCTGGACTGCTGTGACAGCGGGTTGCTGAGCTAGTGTGACCTCTTCCAGGAATTAAATGCATACACCTGCTCCAATAAAGAGAGATTCTCATGTCACTACAGAGGTGTAATTAAGGATCAAGAAAAACAGGATGTATAGTTGTTTTGTACATAATACTTATTGAGAACAAAAATTCTCCATGGCTCCCTACCTTCCGCTGTGAGGAGCCATATAAATCTGGTAAAAGAGGAAAACTCAGCTTTGCTCAAGACCATTACTGTTGTCCAAGATGTGCTAGGATCTGCTTGTTGCTTATTTCAATTTTTATTAATGTGCATTCATAATGCACAGTATCAATGAATTTAAGTGTGTTAGTAATCTAGAGATTGATTGATGATCATGCTACCCTGGCATTTGATTTATTCATCAATTTGGCTTATAGTATTCTGGCATGTAATCACATGCAAGAAAGCCCAAGCATTATATCCCTTTTTAATTTTGTTCAAGCTATTGTCATTAATTAGGAGACAGGATTTTTATCATCTTAAATTTTAAAAAAAGCATCATCATATGAAAATGTTAGCTAGGTAGAAAAGTAAGAATGGAAACTATCCACAGGGAATCAAATTTCAGGGTTCTCTTTAAAATACATCTAACTGAAATGTTATAAAATAAATGTTCTTTCTGCCTTAACTAGATGCTCAATAATATAGTTGTAATGATTTGATCATATTGTAATTTCAGATCAATATTTCCAGCATTTTCATTAAGCAAAAAAACAGGCAGCAAACTTCTCTTTTAGCTGTCAATTTCACTTATCCTTGAGGCTGAAAAAATCCTAATTACTGGTTATTTTTCAAATTGAACATTAGCAGACACGTGAGCATCTAATTCTGACCCACACAAACATACTTTTTCTTCAGTTTTGAAAACATTTCTGATTGGAGATTTCTTGCCCGCCTCTCCTTACTTCTGTCTTCAGATACATATTGCTCACCTAATCTCTGTACTTAGCATTGTGGCCAAGGGGATTTGGGTAAATCTAGACACATCAGACATTTTCCTCTATGTTGGTAATGTCACTCTTCATTCCAATTATTATGCCTTATTTAATAAGCCTCTGTTACAATTCAAACAATTATTTCTTTATTTGCTGTTTGAACATATGCTAAAGACATATCACTGCTATAAGCCCTTTCATTATGAATCAGATTTTCCCTGACTTCATATCTCCTGAAGAGGTGCAAACAATTAATATCAGCAGTTGTTTTAATGAAAAGAAGAACTCTTCAATAATTATTATATCAAAACCAGGAAAGCAAAACTAGTTCTCTTCCATCTGACTATCAGTAGGAAATATATTTCCCTCACCTAAACTTAAACATTTATCACGCAGACACTCAAGTTGGAGTTCACTCTATGTTGTGGTAAAAAGGAACAGACAATTTCAGGACACAAATCATCTGACCTGTGCTAGACATTTACTTGAGAATAAGGTGATCCAACTCTGAAACTATGTATTTTCCTCCATTATAAAGAGAACATAGGCAATCTTGCTCACGCATAAATGTCTATATTTAGTTAAATAAATGCCACTGAAGGTGTCTCTGGACCAGGCTTTCAAAGATAGAATAGGAGTCAGAATGTCACTGGAGCTGTGATTTACTGGTGCATCACAATTTCCATAGTGGGTCTTTGCCATCATAGTTGCATAACCCCTCCAAAACTAAGTGGTCCAATATCTAAAATTTTTGAGCCTGAACTTCTTGTGTCAATACAGACAATCAGTGTTAATGTAGAAAAAAAAAATGCCTCATTCATTGGTGTCACTTAAAAAGGGTAAATGGGAAGTAGAAATATGCTTAACATGCTTAGTAGCTTGAGTATTGTGGATAAATACCAATAAAAAAGTTGCTAGTTTGAATAAGTATTATTGCAGTCAAATAAAGACAGTCTCAGCTGGGTGAATCCTTCATGTCATTTACCTTGTTCAGAATTACAAAGCTTGCTTCAGGTGAAACAAAATATGTAGAATGCTGATGGATGTTCAGGGTTTTCTTAGGATCTGTGTACTGTGAGTTATCACATAGAGATTATTTAAAATGGGGGCCAGTTTTGTACCTTTATTATGGTAATTTATTATGTGCCACAAAGAAGATTATCAAGGCTTTCTGTCTTTTAGCATATGGTCACAGTCTTACAATTGGTAAACTGACTGAGCTGTGCTGGCTAGGATTTCTCCTCATTTTCATATTAAGACCAAATATGAGTTGGTTTTATTAGGTTTTAACCAAATCACCTGCCTTGCTGATGCCAAGTAATTTCCCTTTTGCTGAGTAAACCTGAAGATCTAACTTCCTTGGGTTTGCATAGGCACAATGTCCTTTTCTACTTAAAGGTACTCAAATGAGCCATTAACAGTTTTGTCTTCCTTGGCTGCTTTAACTGTTAAAAAGAAAGTGCTTCCTTTGTGTTTTTTTTAATTCTGAGTAATTTTCATGTAACTACTTTTGCCAATTTAGGTGAGAGAGCACCCTGAGAACAGCTGAGGGTATAGTGTAGTCTGGACTTACAATCAGAAAAGAGTTTTTGTGTGCATCTTCCCAGCAATAATGCTGGCATTCCTAGTATCCAATTAAAAATACAGATGTGACTAACCAATGTGTGCATTACCCATGTTCCCTGTTCTCCACCAGCAAGGATGTGGCCTAACTGTAGCCATTGGCATCTAGAGAGTCCAGAGCTTCTGTCCCCAGCTCTTGATGGCCTCAGCTGTTCCCTGCATTAGCCTGCAGATGACCTTTTCTGCCTGGTCTGCAAGCAGACCCAGGTGTGTCTCAGCACTCAGGGCCAACCTTGGTCCTGTACCTTGAGCACTCAGCAAGGGCTCCCCAACAGCCCTGCCCAGTGCCCCCAGCTGCTCTGATTTGGGACTCAGCTGCATCTGCCCTACACCTGTTAGTGATAATGCTGCTCACCTGCTGTGGGGTGCTCCTGGCCCTCTGCTCTGCCTCATATTGAAGGGAAACTGCTGAAAGGAGTACTGAGGGAGAGCTTTCATAGTCTTGTGCAATGATGAAATTTGATGGTGGATGTTCACTATGTCCAAAGGCTTTTTAGGGTCCCTTTCTTATCCTGGAAAGAAAACAGAAATGCTTCTGGTAGGTGGTTTTTTGGTTTTTTTTCCTCTGTCTTACCTATTACTCTGCAGTGTTATTCTGGACAGATAGAACTTCTTAAGTCTGGAATTGCAAAATCCAGACACTTGAATGCTTCTGGGTTTTTTTGGTTTTTTTCTACTGCAATCGTCAGAAATGTCCTAACAGAACATATTTCTTTCTAATTCTGGAAGTTGCTTGGGGAAGCAGTTCTGTTTATTATCCCTTCCTTATTTCCTTCTTCTTGTGCACCTCCAAAGTCCTTCTCTGGTGGAAAAAAAAAACAAAAAAACACCAAAAAACAAAAGGAAAACATGAAATAAAAAATAAACAAAACTGGTACCTTTATTCAACAACAGCTATCTCTGAGCACCACCCAGGTTTGTGCTGCAGGTTTTTATTAAGGCTTTGCTTTGCACAGGAATGTCTCTTTATTAATCTACAGTATTTTAAGAAGATAATTACCTTTTTATTTTATTTATCCTAAAGGAATATTTGGGAATTATGTCTTCAGTTCATTAAAATAAATGTATCCTCATAAATAGAAACTAAATACGTCACGTCTTGAAATGCTCCCTTTCAGCTTACATCTGCTTTCTTTTGGGTAAAACTACTTAACACAAGATGTGCTGCAGGATTACCTGACTTGAGGGAGTTTAAATCCAACTTACATCAAAGATGTATCTCTTCCTTCGATGTTTCTCTATTTATTTATATTTCCATGTCTGTGTGTGTGTGTTTAAACAAAAATAGCAACACTCAGGTATAGAGTACAAATATTCAGTAGGTGATTAGTGCAGTATTTAAAGAGAAAGTTCAGCCAGTAAACATCTGTGATGTTCTCAGCAGGAACCAGAGGACTGGAATCGCTGATAGGAGTCAAGAGAAAAAGTGCAGTTAATAATTTGTAGATATTTACACCTTTGCTGGTTTCTTTCACGGTACAAAGGCATTAGTGAAAGTGACAGAAACGAGTTATGAGCCATTTACTTGGGCTATCTGCAGGGATTTAATCTCACTTGGGTCATGGAGTTGAATTCTCTGGGAATTGGTGTTACTGTGATAGGCTGTATCTGAAGGCCTGGAGTGCAGAGATAAGACTTTAAGTCCAGCTGGAATTAGAAGCAATAGAATTAACTGGATTGTAGTGCTGTAAACCTTTTGGTTCAGATCCTGAAATGCCTCTGGATGGTAGTTCAAATCTCTTCCAGATGGTGGTTTGGCTCTGGGACCTGTATGCAAGGCAAACGCTCACAATGTCAAGGACTTTTTTTAGTGAAATCAGCCTGATGTAGCTCAGCATCCTTGTTGTTGTTGCTGTTCAGACCTACAGTTTCCTTAATACGGTGGGAAGGATGGTTTACTTGTTTCAAAAGGCTAATTTTCCACTTCACTGACACTCACATGCATGTTTGTGGGTATTTTTTTTAAAGGAAGGCTAGGAAAGTGTTTGAAAGGTCATTGCTTTTATGACAAATGAGACAAGGCTGAATATAGCTGACATATGCATATCAATATGAGATAATAGAGATTGCTATAATGGAAAACATAAAACATCTATAAATGAGCTATTAAGGGCTGGGGATTTTGTTATATTTTTTCTTTTTTGTTGTTGCTGCTGTTGTTTCCCCTCCCACCTTGAGAAGGCTTTCCAAGGAAATGCTTTAAAATGGTGGATGCATGGACACTTACCAACATGTGCATATTTTTTGTAATGCAGTGTATTTTCTGTGATCATGCAGCATAATTAGACAAAAGTGACAATGCATGAGTTGATAAATTCTATTCTTACATTAAAGATGAGAAGTTAATTGCAAGCCATGATTGTAAAAGAGGAGATTGTTGTTTTTTCTGAGCTTAAAAGGAAGCAGTTTCCCCTAGTGTAATAGGAAATACAATCTCTAAGTCTGCTGAAGAGAACGAAAATTAAAAATTAAAGTACCAGACAATACTGATTGAGGAATTTTTTTTAAGATCTGACTAGAGAACAAATCCTTCTCCCAATTTCATTGGAAAATACAATTTTATAACAAGAGCCAGTAGGACTACTTCTAAGTTTCATTGCTGCAATAACTTTTATTTCTAAATCAATGCTCTTATTAATATTTTTTTTTCGTTTAATGCTAAATTATAAGTTATGCTAAATTTAAAGGTAAAGATTTCTCAATAACTCTGAGGCAATATGAGGAAAATTAGTATATTATGGATTTAGAAAATGATGGGCCAAGAGGGAAAGTCTCATTCCTACAGCCACTCAGTAGGCGAGTGAGAACTCTGAATAGAAACCTCTTTATTCAAATCCCAACTATTCCTGGCAGATATTGGACTACAAACACTTTCTCCAATACAATTATTTGATTACTACAAAATTGCAGTCTTCTCTTTCCTGTTTGTAATAGAATTTTCTTCTCAGCTTTTGCAACCCTTTACCTCAAAGGAGTTATACCCGATGGGAATTTGTCCAGTGCGGTGCATGGATATTTGCACAGTGTAATTAAATGCCTGTGCATAGATAGCATGCATAAGTGTCCAGCTATAGTCCATGTGGTGGGAGCACCATTGCTCTAGAGAATAAAGCTTATTTTAAAAAACTGGTTTTGCCTAAGGAAGCTTGAAAGAATTTAGCAGGAAAGAGCTCAGAAACTGGAGAGCATGAGTGTGTGTTCTTATTTTGCTTAAAATTTTAGGGTGTGAATTGTTTTGGATTTGTTTGTTTTGGGGTTTTTTAGATCTAAGTGTATTATCTAAATACACATTAACGTCAAAACATTTTTTTTAATTCATCACTGAAGAATTGTAGAAATTTTATGAGGGAAAACTTGTGCTCGTCTATTGATAATTTGGAAATTGTTCAAATGGAATTGATGGAAGAATATTGGTATGAATTAAAAAGAGGGGTGGCATAACACTGATGTGTAAAATAGCACTCTTATTAATGTATATTAGAGTTTTTGTATTTGTCATCTACTATTTTCCTGGGTTTTTTTTACTTTTACTGGCATTCCTCCTCCATGAACTATGAAAAGAGACATTAGATCCTTTTTTAATTTGCTGCTCCCCTTATGCCTCCCTCCCCCTCAAAAGACTCAAACTTTGAGTGGCATCCTTTTTGGTAGCTGTTTTTATAGATTCTAGGTATAGACAAGTAAAAGACCTCCTAACTTAAGGGATGAAGGTAAAAAAGTTGATGATGAATTACTTTATTTCCCTCTTATCCAAAACAGATTCAATGCATTTGACCCTTTTGGTTTTCATCAGAGTTGTTCACTCTGTAGTATCTGGTATCAATTCTTGCAACAAGGAGATAATTCCCTAAGATTTCTTGTGTACAGACTGCACACTATAAAGGTGATGGGTTTACATATGCTTTGTCTTTGTGAAGGAAAGGCACAGCCTAAGATTATAATTCCCTTGTTTACAGAGTTGCAATTCTGGGCTATTAGTTGCTCTGGAGATGTAGTGTCTGTTCAGACCAGACCAAAGCTTGAAATAAAGATGAACAGCTTGTGCCTCGTATAGAGACTGAGTCTCAGAGTAATATGTGAGTAATATCAGAGTAATAAATTCCTGTGGATAGTGGAACAGAGCTATCAAGAACAGTTATGCTGGTGTGTGTGTATTTGAGGAAGTTCTGCCTGGTTTACTAACATATATTGTACTCCACATCTATGTTCTGATTAAAGTGCCAGCTCTAGATACTTTTCATTATCATAACTGAATTTGTTATAGCTAAGCCTGATGATGACAAATAAATAAAAAGTACTGATTAGACCACTACCATAGGCACTGAACTGTGAATTAACCATAATTTTAATTCCAGTTAATCAATTTTATCTGTTGTTAAGGTTTACACTGAGCCATAAGCGAGGAAAACCGTGACAGTGATGGTTAAAATGTTATTATAAAATTCCAAACATTTAAATAATGTATCTGTTTTCTTTCCATGTGACAAAAGAGATACTGAATGAGATTGCAATAAAAAGGAGCTCAGTCTTCAGAATAAAATGTATTAAGGTCTGTGGAAATTCAAATAAGTCTGAAATGACTGTCATTCCAGTGTAGAAGTACCCTGATTTTATGTCTGAGGGCCTACTCTTTTCTGAAATGATTAGCATACTTGGTTTTAAGAGGTGGTCTTAGCCTGAAATGGATTTGGTAATTTGAATGCAAGTCATAACCTTTGTAAATTAAGTACAGATATCCTGTCCACAAAACTAAAATCTTCTACTCAGGCTGTTCAGAATTCAGTGGAAATCTGAACTTCACTGTGAAATTAAATGATGTCTTATGTAGCTTCTAGCTGATCTGTCCTGAATTATGCATTTCAAAATATCCTGATAGCAGTCACCTTTTAAAGTAACTTATTTCTATACTTTCTAATGCTTCTGAAGTGGATTCCAATGTACCATCTGTTCTGACATTCTCCGTGTACCAGAGAGTTAATTATTTTGTAGCAGTGTGTCTGACTCTTGTGTGTGGAAGGAAATCAAAAGCTAAACCTAGAAAAGCCCAGCTGAGCCTAGAACAGGTTGGATGTGGGGTGGAGTTATCCCAGTGATGTCCTGCTGTGTTGCCCTTTAAGCCTTGTGGGTGTCTCTTCAGAGCACTGGAGCACAGGAGAAGTCAATGCTTATGCCTCAAATTCGTCTTGGTTAAGAAAATCAGCTTCTAGAATTATATAAATTATTCAGAGCAGGTACAAAGAAATGAGGCATTTCTCCAGCTTAATATCCTTCAAAGGCTTATTGGGCAAGACATCTGCAGAGATCACCTTGTATGGACAAACTAGACGAAGATCTTACAAAATTCAGTTGTTGAGACACCCTTTACTGTTATGCAGGGCCCTCAAGAGCTTCTGTTAGAAAATGGGAGAGTTAATTTCAAATGTCCTTTAGCCTGAGTTCGTTCACCTTTTTGCTGATTTTTGTGAAAACCATAAAAATGGGCTTAATTTATTTTCTGGTTGTGCCAATATGTAGAAAATAAGTCAGGAATAATTCAAGCTAATTCAAGATTCATGCACAGCGAGAGAGATAAAATGGAAAAATGACTGAGGTGTTTTTAAAACATTGCTTTAGGAGAAGAAAAAATTGGGAAATTTAATACTAGATTGTAGGAATATATCTCTGTGTTAATAAGAAAGGTTATGCCACAAAAATGGTGTGAGCACTGGAGCACCTCTTCTTGAAAGACAGGCTGAGAGTTTAGGTTTTTCAGCCTGAAGATGAGAGTTCCAGGGAGACAGGGCTGTGGTCTTTGAATCTTAAAGAGGGCTTAGAAGTAGGATGTGGACAGACTTTCTAGTAGGACCTGTTGTGACCGGGCAAGGGTAATGGTTTTACCTGGAAGAGAGGGTACATTTAGATTGGAAAGGAAGGTGTTTCCCACCATGTGGGTGGTGAGACGCTGGAACAGGCTGCCAGAGAGGTGGTGGATGCCCCATCCCTGGAAACATTCAAGGTCAGATTGGATGGGGCTTTGAGCAACCTGATGTAGTTGAAGTTGTCACTGTTTATTGCAGGGAGGTTGGAGCAGATGGGCTTAAAAGGGCCTTTGCAACCTAAAGAATGCCATGATTCAGTGAGGGGTTTGGATCAACTCCTTCCACTATGTGCAGTACCTTGATGGCAAAGGCAGGATCCTGAACTGCCTGGAACAATCTTAATTCTTTAATGTTAGTTATGTTCTCGGGTAAAATGCTTAAAGAATCATCTGTCCTTTTATGTGTGGCAGCAGGTTCATGTTTTAGGGGAAAAAAACAAACTCTAAAACCACCATGCATGCAATGTAATCTTAAGTACTTCTCAAATGAATCTGAGCAATGCACTTGATACAGGGTTGATTGTATTTCTTAATAGCTAAAATAAAGATATTTTTGTTTCTGAACACATTGATACATATGTAAAGTTTACAGTTATTGTAGAATTCAGAAAAAATCAAAGACAGTGTTTTTGTTTAGTTCTCCTTTTTAGAAAAAATAAGAGCATTTGATATCCTGTAACTTTTCCTTTTGGAAGATTGAAATATTCTTGCTGAAATGGATGTGGTTTTGTCTTTCAGGGTTTCTGATTATGTGTAAAATCAAAAATGGATGATATAGCAATCTATTTTCCTCAGTTCCTCTAGTGTGTAATCTTGATTTTACAGTTTTATATAGCCGCAGTAAGTGAAAAAAATATTTGAACACCTTATGAAGTGAGTTTCTTCCTAGTGGCCTTTAGCTTTAGTGATTAGTTGAGAAATTTATTCTGAATAAAAATGTAGAAGGGATTCTGGAGTGGGGGGCTGTTTTGTTTGTTTGGTGTTTTGGGCTTTTTTTGGTTTAGTGATTGATTAGTTGGGGTATTTTTAAGATGTATGTAGTGTCCTTAGGGTGGGAGTGTGTCTTACCACAGGAATGGGAGAGAGACCCTTTGGACAAGTAAAAAGAGCAGAAATAAGGAAGCAGTAGATGACAGCTCAGACAAGGAAAGGGAATGGCAGGAACATATAGCTAAAGGCAGTATCCATTCCATGTGGATTTACCATGCTCAGGTAGTTGAATGGATGGTTGTCTCTGGACATGTTGTCTAATGGTGCCTTGCAGATGTGAATTGATGGGCTGAGGGCTTCCCTGAGTATTGCCTACAGTGGAAATGCTTTAGCTTTGTCTCTCTGCCAAAAGATTTTTAGCTTTTTCATCCTAGTCAAAAATAGATTTAAAATGTAACGATCTGACATGCAATTATTACACCTGCATTAAATTATTACTGTGGAATATTCATGAGTCTTGAATTTTTATTTTACGTCTTTGGTTTATTGCCTTTGTTTAACTTCAACTCATATTAGTTTAATTACAAGGTGCCTAGTTGACATTATTAGCAATATGTTAACTGCAGACCTTGACTTGTATATTGGCTTAGCTTAGATTTTTTATTTTTGTGTACTACTTCATTTAGTCCATATATTTCCCATGCAGATGTAGCTTGTGAAGTATCCAAATTGCAGGACTGGCATAATCTTTTCTGCCTAAAATGTATGGAGTTGCTTAAATGTTTCTGTAGCTCAAAGCTTTTAGATTAAATGATTCCATACTCGACATGTGATTATAGTTGTGACTGGTAAAAAAATACCTTCACACAGAAAGCATTTCTTCACCTACTCTGTTCTGAGATAAGAAATAGAAAGTTCAGTGCAATCCTGGTTTATTGTGAGTTCCAGAATCAGCTGCATGGTTTCATACTGAATCTAAAATATTTTCACTGAATGTTAATGCTACCACCCATTTCTGGAGAACTGAAAGACATGAGGGTTTCCTGCCTGATCCTGAAAGTGCTTCACCTCTGAATGGCTGACACTCCTCTGCAGCTCCTCTGGAGCTCTCTGACTTGTAGGTAACTGATAATCTATCCTTATGCTAATCACTTCTCTTTCAAAATTGTGCCAAGTCTGTCAGCACCCCAAGGGCTCTGATCAGGCCCCAGCATCCCCCTCCCACCCTGCATGGAGCACCCACTGGTCCTGGGCTGCTCTTCTCTGCCCAGAGAGTCCTGTAGGACAAAATCCATCTGCTGCAGGCAGCTACCACTTCAGGAAAAGCTGAGGCACACAGTAAATTTAATCCACACAAGTTCTGTCAGTTTTTACAGCTTCTAACTCTGACTTAGAAGGGGAAAGCATGGGAACAGGAGGAGTATTTTAGATAGAGAAACAAAACAGCCTTTGTACTTTCTGATCCCAGCCCAAAGTCCTCAAAATGTGCCATTTTTTGTGTGTTGACAGGTGTGGCTCAAATAAGCGTGAGCACATCCCAGCTGAAGAGAAAACAGGGATGGGTCTTATAAGTTTTGATTTCTCTTGTCCTTTAGCTCCCTGTCCTCTGCCTGCTGCCCTGTGGAAGAATCCCTGAAAAGTCACCACAGCAGAAACAGCAGCTGAAGACAGAGGGCTTTAGTCTGTTCCTGGTTACACTGACCTCTGTGAGATCTACTGGTGTTAACACTGATTGTAACTGTGGATTTTAGTTTATTTTTTTAATGTTATCATTTCAATGGACACAGCAAGTACATGGCATGTTTAGAGAATTATAGGTGTTTTCTCCGGTTCTCTTCTCTTCTTTCAGCCTTGAAAAAGTGTTTAATACCATCTAGATAGAAAGCATTTATATATGAGAAATCATTAGTCTGACAGATTGAGTGAAGTTTTGTTGTTTGGTTTAGGAGGCTTTACATCCACTCGTTCTTATGGCTCTGTTTCTCTCATTCATGATTAAAGTTTAGAGCAGCAGCAGGACTATGTTGTTCAGTTTTCCAGCTGCAGTTGTATTTGTACTAGCTTTATTCTCTTTTTTGCCCCTTTTTGCTGGGAAGGACCAACCAAAGGCACACTTTGAATAATGTTATTTTGCCTATATAAGAAAGTGTTTGTGCTGGCAACACAATGCATGCTATAAAATATTGTCAATGAAGAGATGAACCTGCAGCCCTTTATCTTGGGTCTCTTCTATAAGCCTTCATTATTTCTTTGAGATCCAGCAGGATGACTCTTGTAAATCATTTTACCATAAATACTATGAAAGAAAAGACCAGAACTTATTAAAAGCATCTTATTCATGTGTTTGCATTTCTTTTTTTTTATTTTTAACAAAGAAACTGTGTTAAGAAAGAAACCTGCATTAAGAAAGAAAAAGCACTGATCAATAAAACAACATGAGTATTTTTACTATACTTACTTCTATTTTTAGTTACAGATGTGATCCTCTCATGTTTTATTTGAAATAACTATCATGCAGGAAATGTTCATAATTACATGCCTGTGAGCAGTTCAGCTAATTATCTGCTACTTAATTTTGGAAGACTTATAACTATTGACATAGAACTGTCAATTTAATAATTAGGCTGGTCACTCTTAAAGAAAAATTTCATCTCTAAGATCCTACTATAGATCAAACCAGTAGGTTCAGTCCCCACAAAGACTTAAAGCATGTGATTGACTTCTCTTCAGTACTGTTTCTCATATAAACAAAGCTATCCATGTGCTTTATTGATTTGGTCTAATAACCAAAGTCAATAATAATAATAACATTCCTTCTGATGGATTCTTTAATATGCTATTTAGACTGAGCAGTTAACTCCAGTCCTCCCAGTCCTATATCACAAACCTCTTTAAAAACAACCCAAAGATTCATTTAGTAGTCTTTTTCTATACTTTACTCCCTGCTGTATGGGAGATTGCTTGTCAAAGTCAGTGCACAGTAAGTTGGTTAACTTTACCTGCAATAACGTGTCCCCATGTGCTAGTCAGTTTGTATCAGTCTCGTCAGAAATATTAAAAAAATACATAGCTTTGGAACAAAAATTAATCTCTCCCTGCTGGTAATGGTCTTTGTAGATCTGCAAAAATTGTAGGTAAACTTTAATTTTTTACAACAATATTACAACAATAATTGTAGGTAAATTTCTGCGTTTGTGTTAAGCAGGTGATTTTGATCCTCAAAGTTGCCAATTTGATGGTTTTTCCATTCAATAGATTATCTACCATAAGAAATTTTCAAGTGTTTTAAGTAGAACATCTGTAAAAGGCCAGCAAGAACTTCCTGGCTAGTTCAATAGTAACCTCGTTTATAAACTATTTTTATCTTCTCTTTCTCGTGAGGGATGCTGATAGGCTGGGCTTAGGGAATTTGGAGAAATGCATTTTATGCTAGATTGGATGCTGTGTCCAGCATCCATAGGTCATAGTTTTACTTAGAGAAAAAATAATATCTGTATAATTTTTAAACATTTAGTAGAAATCATAAAATAAGTTCAGTTGGAAGAGACCTTAAAGATCATTTGGCCCTCTGCCATGGGCTAGGACACTTTGCACTAAACCAGTGCCCCTCAGTACCCCTTCCAACCTGGCCCTGAGCATTTCCAGGGAAGGAGCATCCACAATCTCTATAGACAACCTGTTCCAGTGCCTCACTACCCTTCTAGTAAAGAATTATTTTCTCATACTGAATCTAAACCTACCGTCTTTTAGCTTGAAGCCATTCCCCCTTGTCCTGTCACTACATGCTCTTGTAAAAAGTCCCCATCCCTCTTTCCTGTAAATTCCCTTAAGGTGGTGAAAGGCTGTATTTAGATCACCCACAAGTCTTCTCTTCTTCAGGCTGAAAAAACCTCTAATTCTTTAACTCTTTTCCCATAGGAGAGATGCATGCTTACCATTAGGATATATCTTGGTTCCTGCTGTGTCCGGGAGGCAGAGCTGTCCACCTGTACTGGCATTGGAAGCAGTGAATTGTGTTAGCTTGGTGTGGATACTGCTGCTAAAGGGGCAAAAAGGAAATAAATTTTATTTAATATGCCTTGTATTTTGGGAGGTTTTTTCTGTCTTACTGTCTCAAGATCCTGAAATCATGCTGAGGTTCCCTATACAATCTCTAGCCCTTCAAATACTCTCACACAGACAAGTCAGTAGCCATAACTTTGCAGAGAAGCCTGAATGTTTGCATTACTTGCATCAGATTTAACATTTCTTCTGTGTCCTGAATGCTGATTTTTAAGGTCTCTGAAGGCCTGAAATTATTTCTTACATAGCTTTAAAAATCCTTCTGCCTTAATAGTTTTTTCTTGGTTGGGTCATTTGCTCAACATTTTAATGATTTATATTTCTTATGTGGATAGTAGCACGTACAAAGATGTGTTTTAATGATATTCTGCTGCATATTGTTCACTAGAGGGGAATATAAAGTGGGGAAAATACAAAGTACTGAATACATGGATAGTTTCCAGCCTTTTAAGTGATTCAGAGTGTTTGATGAATCACTGGTTTCTATTGCTGACCTCTGCTTCTGACCTTTCCCTGACTTCACAGGTCAACAGTTCTGTCAGCAGCCACGTTTTGAATAATTTGTCATCCAAGATCTCTAGATGGTATTTCTGATTTGGGGGATTTTTTTTTAAGTTTTTTAAAATTTTTTTGAGATGTTCTGATGAAAATTTAGTTTTGGTTCTACAATACCAAACTGGATAGAGGATAGAGAGATGCTGGGAGTAGAGTGTACTGTACTGCCCTCAGTACTGGGCATCAGTGCAATATGCTAGTGGAATGTACACAGACTTCCAGTATTTCCCTCATAAATTGAAAAAACATCTCAGTCCTCCCTGTTCTTTATATGCTGCAAAGGAGTTTCACTTCAAGCTTAATATAAGCTTGAAGTGAAATGGCTTCAACTTTTTTTCCTGTCTTCCCCCTCAAAAATGAAAGGAACAGTTGCCATATGCTAAAGGCAGTGAAATTTCCATACCTGCTTATTTGGGAAGTACTCAAGTACATTTGATATGATTTTTTCTATTCAGTGGTGTTCTTTCTATTTCTTTCTTTATTCTGTCATTTTCCCACTTATGCACAGGAAAAGCCTCTTCTGATGTGTTTGGTTTATTTTAATGCAGAGCTTTCTCTGTGAGCCATTTGGCTGAGTACAAGAGGGGCAGTTGCTTCAATCTCGCAATCAGAAGGCTTTGTTCCTCTCACAGTATGTTCCTGATTAATGCAAACTAATAATTACAAACACTAGAGCCTGCAGTGTTATAACACCACAAGTGATTGGCTGGCCTGCAGGTTGACAAGCTTTTCTTAGACTCAAGAAAGAAGGATACAAAAATTGCATTTCAAAGTGTTTATCTTGCCAGAGTTCCTAATTGTGTTTTGACGCAATTATAGCAATGACATTTAGTAGTACTGTCGCTACAGAAACATTAACATTTTGAGTGCACAGTGTTTTTCAAGGACAAATGTCTTTTATTCTATTTTTGTTTTGAAGGTGGAAAACTAAAATTTTCAAGCACGCTAAATCTTTTGAAAGCGTGTTAGATTAGCATTAATAATAAAATATGGCCATGAAGAATGCCAAGAACAGATGTGGAAAAGGAGATTTTTTCTCTTACTAATTTGGAAAATGAGGTGTGGAATAGGGGCTCTCTGGTTGATTGGGGTTTATTGTTTTATTACTTTTTTTCTCTCCACTCATCAATGCTAAACTGGCTGAAACCCATTATATTCTGTCAGTCTATAATTCCAGCTGAATCAGTGCTGTCTTGTGCCTTAAGAACTTGATCTAACTTTTACTAAAACAGAAAGAAAAGAAACCACTGTTGACTTAAAGCTGGGTCTGGTTAATGTTACCAAAAGAGTTAAATGCATCAGACTTTTTTACAGGTTTTATGTCCATCATAAGAGTTAAAGAAGTGATGAATATTGTGGGGGTTTTTATAAAGGGAAAAATAGGAAGTTCTTAGCTGCAGTGTGAGTGAACAGTTGATAGTTGCTGATAATGTGAAACTGTGCTCCTAGTTCCCTGTGTATATGCTCTAACATGCTTTTAGTAAATGATGACATTTTTATTTCAAATAGTGAGGTGCTTTGTGTGCAAAGTAGTCTTGTGTGCTTGAGAAATGTCATGAGGAAATGATTGCACAGAGAGGGAGCACTACAAGTTCATATCAAGCCATGTAGTACATTAGCTTTCCCTTGGAGATAAGAAATTAAAGGTGATTGCAAACTCCCTATTATTATTGTAACTGTTTATTAATAAAATATATTCTCATACTAAACATATTTGGACTTGATATAGTGCTGCTTTTAGTGGTTAATTCTAATGGTAGTCAGCATTGCATAAATTCATCCCTTTTTGGCTTCTTTTAAAAATGCATTTTTCTAGAACCTCAACCTTATAATCCTGTGGATATTTTTGGGTTTTTTCCTAGCTTGAGAATTAATATACCTTCTTACCTTTCTGTGACTATATACTCAGACCTGCAAACTAATGAATATTTTGGAAGTTTTCACCTGAAACAACTTCAGTGAAGTAAAACATCAATTCCTCTAAGAAGTTTAGGTTGAAATATTTTCTTCTTGTAAAATCAAGATAATTAGTACCAGAGCTGATAGCATACCTGTGGAACGCTTCTACACACTCATTTAAATTAACTTGGTGTGTATCTTGGTGTGACTATTTTTTTGTGTATATGCTGGTGTAGCATCATTAACTTTGAGAGTCTCCTATTAATCACACAAGGATGAAGAAACAGGAAAAAATTATTGTCCTGTGTTACCAGTACCAAATTAAAAAAAAAGTAAGAAAGACTTTTCTTGGGGCTTGAGTAAGTATGTTTCTGGTTTGTTTTTTTTTTTAATTTAAATGAGTGTTCTCCCCTATCCCCATCCCTTCTTATATCCCAAGTCTTATAAAGCACACTTGCTTCTTATTTCTCCTGGGTTTTTTTTAATATCCTCTTCCCAAACGGAAATCATGTAAGGATTAGCCAAAAATAAAAAAAAAGACAACTATTGAATTCCTCAAATTTGGAAAAATAAGTATTTTAATAAAAGTTTGTTAATAAATATGACTATGAATGAAGAAGTATAGCTGTTAATCAAACATTAACTTGTTAGTCTTGCTTGTCTTTAACAAGTCAGTGAGTTAGATGTCATCCTCATGAATTAAAATTCCAGGCCTCAAAAGGAGGGGAAAATATGACTCCCTATAACAACTGTGTGACCAGATAGTGATAGCAAGCAAAATTTTGAAAGTGTAGGAAAAACTGTCATAATGGGATATTTATATTACTTTAATGTATATTATGTAAGTATCATGTCAAATCACAATCCCAAGAATAAACTTCTGGATGCTATCAGGTTATGTTATGGAAAAGTTGATCAAAGAACTGCCAAGAGAAGGGGGACCTGGTTTATAATGTTACTAGTGAAGATCAGGTCTTTAACACTGATAACTAAACTACTAGAAAGCAAAAAAAATAATTCTAGCACTTTAAATATAAAAATACAATTTGTGAATGCCTGCAATTCAATTTACATGTGCCAGCACTTCAGCTGGATGACGCTAGATAGTGGAGCTCAGTGAAGAGCAGTTGTTTTACTCAACTTTCTAGACAGGCTGGATCAACATTTTATAACTAAGTTCACACTACTAAGAGAATTCTAAAATCATTTCAGCTGTGCCCACACAATGCTGAAGTGCCTGATAAAGAGCTAAAAGGAATTGGATGTAGATGTGACACTGGATTACTTTCTAATTCAACTGTGTTTTAAGTAGGCACTAATTTCACTAATGTGGTCAATGTCTTGACTGCCATAATTTCTCCTCTGGATGAAGATTTTCTGCCGTTTCCTGGGCACTGGTTCTATCCCAAACACTGAGTAATCCAAGTACCAAATGTTTTCTTTTTTTATACCTTAGTTGTTCATTTCTACTATGTATGTGGATACCTGCAAACTTCAAATCTATTGCTCATATTACTTTTTTTGTCTGTAAATTAAATATTCATTGGTGTAAAATTAATATAAAAAGAGAAAGCATACAAGTGTCAATTTTTTTGTGATGCAAAATAATTCTGTGAATGTTCCTATATATGCTATATATATGTTTTCTTCTTTGATAGGGCATCCTGTTAATGGCATTATTTTGCAGTTGTGAAATACTGATGATTTGCCATCCTTATTTTTTTTCTGCTTGGTAATATACTTATAAATGAACTGTGTATATTCAAGAAATCACTGTAAAGTTTGATAAGGATTTTTTGTCTGTCTTTTTTCTGGATTTTATATTGTTTTGCTGTGGGGGGTTGAGGATTTTTAAGTTTCTTTAATAATGACTAATAAATATTGAAGTTAATGTAAATATCCAGAAATATAATAACAATTCTCACTTAGTATTTTCATTATGTTGTATTACAGTTAAGTAAAGGCTTTCTCTACAGCCAAGAAATCTATTTACAGTTTTTCTAATTGTCTATTCTACTTCCGACTGTTATCTTTCTTCCCTTTTCCCCTTAGTCAGCTGCAGGCCCACATGTAAACAGTGTTAAAACAGACAATGAGTTTTTGTAGCTTTTTAATTAAGATTAACTCAGTACCTGTCTTTAGCTGAGAAAATGTAACCTACTAACAATGCCTGTTCACAGCACTGACCTTAGGGTGGAGGGACAACATTCTGTTTGTGACTGGGCTTTACTGGTGAATATTGTTATATAACCTGAGTGATATTTCTCAGTGTAACCATGATAAAACTGTCTAGGTAAAATCTAAAGGAAACAAGAGTAGGAAAAGCAGCAACAAAACCAAGTTTTATATGTTTATTTATGAAGTAAATTATAATCTTTGTATGCTTTGGTTTTATTTTGAAGGGCCCATCTTGCTGGGATGACGTGCTGATTCCCAACAGAATAGGAGGTGTTTGCCAGTCCCAAGGGTGCAATGGAAATGTAGCGGTAAGATTTTGTCATGATTCTCCAAGTACTGTGGTGCTCATAAGAATAATTCTTTGCATTTCTAACCGTGTTAGACTTTCAGTAATGACTGTGAAGAGACAGGTATGGTACACTTCAATAGAGCTGTTCAGCATTAGATAATAAAGCTCTGATGTCTTGCAAAAGGGAAGAACTTTGGTCAGGTGCTATTTGGAATGAAGGAGGAAATAATTTTATTTCATCTTTTGCACTGAAGTATAACTCTTAGATTTTCAAGGATGCAAAGGTTAAATGTGGGATGTAATAATTATATGTTTCTGTCAACGCTTATTTTATAATTACTATGTATGTTTTTGCCTTGAAAGCTTCAAATTTCCATGCCATAGTGCACATCAGAACTTGAATATTGGGCTTTGTCCGCAGGAGTAGGTTCTTCATGATTGTCACTTCGCAGTTTTTCTCCCACATCTTGTTGCTGTTGCTTCCTTTGTTTCTTAAAATGACATCAGTTAAAAGACTAAGTAAAAAGGAGCATAAGTTTATCAAATTATTAATAGAGATTTTTCAAAACATTATTTATGTATACTTGTATCTTAATATGTATTAGAGATTTCTAGTATCTAATACTAAAGTCTTAGAGGTAATTCCTTCTCAGGAAAAAGCTTAGTTTGAGTGTTCCTTCAGGAGAGAGGTTTTAAAGGTAAGCTTGAATTTGCTACGTATGAAAAGATTCAATTCATCAATGATTTGCAGATTGTAGCTACAGAAAATGCTTTTTCCAGAGTCGCTCACCTGCTCCGGTGTAACCTTCTCTTTGTCTTCCCTAACAAGACAGTTGTGTGTGGTATGTCCATACAGTTCCATAGGTGTCTCCTGCTTGGCCATAGATGGTGCCAGAAAATATTTTTTATCTAACTTTAGAAACCAAATGGTTGCTTTATGGGATTTATGGCTGAGTCCATGTGCAGCCAACAGAAACTGAGGTCTGGCAGCCTTTGATTTTCTGCTTCTTGGTGTGCACCTTGTTGCAGCAGTGTTTGAGCCACCCAGGAATCACAGAGTGTCCTGGGCTGGAAGGGACCCCAAAGACCACGACCTTGGAAGTGGCAGGTGTTAGACATTCAAATGCTCTTCTCCTGGCAGTACGATTCCCAATTTTGTCACCTATTGGCAGAATATACCTGACTGACTTGCAGCTGCCAACTTACAGCTTTTGTTATCCAGTGTATTTGTGAAAAAGGTAGTGAAATAATGACACTTTTGGCAACCCTGCCTCCTGAACTACAGCCCATTCCCTCATTGAATCAGTTCTTATTTTTTAAAAGCAGAAAATGAAACAAAATGCCATCTTTGTGGAGAGAGAAGAAAAAAAAAAAAACCACTGAGCATAATACTAAAATCAAATGCTGTGGCAAACAACCAATACCCAGTCAACTAAGCCCCATGACTCCAGTTGCTGTCAACTCCTCTGGCAAGTTGCATACTTAGCAGAGCCAAGGATCAGTGTCATCTTTCAGTAAGGCATCACTGAACAAATTTCGGAAGACACCCTATATTAGACAGACATGCAGCTTGAGACAACCTGGACTACAGGCGTGAGGCTGTTAGTGGAGAAATGTGCTGTTCTTATATTTCCAAACTGACACATTTTCCATTTATCACCTACAAACCACTCAATCCAACAGTTCAGTCAGAACTGAAGCAGACGGAGGTGCATGAACACTCCTAATTTTTATGATTTTTCAACCAGAATTTCCAGCAATATCAATCTAGTCAAGAAAAACTAAGCACTTGAGTGCATTTAACTTATTTTACCTAACTCTCCAGTAGGTAGGTAACCCTGAATCAGATATTTGAATTGATGGCTTGTTGAGATCCTCAAGTTGCTGAAAGACATCTTTCTTGTGTTTTGGGATGGCTTGTTTTTCTTTGGCCTCAATCACTGTGAAGACACATGTTTACTTTCTGGGAAATCTTCCATTTCAAAGGCTTAAATCACTAAGATTTTTGGTTTGTGTCTTGTTCCAAGTGGGAAATAATAGAGATCCCAAAGTATTTCCAAGGATTTGCTGTTCTTTTCTGCTCTGGTAAAACAGATTAACTGTTTGGAACAGAATGAAAATAACCTTAACTAAATCATGGGTTAAAAACTCTAGGCTTTTCCTGCCTGTTATGTTTTATCATTAACTACTTATTTTTACATTTGTGGAGTTATGTCTCTTAAATAGCTCCACAGTGTGTGTGCTTCTTTACCATGATATGCAATGAAGAAGCTTTAAGATTGTTGGTTCTAAGTTATCAACAAACTGCAAATACTGTTTAAGGGGAAAAAAATTACTCCATTATTTCTCTCCCAAGACGTTTCAGTTAAAATTTGATTTTTTGTCAATTTTCAATTTTTGTAAGCACCAATTTGCAACATAAAAAAACACAAGGTAATGTGTTTTCCCCCAAAATACAAGTTCATATGTATTTTGGTTAGAAATTAGTCTCTTGACAAAACAACAGACTTTAATTCTTTTGGTTGCAAAAATGTAAATAAAATAATTGACTATATGAGCAAATAATGAGAATCAAATTTCATTTCAGTTAAATAAAATTTCTAATGATTTGTAGAAGATATAATGATTATCTTAATGTTAAGTGCACTGTGATTCGATATGTGCTCCCAAGCAGAGGTCACTGTGGGGTTTTTCACTATAATTACAGTCTATCAGAATCAGTCTGAACTTCTACAGCTTCAAAAAGATGAAACTTCTGTGAACACTTATGTTGCTGCAATTGTAGAAAAGCCACTTTTATAACAAACTTTAACTATATTAATTCAAAAATGGAAGAGTCAACTTTAGCTGTTTTAAATGTGGATTGAAATCAATCTTTCAAACAGTTTCACAAATTAGGACCATTCATTAAATGAAAGAGAACCTTGTACTTTTGGTGTCTGTCTCAAAACACTTTCAGCCAGAAACATTGTATATAGCTATGCAGGTGTGCTTGGAAACAGGTGTGGTTCTATGAACTTAGAGATGCTCTTCTTATAAGAGTGTTTTTGTTACTGCCTAGAACAGAATGATTTAGGTTGGAAAAATCCTTTAAGATAATGAAGTCCAACTGTTAACCTAGCATTGCCAAGACCATCACTAAAACAGGTCCCAAGTGTATGTGATATAATTTTTGAGGATTCATGCTCATCTTCACAAGTGACCAGAATACATGTAATACTAAGCTTTTTATTTAGCCTTTCTTTATTCAAATGAAATATTACTGAAGGAGTGTTCTTGTTAGACTTTTACAGTTGTCTCTCAGACAAAATATTTTCTGTTTATCATCCATTGAAGTGAATTTTTGATTAAGGATTTTCTACTCGTGTATGCAAAAATGCTATTATATTTGCTTCCTCATGTAGGCTCGTGCTTTTTAAAAGTCATCGAGAACCACAGAAATAATGGTAAAAGAAATGTCTTTTCATGGTGAGACAGAGCTTAATACCACCATAAACCACTGAAGTGGTGATTTCATAGGAATCAGCGCCACATTAGTTCCTCATTCCAGTGAATATGCATCAGTTTCTGAAAGACATTTCCATGTCCCCAAGGCAAAATGTAAGGCAAACCTTTTTGAACTTTAGAAACCTGTGGAAAAAGTATTAACGTTCTGCATGTGTTCTTGGGATTCTCATTTGATGTGCAAAAAAGAGTTGCTGTAGATTTGAAAATCTCAGAAATAATGGAAGGGTTAAAGAGGATTATAGGTCAGATATGGCTTAAGCTATTGGGAATAGGAAAAATGAAAATCTCTGTAATAGAAATAGAAATGTACTTCTCTTCCCGTTTGATATATATCACTACTGTTACCTTGAATTCTTTGTTTCTGATGAAGACTGCATCAGCTATCATCACAACTGAATAGCATTTTTATCTCTGCTCCAGTTACTGAAACATGCTAGGATTCAACAAACCATTTCTAAAACAAGCACCAGGACTTCTGTGAACTTTTGGAAGCATCTCTAAGTACTGGATTTTCTTAAATATCAGTACACCCTTCTTATCAAACTCTATAGTAATCTCCTTTGCCCAAGGCAAAGATTTATATTCCAAGTTTGGTCACTTTTTTTTAATGTTTAGTATTGGCCATTATATGTAATTTTAAATAGTTCAATTCAACTATACAATAGTCTCACTGTTGTAGGGTATGTTTGAGAGCAAAGAGATTGCCATAGGAAGTATGTTTGGTTTAATTATGCAGATTTTCTTCTTATATTATTATAAGTATATATTATAATTATATATATTATAATTATATTTTCTTATTGTATTATTATAATTATGTAGAGTTTTTTATTATCATTCTTATTGTGTGATTTTTGAATCTTGCAATTTAATATTTACTATATTGAAATTTTTAAACATTTCTCATACTTTTCCTTCCCTGCTTGTTTATTGTCATTAGGTTTGGCACTGAGAGCAGCAATATTATGTGTTCCTTTCATAACAGCAATATTATGTGTTCCTTTCATGTGTTCCACAGGGAACCTGAGCTCATCTGAAATAGTTTGGACTAATAAATCAAGGGAACAGTGTTCAGCTTGTATGCTTTAAATACACAGCTTACCAAATGATTTTTTTTTCTTTCAAGTGTCTAAAGCTATTCTTTTCAAACACCACTGTTCAGATGAAATATGTTTCATTTTTCGTCTCATTTTTCTTTGATTAGCTCAGACCTCAGTTTCAGTTGAGAACAGAAATAAATCCTGTAGCAGTTAAAGTATCACAAGCAAAGTAGTAAATTTAATGATGTTATCAAAATATGAATATAGTAAAGGACTATCATATCATTATAGGAAAGATCTGATACATTTATTTGTTGTTCTCTATATACAATGATTATTGTTGAAGGTACTGTGTCTGTCCATCTCTGGAGCCATTATAATATTTCAATGTCATAATATTACTATGAGTAATTTTTAAAATTCTGGAATGTTTCTTAATACGAAGAAGCCTCTTGACTTTGCATTTTTAATTTATTTCAGTGCCGTCCATGTTAGTTTGCTTTATGCAGAAGAGAGTGGTCCAGATAATATATGCTATTCAAAAAAAATCACAATTAGTATGATGGAGTAGGAGTGCTAATTAAAATACCAGATAGTCTTCAGAAATATTAAATTGATGCAAGGATTCTTATCACAGAATGATTTAAGTTGGAAAAGACTTCCAAGATCATTCAGTCTTACCTTTGACCAATCACTGCCTTGTCAACTAGGCCACAGCACTAAGAGCCACAACAATCTGCTCCAATGCTTAACAACCCCTTCTGTGAAGGAATTCTTCCCAATGTCCAACTTGAGCTGCCTCTGGCACAGCTTGAGGCTATGTTCCCTTGTCCTGTCACCAGTTGCCTGGGAGAAGGGGCTGACCCCCACCTGGCTTCAACATCCTTTCAGGAAACTGTAGAGAGAATGCAGTTACCCCGAGCCCTTTCTTCAGGCTAAACAATCTCAGTTCCCTCAGCCATTGTGACACCTTCTTTGTCCAGTCTTCATAAAATTCTAGTATGGCAGTGGTTGGAAGGCACTGCTCATCTTGTTCCAGCCCCCTCACTGTGGGCAGGGACACCTTCCACTGGACCAGGTTGCTCAAAGCCTCATCCAAGCTAGCCTTGAATACTTCCAGGGATGGAGTATCCACAGATTCTTGGGGCAATCTCTGCCAGTTCCTCACCACCCTCACAGTGAAGAATTTGTTCCTAATTTCTAATCTAAACCTACACTCTCTCAGTTTATGTATTCTGTCACTACATTCCCTTGTGTAAAGTCCCTTTTCAGCCTTCTTGTAGGCCTCCTTCTCGAGCTGGAAGGCTGCTCTAATGACACCCCAGAGCCTTCTCTTCTTCAGGCTGAACAATTCCCAGTTTCTCAGCTTGTCTTCATAGGAGAGGTGCTCCAGGTACTGATCATTTTACTGTCTCTGCGCTGGATCTGCTCCAACAATCCATGACCTTCCTGTTCTGGGGTCCTGTGCAGTGCTCTGAGTGGGGTATCATGAAGGCAGAGTAGAGGGGGAGAATCTTCTTTTTTGGCCTATTGGCCATGCTACTTTGGATGCTGCCCAGGATAGAGGTGGCTTTTTGGATTGTGAGCACATACTGCTGGGTTATCTTCTCATCTGCCAAGTTCTCTCACCAAGGCTGTTCTCAATCCATTCTTCCAGCCTGTGCTTGTACTTGGCATTGCAAAGTGTAGGATCTTTCACCTGGCCTTGTTAATGAGGTGCACATGGGCCCCCTTTGTCAAGCCTGACGTGTCCCCTCTGGATGACATCCCTTTCCTCCAGCCTATCAACAGTGTCACACAATTTGGTGTCACCAGCAAGCTTGCTAAAGGTGTGCTCAATCCCACTGTCCATGTTGCCAGAAAGGATGTTGAATAGTGCCAGTCCCAGTGCCAATCTGTGAGGAAAGCCACTCAGCACTGGCCTCCACTTGGGCATTGAGACATCAAACACAATTCTTTGAGTGCAACCGTGCAGCCAATTCCTTATCCACTGAGTGGTCCATCCATCAGATCCATGCCTCTCTAGTAAAGAGACATGGATGTTGTGTGTGAAAGCATCAAATGTTCTGCATAGGTCTACGTAGCTGACATCAGTTACTCCTCCCTAACCTACCCCCACTGTGGCCTCTTCACAGAAGGCCACCAAATTTGTCAGGCACAATTTTCCCTTGGTGAAGGCATGTTGACTTTCATCAATCACCTTATTTTCCATGTGCCTTAGTATAGTTTCCAGCAAGATCCACTCCCTAACCCTGCTGGGAGCAGGGGTGTGACTGACTGGCCTGCAGTTCATTTTTTTCTTTTTAAAAATGGGGGTTGTATTTGCCCTTGTCCAGTCAGTGAGAGCTTCACTGGGCTACCATGACTTCTCAAACAAGATGAATAATGTCTTAGAATCTTCATTCACCTGAGGACCCATGGATGCATCTCATCAGGTCCCATGGACTTGTGCAACTTCAGGTTCCTTAGATGATCTCAGATCTGATATCCCTCAGTGGGTAGTTCTTCATTCTCCCAGTCCTTACCTTTGCCTTCTGTGATTTGGGTAGGGTGGCTGGAGCCTTACCAGTGAAGACAAAATTAGTCCTTGAGTCCTCATTGTTTTCCATAAATGAGAGATACTCTCTTAAGAGGAGATTCAAATACCATACAAGACAAATTTGAGGATCTTTCATATTTACCAGATTCTCTGACCATTGCTTTTACTATTTAAGAACTGTTTTATTTTTTTATGAACAGTACTGTGGCAAGTAAAAGGATTAAAATGTAAATGCAAGTTGAGTAACAAGCAGAGCAGACCCATTGTTGTAATTTTTCTTTTATATGTTGTGATACAAGGAGAGGAAGCAAACCATTTCAGAGGTTTTTTTAAATTTATTTTTAAAGCTGTTTCTCTTCATAAACCTATTCCTTCACCAAATGCAATAAAACCATGGCACAGTAGTAGTGATACCACTGGTGCAAACCACAAGAATGATACACTCTCTATGTGTGTTGATGTCCAGCTGTTTAATTAGACTAATTTAACTATGATGTTTTCCTGAGGTTTCCAGTTTGGCTGATCATCTACCAAAAATCTCAGTCTTTTCGAGTTGCTGCCTCACTGGACTGCATGTCCCTTACTTCTTAGGGTGTGACTTGAATTCTGGCTGTTTTAAAATGCTATATCATGTTTTTGATCTCAGATGAGCTGTTTATGTGGTTTTGTCCGTGACTTTTAGGTTTCATTGCTCCCACTCCCTCAGATTTTGGGCCATCTGTAATATTTATGGGTAATTACTTTATGCCTTCATCCAAATCATTAAAAAATGTTTTGAATAGCATAGGGCTAGGAGATGATCGCTTCAAGTCACCTTGAAAAACAGACATTGGATGATTCACTGTGGGAAATTACATTTTGAAACATATCAGTTAAATGTCTCTAACGTTGGTCTCATAGTGTTCTAGTTTCTTAATCAAAATGTCAGTGCTGTATCAAATGCTACATATAAATGTGGGTAAATTCCCATATCACTATTATGATGTTTTGCTAGGTTTGTAATCTCATATAAGTGTCAGGTTAGTTTGACAGAGTCGGGTTACCATAATCCACATTGATTGGCATTAATTACAGATCCCTCTTTTATTAATCAAGCACCATATTAGCTATGTGTTGTATGTAGGGCTGGTGTCAGGTTTCCATGCTGATAATTGCCTAGATTACCTCATATAAAGTTGCCCTGAATGGTGACATGATGTGGTTGTGTTCCTGTAAAGCTCTGTATTTTAAACCCTCTCCGAATGTGGGTGGGTTTTTTTAGCCATCAGTGCATTTTCTGAGGAGTCAAAAAGAGATGAATACTACTGAAAACACCACCTTGGGACTTTGGAATAACCTGTGAAAGTGCTGTGCTTGTATTTTGCTGATTTTGGTTAGGTCTTTAAATTGATATACTTAATAGCAAAGAGAGATTAAAAATATTTACTTTAAATGCTTGATTGTGAAGAAAGACACACAGCAGGTGATTTACCATGGTATTTAAATATGGTAATACTGCAGTATTTAAATATTTTAAACAAAACATTGTTTTTTAATATGTTTTGAGGTTCTTTCCATTCTTGCTTCAATTATATCAACTCTACATTTCTTCTCAGATTCTTCTTTAGGAAACCATAACTAGATTTTTTTTACAGTTATTCTCAAAGTAACCTCATTCTGGAGTAGATCAATTTTTCCTTTATAAAGAAATTCTATTATTCTACTTCTCAGTTCAGGAAAATCAATGATAGGTGAAAAACTGAATTATAAAATAGAATTAATTCTATACAGGGAGAGAAAGCTAAATAATTTATCTTGAAATATAAGTTAAAGCTTTTATAATTAAGATTTGTCCACTTTTTTTTTAATGAATACTTATTCACTCCTCATCAGTGTAAACACAATTATTTCCACAGTATATTGACTGTTTTTTTTGTGGGCCACAGTTTGTGTCTGTATAAAAACCCATCATTAGCACTCATAACAGGTATGATTTAGATCAGTTGATGATATTTATTAATTATATTTTTTCTTATTTTTTTCCACCATAAAAGTCTTAAAACTGAGACAAGCCAGCTCTTTGGACCTGTTTGTCAGTTTTCACATCTCACCAATAATTAAAAATTGCTAATAGTTTTTCTGAGCTGAAATCTTCATACACATTCTGGCAAACCCAAAGGAACTCAGTTATTTTTGCTCTGTACTGAATGGTCTCAGGAAATTTAGTTCATCTTTCCTGTATTGATACCACCATTTTTATTAGCATGTGTGGAAATGCCATAATTTTGTAAAAGATGGAACAAAAAATGTTGAAAATTATAATGCTTTTTTCCAAACAAATCCTTTGCTCTTTTGGATGTCATTCTTCAGTTGTTAACACTGTCAAATAGAGAAGAACACCACCACTATCTCTGTTGCTTGTTTTGTTTTTGCACCTGTAGCTCCATTCCAGAAAACCTTAGCCTGAAAACATGAGCATTAAGAATGCTCTCAGTGTTTTATTCCGTCTTATATGAGCAATTTATGTGATTGTGCTCAGCTGCTAGGTTCTCATTGCCCTTCACAACTGCCTTTTAAAAATAAGCAGTTGTTTTGCACAGAACTTGGCATTTTCATCAATGATAGTGCTCTTGAAAAATTCTTCAGATAGTGTAGAGGCTTCATCATTTGAGAAGAGGCAGTTTCAGGTGAGTTGAAAATTTGTCCTGTAGTAGGAAAATTTGTCCTGTAGTAGGAATCCAAAACCATTGGAAAGACTGATAACTGTGTACTAACAAGCCAACAGCTTTTCTTCAATTTGTTTGATGCCCCTGGTTTCACTGAAAGATAATTTTATAAATTATCGTTTCTTTATCCTCCGTGAGACTGTCAGTATCAAGGGACTGGTGTTGGAGACAGTGAGCAGAACACAGCTTGTGTTCATTTGACCAAATCCTGGATCATTCTTGTAATAATCCCTTTGACTCTGCTGAAAGGTAGATTTTGTATTTGCAAAACAAAATGGAACATAAATTCACCTTTAATGTTTTAAAGGTATTTTACTTCTAGAAATGTCTAAAAAACATGCTGATGATGCACTGCAGCAAGGACCTTATTCTGCACTAATGCTGTATTGGCTGTCATAAAAACTTAATATTGTATGATTATAATATCCTATTTCAGCCTGTTGCAGTATCCTTTTCCTGTTATTGTAATCTTTAAATCAACCTCAGGGAGATTCCTGTTTGCCCATTACATAATTAAACTTCAGCTCACACTACCATGATACAATGTGGAAGTTGCTATGTGTTCAAAAAGCAACAACTAATGGAAGAAAAATCCATTGAGAACTATTAAAGGTGAACAGACTCCTCCTGGTTTGTGAAGTCTCTGAACAACAAGTTGCTGGAGATTAGGAACAGGTTTTTGGCAAATACTGTTTTCAATTTTTTATTGTTTTTCCCACGCATTCTAGACATCTACTGTTAACTTCCTGCTAAAGACAAGATCTTAGGCTGAATGGACTGCTCTATGATTTCATGTGGTGAAATGTGTGTAACCAACAATTCTCTTATGGAAAGTGTTATCATCAGATTGAGAGAGAAAGGATAAATATGACCAATATATTTCGTATAATCCATGTAATTTTTTTTCAATTTACATTCATCCATCCATCCCAAGTCTTAGCTACACCTAGCATGAACACAATAGGCGGGTGGAATCTGAATTCAGTGTGTTGTATTCTGCTGCCATGGGAAGGAGGTGTGAGAGACTGTCACTGGCATGTATTGTTGCCATTATATGGTCTTGAGCCTAGTAGTGAGAGCAGTGTTACAGTTATTCTATTTTTGTTAAAGGTTGACCAAGTTGTTTCCATGTATTATTTGAAGGCCATTATACCATTCATGTTTTTTTCTATTAATGTTTTAGGAAACATGTGGGGTATTTGGGGACCTGAACAAATTGGGAAGCAGCAATTGAAAACTATGGACAAAACAGAATTATATGAAAGCCAAAGAAAGGAAGTCAAGATGACCCAGTAGAGTCAGATCCAAACCCTAACATCATATTTGCTCTGTCACTTGTTTCACAAATCAGACCCACATTTTCTTTAAAAGGAAGCTTGTTTAATACATATTTTTGCAAGTACTCTGTCAATGTGTCTAACGTGTTCAGGGACAGTTTTTTGTAATTCAATGGATTTCAGTAACACTTTGAGTCTTTTGTTGCTCACTGCATGACATTTAAGCAGTATGTTACTGTCTGCAGCTGTAGCAAATTCATTGCTGATGATTGAAGCCTTGGCTTTCCATTCAAGCATGCAACATGTTCCTGCAATCATCTATCAGCAATCTAATCAGATGGAGGTGATTTTCTTAGGGTACAGTATGGTTACAGAAGAGTCTCTCCTCAAATGTCAGGCAGCATTTACAATGCAAGAACACAATTTCTTCATTCAGATGTGGCAAGTACTGTTACTGATTGTTTAATAACTGTGTCAATTTGCCGGCTGACACACTATATGAGACATTCTGTTAGATCTAAAAGCTGCCGTAAAATTTACCTTGGCATTAAATCTGTTTCCCACCTATAGTTTTCATGCTTAATGTTCTGGTCTGGGATTCTAAAATGTGAAGGCATTAGATTTTGATTAACAATTGTCTACTATATTTTTGGTCTAGCTGTTTCTAAGAAATTGTGCCTGTAACTAATTTATGACCAGTTTGTAAACTTGAATTTGTGTCGTCTGCGTCTGTGCATGCACCTTATGAAATTAGCTGATTTTTCACAAATCAGAACTGAATTTAGAATAGGCATGCACTGTTTATAGGATGTGGTGGTGGGAGATAATGCAGTCAATGGCATTACTTGTGAGCTTCTCTCACTAGGGGCTGCAAGGTAATTCATATTGGAACTGCTACAACACATTATGGGCTCTGTCTCTCATGGTTCATGCTAATGTGATGGGTAATTATCAAATAGCTGCTGTCAGAAAGGCCTGAATTCTCACAGTACAGCTACCTGGGGCAAGGCCTGCGGGGTTGTATTCAGTTTACAATATGTATTTCTAGCTCAGAGAAGTCAAGTATAAGGCAAATTTATGTTATTTTGAGTACGGAATGCTTACATTGTAATAACAAATGTTTTCTGGATTCTTTCTTCTGCCTTAATGGCCTAACTCAGAAAGATACTTAGAATGTATACCCAGCTTTAAATATGGAAATACTCTGCTGAAGTTAACAATGCTCTATGTTTTAAGCATCTGCCCGATTTGAGACATCAATTTGAATGTGTAAATAATTGATTGGATAAATACATAAAAATCCTTCAGTGAAGGTCTTGCAATTGTCATTAGAAATATGCAGTATTTTGGCCTCTTTTCTGAGAATATGCTCAGAAGTGAAGTATTTCTGTGAGGGCTAGAATGTAAGAAAATAATCATAATGCAGAAGGTAGTCTCACACCTGAGGAGTTGCAGCTGTACTAATTACCAAAGATTAGGAGCAGGCCTACCCTTAACAGGCCACAGCTGTGTCCAAGAAGTAAAGTGCTACAGAAGAGTGGGTTAGCTGGTGAGAAATCACCAAGAAGGTATGGAACTTTTGCAATAAGATGACAACGTATTTCCCTTGCTTTAGCACAATGAATGGTTAGAAACATGTGGCTAAAAAAACCCAAGAACTTTTTAAGAATGTGTTATCCACAGTTTTTGACAGTAAGGATTGTAACAGTTCGCTTTCAAATAGTTTTAAAATACTGTGTTTCATGGTACTTACATCTCCTCTTTGGTTGTACTGTACATCATGGCAGCTCTTTGGGACTTTGGTAAATGTTTGGGGCATTCCAAAATGAAATGTATGTTTTTCCACTATGGCACTTAAATGTATGTGGGCAAACTAAATGTGTTTATTAATTGTTCTTAGAAGCTACAGATGGTTAAACTGCTGCCAGGAAATGAGGGAAAGAATGTTCTAGTGAAAAGTATTTTCCTTCCATTTGATGCATAAACCTGCTTCACTCTCCTGCTACCCCACCATTGCAACATCAGAAATGGCACAGACTTCTTCAAGTTCCATCAGAGGGTTCTATAGTCATCTGCTGCACAGAAGAAATGGATATTTCTAGGGCTTATGGAGTAATTACTAAGTAACTTTTCACCAAACACCGCTGTTACAGTGCTATTAGGAGGAGCTGTAATTGTGTATATCTCATTCTTTACAAACAAAAATATTAGCCCCATGTTAATTTGAGTTTTTAAATGGGGAAAAGTAATGAAATTTGCTGTGGAGATACCTATTAAAGGTGCTATGACTTTTATGTGTGTTAGAGGTGGCACCCACAAACAAATTGATTTCTGGAAGCTTATTCTTAAATACTGGTAGGCAGTAGTGCATTGTTTGGAGGATCACTAACTTGTCAATAAGGATTTGTTGTGATAACTTAATTCTTGTAATTTACAGATTTTGCTGGAGCATTTGTGTTCTGTGAGAATCTTTTAACCTTTTTTTTTTAGCTCAAAGAAACCTGACCTAATAAATTTGTACAGTTTATTTAAACTTTGATTTAAAGTATTTTGTTTTCTAAGTAACTGTAAAAGTCATAAGTACTCCTGGAAAATATATAGTAATAAATATACTGCAAAGTATGTGAACAAGAGAAGAGCTATGATGGAAAACATTTCATCCATATTATCTTCTCCCCTCACCCCACAAAAAAAACCCTAACCAACCATCCTAAAAAAGCATCCACAGTTAAAGTGATAAAAATTGCAAGGTTGAAAACTCTTAAAATCAAATAAACGACATACATTAACATAATATTTACAGCTGTATTTAAAGTAACACTATCTCCTCTGTTAATTTTTTTTTAGAGATTATAAAAATGTCATATACATCAGATACTGAGTTAATTTTGAATATTTTAGCTAGCATCTTAGAACATACTTTGAATGACTTATAGAATGGTTTGGGTTGGAAGGGATCTTAAAGATTGTCTAGTTCCAACTTCCTGCCATGAGCAGAGCTACCTTGTAGGCCTGTTTCTCAACTTGGTTTTGAGAAAGCTCCTGTGACTTGGAGAAGATCAGAATGAACAGTGTGGGTTACCTAGGAGATGGCATACTGTAGCAACAACATTTATTGTTCTGTATTATTTTTTTGCTTATTTTTTATGCATCTAGAGAAGGTTAGATTGTTTTTCGTAGCATTAGGATTGACTTGCTGCCTGCCCAGTTTTGGCCCATGATGTTTTAGGGTGCCTGTAGGGAATCTCAGTTACAGCCTGGTTCAGGTTTATAGATGGATGAGAATTACACAGCTAGAACTCTTTCAGTTTCATGAAAACATTGGTATGTTACATCTGTGGTATCCTACTGTCCATGGATTTCTTTTCTCTCTAATTATGTTCAAGAGCAAGGGAAACACCCATTGGAAAAATTCCACTCAGTGTTGCTGGTCTCCCAGCTCTCAACAAGATAAAGCCACAGCCCACATCTTGTTCTGGATAACAGTCCATGCAGGGATCTGAACCAATTTAGTTTGGAGGGAGTGTCTGCTTCTTTGGAATTAATTTTTATTGAGGGTGGTCTTTTGATACAAGTTTGCTGCTTGTTTCATATGGTCCATGGAGCAAAAGGTGCTTTAATTGTTAAGTTACTGCAAAATCACTGTTACCACCATCACTACTGGCTTGTGACTGAGAGCAGTGCTTTTTGTCTGAAATACACCAGAATCACCAATGGGAGCAGCACATGGGGGATCTTCTTTAGGGCTTTGCTTCTTTTGCAGGTGGTAATCTTGAATGCATTGTGCCTGGGCTGTACTGCCCTGTGTTCCAGTCTCTGAGTTCAGCACTAATTAAGCATTTGGTGTGTCAGGCTGGATAAAATATTGAGCATGTGCTCAATATTTTATTCAGCCTGACACACCAAATGCTAGGTATTTTTGGCTGTAGGAATGCATGTGCACACCCACCCTGCTTGGAGCCGAGTAAAGAGCTCTGTGTGCTCAGGAAAGAGCTAAATTCAGGTTTTCCACTTTCTGTATAAATATGTGTGTTTTCCAAGGTGTTGCTGAGGCAGATCCTATTATGGATTGGAACAAAAGTGACTGTGCAGACTGCTAATCATTGTATGGGCTGGACCATCTTTTCTATGGTAGGGTCTGTTTAAGTGGTGAGGTTTATTTCCTCAGACTGGATCATAGCATGATAGTGGTGAAATGAGTAGTTAAAACTGTAAACAGGTGAAGCAGACAAGGCAAAACCACACCTGATATTCTGCTTTAACTTCTCTCTGAAATTTAAAGGACAAATTTTTAAATAATTTGCAGGCCTGAACATTAGAATGAAGTATGTGTTTTACAGATAATTGTAATTCTCATTTTGACTACTAATTGCCCCAAAGGGATTATTTTATGTGATGTACTTGTCCAAGGTCTTCCTACCTCCCTACTACATATTCATGAATATGTAGGCTGCATGATGGAAAGTTTGTTTCCAAGTTGTGAGCTTGCTGGTATTAAATGAGATAATGTCTGTACAGAAAGAACAGCAGTAAGGAAACTGTGAAGGCAGGGGTAAGCAGAGGGCAGTGTTTGGTGGATGCTGGCTGATTAATTGCTTATGCCATCTCTGGGAGAATTTTGGAGTCTGAAAAGAGATGTGTCATAAATGTTATAATAGACTTGTTATGTTTGCATGAGCACAACATTGTGAGACCAAATTTGTGCTGTTGGCTCAGCTACCTCTGCAAGCTGTACCTTGGAAGTGGAGCAAAACAGATCAGTATTTCTGTGTCTGCCTCTGCCACCACACACCTGTAAGTCAGGGTCAGCTTGAAACCCACATATTCACAGCCCTGGGGACTCAACATGGTGTGTTTGAAATTCTGTGACTAAGACAATGCATGTAGACAATTGTTTTTGTTTAATGTCTTTGGTAATGGGTCCTTTTTTATTTTTCTAGTATACCATTACAAGACAATGATTTTAGTATAGCTCAAATTATCCCTTTTCCTTACATAAAATTGAAGTTAAAATGTTTAGTAATAAACACATATAAAAGTTGTGGGAATTCTTTTATTTTGTTTTTCTTAAATAGATTTTTGAGGTAATTTTCAACTTTAAACTTTGACCATTGTAGTTTGTAAGACAGATCTTACAATAAAAATAGTTTTTGAAATGTCAAATGTAGAACTTAATGTATGTTGTTTGGGGAAATCATTCAATAGCTGTTTATGCTCTTTTAAAGATTCTACTATTGTGTAAACTGATTTTTAGTCACATTTTCAAACTAAATCACTGTTCTTTTGGAGTGAGGGCAAGAATTTCTATTAAAGTAAATTCTTTTGACTAAGTATGAATTTACATGCTATTTCTGTGGGTAGAAATCTATTTAAAAGCATTGTGAAGCAGAAACTGTTTTGCAATGGAGAAGGGTAAAAAGGCTCCTGCCATCAGTTGCCTGGCTGGTCAGAAGACTAGAGGAAATAGGACTGGGAATTAGCAGCAGTTAGGAAGATAATGTGTTTCCAGAAGTAGAGAGATATGCAAAACTGTGCCCCATTTAGTGCTCCTCAGAGGTCTACAAGGTCAAATATTGCTGGGAAAATTCCTCAAGCCTGAAGGCCATAGCTTATCTCTAATTAGTAAGTTTGCTCAGTCCCTAAAACAGGGATGGAGGCCCCAGACCTGCCTGGGTGTGCCTGCTCCTTAGCTCTGCCTGGGCCAGGTGCTGGTTGGCACCATCTAAAACGTGTCAGGGACCTTGCTAACCTGAGACTGTATGCATGACTCTGTTCCATCACTCTGAAATGCCCTTGGCTAGTCTTTAACAGCAAGCTGTTTGCTAGTGTAGATAGAGCTTTATTATCTTCTGGATTTTTTAATTTAGAAAAAAAACAGGGTTTGTTTTTTTTTTTTGCGCTTGTTTTTTACAGTGAAGACAATGTAAATAGATAATGGTTTGTTAGAATAAGCAAATTAGGTCACATTAGTAAAAAGTCTATCAGGACTTCATCAGCATTATACTGAAGTTATGCAAACAGCCATCTACACTAGATAATATATCTATGCATTAAATTATCTTAAAGGAAGAATGTCCACATCTTTCTGGCCTTAATAGTGCAAAATACCTTTTTAAATATGACACTGTGCTGTCATCTGAGAAATGTTGGCTTCTTCTCTACTGGTATGTACATGAAATATGGCTTTTGTGTTAAATGCTGGTTTAACTTATTTACTGCATTTTTCAGATTTCTTATGCTGGAAACTATAGGTAACAGTATGCAAACATAGATTTATTTTTTTCCCAACAAGATTATACAGGAGTTAATTAATTTCCCACTGTGACTTATGTTTTCTAGCTCATCTTGCATATATATTGCATCTAGCTTATCTGTATATATTGCATATAGGAAATATATTTGAAAAAGGGTGATGACAGCATAAAACTAAATGCCAGAAAACTGTCAGTTTGCTGCAGAGACTTTAGAGATTTTGCAGTGCAAGATTAGCCAAAGAGAAGAGTGGATTTTGGTGGAATATTTTTGTGAGCTTTTTGTTTGTTTGTCCCTTCTACCCACTACATTTCCAGCAGCCCTCTGTAACTTTCAAGACCTTCTAGTAGCCTGTAACAACCTCTGGGGAAAGCTTTTCAAGAGTTTAGACTATAGTGCCATTTTATTAGTTAGGGATTTATTCATCTCCAGGGCAACACTGTGTACATTTGGACTTTTTAATGTGTGAGTAATGTTAAACACTGGACATGTATTTGTATTTCTTAAGTTTGTGAGGTGTTTATGCTAGATATTATAGTTCAAATTTTGCTATTTAAAATACTGACTAAAGCACTTATCTTGCCAATGAAACCTCTTTTTCTCTTTCCACAGAAGTGGAAGAATTAGTTGTTCCTTGTGTAGGGTTATAGACAGGTTTTACTCAGCTGAAATGAGTAATATTAGCTAAACATATGCATAGTCCCCTCCCCTTCTTGAAAGATGGCAATATGAGTCAACTATTAGCATAAGTGTATTCATGTGATTATATTTGGCATAATTGCTCCTTTTTCTGTATATCATATATTTTGGCTATTGTACAGAGTATTTTGGTTACTTTTTGTTTTACATCTCAGTTTGTTTGCTACCACACAAATATTCCATCTGTCTTCTCAGTCCATGCAGAAGAAAATATTTAAACTAGGAAACCAGGGAAAAGGAAAAAATTCTAGATTTACTGAAATTAATTGTAACCCCATCAACTCTGTCAATTGAGCAAACCTGAAAAAATAACTATTGTACAAGCTTTGCAGAATTTTCTCAAATATTATCATTTAATGTGTCTTGTTCTATGTGGGTTAGACATTACCTCTGTTGGTAGGAAACAAGACCTGCTCCTTAGCATTTTTGTAGAAAGGAGAATATTAGGAGAATATTAACCGAAAAAATTTAGTAGAACTCAGTTAAGACTTAAGGACAGCATAACTGTAGTTGTGCTAATAATGTAATGTCGTGATGAAGAACATGCATCAGAAGAAAAGCCACAAAATTCTGGGTGGCACATAGAACTAAAAAATCCCCCACTGTCTATTCAAAGAATATGCAGGAGGTGCCAAACATTTTTTTATATTCTGAGAAGGCAAATATACCATGTATAGAGGGAGAGAATAATATTTCTGCCATTTCCTCCCTCTCCTCCCCTTACTGTTGTTTCCATTGTAACTGGGCAGTCTGGACTGGTTCATTCTCATTCATGTCCTGATCTATAGCAGGCTTTGGGAAGATGACAGAACAAACTGTCCAATTTTTCAAAGCTGAAGACACAGAGATGAAGTAAAGAGCCACTCCTGTAGTATTACAGCCTAATTCTGTCTACCCAGTGTCATCACATAAATACTGATGCTCCCCCTGAGGCAGCCATAGTGCTAAATGAAAGGTGTCTTAGTACTGTCTTTCAGCTGTGTTAGAGACTTGTAGATCATCTATATGTTTAATGGATGGATTTGAGGCTCCAGGACAGAGGTGATATTAGTTAAAGGCTGGAAGCCTAAACCCAAGAATAACAGTCATTTTTTAAATGCCTATTGGGTTCAAAATACCTTTTTTTGAAGCTTCAAACCTATCCAGTTCCTTTGATATCAAGGCATGGATAAAATTTAAATTTTCCAGTGGTGACATGATCAGATGGATGTGATATAACAAATAGTTTGGGAATCTACTGTATATGTTGCAGAAAAACCATTGGTATTAACAGACTAGACTATGGAATTATTCCTGTCATGTAGAATATCCAAGAAAAAGTAATAGTCAATTAAAGAAATTATGGGGGTTACTGAGGCATTATGATTTATTAACTCTGGGCTTCTGAAGCTTCTTTGTGAGACCTTACAGTCAAATGTCATCTGTGCAATATTTATAGCTCACGTATAGGAGTCCTGTTTCTTGTACTTTTTAGATTTTTTTTCTGTAGTTATTTTGAAGCTTTGATCACTGTCTTTACCCTAAGTGCTTGCTAACATGGTTGGAAGATAAACAAATCAATCAAACCTGTAATTGAAAGCAACTTTTTGTGCCATAAGAAGCACAGCCTGAGGACCCACTGTCATGTAGTATTCTTAGTTTCTTCCTCCTTGAGCCCTTTTCATGGTTTTTGTTCACATAAAAATTCAAAGTAAAGGGTTTATTCTCTACAGGAAACACTTGATAACAAATTTAGACTGTTGGATTCTACTTTAAAAGAGGCTGATGGGAAAGTTTTAGTCCTAGGAATCAGCACTAGTGTTCAGGCTATGATGGTTATAACATGTCGTAAGAAGCTACTCTGAAACTGAGACTTTTTCTGTGGCTCAAGTAATTCAAAGGAATTTTTCCAAAACAATCTGTTTCATACATGCTGGTGAACGCATTCAACCCCATTTGGGTTAGGCTGTGGACTCTGGGCTAAGCAATTTCATCATCCTGACACCTGCAGTCTTGGTTCACCCAAAAGTTAGTGCTGATCAGAGATTGCATTGGATAGATGTGTGGATGAAAAAAGTTAGGAGAAGGGAAGGGGAAGAGTTTGCATTCTTTCAGAGAAAGGAATGTGTAAAGCTTTCATATTATTTTATATGAAAGCATGGCTGTTCTGATTGAAAAGTTATTTACATAAACTGTTTTATTATATTTTTACATGCCTCAAGCACTGCAGTACCACTGACCTATTTGTTAGGTATTTTTGGGGATTAGCTGTCTTATAGCACATTTGATTCCACTACAAGGTAATATTCCAGGCAAAGATCAATTATAATGATACAATGCCCTACAGCCTTCACTTCTTTGTCTATACCTTGAGAAAATGAGTGATAGAAGAACTGGGTTGTTCTGCATTTGTGTCATGGAAATACTGCTACTTGAAGGAAAGACAGGAGAATTAGGGACAGAATTGTTTGACCTGGCGTCTCCACTTGCAGAGAAACAAAGCATGTTTGTTGTGAGGTTGCCTTTGGATGAGCAAAGCAAATAAAAATCGTTGCTGATAAAAATGTGAAAAGTCATTTTCCCACAGAGTATTTTCCTGCGTGGTTGAAGTAGTATTGTGTGGGCAGCAGCAGCTAAGGGATTCCCAAGGCACTTGTGTTCTATTTTCCCACTGTGTTGTTTCTAGTAGACAAGAAAAGAAAATTGCATGATAGGTGCTACATTTCTTATTGCTTTCCTTACACAGAAAATACCTAGAAAACTATAGTTCCATGTTCTATTCAGAGAGACCAGATGTCATTTAAAACTTGTACAGTTAATAACCTATCATGCCAGTTATTTTAATCTTAAATATATCTTTCTCCTCTCTTTAGATTTTAAAACAAATCAATAACTTGACAGGGTTTTAGTGTGGAAAATAGAAAGGCAAGCTTTTTTTCAATCATCAATAATCTTGGTTCTATCACATCAAATGTCTGAGTAAAACTGAATGGTACTATAACTGTCCTGTTAAAAAAAATTGAACAATACTCCTGCTCTTCCAATGAATTGTGGAAAATGAAAGATGGAAATCTTTTTCCTTGGCAAGGGTAATAAATACATAAATAGATTTGGTTTTAGCTTGATTTTTGCTCTATTTTATTATTTTAAGAATGCAGAAAAAAGTGGGATTTGGGTAGGATGACAATAGCTTGTTACTGTTTTCTATCACTAAAAACATCTCATGAAAATAATTTATGATGAGTTTTAGATGCATTTTTATGTTTCCAAACCTTGGTTTGAAGTGGCTTGGTCAGAACTGACATGCTAGGTCTTGTAAAGATTCATGAGTAGTATGCGTACTTCCTGTTCCATAATCCTGCTACACTCAAGTACTTTCCATTTCAAAGGCTTTCTGCTCAAATAATTATTATGCAACAAATTGGTTTTGATATATTCAGCTGAATAAAAGGCATGGTGAATATGTTAAGTTCTGAAACAAAGAAGTAGAACTGTGTATTTTTAATGTTTTTCTTATATGAGCGCAATTCAAGTCAACCAAGAATTAATAGGAGATACTGTAAAAGATACTGACACTTCCTTCTCTAAAATATGTGTCTTTTAGTCACTTGGACACCTTTAGATTGCAAGTGTTATAATTGAAAAGAAGAGAAAGTCTTTAAAAATGCAGGAGGGTAGCACTTCTGCCCCTGAATGATTCTCATCTCAAAAAATTTAATAATAATTTTAAAAGTTCAGTCCCTCCATTCTCTATTCTTCACACAGGTCAAACTTGATGTTTTCACCAAGACCAAGCCCGAGCAAAGAGTTGACAAAAGATACTCATCCTAAAGAGCTTTTATTATGAATAACAGATCTTCTTAGCCAGAGGCATTTTGAGAAGGGCAAAGGGGTTCAGTCAGAAATCAGATATTGGAGAAATGCTCATAATTCTTCTATATTTTTATGCTGCTTTGTTTCTTGCCAGATTAAATAAGTACATAGTACTTACAGACATTTAAATTTAATATATTAGCACTTTACTGCCTTTCTTTGCATCAGAAGATCCTTCAACTTATCTTTGAGGTCATTTAGTTACTGGCAGTTTTTTAGCAAGGTTTATTATATAACATTAGATCTCTCTTGGAATATCAGTTTTTCTCCTTACATCTCATAATGGCATTTCTTTTGAAGTCCACACTTTTGACTATGAATTGCCATCTATGGCATGTTCAAAAACAGGGATTCTGTGAATTTGAAAGTGGAAGGGTTGGGAAAATTTCTGTAGAAATGTATATAAAGTATGCTGTTATTGGTGGCATTCTTCTCTTTTCATTCTTGCCGATTTTTCTGATTCCATTTTGAATGTTTAGGTCTGAGATCAGTTACTGAGTTTTTCACAGGGTCTTCTCTTTCTAACAGAAAAAATTA
The DNA here is from genome assembly GCF_051311805.1 of Agelaius phoeniceus. Lineage (NCBI taxonomy): Eukaryota > Metazoa > Chordata > Aves > Passeriformes > Icteridae > Agelaius > Agelaius phoeniceus. Next base: position 79,159,317 of record NC_135267.1, read on the forward strand.
CTTTAAGTTTGTGGGAATTTTTTTAATGGTGAGGAAATGCTGTCTGAGTGTAATGATTATGCTTTTTAGAGATTTGTATTATTTTTTGTATATAAATGATTAAAGTGATCAACATATTTAATAATTGCATTGAACTATTCCTAAAATCTGTGCTAAGGAACTTCAAATCCACTGTCTTTTAATAACCTTGAATACTTTTCTGCTAAATCTTAATAGAACATTAGCAACTAATCACATGCATTATTATACTGCTTGTAGTGATCAATTCCTGTATTTCTTTTACCATTGAAATAGACTTAAGGATCTACCTGATTCAGTTTAAATGCTGATTTAATACTATGCATAAATCTTTTCCCTTTACAATGAGTTAACTGTTTATTCGTCCTTAACCACTGAGGCATGAGAGCTGTATTTATCCCTTGTTTGCCTAGGAGGGGATCCACTTATCTGTGCCCAGGGGAAGCTGCATTTTTCAGTTCAGGGAAGTCATCTGCCCTTGGGAGTAATGTTTACATTAATGATGTCATGATCAAGCATCCTGATTAAGAATCACAGGATATCCAAGAGAAAAGGTTTGATTTTAATTGGAATCTCAAGTAGGAGAAAAATATTCTTGAAAGGAGAGTACCTTGAAAGGAAATAGCACTGATGACAAAAGCAGAACCTAAGGTTAACTTCTTATCTATAAGTATTATAACAGTTCCAGATGAATTCCAAACATAGAGGACACAGAAGAATTTCCTTGTTTAAAATGCATGTAGCTATAGGAATGCTTTTGTTTTATTTATGTAGTTTTTTACCATAAACCAAACTCTGTTGCAAATATTTGATATTTGGGTAATAACTTTCTCCCTTTGATCTTAGCAACTGTTTAGGTCTCAGTGTTTGCTTAGCAAAGCCAAGCCATGCAGAGCAGCAGTCACCAATTAAATGGTACTAGATGACGCTTACCCGGCTCAGTACCTGATTTGAGGTTCTTGGTAGTATTTGGTGAGGTGCACGGGGGAACTGCCATTATTTTGAGCAAGATACCTTCCAGTAAGCAGAGACAGTCAAAATACTGTTTGCTCACTGGAGAAAGTGGAGCAGGCTTGTGTATGTAATGCATTCACGAGTCTATCACAAAGTCATTTAGGACTTAAGCCTTGAAGAATTGCTCTTTGGCTCTACAACCTTCCTCAAAGTAGTTAGCCAGTGTAGTTCTGATGGTTTTTACTTATGTAACATTAAAAGCAGTGCCTGTTCCATGTGTGAGCAGTGATGATTTAGATCTGTTTATTGTCACAGAGGTATTTTCATGGCTTGGATAACTACTGCCTGTAATTATTCTGAGATGTGGGAACCTGAAAATATCTCTGGGCAGAGTAAAGCTCAGTCTTTCCCAGAACATCCCAGAAGAAATATTTGATTCCACAACTGTTCTGAAGTGAGTCTCCTTCAATCTGTCCCTAGATCTACTGAATATCTACTCATTTTTTCAGTTTCAAAAGCAAATGAATCATTATCACAGGGGTGTGCCACAATAGCATTGAAGTTTTCTCTCTTTCATGGGGATAATTATGATGATATAGTTGAAAGGAGATTCAAGTTTACTGATAATTTTAAAAAATGACAACCACACCTTCAATAAAACAGATCCATAAATGGCTTTGTCTATCGATCCTAAATAAACTTGTGTGGACAATTGAGGGGAAAAGTACCATAAGGTTCTCATGTTCTTTCGTAGCTTATTAAGAACTGGCCTGAGTTTATATAAGAAATCTGCCTGAGTTTCCTTAGTTTGGCCAACTTACACAGCACAGAATGAGAAGAAAGAGGAAGAACATGTAGTTTTATGTGTATATGTTGTACACCAGCCAAGGTGCAGCCTATCTTGGTGATACCTAGTCAAGACTAGTGGGTTTTTTCTCACAGTGGGGTAAACTGGACTTGAGAATATATATCAAAAGGGTAGTTTCTTCTAGGCCTTTTTCAGACTGCCTTCCCCTGATGGTTTGTGTATGCCTTTGATCTTACTTCTGTTGGTTACTTGACCATATAGAAGACAGTTCAGTTATCATCAGCAGTTAGGGGTATGTAAATCCCTGGTTTGTTTGAAAAGACAGAGTTTACAGAGAAATACTTTTAGTAGAATATCAAAGAAGATTTGGGGGTGTTTTGAAAAATTTGAGCATTTTATTCTTGAGTTTTATAAAAATGAGTTAACATTGACCATGTATCTTTGAACCTTTTCTTCCCTCATGCACTTTTTATGATGTTGTGTGACACAAAAGCGATGACGGGAGTGAAGAATATGGCAGAGTATGTAAGAGTGATGCTTGCTCCCTTCTCTGAATAACAATCTATCAGAAACACTGCCAAAAGGAAGACATTTATAGTGTTAAATAGAATGTTCACAATTTCATGGGACCTATGCCTTTAGGCAAGAAAATGATCTAAAGGTATTCACTGCAGTAGAAGGTGACCATAAAACTGCTCACTTTTAGAACTAAGAAAAGCACTAAATTTTGTCTCTGCTTTTGCAGTAATTCCTTGACATCCTTACTCATTGCTGAACAGCAATACTTACAATTGTCAGAAAGTTTTTTGTACCTAAAACCACATGTGCAGAAAGGAGGAATAATGTGATTTCTTCTATTTTAAAATATTTAAAGTATTAGAAGTAGTCAGATACTGGTGTAGACTGCATGAATTTTTGCTCATTCCTTCTGTGTTATTCTGTAAGGTTTGGGGATTTTTTTTAATATAAAGTCAACATTATGAAAATACTATCACATACAGAATTAGTTTAGAGACATTTTGATATCAACATTAAGTAACTACTGCTTGTATGAATTTTAGAGTTTGAGGCTAATTTAGAATGTTAGTCTTAAATTGGCTGGCTCCTAGGTCCTTATGCCTGTTCAGAGATTAACATTGGAACAGAAATGATTTGGATTAAAAAATCTGGCAAATTTCCCTCCTTAGGCTTCCAAACACCGGGTGAATAACTAAATAAAAGAATAGCTACATTTACATGCCTGGTGAAATGCAAGTCTGAAGAGTGAAAAGTGGCTACACTCCTCAGTCTTATATTTTGCTTTCAGTAATTTCATTGCTGGAAGCAATTAAAAAGCAACTTGTGCTGATGGCTTACCTGTAGTGAAAACTTCATAGGTATATGCCCTGGCATAAAAAAAAGTGTGTTAAGTCTCTGGAAAATCTGGTAGATTGAACAAATAAATACTTGTGGATTGTGTATTCATTCAACGTGCAAAACCAGGCAACATAAACTTTCATATGCAGCTGGAAACTTAATTGGTTTCATGACTTTTAAAAGCTTTTAAACAGATGGGATGTGTATTACTGCAGAGAAAAAGAAATATTAAAATAAATCTGGAAATGAAGTCCACACTACTGCAGAACTGTCAGGCACTCAGGGCATACTGCATATTTGGTTCCAAACTTTCCCTGTACTTCTGAACTCCCAGCACAGCTTTTAGGCCTCCGATCTCCAGAGACAGACCATTGTATTGATTGTGTAGAACTGTGCTTTGTGTGGGTTGATAGTGTTTGATTTTCTAAGGGTATACTGCTAATACTCACAACATATCTGTTCTGAATAACTCTTTTATTCTTTAATCTTCAGGACTACTTCTGAAAAAATACTTGACACATATTCTTGTGGGATTTTTTTCCTATATTTTTAATGAGCCCTCTGTTCTGTTTGTATTTAATATTAAGATTTACTATTTCTTTAATTGCAGTTTAGTCAAGCAGGGAGTCTTTCAATGGGTAGCTTTGGAAACTGGCAAGATTTTCTTTTGTTACATTAAAGAGTGTTTTCATGTTCCATAATGTTCTCAATTCAGCAACACTGAAGCACATCATAAATTTAATTAGAGGGGTTTTCTTAAAGCAGTGTTTGGGATGATAAATAGAAATATTGAGAAGTAATTTTCCTAATGATATAGCAGAAGTATTTTGGGACTGTAGCATAAGACTCTTGACTATTTTTCCTTCTCTGTCTGTCTTTCTTTGGAATAAGAATTGCATAACTTTATTTACCTTCTTCATTGAGTAACTTTCATGACAAGACCCATCATGAGGTGTTATCAAAAGCAATTAGAATCTCCAAACAGATCCTCATTAGGGACAAAATGACACCTAAATCTATTTCAATTGGTTCAGAGTTTAATACCTTTATTACTCTTTTTGTTCGTGATCTAAATAAGTTTTGATTATCTTGGGTAAGTACTTTTATCAAAAACTTTTTTGTATTTCCTTGCCTATAGCTTACCTGTTCTGGAATTGTGATTTGTCAATATTCTTTTAGTTGTATGCAGAAGATGTACTGAAGCAAAGAAATATATATCTTCTGCACTGAAATAAATCCTTCTTAACATTTAATTCAAACAAAATAAATTCAAATTAAAGGGCAAAGAAACTTAAGCTCCAAAACCTATTGGCAAATAATGCAAAGATCAATGGATACATTTTAAAGGTTAAAAATAAATTGAAGTTACAGATTGGTTAAGGTTATCATCTATTCTGAATGAATGTGTACTTCCATTGACTCATTTAAAGCTGAAATGCTTCATGTTAAACTGATTTTTAAAAGTTGTGTGTATATCTGTGTCTTGAACAAGAGCAAAAACTTGGGAAGTCTGAAGTCTTGTCTGAGAATGACTTTAAGCATATTTTCTTGCCTGGGACTACTTCTTTCCTTATGAAACAGGACACAAAGATAGTTTAGCTGTGTAGAAATGTGTACTGGTGACTTATTTCAAAAGACTTCTGAGCAATTTCTTTAAAGAATAGAGTTGCCTTTACACTGTGTTCTTGCCACATGGTTCTCTTAAACTGCTCCTAAGACATGCATCAGACATTGTGCCCTTCACTTCTTCACTTACTGTGGGGTATGAATATGTTGGTGAATCTGTTGCATATATCAGCACTTCTGTGACAAACAGGAGTGACTAAACTGGGAGGAAGGTACATTAATACTTCTCATATCCCAGTTACTAGAGTCCACTTTAGAGTGGCATGGTAATGCATAGTATGATATTTGTCTTACGTAGAAATACACAATATAACTAAATTATCATCACCACTGAGAAAAAAAAAAAAAAAACCCAGACCAATAAATGACAGCTGTTTTGCAGACAAAGAACTCCATACTGCAAGGCTGTAGGCATTGAGAAAGTAGGAGTCTGTCTGGACTGCTTTTAGTACAGTATTGCAGGAAATCGTGCAAAGCCGTAGAGAGGGAAAGGGGATTTTGTATTTTAAAAAACTGATTTTTTTCATTCTCATTCACCCACACGTTCTCTTTTACTCATGTATTAGTGGGTGCTGCAATTTGTGTCCCCATTGTCTAGGTAGGAGCTGGGAGTGACACTAGCAAACACCTAGCATGTCTCTTTGGTGGCTTTTGGATTGTTCCTGATGCTGAGGCCTGGATGTGACTTTTTCCATTCTAAAAATGTTGACAGTAGCTGTAATTTTTTTTTCTTCATCCTGTCCCACCTTCAAAAGTCATTAGCAATTGCTGCTGATTTTTTTCTGCCTTTTTTTTTTTTCTTCCCTTGCTGCAGTTTGTTTGGGGTTTTTTCCTTGTTTTCTTAGTATTTTTTCACCAAGACCAGGTTTCTTGAGAATAAACTGTGATGTTAGTATCTTGATGTTGTCAACAATTGTCATTCTTTTATGCCTTCTTATCCTTTCTTCCAAAATTTTTATACCCTTAAGTTCCAATTCACATTTATTTACACCTGGTTTCATTACAAACCTCCACAATTTGTTACTGGAAAGAAGATTTCGTAGCAACAAAGAAATTACAAACTTTAATCTGCAGCTCCTTTGTAAACCATGTGTCTTCAGAATGCTTTTTTTTACGGGTGCTTAGAGTGATTTGGACACTTAGAAGAATTTCTTGTGACAAAATCTTATCAAAGAATAGTGTGCTTCATATGGTCTTCCCTGTGGTGCAGTGGAAAAGAGAAGAAAACACACATTTGTGTGAAAAATATTATGCTAATGAAGGCAGTCTAAAAGGCTAAAGCAACTTGATTCAAACACTGTACACTTGCAAATATAATATGGGCTACAAGAGAAGTAGAACTTTATTAAGATGGTAAAATTGCATCTTAAAGATTAACAACATCACAAAGGGGATTTTGTATTTTAAAATACTGATTTTGTTTTTCATTCCCATTCACCCACAGGTTCTCTTTTACTCATGTTTTAGTGGGTGCTGCAATTTGTGTCCCCATTGTCTAGGTAGGAGCTGGGAGTGACACTATCAAACACCTAGCATGTCTCTTTGGTGGCTTTTGGATTGTTCCTGATGCTGAGGCCTGGATGTGACTTCTTCACTCTAAAAAAGTGGAGAGTAGCTATATTTTTTTTCCTTCATCCTGTCCCAGCAAGGCCAGACTTCACTATTTTAGAGCCAAAATTATATGTTGTAGAGTTCAGAAAATGGTAATATCTGTAAAAAGAAAAGATAGTGGCAATATTAATGCATATTGAAATTGATATTTTTGCCTTTGATTAGAGAAAGTCTAGATGAAATGGTTTTTTTTAATCTATAAATCTAGAAGATCACAGAATGTGTCACACTGATATCTTCTTTGCTAGGAAAGGCGCTAAACAGAATCCACACCCAGACTGGTATTTTTGCAAGGGATGCCTTGTAAACCTTTCCTAATGACTGTCCTCCTTTGCTGTTGGCAGTGGTGATTTGTCTGTTCTCTCAAATGTCAGTTAGCCAAAGATAAAGGAAGGACCTGAGCAGCAGGTATGTAATCTTCTCTTTATCTCTCCTTCAACATTTCAGGAGTTTTACTTTAAATGTGGAGCACACCCAACCGCTGACAGTGAAACATCTGTGGCTTTGAACCTCGTTACAACAAACAGCCGCTGTATCACATGTATAACATGCACAGATATTAGGTAAGTACAACAAAAATTGTCAGAGATGTACAGTCTCACTGCTTCAGAGTACTTACCACTTCCAAAGAGCCTCTTTTTTCTTTGCTTATTTTCCTTTTTAAAGGCTGGGATTTTTTTCCCTGGTAGCATGGTGAAAAATGGGTCATATTTTCAGGTGTGTTATTTGTTTAGCTGGTAAAATTGCAGTTCATATTTTTGCACCTTAGTCATGTTGCAAGTGGAAATCTGACTGTTTTAGTTCTAATAAAACCTAGAGAGCTCAAGATACACTATCTTGACTGTAGATATTTTCTGCTAATATGTATTCAAGAACCTGGGAAAGAGCTGGACTTTTGAGGGGTCAGGCTGCTCCTGAAGAAATTAACTTCTTGGTGTTTGTTCTATAAATCAAAGTGAAATGCATCTGTTCTCATGTTTGTGTTTGTGGTAGTTTGAAATGCTGTAATCCATCTTTGCATGTGGTATTTGAGCACATACATTCAAGAATATCCATTACTTGAAAATGCATGGATTAAGAACCAATTGCCCAAAAAAGACAGCTATCATTGTAGTGAAAAATTACCTGAAACACATTTATCTACTGATTAGGAGATATTTTATACAAAAGTGTAAAGAGAAAGTTGTTGGTCAGAAGGGAGAAATGGCAAAGGACACTTGAACTCTGTACTGATTCATATGGTGTGTGTCTTCTGAAAAGAGCCGGTTTTGGAAGCATCCTTTGTGGTGTATTTACAGAACTGGTTCTTAGGTACAGATTAAACAATGACCAAATATCAGTCTCTGTCAAAGTGGTATGACAGCATTTTGCAGCAAGGGTGCAGACTCAGGTACTCAAAAGTGGCTGGTTCTCCTGTCCCTTCTAAAAATTCCCTGGGCAAGAGAATGGTTTGGCTTACTGACGTGCAGACCCCTAGTGCATGTCTGTACTGATAAGAGGGCCAAAGGCTAATTCCAGGCCAGATGGAAATGCCTGACAGATGTCCTGCACAGAGCTGTGTCACCTGGTGCTTCATCATAGCCAGCTTGGGTTGGCTGTGGAGGTGAAACCCAACCATTGTAGATCTGCAGTGAAAGTGCACTTTTTATCCTAGCATTAAGATGGAATGGAAAAGGGTTATTCATGTCACCATATTTCCTTTGTGGGGCCCAGGAAGTTTCAGAGGAGCTCACTGAAGAGGAGCAAAGGGGTAAAACTTGCTGAATAGCTGAGCTTTTTGGCATAAACAGTACTTATCTGTGGGACTTGTGTCCACAGGGTTCTCAAGAACTCTAAATATTTCTGGACTGCAGGAAAAGTTGTCTGTTCCTGAGAATTTACTATGTTTTTGTTAAGTTTTCAATTAAACAAAGAAACACAATAAGCATCCAAAAGAAACCAAAACAAAAACCCAAAAACCCAAAACCAAAAAAAACCCACCAAGAAAACATAAGGAAAAAAACTCATTTAAAATCCCCTTTCTGGGTAACATTAAAAGAAGCAAAATATAAGAAATTTGTTCTGTCTCATCATGTCAAAATATTGATACACATTTCTATGATAACTCTAAATTTTTTAGAATGTATCCATACATGAAATTCTGATTATCTTTCAGAATTTAGATTTATTTTTTTTTAGAGCTATAAAAGCCACCCATGCACTTTTGTGTAATACTAGACATTTGTAGGTGATACCAAAACCCAGGATACTATTTTACCATTTTATTTTTTGTATGGAAAATCCTGCTAGTTGTTAAAATAGAATTTCACATGTATCTTTGGGTGGATGACATAATTTTCCAATTAAAGCTGTGTAAGAAGTTGGTTTAGTTTCTGATTTTGTCTTTTACCAGTTTTAAGGAGGGTCAAATGTAAGTTTTGACTGTCGGAAAGAGCAAGATCATACAATGAAAACATTTATCAGTTATGAAAAGGTTATTGTAAAATCTTGAGCTACTTAAAAAATCTCCACTCAGGTTTTTTGGGGTTTTTTTACTTTTTTTTACTTTCTCCAACCTAACATTCTTGCAATATTTGTATGTAATTCCAAGAAATTACATAAATAGTCATAATCTTTTTACTTTAGTTAAATATTTAAGTTATTGTATTGGAAATTACTTGCTAATATGCTTATGAAGTTGAAAAGTAGCTTTTAGGGCACTCTAGAGTATTTTGTGAAACTTACCTTCATCCTTCTGTAGCATTCATGTGAAAAAGAGGATTAACTATATTTGGTACATTAGCTAGTACTTTGTATTAGCTTCACTATAGTAAAATAAGAAATTTGTGTCTGTTCTTCAAAGTAGATTTTTCTTCCTTATTTTCTGGAAAAAACCCTAAACCAGCAACAAGACACCAAACAGGAAAAGATGACAACGAGGTACTATTTGCAATTTTCTTAAGTATTTTTGTTTGCAACATAAACCATATCTCTAGGTGGTGTTTCCATCAATTTATCATTGACAGTCCACCACAGGCAGAGTAATTAAGTTCCAAGATTCTTGGCACAGCATTTGTATGGTTTTAGCAAGGTTAGCAAAGCTTATACAAATCTTATATAAAGCAGTAGTGTACTCTGCTATATAGAAAAAATACAAAGTGGAAGCAATGATAATCTATTCCCAGTTTTTATTCTTAAGTTTACATTAAATACACTTAGTTTGCCTTAGGTTTATATTTTATGTAAATATATCCATGCAAGTCTGACCACTGGAGTGAAATAGTTGGAAGCCAAACACCCTTGAAAGGCTATGCTAAATCCATAGGCAGTATTCCATGTAGTGTAATGCCTTTCAATGTATTCTGCTTATCTACAGCAGTTAATGTGAATTGGCAGCCTTTATGCATTTTTTTTTTCTGTAACATTCAAGGTGATGGGTTGCTATTCTATGTCTTTGAAGAAGCTTTAATAGGTTGAGCAAATGGCTGGAAGTTGAAACAAATACTAAAACTGTGCAATCCTCAAGGGAAGATCTGCTTTTGTCAACTGTTTCCAGTAGAAATAACATCAAAAGGGGTTAGGAGTACCCTAGGGTACCCATAAATCAGGCTCAGGAATAACAGCAGTTTTAAGCAGTGTAAAAATAAAATGTATAGAACAGAAATCCTCACGTCATCTTTCACGAACTCGGTAGGGTACAATTCCTAAAGGCACCATTATTTTTAGCTTTCAGCAGATACAGATAAGTGTAAAAGATATAGGACATACTGTCACTTAATAGGTAGAAAGAATTCTCCTGAAGGAACAGAATTTGTTGTTGTGTTATCAGATTTTTTTTCTAATCTAATAAAACCCTGCTTCATAGTCTTGAACAAAGAAATATTTTGCTTTGTTTAAAACATTGGAATCTTTTATATGCTTTTCTGCTCTTTGGACTTTGCAATACTGGAGTTAGGAGTGAGAACTTCTGCTAGTGGTGATAGTAGTGCATTTGCTAGTTACTCTTCAAGGGTAACTGGGATGTAATGTCTTTGTCACAGTTCTTTTCAGGCAAATCAATTTGGACTGTGATCACATTAAATTCCATGGGCAGGAGAGTAATGGAGAAGGTCAGTACTGAGAGGGGAAAAAAGCAAGTGTACTTTAGGAAGTCCTGTTGGAAATTCAATGGGCAGCTCTCTTCTCCTTCAGACAGTAAAGAATGAATGGCTGCATGTTGTTGGGAATAGTGCATTAATCTGGTTTTCCTAGGGTTACTTTGGGCTTCCTAAGCTTCTCACTAGCTCTCAGCCAGCCATCTTTTCCAGTCTTTTATTTTTTTTTTCCTCGAAGTCAAAATACAAGTTAGAAATGTTTTCCTTTCAGCAGCTGTTTGTGACATTTTCCTATCACTCCTGCTTGCTTATTTCCTCTATCGTAGAGTCAGAATTGAGACAGGTGAGGGGTTCTTTTGTTGGGTTTGGTTTGGTTTTTGGTTGGGTTTTTTTTGTTGTTTTGGTTTTTTGGGGGGGTTTTTTTTGAGTTTTTTTTTTTTTTTTTTTTTTTTTTTTAGTTTGGTTGGTTGGGGTTTTTTTGTTGTTGTTGTTTTATAAATGCAGATAATGTTCCTAAATTGGTAAGGGATAAAATTGTTTGCTTCTCAATAAATCAATAAATACATATGTAAATGATTTTCTGTTGTGGCTTTTACCTGTGGGTTTTGTATGCCAAAAGAAGACCACCTCCCCAAGTTTATTATGGGGATTAGGGTTTTTCTAATTTCCTATTCTGGATTTTCATTTTTATGATGTTATTGTTGATATAGGTGTGTTATGTTCCTTATTGACCTATATTTTTTACTGTTTTGTGCATTAATGTTGTACGTTGCTTTGAAGTAAAATATTTGTTAAATTGCAGTTTAAATATTGTTTAGAGACACCTGAAATATTTCGCCTTGTCTTTCTTCTTATAAAAGATATATGGTATTAATGCAGGTTACAAAAAAAAAAAAAAAAAAAGGAGCATCAGAGGAAGAATATAGCAGTGACTATGACAAGAAGTAGATGAGGCATCAGGTCAGCCATGATATTCAAGACCTTTACATTACAAATAATTCCAGAATCTTTAGTTGATTATTTGAATCCAAAGCTACAGCTGAAGAGACAATTTGCAAAATTCAGCTTTTGACAGAGGTCCACCAATTGACTCAATTGGTTAGAGTGTGGTGCTAATGCCAGGTTTGTGGGTTTGATCCCTGTGCAGGCCATCCACATAGAAGTTGGACTTAATGATTCTTGTAAGTCTCTTTTGACTCAGAATATTCTGAGATTTGTTTGAGAACTGTTAACATTTTCTTAGTGAAGAATCTGTAGTGCAAGTTTGATTCAGGTCAATTTTGCTGTTATTTGGAGAGAGTTTTACCAGGGCCCTTCTGTTGTTTTCTGACATGAAAATGCAGACCATGCCCATTAAAAGACATTACCCATAGGATGTTTTCAGAAGAGTAAATAGCACCTTATTCTATACTTATAACTACTATTTCTCTTTGCTTCTGGGACATAAGATTCTAAATTTACCCTTTTGGGCCATTATAATCCAAGCAAGTTATTAAATCTATATTTAGCTATTCTTTTTTTGAAGTACTTTTTCCCTCCCTGTAACCCATCTTGATAATGTGGTCTCTGCTCCAAATCTCTGTTAAATTATATTGTCTTTATATACCTTGAGTAGTTCAAAGAGGAGTGGAAAAAGATTGTGCTAAGAATTAAATCTGCTTTGTCTAAGCACTATGACCATCAGGGACAATGTCTACTGCTTTATTCCCTAACGTTCCTTAAATTAATGAGATTTCTTAAGAATCACTTATTTAAAGCAGGAAATTAGATATAAAACTAAGAACTGTTACTAATTGATTTAGGGCTTTTTTTTTTCCCTTTTCCCCAATGAGGTAACTTATAGAATACTCCTGTTACAGCTGTAATATTTGAGTTTTGATACAAGCAAAACCATGCGGAGACAACCTTTTGTTGAGAATTTGGGTGATTTTTTGAAATGTGAACCAAGTCTGATAATGCCAGTAAGTGACCTTCATTTCCTCTGAGGTGCACGCTGTGGATTTCAGACTCAAAGACTTGTACCATGAGCTACTGGAAGATGTGCCTTGTGCATGAAATTCAGTTGCCTTAATCTTTCTCTTGAGATGTAATCACTGGAATACAGCAGCCCCTATGGCAATGACAGGACAGCAGTGCAGTTCTTACTGCTCTGCCTCTGAAACTGTTAAGTTCTGCACTGCAGCTGCATCTTCAGCTTCAACACATCTGGGAACAAAAGAGTGCATTGGCACAGCTATTGCACTGTCACATTGCACATATCCTTTGCCAGCAGGGGACAAGTGAGGAGGATTTTATACAACCTCACTTGTGTCCTATGCTGGACATAAAGCACAAATTTCTCTTCATCTGGGAGAATAAAACCTGCCTACCTTTCCTTCTTTATGAGGCTGAGGTTTTTTTCTATGTCATTCCTTTGCTTGGCATATATCTTAGTGTACAGTTGAGAGAAAGGACAAATGGAAAGGAATGTTTTGACTGCTTGCTGGGTTTTTTTATTTATTTATTTTTTAATTTGCCCACATGTTTGTGAACATAAATATAAGTGTGTGGTATGTCTGAGTGTTTGAAACAGCCATGAGTGAGGATTTTTATGTCACAAATGAAGTTCATTTCTGAATTGAATTTATTTCAGTAATGTTCATCTCCTGATAGACCTGGGATAAAAGAAATGTCATGAATTTCACTTTGCATTTGACGTTTCACCTGAAGCCTGCAGATTCCAGAATATTATCAACAGGGTCTACATTATATGTTGTATGTTCTCTCTAATTTGTGGTGATTACTACAGTGAGGTGTTTTTGTAGATTTCTTTACTTACGTATTTCATTCATGTTGTGAGACACAAAGACTTAAAAGTTTAAATTATTTGGGACGAGTCAGTAGCTTTAGTGTGTCAGGTATCCAAGTGTAACCACATCCAAGATTTCATGAACCTCACTTCCAAAATATTCTGAAGAAACCTGAGTATGAATACTTGTACATAATCAATGAAAAATGATAGCTAATGAATGCTATTCTGTTCAAGTATTGTAAATTTAAATGTGAAAGTTAGAATTTATTTGCAGAGTAGCAAATGTTTTTAAAACCTTGTTCATAGAGACTCTTTTGCATGCCCACAGTGTGCCTTTTCTCCCATAGATGTTCGCAGGTTCAGATGTCTGGGACTTTCTTTTCCTTCTTTTTAAAATGAATTCCTTAACATGAGAGACGAAACATTTTCATCTCTTGTTAGTTTTGCTTCAGGCGAGGTTAGTAATAGCTGAATATTTTCACCATCTGAGAGTGGTGTAGTGACCTATGAGAATCCTTATTGGAGGTCACAATCCACTTGTCTTTGGAGAGATATCTGTATTGCAAAGGCACCATCACAAGTAGTACTAATTAGCCAGCCTCATGCTTTCAGCAGAGACCTGAGGTCTGAAGGAACAAGGTGAACAGATTGCAATGTTCCTTTCAGGCCTCAACTGAGGCATTGAGGCTTTGGGAGGAACTCAGCTGTTGCTCTCTGCTGAGCAGCCAATGGTTTGGCATCATGCACTTCCGTAAGGGGAAGGAATGGAAAGTGTTTGTGAAGGATGTGGTTGGCTTTTACAACAAAATAAGGAAGCAAGAGTGAAAATAGCCAAGAAAGAATGAAGCTGCCTAGCAGCAAAAGCCTAAATATGCACCCAACAGAATAATTTCATTTGCAGAAACTTAGGAAAAATTGGAAATAGCAGTATTGGGCAAATGTGCCAGGACATAATTTCTGAAATCAAATATGTGAAGGACTATTCATAAGACAGAGAACCTGTCATAATATATAGAGAACTTTATGAAATGTTACTTGATACTTCATAGACTCACTTAATGATCCAATATGGAACACTGTCTGCTGTCCTGGGTAGTGTCTTGGAGAGCTATTCAGTTCCTCAGTCCAATTGCTCCCTAGGAGTTGTTATCAGATTTCAAAAATGCATCATTCAGATAAACATTTTGATGGAATTTGATGGCAAGTGTTTGCACACTGTTTTCAATTGATGTCAAGGGCAGGTTCTACTCTCCAATTCTATAACTATATTTTGGATGTGTAACACATTTGGGGGCTCATGGGTACAAAATTTTGGGAAAACAAGGGAGGAATTGAGGCATATGTTGGAGAAATATATTCATTTATGTACATATAATAAATACAGACACCTACTGCTATATTTCTCTCTAAACCATGGTGTAGGATGAATTGTCATGGCAGTGTACTGACTGACAACAGTATGAGGAAAATATTTCACACATTTTCTACTGACAGTCTGCACTGAGCATGCAAAGCTCTTGGTACATTGCAGTCTTGATGGACCTGTAATGGAATTTAATAATTAGAATTACTTTTTTTGCTTTTTACTTATCCACTCATGATCATTGATAGCTCTCTTCCCTCTTGTTAATTCTTTGGATGTTGTTGAAGGTTGCTTCTGGAAACAAAACTCTTTCTGAAGGCAGTCTTAGAAAGAGTCTGTTCCTTATTTTGCTTGTAAGAGAAACCAGTTAGGATCCAAATATTTTAGATCTTCAGGGAAATTCCTTCTTCTTCCTGAT
Organism: Agelaius phoeniceus; assembly: GCF_051311805.1. NCBI lineage: Eukaryota > Metazoa > Chordata > Aves > Passeriformes > Icteridae > Agelaius > Agelaius phoeniceus. The sequence goes on from NC_135267.1 coordinate 79,174,335, forward strand.
CAATGTCTTTGTATAAAACATCATTTAGTAAACTTTTAATTATATGTTTACTTTAAAATATAGCAATTTTGGAATAGTAAATTATTGCAATAATTGTTGTATACTGATAAATGATAGTAAAAATTTTAGTGTAAAATTTGCTGTGATGCACTAAGTTCTTTATCAACTAAGTTACCAGCACAAGTAAAGTTTCCTTATAAAGGGAAAATCCAGGGCATGTTTCAGGTGGGAGCATAGAAAATAAATTCAGTCTCTTAGTGGAAAATAGACAAAAGTCAAGTTAAATTGTTAATACCTAACTGTTAGGAACTTGATGCAAAAAGATGCTGATTTGCAGTGTGGTTTGAAAATGACAAGAAATACATCATAATCAAAGTCAATCAAAATCTGTTAAGTTCTGTCAATATCTGTGACATAGTAAGGGAGCTGTGTGCAGACATTTGAAAATAGTTGAAAATGTACACAATTAATAATTGTGTGCAATTATTAATAATTTTCCCAGTACAAGTTTGTAAATGGTAGTGATGCTGCACTGGCATGTCAATGTAGGACTACTACTAGAAAAATGACACCAATAAAACCACATTTTTGTATTGTTACAAACCCCTTCGCTAAGACTTGTACTTTCACTTGACGTGTTTTTTTTAGTTTATGTTAAAGTAATTCCATATCATTGTACATTGAAATGCAGTAAGCGGGATGAAAACAAGTACATTAGTCTATCAAAACTGTTTGAATTATTTCTCTGTATTTTGCCAATTACACTGACAAAACTGTCTCTTGCTGAGGGAATAAATCTTACAGCTGATCTCTAAAGATCAACTGTGACTGTGGTTGGACCTGCTCCTGAAAGAGTTCAGTGGTAGTGAAAAGTGAGTAAAATAATAGAGAAAATGTGTTGCTGGATAGCAAGATAAGGGAAAAATGGTACCTACTCTACTGAAGACTACTCTCCTGAAAGGGTTAGCATAAGTGTGGCTTTTCTGTGCAGAGATTTCAGAGGTTTTCTACCCCAGCAAGCTTTTACAAAACTCTCCTCTGACTCACTTTCAGTTTTGCTTTCCTTCAAGGGTATGTACATGTTTACTAAGTAAAATGGAATTTTGATTAATATTTCATACATATTTATATGTAATACATACGTGTGCGTATACATATATACATTCTTACGTATATGTACTTGTTTCTTTGTCCTTCTTCTCTACAATCAATCTTCAGTTATTTGAAGTGCATTACATTTATGAATGTTTTCCCCCTACGCTATTCTTATTTCACTTTACAAAGGAGATAAATCTGCCCATATTTTTGTTGAAAGTAGGAACCAGACAGTGCTCTTTTGGCATGCAAATTCCATCTGCATTTTACAAATGACTCATTCTTTTTCTTTTGTTTGAAGCAACAAATAGAACATTCATACCACTTCCCATAAGGTATGTTCTGTGTAACCACTAAAGGCAGTGTCAGCCAAACAGCTGCCAAGAAAACCAGGAGCAGCCTACTGATGTGCACAGTGCAGGAAAGATGACTGCACTCAGATGTCACCTCTGTGAAATCTGTCCAACCTCTTTGGAAACAGGCTGACAATGCTGATGTCAATCTTGAACTGCACTCATGAGCAAGACTATGCCTTTGCTCCCTATGGATTCTCTAACCTTGCTGGAGTTTATTGGATTTCCTGACAAAAGAAGTTATATTTATTCACTTTTGCTATATGTGCCTCAAAAGGTGTCAGAGCATGTCCTGATCAGAAAGCAGGTGGTGAGAGTGATGCTGCAATATGGTTCAGTCTGGTTATATAAAATAGAAAACAGTTTCACAAAGTCATTTATCCAGTTCAATGCATTTGTAATTTAATTTTGTTTTTAAAATAAAATACCAAAACTAAAGAGAGAGAGCATTTTAAAGACCCTCATCATTGAAATTTTGAGAAATAGCTCTTTTTCTCTCTTGTCCTTCAAATATATCCATAATTTCAGGCAAAATACTCATTATTGTTTTGTGAGGACATAATTATGCATGTATCTGCTAAATTAATTTTAATTAAAAAGACATTTCTTTCACCTTGACCCTTTAGACTTTGATTATGCAAACAGTTTAGTGGGTTTGAGTATTTTTTTTGTTGTATAAGTGTTTGCAGGTTAAGACTTATGTGCTGCATAACTGCTGATCATTTTCACATAAATAGAACTGTGACTTTTCCAGAAATAAGTATCTTCTACAGATGCCAGCCTGTCCCTCTTGCATTCAGCTGTGACCTTGAAAACTGATTAACAAAATAGTACTCTAAGGGATGCAAGGCTTCACATAAAGCAAGTGAAGCATGTACAGGCCCTTGAGGGGTGCTTAGAGTATCTCACAGACTCTAATGGTAATTCCTTTCTCTTTTAAAGCTGTTAGGTGATTCTGGCTTGAGGCAATCCATAGTACTTTTCTCTTTAGTTAATTTTTGTGCCACAGATTTTATGAATTGTCTTATTACGAGCCCTCTTTCATGTTTTAAAGACAAAGTGTGCCTTTATCTTCATGTCTGGTATCTGTATGTATGTCTAAGTGTCTTCTTCAGCCACTCAGATATTTTGGGTTGTTTTATTGATTTTACGTGGCATAAACTTTGACACAGTAAGAGAATGAAAAGTTAAGTAGAGTTATGATTGTCTAAACCTGAAAACAGAGTGGTGCTTGTGAAAAGCATGTAGAGTGCCTGCATTTAAGATCTCATTTCCTTCAACAGTAAGAAGGACTATTTGAAAACATGTCATTTTCTACATTCTGAAAAGTAGTACATTTACAGTTATTTAGTAACATTGGCAAGCTTTGAAAACCTGATTTCAAAACATAATTTATTCATTAATTAGAGACTTGTAGATTATTGTACTTTTGACTTTCTCACTCTCTATGTTTGTACTTGAATTATGTTTTGGTTAATGAAACACGACCTTCTGGAAGTCAGAATTGAGAAATAAAATACAATTTAAAGCATCCTACACATCCCTCTCAATCTTGCTGCCAATTTTTGTGTCTTTAAAATCAAATTTATATTACATGAACAGGGATATAAGGTATTGTTTATTAAGTCATTAAACTAGTAGAAGCCATTAAAAGAATTTTTGCAAGCGATAAAATAAAAAACAGAAGGCAAGACTGAATAGTAGCTCATCTTAAACATCTGTAATGGGCCTAGGTACAGAAGTATAAAATGTAGCATTCCCTGCACTCCTACTTTTTGCATTCCTTGTTAAAAAATCTGGTACCAAAAGTGGAGACAGTTTTGTTGGGTTTTTAGTCTCTCAAAGTTAAGGAATTCCTGTTTCTGAAGCTAGAAAGAATCGGGACAATATACAGATATTAGTTGGCCACTTGGCAACTTCTGCTCTGGTTGTAGTGCCCTTCCCTATCTGGGACAAAGAAATTGAATCTCCTGAGAATTTTTGCTTTTCTTCTTTGTTTATTCTTTCTCTAATTTCTTCACTTAATATGATGTGCTGTTTATAATAGCAAGGAATAAAATATTTCTAGAGAGGTGTCCTCCTGTGTTGTTAGGGTCTCTGTGGTGGTTTCAGTTCTGCAGAACATTTAGAACCAAACTGTGACCTCACATCAGTAAGTAGTTTAACCTGTGCTTGCTGCACCTGAATAATCCCATCAAAACCAGCAGGATATAAATGCAGGTCTATGTGCTTTGCTTGGTCAGAGCCCAGACTCATCCAATGTAATAATCCTGCACTTTCTGAGTGATATCCTCCAAGAAGTAGTCATGGAATGTCTTTAATGAGTGTCTCAGTATGAGGTAGGATTTATAATGCTTTTCATCACAGGAAGCAGAGTGAATATTCAGCAGGGTTTGTTTTTCTTCTTTTGAGAATAGGACAGTTCTGGAAATATCTGCTGTCATGAGAATGAATTTCACTGGAAAGAGCTCTTGTCTCAGTCCTTTGCTGTCTTTTCTGATTATCTGAGCTAATCTGTATGCATATGAAAAATGTGTTTTGTATTATTTATCTTCCACTTTTCTGGGTGTCCTGGTGCCTTGTAATGACCCCCTGTTTTCAGAGAGCTATTTATGGTTATGATCATACTCTCTCAGATCTTCCTGTTTTCTAGAAAAATACATTATCCATATTTGCAGTTCAGATGGTATTTATCTAAGGGTTAAAGCATTAACACTAGTACTAAAGCATGTTAGAAATGTTTCTGATTAAAGTGATTTTTTTTGTAACATGTTGAGCAATATTCTTGGCCTTTCAAAATACATTACAGAATTGAGCATTCCTTTGGATTCTAGTTGCTGATCAGGAAATAGGATACTATTACTCTGTGTTCATGTTCCTTTCCTTTGAGTTTGTTTGTTCTTTTCCAAATGTATGAATATGTTATTTCTTCTTTTTCTACAAGATTCATAAGATTCTATTAAGCTCCTAGGGAAGTCAGGGGATTATCCTTTGAATTCTTTTCTTCCCTTGTCTCTTTCCTTCTCCCTGCTGTGTTTAATAGATTCTGCAAAGTATTTTTTTTTTTTAGTTGAAGGAAAAAAAGGAAAGGAGGAAAAAGAGAATGAAGGCTTTACATTAGATCTGCTGAGAATGTTCAAGAGGTCATTTATGATACCTGCAAGCATCTTTCCTTTTTTATTTAAAATAAAATTGTTTTCTAATTGTTTTTTACAAGCAGTACACAGTCATGTAGTTGAATTTTACTGTAAGAAATTGTTTTTAAAATGTAGTATGAAGCAGAATGGCAGTATTGCATTGACCTTGGTTTTAAGTGCTAATGTTAAGTAATAGTTTTTGACACTTGGGCAGAGTATTCCATTAAAATGGCTATCATTAAAAAAAATTTTCCACTTAGCATTTATTAATATCTGTCTTATTGTTTACCAAATCCCAGAGTGAAAAACATCCTACAGGTAAAAACATTTATATTCTGAATTGTTTTTTTGTCTTTTAACCTTCAGTAGCATTTTTAACATTGCGTTGCAGTTTTATTTATTTTATTTTAGCATGGCTTTTCCTACTGTGCATATAATCATATGCCAATGAAAGATTGATTCTGCAAAGCTGTGAGTACTCAAGTTCTAGAACAGGATGTTATTTAAACATATGCTTGACTTTGAACATGTGAGTTGTGGCTAAATATTCCAACAGAAGAATGCTTATTTTCATTAGCTTTTTTTTTTTTTTCAGTTACCCCTTACAAGTTTTTTCTTCTCTAATCGCTTCTCTTGTCAAGGTTACATCACAATATCTGAATTTTTAGAGCAAAGGTACACAGATACCATAAGAGGAGGTATTTGCAGAATCTCAGTGGGGGTAACTGTCTGTCTCCAGGTGGATGAGTTTCAAGACCTGAGGCAGACAAAATACAAAACTGATTTGGGAACTAAAAATTGGAGCATTCCTTCCTTGTTTGGTTATTGGAAGTTCTCTTGTGGACATTTCTTTTTTAAAAAAATAACTCCATACATGATCATGTTCTCCTTGTGTAACTGGCATTGGAACAGCTGCAAGTGGAAAGTAAAATGAATGAAGATTTTCCAAACTCAGACCTACACTAACATTTTTTGAGTGTTCGTTGCCTGTCAGAGAAAAAAATACTGGGGACATGACTACAAAAATTAAAAAAAAAATTTGCCCAGTGCTGAAGAGCACAAATGTATGAAACCACTACACCTGTATGAGGTTTCTTCAGATACTTTGATATTGCTTGTGAAAATTGAGCAATCGTTCAGCGATGATGTGTTGAATACTGTGAGGTGGAATGAGTATCTTTTGCACGTTAAAGGTTATCATATACTGTGGCTTGACTGATGCTCTAAACATTCCAAACCTTTTACTGCAGAAAGATGTGCTATCAGGTTGGGTCTGATTATGCCAGCTACTTCCCTCATGTGCTCAAAGAAATATTGGAAGGCTTGCTTGATTGCCTTCTTCAAGGTTTGACTTACAGCACAGCAAAGTGAGGAAGCCTACTTTTTCCTTACTGTGGGACCTTGGTAAATTATAATTTTCCCATGCAGAACAGCCTCTTGTTTTTCAACATTTTGCAGATGTGAGAAGTTTGTCTGTATGGTTGCAGTCATAATGTGCTTTTGTTTCATTTATGCAACTTTGCTGTTTTGCTCAGCTAGTGGGGTTAGTATAAAATTGGCATGACTTCACTGAGTCAGCTAACGTAGGTGGCTGGCTGCTTGCATTTTGTTGGAAGAGGCAAGCAGCCAGCAAGGCTTGTTGTACAGCCAAGAATATGGTATAGAAAAATTTTGGGTTTTAAAATAAGATTTGTCACTGTTCATTCTTGGCAAATTCTTTCATGGTGATAATTAATATCTGGTCAAAAGTTGTTAAACCAATCAAAGTATGTATGGAGCAAATTGCAAGTAAGTTTTTTTTCCTTGCTTTAAAAGATTTAAAGGATTTCTCATCAGTGTGAGGTTAGGGATTAAGTATCACATTCTGGTGAGAATGTTAACTGCTGCCATGGGTGGGATTTTGATTCTGGGTTTGAGGCCCAGTGTGGAGAGTTCTATAGGGTTTAATGGTTGGTTTGTTTTGTTTTTTTCTGTAAAAAGAGATCTTTTCTGTATTATGTTTTTACCAGGAAGGATTCAGGAAATATTTTTCTGAAAAACTGGCTGCTTGGACAAAATGGCTCACAATTTCAGAAAAGGAGATAAAAACCAAAAACAAAACAGTCAACACCATCATCCTTGTTCATTCTAAGACAATGGATTTTAAAGGTAGTGGGGAGTTGTATTCAACTATGTTTGTATACACAATTGACAGGTCATGGATTCAACACTGAGTGATCTAAAGAAAAATAAATTCTGGACCTTCATAAGTTTTAATTCAAGTGACATTCTTTTGCTTAGCCTCTTCACTGCCATCAGATTCTTGATGCTTTGTTGCTTGTGTTCTTACGCTCGAGTATGTTCTCCCTGTCTCTGCCAAGTACCTACCTCTCCAATTCATTCTACCATGAAAGTCCTGACTTAATTTCTTCTTACATTTGTAAGTTTTTTCTTTTTACAAACCACCCAGAGTCCTAGAGTATTTATATTTGATTGGCAACTTCCAGTTTTGTTTGTTTGATTTTAAAAAACCAAGGCAATTAGAAAGTTTTATGGAGTGAAATATTTTATGTGCTGATTTTATGAGTATAACTTTATTGTCATAATCTTAAATGGCAATGACATATATTTTCTCTGCTGCGTGAGTTATTAACAACTTCTAAACTCCTGCCTTCAGAATGATCTTTTTTTTTTAAATTCTGCTTTTCTAAATCTCTTTTAATGATGCCTTCTAGGTAAAGAGATAATTTCATGGGAACTTCTGAAAACAGAGCTTTGTGGCTGAAGCTTTGCTTTGTGACCTACATGTATATTTTGACAATCAAGGTTGTTGAAAAACTTTTGCCCTTCAGGAGAGTAAAATAAATAATTTACAAAGCAGATTTTAACCAAATACCAAAACAGAGATATATTTACCTTGGAATGTAAAGTCTTATTAAATTAAATGCCTAATAATTGAGTCAAATATAAAGCTGCAATTTTCATGGCTGTGGGATGCTGCAGCAGTGAAGGTAATGTTTGCCATGAAAGCAGATTGATCTCCTGCATTCATTTGTGTGCTTCTTTACATTTTATCTGGACAGACCATTCTAGTGACCAGAATCACATCCAGCTTGGTGCTAACTACAGAATTGCACCCCTTGCTTTGTGCTTCTTTATATCCCAAAACTTAGCTTTTCATAAGGTCACATATACCAGGTTTAGCTACATATGCTCAGAAAAAGGAGGGAAAAAAAAGACCAAACCCATAGAAATAAAAACAAAAACAAACAAACAAAAAATCCTAGCAACCAACAAAACTTATTAAACTTATCGAGATTACCTTTCCAGTGTAAGATTATTCTGTAAGGAAGCCCCTGAAGTTTTGTCTAGATTAAAAGACTCTTTAGAATGGGACCTGTAGAATATCCTATTGAAGTTTGTATTCTCCATCTTTGTAAGTTTTACCTTGAAGAATTCTTTTTGTTTTTTACCCTAAAGTTTCTGATACTCCCTTTTACGTAACTGTTTCTTAGTAAACAATAAGAAATTTAGTTGTTTCCCACTATCAGTTGGCTGTAGAAGGATATATTTTGCAGTTGGTGATTCTCAGTCCCAAAACAATAGGCATGATTTCTTTTAAAACTATAGCTTTTTACTTTTTTTTCTTTATATCTCTCATTTAATCTGCTTCTCTGGACTAGATTGACGTCTTTTTATCTATTGTCATATTAGACTTTTTTCTCTATTTATTTTCTTCTCTTGATTCTCTGCATTTTATGTGAGCTTACATTGTTTGATTTGAACTAAAAGTAAAATGCTTTGAACAGAGAATTTCATCCCATTTGAGGTTTATTTACTGTCTGGAGCTCTATTTACCCTGAGCACATGAAAATTATTTCCATGTGAATCTTCATGTAGCATTTGAATTTGGAGCTAAGCTTGACCAACTGCTAGGTAACAACTTTTGACAAAAAAATTATTCATATTTCATTTTTTAGAGCCACAAAAATAATTTACTCTCCTCCAGTAAATATCTTCCTGGAGATTGTGCAGATTTGGCTTTTCACTTTTGACACTTCATTATGTCTTTTTTTTTTTTTTTTCTATCTTTGACAGATTTCTTCTGCCCTGTCTTCATTTCAAATTCATTGCAGTGACTGAACGTTCATTTGAAAAATTAACTTAAAATTACCATATGTCCTCTCTGAACTGAACTGAGTTCTGCTCTTCACTGCTTCCAAATTTCTACAAGAATCTGTTTCTCTAAATAGTTAGCACTTTTATGTGTTGGATAGGAATTCCAAAAGCCCAGTTCTATGACAATTTTGTATTTGAAGTATGACTAAATGAAATAACATAGTTCTTTTTCAGCTTTTAACTTAGTGTTACAAAATTAAAATACAATGGACTTCATAACTGTTGGAATTTTGTGGGTGATTGAGCTGAATATGTGCACTTTTAGTTTAGTAGACAGTAGGAAATGGACATAGAGACAAAACTACCATGTATATCTTCTTTTCTATTTTCATTTTTTCTTACTGTACATCCCACAGCAGTACTCCATTCAAAGTTTGGGCTCAAACAATAGTAGTAGTCTTTCAAAATGTTACCACTGTATTTTAATTTCAAAATGCCCCCTGTATTTTAGAAGTTAACTGCCTTACTTTCTCCAGTAATTGATTTCTAGCTAAACTATTGTTAGGCTTAAAAAAAAATAAAATTTCATTTTCTTTCTTATCTTAGATTATTGTTAGGGATGTATTATTCTTATTCTTCTTTTCCATAATACTTTTCAGATATGTGTTCTTACAGAAACTTAGCAATCACACTTCAGTTCATGATCAGTCCATAATCAGTCTGTGATGTGTTGTGTGTGGTGAGAATGTCACTGACTAAAGAACTTTGCTGTTACTGGCAGTGTCTGAAGAGAGATCATTTTTGTATCACTCTGTGCAGTGTCCAGGTTGTTGGACATGTGTATATGGGCATTCCAAAAAGACAGCACTAAGAGTCTCAGCATAAGGAAAAATGTTTCTGCTTCTCACTAAGGAATCTGACTACTCAGATGTGAAGTAACTCCCCATGCATTTTGCACTATTTTTCAGTTCCATCCAGGGTATAGAAAGGTTCCTCAGATGCCAAGTCCATATGAGCTGATCCTGGGCATCATTTTTTGAAAACTTAAGAATTCCCAATTTGCAATGATGTTTCTGGACTTTGTCTCCTTGACTTCCTTGGAGTCCTTTTGCTTGTAAATGTATCCATGCTGCAAATGCTGTATTACAGAAATTTCAGTTTATGGTGACAATCCTGTGCTTCCTGTTGTTTTGGTCTCATAGTTTTGATCAGTCAGCCAACTAACGTGGAAGACGTGTTTGTGAAAAAATACACCAGAAGCAGCTCAGATATTCTTCATGTAAATGAGGTAGTGACTGAGATATAGAATGTGTGTGACTGTAAAAGGCAACGTTCTTGTAGCTGAGATTAAATTCAGAGATTTTTGGACACTGTTGCATGTTTCAGCAGAAGCCTGCAGAAGGCATGGGGAACAGTTGGATAGTGAGTATTCATTCACTGAGGCAAAAGCAGGTCTAAACAACCATTGCTTTGATGACGCCACAGGCAATGATGTATCAACTAGACCATCTAACTTTTCTATAGGTAGGAACATTTTTTAAATCAACTGGTGTAGCCTTTGATTTTGGGAAGTGTTGAAAACATCCTTCACTGAAGAAGTAATTTCTGCTTCATTTTTTTTTCTGAACAGCTCACAAATCAGTGCAAGGCACATTCACACTCAATGTGAAAAGTCATAGTTCTCCATTTTATGGCAGGGATTTTCATGGACAGACAAGGAAAGTCAGCCTACCTCATCCTTTCTAAAAGATTAATTGCTAGTTCAAAGAAGAAGCATTTTAAAATGTACCTTAATGTAATTTCCTTTGTATTAGTAAAATATTAAGGAAATGTATGGATATGCAGAATTAGGGTCTCTTCCATTGGGAAAGATGTGGTCTTGTGGGACACCTTGCCTTCATGAGGTAAAGCACTGGAGGAGAGACAGTGCCAATGAGCTTGCTTTTTCTTTGCTTTGCTCTTCCAATAGGAAGAGCAAAGTTGGGAGACAAGCAGCCCTATCTATGTGCCAAAACAGTAGATTGTTTAAACTGGCTCTCCTTGAGTCTGTGCTTGTATTTGTTTTTCTAAAGTCTGTGAGATTAGAAACAAGCATTTAAAAAAAAACCCCATGCAGGTGAGTCTGGTAATGGTGCTTCACAAGGCTAAGGTTGATACTGGGGTCCTTTTCTTGTGAGGTGCATTTGCTGACCCATATGGCAAGACACAATTCTAGAACAGAGGGGTACTTTGCACATTTGGTTGCACCTCTCATGCCCTCTTATTAAACAATCATTTACTGTTTATTATGATGGAAAACAATAACGTTTAAAAAAACATAAGTAGCTCAGAGTAAATAGCTGCTTTGCAGGCAGACACTTCCTGAGTTCCCTGGGGTTTCTATCAGCAAACTGTAGTAATGATGCTGATTTGCACAGAGCTATTGTTTCAGCTGTAAATACCTGAATTGATTACCCAGGAGCCCTGGTCTCAGTGTAGCATTGTTTTCCTTTGTTCTTCATTGTGTTAGGTATCCTGCATCGCAGGGGGCCTGTAACCAAGGCAGAGTCACCTTGGGACTCCAAGTATGGTAATCTAAATGAATTCTTTGTTACTGTAAATTACAAACAGAGCAACAGCAGCCTGCTGCCACTTTTATAAATATGTATGGTTTACCTGCCAATGAAATTATGGTGAGAGATAGATCAAAGTGAATTAGTACTTGTCAAGCAAATTTGATTAGTCATTTTGGACTTTAATTTTATTCCTTTTTCTCTGATTTGTGACACAGTAACAAAATTAATGGTTTTGCTCTCCTTATAGGCAAAGCTGTTGATCACACTAAAAGTTGGTTTCAGAAAATGCAGCATTGGCAAGTGATTGTTCTGTACAGACCATCTTGATGCCACATCTGGTGCATATGTAGTTCCCATAGTGGTGGCATGTGCTTGTACATGGTGAGGTGTGAGCTCTGTCTTGTGTGCTTCTGCACAGTGCTGGCTGTGCAACAGAAAACCTCTCCTCTCTTCTAGTTCTTGCAGTAGGACTGCTTTCCTCACCCACCTCTTCTCTCTTTTTCCTCGTACAATGGAAATTTCTTGTTGAGCCTCGCTTTAAAGTGGCTGAAATATTCCAGGAAGCCACCAACCAACCAACCAACCTTCCTTCCGCCGCTTCCGCCACTTCCTTCCTTCCGCCACTTCCTTCCTTCCGCCACTTCCTTCCTTCCGCCACTTCCTTCCTTCCGCCACTTCCTTCCTTCCGCCACTTCCTTCCTTCCGCCACTTCCTTCCTTCCGCCACTTCCTTCCTTCCGCCACTTCCTTTTTCTGGTTTCAGCCTGTAATTATCACTTAGCAAACAAGACCTCTTTATAGCAGGTGGTGTCTCTTCACCTTAAAATGTCTCAGACAATAAATGATCTACCAGACGAAGCAATTATTTTCTACTGTTTTCACATGCCTAGAAAATAACTGAGAACAGGCACTTGAAATATTCCTATGAAGATCAGAGATGAGAATAAAGAAAACCTACCTACATTTGGTAGGGAGAGCCAGGTTTCACAAACAGCTTTTATACTGTGCTGACCCAGATGTGCAGATAGAGCTTAAAGATAGGTGTTAGCCAAGGGGGACTTCTTCCAGAAGAAGCAATGCAAGACAGACATGAGAAATCAGAGGAACTGGGACAAAATAGCAGGAGTTTTCAGTTGTTTTTTCCCTTTTCTTGGTATACTCTGAGGCTAGAATTCATTTATCTTACAGTTGAAAAAATGAAAAAAGGAAACATTTTCATTACTCTTTGTTGCTGGTATTGTTTTGCCAAAGCATCTGAACAGTCCTATACAAGCTTCCTAAAACCAACAATCCCTTGAAATTAATTTTAATAAAACATGAATGATTCTGTGATCGGTACATTACTCAACCCTGCAGCAATAAATTAAGGATACACACCTCAAGGGGAAATCCTGCCCTAAACAATCACATTCCCACAGAGTAGAAGTCTGAGATAATGGAACATTGAAACTGTGAGAAATTAGATCCTGATTCCACAAGCATATGTTAGCAACAATACTGCAAGTAGTCTCCAGTGGCTTTAACTGGCTAACTGCTTATCTCTGCTATAGGAAGAGTCACAGTCATGCCCTTAGTAGATACTTTTCCAGATGCAGTCTCTACTGAATTATTGGCTTTTTTCAATGAAAATACTCATACCATTTCCATGGACAAGTGAGGCAAGTCAGTTTGCCTCATTGTCTTTTAAAAGATGAACTGTAACCATCCCAAATCACAGGTCCCAAGTTTGTAGTCTAGATGTGAAAGGCTTTTGTGCTTGCTTTTACTTTTGCAAAGTAAACAATGGTAAGAGTTAGTAGGTAAGAGGATGCTGTATTTTGTTACACTGTGTTTGGTTTTCTCAAACACTTTGTGGTAGTTGATGCAAACCAAATTACCAGATGAGCATTTAGTGCATCCATTTTATAGGCTAAAAAATTGTGTAACAGTAGCCAGAACCAACACATAAAAAGCTATGGGCTTGCAAGGGGATGCTGTAGTAAGCAGCTTGTGTTTGATAACTGCTGAGCCCTTGGGGATCGTGTTTACTCTCCAGGGACTTAGATATCCTCACAGACTTTATCAGTGAGATTATTTGCTGAGTTAACAAAATGCTAATCTTCAGGCATTTCTACTAGTCTAGGGAATTTCTCCAGCTAACACAGGGAATCGCAGAGTAGGGACAAGAGTTTTCTCCACACTGCTGTTTCTCCTGGCGAGCAGACTCAGGAACTCCTCCTGCCGTGGTGCGGTGTGGGGCTCCCGCAGCGGTGTGCTGGCAGGCTGCTGCAGGGCAGCTCCTGCACGCAGCAGATGGCAAGGAGATCCAGCCCAAGCTCTGGGCGAACTTCAGAATGCTCAATTTTGTCATCCTGCTTTAGTTTAGTACTTAGCTCCTCAAGAGAAATATCATCTGTGCCTCTGCCTTTGATTTTATCTACAGCAGCAGTGTAACTTCCTGACTGAGGCATCTGGTTATTTCAAAACAACAAATAACAAGTGTTATTAACATAGAAGTTGTGCTGTTGTTTTCTTATACGCCTCTTGTGGCCAAGCAAGGACTAACATGAATTTAAAAAGAAAAAATAATAAAAATCTAAGGGTGTTTAGTCCATCTGGACGCATAAAAGTACTGTCTACAGCTAAATATCATGCAGCAGGAACAAAGAATGGAAAACATGTAACCCAAAATAACTCATTAAACGAAACTAGGTTTACTTCAGATATATTTTCTGTAGCTGAATTACCTTTGTCAGGCTTTGACCAGGATGATCACAAGACTAATTCATCAATGCCTTTTATTCCAGTAGTATCAACAATTACTTGCTTTTCAAAAGGTTTTGATAATTGTTACAGGCTTAAATACATATTTAGAGTCAAACTGGTTGTGTAGAAACAGGTTTTTTAGGATTTCAATTCAAGAAACATATATGGGATAAATTACGGTGTTTGGATATCATCCAACTGCTGTATCCTAGACAGTAATGTTTGGTCCAGATTCTTATACTTTTGCCAAGCTCCACTGATAAGGTAAGGATTATTTTGGCCTGTGGAGACTATATGAACTAAAATTAGGTTTTGTATGAGAAAACAAAAAACATTACTATACCAGTTGAAAAATTACTTTGGTGTTGGAAAGGGAATTTTAGTACACTTAAAAAATATATGGTTATTGAATTACATTGAGAAGAAAAACACCTTTTTAAAAGAGAAACAAGAGAAATTATTTCTGTTGTTTATACTCTTTCAAAGAACCACATATCATGTTGAAATGGAGGTCAGGGAATTTGCTGTCCTACCAGGAAGGAAAACAGCATTCTGAGAAGAAGTCTCAAGTGACAGTAGCATATCAGCTGTTCATCAGTGAGTGTGCCAGGTTAGGCTTGGCTGCCTACCCCATTATCCTGCTTGTTCCTGTGTCTGCTGCTTCAGTGGAGCTGGCTTCTCTGGTGGCCCACAGCTGAAGAGTTTTAAATGGCAGCACAAGGTCAGGGAAGTTCTCTTGGACATGACTTTTTACTAATTAGTATCTAAAAATATTCCAACCTGTCAGGATTGCAGGTGGACAGATGCTATTCCAGTAACCATGGTGGATGAGACTGAGACAAGTTTTCAGGATAGATTAGCAGATGGCAAAGGAAACAATTGTTTTTTTAAGCTTAATGAACCCAGAAGCCTCTTTGCTCAGAAGTGTGTGAGTTTGTTGGGTTTTTTTGAGATAGCTGGTAGCAGAGTGATGTTGTGTTTTGTTACAAGTTGGGGAGTTGAAGCTGCATGTGAGGCTTTAGGCTGATGGGATCTCTGCTTGACACAGAGGTTGGGTGCAAAATACTGCCAAGCTGCTACAGCTGCACTTGGCACACGCAGCATCCTCTGCAGGTATAGGCCAGTTATACCATGGCAGAATGACAAATGAGGAAGTCATTATGTCTGGGTTTATGAGGGCTTTCTGAATTAGTTACAAGTTGAGGATTGTGTGCCATAATTGTTTCTTTCATTAACCAGGAGCATCATTTTAATGCTTGCTGCCAGTTTTGTACCTTTTTAGGATTGCCTTTTTCTCAGTTATTATTTTGTATATGGGAGACACTTGTGAAGAAATAGAAGTCATCCTACCCATTCAGAAATTTTCCAATAATGCTATAGTCAGTAAGCATTGAGATGTCTGCATTTTCCTGACCTTGCAGGTGGCAGAAGGCTGCTGTGATACCAGATGTTAGGCTAAAATAAGAAATAGAAAGAGACGTTATTGGGACACAAATTGCATGGTTTTTACTGCTAGAATTTAATTCAAAAATGTACTATATAGCTTGTCTCTGAGACTCCAGAGTGTTTATTAGAATATTAAATTTTATATTTAAGATTTTCAGGCTTAAAACTGTTCTATTGTACATGTACTAATGATCGTGTTTGTGCTCTAAATCTGAAGGATTGAGAACTTTATCTAAGAGTATAAACTAACAATCCTGGAACTTAAACAACATCACCTGATTCTTCATTAACAGGTGATGTTCTGGTCACTTTTTGCCAATTAAGTAGATGCTGAAGGGACATACTTTTCCCTTCAGTTCCCATTGTGCTTTTGAATCCTCACAAGTTGCTTCAAATAGAAATAATGAGAAAGCTGCAAATAAGGGTTGATGATGTTAATTTTTAGGAGAAGGCGGCCCACACTCTGAATTTCAAAAATATAAATTATATTTGCTAAATATTCCTTTTTCATATTGATTGCTAGAAAATTGAAATTACAAAAAAAAGTACCAACATTTGTGTTTATTTATAACTTGTGTTTTTCTCCAGCAAATCACAAGCATGCTTACACAAAATGTAATTTTGTGCCTTCTTTGCTGCAGTGGAACCATACTCCCGTGCAGTGGAATTAATATAGTTAGTTCAGTACAACAGTGCCAATGCTTATTTCTTTGGAAATCCTTTCCTTCAGATACATTGCTGAAGAGTTAGGAGAACTGCATTAAAAGTATGTTGCTAAGTAAATCCAGATATATGACCAGTGGTAATGTCATACTGTTCCTAAAATGTCACACTGTTCCTAAAATTTTAATGTGTGTAGAGAAATCTGTGTAATTCTCCATCTTTGCTAGACCAAAAGAACAGCAAAGACACATTATAGAATGAAGCCTGAATATTTCCTGAGATCTGAGAAGATCTGAGAAGTTTGAGATTTTTAATGCATATCAACCTATGTACTTTACTGATTTTTCTGACTTATGTGGAGTAACTGCAAAGTTAGTTGGTTTTGTTTCTATACTTTGAGGCCACTTTGTCTAAATTTCTAAATAGTATTTGCTTTCCTCTCTATTATTATTGTTAATTTCTTGCTGTGCTAATGGCCAAATTATTCTGTAAAAAACGTGTTTTCCTCTTCTGTGGCTGCATATACAAACAGAGTATGTGTGTTTTTGTGAGCAAGTGCATGTGCATTTGCACATTTGTGCAGGTGTATGGGTGTATAGCATATGCAAGTAGATGTATAAATACTTGCATTTACATATGCATATTTATACATGTGCTTATGAATGAAATTCTTTAATAAGGAGCTAAAAATATAAACTGGTTAGATTTGTTTATCTTTGATTTTGTTTTGTTTTTTAAATACATACCAATGATGATTCACATTCTTTTACTGGCATATTTATTTCAAATCTGAACTAATTGGCAGATTACTTTGGTTTTTAAGGCTATTAGCAGTTGCTTTGCCTTTCACAATAGGAAGGTTAAGGCTGTGTAAAAGAATGCAACAAATATGATACGTGATCAAAGGTAACAGCAGCCCAGAGTAGATGAGGTGTCCATGGAACACTAAAAGATTAAAGGAGGGTAAAAGGCTAAGGAAGACCAGCTGGCTCTGTAACATATTACTGTTCAGAGTGCATTACTGCTAAATTGAAAAACGGGTTCAAGCTGCAGGTTTCCAGGACACTGCAGAGTGGAATGCATACCAAATGTGGTTACTTCAGCCTGGGTAAAGAGTAAGGGAACATGAACTGCTGAATGTTATTGGAATTGTGAGCAGCTGTTTGCTCTTTCTCTTGGGCATAGGTTAAGGATAGGGACAAAGCACAAAAATCAAGAGAGAGGAAATGGATAAACCCAGACAGACTTTGGAGGCACTGTAATCCCTTATCAATTGTAAAGTAGGAATGATGTATCTCCTTTTCTTTCTTGAAAATTATTTATTTTATATGCATGCTATCAGAATAAACCTACACAACATGAGCAGGGACTTTCTGACATTTCTGACACCCACTGAGAAAGGGTGGTTCTCTTAGCTTGGAAGTACAGATCTGCTCCTTTAACCCCTCTCTTATCACAAATGTCTGTGTAACCTAAAGCCCATCTGTGGCCTACTGCCACAGGGTTATAAACAATGTCAGCAAGAGTTAGGGAAAAGATGATGCCAAGTGTCCAGTCTAGATCTGGGTAAGCTTGCATTCATGTTCTCTCTCTCAAACAGAGTTCCTCTGTGATCTTCAAAAACTTTCACTGTCTCATCTGAGCTGGAGGTCCCCATCAGCAGAATAGGAATGAGTCTGTTGTGCGTGGCCTACAGATTGTGAGAAGACATTTCTGATTAAAGTTAGGGCTACACAAAAGTGTGGTTTATGTTCTGTGGTATTTCTGTAATAGCATATCAGTAAACAGAATAGTTTAAAAACACCCAAAACAGCTGCCAATTGGAAATGACACGTAAAGGTCTCCTTCATAACTATGAAATGTTGGTCAGTGTAGCCACACACATAGCAAAAGCAAGAGATCATTCTCAAAATGGGATTTTTCCTTTATTTTTTTTTCCATATCCATTGAATGGAACTAAAAAAAGTTAATTTGAAATCAAATTAGCTAATTTTTTCACCATGCCAAAATAGCAGGCATTCATATGAGGAACGTGAATTCTTCCACAGCAGAAAGGCTGTGTATTCCCTGGTGGACACTTAGCACTTCTGTTCTCTAGGGGAATGTATTACTTACAGTGCAAGATATCAGTGAGTATGGCTTTTAAACTGTATTTTAAAACTATTCTTTCTGCTTTTTATTTTTGTGGTTTGTTGTAAATTGGCTTTCAGCTCTTCATGTGATTAGATCAAACTTTGCTGGGTACAGCCATCTTTATCTACTTTCTGGCACGACAATTTCAAAGTAATTTACCCAAAAAGCATCTTTAGTGCAAGCAGCAATGTGCAAAGAGCAGATTAAGTTTCATTATTTACCCCTCATATCAAGCAAGACGCAGGAGATATATAAAAATAAAACTTAAAAAAATACTTTTAAAAATAATTAATACTGCAGAAGAAAGAACAGTTTGTCTTCTGCTCTTTGAAAAAAATGAGATTGCATGTTAATGTAATTTTAATGTATTCATTGACCTCCAATGTATCTGTCAGAGACTAAAAAAAGTCTTGAAAGTTAAAGTTTCTTAACACTTTAAAATTAAACATAACATTTTTTAAATCACAGTAGTAAATATGAAACTATCCTTTAACAGATCACTAATTAGATTACTGGTACTACCTACTTAGCCTACAGACTTATCATATGATGTTCTTAGTGCCTCCCTTTAAACTCTTTAAAAATGCAGAGAAATTACAGCAGTCATCAATGAAATTTTAACCATTTACTGAAGTAGCAACTTACTAGGGTAAATAAAGTGGCATTAATATGAAAGGCTGATATTGCAACCTAAATGAAAACATAAAGGTCTCTATTATAGATTTTTTTCTTCAAGGATATTAGTGTATTATTATTACTTAAGCACTATAAAAAGCTGGTTTTATATTGGTCTGCGTTGCAAAGTATACATATCTTTTATAATTGCAGTTCTTATGGCTAAATATGTGTCACAGCCATGACAGTGTGGCACAACTGGCAGTGTGATATTCTGGATTGGATCCTGGAATGCAGGGCACTGCCCTGAACCAATGCATTGCTAGAGGAAGATATGGTTAGGGTAGAAAAAAGAAAAGCCAGTTGAGACTTCTCAGACTTTTCCTTTACCAGAGGTCTTTAGCATTTCTTTCAGTCTGTGTGGGCAGATCTCTTTTCTGGCATCATGATGTCTGATCTCGTCTTTGCCTCTTCTAAGATTGTTTTTATGCTGGTTTTTTCAGCCTGTACACACTGAATGATGGGAGATAGGTGGGAGTAAAGAGCAAGTGGCAATACATCCTGGTCCCTTTGCGCCTGGCTCTTTTAACACAAGTGAACTGTCTTTCAATAAATAAAGAAAAGCGGGGAAAGTGACTTATATTATTCTTTTCAGCAGCTGAAGCAGCTCCTAGTATTCCCTTGGGGCTTTCAAAAACACTGTTGTGATGTTGTCAACAAAGGAAAGATAGCACAGCAAACGGAATGCACTGCTCTTGTTCATCTGTATGTGGACTGATGCAGCACTGGAGTGGCAGCTGCTGCCTTTCCCCAGCAATGAGTTCTATGGCTGAGTGTAGGGTAGCCATGACAATCCCTTATCATCCCTTTTAAAAACAGCATAAATTTAAAAATAATATGGAGCTTTATTAATTATTAACACTAAATTGTAAGCACGATAGTGTCCAAGTGAGTCTGGGCTGGGAGAATAATGAGATTTCTGTTCCAGAAAATATTTTTTGTTTGATTTCCTGACACGTGGTCAAGCTGATCTGCTGTTTGAATTCTTGTCCAAACTTATGGTCACAAGCTAAGAAGTGGACTTAAGGCAGAAAGTGGTGGCAACCCAGAATGAGGACAAAGCTTTAAGTTGTGGAACAAAAAAAGATAGCAATACTTTGCTTTTGTACATTATGAGCTTCAGAAAAACACTAAGATGGTTACAATAAGAGGGAGAACAAATAATAAGACCTATTAAGCTTAGGGGTGCTAGCTCTCCCAAGTCTGTAAAGAGTGAATAACTCCCTTTGTGTGGCCTAGTATAAAACATACCTTTGTAATTACTCAACTGCAACTCTTCTTGGACATGAGAAATCTTGGTGTTTTGCTGTGACCCCTATCATACAACCAGGATATACTAAGAGTAATGGAAGGTCATCCCTGTAGATATCCCTCTGTGGTGGGTTAGACTTGGTGAAAAGCCACACTCCCACCCAGCTGCTTGCTTACTCCCTCTCTGCTGGAAAGGAAGAACTGGAGGAAGAAAGCTCATGGGTCAAGATAAAGACAGAAACATCCTTTACCAGTTACTGTAATGGGAAAAATTGACTTCAATTTGGAGAAGATTAACCTAGTTTGTTGCAAATTAAAATGAATATTTAATTAACAAAGGCAAGAATCTGTCACAATTCCTCTTCATAATGCTTGCTGCTCTTCAGATAAAGAGTATTTCCCTGTTGCTGCAGACAAACATTTTTCTCATTGTCACATGTTTATCTTACTCCTGAGATCTGGCAGAAAAGAGAAGGGCACACTTTCAGAAACAGTGGTTGGATTCATGTGGAGAATTAAAAACAAATGCAGATATGTATTGAAAGGCAGGATGAATGAGTTGAAGCTATTTAAAACAATAATGGGGAGAAGTGTTTTGGTATGGCAGGTGACAATTTAAGAAGCAAATTATTTTAACACTGCCCAAGTCTGCCCTTTCTTCTGGGTGGCTGTTGCATTCCCAGGATTATGCCAGTATTAGCACTGGCTGCTCTGGCTCCATTCATTTCCCAAGTAAAAACTACAGTGGCCATTCTGAGTGACTGCTTTCACAAGCAGAGGTAGTTCTGAGACATGTTGCATCCCTTCATGTTGGTATATGAGGACTGACCTTGGCAATTATTGTCATCTTCCAGATCTTTCTCACCTGTCATCCCTGCTGGAAGCAGGCTTAACACAAATACTGCTTCAACAGCTGCAGGTTGCTGAATGGCTCAGTAATGATCAGCAGCTTCACTGAGTGGCTCTTTCTCTGTCTTTCAGTGCTTGGTTACAGCTGTTCTATAGCTGCCACAGGACTACAGCTGTTGTGCAATGAAGTCATTGCCCCCTAGAATTTGAGAACTCAATTATAATGTAATACATGTGTACATATGTATATCCTTCCAAAAATTAAGGAGATAGATCAAATATTTGTGATAGTATGTGAATTATTGTAATTGTTCCCTATCTTAAAAAGAATACCCTGATATAATATGCTTCATAATTTATATAATCTACTATACAGATTATGTCTTCTTGTTTTCATCAAAAGACTATGAGAGTAGAAAAGTCAAGCACTCCAAAACTGGAAAATAAGAAATCTTAAAGGAGGTTGACCACATTTTTTCCCCTCAAAATTCTTTCAAAAATAATTTCAATTTTCAAAAAGTTTAAAGTAACTATTTTTCTTTTTATTAAAAGTGAAGGATCCAAAATATTTTATTAATGAATGCTGATGCAAAGCCTTGTGGCAGCAGGAAGTCTATTTTTCTAATATCCTTGCTGTTCTCTATTGTTTTAGCACTGTCATTCATGCAATTTTATATCACTAGGACAAGGGGCTATGGTCCATCGTGGAAGAATCCACGATGTGATTGTGAATGCTCTTCTGGAAAATAACAGTTGAGTGTGTTGTGGTAGCAAAACAGTTGTTTACAGTGAAAATCATGCCAATATATTTGGCATGTTTGATCTGGATGAAAGTCTTAGACTTCATTCTTGCTTAGTTGACATCTGGACTTTGGGTTCTATTTGAAGTAGGGTTTTTTGGCTAATTTTGTTATTTAACTTCTTAAATGGAAGGCATTAGTGAAGTTCTGTTGGGTTAATTTGTTAAGCAGAAGACCTGGTACCAGCCTTAATATTGAAATCTCCTGTTTTTTTAAAAAACTAAAAGCAAAGGTGTGTTAGTAGTTTTAGTGGCATTTATCTTAGAAAAATACAGAAAATTACTGGAAAAAAAAAAAAGGAAGTGCAAGAATGCTGTCTCTAGGGAAGAATAAATAAACCTCTATATTGCATGAACTCTTGCAATGGCATTTGGTGCTCATCTAGAAATAGAAAAGTCAGTGTAGGAGAAAAAACCAAACAGCTGTTTAGCTGCACAACATAATGATAGTGCTTTACGCTTTCTTTTTTTACATGCATTTTAAGAGTCATGGAGTTACTAATGCAAGCTGGGCACTTAATGCTTGCCTCAGTGAACTCACAGTGAATTTCAAACTGCCAAAAATGGAAATTGAGAATAATTGTAACTAAAAAAACCCCAATTTTTAAGATAACACTTCACCTTAAACTTGCATATGAACACAATATCACAATACATTGCAAGAAATTCTAGAAAGCTTTATCTAGTTTGTATGTATTTAATTTCAAATGCTTTAAAATATATTCAGATTTTTCTGAATCTAAATGTAGTTCACTCGTAGCAAGTCATCTGGGACAAGTGTGCAGGCTATTCCACCTCAATTAGAGCAGCTATGCATATCTACTGTCTTAGTGTGATTATTCTGAACAGATTAAGTCAGTAGTTTTCCCAACAAAGATTGCAAAATACTTCACCCAAGAGCATCACTCATTCTTTTTAATGGTTTCATACCCCTATACAGGTTTTGCTTGTTCAGTGTCTCACATCACTAAATCTTTCATCTGATTGACTTCTTCAATATTAGACATCTCAGATAAAGCTTTTCCATTTTGATTACTACCTACAATAGGCAGCATTTCACTATTTTAACTGCATTCACCCAAAATGTGCCTTGTCATAATAGGCCTGTGTTTAAAATCCTAGTCATCCCTGAATGACTTGTATCTCATAAATTGGTCTTAACACCTACCAACACCAATTTTATTGTTAGAAAATACATGAGCTAGATGTCAGTACAGATGAAGGAAGGACGACTTATATTCTGATGCCCTTTGTGGCAAACTGTTTAACACATAAATGAAAAGCATTTCAATGCTGTCAGGGATTGGATTCACAATCTTTAGACCAATAAACATTTTGAATTGTAAATCCTCCCCTGAAAAATAATTTCCTTTAAAATTTCTGGAGAGACACTCAAAAATGGAAATTAATTTCATTGTCATGTAACAGTAACAACCATGTTACATGTTAAAGTGTATTTCATGTCAATATTTGTGAAGCATATACAATAAAAGCATCCTTTCAAATGTATTTTTAATCCAGCTTTGTCACTGAAGTACTATCTCAGTGCAGGAAGTGAAACACCTGGTGGGTTGCATTTCCTATTGTGTCTTTAGGGCTCCTGTCAGTGTCTGAAATGTATATGTGTTTCTAAAATTCCATTAAAAGTATTTAGTTTGAACATGGCCTGATGCAGTTGTCTAATCCAAACAGACCTGAGCCCTTCAGTATGCTTGCAGATCTACTGTATTTTTCTATTCCATTTGGCCTGCTTACATTTTGCTTCCCTTGCTTGATTGGATGAGCTGATTTTTCTAGGGAGGTAGGTACTCCAGAACAGCTGACAGATAACTAACACCTAGAAACAGTTGCACTCTCATAGCACTTCTGGTGATTCTGTTGTAGCAACAGTGATTTTTGTCTCTCTAGTCAGCAAATGTGATTGGGATTGAATAGAAATAAATATTACCACATCTAAAACTGAAATTGTGAGCATGCTCTCTGGGAGAAACCTTGGTACTTCCTACTGTAAGAGAAAAGACCTTGCAACTGCCTTGTAACTTCTTTTTGACTCTTAATCTGTGTGACTCAATAGATGTCAGCAGGACAGCTTCCATACATGCAATGGGAATATTCCTTCTGTGGTATAGTGGTATGTAATCATACCGTGGGGTTACATGTCTAGATAGAGGCTGTAGGTCAGTGTGAGCATGCAGGAAAAAAAAATCTAGCAACATTTTCCTTTCTAAACTCTCTAAAGATTCTATATTACAGAGGATATAGTCCATTCAGAAACTGTAAAATAGTGCCACCAGGATTTCCTCTTAGGTAAGTGTTCAAAAGGGAATTGAATCACCAGAAAATATGCATGCTTTTCTTAGAATTTGCTGTGTTCACTTAATATGCAGCTTTTTGAATGGCACATTACAGGAAACTTTTGCCTTTGCTGCCTTCACTAAGGCAATGATTTCTCTCTCTATGGTCATACAGCATGTTGTAAGGAGCTTCCCTAGGAATGGTAAATCAGAATTAATACTTATATTGGTGGTAGGGCTGCTCACTCTCTTTACCATTCAGTTCAATAGGTATTCTTCCACTGATTTAATAAGAAAAAGATCAAGTCTTCATGATAAAGCAGGGAGTAAAATAACAGAATAAAAATAATAGGGAATAAAAATGTATTGTTGAATTGTGTGGTGAGATAGTGTGTTTTGGCAAATGAAAGGGAATTTTACAATGACCAATTTCCTTTCTGGAAAGCATATCTTATAAAAGCAAAGTTTCCTTGAGATAGACTTGAGGAATTCAATCTCTAGGCCTTATTTTCATCATACATGCTTTCTTATGTAGATGAACACAGCATCTGACTAGCAAGTAATTAAGTCTAGCCATTGGGGTGACAAGAAACTATTGTCAAACTCCTTTCAAGTGAAATGTTAGAATATTGATAAAATAACAAGATAAAGACAGAACCTTAGTTGGTTGTCTTTTGCTTTGGATCTGTGAGTTCAGTAGCTGCACACTTTGTCTCCTTTAGAGACATTAACTCCTCTAGAGTTTATTTTCTACTAACATGCTGAAGGAAATACAATTATTTAAGTTTTCCCTAAACCTTGCTGCTTTGTAGGCTATTCTGTAAAAGAAAAATGACACATCAGTACTTCATAAAGTTTATCTTGCCACAGAAAGCTGATTATCATTAGGAAGGCTTTCAGTAATGTCTCAAATGAAAGAAGCAAACCATGATACTGAAGTTTAATCTCTTTTGGAATTCTGCTGGGAAAAAAAAGCAACAAATGAATTTAAATATATATTTATGCAAGAGTTGGATCTTAGCTTTGATGACTTAGCAAATTATTACTTCGAACATATTTTTGGTTGAAAGATCTTTGGCTTTAAATGTGTGCAGTTAATATTATTTAAAATTTTGGATGTTGGTCTACATTTATGTGGAAGACTAAAATAGCATTTTCAGTGTACTAATTTCTTCTACATATATTTTTTAAAATCTATCATGACTATCTTATAGGAACAGAGTTCTTGATTCCTGCTGTCCTTTGCGTAAACCTTCACTCTGGTTGCTTTATGCAACTTGCTTTACAAACAATGCATTCAGGTAATATAGAACTGTAAGGTTTTGTCCATTTCACAGAGTCACAGGATAGTCTGGTTTGGAAGGGACCTCTGGAGATCATCCAGTCCAACTCCACTGCCAAGGCAGGCTCATCTAGAGCTGGTGGCACCATGCAGGAGAGTCTGGCACCATCCTCTGGGCACCCACCTTTGAGGTACTTGTATGTATTGATGAGGTCTGGGATCTCTCACTCTTCTCTAAACTAAACAGGCCTAGCTCCAGCAGTCTGTCCTAAGGACAGAGCTGCTCTAAATATGCTCTTCATCATATTTGTGGACTTCTAGTGGACCCTCCCTGGTAGCTCCTTCCCTTGCTTGTACTGAGGAGCCCAGAAGTGGACACAATGTATTACAAATGTGGCCTCACCAAGGCCAACTAGAAGGGCTCCCTCCAACTATCAGCTCCCTCAACCTGCTGGCCCCACTCTTCCTGATGCTCCCCAGGATCCCTTTACCCAGCTGGCCATGAGAGCACTGGTGGCTCATGGTCAGCTTGCCATCCACCAGTACCCCCAGGTCCTCCTCAGCAGAGCTGCTCCCTAGAAGGTCAGTCCCCAGCCTGGGCTGGTACTTGGTGTTGTTCCTCCCCAGGTGCAGGATCCTGCACTTTTCCTTGTTGAACCTCATTAGGTTTTTCTCTGTCCAACTCTCCAGCTTATCAAGGTCCCACTCAATGGCAGCACAGCCTTCAGGTGGATCAGCCATTCCCCCCAGGTTTGTATCAACAGCAAACTTGCTAAGGGTGATTCCTATCCCTTCATCCAGGTTGCTGACAAATTTAAGTTCAATAAGACTGGACCTAGTATTGGTCCCTGGGGAACCCCACTGACTGCAGGCCTCCAAATGAATTCTGCTCCACTCATCACAATCCTCTGAGCTCTGCCATTCAGCCAGTTCTTGATCCACCTCACTGTCCCTTCACTTAACCCACATTTCCTGTGATTACCTACAAGGCTGTTATGGAAGAAGGTGTCAAAAGCCTTTCTGAAGTCAAGGTAGATGACATCCATATAAAAGTTCCCATTTTTCTTTTCAGTCTTTTTCACAGCAATCTCACGAGCATAGCTTAGCAATTTCTGGAAATGACATTGTGGAAAGCAAGTTTCTTTGAAACAGGTTGGGCTTTTTTTTTTTAATAACACAGTTATGAGCTTTGCTTTCTTACAAGTTTGTGGGAAAAATCTGCTGGAAAAATCTGTAGTTCTGGTATGTGGCCAAATGTGCCTATGTCAGCCTTCAGCTTCACTTTGTTTCCCCTCTAGAGTTGCTTTTTTGTTTTTCCCTATATGATCTCTGTAGGAATCATATGTACTGGTGGTGCTTTCTCATGTTTCACACTGGATTTTATGAAGCTCCTGTCTCTTATAAGCACCATCCTGCATAAAGGACACAGAGGAACCAATGTGTTCTGCTGGTTGGGGGCCAGCAGCGAGCATTCAACCCACAGTCTCTGAAAGGACACAGCAGGGACAGGGATCTGTTTGTTGTGTCACTGTGGCACCTGTTGTACTGGGGCACTTTCCTACTTTAAAACTCACTGTAGAACACAGGAGCAGGTATTAGCATTATGCAGTTATTCTTATTGCTCACCCAAAAATTCAGTCACAAAGTGCTTAAGAACCAGACCAAGGGAAAGAGAGGGCAGATCTGCAAATACTCAAAAGATAATTGGCCCTTATGTGCCATTAGTGGAAGAACTGACAACAGTTCATTCATGAGAGAAGCAGTTCATTTCGGAGAACAGAGTTTTGATTTTGGTTTGTGACTATGGAATGGCTTTTAAGACAGAGGTTCCATCCCAAAAGTGGTATCAATGGAAAGAATGCAAAAGTAGTGGAATGGTGGAAGAGGCAGGTGGAGAATTGTGTGCCTGACTTCAGAACACATATGTACACATATGTGGAAATTAGTGATCTCTTACTATGCATATTTATAAACTTTTGAAGAATTGGGGTATAGATGGAATCTGGACCACTGCAGCTTGACTATTACTTGACTATTGGTACCTGTTGGAGCATAGATTTTTTTTTTTTTTTCTATATAGGGGGCATAATGAGATGAGTAGTTGGGGTGGGTTTACACACCAGAATTCACCTGTTCAGCAGTTATCATATACTTGAGTTCTGTATAGATGTGCTACATCAGTTAATATTAAACCATAGCAATTCCTGTACAGTTAAATCATATTAATTGATTCTAGTAGGACTATTATGGTACATATGAAGAACTCTGCCCAAACATGTAAAATAGCAGATATTTTATGATTTCTTAGGTAGCAAGTAATGCCAGTTATTTTTAGAGCAGAATATTTTTGCTTGGTTGCATTTTAAATTTAAAAATAAAATTGTAGTTTTAACTGTGGGAATGTAATAATGTATTATAATCTTTTATTCAGCAGAAAATATGGACAGGGAAGTATTATGGCATGTCCTGAACACCAAGGGAAAAACATATCTGAGATCATATATGCTAATTCAATTGAATCCTGTACACCCTCTTTTTGTCTAGTTTTTGAGAAGTTTGATTACCTGATACTAATTCAAGCTAAAATATGATTGGGGTAACAAAACATTCTAAGAACATAAGTTTCATTCAGGTGCATGCCAATACCTGCATTTCATGTAATGTTATTTTCCAGAAATGAGTAGTGAAGGATGCTTGAAAGAAAGCTGCAAAACCCCATGAAACACTACACATTCTGTAATATTGGACCACAGGGAGAAATTTCTTTCTGACCTATAATTTTCATCCTCCTGAATGCAACTGCAGATACTGCTCTTACTCATCTAAAGTGTCATTGCAGTACCTCCTAGGGACAAGTACAGCACTGTGAAAACATTCACCTAGGGCTTCAACAGTTAATGACTGTTGTCTGAAAGAGGAGGGGAAATGGGCATTTATCTCTTTGCCTAGAGCAGCAAGTAACCCTACCTCTAGGATGGGTGCTGTGAGTGCCACTGTAGAGGAGGATTAGTGCCAGCACATTATTTTTCTGTGTGCAACAGCTGTGAGTAAAATCTCCTCCTAAAATCTGACTGAGAGCTAACAAAAATAAAACTAAAACATCTGTGCCAGCTGTGCACAGCTGTGTCTGCCTCTGTGGATATATCTGCAGATATATCTACATTCACTGCCATAACTGTCCATTTTCTTGTGCCTTATCGATTCATAGGAGTCAACAAGAGAATTAAAATTTGGGGAATCATTTAATTTAATAATTGTATTTAATCTTTCCTGATTCCAGTGATTCTTCTTCCTTTCCCAGTTTTCCATGCTTTTTTTTTAGCCAAATACTTTCAGGTAACCTAGTCAGTAAATAAGTGAAAGTGTTGATAGGAGCAAAGAAGCTGTCCTATCACTCCTGCACTCCTCCTTCCATTCGTCACAGTATTACTCAGAAATTACTTCTACTGAACCACCTTCAGTCAAACAGCT
This sequence comes from Agelaius phoeniceus, assembly GCF_051311805.1. NCBI lineage: Eukaryota > Metazoa > Chordata > Aves > Passeriformes > Icteridae > Agelaius > Agelaius phoeniceus. Next base: position 79,203,180 of record NC_135267.1, read on the forward strand.
GAGAGTACTTGATAAGAACTTTGAATATTCTCATTTTCTGTTCTTTTGGACCTGGTTATATGTTTCCTGTTGATATCCATGCACCCAGTGATCTTTCAATCAGATGTAAATCTGGAACAGGACACCTGGTCTGAAGTCCCTATTACTTGTACTGCTTTCAAACCCCAGCTTTGAATTGTTTACCTTTGCTACTTTATCACCACTTCTGTAGTATTGAAATTCCCTCTACAGTAGTATAAGCCAGAGTTATGACCATCATAACAAACTTTGAACAGGTGTCCTATTTTAAAAAATTCCACCATTTTTTCCTGCCCAGTCACATATGATATGCACATCTATTTTTTGTTGTTTCCTGATAGTATGCAGTAATACCTTATTAATATCCACCTTAGTTCTCCACATTAATCCTCCCACAAGTCATATTAGTGTATGGATATCTGTATCGTTTGTACTACCCTTTTTTCCTACACTTGTGGCAGATTCTGAATCATAGGGAAAGGAAAACCAAAAATTAACACTTGAAGAAGCCTCAGGAGTATGGAAAGATGTCCTCAGTGTTTTCCTTAAGCACTGATACAAGCATAAACAGCAGATTTTATTTGCTAATAATTCCTTTGGTCTCTGTTAGATAAATAGTTCAGTAGGAACTTCCTCACTTAGCCTAGGACTATTCATGAAAGAACTAGCACATGTCTGCTGTGGATGTTCTCCTTGATTCCCTGTGAGTCGTTTCTAATTAAGAAAATTCATATAGGCTGGCCATGAATAAGTTCTAATGAAGAACTGAGGCGCTTCCAGTCATGAGAGGAGAGCTTCTAAGTAAGAATGGTGCTGAGGAACACCCCCACCCCACCGTTAACTAATTGTAAATATCAGCTTTATTACTAGTGGGATAATATAATGTGTTTTATACAATAAAACATGGATTTTGACTGCCTTCTAAAGTCCACTGTCTAGAAAGCCTAGATGAATAAACTAGGTGCTATACACAGAGGGATTGTGAGACTAATTTGTTAACTCTGTGTTGATAAAGATCCTTTTTATGGTTTGCTTTGTGGTCTTCTTAGCAACACAACAGTATTGGTAAATCCATTAACTTAGGGCTCCAGGAGCAGTCACACAGAATTGGTGTGCCCTACTGGGGATGGACTGTGTTAATAAACAGTCTCTGTGCTGAGACAGAATTTGTCCATTCCCACTCTTTGAGAAAGCCCAAAGAATACCTTCAATTTCTTTTTGCATTTATGCTAATATACACCTGGATTGCAGGTTAATATGAAGAAAAGGTGAAAAGGAGTTGTATTTAGGTTAGTGAAATAAAGAGTAATTTTATAGCAAGGGTGACTTGAAATATGCAATATGTGAATTGTGCTGACTCCTGATTTTTGTTGCCCACTATAATTACCCTGGAGAAAAAGTTGTTAAGGGAATCATATAGAGAAGTCATGCATGCAAGAATGCACTTCAGTCATGCACTTCTCTGTTCACTCATAATACAGATTGCATCTTTCTATTAGCTCAAATAAGTAACTCCTTTTAGCAAAGTTGAAAGTATTTGCATTGCTAGAAAGTGGAGCTTTCAGTCAGTCATTTAATCATGTCAATATTTTTATTAAACTTTACAAGTAAAGAGAAAATTAAATCATTTTTGATTACATATTCAATGTTATACACATCTTTGATAATGCCCTCAAAACATCATAGTTTAATATCATTAAAAAATATTTTCTCTTCCCCATTTATATTTTAGTATCAAATGTTACAGACACAGATTCTTCTGCGTTTGAAAAAATTCTTGAAAAGTTGCCAAAGTCTGAGTAAACACAGAATCAAAATATGCTGATTTCAAACTTAATCCAAACAAAATTTAAAGCTGAAAGAATTAGGTAAACTTCTGCTATTGTCACTTCTTCCTATTAATATTCCTCATGTATTTGGTTAATTCTCTTTATCCTTGCAAAAACTTCATGGTCAAATTTAGTAGGAGTTACAGGGTTTGTGTGTTTATTGTATCAGACCAGCTCTGGTTCCTTCCATATATTCAGTCCTATTTGAAATGTAGCTGCAAAGTACCATGTGTTAGTAAAATTTATTTAGTGTTCTTAGTTAGATTGGAGAAAATTGTTGAGATAAGTTTTGAAAAAATAATTCCAGTGCTTCTTTAGTTGTTAAAGTTTTCACTTCCAGTTAATGTTCTAAACTGTTAATGGTATACAAAATATTTTGTCCATATAATGAAGACCTCTGGATGACAAAAGAACAAAAGATAGATGATAGAACAGAATCTTCTAGCTCAATCAAAACATCTTCTAGCTCAATTTCTATATAAGTAATCATCTACTATTTGCCTCCAAATTGCATCGCTATACATGTTCCAAGTTCATGTGAAAAAGAGGCATATTTCATAAAATGATTGAAATAATATTGAAAATTATTAAGTAGGAATTAAATTATTAATTATAAGTGGGATCTCTTCATAGACAGCTTTGTATCATTTCGTGTCTTTTTTTTAAAGGCAACTTTTCAGGAGTCAAAATTTCAGATTTCTGGAACGTAATTTCAAGGTCAAGTAATATACAAAAATTTTTGCACCCTACTGGTGTAGAAATTTTTTTTTGTTTATAATCTTTCAGTTTTGCTGAATTAACTGTTTTCCTTAATACTAGATGCATTAGTTCATTTTATGTCTCCCGGCAACCAGTTTATTTACTTCCACTATTACAGGGAGAACTGGAATAGAGAGAACTAGTTTGATGCTCAAATTACTTGAGAATGCCAAAGAAGTTGTTTAACTTGAGGTAAGCACAGGGGACTTTTAGCATATTATCATTAGAAAGGGAAAAATAGAGTAAAACCTGTGTGAGTCTGCAGGGAGATGAGAACTCAAAAGCTTAAGACTTCATTTGATTAAGAAAAGTCAGAATGAAGACTGTCATGGAAATGTAGAAGTAGATAGACCTCAGGAGGCCACTTAATCAAACCTGTCATCCATGGCAGGATCAAATATGCTGAAATTAATCCAGACTGATACTTGTCTAGCTTGTTCCTAAAAACCTCTGAGGATGGAGATGCTGTCTCTTCCAAGCAGTCAGTTCCATGGAATGTCTGTTCTTTACTACAAGAAAGGATGTCTTGTGTCTTCTGCTCTGGTAGGCAAGCTGATGTTTTTAAGTTTTCCTGTCTGTGGACATTAAGAGCAGATGGTCACTGTGTTCTTCTGTCTGTTTGCTGATTGGAAACCCTCCATTCTATCCCCTTTATCTCTTTGCTAATTTGCACAATGTTAATCCCTTCAGTCTCTCCATATAACTCATGTTTACCAAAAGACTTAATGCTCTGTTGTTTTCTTTTGAAAAAGCTCATTTAGCCATATTTTCCTTAAACTGGGGTGCTCAAAACTAGGCAGAGTATTTTTCAGCAGTGGATAGAGCCCAACAATTGCCCTTACATATGTCATATACATGTCATGTTGAAATATGTCTGAACTTGTTCTCTTGTCCTACATAATGGGTAGTTATTTAAGGAGGTACTCAATTTTATTTTTTTTCTATTTATGCCTTAGTGTAGCCTAATAACTTATTCTGCTTTTTTTTTCATTTGTTTCTTTCAAGTTGCTCATTTTCCTTTGTCTGGTTCATTTGGAGGCTATCCCTTCAAGTCTGATCCTTTGTTATCTTTCCAAGACTAGTGCTAGAGTTAAAAGGTGTGTTCTCTGGTGAGTCCTACAGGACATTGTAAACTTTGGATAGATGAAGATTCAAGGCCTAATAATGATAATTGCTCTGAGAAGCATGATTAAATGATAAAATGATATGTGCATATCATCAGAGAAATTTTGTGTGAACATGTTTCCCCATGTTGCTTGTGCAAACGTTGTTGAGGATACTGTCGAGAAAAGGCCTAATTTCTAAGGTACCCAGCCTAAATTTGAATTGAACAGGCAATATTCTCTGGTAGTCAGTTTGTACTTAAGTCAATTTTTAAAGTGCATGACATACTAGACAAGTAACATGGCTAAGCAGGATGTGACTTCAGGGCTAAATAAGAAACAAAACACAAAAAAAATTACCATTAATTTAATTTTAAGGAATGAAGATAAACCACAGGAGTAAGAGTTGAAAGAATGAGTATTGAGCTTCCATCCTAAATGAGACTAAGGAAGCACTGTTCTGGGTTGTTTAGATAGCTTGCTGGCTTCCTCTGGTTCTGGCTGTATCCTAGTATTCTGTGTTTACTGTTGTATCCTTGGAGATTCATGTCATTGATAAGCTCATAGAGGATGGTGAGCTTCTTTCTTTGCCTGACTGCAAGAAAAACTTTTTATTTATAAATAAATATATATAAGAATATATAAAGGAAACATGAGGTTTTTATAATGACAGCCTGTAAATGACATTCACCAAAAGATTACTTACCCATCAGTGGTAGTTAGAATAAAATGTTGTGAAAAACCAAACCACCTGAAGCAAGAGTAAAGATCACCAAAGTGATGTCATGGTCACCATACAGTTTCCCTATCTATGCCCATATAAACCTTTAGGACTATACCTATGAATCAGCTGAGTTTTCTGTCTTCTTATTCAGAAAATAAGAGCTAGAGTATGAGGGAAATTTTGTTTAAGTAATATGCCAAATAATTAGTTTGAGAATCCTTCTCCAACCACTGCAGCAGTACATATATGTTCAAACTGGTAATATTTTTTGTAAAAGTAGGTCTTGGTCTTACTGCCACAGTACTTAATCTTATGCCTTCTGAAAAAATGCCTTTCTTCTTGACACTGGGACAGGAAAGAGGAATGCCAGCTAATACAGTCTGTCATTAGCACTTACCTTCTGTCCTTGAAGACTCTGAGAAATTTATCATAGATATTTTATACTATTATGATTTAAAAAGATAATGCAAGTTTTGTTTAACTGTATTTGATACAGTATTTTCAACTGTATTTGATATTTTTCATCCTTCCACTGTAGTTGCATTTGAGTGTATAAGCTGCTTGTCCAAATAGAGGACAGTAAGGATAAAGGAGAACTGTCCCACTAAAACATCTGTAAGTCTCCTTATTAGTATGGAATGCAAAATGCTATAGTATCAAATGAAAAATTTTCTACTGTTCATTTTGGGTTTATGTAATTGATCTCTATTTCCTGAACTTGTGGCAGTAAAGTATAACACACACCCACTTAACCAGCTATTCAAATGTGCAATTACACACAGGGAAGGCTAATCATCCTTATTTTTCCTAGTGTTACCAGCCTCACTCTGGTTTTAAAGCATAGAATGCATTAAGGAAGGAAAGAAAAAAAGGTCTGTGGCCCAATTAGCTAGCACATTATTATTTATAGACTTATCTAATGCCATTTACAAGATACAAAACAGCTGAACAATAAAAAAGTGCCACTGTGATTCTATTACACCATAAAATAAAGCCTGATAGCCTGTTAAAGGCTAAATCAGTGTGAATCTCATGCATCATCAGTTTCTTCCTAAATATTTTTTGTTCCTGTATTGTGGCTCTGATGACAGACAATTTATATTCTACTTTCATTTTCTGTCCTTAAGTGTTTTCAAATTCTAGATATGATCATCGTTTTCCACAAATCATTGATGAAATTCAGGATCTGTTCTTAAATATAGACTCTGTATGCTTTCAAAGAAGAACTAAATTGCACTAATTACCTTGCAGTCCCTGCTTTATAAGATTTAGGGTGGTATTTGTAAATGGCTTATGCAAAACCTTGCAAACTGCATCAGGAGAATTGTTCAGCAATGCAGCTTAATCCACTGGATGAAGTATTGGTTACAATACAAGAGAACAAGACTGGTACAAAATGCTTCTTGCTACTACTCTTCTGCATGTTATCATGTAAACAATGTCATGTACCTAAGTTAATCTATTTTTTTTAGTCATCTTTAACATTATATAGGTTTTGGAGGAATAATGTTTTTCTTTGCTACCTAGAAAAACTGAGCTTTGGTGTTAGTGAAAATTATTATGCACAACTGTAACACAAATAGTAAGTCATATTTTCCATAAATTGCTCATTAATGGAAGTCATTTATCATTCAGGATTTACCTGATATTGCATCCTAAAGGCATCTAAAGCAGGTGTGGTGTTGTAACTAAAGGAATATGTAAACTTGTGGCTAGGATACCTCAGTGGAAAGGAATGGGAATTCAATGCAAGTAGATGGAAGCAATAGGGTGATTTCATTCTTCTGGTCATGCAGCTACTAAAAACTCTGCTACAACACCCTAACACTTTGATTCGCTAATAGCAACAAAAGACAGAGTACTCCCAAATTGCAAATTTGAGTAAAAAGTAGGCAAAGTCTCAGAAAAAAGGCCATGTGTAAACTTGACATTAACTCGTACAGCTTCTGTCACTCTGCTGGTAGCACATCCATTTCCTTGAGATCTAGTTTTACCAGCTAGTCTTCAGCAATGTGCTTCAGTCCTGACCAGATGCTCTGTAACATATTTGGCAGCATTTTCCATGTTAGATGGAAGAAGGGACTAGGCAGCTGCTTTTCAGTGGAGTGCAGATCACAAATAGCTCTGCATCCTCACTTTGTTTTTCAGCACCCAGGTATTCATTTCCTCACTGAATAGTGAGGAAAAAGAAGAGACCTTTTAGTGTTTCATGTAAAAATATTAGAAACCACTAACAGTTCTCTTTGGCAGTACTAAGCACAGAAGGATCAGAGTTTCTTATAGAGCAGCCCTGTTTGTTCCCTGTAGACATTTTAAGTTTGAAAATGTAGGGCCGGTAAAGGGACTGACATGAGCATCCTCAGAAAATACTAGAAACTCATGTTGTGCAAGGAAAGCCTTGAATTCAGCCCTCAAAATCCTTGAAAAGGGACTATTTGAGTTGGTACCAAGAGCAGCACATTTAAAATCATCAACTGATTTTTGAAAAAAAATAAAGATTATTTTTCGGAGTTGAAAACAGTGAAAAATAGTCAATGTATTGTTTAATAATCCAGGCGTCTGTCTTCCTCTGTAATGTCTTATTTTTGTTTAAAAATCTGCAGAAGTGATAAAATATTCATCTTAATATGCAGTATTAATAAAATGCTTGGCAGTTTATTTCTTAAAATGCTGGGTGTGACTGTGAGAGAAAAGTTGAGACCAACACCTTTTAAGATTAGACACTTTCTAGGTTATGCTTTCCTGGTATAACAACTTGCCTGGCAAAGCATCACAGTGTCAGTAACTTTTTTTGTTAAAAGCTCTTCTCTTGTGCATGAAATAATTTGTGAGTACTGGGGTTTGCTCTATTAGGTTTAGGCTGAAGTACCTAAATTATGAAGTATTGTCTATGGTCTGTTTCTACCAGAAATCTAAAAATTCATATTTTGCTGAGAAAATTGGGTAGTAAAATATGGAAAAAAGTCACAGAGTTACCTGATCTGCATATGTAGATAGACATTCTAAATAAGTGCACATTTGGACAAGATTATTTGAATAGTAACCTAAATTCTTGCCCATGTTCACATGTACAAATAGGTCTTCAAGACAAAGGCATGAATATATATTTGAATATTTTGATATTGTTCCTAAAGACAGTTGTACAGGCTGCAAAATTGAACACCTGCGTATTAGTGAATAAGTACATTAATGAATTCCTAAAAGATTTCCCCCCTTCCATTGGTTAGGTTAGTCATTGCACTATTTGTTCAAAATAGTGTATCTTTGTCTGATGTTCATTGAATAGCAGAGATAACCAGGGAAGTAAAGATTCAGTGGTTTGAGCACTGAAAAATTATTTTTGGTATTTTTAGCATGTGCTTCTGTAGTTTTCATCAGAAGAGAATTCCATATTCTTTGTATGATATTTCTGCCATGAAAATTGAGTATCCTTTTGGGATAAATGGGTCAAGAGAAAGGCACATCACAAAAATAAATGGAATAATTGCAAGCAAACAATTTTCAGCCTGTGTTCTCAGGACTCTTATTTTTATTGATGTTCCACTCACTCTGGGAATATTTCCTGGTAATGTAATCTTGAAAGCAGTTTGGTTCTTCTCTGACCTTTGTATTCAGAAATATTTGTTGAAGTGGTTTTGCATGTATTTTTTTCCCCCCTAAGGAATTGCAGGAAATTCTGATCAGGGACAATTTCACTTAAGTGTAAAATGGCTCTGCACAAGATCACAGGTTTAAAGCTGGCATACAGATACTTCCTTCACATTTTCTAAATAACTCCCTGTTTCATCATTCTGGCATTTTTGCATCTGTCTATCTCCATAGATTAAGGAACAGCAACTCGCATGCACCGTCAAGGAAAGGATATTTAAATTTAATTTCTCTCCAGCATGGGGCTTGACTGGACTGCCTTGCTATCTTCCTTGTTTGGACCAGTGTACCTGTGTTCCAGCCCCTACAGCCCAGTTTGCATTATACCATCAGAAAAATCTGAGGCTGATTTTAGTCACTCTTTGTTGACTCTGAAGTCTGAAAAAGTAACTTCTATACTTGTTGGAAACAAGGAATAACAAACAATTGCTTTTGTGCTTTACTTGAGGGCTGCAGGGCCCAGGGGTGCTTTTGTGCTGCTCTGATTTTGGAGGCTGCTACTCCCTGTGCCACTGTGCTATGGTCTGTCTGCACCCTGGGTCTGCAGCCTCCTTACACTGCTTTGCCTGAGACAGCAGCTGGGACGTCCAGCTGACTCTTCCATTGTACCTGAGGTAGTGCATCAGCTCGCTGACTTTCTTTCCTTTTAACCTTAGTTTTCTGGCAGTAGCTTGGTCTGAGCTATACACTAGTAATGACACCTTAGGGTATAAATCAGTTTACCCTTTCCACATCACTTCATCCAAAATGCCAAACAGTAGAAAAGGAGGTCTCAAAACTTGTTGCCTAGCACTGACATCAAAATAGAGAAGGTCCTTTTTCATGGCAAGATGACTCAGGGTTTTCCCCTCTATTAAAAAATATACTATATATAATATCTTTGTGGCAGGTGCAATGGCTTCTCACATTAATTAATTAGAATAAAGAAGCTTTTCTAGCAGAGGAAGGAAAAAGAGTGTGAGTTAGTATGTTGCTTAGTTATCCTTAACAAGTGTTTCCCAATACCAGGCTTTGAGAACAAGCTGTTATATGCAAAAGTTAAAAAACCTTACTAACAAGGATAATCAAGCTTTTTAATGACAAAGTCTTTGCAGAGTCACAGTGCAAAATTGTGATTATGATTAATTTCCTTAGGGGATGCATGACTGACAGCAACTGAAGCTGGCTATCACATAGTCATAAATTGAGATATGGTTAAGTTGTGCTGTTTGCTAACCAGGGGCAATAAATACAGACTGCCATGTTGAACTGCACAGGGCACACTATATCTTTTAGCATAGCAAGATTAAATCTTCAGTGCTTTTGCCCCAAACTCTTTCTGACCTTTTTCTGTGCTCTCTAGTGCATTTGACATTCCAGAGGAAGGCACAAACCAGCACAGCAAGCACTTTCAAGGTTTTCTGCAAGGGAAGTTGTACAAGTTATCCTGAATCCCAGTGGACATTATGTTCTGCCATTTGCAGTTGTTGTCTCAGTAGCATTAACTGTGTGTCCAAGTCTCACTAGACTTTTCACTTGCTGCTTTCATGTAAGGGCAACCTATAGCTAATGGTCCTTCTTAGCCTCTCCTTGTCAAGCTACCATCAGAGGAGATATGGCCAGAATGCAGAAGTTCCCAGCTGTCTGTGGTGCTCATTCTTTTGGCATTTTTTAAAAAAGTTTTACAGCTTCTTGAAACTATAGCTGTAAGAACAGGACTGAAGCATTCTGCATGCCATGAAAGCAAGTTATCTCTCCAGAGTTTTACTTCTTGCATTTGGTAGGTTTGAGCTTGGAAATCAGATGCAGGATATTCTAAACACGTCTATCATTACCCATAATCCAGACTTCCAGGATTTTTAAAATACTTCCTAAATCTTCGTATGTGCTCTACAGAGTGAAATGTCTTTTATAAGAGTTTTTAGAGACAAGCCCATCATTTTGCTTTCCATACTAATAAAGAGACTTACAGATGTTTCAGTGGAACAGTTCTCCTTTATCCTTACTGTCCTCTATTTGGACAAGCAATATACATATTTAAATTCAACTACAGAGGAAGGATGAAAAAATTGTATCAAATACAATTAAGCAAAATTTGCGATATATTTTTAACTCCAATAAGGAGTCACCTAAAACATTTTTCTTTACAGAAGAAGAGGATGCAAGATATAGAAACAAGGAGTTTAATGTCATGGTTACAAAACACTACCTCATCTTCTACCTGTGTTCTTCTTTGAACTCTATTCACTATAAGCTAGAGAAAATCTTATAGTGAATTTTTGAGGGTAGATTTGTTTGTTTGTCTTAAAAGCATTTGTTTATTTGATTTTTTCTTAAAAGCATATACCAGACTTCATTGTCTGTCAATGGGATTGGTGATCATAAACGACTTGAACATTTTGCAAATCTTATCCTCAGTCATTATCATGGCTGTGTTGCCATTTCAGCCAGTCCTTCAGTCTTTGCAGCATTAGGAAACAACCTGCTTGACAAAGAGGTGTCAGCCAACAGCAGGAGAGCAAGCCTGTTGTGGCATAGCAGCTGTCAGGAGAAAAGAAAAAGAACTTCAGTCTTTCTTTTCCTTAGCACAGGTGACAGCTGAGGGAAATAGAGCTAGTTTTAAATGCTGGAAACAGTTTTTATTTTGGAAAACAAATTGTTTTATTTTCTTTTTGTTTTTCCTAGTATTACGATATACTGTGCCAAAAATGTTAGAGTCATCTCATGGAAGAGAACTCTGTTAAACCTTTTTATTTTTCTTTATGTATATAAGCTTTATTCATTTTTTGTCTTTTTTGAAGAGTTTTGCCTCCAGTTAGTTTGCAAAAATAAATTTATTACAAAGACCAGTGTACACATGTACAGTAATGTTATGGGGTTTTCTTCCCTTTGAGATGTAAAACTCACAGAAATAGGTTTTGTAGTGAAGTTATGTACTGTCAAAAAGGGTTCTTTATCAATATCAATTTTCTGTTCAGACAACGAAATGAAGACTGAGGTGCTTGGGAAATTTCTTGCAGAAGTGAAACATTCAAGCTGACTTGCGTGGCTAATCAAGACAAATAAACAAGCCTAAGCTTAGTTAACTGAAAGGCACGACTAAGCAATTACCCACACTGGATAATACTGTTTCCATGCAGCCACCCACACATTCTACTCATCCTGAGGACAATAATGATGCTGTTCTATCTCCTTTTGAAAGGAGTAAAGAGAAGCCTTTTGGAAGTGTGGCTCTGTGGTACCCACCTCATCAGAAAAATAATATGCTGCTCAAAAACCCCTTATGTCGAGGTCCTTGAATCATAAAAACATCATCTGAATTGTGATGGACAGGAACAATTATTTGTTATGTAGTAGGCAGGCACCTTGTAGGAAAACTGACAGGCTTGCTTTCAATTCTTTGCAATACTTGAAACAATTACTTAATAGAAAGTGAATGGCCACAGTGATTAAGTGACTGTTCAGTAAATGATATAGCTGTCTTTTAGACTGGATGGTCCCTCTCTTAATCCTTTTCTGTACTAACTTGCTAGAGATGATACAGGGATTACTAGCTGGGACATGATACAGGGATTCCAGGTGACTTTAGGAGTAAAAGGTAGCAGAAAAATGTCTTCAGTTGGCACCCACTGGATTTCTGCTCGATTCAGGTACTATTCAAAAAGATACTGCAAAGTGGTGGGTAAACAAACCAGCAGTGGCATATTTATCACAGACTGGAATCCAGTGATCCAGGGTTTGACTTGTGTTCAGTTAGTTGAAACTAAATATTAGGGGGAGGCCTTGTTATCCAGTGCTTTAAAAGGAGAAATGCAGTCATGGTTATTGAATCAGAAAATGAAGATATCAGAAAGCTGTAACTTAGAATTAGGCATCTTTCCATCTGTAAAGCCATACAGTGGAAGGATTTACAAAGTACTTACCTGTTGAAAATGTTTTTATTTAGACTATAACATTGATTAATAGAACTTTTCAAAGCAGAATATATCTTCAATTTTGACAGCATAGGAGGAGTATAAGTCTCTAACCCAATGTAGTGGATATAATCATTTTTTGAAACACTGGAATATTCATTGTGGGTGTTAGATAGTCCATCTCCACATCTACCTTTATAAATCTTTCTGTGGCAGTTCTACAGAAGTATAAGAGTGTGATCTAGGTATATTTCCTCTAGAAATTTAGTGAGAAAAACAAGTATAGCCTTCACAACATTACTGTTCCTCTTTTCATATTTAGAATTCTCAATGCATTTGGTGACTCCTTTTAGTGTCAGCCCAGAATATAGACTTATTTCACATTAGAATAGTCCAATCTGCATGGCATTAATAAGACAAATCTAAGTTGGCAGTATTCAGGTCCTAGATCTCATGGAAACATTCTTTTATATAGTTCAAAATAGATGGATCGCTATCATTGGTTTGTGAATTTGAACAATTTGGAAGAAGTTAGCCATGATTTTGAAAACTTGTTTTTCTCCTTCCTTATGCAGGGTTAAAGAAAAAGTACTGTAAGTACTGAGTGTCACATAGGGATCGACTTGTTGTAAATGAAAAAAGAGTCAGGCCTCAGGGATTTAACTTGGATCCTTCCCTTAAATGTGTTCATTGTAAAATTCTTCTGTAAACTGTAGGCAGCCTACTTGGAAAATTTTTTCCTGTAATTCTTAGCCTTTCAAGGACTACGTCATGATGCTACCTGCAAGGAACACTGTAGTCCCTGGATAAGTAGAAATCTATCCTAGGATGGTGATTTACAGTCTTGACAGATCTCAGTGGGATGTATATTAACCTGACTATCCATTAAGTGCCTTCCTGCCTTGAAAAGGCCTGTTTTAAGAGCTTGCTTAACTCTCACTGGTTTAGAATGATGGAAATTAGCACAACTACTAGCAGATGTTAATCATGTAGCTTAATGCACTGCTGGAGGGCATTTGCATTTTGGTGGTGAGCATGGTGTAAATACCTGTACAGAACAGATTAGACCATGTTGGCCTGTGTGTTTTCAACAGATGCCACTCTCCACTCCAGAGAATCTGCTTGCAATCCAGCCACAACTACTTTTATTCTGGCTCAGTGTCAGTGTTTAGGTCTACCCTAACTCCGTAAAAACTTTTGCCTGGCTTTCTTTTTCTGGGCTACTTCCTTTTTCTCTTCCTCAGCACCTTTATCCTCTAAGCTCTCATGAGAGCCCTCACTCAGCTCTGCTGTCACTCCCCTCTTTTTTAGTGGCTGTTCTTGAAAATTCTCATGTGTAAGTCCTCTATTTTAGCATGCTTTAAGATTTTGCCCTTGACCACTTTTTTTGCCTTGTTTTCTACTTTTACATCTTTAATTATTTCTTTGCTAATTATTTTTATACCTGAGAGAAGTCCACAGTGCCCTCCCTAGCTCACCTAGAAATTTTCTTTTTCTCATGTGTAACATGGTTTGAAAGTAATGTAGATTTTTGCTTTCCAAATTGTCCACCTGGTATTCCCTCACTAGTTTTACCAACTGAGTTTCCACTCTAACACCCTGTGACTGAATCAGTCAGCCTTGCCCAAAGCCTTGCCCAACTGGGAGACTTGCCCAAAACTGGAGTTAAAATAAAAAAATTTCCAAAATTTCACTCAGGAAACTGTAGTAGGGAAATTCAGTACTCTGAAAAAGGAAGCATTACACATAGTTAGCTTTATTTTTTCAATTAATTTAAAAAAAATAAACAATTTTAAAAAATAAACAAACCAGCAGTGGCATGTTTATCACAGTCTGGGATCCAGTGATCCAGGGTTTGACTTGTGTTCAGTTAGTTGAAACTAAATATTAGGGGGAGGCCTTGTTATCCAGTGTTTTAAAAGGAGAAATGCAGTCATGGTTATTGAATCAGAAAATGAAGATATCAGAAGGCTGTAACTTAGAATTAGGCATCTTTCCATCTGTAAAGCCATACAGTGGAAGGACTTACAAAGTACTTACTTACCTGTTGAAAATGTTTTTATTTAGACCGTAACATTGATTAATAGAACTTTTCAAAGCAGAATATATCTTCAATTTTGACAGCATAGGAGGAGTATAAGTCTCTAACCGAATGTAATGGATATAATTGAGCACTGTTTGCTTGGGTCCCAGGTCTTGGGAGCCGTAGCTGCCCCCTCTGAATTTCTACCACTCAGACCTGCTTTTCTCATAAGACAGAGCTTGAGTTTTGCTTTTTTTTTTTCTTTTCTGTATTTTAGTACACACAAAAATTGAAAATTTGGCAGTTTTCTAAATTCTGAATATTGTGCTCTATTTAAAGGACTATTCCACAGTAATTAAGACCTAGTCCTTTCTCTCATTCTTCCTCATTAGAGAAAACATCTGTCAGCACCTTTCTATTTTATTTTCTAAATTACCAGTGCTAGCAGCTGCAATCTCCTTCTCTCCAATTTTCTTATTCTTTCCTTAATAGCAAATATTTCTAAAGTATTGCTCATAAGTAGTCCTCCTCTCCTAGCATTCTGTTGGGCAGTGTGTTTAGGGTGTCAAAATTAAACCTAAGCTATTTACAGTTGTCAAAGAAACTTGATCAACTATTTTACAGTAACATATTGTATTGGTATGAGAGGAAATTGTTTTCATCTAAGTTCTCTATACATCAATGTAATTATGAGAATCGATTGCAGATGCTGCAGGATTCCTTTTCAAAGCATGATGGAGACCAAATTGTATGAATGTCTGCTTATTTTCCCTGTAATTCTGATTATACTTATTATTCTGAATTTTCCTTTTGTCACTTAAAGCATCGTTGATCATTGTGATCAAGTTCTTCAGCCTGGCAATTTACAACCAATGAAAAGCAGACATAGTGAGTTCCCATGTACTGCAAACCAATTAACTCTAGACATGGAATTTTCATAATTCAGTTTCATTTTTATTTTCTTCCATACCAGTTACATATAACAGTATTGGTAGAGGGGGGAAGTGCACATGTTCATGCTCTCTCTCTATTTATCTCCCTTTTGTATCCTTTCTCCCCCCCGTGGTCTGAGCATATCTACTATTTCTGCTATGAAAGTTCTGAAGTATAAATATAGTATATATCTGGGTTTGGGCTTTTTTTCTTTTTTTTTAAATGTCAGGTTATTCCTCAAGTGAAGAATTAGACTGGGCTTTTTCCCACCTATAGTGTGTCCATGTTCCAAATGCTTTTAGCCAGCATGACCTGGAGTGTTGAACAGCCAGATGGATAATTTCTCGTTCGCTTGGAGTGAGGACCTGGACAATTTATATCCAGGGTGGTAATTAAACCACTCAAGGTCTGGTAGTTCCCCAGTGACCTCCTTCACTTCTCCAAGTGCATGGAGAGGGGAGCTCAGTGTGCTGAAGCAGGAAGGATTGGGTGATGTGTCTCCTCTGGAGACGCGGGTGGGCAGACAGCTCTGCAGCCCTGTAAAGACAGGGAAGGACGCACTAAACTTATGTAGGACTGTGTGTAGCTGCTTATACCTGAGCTAGGCAGTTTTAGTGAGGCTGGCTGTGCTGCAAAATCTGTGTTAAAACTTAACAAGGTTACTCTTGAAATCTCTTCTGACAGCTATTTAATGCCTACCAAGTGCTGAGGCTATAAAAATGTATTTTGCAGCAGCATTCAGATAATAAATACTATGAACGGTTTAAAGTCACTGGCTTGTCTTTACAACTTTATGCTGTAACAACAGTAAAGTTAACCTTATGCCAGTTCTTGTTTCATTTAAACAGACTCAAGTATTATCTCCATGTTCTTGATATGACATACACAGTATCTTTTAGTAAACTACCGTGACAAAATCATTATACAGAACACAAATCTAGTGAAGAGGAGTACTTAAGGGATAGCACTGTTCCTCAACAGGTACTATTCTGTATGCATTACTTGATTTCTTCTTTAATTATATTTTGCACCTATGGATTGGAAATATTGATTAAGGGAAAAAAAAGTACAGGCTTGTTTGGTTAAAAATTTAAATGGAACTGTTAGACTATGATCAAAGTACTTTGCTTTTTGAAAGCTGAGAAATTGAAAAAAAAGCAACAGTAATAAGTACAGTTTAATTTTTTGCTTGGTGACTGGTCTTAATCCCAGGTCATTCGTTTTCCAGCATGTATCTAGGAGGGTTGAAGCTAGCTGAGTTCCTTCTATGAGTAAATTCTGTATTGCCTTGTACTTAGACAAAGCCTCAGCTGCTTATGCTGTATTGCTCCCAAATTCTGTCCAGTAAAACATATAATATACTTAACTTGAACATTAGGGTAGTGCTTAGCCCCAGTGTATTTTTAGCACTGCAGTGGATGTCTTCAGCATGTATGCAAATACAGTGCTCTCTGAATTTTTATTGTGTGCATAGAAGGATACTTGTCTAAGGCCTGTCTGTCATGATGGAGGGCAGTTTATTGCATGTTCTTCACTGATGCCTTAGGATTTAGCTTATATATTTTTCAGATCCTGTACTGCTTTAGTGTATAACTCTGAAACTCCATAGCCTGGCAGCTCCTGTTCTCCCATTTTATTCAGTCAAAACAATTCCTCTCTAGGCCTGAAATTCAAGGACACTTTATTGTCTCAGGCCCTGAGAGATGTAAACAACAGTGAACTGGGGGGGCGAAGTTGGAGTAAATGGCTTCATTGCCTGAAGCTGTGATTGGAGGATTAACCCCTGATATACAAATGGACCAAACTTATAACTGTGTGAAAAACTCATGACCATTGTCCATCTTGGGTGTAGCCCCTCGGAGGCTTCTGACTGCCCAAGGTGCACCTACTGAAGTCCTTCAATAAATACCCACTTTTATTCTCTTAATCTTTTCTAGCCTCTGTTCTTGGTAGCCCCTCTAAGGCATCAATACCCTACAGTGTTTTTTAAATTAAGACACACTTAAGGACTCTCCCTCAAAGCATTCTGACTGCTTTAGCTCTATAGCAGATATGCAGTGGAGGTCAGGGAAATTCCCCTCAGCGCACAGGACTCTGCTCTGTTCTCTCTCTTCTGGGAAAAAAAAAAAAAGGCATCCAGTAACTACCTGAGGAATGTCAGTAATCTAGTTATCATTCCTTTTCTTTTAATCTTTCCTTTTAATTTTCTCTATTTTCATCTGAAAATGCACAAGTGTTAGAAAATTATCTGTATTACCATCCAGAATATTAATATTCCAGAGGAAGTAATTTGGAAGCTTTTACTCCAAAAACAAACAAAAATTATCCCCTCTAAAAAGAAGCAGAAAAATTTTAAAATGTAGGTTCATTTGCTTTTGAAAATCAGTATTCTTGGTTACCTGAACTGCAGCCAGAAATACCTGTAATACTGTAATTTAATGCCTTGTATAAAGAGTCAAATTCAGAGGAACCAGTGAAGTAGAGTTGAGGCATAAAAGAGGAAAGATGACAAATGTTGGCAAAAGTATTTGGTGTATTTTTTTGTATGGCTTTAGTAGAAATGTAATGTTGAAAAATAATCTGCATTAGAAAATTTCAAAGTCTGAACTGGTTAGAATCAATCCTTCCTTTTCCCTTCCCTCTTCCTGTCAGATTTCTGATGCAGCTGACAGTGCTACCAGGCTGTTTGTTACCTTTATGGATATCAGAGCCCTGGAAGCTTCTATCTCTGAGCAGAAAGTCATATTCAGTAAAATGTCCTCTGAGAAAGGATCCTTATATAAATAAAAAGAAATCTTTGTCATAAAGAGTAGATACAACCGTGGTTTCAACAAAACAAGTCATGATGACATAATTTTAGGCTTCATAAGGATCACCCCTGCACTACAGCAAATTCCATTGGCAAATATTGTTATGCTGTCTGTCCTCCTAGAGGTTTTCAGTCCCTAGCTTCTGAAATAGTGCAGTGATATAATGAAGTATAATGTCTCCTATGCAGTTCAACACAGCAATCTATTTTTAGGGAGTGAAAAGCTGAGGGTTTTATTCTTTACATTTCCACTGGTTCTAAGTAAGCAGCATAAGTTATGCACCTAATATCCTTTACTTCACTATTGACTTTATTACTCAAAATCCTTTATATTTGGTTCATTACTAAGGGAGTTTAAGAGTTTAAAAAAATACAAATGGGATTTTTCTTTCTGTAATTACCCTCCTTTTGAGGTAGAAAAATATATTTATTCAGCTCTTTATCAGTAAAATATGGATAAATGATGTTACAGGCTTATTTTCAAGAAGGGATTTAAATGGAAAAACTATTCTCATAATAAGTGTTGCACTCTGTATGTCTTGCTATATTTCTAAACAAGAATTTATTATTCTGGAGCAGAATATCTGTATAATACAGTGACTACAAACCTGGTAACTATATAAGGATTTTTATTGTGAGGCAGTTGTTCCTCAATATCTCTTCTAGTTAGTTGACTTATAGAAAAGACCTCTGTGTGTATGTTCAGGATATCTCTGACTGAAGAACCTCAATATACTTCTTCCAAACCTGAAACTTCTAATTTGCAGGGACATCAAACCATTCATGAAAATATATGTTACAGATATTTGAGTTCTTGTAATGCTTTGACAAAAAGACCATTTTATATAACTATTAACTGTGTAACATATTTCAATTTACTTCGTTTATTGAGAAGTGTAGGGGTTTTTTTCTATTGGTGAAATTGCTATAAAAGTGCAAGTTATTATGCCTTTGCATGCATAATTATTGTGATTGTCAGCTACATTCTGATTGCTTATTTTTTCTTAGTGGTGTGATTATCAAAAGCAGCAGTGCTGGGATTTTTGGGTTCCCACATGGCATGAAGAACTAGAAATTTAAAAACATCTTTTCTTTGACAGGTAATCTGAACATTTTTGATGGGCAGTCATTAGAGAATAAAGCTGGGATTTAGCAGTTTCATTTTACAGGCTCACTTTTCTACAGCATTATGCTAACAAAAATCCTGATGCCACAATGATTTGAATATGTTGAAAATGAGGGACATGGACCCCAAAGAGGCCTGTAGAGCAATTGTGAACTTGAAAGGTTTTCACCTGCGCTCTGACAGGCTCTTTTATCCTGAGCAACTTCCCCTATTCAAAATCAAGGTTCTCAATGTGGAACACAAACAAAAAAGGCCTCTAATCATACTAAATTGTGAGGTTTTACTGTGCCTTACAAGGGAAAAGATTAACCATTAATAAACTGTTTTCATTAGTAACCTAAGCTACCATCTTATTTCCTTTTTGGTTTTTACTCTAACACATGATTAATCTTGTCTGTTTGTAAATGCTACTTTCCTCAGCAAAACACTCTTATTCAAAGTTTCAGTTTCCCTCGAGTTTGTGATATTCTGTTCTCCTGTTGCTGGTCCCAGCAACCATTCAATGGAAGCTTCTGTTGGATCTTTCTTCATCCACCATCACTGTATAGTAATGATAGAGATCTCCCCAAAGATAACAGCGGCTGCCTAATTGCTTTTTCTTTTGCCTGTATTTCCAAGAAATAAGTCAATTTTTCACAGTCTGAATTTTCCTGAGGATGTAAGAAGGACATTCCATTCCCCGGGCCTGTGACTGTGGCAATCATAGGAATTGTAGGCTCTGGTTATTTTTCTCTGTTTGAGATAAATGTCTTGATTTAGATTGTTTGTGAAAGACACTCATCCTGCTCCCACTGTGACACTGTGAACCACAGGTATCAGACACTCCTCCTAATTCTGGCCCCCTATGTGCTGTCTCTGTTGCTCATCTGGTAAGAAAGGTGCCTATTACTCCAGACAAGTACTTGTATATCCCAATGACTTTTTACCTCTTTTGTTTATTTAGATTCTTATCTATCTTATGTTAGGAATTGTCTTTCATTCTCTATTTTATATTGTGCCTAGCATGATGAGGCATCATTCTTCCCAGTGTCTTTAGGTATGTCTATAATTCAAATATTGAATACTAGTCACCTTTATCTAAGAACATCTAGTAAAACAGTGGCATTTTCATGAGCTGATAATTCATAGAAGCTCCATGAGTCTCTTCCTTCCATTGTAAACATTTTATTTTATTGCAAGGGATTCACACTAAAAAATCCTGAATAACTCTGGAACTCAGAAGCCATCTTTGCTAGTGGTTCCTAACTGTTCTTAATGTTGAGGATTACTGAATCCATTTGAAGAAATATTTCTGAATTAAATCCAAAACTTCCACTGAAGATGGCCTACAGACAGCATATTGCTGTGCCTAAGCAGAATCCATGATATGGCTTCATGTACCATTTCAGGATTGTGCTGATTTTTTGCTGATACAGTCTGGGTGGAAAATACCCTTTATGAGGATAACCTTTCCTCTGCTTTCTTCTCTTTGTTATATGTTGTTAACATATAGTCTAGATGCTGCTCAAGGAAATTTCTCTGTTAACTGTTAAAGAAATTATGTTGTGGGCTTTGAAGGGGAAAAAAAGACATTTAGGACAACAAAAGAAAAAGCAGAAGAATAATTGGGACAAGATTTGAATCATAATTTTGAGAGCATTTTTTTTCAGTTCTTCAGCTTTGGGAAAAGTTTTGTGTATCTCTTGCAATTTTTTAAGGGATATTAATTTAACTCACTAATTCACTGATAATAAGATTAACAGCGGAATGGCAGAAGTCTCTGGAAGCTTTGTCAAATGTTTTAGCAGCATGTAAAGGGAGATATATAAGATAAAGAGAGAAGAGGAACAAGGTGTTCTTAATATAAAGGATGTCAGAGAAATGCCAAAGCATACTAGGATCCAAATTCCATTAAAATCCTGTCTGGCAGAGGTGAGCCTTCTCTTATTTACTTCTCCTCCAGAGCGAGTGTGTGAGACACTGCTCTGCTGCTGGCACACTGAACTTCTGTTATGCTTCTTTTCTGTTTCTTTAACATTTCTGTAATTTACTTCCATAGTCTAGATGCTGCTCAAGGAAATTTCTCTGTGCAGGGTGGATGGGAACTCTTGAACTGACAATAGAGAACTTGACAGCCTTTGAATATTCGAGCTTTTTTTATGCCTTTTCTTTCCCTTGTGGCTTATCTGGCATGTGGTTTTTCAGAGTTAGTCCAAGAAATGCTAAAACCTCTACCACAAAGTTTATTTAATCAAGCTGGGCATAAATAATACTCAGTACTCTCATTTTCCTTGTTGAATTTACTTCTTAATTAATTATGCTCAAAGTGTGTGTAATGTAAACTTACATTTTGAGAACAAATACCTTTTTCTGTTTTCTGACTTGCTGTTGAATTTCTTAGCTTTCCAGGTTACATTTTGCTTTAATTTGGATTTTTTGTTTGTTTTTCTCTGCCAGTAAAAATTATGAAGTGTGAAGAAAAATGACAAGATCTTGCTATCCACAGAACCCTGTCAAATCAGGATGCACATTTTATCCAGTATAAATTACCAAGCAAAGACCCTAGCTGTCCTTTTTTCATGACGGTCTTTCTACATTTTTTGTAGTTACTTTCTTTTAGCAGAAATGTAGACAAGCTACTCAAAAGTTTACTAAGTTTGCAAGTGATACTAAATTGGCAGGGGCTGTTGACTCCCTTGAAAGGAGAGAGGCCCTGCACACAGACCTGGACAATGACAGGGCTGGTCAATTGCCAATTGTATGAAGTTTAACAAACACAATGCCAGATTTGGCACCCAGGATGTATATAAGTATGTGCATTCTGAAATGGTGATGTAATCATGATCCCAGGCAAAAAACCTCAAACCAGCAACAGCAACACCACCACCAATTAAAAAAATCACCAAAAAAAGAAAAATAAAATAAAACATTATTTTGTGTTTTCAGAACAAGTATCTAGTGTCCTTGGGAGGTAGGAGACTCTGCAAATGCTTTAATTGGCAAATGTGTTCTACAGTACTTATAAGGGGATTTTTTTGCAAACCCAGTAGTACTCAAGATCTGTATTTTTAATGCAAACACTTAAGAACATACCATGAGCTATAGAAATTATGAAAAATACCTGTATTATTTTGTTAATATCTCCAGGATTCATGTTAAATGTTTGGTTAGTTTGTTTGCCTCGGCCTTTTTGGTTAGGATTTTTATGTGTAGATCTGTTCAAGAGACCTGAGGAGTCATCAGTGGGGAAACCTAAACGCAGGAATCCAAGAAAAAGAATGAAGGTACTCAGTGCTGAAGCTTCAGATTCCAGAGCTAAAACCGTGGAGTCATTCTCTGATTTTGGATCAGTAAGAGCTCTATGGTGTGACCTTGATTTGAAATTGAAAATAAAAAGGGACATTATTGCTGACATTTGGGAGAATATAATATATTATATTTTCACAGAATTGCCATTTTAGAATAGATTCAGGACTTACTGTGGTATGGGTGTTGCTAAGAGTCTTTCTACTTGATGGAAATATCAGACTTTCCATCCCTGAAATACATTTCCTGAGGGTTGCATATCAGCAATGGGACTCTTTGCTGTACTGAAGATGATGTATTTCATTTGAGAAGATAACTGACAAGATATCAAGCTTATTTTGGCATGCAATTTAACATTCAACCCCAACAGTTGCAACTGCAGAAGTGGTTTTCAGATTCCAATGGTGAAAAAAGGAATAAAATGAAATCGTACCATAAACTCCCTTTCAGCTGTAATTGTTGCTTTTGCTAAAGCTAATTTGCACAGAGAGAGAAGAGCATAGGGACCAGCTTGATTTTCATCTGAGCAGAAGTACAAAAATTTTAATTTAAATATATAGACTTGAGTAATTAACACCAGAAAGATATTTCCTAAATACTCGAACTTAGACCAGATTAACTGGCCCGAGACTTCTTCTTCATTAAGTGAGTGGTAGTTATGACTGTGGTCACTTCTTTTAAGCACATTACTGTTAAGAAAAATGGGCTCCTGAAGCTGTCATACCAATAAGCATTCAGGCACTGTACTTTTTGGGTTTAGCTTCTGCATGTAGCCTGCTCCCTGGATAATCAGGCAGATATGCTTCAGCTGCTGGTTTCCAGTTGTTGCAATAATGTGCTAACATGCTGGTCCCCTGAAACAGGCTGCTTATTAACTGTGATGCCCAAAATGCCATCTGGAGTGTTATTCAGACATCTATAATTATTCTGTCTACTTCTATTTGATTGTCTGCTTTGTTTCACTATGCATGCTCTTTATTTCTTTTCATTTTTTTCTTTCTGTTTTTTTTTTTCTTTATTTATCATGGAATCACTTCGCTTTTTCATACAGAAGTACCAAAAACTCTCATCTCTTCTATAAATTTATTTTACATCAAGTTGAACATACAGACTCTCTAGAAAAAATTCTAGGAAACAAACTGCAAAATCTCTCAAGTAAGAGTAGGAAAAAAATACCATAATAATCACTTTAGCAGAGACTAGTAACATAGAGAAACAAATTCTTTGCTTCATGCCTTTGTCCATTAATTCTAGCACATAGTGCATATAAAATATCTCCAATTTATATGACAGTGAGTTGCACTCTAAGTGTAAGTGGAAATGACTTTAAGAGGGGCAGGCCAGCATAGAACAGGTTCCTGATGCAATGAAGTGGAAAGGGACATGTGAGTATGCCAACTTAATTATTTGATCTGTTTATATCCTCACTGTTCATTCTGCTATGTGAAATACTCTTGATATCTTGCAAAAAACATGAGGAGAAAAGATGGAATTATTTTATTTGGGTAACAAACACATTCTCTAGGGATTTGCTTTGACTCTTCCATAAAGTGCTAGTTAGTTGCAACCAGCTGAGAAAAGTTTCAAGCTGAAAACAGAAATTAATATGAAGAAGCTAACTCGCTTGGCAATAAATGTGATAGATACTATATACCATATGAGTTAAACTGAAAAATTAACACATGCATCCCCTTGGTGTTTTCAACACCAAGGTGTATTATATATTGGTGAAATATGTCCGTTCTTATGACAGAATTATCCCTACATCACTTGCTGGCTGCTGCTTATCCAGGAAGCATCCAGAGTTTTCTCAGAGCAGCCCTTAGCTCTTCCTTTCTTTGTCTAGTCTTATGTGATTGGAAAATTTCTCTTATTCCAGTGTAGAAAAGGCATGAGCGAGTGTCCAAGGTTTTAATACGATCCCTGGCATGTGCCTGCCCTGGCCAGAGAAGTATGTAGGAAGGATGAGGGGGTTCATAAATGGGCCAGAGATTAATAAATAGTCACTAGTTAATTTTATTTTCTGCTGCTGGGAGAATGGAATTTGTAATCCCAGCGCGGCGATTTGCGGACAGTATCCCCATCTAGGGGCGGATCTGAGAATGTGTCTCGGCTGTCTGAGCCCGTCGGTGGGGGAAGGGAGGCTTTGGGAAATACCCACATCCCGGCCGGCATACTGCTCGAGAATACTAACCAGTGCACGCACAGCACGGTGCCTTTAGCAGCAGGATGGAGTGGAAGGAGCTCCTTAGAGTAAGACTCGGAAAAACCACGAGGCTTTCGCAGGTTGCTGATGTTGCAGAGCTGCGGTGCCACGGCCCAGCCCGAGGTGTGGGGGAGCTCGGCCCGGCCCGGCCCGGCGCTGCAGCACCGAGGGGGACGGGCAGCGCCCGGGCTGGGCTGCCTGCAGGGCAGGGACACAGTGAACAGGGCAGGGACACAGGGAGCAGGGCAGGGACACAGGCAGCAGGGCAGGGACACAGGGAGCAGGGCAGGGATACAGGGAACAGGGCAGACACACAGGGAGCAGGGCAGGGACACAGGCAGCAGGGCAGGGACACAGAGCAGGACAGGGACACAGTGAACAGGGCAGGGACACAGAGAGCAGGACAGGGACACAGGCAACAGGGCAGGGATATAGTGAACAGGGCAGGGATACAGGCAGCAGGGCAGGGACGCAGGCAGCAGGGCAGGGACACAGGCAGCAGGACAGGGACACAGGGAGCAGGGCAGGGACACAGGCAGCAGGGCAGGGACACAGAGAGCAGGACAGGGACACAGTGAACTGGGCAGGGACACAGGGAGCAGGGCAGGGACACAGGGAGCAGGGCAGGGACACAGGCAGCAGGGCAGGGATACAGGCAGCAGGACAGGGATACAGGGAACAGGGCAGGGACACAGGGAGCAGGGCAGGGACACAGGCAGCAGGGCAGGGACACAGGCAGCAGGGCAGGGACACAGGGAACAGGGCAGGGACACATGCAGCAGGGTAGGATGCTCGGACAAGGGCGCCTCTGTCTCTGCAGGATGTCAATTGCCGCTGCTTTTGAAGTGTCCTGCACGGCATTCATTTTAAATTTCAGTGGCTATGCTTTAGCTGGGCTCATGTAGAGGTCCGTGATGAGATGGAACACAGGAGCTGAGGTCTCTCCCAGAACAGATAACCTCGTGTCCTTTGAGAAAATGATATTACAGATGAGGGCTGAGGTCACTGGCAGGACAGCATGGGAAATCTTGCACGGGGGCCATATAAATTGTGCCTGATGTCGAGAGAGAAGGATTTTGCTCTTTAGTCCTTAACTTTCGTGAGCTAGTTTATTTACATAATTATCTTTGTTGTTGCTGCTGGATTTTCTTGCCTTTTCATATAAAAATGCTCTATGTGAAAATTCATCTTTGAAGATAAAAATATATAAATAGCAAGGCAGTTACAAAATATTCTGTGATGTTATTGAAGTGACCTTGTTGCTTTCTTTTTCACTGCATCCTCTTTTTTTTCCTGAAATAAAATTATTTGAACAGGATAACCTCTTGTAACTATATTGAAAAATGTGACCTGCTCAGTCAGTTGCTCTTGCAGGGCTGTCTTAGCTTGGGGACAGAGAAAAGGAAAAATGACTGCATGTAAGGCTCTAGATTTAAGGTCAGCCATTCTGGCTGATGAATTTAACAGAATTATGTACAGCATTTTCCTCCCTATCCTCCTTCTGATGGAGTGATCCTGAGTAGAAGGAATAACCAGATTAGGGTTTTGACTTGACTATTTGCATAAATGAGCCAGCATGTGCAACTGGAACGAACAGCCTAGCACTGGCAAAGCTCCAGAGACCCTAAATCAAATACCAGAGAGAGAGAGAGAAATAGAGAGAGGGAAGGGAAAATACTGTATTCAAACACAAGATATTGGGACAAATATTGCACAGCTGAGTCACTGTGGGATGTTTATGATAAAATAATCCTATTCAGCTCTCCCACCCTAATATTGGTGCACAAGTTGCGATGAAACAAATTCGTGACTCAACTATTTATTTTTTAAAAAAAAGATGTTTTCTCTGTGCAGCACAGAGTTCCTCAGCTCTTTTGAAATAATAAGCATATTTTCCATATTAACACACACAAAAAATATTGTTGGGGAGCAAAGCCAAAGTCTAAGCAAGGCTTCTTACACATGATGTGCATTAGTAATAAAACTTGTGAGCTCTGTTGCTGTTTTTATGCGTGCATGTTCTGTGTGGCAGCCCATTTATGCATTTTCCACTGCGCTGGGGCTTACATCACTGTCGTATTAGTCTAAGCAGAATAGAGCAGATTGTTTATTTTGGTTGAGCTCCGCTTCAGGCTGTAACATCAGATGTAGCTCCTAGAGTGACAAATTCCAATTGCAGTGTCACAGATTAAACAAGGGTACAGAGGAGCCCTGCAAGCAGTTTTGTCTCTCATGGGAGGGAAAGGATACTGTGCTTGCTAAAGTTAGTGTGTGTGATCCCACCACGACCAAAATAAAATCATCTGCTCTCATAACTCTCTTCTGTTTAAAAATTATATTGCCCAGAACCCCTTTTGTTGTACACTCTTCAGTTTGGGGGTGCAATAGTCAGTTGAAGTTAGTCACCTTTTCTTTATGAACAGTGCAACTCTGCATTACTATTATGAAACATAGTAATTTTTAGCTTTGTTTGTTCTACTGTATGGTAATATTTCATTCACAAAATCAGACTCAAAAATCAGTTGTGGAACATCTGGAGGTCCTCTGTTCCAGGCCCCTGCTGAAGCAGGATCACCTAGAGCAAATTGCTCACACCATTTCCAGATGGCTTTGGAATATCTCCAAAGATGGAGACCCCACAAACTGTGGGAAATCTGTGTCAACTCTTGGTCAAATTGACAGTAGAAATGTTTCTCCTTATGTCCTTATGTAAAAGCTCCCACGTTTCAGTTTATGCCCTTTGTCTCTGGTTCTGTGACCAAACACCACAGAAAAGAGACTGTCTTCTTTACACCTTCCCTTCAGAAGCCTTTATTTTGCTGAGCTCCCACTGAGGCTTTGCTTTTCTTCCCCAGGCTGAACAGCCCCAGCTCCCTCAGCCTTTCCTTATGTGGGAGATGCTCCTGTCCATTAATCATTTTAATGGCTCTGTGCTGGAATCTCTCCTGTGGCTCCCTGCCCCTCTTGTACTGGGGAGCACAGAACTGGACCCTGCACACCCAGGTGTGTTTTATCAGTGCTGAGCAGAGCAGTAGGATCAACACCCCTCCTAACTCAGCCCATGGTACCATTAGCTGTTTCTGTGGCAAGAGCTTATTGCTGACTCACATTCAACTTGGTGTCCTTGAAGAAGCCAAAGTCTGCTCTCCTAAAGCCCAGGGTGGTTGCATTTTGTTCTGCCTCCTCCTTTCAGCATTCAGAAATCCACCCTCTCATGAGCACTGCAGCCAAGGCTGCCTTCAGCCCTCACATATCCACCAAGCCCTTCATTTTTAAAAGCATGAAAGCTAGCAGAGCACCTTTTCTTGTTGCTCCTCTGTCACTTAGATCAGGAAGTTACACATTTGTACACTTCACTTAGCAACTACATGTTGCACTAGCACGGTTTCTAGGGCGATTAAGTATCACCTCTACTGTGGAGCATTAATGTTACCATCAGAAAACATTTGAAGGTACTTGCTTCCCAGAAACAGGTGCATTAGTTTTATCTCAGCTAGACTTTTTTGCAATATCCATGACAGATAAGAATAGTGATATTTTAGAATATAAGATGCTTATATAAATAACTACATTGAATAATAAATAAAATACAAGTAAATCGGATAAAATGGCTAGGAGTTCCTCAAACTTTTCAGGTGGCCTCTTTGCCCATTTTGAAGGCAAGTATTTTTGTAATAGGCTTCCTTTCATCTCATCTTTAAAATGTGCACTGTTGTTACCTGTAAGACGTGACTGAAGATTTTGACGTCTTTAAGATTGTTCCATTAACATGTGACATTTTTGCTGCAATTTCCCAGTTGTTCCATTTGTGACCCATTATCTGAGAAGCACCATGAGAGAGAGCTGTGAGTACTTTGTTTACCAGAAAATTTTGATCTCCCACTGGTTTTACAGCTGACTACAGTTTCACTGTCCTCAGTGTGTAGTCAGTTCTGATTAATGCAGAACTAAGCAAGATTAAATTTAGGCCCATACTCTGAGTACAGATAAGAATCTTGACAAGGTTGCTGAAGCTCTTCACCTTTCAAGGTACATAAGAAACGTCTCCCATGGAATTCACAGCATGTGCAGGATGTTGAAGGTCATGTGGGCATGTGTGGCTTTTAAAGAGATGCAGTTCCATTCCACCCCCACTCCTACCCCCTGCCAACAAAACCAGCCCTACCATCCAACTATTAGGTAAAGGAAAAGGTCTTATTTCATCATGTGGCTACTCAAAAATGAATACTAAAAAGTCAAAGTTTTCTTAGTAGTTACTTGAATGTGGAATTAAATATGAATAACACTAAGAAATCCTTTGGCAATGTACAACGTGCTGTGTTTATCATAAATTAAGCTATATCTGTTGCCCCTGTGTTCCTAGAAGTTGGAATTTGTACAATAAACTGGCCTTGATTTGAAAATGATAGCTGAAGATAGAATTAGAGAGATGTTGAAGGAGGAACCTGGAGAAAAGAGAAAAAACCCAAAGTATTAGGGAATTAATGTTGAAGGAAAGTGGGTTGCTGTAGGGAGTGCTCCATTTATTCAAATGATTCAAGAACTAACTGCTGAAACTGTTGTATCTGTCAATGGGAAATGCAGGAAAATATCTTTAAAAAGAAAATAGCTACAAAGACTGAAATAAACAAGTAGCTAGTCATATGTTTAGATCTCTGGAATATCTCTGTATGGTATAATAGGTAGATGTACAGACACAAAGAGAAGCAAAGGTTGAAACTCAGAAGGGAAGCAAATAAATTTCTTTGTTCTTTTTAATATATGTATTTAATTGTGAAGTTCATGATTCTGTATTTTCATTTCTTCTCTCTGTTACAAGTAATTGATGTTAGGAATCACAATGCCTCAACAGAGATCAGGGATATTTTTTTTCTGTTGTCAGCTGACATGTCAAGGTGGTTTTTTTAGCTGTTACGTTCACAGAGTGCAGGACACAGATATTTCTACACTTCTGTCACTTCATGTTTAACTTTAAAAGGAATATGTGAAGCAGAATTGGAAGATATGTAAGCAGCTGACATGTCATATGCACTTGGAAATGTGTCCTGAATACTAACAGTGTTGCTTCTAATCCGATAAGCCTCACCCCTTGTAACAAGGCTGACTGTAGTGAGGCCAGTCCTCAAATAAAAATGTCCTTTGCCCAAGTGCACTGAATCCCCATGCAGGCACTATTTATAAAGCTGTGCCACTCCAGTGTGCAGCAGAGCACGTGGGATTCAGAGCCAGGGGCTGCGCGTTCCTGACGCCACGAGACAAGGAAATGTCATTGACTCCTCACACTTTGCCAAAGCAGGCTGGGGTTCAAGGGCTGCTCTCTTCTACAGCTCATGTTCAGAAACAGAAGGAAAACCTAATGAATCACACATGGCTGAACAGATCACTGTCAGGGTAGCTAATGTTCCACAGAGTGGGAAACATAATTTGTACCTTATATAATGGGGAATGTGTGAGTCAGTTTTGATAAAAATTGGCCTGAACCTTCTTTGGGCGATCAACCATGCTCACAGGGTTTGGCACTTTCTGTAAGAAATTTTTCTTGAATCCATACAGTTGTATTGCTGACTGTTCCTCGTAGTTGTCATTTCAAGAGTTATATTTGTTTTGGTTGCTTCTTTTTTCTTTTTCCTTCTCAAACTGCACATTGCTTCCAGTTTGAGAAGTTCCCACAAAGGAGGAGTGAGGCAGAGTCTGCTCCAGTACCTGTGTAGCCAAAGTGTAACTGCTAGGAAGCCTGGTGCAAATAATAGTACTGGGAATATCCTAAAAAATGATGCCTTATTGCTCTTACTGATTTAACTTGACGCATTTTTTTCTGAACTCATTCTGAGTTCTAAATCGGGTCAGGCAAAGTACAGCAGTGAGATTCAGTGGCCTTAACCAGTGCTCCAAACTCCTGAATAAGTGATAAGAAAAACAGGTTGATTATAGTACTTGGGATGGAGGGAGAAAGATACCATTTTGACAGACAAAGAAGTTTCAGTAAAACTTTTCTCAGTTAGTTTTGTTTCAGAAATGAACTTTCTGTCACCCTCCACTTAAAAATGCAAAGATGTCCAATGAATGCTAAAGCAGAATGTTTTCAGCTAAAATTAAGCAGATGTACAGGTGCAAACCTGTTTTCTGTATGCAGCTGCTGTGCAATTAAATTTTTTAGATGTGATTAAAACACCTGGTCTGCCCTTGTCAATATAAGATGTTATTTTTCACATTGAATTATATCCTTGTAGTTATTCAAAGAAGTGCAAGGCCAAATTGTGGTCAGATAAAGTAAATAACAATTTAGCAATTGGTTATAATTCAAACAGAATCAGAGGAAAGAGGTGACAAGTCTTAACTTTTCTGTTAGTCATTTTGAAAACTTAAATGCGTGTTCTGTGTAGTTTTTGATTGCAGTGATGTAATTGTTCTTTTGCAGAAATGCAATGCATTTCTGTTTTAACTGCAGAGAAGCAACAACGAATTCCTACCAGATTCAGTCATTGTTTTTGTGCTAATCAAAGTCTAGCCTGTGTCCATCTGTTTAGAAATTAATGTGATGGTTGGGCCCAAGACAGCACCCTTTCTCTTGAAGAAAGCATAAATCCTGTGTATGAATTACTTTCTAAGATATGAAATGGTGCTGAGAGGAGGATGTATGATTTCAGACAAGTTTGTTCTCTGCCTGTCTTTACTTGTTAACATAATTTGCACAGCTGCATTTTCTATGCGCCCTCCAATTCTCATCAGTGAATTTCAAGGTTCTCTTCATTATTACCAGAAAAGGTTCTGTCTTTGTGAGACTAGAGTTTGATAGTGTATGATATATGTGGTAGAAAATACAAGAATTAGAATTATTTTAAAATTAAATATCAAGCATCTGTTGATATTTCATTTCTCACTATTGTGACATGTAAACTTGATAATAGTGTAATTGAATAATGTTTTACATGGGTCATGTACATGAATTGTAACTTAGTATACGGAATTTAATATCCCATGGAAGTATTGCAGTTTATTCTGTGAATGGACCCATATACCATGTGGCATTTTGATTATTTTAAAACATAATAAAGAAGCAAGACTCCCCTAGTTTAAGAATAGCTTTTTTCTAAGCATCTTTTAGGATTTTGAGGCAGAAAATTTGCAATTTTTGTGGTTCAGTTTTTTCCTTATTTTATCTGACACAATCTACAGACTACAGTTTACCAAATGTACTTTTGCTTGATTGCTAACATAAAAAAAACTCTGTTCATTTTTTAGCACATACAGTCTTAATCTCAGAGGTTATTTTTGCATGGTGTCTAAAGTAAAAACCAAAATCTAATCAAGTCATGTCTCTACATTCTGATCGGTTTTAGATTTTTTTCTGAAAGTGGGTGAATGTCCTCTTTTAAACAGCACTGATTTTTTTTAGGAACTTATGAATATAAAAACTTCAAGTAAATATTAAAGGTAAAAAACTATACCTTGTAGTACAGCTTTCATTTCTAATGTTTCAACTGATTAGAGAAAGTACAATAATCTGAATGCTTCTGTTAAAAGTAGAGGATAGGGAATGCAGAATGATCTAATTTCCAATGATCATTGGTAAATACCAAGGTGAGGTTGTAATTTTTTCGGGTGTTGTCCTATAATTTTAAACAGAGAAAATACAAGAGTTCCATAAGCTTTTGTTTTGGGAAATGTTTGTTATTTTGGGCTGCATTTTGAATTAAATAATGCTCTGTTTGTTTGTTTTGTCAGTATGTTTTGCATAATAAAGTATCTCTGCTCACTGAACAAGAAACGGAGCAGAAAGTGTTTTGTCACAGAGTCCAAATGTATTCCTTTGACACATTTTAGTGGCATACAGATTCTTAGGGCTGAGCCAGCTCTTAGAACCCATGTGGAAATGCACAGTCTTTGCCACGGTAATGGTAGAAATCCACAGTTTGGACTGAAAGATTTCTGTATATTGTTTATGGTTTGATCATCCTATGAATAAATATAGGTAGATTATGAAGTTAAGTAGTGATATTATCCATGTTGATTGCAGGGCATCTTCAGGTTATTTTTTCACATGTCAAACAAGGTTTATTTATTATTATGTCAAATTGTGGGTTTCCTTGTTTTCCATTCTATTTCCCTGTTCTTTTTATTCCTCCTTTATTTTCCTGATAGCTAGACTATAATTCAGACACCAGCCCCTATGCAGTTAAGTATGGTGTGTTCAGGGAGTTGTCAAAAGGAAGTTGAAGTCAGAAGATAACTTACCTTAGTGAATGCCTTTTATTATTTTTGAATTTATCTTCCTTTTTTTCTTTTTTTCCCCTTAGAAATTACTGGGATATGTATCAAATTTCTACCTATAACCTCCCAAGGTTCTCTCCCAAGGCCAGGTTGCTTCTTCCAGCAGAGAGGGTGTGTAACAGAAGAGTCAGTATGAAATGTGGGAATGATCCACGTGTTCTGGGAAAGTTGTAGATAGACATGAGGAGTCAAAACTATTCATTAGTGCTGATAACTGTGGCTATTATGTCCCCTATGAGAAATCTGCAGAGATTGCTTGCTACATCCTTTTCTTTAAGGAAATGGTCAGGGAGGACAAGGAGAGGGTAAGATCACAAATCCTTATGCCTTTTCCCTCACTCTGTGTCAGCCCACATAACCAGCTATGTGTGAGGTGGGAAGTAAGCTGCTTTAGCAAAACAAGGGAAAGCTGGACAACACTGAAGTTTTAGTGAGATCTCTGAGATATGTGCCCTTTCAGGCACTATCATTTTCCACTAAGAGTCTTCATATAAGTTCTGTGACATTTATATGAATA
Source organism: Agelaius phoeniceus (assembly GCF_051311805.1). Lineage (NCBI taxonomy): Eukaryota > Metazoa > Chordata > Aves > Passeriformes > Icteridae > Agelaius > Agelaius phoeniceus. Next base: position 79,236,324 of record NC_135267.1, read on the forward strand.
GTATATCATCATTGCATTACCTGAAAACCTGTTCTGCTTAAGAAGAGAGGGAATGGCCAACACAGTTTTTTTTCTACAGTGTGTCTTCTGTCATAAGTCAGTTCTTGTTAGCATCACAAACAGCTTCAACATGATTTTCAGAATGATATTATAAAGTAGTATTGTGAATTCCCTTTCTTCCATTCCTGCAATACTCAGTAAGTGTAGGAGAGGGATAAATCTCACAGGTCTCTTTGTTGTTGACTTTCACTGTACTCTGCACACTGTTTGGGTATCAAGATCTGGAATTCCTATGGGAATGCAAAGTTCTATTTAGACTGATGTCAGTCTTCCTTAGAGTTACACAGATTATTAGGTCAGGTAGGCAAAGATCCTTTGTACAGGATTTGTACTCCTGTACAAAGAGCAGTACATTACCTGAGACCTCATACTTAGGTACATTCCTGGAAAGATGACCAGCCAGGCAGCCTTCAATCAGGCAGTATAAAACTAATGAAAATGGGTGTGGAGATTAAATAGAAAACAGGCACCTAAAATTATTTGAGCTTCCAGAATCTTCTTTCTAATTGGGTTCAATAACTATACATCTTGAGAATTTTCTGCATATTTTAATTGTCCCAGTTACAAATTCAGAAGTTATGCTTCCCAAACTTTATAATAATTTGTTTGAGTTTACAACTTAACTTGGGTGGGGAGGGTGTGATGGTGGTGGTGTTTGTTGGTTTTTTCTAGTTGGAAAGATCAAAAATCCATATGCCTTTTCCCTCACTCTGTGTCAGCCCACATAACTAGCTATGTGTGAGGTGGGAAGTAAGCTGCTTTAGCAGTTGATTCCATTTACTCTTTTAAGTGCTGGAAGCTGGCATGTAGGGAAGAAGGAGGAGGGAAATTAAATTTAAGCATAGATTTGGGTGCATGTTGGACATTGAAATTCGACAGTTGTGACACAGGGCTGTAATAAAATCAGAAACAGAAATTCACAATATGAATATGACATAATGAAGCCACTTTGACTACTAGTACAATTTTCTGCTGGATGTTGCAAACTATTTTCTTCAGATTACTAAAGATAATTGACTGCTTTGAACACTTAAAATCTGCCAAGTCAGAATGCCTTCTGTGAGACTTACTAGCCCAAGGCTTGTTGTTTCCTTTGAGTGGAAGTGCTGATGTAGAAGGTGTTCTCAGATAACTGCATTTAGACATTTATGCTAAGGTATTTGCCTTGAGGAGGAAAGAGTAAAATATTATCTGTATATTTTAAAGACTGTGAGATGCTAAAAAAGTGGGATTTCTATAAAGAAATGTCTTGTTATAACAATAGCTTTAGGGTGGTTTTTTTTTTATAAGATAATAATCATGTCTTTGGCTCAGACTGAAGACTCATTTAATGGCAAGCACCCTCAAGTTATTGTTTGGATCAACATATAAATTGAATATCCTTATTTGAAAAGAAAGATGAGAAAAAGCATAAAACATAATTTTAAGGTGGTGAAAGATAATTGTCTAAGAGCAAATGCATTTAATGTATCCCTTCTACCTTCTGTTCCTTCTTCCATCTTTCTTTCCCCTCTTCTCTGCTTCTCTACCTTCCTTTGTTTTCCAGTCTTTTTTTTCTTCTATATGTTAAGAAATACAGTCCGAAAGTTCATGCACCAGGGTGTATTTTCAAAGCTAACTGGAAGAGAATAACTGAAATTTACTCAGTGGAGACATGCTTTATCCAAAAGTTCTATTCCCTCCTGGAGTCCCAGGGAATGAAAAGTATAATATGATAGCATCCCTTAAGATAATATCCAATATTCTTTTCCTCCTGTACCTTTTCCAGGGATTTAAGTATCCCCAAGAAGGCAAAAAGAGCTCATGATTGTATCTTCTCTTTTGTGTCAGAAACATTCTTCTGCAAAAAGTGTTTACAGAAACATTGATTATTACAGGCTATCTCAAAAGGTTTGATTCTGGGAACAGAAAATAAGAAAAAAAAATTTGGTAAGGTAAGATTGTAATAAGAAAAGAGTCCCAAACTAAAGCTCTGTTGTCATAAATCTGTATTACAGGACTCTTAGTTTTTAAACCTGAGTGTCCACATGCACACTGCTGTTGCCTGTTGAAGACAGCACACAGTAACCCCTGGACTATGCCCAAGAACTGTGAGGGACTTTGCTATTTGGCAAGCCTAAAAACCATGTCAGGTCCCATTCTTACAATTTAACAGCATAGACAGTTGCATTCCAGTGGCATAAGAACATTTTCTGACAATATTAATTTTACTAGCATAGATGTTGAGAGTAAAACCAAAATAAGATTACTATATAAGGATTAAACTCTTGAAAGGAATTAACAGTACCTCAACAGGCCCAGTGAGACCAATCAGGAGAAAAAAATGTCATTAGGGTATGACGACATTTTGATTTTTTTCATTTGTTCTTCCTTAATTACTGAAGGATTGTTTGGGGCTGGGAATGGTACAGGTGAAAATGGTTCTTCTTCTTATTGTGCTATCCCATCATTTTCCCAACCAACTTCATTGGTTACCTTGATGTGTTTTTGGTGTTTTTTTTTTTCCTGAGAAATAAATGATACTGATTTCTTACAGTGTGTCTCTAGTCAGAGGGTTATGAGTCTGTGAAAGGAAGGCTCTTGGGCTATCAGGAGTGTGTGACTGCTGTGGACTGTCAGAGATGAGCAGTTTTGCTTGTGCTGCTAAGGGCTGGGTGCTGCCTCAGAGGAGAGCAAAGTCTGCTGTGACCTGGCTTAAATCTAGGGAGGGGTGAAAGAAGCATTTGCCACCGTTTGGTGGCAGAAGCCAAGAGTAAAAGTGACACAGGTTTGGGAAGTCATTGCCAAAGTGCCAGTATGGAGGAATCAGTTCACAGCAATCTGGAGCTCAGCAAGCTACAAAGGGTAACCAGCAAGCAAACCAGGGTTTGGGTTAGGGTAGTTTATGGGCCGCTGCCTTTGTTCACTTCTGTCTTTTCCTTCTGTTACCAAGGTATTTTCCTTTTCTCTCCAGTGGAACATTAGTGAGGTTTTACAAGCTCAGATGGAGGAAAAGGAGCAGGTTCTACCCATCTTCTTTCAAAGCACGTCTGATTTGTTGGTTATTTGCTGCGCAGAGGAGCACTGTGAGCTGAATCTGAAAGATTACAGGATGTTTCTCCTCCAGCCTGATCACCTTCTACTCCTTGATATCATAAGATTCAGCCACTAGTGTCAAGGGTGGTTATTGTGCCTGAGCACAGAGCTCACACAAGGCATGTCTGAGCAAGCAGGCAGAGCAAACACACAGTACCAGGTAATAATTTGAATGTACCAGTGCATGTAATGAAGAATCCCCTTGCCCATGTCCTCAGGCAGCAGATGCTGTTTCCTGCCAGAGAGCAGAGATTTTACAGGCAATAATGTGTGTCATTTCCATACCCTGAGAAAACCCTTAACAGCACAGTTAACAGGAACAGTGCTGAAAGGAGTACTTGCCATCATGAGCATTAATTTTAAGCATGCCTGTTTTCTCCTCTTACATTCTGGTTTAGCACAGTCAGACTGTTTCTGGGTTCTAGCCTCTTGGCGCTGCTTTCCAGTAGAAATAAGAAACATGAAAGCACATTTTACAGCAAAACATGTAACAGAGGAGAAAATAGGTCAGATTTCACTTGCCAGTGCTTCTTTAAGTTAACAGCTGTGGGTCAGAATACATTTTTATACAGAAGAACAGCCAGAAAATTTAAGCTTGCACAGTGTTGTCTCATGGTGTTCATAACCTTCATTTCATGACCTTTGATGCATTCTGTGGCAAGTGATCAAAGACAAAAAACAGGGTTTTGGTGTTGTTTTAAGGGATTTAATATTTTAGTTTTCTGGTAATACTATATTTATCTGTACTGGGTTTTTTAATTAGAACACCCTATGTAAAAATATATTTTCATCCCTTAGGAAAGCAAAAGTAGGGATGTAATTTTTTGGTTCATTAACGTCCATGAAGGATGGATTCATGACTGCAAAGTTATATCTGATATTACTTTCTTAGTACTTTTCTTAGTACTTTTTCTTTTCTCAGGTAAGGTCTTTATACCCATTTCGAATGCCTACACTTGTCTAAATATTTGGGACCTGGATTGTTACTCACAAGTTTCCTGTAATTGATAGGTCACTGTTTTTACTAATCCATAATAGCATATTGCTCATTAGAAAGCAGGATTTGCTGCTCTACTTTCCTCCAAACTGTATAAATTCTACACCTATATTCTAAATGACTGTGGCAATTTTTCTATACTTTCTATATTTATATTTTATAGAAATATTAGCATCATTCTAATATATTTTATTAACATATTCAATCAGAAAGTTCCCAGAAGTATCTTCATGGTAAGAAAACCATGCACTTTAAGTGTCATAAACAGGAAAGTCTTTCAATAGTTTTGCATAAGATTGTGGAATGTGTGTGATAGACAGGAAAGCCAGAAGTGTCGCCAGCTTTGTAGGAATTAGAAGACTATATTCTCCTACATACAGTTCTATGAGGAAACCACATGATGGATGAATAATTTGGTTTATTTAGGCATTTTAATTTTCTTCTGTTGCAAGAATGGAGCCAATACGGATTGACTGCTGCTCAAGGATATTATTTGTTTTTCTTTTGATTGTTTATGAAGCAGGAGAGTGCCTGTAGTGTCCATGTCACCAAAGTTTATATTTTCCCCTTTTTTTTCCCCTTACACATTTTTTTCAGTGATTCACCTTTTCTTGAATGGTGCTGACCTGAAACCTCAAATAGATCTGCTTTAGAATGACATGGAGATCCATTCAGAAATTAAATTATTTCACAGTGCTTATATAGTAAGCTTTTTGAAGTACAGGAAAGTACAAAGTGGAAAATTGACAAAGTACAAATTGACATAGTGGAAAAATGTGCTATAAATGCAGAAGTGTTTAATGATAAATATAGTACTCATAGGTGGGGTTAAAGACTCTGATATAGCTGTGTGCATTCATATTTATTTACTGCAGAGAAAGGAACTCCACATGGCTATTTTTGCCTTGCTGACTGTAATCCCATCAAGGCAGCCTTATAGACATCTGCTAAGGTTTTTTGTTATTATTTGGTTAAGATTTTGAGATTGAGGTGAGAAAAATCCAACTGTCACCTAGAAATGACCTCAAGGCGGTTTCACAGATTTGTCCAACATGATTTTCACATATTTCTGCAGGCTTAGATGTATTCCTTGCCCTAAAGTGCTTCAGTCTGTGGCTACTCATATTTTCTAAAAAATAATGGTCTCATATATGTGGTGTGCAGTTTAACCTTTATTCAGTCTAGCTTTTTTCAAAACAGTAAGAGTAAGGACCAAGCAAGAGAGAAATTACCCCATATATTTTCCAGTAGGCATTGCAATATATATCAACTGATCCACTGTTAGGTCTACAAATAATTCCTTATTCTAAGTAGCCCCTCATAGCCATTGGACTCAATCTCTATACAATTATAACCATCATGAGATTTTCAGGGTGTACCAGAACAATCAATTTCTCAGAATGCTTCTTATCTAAACAAGATCAAGTCTTTGTATCTTTCTTTAGCCAGTATCCTGTGGTAGTCTGTCTGAGAATTATCTGTACCTTGCTGTTCTGGAGGGGAGGAGGAAAGGGCTTATGGACCAGAAATCACTTCCACCCCTGCTGTTGTTGGGCCACAGTTAATCCAACAGTACTAACACAAAGCAGAAAGATTTAAGGTCCCCTTTCTTTTTCATTTAAGTCAACGCACACTGATAAAATTCTAATGAAAAGGAATCCAAGCACAGGAGTGAGTTACTTATTATGGAAATTTCCAGTGATGCATTGTAATGTTGGATTTTCAATTTTTAAAAGTGGTTACATTCCTAATTGGTGAACAAAAAGGACCAATTTATCCCTTGCTGTGAGAAACATTTTTCTTATATATTATTCTCATGAAGCCTCTAATTCAGCCAAACACATTATGTAAATGGAACCTATGAAACACTTTCTAAAATATATGTCAGATTTACATTACTAGCCTGTTGAGTTAGATTGAGGAAGGGACCTTGTTACACTGTGGCAATTTTTTTTTTTTACTTTCATAATAATCCTTTCTAAAATAAATTGCATTTTGTACAAGCAAGGCTTCTAGCAATAACTCTTGGTGTATCCTAAATGAGTATTCACTAACTTCACCTGGGCATTGTGATCGTAATCTCTACATCTTCATCTTTACTGATCTCAGGAACAAGACTTTTATGTCCCTTTTAAACTAGAATTGGATTCTTTTGATACAAAATGTGCAAATGTTGGACTGCAGCAATTGCTCCAATGCCAAATGAATTTGGATCAATCTGCCTTGCATACAGATTGAGTTTCTCAAAGCCTTATGACACAGATAGCCTGGGCTGAAATATTAGCGGGCAGTGTGAGAGCTAAGCTTGTTTTTTCTGACAAAGTCAGAACCCAGATTTATATCTGTCTTGTACACATTGCTTGGAGTCTGATGGTGTTAAAAGATAGCATTTTTTAAGATAAAATAAAGATGAAGTTTATTTATTTAAGATAAATTTAACATAAATAAAGGCGCAGGTTAAATATGTACATGTATGGCTATACCCCTTCTGAAGACTTTAATTTTAATTTAGACAGTTGTGATACATTAAGAAGCAAAATCAATTATCTCAAAATAATTTATGGCAGAAACTGAGCATAGTAGTTCATTTGCATAATGAAGTGCTGTTAGTATTGATTTCATACAAGTTTAGGTGGAAGTATTATATTAATAACACTATTTTCATTTCTGGCCTGGCTTTAAGATACTCCACTTTTGACAGCCTTCTCTTATGCATCTCACCACACACATGTATTTTGTCTTTGAAGTAAAGGTCAGAGAGGTGTGAATTTAGAAACAGGGAGCTTCCCATGAAACTAGAAAAGATACTCAGACACTGAAGTAATAAAAAAGAGCAATTAACCCTTAAAGTGAGATATCCATTAAAACTATAGGCAAATCTTATTAAATCTGCAATTTATGAAGACATGTTAGGGTATTTTCTAAAGTGTTTCTAGTTTTTCTGAAGGTTACATTTGACTGGTGACCACAGGGACTTCTGCACTGTAGGGACAAGGCAACTGTTTCTCTACTTCTCCATAATGACTTGGGGACTGTCCAGAGCTAAACTCATTTTGCCTTACAGCTGTTTTTTTAAAATTATTATTTGGTACATTCAGAACAGCAAGTGGGCAAGTAATAAGGATTAGTAATGGGGAGGTTTTATTTAATTCAGTTTTAAGCTGCTTTATTCAAGAAAATCCTTAAAACACAGAGATTATATTTTTGGAGGTACTAACACACTGCCATGAATTATATAGTATGTACAATACTAAAACATATTTTCATGGAAGATTAAATGCTTGTATACAGTATGTGAAATTACTGATTACATTTTGAAGCTGTATTCCCACACTGAAGTCTTTGTGTTTTACTGTTTCAGGGGATTTTCAAAGCATCATCTCAGGTTTTAGAGAAAATGTATCAGTATTTCTAACCATAATGATTTTATCACAAGTCCTGCTGTATTTCACTTTGTATTTCAATACTTGTCTCCTGGAGTACCATAAATATGTGAGAATTCATACTATTATTTTTAAAAATAAGTATACTTCTTACAAGTAACTAAAAAATTGAAATTTGGGGTGAATGTGTGCCTGTGTTCACTCACAAGCAAATTAAAGGAGTAAAGTAATTCAACATTTGAATGGGAATCTCACTCTTGTGTTCAATTTAACACATCTCTCTTTATTTTTTGCCATGTTGAGACTTGAGGTTGGTAATAGCTCTGAAAGATAAGAAATAGTGTATAGCACACTTTACTTTGGAACAGACAGTTGTGTTATGTCCATCAGGGGTTAACAGAAGTTACCCAATATTAGAGCAAAACCATTAGGTTTGATCAGCATGTTCCTGCAGTGAAGGCACATTTCACATGTGTGTAATATTTTCTGTGTTGCTCAATTTTTCTTTCACCTTCAGTGTGCTGGTCCTGGATGGGCTTTTGGAAACCACTGGCTCTCTGGCTTTCCTTGCTGTGACTGTCACTGGAGAGTCTCTGAGTGCAGATCAGCTCAGGAGTCACACTCTTTGTCCTCACTTATTTCAAGTGTTTCCTCTCTGCATCTCCACAAGCAGCATTCTGTCAGGCTTGGGTAGCTTTATTTAGTCTCTGCATGTGTGATGGGTGCCTGCACTCCTGGAATGGTCCATGGAAGCTTACCCTATACAGGCAATGGAGACAAATGGATGACTCAGCTCACCCTGCTGCAGGTAACTGGAGGCTGATCAGCTCCAGCCTCCACTAAGTGTATCAACCGTAGCAGGAATATCTCACTTACATATGGGATTTTTCACGTACCGTATTTATGCCCAGCACTTAAGTTCAGGTGTCTCACTCCCAAGCTGAATCACACACTTCTGACCAGAAGCTGAATTACTTTACTCATTAGTATTAAGAGAATGCCTTGGTTGCAGAGTTCAAATGACTGCCTTGAGAGGCTGAAGGCACATGGTGGTTTTCACAAAATATTTACTTCCCTACATAGTCATATACCTATTTTATCCTACCTATCACCATTTGATGTTTTACCATATATGATCTTTCTTCACCTCATATAAAAGATATCTGTTACTAAAGGACTTTTTTCTTGGTTTAGGTTTCAGTTTTCAGTAAAGTTTCAACTTTCAGTAAAACTTTACTTCCATTTCTTCATATCTGATGAAGCCATCTCTTTTTTAAAGTGCTGCAATATGCCAGCGTAAAATCTGTTTTTACATATGTAATTATCCTGTGTACTGTGAATTGAAAATTACTATTAAATTAGAAGTTTGAAATGAAGCTTTCTTTGGATTTCAGTCCAGTCCTTGTTCATCACTCTCACTGCTTTGTCTTTAACAGGAGTCCTGTGCTTGTGTTCCAATGTGTGCATCGCCATGTCATTTGCCTGGACTGCTTCCATCTGTACTGTGTAACCATGCTGAATGACCGCCAGTTCATCCATGACCCAGAGCTTGGCTATTCCCTTCCCTGTGTAGGTATGTTTCTGCTGGTTTTCTTTATAATTTTTTTTAATGTAATTTTGATTTCAGGATAATATTATTTTTTTAGCACCTATTAATTTTGTGCAAATCAGTGGAATTATACTGCGTTCATAGGAGTTGTTTAATTTGTTGGAGAAAATATTTGAATATTGAAGTGGATTTTGCTAAGCATGTAAACTGGAGAATTAACTGGATTTTAAAGGGCATTTCTTTTAAAATCAAATGTTTACTTTCTTCACATTAGTATTTTATAATAATGAAGTGCAACCAGATGATAGCATTACACTCCAGTTTAAAAAAAAAAAACAAAACACCTTGACCTCCACATTTTCAATTTCAAATTAAGTAAATTATTAACTTTCTTGGTCTGTCTTCAAGCACTAATGAAAAAGGACTGCGACAGGAATTTTAAATACTCTTCCTTTTGGTGAAGTTATTATTGCTAATTATCACCTCTTTGAATGAAATGTAGTTACGTGTTTACTTGAGTAGGAAACAAGGTTTGACTTAACTGAACAAAGAGTTAAATAGAATATAGAAGATTTGTTTTGAGAATTGATTCAATTACACTGGCATGTGGACTGCAAAATTGTCAAAAATTTTGCTATGAAGAAGTATATTCTATACAGAGCATTCTTTTTTCTTGGTGTTAAATTAAAATGGGAGCATATATGTTTGTCTTAAGTGCTGTATCATGGTATGAGAATAATTTTACAGCATATTAGAAGCTGCCTAGAAGATAGGTTTGCCTGGTTACCTGAATGGCTGATAAATAAGTTTCAAACCCCACTAGATGGGAGAAAAATTGACAAAAGTTCTTATTAGAGTGGCATCTATTTAATCTGAAAACATGCCTTGACGATATTGAAAGTACAACAGTAAGAAATATTTAAAATTATTTATTTTTAATTACTTCAAGAACAAGCAAGCAATGGTTCTTTACATTTCACTAGAAATGCTGTTTATGTGCTGTGTTGCCAGGTCTTATTTTACTTCCCCCTAAACAGCTACTGCATTTACACACTGATGTCATCCTACACAAAATAATTTTTAATGTTTTGTAGGAAAACTTGTCATGAGAAACTGAACGGGAACTTTAGACCCAGTGTTCTTTCCTTGACCTTTACATTAGCATTGTACTGTGTGGTCAATCTGTACTCTCAGCCTCCTTCCTTGCTTCTCCAGAAGTTAATCCATTTGCTGCTCCCACACATATTAATAAGCTGCTTGAGTAGAATCCTTCCTTTTTCCCCCTGTTTTATTGTTTTCTTCCATTTTCTTCTGTTAGCTCCTTAGGTTGATCAGTTATGCCAGGGGTACAGCAGGCAGCTCATCTTTCTCCTCGCTTGTGGGCCTCCTTGCTGCTGTGCCTGGTGTCAGAGAGCTTCCTCCACATCAGGCTGATATGTCAAACTAATGACCCTTCTGCCTCTTCTGTCTGTAAACCCATTGCTAGTCATGCTGCACTAAATCCTTGTATTAGGATTTTTCCATATATTTTCAACTCCAGTTGCTCAGTTCAGAAGTTCTTTTTCTCTTAGAGGAGACTAAAAAGTTTTCAGCAGTTTTTACCCCTGCCAGTCTATTTCTCTTTTCTGTTTGCTGAAGTTGAACATTATGGGAATTGAGCAGTGGAAGCAGAGTAGGGATGAGGAGAATACACAAAAAGATGGTGCTGGGGTGCTCAGGGTTGCAATTTCAGTCTTGGAGTGGAGAGGAAGGCATGGGTTTGGCTTAAGAAAGGCATGCTGTAGAGGATGCACAAAGGATGGTGTACTTGTGCTGTTCAAGTGAGATAGAGTTCAGCTGAGGAAATGGGAAAGAAGCTCTTGCTGCCAGTCTAGCCTCAGCTGTGTTGTACTCCAAGTGTTATAATAGCTATATATGGCAAGACTAAAATATTGCTAATCCTAAAGTTTCAGCACTCCCCAAACTGGAAAGTTGTTTTTAAAATAATAAACCTTAAAGCAGCTCTAATAGCAGTAGTAATAGTAATATAATTGCAATACTTTTTCTCTCTCATTGATTGCTGCCTCTGTCAGTTTTCTCTGTTATGTTAGCAGTTTTGCATTTTAAAAAAATGCACTTGGAACTATTCTCTTTTGAAGTACTTTGCAGAATGAAGAATCTAAACAGAGTTGTTGTAACTTCACAGTTCATTTCTGCAGCTATCTGAACCTAACTTTCTGATATACAGGTCAGTTGGTTGTCTCTCTTATTAAGTTGTACTTGAGTTGGGAGCTGATGATTATTTTTTGTTCTTTGAGAAAGCCATGAGACTGTTTCATCATATCTGTGAGAAGGAGGCATGCTTGTGTTGCCAACCTCTTCCTACTCTTAAGACCTAAGGGGTTTTAGCCTGCTTCACAACTATGGATGCAGCAGCTCTCATCAATGAATTCACTTAAGAAACTTTCACAGCAGTGTCACACGATTTTCTTTTCCACTTATCATGGTACTTCTACTGAATAGCATAAGATGGCATTTTTACAGTCTACAGTTCACAATCTTCATTTTGCAACTGCAATTTGCAGTTTGTATTTACAGATGGGTATGGTAAAGTACTATTTGACACAGCTTTTTCTAATTACCTCAGTGAAGCCTCAAATGAATTCTCCTTGACAGGAATGACAACAAGACCTTTCTTATTCTGGCAGTGTGGGTTTAATACATGTTATATCTAATAGAGAATGACTCAAAGTAAAAAAAACCATTAGGTCTGAGCTTTATTGAAAAGATAGAGGTTTGTTTGAGCCTTCTTCTAAAAGGAATACAAAACAAAGTCATATTCACTCTGATGAGATTTATGTTATGGTAGCTGACCAGGCTGCACAGAGAGCCTAAAAGAGTCTGCATTTAAACATGTATTTTTAAACACCACAGACTAATGCTGAAATAGTGTTTGTGATGTCTTGAAGTTTGAGGTTTGGATTTTTAAAAGTTATTTGATCATTTTCATGTAAGGGTAGGTTTACTTAAAAACTGGCACATTTCTTCAAGGCATACGTGCACACATTGCCCTCAAATTCTACAGGAGGGTTTGATTTTGTAATTAAGCATAGTTAAATAGTTGGCACTTCCAATTAGTTCTGTTCATTCTAGTGTTTTTCAAAAATAGAGATAACATAATGAACATAGCCTGCAGTTTCCATTAACATTTGACTCACTGTTCCCGATTTTTATCAAGGGAATGTACCAACATAGCAAGTTTTTTATATCTTTTATTGGATCAACCTAGAGGTGAAAGCACCATACACACAACAGAATAAAAATAAACAGCAGCTGCTACAGCAAAGGGTCACTGTGACAGACGAGATCAGTGTTATCATCACAAGTGTATGATAACTTGAGCTGGAAAGGATCTAGGGATTTCAGATAAACAGGGCTTCTCAAGTAGGTTTAATTTCTTGCTTCCTGGCACACATGTGCCAGAGGATGCATTTTTTTTCATTGCATTCAGGTATTTTGTGTGGTTATATCCTTGCTTCACTTTGATTTCTATTATGGGGCCTAATTAAGCAGGAGATAAGACGGTTTCAAAACAAAGCTATCATCTGAGCTGATGAGCTATGATATATCACCTCAGTAGTGCCATAGCTTCACTTTGTTCCAAAACAAAATGTGTCATTGCTGTGATTTTTAGAAGAAGAACATGAATTCCTTAGTGTTCAGCTGCTAATCGAGTGCCAGGCAGCAGAACTCCAGCTGAGAAGAGGCAGCCTGGAGGAGCAGAGCGCTGAGCACAGTAGCAGTGCATTGATAGGATTAGCTGTTCACAGGAGTGTGGCAGCAGCCCCACCACTCAAAGCCACTGCAGCAGCTCGGAGGAAGCACTTGCACAAGTGCAGAGGAGCTGGCCGAATTCCATTGGTCATTAAAATAAAAAAACTAAATCTTACAGATTATACTCTCTGCCCTTGTTAAATAGCAACAAAAATCTATCCCATCTCTCTGTGTGGTGTCTTGTATTAATGAGGCTTCATGCATAGAAATTTCCATGAGTGGTGACCTCCAAGTATCTTTGAAATAATTAATAAGGTGCTTAGAGGGATGGATTTGCATATGCATGAAAGATCATTTATGGTTATTTAGCTACTGTGCAGGGCAAAGAATTTTATAGCATTACCTCAAAGAAGGAATTATATACAAATATACAATGTATTACCTCTTTTAAACACATTCTTTTCCTATGAACGCAGTTGCACTTTTGAAATAGCATTAGAGCATTATGAATCTTGGTCCCCAATGTAAAACAGACTTCCACAGTTCTTTGGTAGTAGAAAAGTTGGTGATACCTAGGAAAGGGAAGGTTTTATGCTGCTGTAGGCACTTTGCAAAAACATCTTTGCATCACTTTATTTCTTATGAGTAATTATATGCATGATGTATTTTAGAGGAATCCAGATAAAAGATGCAGTTCTCCTGATGACTATAAAACAGTATTTTATCTGGAAGTAATCTGATTTTACCACAGATATATAAATAAATATGGAGAATTACCCCAATTTGTGTATGGAACTGATAATAAAAAGGACTAAAGCTTTAAAGTATAATAAATTGCCCCAAGAACCACGTTCCACTGAAGGAAAGCTTCTAGGGTTAGATTAATTTTTTTATCCACATTACATGCTATTTGTATAATAACAGTATGTCAATGCAGTCATGAATCTCTGAATCATCTTTCAAAATCCTAGTACCCTTGTAGAAAAGGGGAGAATGAACAGCTTAAGCAAAGTTTGCAAGTAGAAGGGAGGAGGAAAACTGTGATTTGACCACACCAAATAGTGTGTTTGACTCTTTTCTGTTATGGACAAAAGCTGCAACCAATTTCAGAAGGTGTAAGTATGCAAGGGGGTTTAAAGTGAAGGTCAGTGTTCTGGAACAGAACCTTCTCAGGAATGTAATGTAGAAGCATGCATAGTTTGGTGGGGCCTAAAGGGAGCCAGTTACAAGAACAGGTACAAGAAATAAGAGTTTCCTGGTGTGAAGCTTCAGTATGTCAGCAGTTTCTGAAGTCTGTGTTCTCCAATAACACTGCTTAAACATATTTGAGATACCTTAGGAAATCACAAAATTTGGGAAATGGGACTGATTATTAGAGGAATAAAATAAAAAGGATTAAAACACACACATTCACGGATTTAGAAATTAATGCAAAGTACTCTTCAAGTTTAATATTTTGGAGCTGGTAAATTCTTGGCAGCAGTCAAATTTTTGTAATTTCTTGTTGGTATGAAATATCTGAGCATACAGAAGCAGACTTTGACAGAGAAGGGAACCAAAAACCTATGGATAAACCAGATTTTTATTCTCAAGGATTAATTGAATTTGCAGAAGTTTCCTGAAGTAGCTTCCTGAAAATTTTTTTATGGTCTTCTGCATTCTCCTCTCACTGTGGTCATAAAATAAACATGAACTAATGGTGTATCAAGTGCTTTTTTGTGTTCCTTTACTAGCACAAGCTCATGAGACTAGCTCAAAGGACATAGTTAGAAGTCACAGCAGCTCTTTCATTTCCATTTTCACTGTTGACTGAAGTTCAAGCAGTGACATCTGAGGTTTGTTCCCTCAAGTCTTTGTGCTGTTTCTGTGGCTACAGATTGCCAACTTCTTATCTAAACAGCCTTCAAATCTACAAAACAAGCAGAGCTTGATCCCATGGTGTATTTGAAGCAGGCATTGGATTCTTTTCTGGAACAACTACAGTGAAATCATACAATGGGATACTTACAGAAATCTGAGTGGCCATAATTAAATCCTGCATGAGATGTCTTACCCATAGGTGTTCTTCTCCCTTATCTCTCACTAGTCCTTCTATTGCAATATATTTCATTTGTAAATTGCATAGAGATGACAGTGCACATAGGCTTAATCTGGTTAGCAATAATGAAGGACAAGAGATAATGAAAAAATCTTGCATGGAAATTAAGTGACTTTAAAAGGAACAAAAAATGAACTTTCAAAGCGCACTTCTTGTCCTGTGAAATGAGCTGGCCTGTGTCAACATAAAACCAACATACTGGAGCAGTGGCAGAAGTGTGTGCAGAGGGGTCTATCTGTCTTTCACCATTTCTATGTCCAGCTGAAACAGAGCTGAATTTCTGTCTCAGCCGGAGTCAGTGAAATCTGTGACTTTGTCTTTGGAAATGAAAGATATTTGTTCTGACTGGAAGCACTTCAGCCCATACTTGTTTACCTTACAATGATTAATTGATGTGTGTATTTGGTTCATAAGTCACTTTTAAGTTGCCATCTGATTGAGAAAAATCATCACATACATGAACAGTAAAATCAAGTCATACAGTTTTATTAGTCATCAACTTTACACTGAACTTCTTGAATGGGTTTTTAACTCAAGCTATTTTCTAATTCATCTTATGTAGGTGCTGTTATAGCAAGTACAATGATTTTGACTGTACCTCCTTAATGCCTATTTTCTCCAGGAAAATATATTTTTTAAGAAAGAAGAGTCAGCTTCTGAAAAAGGAATTCTTGTGTTCATTCATGGCTGCAGATGCATTTTCAAGCAGGACTACGCTGAGTTGTCCTTGGGTGGTGTTCAAGTCCTGAATGGCCTTGCTCGGTTCTCCCATTCTAGTCCATAGGCAGTTAATGTTCATGATGAAATCTGGGTGAAAAATGGGAACAATTGAGATGAATAGAAGGAAGGAATAATAATAGAGGGAATAGTGGAAAGAAGAGTCATGAAGGGAAAGAATCGAGAGACCAAAGAGGCTGGGAATAAAGGAAAAGTGTTGATGACAATTAAAGGCATGAAACAAAAAAGATCTAAAGGGTGAGGGTAGGTAAAATGAGTAAATAATGCATCCAGTTTATCTCATAAAGCTGAGAATTTATCTTTCCATGACAGTAGTTCATCAGTTTATAGTGGACTGTTCTTGCACAGACTGGAAACATGTTTGTCCTAAAAATGTCCAAGAGACTGAAGAAGATGTTGATTTTTACAGCCAGAATTTGTTTGAGGTCTTTATCTTACACTCATGCAGCTGAGGGGAAGCTGACCTTTCATGTTTGGATAATTAGAGATTTCCTAATGGATCAGTTTTTATGCAAGCAGAGAGTTTCAGTATAATGCCATCCCTGAGGTGGGCTGTGCAAGCAGCAGCCTTTATAAGAAATCATTGCTGTCTGCTAACCTATATACTCCATAAATAACCTGCTGGGACCAACTGTGGCACATGCAGCATGTGTTTAGTCTCCAAAGCCTAGTGATTAATATTCCCTGAGTCACTTTCTGAGCCTTGGTCTCCCACATGGCAGCATGTAGAGCTGCTGCCATATCACAGAACCAGCTAAGGACATTCCTCTTCAACAAGGAGTTGGCTTTAATTAAATTTCTGTGTCCGGGAAGTGAAAATCTAATTTTCTTTTTGACATTTTCTATATTACTACTTAGACAAAATTATGAAAATAATTAATCCCTGTGAAGCAGACATCAGCATTATAAGAGATACAAAAATATTGCATATAAATAATACTACTAATCACCAATCTGTTATCATTTATTGATGCAAGGTCTTATTAAAACTCTTAAATCAGATTTGTTCTTCATATAGCAGATGTGTGAAATGATTGCACAATGCAGATGCAAGTGAGGGTTATAAAAAGTAACATTGTTCAAACTGCTTCTCAATAAATTCTATCTCCCCAGAAATGTATTTCAAGACAACAAATAAATATGGGAAAGGAGAAAAGGTGTGTAATTGTCGAAAGAGGTTTTGATTGTATATCTGAGTCAAATACAGTCCAATATAATGGTGAATGGAATTGTTGATGAATGATAGGTCTGCATGCAATAAAAATATTCTCATTCTGGCCCATGGGGAATCCTTTTTCACATTAAAAAGCCATCATGTCACCTAGTGTCATTTGGTAGCCTTGTTTCCTTCCCTTCTTATCACCATGGAAATTATTAACTATAATTATGTGTTGCTTATAGAAATTTGCCACCGTATGATAACAGAGTAGTCTTATTTGGAAATAATTCTAGATTCTTTAAGACAGAAAATATTTTTGCTTAATCAAATGGTAAGTTTTAATATGCTCTTACAAATGAATTATTAGGATGCTTGCAGTTAGCTTTTTTGCTTTGATGCCTGGTAAATTTGGGATAGTTAGAAATTTTTATGTTTCATTTTCCCATTTTAAAACCAAAGTAGCCTCATTATTTCAGTGAAACTAATAGGACAATAGGATTTGCCAGGACAATTTAATATCCCTATATTTGCTGCATTTTTAAAAACATAAACATATAAATATCTGTAAGGAAACTAACACTGGAGTTTGCAGAGTATGGTGATTCTATTGAGCACAGCTGGACAGAATCAGGGACACCTTCTAAGAAATTGCTTTCCTAGTACACCATTCAGTCTGATTCATAGGTGAGGCAGGAATAAAGGGACATGAGATAACAGCTGAGAATGACAATGAAATGTATATTTTACTTATACATTGTTTAAATAAGGGTGAATGAAATTCTTACAAGACTTTCCCATTTCTGAGACACCTGTGGAAGTGAAACTTGACAGACCCTTGTTAGTCATGTCCTTCTCCAAAATTTTAAGTTTGAATATTCACGCTTTTCCTGTTAATAACTTTGTGTACCTTGTTCAGTGCAAATGCTCAAGGATAAACTTAAACAGTTAATAATAAGCGGTAATACATCCACATTCATAAGATTACATAATGTGTGGAATGTTAAGCCTTAAGTGCCTTGAGCAGGCCTAGACTGAAGATGCATCCTATAATTTATTTGTTTGTCACAGAGATCAGAATGTTAGGAAACAGTCATACTTGAAACTGAGACCATCTATCAGCATCCTAGTGGGTGACTGTGAGCACACTCCCTGCCTGTCAGTCAGTACCTGTTTTCTTCTCTTCTCTGTTACCCTTTGCTCTAGATGTCTCTTTTTAAACCTCATAAAAAATGAGGTGCTGCTATAAAAGCAATGACCTGGCAAAGTGTGCAGCTCTTGCCACTTGGTGCACACCTCAGCTATTCCACCTTCAGCTTTGTGGCTAACACTGCAGGAGATACCAGTGCTTCAGGAATGCTTTTACTGTTAGGCTTTTACAGAAATAACCAAAATATCCATGACAGAGTTTTACTGTATTAATATCAAACTGGAAATCTGAAGAAGTTCTCACCCCCATTTAAGATATTTGGTTGTGACTGTGAATTCATATGTATCTGTATAAAACATGTGTATAGCTATGTGTAAAAGGTAAATAGCTTAGCTGAAGTTGTTAAAAACCAGACAAATGACACAACTGGGAAGTACAGTGACAACGGTCTGCCCCTTAAAATTCTCCTGCTTAGTTGTTCTGATTTCTTCCTCTATTTGTTCCCTTTCTTTATTTTTCCCTAAGAATATGCCTCTCTTGATTCTACATTATTTCTTTTCATGATTTATTTATTTCTTGGTTTCTGGGAAGTAAAATATATTTTCTATTCTGTCCTTCACTGCCATTCCTTTTGTTGTCTGGCTATCTCTGTTGCCTTATATGCTGATCCCTAAATATTGCTAGCACACCCTTGGATTCTTTTCCACATTTTTCTCTTACTCTTCATTCTCATTTCGTCTTTCTTTTCTCTCCATCACCTTGTCATGCCTTCCATCTCCTGCCCTCTTTTGTTCTGATTGAGATTCCAGTCACTCTTGATCTCTTCTGTAAGGACCACAAAGCAGTGAGGCCTCTGGGCAGATGAAAGCATAAGGAAAACTGACTCTGGAGGTGGAGTAATGAAAAGGGGTCACTTCTGAGGGTCAGTTTTTTGTCTGTGATCACTAGAAAAAGGGAGTTTGGTATTGTCCCTCAGCTGCATAGGAGAACCAGCTAGGTCTTCTTCCCTGACCTTTTTTCTTTCCCACCTGGCTAGCAGGAATATTCACATTCACGTGTTGAATGCCTGGCACTGTGGCTTGTGTGTCCCCTGGAGAGAGGCAATGGGAGTAGTTGGAAGTGAAGGCTGGTGTGCTCTGATAACCTGGCCCAAGACAGCTGCTTGGGAAAGAGAACCTTGTGTCAAATGGAGAGTGAGTCTCAAAGGCTTGGTTATTAAAACCACGCTCCCTTCGTTATCCTTACCAGGTAGAAAACAGCTAGTATGAACTTGGGGCTTCTTTTTCCTCTTTTTTTCTCTGTAGCCTTGCTAGCACATAAGCCCACATAGGCACAGCCTTCAGCAGAAATTCTGGCCAGCTAAAACATGAACTAAACTACCAAAAAGTGCTTTTGTTTGTCTTCTACTGTGTTTGGAAAATGAAAGAATACAATGCCAGGTACGAAAGAAGCTCAGCATGTCAGTTAAATGGGCTGCCTGGTGAAGCCAGATTTTGCTTTTCATGATCCATGTCCTCGAGTAACATCCACTGTTGATATCACTGCTGGAGGAAGGCTGGAAATTATGGAGGCGTTTTGGGCAATAACTGCTAGCAGGGAGACAGTATTTACCAGGAGTCTGCAATGAGACTCTCAGGTAAATAATAAGCATTTTAGAAAAACAACCTAATTATGTATTTAGTCGCTTGGAGCCCTTCCATTCACATGGGAAAATAATGTGCATTTTGTAAAACTGCCTAATTATTTATTTGAGAAGGAAGTAATTCTAGCCTCTGGGGTATGGAGTTTGATTTTTTTTGATTTTTTGTGCAGATCTGATATGCTTGAGAATGTATTTTAAAAAAATCGACACCCCACCATCTCAAAATACCAAACCAAGACAATGCAAAAATGTTATTAATGCAGTAGGGTGGGGTTATTTTAACTTTTGTACCCAGTGTTCAGATATTTCTACAAAGGCTTCAAACTTTATTCTGCTTTAAAACAGCCATCTTCTTAGTATTCTCAATAGAAAGATGAGCAGTAAAGTGCAAGCAGCCATATTTCTATGTGGCATACTGTCTGAATAGGGAGTTTTGAGGCCACTAATGAATCAAGCTAAATCTAGTCAGCAGTTATTAAAAGCTAGGGCACATTTCAGGTCTGAAATTCCATAGCATCCTTGCAGTGGACGTGATGGTTTTCTCTTATGATGGTATGAATAATGAATTGCATACTTTGGCCATAACTAGTTACTAGCAAGAGAACTGAATGTCTAATATATGTCAGAATTAAAATAAGTAATTTTGTTCAGTGTGCATGCCAGTCTACAGGGAGTTATTATTCTACTAGAATACATTCTTCCCACTCTCAATTTGTGCCTTTTACTCTGGGTTTTTCCTTAATCAAGAATTTATAGACTAGTTTCCATAGACTATCATTAACAATGTTCTGAATTTACATGGTGTGACTCTGTATTTACTGTGCATTTTTAAGTGCTATGGAAGTCCACTTGAGAAATTAGTTTTTATTTTTCTAAAATTTTAGAAATCATTTTTGGCAGAGAATACATCAAGGCAGAAGTATTTACAAATCATATAATTACCTTACTTAATGATAAGTAGAATTTTCACAGTAAAAAATATAGCCAAGAGGAATTATAGGAAGAATCAATTTCTTGACATTGCATTTTCTTACAAAGGAAATACGGTGTCCTGCTAAATATGCAAAGTCCTATCACCATTTAGAATATTTTTTTTATCAAGACAAATGAAAAAATATTGTTCAATTAAAAAAAACTTAGTGTATTGTTTTGCTCATGGCCTCTGTGTCTTCTCCTGACTTCATCAGGATTTATGGGGATGTTACATTAAACCCTTTTCCCATCACAGAATCATCAAAAGCCCAGGACAGAGCAGTCACATTTTGCCTATAATTGAACACTTCCTCCAAAGGGCCAAAGCTCTTCTCCTTAGTTTGATGTCTTCCACAATAAATAAGAGCGAGAAATTCTAACAGAGAGTTTTTTAACCCATACTGTACCCGTTGTGTTTCATTCCAGGGTAACTTCCAACTCACACATCTTTTACTAATTTCTCTTATTGCAGGTAACCTGCAGCTCACTCCTTTGTTTCTCTCCTTTCATAAAATTCTGGCGTTTCTGTTTATTATATTAGGTCCATCACCAATGAAAGGAATATTGCTCTGCTGCACAGGAACATGCATAATTAGCCCATGCTTAACCTGGTTGGTTCATATTGAAATGCTTATGTTTATGCATGAACCTGAATACTTTTCTGGATAAAGAAATTTTCATATATCAACCTCATTGCTGGATAGCATCAGTGTCATCAAGATGGACTGATTCAGTGAACTGGTTTATTATTTCTTAGTCACCCGATTTTCCTTGTATTTTTATAGCATATATGGAAATACATCCTCACCTGAAAAACACTTTATTTCAAAACACATTGTATTCAAAAGTAATTTCAACCCCTCATGCATTGTATGACTATCCAAATGTGCAGAAAGCATAATAGTGAATTTTATGTACTGGATGGAGCTCATGAAAGTGTTTTCCTTCTTTTGTTACGCTGCTTTTATACGAAGTCCAGTTAAGCAGCACTCTGTAATAGATTTGACATTTAAAACTCTTTCAAGAAAACAACTCCAGTTCATGTATTATTCTAATTTTGTTTACAAAATAGTAGGCATTTACAGCATTTGTAGAACTAAAAAATGTATAACACAGTGGATTGATGTTTCACTCTTTGATTACAGACTGAAGCAGTGCAACGTTGGGATTTAGTGCAGATAGCAAGGTCCAACCTTAGAGCAAATGTAAGATGCTTTAACTCGAGCATTTGTTTTTGCCTTACTGGAGCCTGGGCCTAAACTAAAAGTTGGTGAGGGAAAAGTATTCTTTTAGAATGGGGTACCTCTGTGCTGGGTTTGTTCTCTAGGTGCCAAAGGAGTTGTGTAAGTGATGTCATTCAACAGACAGATTATGGCAATGAAACCCAATGGTAGCCTTTGCTCCTGTTGCACTGAGAGAGTTTCCTAACTTCAGCATGATCCCTATGTGGCTGCTATGGGTGTGTTAAGGCCACTTTCTGTAGCTCTCATAAAGCAGCCAAAATCAGTTGATAATCAGTTTGTACAGACTGAGAGGAAAGTAGGATAATTGGAGTGATATTACATGGAATAGAAAGAGATTTATATTTCAGTTTTGGTATTCCAGAAATCACGACTGGTGTGCTACCAAGATTTTTCTCAAAGATTATTACTGCTTTGCATGGTAATTAAAAGTACCATGTAATTCATATTATCTCATAGGTTAAATATTTTAAAGTAACATTAAGTTGCAGTTGAGAGAGTTTGTTTGTAGTAGAAATCTGTATAGTCCTTTTAGAACAGTGTTCTAAAGTATAACTCATTATCCTACAATTACCTGAGTTGCATATTTTTAAAATAGCAGGGTTATGATGAATGGCTCCCAGTAAAACTTGTGTGAGCTTGGGGTAGATTTTGGTGTTTGAAAATAAAAACTAAAATACTCATGGTTTAAAATACTTCTTCCCCAGAGTTAAAAAGGTAGTCATTTGAATCTTGAAATTGAAAAGTATCCTAGATGGGGAAAACTGTTTAGTTTTAATTGAAACATGGAAATTCTGTACAATGAATTCTTCCCAGTAACACAATTCCCCCAAGTTCAAAATGTTGGGGGTTGTATGTAGGAAGCTTCCTAGCCATTTCAACAGAGATCAGAAAACAAAGGATACTTCTTAGATAAATTTCTTACCTTAGCTACTACTGGAAAATGTGGATTTATGCCAACAATAAAGACAAAATGAGATTAAATTCTAGTCCTCAGAGTTCAAAAGCACAGAAGAGTCTTCTTATGAATGACAATTCAGTATTTTGGAGAGGTTTTAAATATAAAATGTTCTTCAGACCATATGCTGTGATATATCCAAGGAACCTGAAAATATAGTCCTCTGTCTTTTCTGGTTTCTCACAGTTCTGGTATGATGACGTTCTTTTTTAATTCACTCTCTGCTCTATTTTGAGAGGCACTTTTCCATCTGAAATTATGGCATAGTACTAACAATATGACACATACAGTATGGTATTGTTTGCAGCCAGAAAATGGTTGCTAATCCACCAGAAAAATTTGGAAGAGATAACACTGAAATCTTGGCTTGCTTCAGCCTCCCACTTACAAACTGCTGGTCTGGCAGCATGTAGACATAGACTTACACCCAGAAATTTGGCAAATCTAAGGAAAATTTAATGCAATGATTTGTACCTGCAAAGAGTAGTCCTGACTTAACTTGCTTCAAGTACTTATAAAAGTAACTAAAATTACTCTAGATATACATCTGTACATTTCTGATCCTTGTTTATCAAGTTTGATACATGTGCAAATATCTGTATTTTGTTTTCACTTAATGCCATCTTAACTTCATTGTGATAAAAACTTTATATTGGGAGGATAGTGCCATTCAAATGCACAAGTGCATCTTTATTTAGCTTTGCATTAATTTTTTTATATTTTTCATTAAGGGACATATATTATTTAGCTTTATCAGGTAAATTTGACTATATTGACTAAATATTTTTCTGACCTTTTTTTTCAATATAAATCAGTGAACTTTTCTGAATTTTTCAATCTGATAGTGAATGGCTTTACATGGTAGTTCAAATCTAGCCACCCTAAGATATTGAATATCTATATGAAATAAAATTATCACAGCTGAAAGTATTATTACAATCAAACTGATTGCTTTTTAAGGATGAATTATTACCATAGTTGTTCATGTTTAAACACATATTATTGAAAGACAATTCTCTTAAGCACATGTTGTATATTCTTAAATTCTGTCACATGAGACTTTCCCCTTATTTTAGAAGTCCACTATTTCTTCGAAGTGGCTAGAGAAAAGTAACTTTGGCTATTAGGCTTAGAATGGTTTTTTCCTTGCCCATGGAGAAATGAGATTTTCCAGGTCGAGACAATCATCACTCAGAAACTGCCCTTCTCTAACAGTCTTAACTCATTTTTTCAAAGCCAGAGTTGCAAAATGTATTGCCAAAACACTTGTTTCCGTTTCCATGTGTACAAAATAAAACTCTGGCTTTTGTTTGTGTTATTTATAAGAGGTATTGATAGCCTATATGTGGGAGGGCAAGTTTAAGTTCAGCTTGTGCTATATGCTTCCTGTAGGGCTTCTAAATACCACTGTGTGCAGTTTCCCTTGTGTGCCTGCTCCACCAGCCTGGCTCCTGGAAAATTCACTTAGTGTATTTGTGTGTCACATTGTGTAAGGTGTTATGCAGTTGTGTGATCATTTACAAGTTGTGTTCATCTGTAGCCACTTTAATCAACTCCCCTGTTCTTGTCCCAGAGGGACTAAAGTGGAGTGAATTTACACCCCAGACCTCTAAAGAATATCAAGTTGTGCCATCTTTTAGTACAACTTAGAAGGGAAACTTTTTTTTTTTTAGTTTTTCTCATGTTGTCTTAGAACGTGCACAAGCACTTTTAAAAGTTGGATTTGTTGAAGGGCAGGTCTGGGCACAGTTCAGCGCTGGTGCTGATTAGAGATATCTTGCAAATCTAAGGAATGAAAATGGAAACTTTATGCTCTAAGGGAAGAATCCTTGATTTCCATTGCCACATGCTTTTAGCTCACAGCAGACTTTAAGCTTATGATACTTTTTATATGTTGGAAATCTTCTTTGCATAATTTGAAAGGTTTTAAAAAAATATTATACTACTCCTCTCCCTCAGGGCCCTCTACAGTTGGAATCTTAGTACTAAAGGAGCCTGTTTCTACAGGCAGATGGATATGAAAAATAATGCTAATAAAATTTGTAAAACTCTTTTTAACATTTTTATAGGAATATATTTGTAAAATATATATAGAGTACAGGATGAATGATGCCATTTTATGGCTTAATATTACTCAAGATGGCTTGCATATCTCCCTCATGGTTTTGCCACTGTTTATTTTATCCATTACAAATTCATGTTATGCATTTTATACAAACATAAATATTTGTGTATGTGAGGGACTAGTATGCATGTATATTCAAACAGAATACATATATGTACATACACATACACATAATTATAGATAGAAAAGTATAGCTTTTGGGTTATAACTCAAGAAATCTCAGAAATTGTCGTACTGTTTTTACTATTTCATTTAATGAAGTAATATTTTCCTTTAAAGTGTTTCTTCACAACTTCCAGTGAAGTAATTTGGATATGATTCTTTATGTTATGTTAGAAGAGCTGAACCACTGACTATTAAGGAACTATAAACATTTAACAGCATAATGTTAAGCATGCCTACTTTGAAGGTCAGTTGTGGTAAGAGTTTCTGCCTCTATTTTTCAAAAGTTTTTTATGTCTTATTCTTACATTCTTTCCCCTCCTCAAATATTCTCTTCTTTTTTTTTCCCCTGTAATTTTGTTTCAACTCACTACACATTTTATAAAAAAAAACAAACAAAAAAAAATCAAAAAAAACTCAAACCCAAAACCTTGGGTTTTTACCATACTGTGGTACAATGTAATATAAAACTCATGTAGGTACAGGAAGAGAAATAAAGGTGAGAATAAATATTAAGATAAATATGCAAACATAAAGGAATGATGGAAGTGGACTCCAACCAGTAGAAACAGCTGCAGAAGTCAAAAAGAGACTATTGGCTGCAGAAAGAAGGCATGGAATTGGCAGTGTCACCTTCTTCCATACTCTTCAGAGGGTCACAACCATGTGATCCAGTGTGATTCAGTCTGGGAAAAGTTTCAGTGTAGCTGATGCTTTGGTTCTCTCCACTTTTTGGTCTTCATGGTTAAGACTGGAGAGATTTCAAGCCAATGTATGCTCTCTGAGAATATGAAAGGGCCTTTCAGACAGCTGTTGTTTTGCTGTGATTGCCTCTTCCCTTTGGCTGTTTTCTCAAGCCACCTCCTTAGTTTTACCCCATAGCTGCCAATTTTTGCACACCCTATTAATTCACCTTTTCTTCTGGACTATTTGGCCATTCACTTTTCTTCTTTTTATCTTATCTCTTCTTAATGACACTTCTTCCATGCCCTTAAACAATATTTAGGGAATAAATTGTATTTGACACTAGTGCTCATAGCTTCACATGTGTGTCTGCTTTACTTAGAAGCTATGCAGTTAACATAAAGCAAGGATTTCTTTTTCAGTCTACCTCAAGGGGAAGTTTATTGGTCCTTACTATTGTAAGCTTGAATCTGCAAGAAATTAAAAAGGCAGTAAAAGGAAATTCTAAGGGGGGGGGGGGGGGGGAATGCAACTTATAAGACTGTAGAAAACATTTTAAAATACAGAGATTTGTTGAGAACAATATTAAGTATGCAAAGGGAGATGAATCAATGCATAGGGTTGCAAGACTTAAAGATGACTGGATGAGTCACTAAACATCTGTGAAAAACAGAAGCAAAACTGCAATGCCATTAGATATTGTGGGAATTAGATTGAGATAAATATAAGCACAAGAAAAAGTTGGTAGAAAATTATTCTGTCATCTAATTTTGCTGGCTAGTGAGAATCTATATGCCTATTAAGCTCTGAGTGGTTAGCATCTTGGAAACCCTGCTGAAGGACACGAAGACATCACAGTTATTAGGAGTGAAATGGGACACGATAGCTCTATTAGAACCCCCATTTCTAATAGTCCTTTCCTGCTCTCTGAAGCGGTCAGCATGGCATCTGTCTATTTCTTCTCTGTAAATGGGTGAATATTCTCTGCAAATAGTGCAATCAACTACATTACTGATAATGCTTATAAAATCCTTGGTGGCTAGGAAAGGACTTTTGTTACCTTGGATGTCTGTTCTAGAGGAAAATAGCATACATATGTAACAGATCCTGATGTATATGGTGCTGCGGTGCCCAGAATGGACCTAAGGCTTACAACACGTATTATGACTCCTAAACACAGTCTCATAGGCAAAAAAATCTGTTAGAAATTTGGATGTCTGGCTTAGTTGTGAAGTAGGACACCTCTAAATAAGGGTCTAGCTAGGAGAAAGAACATTAGTGATAGATGGAAGCATCGATCAGATATGTAGTCCTGAAAGAGTTGTCCATTGGGAAGGATACCTACTGATTTCAAAAAATGACGTCAAAAGTGATTCTGGCATATTTTGTTTCTGTATACCCATTTGTTTCAGGTCAACAGCATAGACCATCAATGAAATATTAGTTAAATGTACTTCTGCTTTCTTCTGAAAATACTTTAAAATTTGCATTTACACATTAGATGTAATATCAGACCTAAAGACTTAAGAGCATAAACTGAAATCTTATTTAATTCTGTTACTCTACTGCTTGCTCACATCTGATCACTCTACAGGATTTTGGTGCACTTTGACAAATTTTACCTTACTTGGCTCTTTTAATATACTTCATAGTCAGAGTTATTTAGTGGAAAACTCAATGGTGTGTGTGCTGCTATACCCAGCACTGAGTAGATCATCTTACAAGTCATGCCATCATGCCAATGTACACACATCCTGGAGTCCCTTGGTCTCACTACTTGGCATCCTTTCTGTGCACATTCAGATCTTGCCAATTCAGCTTGCTCTGTTGCAGTATTTCCTCTCAGGTTTACTGGAATATTTAAATGGCAGGTGTTCTTTCACTTCTTCAATTTTAACATCTAATTGTTCCCCTCATTTTCTCTCTCCCACTCCTTTGTGTTTTTACTGTTAACTTTAAGTCAGCTGAGACCTCCTGATGTCTTCAGTGCAGGGACACTCTTTCCACTCTTTAATTCCCTCCCATGTAACTCTCTTTATCTGTACTCTGTGCCTCATTTTATTCTTACTGGGTCATTTCCTTTCCATTCCTGATTGAACTCCACCAATTTTCTTTTCTCTCTTCTTTTCCAGACTCTCACTGTTTTATTGCTTTGGCAGTATGAAGTGCCTAATTTGCTTTCCATCCACTTTCTTTAACTCCATTGGCCAGCTTTACATTTTACTCTCTTCTTTGGTCTTGTTATGCTTCTTCCCTGCTTTTATCATCTACCACCTCCACTCATATTAGAATCTTTGAATAAGGAAACAGTTGGCAGTCAGCTTTGTCAGTGCTGAAGTCCTTTGAATGAGTCAGAACCTATGGAGTGAATGAAATGCAGCCCAGTTTAAAATGGTCAAGCTGTCCTTTCTATAAGTGCATGGGTCCCAATCATATTTCCTGATGTCACCATTTTCAGTGGGCTTGTGGGATGTAAGTTCCCTACACTGTTTCTTGGTGCAGATGCTGTCATCTTTCCATTTCAGGGTTTGGGTTGGATTTTCTTTGGTAGGGTGGGGTGCAGTAAGGGAGTCTTATCTTCTCTTTGTTTATTCTCTATTCTTTTAATTCCCATTCCTAAATTTAATTATTCTCTTTCTAATGCCTTTTAAAAAAAAAAAAAGTTTTATCACCTCTGAGGCAAGAACAGGGAAGTCCTGCTTATCAAACTTGATTTCCTTTTCTGGCAAGGTATCCCACCTAGCTGATCAAGGGAAGCCAGTTGATGTATTCTCTTTGGATTTCAGTAAAGCTTTTGATATAGTCTCTCACAGGATCTTTCTGGACAAAATGTCCATCACACAGCTGGATAAACACATCATGGGATGGGTGAGCAACTGGCTTATGGGCCAGGCACAAAGGGTCACAGTGCATGGGGTGACATCGGACTGGGGATCTGTCACTAGGGGGGTTCCATTCTCTGCCCTGTGCTCTTCAACATCTTCATAAATGACTTGGACATGGGAATGGAAGGGATACAGAGCGAGTTCACAGAGGATACAAAACTGGGAGGAGTTGTTGAGTCCCTCAAAGGCGGGGAGGCCCTGCAGAGCGGTCTTGACAAATCAGAGAGCTGGGCAATCACCAACGGTGTGAAGTTCAACAAGGGAAAGTGTTGGATTCTGTACCTGGGATGGGACAACCCTGGATGTATGGACTGGCTGGGGAATGAGATACTGGAGAGCAGAGCCACAGAAAGGGACCTGGGGGTCCTAGTCAATGCCAAGTTGAGCATGAGACTGAGGGGAGACCTCAGTGCAGTTACAGCTTCCTCATGAGGGGAAGAGGAGAGGCAGGCACTGATCTCTCCTCTGTGGTGCCAGTGACAGCACCCTAGGGAATGGCCTGAAGCTGTGTCACGGGAGGTTTAAGTTTAGGAAAAGGTTCTTCACCCAGAGGGTGGTTGGGCCCTGGAACAGCTCCCCAGGAAAGTGGTCACAGCACCAGCCTGACAGAGTTCAAGAAGCATTTGCACAATGCTCTTGGGCAAATGGTGTGACTCTTGGGGATGGTTCTGTGTGGGGTGAGGAGTTTGACTTGATCCTTGTGGGTCCCTTCCAACTCAGCACAGTCTGTTTTTCTGTGAACTTCTGAGAAGGAATCTGTTTTGGCTGCATTAGGCAGGCTTGGCATCGCAGTGATTTCTCTCAATTGCTGGAAATCACAGAGTGGTTTCCCAGGGATTTGTGTGATACCTGGTTAATTGGTTGTGATATCTGGCAAACACACAAGCACTCACTAAAAAAAAGAATAATTTTACAATCAGTTGTCTTGGTGGATTCTCTGCTGTCTAATTCATTATGAATTCTTATATTGATCTTTCTCTTTGATATTTACCAGGCACCTTTCTTCTGTCCTTCTGCCTATTTTTTCAGGATTTGTGATTATTTTAATTTATACTTCTGTCAATGTGTTAAAAAACTGTATGAGTGTGTGATATGGGAAGGTGAAGGAAGAGACTGTCAGATCATTTTTAAAAGGTCCATCTCCTGAGGCATGTCCTAAATGTCTTATCTGCAGCTCTGATAGTTTTTACCATACTGCCATTCTGCTGATGCAGGAAAAGGCAATTGCATTACTTTCCTGACGGCTTAAAGTAGTAGTAATTACATATATGATGTTACTAGATTCTCCACATCCTGCATTAAGACAGTTATGAATGACTTATTGATGACTTCATTAATTCATTTCAGTGGACAAGAGCTTAAAAATTACTTTTTTAAGATTTTCACATATAGGCTTGACACTCTGAAAGATGTCTTAATGTCTAATTTACAATTCTTTGAAATCACCAGTTTTCCAAACTTATTAGTTTCAACGGTTATTAGGAAATAAAAGTCAATTAGCACTTCCAGTATATACCATGAAAAGATATTTCCCCAAGGTATAAATGTGTTACTTAGTAAGACTGCTAGCCAGTTACATCTTGTCAGTGCCCAGAATGTGATAGCTTTGGATGCATCTAAATAATGAGAAAATCAGTTTACACTTCACATACTGCAATAAGTCAATAAGCAAAACTTCCCAGCATCCATTGGAAAGCTGTGAAAAAAAAGACACACGGATACACTGTGCTGTCTCTCCCATTAAGAGGTGGATACTGTAAAAGATTGTGAAACTTTTACATGCATATATTGAGTGGATGAAAGGAGTGATTTTCAATGAATATGTTAGTATTTTCTAACCTTCATAAAGTGAGATATTTAGTCCCTGGAGAGGAGAAAAACCGTGCTTTGACCCTCTCCAGATTGCTAACTGGGCCAGGAAAGGTTGAATGTTAGCATTAAACTTCTACCCATCTCATCCTTCTCTTGTGTTAGAGGACACATGTGCTTTAAACTGGCTCCTGCTTTCATGCAGTTTCATCATTCCTTCTGGCTTCTTATTCCTTTGGTCCTTTGGCCATTCTTTTATATCAAATGAAAAGGTCAGCTTTCCAGAATAAGTCCTCTGGTAAAAAATTTCAACCCATCATTTTCTTTTCTCTTTGGTTTTAACTCCTTAATGTTTGGAAAGACCTTGGCTTTTCTGAATGGACACAGTCATTGAGGGTGAATTTCTCTCTCTCCTCTTCTCTCTTTTTTTTTTTTTTCTTTTTCTTTTTTTTTTTTTCTTTTTTTTTTTTTTTTTTTTTGTGTTAAATTCTGTTGAGAAGAATAATCTCTTCTCAATCCATGGAAAAATAAACACACATGGATTTTCAGATCTTGGCAGCTCCACAGCAATCCCATTAGAAAAACCTGCAGACAGTAGCAAGCCCTTGAGTACCATTGAGTTAAAAATGGCAGAATAAACTTGTTTTAATTGGGCCAGGATCTTAGGAGCCAGGATTTAACTTCCACAGATATGAGTCACTATCACGAACAAATGCAAGTAGCAATTTTTATTTTGTTGTCACAAATCAAAAGAGGTCATGTACTCAGAATCAGAGTAACAAGAAATATTGCTGAGATTTAAAAAATCAGCTGAAAAATACTAGGGAAAGTTTTATCTAGAGTGTTCTTGTATGTTTTTGCTTTTATATGAATTTGTATGTGTGATAGAAGAAGCTTGTGGTGTTTGTGCATCTCTGTGGTTGTTTGCTTAAGTGAAATAATAGCTATATAATATATGGGTTTTTAATACTTCTACATAGATAGGAATGTGGGAGGGTTTAAATTAAAAAATTAAGTATTAGATGTTCTTCAGAATTATATAAACTTTCTATTATTCAGCCTGACTTACAAAGCTGTGATACGTATTTTACTGACAGGAGAGGATAAAGAAGATTAAATGGCAATATTATCATTCTTATAATGAAGGGGATCTAACCTTGGTGTATGCTTAGCTAAGAAAGGTGAATTTCACCTTTATACAGACAGTCTTGTGGAAGACTGTTCCTATAGCATTGTGGGAGACTGGGTTTTTTGATTGAATGTAAGCCATCATGAGCAAATAAGTTAAAATAACTGTCATGTAAACTGTTAAGAAAATATTTAGAGATGACTTCTCCACTACTTTCCACTTCTTCCAGTAATTTCCATCTGTACAGTTGTAAATCCACTTCACAGAGCTGTAAAATGGAAACAGGCTGAAGTTTTGTGTCAAGTTTTCTCACTTCCTTTCTCCCTCAGTAGCAGGGTATGTGAATGGCTGCAGACCTACAAAGTCATCTTTACAGTGCCTGAGCCCTATAGAACAGAAACACTTGGGAACACATTTTTCTCTCCTGCTTATCAGTCTTAATTTGCCATACTGCTGCTTAATTCAATTTCATGTATTCCAAATTTACCCTTTATATCAATACAATTAAATAACACTCTCCTCTGTATTTTTTTTGAATAGCCTTCTACATAGCCTTCTACCTCTATTTTATCCATACATACATGCAGATGTAGTTAAAAACTAGTAATACTGAATTGTTTCTATTGAATGGGGTGTCACAGCAGAATAGTTCAAGTGCCTTGCTGCAGTGCCAAGCTTGAACCTTGTCCTGAGTTTGTGCTTTAACATCACTGTGTCACTGGGTACCATGTCCTTTGAGCTAGGAAATCAAAGGCTTCTGCACACAACATCAACCACATCATTTTATTATATGCTATCAGCCACAGAAAGTGGCCTATTTTTTTTTCCAGTGACAGAGAAATGATCAAATGGCCTCTTGTTTGTATGAAACATTTTGTGTACAAAACTGAAAGTGAATATTTGATCAGGATTTTTAAAAATTCCATAAAAATCTTAATACTTGAGTAAATTTTATTCATATAAAGATCATGGTGTAGTAGAGCTAGTCTCCCCTCACCATCTGCTGAATCCCTGTTACGATATTTCTTCCACCTTTTAACTACATTTGTCATTGGAGATTTACACCAAATTCCATTAAATTCTGGTATTCTGCAAAGTAAATAGCCATGAAAACACCATGCTTCTTAGCACAAATCCTCAATCCCCTGCTAACACCTCATATTACAACTGTCTAATTACCATGTTCTGCAGTAACCTTGTGGGACTTCCATAGGTAATTAGAACTCCAGAGCATTTCTGCAATAATCCAGTAAGGACCTCTTAAGTAGAAAGAATTATGTGGTACTAATATTTTTGCACCCACGCGTTCTTCACAGTTAATTGTTTCAATTAATATTTGGCAGCAATGAAGAAATTCATAGAGGTTCATAAACAGAAAATTCTCAGGAAACTTTTAAGGCAAATGAGTTGTAGCTGTGGTCACTTTTAGATGCAGGGCATTTTAGAAAAAATTAAATTCCTGGCACATCAAAGTATTACAACAGCAGATTTTCATATTACTACTAAAAGAGATGCCTTAACTTGCCTCATTCCTTTAAGACTGCAGTGTTTGGGTAAATTGTCTTTTCTTTCCTTAGAATTTTTTACCAATTGGTTGTAGATGAAAAATACTGTGTGAGTTAAAAAGCGTGGTGAGTACACTTTGATACTCTTCTACAGACATGTCTTTGATGACGGAGAATAGTAGAGAGAGCTGTTGAGATGTTTCCTTGATTCTGGATGTCTTTATTTCACTTCAGTCTCACCTTCCCTTTGTTTTTCCTTTCAGTTAAAGATACCACACCTTATGCAGCTATGAAGGCCCTGTGTACGCTGCACATGGTGCTCACACTGGCATTGTAGGCTCTAAATACTATTTACTGTCCTTACTAATTATTCTGATTCTTCACCCCTTTTCAGTTGGTGTCAGGCCAATGGTATTTCTACAGATTTATGACAGTGTCACCTGTGCAAGAAAATTACTTCATCATTCATGAAGTACATTGCAGTGTAGAAAAGAGCTTTGATCCCAAAGGCACACGTCACTCCTCCCTGCTTCCTGCCCCCTCAGCCTTTGGGTAATCCTTCCGCACCCTCACTTTGATGCTTCCTAGGGGATCTTCCACGCCTTTGGAGTGGCCTCCGACACACCCAGTTATTCTGACACCAGGACAGAAGCACCTCCCCAAGAAAGACCAATGAGAGAGAGGGGGCATGATGAGGGTAGGTGCATTTCTTCCCATTGTGCCCAAAATTGGTTTCCTTTCCATGCTGCCCTTTCCACATTGTCAAGTGTATCTCTATGTTGGACAGAACGACCTAATCCTCTCCAAATCTGTCTGTCTCATCAGAGGTACCAACCTGTTTCATTACTTAGCTCCCAGTAGGATAATGACTACAATTTATTACTTTACTGTCAGTAAGATAATGGCTACATCTTATGGCTGTTTGCCATACTCTTTTAGTCTTAAAATCTCACAGTTTTTTTATTGGCTGTTTTCTGCTTTCTGTGTAATTGTAATTTTTGTTTAACTGTAATATCCTGAGAAATAAGGAGAGGTCTGGAAGAAGTCATTGGACAGGTTGATTAGAAGGTCGCTTATTTTTCTTGCATTAAAAGGGCAGACAAACAAATGCCATTCCAATTTATCATCATATGTAACCTTTGATTTAACAATTTTTTGCTATATCAGTGTGAGTGACTTTAGGCTTCAGAGTAGATTATTGAAATTAAGAACTTTAGCACAAAATAAGAAGTCATTTGTTTAGATGATTATTAAATTTAAAAGTCCAATCTGGAAGTCACTTTAATTAAATGTAAAATTGAGTCCCCTGAACCTCTGTTCATTTTCAAATCAGAGCATGATGCTTCCCTAAAATATCATAAATTGCCCCTATTCTGCCAGTTAATTCTGTTGTTTTGCAGCCAAGATTATAAATTAGATTTGATTAAAATAAAACTAGCTGTTTCTTTGAATGTGACTATGAACCCTAGTAAATACAGTCTTTCCTTAACCATCTTCAATCTATTACCAAGTTGAGAATTTAGTTTAATTTACATGGCAGAGTTTCCAAATGGAATGCATTCTAACAAGCATAAAACTGTAAGAATAATAGATCTATATTTATGTGATTTCTCATTGTTTGTACAGCTTTGAGAAGGGAACTGTATTTTCCCATTGGTCTGTCTAAGAGAAAAGCAGGTACATAAGTGAGTAGGTGTGTGCACATGGAGAACCACACGTCGTTTTGCCATGAAAATAGACAATCACCATGTAAAAAATTCTCAGTACATTCTCAGAGAGGTAGTACAAAATGCTGTCAGAGAGAAAATACATCACCAAAAGAATCCCTATATGGTGCCGAATGCTTGAATAATGTCCATACAAATCACTGTTCTTAGTGAATGGGCTGTGGCTTCTGTTTCTTTCTGAACAAAAGAAAATTTACTGTCTGCCACACAGTGTGGGTAAAACTCAGATTTAGTGATGCCAGCAGCAGAGGAAGCGAATTTACATGTTTTCACAGGCTAGGATTTTGACAAGCTTTTGTATATTTGTACAGCCCAAAGAAAGGACACAGTCACTGTTCCTGTATTGCTGAATAAGTTCTTCTGGATCAGATGGTTTGTTTCTTTTCCCTTTGCTTCTTTGTTAATTTTTAATTTTTTAATTTGTATTCTTTGGAGATAAACCATTCCCATTAAATGCTAACTACTTTGTTTTTCTCCAAACAAATCTGGAAGATAAATCCAATTCTAGGTGTGCAACACAGATATTCTCTGAACCTCAAAAAAATCTTAGCTGAAGATACATGCTTTTTTTATATGTGTACAGCTTGTTCTCCTATGATATAGAATTAAAATTTTCACAACTAATAACAAAGCAGTGCTTCTTGGCATAGCAAAAGTGAGTGTACGCATTATGCACACAGAAGGGATTTGCCTTCCGTGTGAATTCTAATTTCTCTGGGACCAAACTTTGAAATTTTCTCATAGTTCTCTTTAACAGCAAACAGAGATTACATACCTGTCATTTCTTAAAGCTGGGGGTGGGGTGGGAGGGTGCTGGTGAATAGACACACACTGTTGATCTCTTTCATGGATCCTTTCTGGTTACGGTGGTCCTGGGCAGTCTATGCATATAACCCATGCCAGCTCAGTCACAAGCCTGAACAGTAGTTCTTCATAGGCTGCAAAATGTGTAGACAAATGCCCATTTCTTCCCAGGGAAGGCAAACCCCCCTGGATGTATTGACACTCTGCTATGAAGAAAGTCTGTAGAGTCTCCGCTTTGGAGGCAATCCAATGTTTTTGCAAGGGCTAAATGAACTACTCTCTAGACCCAGCTTTGTACAATTTGCTGAGCTCAATGAACTCTTTTCTTTTCTCCTTTCCTCCTCATACTTCTTTGTTACTTTTAACAATGTGTAGTAGAAAAATTGGCAGTTACTCAATGAAATCACTGTTCAGCTTACACCAAAAGGAAGATTTTTTTTGTGAATTTGCACTTCTAAGAAGATGTCACAGTTTTCAAACGGAGTAGTGAGACTCTGAGTTAATGCTTTTTGAATAGCTTGAATAAAGGGTTGCCCCTGAGTCTGTAAAACAGAAGCAGTGAGGCACAGGACCTCCTGGAGTTCCCTTTGGCCAGTTTGTCTTTGCTCTGCCCTTAACTTGGGTCTTTGTCTGCTGGGCACAATCTTGAGCAAAGTAGCCCTCAGTACAGCTTAGAAATATCAATGGAATGCAGGCTCTGACTGATTTATTCT
The DNA here is from genome assembly GCF_051311805.1 of Agelaius phoeniceus. Lineage (NCBI taxonomy): Eukaryota > Metazoa > Chordata > Aves > Passeriformes > Icteridae > Agelaius > Agelaius phoeniceus. Next base: position 79,272,639 of record NC_135267.1, read on the forward strand.
TCCTCTTTTTTTTTTTTTGTCTACATTAAAACAGAGTTGGCTCACAGTATTTCTTTGCTCCATCATTACTTTTTTTCAGAGCTTATTCATTTAAACTTCAGGAGGAAAATGCCACATTTGGCTTTTTTTTATTTTCCCTGCTCTTTTTTTTTTTTTTAATTTTGTTATTGCTGTACATTAGTGCTGCTCGTAACATAGCATTTCTATCACAATTGTATGTGGCTACCAGAAAAAACCTGCTTCTTGGCTGTATCATGCAAAAAGCTATACAAAACATAATTAATGAAGCGAAGCAAAGGGACTCACAGGTGACATTTGTTCTCCTGAAGATTAAGTGGACTTTGTGGAAACCATTATGACGATGTAAGAGAACAAAGGAAAGGGAAAAAATGTAGCTAGGATTTTGCTGGTTTTGTATGTGTGCTAAAATGGAGATCTTCAGCAATATGCAACACGGCCTTCCCTTTCTATCAACCATTCCCCCAGCCCAGTGGGGGAAGTATGAATGTATGCATTTTCTCTGCTAGAATGAATAAGGAACATGGCTATCCAGTGACTGTGATCTTCATTAAAGTTGTGGAAACCTTTTTGTATAGAAATACCAAGTTTATAATGCTATCATTTGTATTGCACCATTGATACTGGAATGAAATCTGTCATTTTAAAACCAATTTGATACTATTAAGTAGATATTTCCAAGGCAGCATTATAATCTGCACCCATGATTCTTACGTCAGCAAAGCATTGACCATTAGAGATAAGTTGAGTTGATTCATTTTTGCTCCTGATATTGTGAAATTAAAATGTGGCAACCATATGCAATACTCTTGGCAAGTTCAATTTATGGCTTATAAAAACCAGGAAAAGGAGAGACATCACATTAACAGGTGATCATAAAGATGTATTTTCTGGGGACATTGTATCTTTTCCCAAAAGAGTATACTGAAAACACTAACATATAATAATTACAAGAAAATTTTGCATAAATGGTTCTATATTTTATTAAGATCCTCAACAGGATGGTGTTCCATCAGTTCTGCCTAGGTAGATTCTCCTGTTATTTCCTTTTGTTAAAAATAGAGTTGCCATAACAACTTCAGGCAAATTTCACATAACTTATATAGAATTATATTTTTAGAAGTATTTAGAATTTTGGTGGCTTTAAACCAAAAAAAAATTTATATAGATATAAAAAAATATTTTTATATAGATAGCACTTAATGTCTTTTGCTTTTCTTGATAAGAGAATCCTGCATTTTGTTTCCTTTAATAAGCTGGAGAAATAAAAGTCTTTAAAAAAAAAAAAATCAAAGAATTTTTCCCCAAATCGCAGTTGAAGTAAGGAATCATATTATCCAGTTTAAAAATCTTCATAGCCTTTGAAAGGTCTGAACATTGATTTATTGGATCAAAAATAGTGAATAAATGAGTTAGGTTGTTCTTCTCTATTACTGCCAAATGATTAGGTTAGATTATCACCAAACATACCCACCTAGCACTAACAAGCCACCTTTTTGTTTGGCTCAGCAGAAAGTCTCTAAGTGAAACGGGTATTGAGAAGCCCTTAAAGTATTCAAGGAACTCAGGGATAAAAACATTGAAATATGACTTGCAGCTGAATTTGGGGCAATGTTTTTTGTTTAGATTTGAAAACAAAAAAAAAACAAACTAAGTGGTTTTTTGTAAGACTATCTACTGCATGTCCTATTTTTTACATCCTAGAATAATTTAGTGATTAAAAAGAGACCAAAAAAAGGAAAGGGTGAAGTAGCTGTTCTCGTTTTGTATCATAATTTTTTTTTTAATATTTGTTGTAGTTATTGCTCTTGTTTTTTGAGGCTAAACATTCTGGTATACTATATCAGCCTCCATCAGATGAATTCAAGTGCCATAGTTTTCAATATTTGTGGTACAGGATTTGTTTCCAAGTTCATAATAATTCTGCCCCTGTGCTATAGCAGAAAATACACCAGAGGCTTATCTTTGAACTTCTGATAACTTTCCAAGTAGAATTTTGGCAGTTTATTGTCATGCATATATTACTTGAGGTTTTTGCATGGTCAACAATAAACAAATTAACTTTGCAAAGTTCACTCTGTTTTTTGTTTTATATTTTTTTAATATTTTTCTTTGATATGTATGATTTTCTATGTGAACTCCTATTTTACTTGCTTAATGCATTAGTGATGCTTTTATCTACCTAATGTTTTGATGCCTTTACTACCTTTGTTTTTATCTTGTTCTTCTACTGCTTGTCTTTTACATACCATTTTGCTTTTGCAAAGTAAGAGATAGGATCCATTTTCTCTGGATGTATTTTTATTTGACTTCTAAGTAGTACATGCCATAATCCAAGAAAATGAATGTTAAAAACTAATTTGCAATTTGTCATAATTAATGTATTTTATTTTTTTAAAGTAGGAAAAAATTAATCTCTATCTTTTTGGTGTGTTGCACCATTGATTTTTCAAAGCAAACCCCACTGAAATCAATTGGGAGTCCTGCATATAAATCCATGCCACACTGTGGTGCCTTATTTATGGGTTTTAATTAAAAGGGAAAAGACATTGGAAATCTCATTGGAAAACACTATGGAGGTCTTTAGGATTTTGGTTTTTTAAAGGTCCTCCCTTTGTATGATTCCATCAAAATGCCAAAACAAGATGTTTATCTAGTCATTTAATGACTATGAAAAGTAGATAATTGATATGAAAAGTAGATAAATTTAATAAATTGAAGAGCTTACAGCATTATTCAAGTGATTAAAAGGATTCAACACCAACTCTTCCCTTCTCCATATCCCCACTCCACATTTTTCTTATCTGCAGAATCAGACTCCCTATTAGGTCTTCTGATAAGAGTCCTGCTTTCTGAGACTCACAAATCTCAGCACAAGGGTGAAGTATTGTGCCTGTGGGTCTGTATGTTATATCACATACTAAATCAAGAAGAGGATTCAGGTTGCAGTAAAGAGTGAGCACAACCTTTGAGAAGCAAGGCATGGAATTTCATTAAAAAATGAGTCATGTTTAGATGTTGAAGAGTGTGCACTGCAGTAAGCTAAAACCACCACTTACTTGCTAAAAACCAGTCCCTTATCTATGAAAACAAGCCAGACCACGTTTTCAATAAAATTAGGACATAAAAGTCATGTGAGATCCCAAGAGAAAATGAGATCTATTGAATACCATGTTTTTTAATGTAGTTACAAGTAGTGTTTTACTTGTGGATTTCAGTGGGTTTTGTTGGCTTGTGGGGTTTCATTGTTTCTGGTTTTGTTTTGGTTCAGAGTTTTTCTTCACTGATTTGCAGAATTTTCCACTTGAGCACTAGAATCTGTTGCAGCTATTAGGTCACCCATTGGGTTCACTACAGTCAGAGGACTAAGGTCACTCCTTAAAGATAAAATATCTCCTCACAGCCTGGAGGTCTCAGCTGTGACCAGGGTTCAGCTTATAGGTTAGTGGTGGATATTTAACTTAGAGAAAAATGGATGGAAATTTCCAGTTCTGTACGAACATAACCCCTAAATAAACCAGAGGCCGTCAGGAGGTGGCCAGTATCAGCAGACCAGAATAAGTTTGTTTTCTTTTTCTGGGACAGCACATCTGTATTCATTTATACACACACACATTTTCATACTTTTTTTCCAACCATGTATGTTGTGTCTATATGAATTTGTATGTAGCTAATATGAATAAATTACAAAAATGGCTACTTTCTGCCATTTTGGACAACACTACATGGGTCATGTGTTCACTGATGAGTAGAGTTCTCCAGATGAGCACATGGTACTGTTGCAGTCTATTGAGGTCACCCTTTTGACCTTACATCCCTCACCTATATGTTTGGGTCCATAGTTACAGAAAAGCTTCCCTTTCATTTCTGTGCAAAATAATACTGCACCATCCATGGATTTCAAATAACACTTGTTCTGTTTGTACAATAGTAGTGTGATCCTATCAATAATTCTAAAGAAATGTAACTTGTGGATCAGGGATGAAAGGACTTAATTTAGTTTTATAGTGATTAAGTTTATATGAGGTTACTACTACTGTAACTTAAAGGAAACAAGTGAAAGTTATCTCTAGTTAGACCAGATTAATTCCAGTGATATTTCTTTTTTTATCAACAATGACTTGGCTAATGTATCTTCTTCCATTTCAGAAGGGCAATAATAATTTAATTGCAATGGTATATGATGCTAGTATATGCCAGAGAAAGAAGGATTTGCTTACATGTTCCAGTTTGCATTACTTCTGTGACATGTTCTTTAACAGTAGAGAGAAAGTCTATTGAATTGATCCTTAAGTTAAACTAAATAATAATATTTTTCTACCAGAAATAATATTTCTCCTCAAATTAATTTTTTTTGTCCAGGTTGTAACCTGGAGCTGTATTTTGTTTTCCACATGTCACATTATACAGACTTGTCAACAGAGATTTTGTAAAGGGAAACTAACGCCAAATAGTTCTCTCTAAAGTTATGGTTTAAAAGTACTGTGAATGTCTATTTTTTTATAATCCATTCTTTCTTACAAATATATTAAAGATAGCCCAAGTACCACATGACTTCTTAGCATCACCAGCAGCAGCCATACAACATCTGAGGTATAAGTATCTCCTTACTTAACTGAGTTTAAGATAACTGTTTTTGCACTCATAATCAAACAGAATGAGTGTAGGGTGTTATATGGATGTAAATGTTTAAAGAAAGGATAAGCAGTCCACCAGAACTGTGAATAATGAGGAAAGAAAATGAAAAAGTTCCTCATCATTAAAAATTTTTGGAAACAAAAGCGGAAATAATTGGGAAATTGAACACTCAATTGGGAGAGCTGTTCAGGAAAAATATATAACTAAACTGGATTGTTTTGGAAATTGGATTTCAAAACTCTCTTTTGTTTCTCAGTTGAGGTATGGTCATGTTTACTTAATAAACACTTGCTTCTCCACTTGTGTTTAAGGCTAGGAAATAGAAAGGTGTTTGAATGGAAAAATGAGTAAGTAATATAGATTTGTGGGTCCATATTCTGTTTGACCTGTATGAAAAGCAAGTAATTTTTTATTTGCTGCACAATTCTTTTTCCTGGAAAACACCCTTTATTCTCTAGACCTAAAATTCTGGCTGTTTTATGGGGTAAATTCCTCCATATTGATGTATTTTTGCGGGTTTCTTTGAAAGCAAAACTTTGCTTTTTGAGTGGAAATGCAGTTTTAGGTTCAGAAAATACAGACTAGCATGGGTTTTGTCATTTTGTGATAAGTCTGACTTTACTAGGGAATTAGATGGACATATGTGGTATAATCCACAGTTCTAAATCTGTACCATCATAACTCATAAATTCTGTTATTCAGGTATTCCTTGCAGTATGCAGTAATGAAAAATGTCCAAGAAGTAATAGTGGAGGAGCTTCTTCTAAAAATTCTGTAGCAGGCTATCTATAATGGATCATTTCCAAGAGGATTTGATATGACTTTCCCTTTTATTCTTACACTGATGAGATGTCTCATTATTCTCAGCCCTTTCTAATACATGGGCCATACTACAAGATTTAATTTATTTATTGTCTAGGTGATTTCCATTTCCTTTTATTTACCCTTTAGGCAAAGTAGCTGACTACACAGCAGCCCCTGCTGTTTGGAAAGGACATGAATGGATGTCTGAAACTTAGTTTATTTGGCATAAGAAATGGAGCCAGTCAGAGCCACTTCCACATGGCTTAAAAAAAGAGAAGTAAATCTGTGTGGAAAAAAAAAAAATCTCCTAGGCCATATATATAACAAATCTTGTTGCATCTTGTTTAATTTGGGGAGATTGGTCACTGTCCCAGAAAGGTCTGGTAAGGGAGATACAGTTCGCTGCTTTTATATTCAAATTGCTTTTTAAATGTCTAGATGAATACTGAAACACTTTCTACATGCAAAGAGTCTTGAATTTACTGCTGTGTTTAAAAAAGTTACTGCTGTATTTAAAAGCCTCAAACAATCCTTCATAATTCATTTATTTTTTATGATTTTTCATCTTTGAATTATCCAGCACCTAACACTAGGGATTAATGGTTATTTAAAATGACAGACTGGAAGTTTCTAACATGGATATAAGGATACATTTTTGCCACACTGAAGAGTCTAAAGATCAAATTTTCTACATTTATTGTAAAATTATTAATATTTTTTTGCTTGTTGATAGAACTATTGAAGTTATTAGTACTCTCAGTGAGTATAGACTTCTGCACAGAGCTAGTCAGTTTTCTCCCTTTTCTTTTTAAAGTCGCTAATACTTTTGAGGTGTTCCAGATATTGCAATGTACTCATTTTAGAAAATGATTGAGTATTTAATAGAGCCCATTTAATTCACTTGAAAAGATTCATTAGCTTTAACTTTTTCTATTCCATGAATGCGATATAATCATGCTGCAAATACATCAAACCCTTTCTGCTCATTTTTTACACTGCCACCATATATGTCAGTTGAAATAGAGAGGAAGCAGCCCAAATCCTGTTTCCATTCTTTTAAATCCATTTATAAACCAGTTTGGTCTATGTCTATTATGGAACTTTTTTTTTGATGTTTTATGGCAATTTTTCAAAGAGTCCATAAGCTTCAGCCTCATCAAATATGAAAAATCATATTTTTTGTTGATGAAAACCCCCATGATTTTTTATTGACTAGGTTCATTATCTCTTTTAATGTTTCATTACAGTAGTAGCATTCTTTCCCCTGGCGATACATTTCTGTCCTGATGATGCTAGTTATTCTGTAGCTAATTAACAAAAAGTTGTTCATCTGGTAAAAAAGAAGCAGACATGTTATTAATATTCTCCTTAGTAAACTGTCCTAAATAATTAATGCAAATAGACTTCCAGCGTTGTGAATCTTGATGAGAAGTTACTCTCAAAGATTAATTATTTGATTTAGATATTTTCCCTGCTAATCCACTGGTTTTTGTGTTGATTCATGTAAATCTGATTTTGCCTTAGTCTGTTGAGGAGGAGGGGAACACAAAATTTAAGTTTTTTAACAAATGAATGCCAATACAACAGAAAGCTAGACTGAATTAAAACTCTTCTGCAAAACTCTAAGGCATTGTGTTTGCATGTGTAATAGAACATGAATGTACAGTGCTGGGAACTCTCACAGCAAGAACGGTCTCCTTACATTACTGTAATATTTGAGTTCCAACTTTATGTTTGCTTAAAGGAAACTCAGTGCAAACACAAAATAGAGAACTAAGAAAGATTTACAAAGGAGATCACGTTTTCCCCTTTTTAAGAAATCTCTTGGGAGGGAAGGAGGAAAAAAGAGTGCATTTTTGTGGGATGATGCATTCCATCTTTTCATCCATATAGTTTGTGGAATTGTTCCAGCTTCCCTGGTGTTGCACAAAAGCACACAATAATACACTTGTGCAGCTCTGGGGTCTGAGAAGAAAATGAACCCTGCTGATGCCAGCACCCTATCAAGCAACATATCCTGCAAGCTCAACATTGCACATTCACTTCATTTCCTTCCTGGGCATTCAGGCGCAAGTGAACTCAAAACAAATGCCATCAGTTGATTCCAAAGTGTTCTGAAAGGCTTAATATAAATTCCTTGCTTCTGATGCTGTGATTCACTTGAACTCTGGGAATTTATATGTATATTCTCCTGCCATTTTTTTTTCCTCCTTTCACTGAGGATGGGAGCACTGTATGCCTATTTTCACCTCTCATCTCTTTTTTTATTGTTTTTGCAGAAAGGCTTATTGGAGAAGGATTATTTTACGCACTCTGAAAGCAAGCACACATCACTCGGTGTCTTGTAATATCAGATGCAGTCCTAGTAGAGTAGCTGATTTTACAAGACACCTGCTGTAATATCTGAGGGCAGGATCAAGCCCTGCCTTGATGACTGAGGGCAGAAGCTCACTGCTGATTCATGGTGCTGTATCTAAGTGTGAACAGGAGCTAGAAGTTTAGTCTCTTATGCCACATATACTAATCCCATATACTAGTCCCATCCTGTCAAACTGCTTGATTCAATCTTTAATGGATTGATGACAGTTGTTTGGAAAAGTTCAATGTAAAACTTCTCGGAACTTACACACGCATCTCTGTTCAGAAATGCAAACACAGGCTGAGTGTCTTCAAACTTATCCAGTAGGGCACCACATACCAACTTTTTCATGAGTTAGCAAAACATGCCTGTGTCACCTAGCTGCCAGTGTTGATGAAATCCATTTATTTAAAATTGTTTCTGTAGGAAGGCCAAAGATATTGGAAGTATTGAAGGGGAGCTTCACTTTGGAGAGGCTTTGCTTCTTAATGTATGAGCTTGCTACCATTAACCATGTTAAGAGCAACCTTACATGTCATAAGTATAAAAATCTTTCATTTAGTGTCCCCTTCTGGTGTTTTTTTACAGGAGCAGCACTGTTGGAAACAGTGTTTAAATCAATGTGTATTTGTGTTTTCTTCTTTTCTTGCACAAATTAGGAATTATGATAAAATGGGAACATGTGTTTCAAATCTTTACCTGTTCCTAAGGTAACTTAGGTCAAGTAACTTGTTATCCCAAGGGAAGATGGCAGCTTATGGAAACCTTAGATAGGGTGGACTGGAAAAGTAATACTTTAGATTGAATCTAAATACATCCTCTGTCTTATGGAAGCAGCATCTTTTTTGTTCTTCTCCTCTATCCTCCCCACTTTCTTTTAGAAATGTCATCCCTTTTCCTTTGCACTCAGCTTCTTCAAAAAGCAAAAGACAATTGATTTCTCTGGTTGGTGCCATTATCTGAGATGCAGGAAATTCTATTTTTTGTCTAGGACACATCTAAGCAAAAGTAACCGTAGTCTGTCTTTTGTAAGTTAAATTAGGAAGTGATGAATAGCTTCAATATGAAAAAAAAAAAAATCATCTCTTCTGTTAAAGAGAATGTGAAGATTTGCCTTTCCTCACTCTAAGTCACCCAATGTGACCTATGAAAATTTTCAGACCTGGAAGAAAGTTAGCTATGCTTTCTGTTGTAAGACTTTCCTAAGTGTTGCAGAAAGCAGGCTTCATTGATTGACGTTCTGAAAAATAAATATGTAGAACTTTTTTCAATTACCAAAATGCTTAATGTGCTGAACTTTGTAAACTGTAGCACTGTGATCTACATTACTGTCACTATGCAAGTGTGTGAAATAAGTAGAGCTCATATACTGAAAGTCCTTTAATGATATTTGCATGGATGGTAACAGTAGTTTTATCTGCTAGGAAAAAAACTTAGGACTTCAGGACTGGCATTTAAGTTTGCAAGCATCCAGAAATATATTTCTTATAGTGGTTCCTTATTTGACTATAATTGAGTTCTGCATCCTTTTTGGATCAAATATATTTTCATTTTGGAATCTTCTATTTTCCCCAGCCATGACACAAACACCACACAGGTGCAGCAGGTTAGGAGTGGGGTTAGGAGAAGCAGCTCCTGGATCCCCCATGAGTGCTCCCTCTCCTGTTCTCCAGCAGCGGATGCAGCTCTCATTGGCAAGGGCAATGGTCCAGTGGTTGCCTCAGCAAGGCTTGAGTGGCAAAGATATAGGGCTTTTTTATTTGCTCCCCTCTCTCCCTCCCTTTCCCTTCTTTGAAATGAGAAAATAGGCCACCAATTTAGTGGGAACTGAGTCTGGCCAGGCAGTGCTGTGAGCTTTGTGTGCTCGATGGCTGCCCGCCATTTCCCAGACCATCGGCAGCCCTCTCTTACTGTTTTCCCTGGCTGCATAAAGAGAACATTGTGTCTCTTGGAAGCTCTGGCTCATACCCTGCCCTCTATGTGAGAAAAGGAAATGCTCCTTCTGTTCATGACTTAGCAACGGTTGGCAAAAATGATGTCATATCCATGGTAGCAGAAAGACAAAAGGAGAGAGAGGGACTGCTTTTTTAGACAGATTTTACACACCACACTGTTCCATGAAGGGCTGAACAAAGAACAGGCATTGAAATGCTCCATTTAGGAAAGAATACCAGTCTATTTTTTCAAACTGGAAAGAAATGTTGTTTATTTATGACTGTGTTTGAGAGTCCCATTTAGTAAATTATAGTATGGTATGTATGGGATTATTTCTCTCTAGGTTTGGTCACTTCACTGTTTGCTTCAGCCCCTCTATTAGAAGTACATGTGCAAGTGTGCTCTCCTTTATTCTCTTTCTTTATTGCTACTAAGTATGGGTTCATATTAAGTAAAATAATATTGAAAATTGTGCATTAAACATTATAGACAACTGTAGTATTCTGCTTTTGTGGTCCCTCACTCCATATTTTTATAATATGGTGTTACTAACACATTGATATTGACCTCAGTAAACTGAGCATCAAAATGTGGGCTTTTCTTGGTCTGTAGTGTTTTTTATCTTTGCTCAGATATGCTACACTGATATTCAGTGCTTTTGTATAATGAATAGTTTTTGGAATATTGTTCAGGAAGTGTATGTGTCTGTTCAAGGCTAAAGAGGAAAGAGAGGAGGAACCTGGAAATTTCAGATGTCTTATTATAAAGCCAATGATCCTACCCTTCAACTGAGATTTGAGCAAATTCTAAAGATCAAATTCAGGCCTCTCCCTAGCTTTGTGGTCGATGATGCTATATGATCTTTAGTTATTAAAACTCTGACAGATTTATGATGGAAGCCAGCACATTTAATCTCCCACTCCATCTTTGCTCAGTAGGCCTTTCCCTGGAGAGCAAGGGGTAACCCCCTTGGTTTTACAGCAAAATTTGGAAACTTACATATATAGGGACCTGTCCTTTTATGAAGTCCTCTGATACTGAGCACCCTTTGTTGACTTGGAGCACGAAGTTCTGTCCAACATAGATTGAATCCAGAGTACAAACCAGTGCTCTGCATGCATAAATCCCAAACCGGAACTGAAAATATTTTTTTGCTTATAGACGATGCACATTAATTCCACTGCAGATACCTAAACCATGTTCCCAGATGAGAGATAACCAGCTTATGGAAAGGTGTCACAGACTGTGATTGTTACTGTCATGGTCACTGCTTTCTCAAGTAGTTCCTAAATTTCTCTAAGAATGAAAAATACCACAAGAGATTTTAGTTGTCTTCCAATGTGTGCCTTTGGGAATCAAATGAATGTAGCTTTAAAATGAAACAAAAGCTTAAAGTGGGCTTCTCTGAACAGTGTAGTATTAATCTGCTTTAGCTGCTTGTCCAGTCTATTTTTCCATTGCACAGTAAGGCATGGCTTTGTTTTGCAGGTGATTCAAATATTTCTATGAGCATCTTACCTTTAGACAGGGAAAATTTCTGTTGGATCCCAAAATAGTTGTTGCCAGCCAGTTTGGTATAGAGCCTCCACAAGCTCCTATAGCATTTTGTTTATTCTTGCTGCAGAACAAAATGAACCTCATTGGAATAGACATTGCCAGCCCTTCTTGAATCAGGTTTGAAATGAATTTTAGTGCTGCTTTAAATTGATTTGGAACAGAATTTCATTTCTGTTTTCTGCCAAAATTTTGATGCCATTAATCTCTGCTGACTTGAAGCACTATCATAAACACGAGCCCTGGCATGTGTAAGGAGGAAATCTCCCAGGTACACAAGGCACTAGGAACAGGCCCCAGAGACCCTCAAGCAGCAGCTACAGATTTTTATGTTTGCTGTGCTTAAAATGTGGTCTAGTAAACTTGGTGTCCATTCCAACCCTTTGGGTTTGGAGTGGATTTAGACTGTAGCCACAACAGCAATTTTTAGTAGTGTGATTGTTTCTGAGATATCTGAGAGAAATTGCACAGGTGGCATATGGCTCCAAAATTAGCATTTGAACTTTGTAGAGAGCTGAATATGATCATTTCTTGTAGCCACATTAAGAATTTTTTGCTTTCCTTAAGGGAACTGCTTTCTGAGTTTTTGCTATGTTTTTATTTTGGATAAAATTGTTTCTGTCTTCATTAAAATTCTTTTGTGAATGTTCTGATGAATTTATGGTAGGAGCACAAGTACATCAAGGATAAATAAACAAAGGTTCTCAAAGTGTGTTCAGCTTGTTAATTGGCTATGTCAATAGCAGATGGACATTTCTCCCTGTCCACATGTCCTTATGTGCCTACAGCTCCTTCCTCTTGCTGCAAATTTAGTATCAGCCAAAACAACAGAAGAGAAAATGTCCTGCTATTGCAACATTAATCTTTTCTGAAGGATTCTCTGATGACAAAAGATTAGGTAATTTTTCTCAACTGCCAGATAGCACATGCTTATGTAAGGAAGGAACACAAGCTTTTTCCTGTGCTTTTCCAACACCTGTGGAAGAGTTTGGGATCCATAAACATTGTGTGGGAGTTATTGCAAAAATTTGGATTTTCTAGTTTGAATGAGAAGGCTGAAAAGAAATATGTATTATTTACTCTTGAAAGGGAGGGAATAACTATTTCTAAAATTATAGAAAGGAGGAGTCCATTGCACAAACTTCTAATTAATTTGATTTAGAAAAAATTTATGTTCTCCTGAAAATAAAGTCATGATTTTAAAAGTACTGAGCAAAGTACACCAAAGTGAACATAGTGCACCTGAATACAGTCTTTCCAGATCCCAATTTTCTTAAAGATAGAGAGTTCACCTTATCAGAGAAGCTGTAATAAAAACCAATCCTCTCAAAGAATGAGTAAAAGAGCACCTCTCATCTTTTACCCTGTGCTCAGATTTCTGAAAGTTATCTCCTCGTGAAGACCATATTTATGTCATCAAACTTTTCTGTATCAGCCTTTTAATCTGAACAACATCTGCCTTCTCTTCTGAAAGGCTCCTGGCATTTCTGTGAATCCTACCTTCTGTGCACCCAGGTGGAAATTGTCAGTTTTTCATAAAGAAACTAGGTCATGGAAGAATCCTGACCACGGTGCCCTGCATTTGCAGGCAAGGGGTCTGAACTGACTGTCACAAGCAGGCCCTGTGCTGTGATTTCACTGGACTCAGGTTTAGTGACAAAACTGGCAGCTGTGGCTCAGTGTATTTACTCACTGATTTATCCATCCTCAGGAGCATGCCTGTCCTAGATGCCATGTAATAATGAAGAATGCAGCACTAGAGGAAGCAAGCCTTTGTTTTTCCATAAACAAAGTCAAGATATTTTCTTATGTAAAACCATACCTTTTGACAGCTCTTACAGCATAGAATGCTTCTGAGGCCGCAGGGCAGGATATTTGAGTCAGCCAATACATTAGAATGCAACTGTGATGTGCTTCCAGACAGTGCCCTAGATATTTTTTAAAGCCATGTAGCACAAGGTAGTGCCATTTAGACTTTACCACATGTGTGCAGGTGCAGTCAAACAATATCAGTCTCGTGTCAGCATACTGTTGTTCTGAGACATCAGATCTTACTGTCAGACTTACATCTGCACTGTTGAACTCTACTTCATGTGAACTTCTGCATCCTCCCAAACAGATCTTCCTGTTTATTATCTCCTCTCTTGTCCCTGTGTATCCACTGCCTTTTTATGTCCCCACACTAAATCTGATGCCTTAATAACATTTACATCTTTACTGTTTGCTTGTGATATAAGCCACTTATTTTCCATCATTTTAGCATGATCCTTGCTTTACCTTTGCATTTCCTTTCTTTGTTTCCATGTTGATATATTACAATGGCAATGTTTCCTAGATTTGGCCAGGACCCTGAGGTTACTCTGTACCACCTCACAATGTTGCCAGGAGTGAGGAGAAAGGGACTCTCTGGCTTCCAAGAAGGGCATGGTTCCTGGTCCGAAAAATGCAGGGCATTTTCAGACATTGTTCATTGGCTCAAGGTCCATGTTGAGCATTTTTGTAGGTGGATCACTGTCTCTCTTGTATCCTTTTGTTATTAATATTGTTGCCCATGGATTTTTTAGTGGGAGTATTAAATTTGGGGAATCCATTCCAAAACCAGGACAAGAATATAGGCCCTTTAGGAAAAGAAGCCTTTTCAAAAGCTATGAAAATGGTGTGAAAAATATACTACTTCAGAAACAGTTTTTAGTAGTCTGGTGCACTAGAATCTGTCAGGTAACATAACTTACTGTCCTCTTGGCTGTGGTGCTGTGGTGGGCTTTACACTCCAGATTTGTTCTGGAGAAGAAGTTCTCCACAGTTAATAATTACCATGTTACTAGCATGAAATTGCATTCCAGCATGAATGTCAGCAATTTGTACTTGGTACTCATTTTTTTCCTATACTTCTCTGATATAAATATTCTGAAAAATGCTGCTTATTGTTAATTGACCATCTTATTTGGCATGCATGTTGTCACCTTCATCAGGGACACCAAGAAAGGTAATGCTCAGGGAGCATAACCATATATTCACCTTCAAGAGTGGATCTCAGAACTTTAAATTCAGGAGAAAAGAAGCCAACTTACCTTGAGATCTAATCACCATTCACTTCTGAATTTTTTCTATGGACATCATTTTTAAGAACAACATTCTACCTTTGGGTATATCTGTCATTTCAGTCATTCATATGGGGTTTAATTTAGTTTCAGTGCAGCATATCTTCAAATGCCTTTCAGTAATTTTTATATTTATTTGTTTGATGGAACAAAGGTTCTACTTATTGCCAAGCATATCAAGGTACTATCTTATATGACTCTGAGTTTAGTTGAACCTGCTGTTGAGCAATTTCTTTCTCAGTGGTTTGCGTTCTGTGTCCAGGACCTTTAAGTTATTTTTCAGAAAGTTCACAAAATTAACAACATTTCCTCATTTGCAGAACAGACTAATTCCTAATGCTTGCAATTTCAGTATTGGATGAAGTATTTGTTTGAAAGAATGTATTACCAATGCATTTTGGCTTGCTCCTATCACTTTCCCCAAATCAGGAAAATATTTCAAAACTGAGCTTGCCAGTATCTTTGGCACTCTGTTGTCCTGGCACCTGATGTCTGTGCTGCTAAGTACTGATACCTTGGCTGCACTTCTGCTATCCATCAACTATCTGGACCAGTAGTATCAAAACAACAAAGTAATGCTTTGTGGCAGTTCTTTTGAGAAAAGGAAGACTAATATTTCATGAAATCATCTAATTACAAATATTGTTAAAACAGTTGTGGTTCCTGCTGTTGAGAAAAGGTACAGAATCTAGGTATAGCACAAAGCCTGACATCATTCATGAGAAATCATGTAGGCTTAAATTAAAGCTCATAAAGTGTCTAAGTTTTGTTTGTGTTTGTGATTGATGGACTTTGACATTAAAGTGAGCAGATGTAGAACTGCTTCTGGGACCAATACTAGTTTCTGCCTAGACTCAGTTATTAGGTGGCTTCATGAAAAAGTAGAAATTGCTCTGGGAGACAGAGGTTGCTATTTTTAAGAAGTAAATGCTTCAGTCTTGGCATTCAGAGACTCAGCTCTGTGGGAAGCCAAATCCTGTAAATTTAATATCTGGAATAACAGAAAAGCTCAAGGAGTGTTGCCAGGTGCATTCAGCTGGCATGTCTCTGAAGTCCTCGGGTGAGATTGATATCATATGAGCACACGTTCTATTGTATTGTATCCAGAAATTAAAAGCTATTTGTCGTGGTTTAACCCCAGACGGCAAATAAGTACCACACAGCTGCTCATTCACTGTCTCCCAGCAGTGGGCTGGGGGGAGAATTAGCAAGATAAAAGTGAGTAAACTCATGGATTCAGATAAGAACAGTTTCATAATTTAAATAAAATACAATAATAGTTAAGATAATAATAAATTTTAATGAAAGGCAAATAACAAAGAGAGAGAAATAAAACCCAAGAGCAACAAGTCATGCAAATGAAAAATGATTGACCACAAAATGACCAATGCCCGGGCCATCCCTAAGAAGCAGCTCCCTCCACCAGGCTTCCCCTAGCTGCATATGCTGGGCATGACCCCACATAGTCTGGCATATCCCTTTGATCAGTAGGGACCAGCCCTCCTGGCCATTTCCCCTCACATCTACTTGTGCACCCCCAGCCCACTCACTGATGGAGCGACAAACAGAAAAGGCCCTTGATGCTGTGTAAGCAGTGCTCAACAATAACAAAAACATCCCTGTGTTATCAGCACTGATTCCAACAAAATCCAAATCACAGCCTCTTACCAGCTACTGTGAGGTGCATTAGCTCTACCCCAGCCAAAACCAGCACACAGTTGAAACAATGCTTACATTCTTGCTGAAATTCTCAGCCAGCACTGCACAGCTGCCATTCTGATTTTGTATCCCTTACTGTTCTGTTCAAGGTATTCCGGAATAAATAGTTAAAATGTGAATTGGCAAATTTGTGCTGTTGTAAGGTGTGTTTTGAGGGGGGGTCCTATGGAGCCATCTAGTTGATGCCACTTAGTTTCAGTAAGAAATGCTTGGATGATTAAAATTATTATTTTTTAGATAAAAGTGAAAACTGCCCTGTTCTTGAACAGGAGACGTTACACATTGAGATCCTCTGTAGCTCTCCATTATTGCTCACTTGGCTGCAGTATTGTTTCTCTCAGCTCTTGATTCCATGTAAAAGAGGGTTTTTTTGGTTCTCTTCACTATTCTTTCATGCTCATAGTTGTTCTGCTTCACTTTATGAGGTATTAGTGCAGGTTGTATACATGTTATGTGTGTATATTCTGTGTACTTCTGTATTCCTCATTTCATCAGGAGAGACTTGGCAGCGCTGTTGACTCTACTGTCCTGTGATATAACATGCTGCTATAAGTCCTTACACATGTTGGCTTATGCTCATTATTCTTGGGACAGGGTGAGTAGGACAGGGATTTACTGCAAGAAGTGTGAGCACTTCAATGTTCTTCACAGCCATCTGGAGACATTCAGACCTGAGGTAGATCCATGCCTACCTTAAAGATACCAGGTTTCTTTTTTGTCCCATAAAGTTTGGATCCTTTTGATTTTCCTCCAGGGATTCTTAGCATATTCTGTTATCTCTCTATCATAATGTATGCAGAATTGCAGTTTTGCACGTTTCCTGTGATTCTATCTGTTGGAGAAGGGCAAAAAGAGGGAAAAATTTTATAAAATGAAAATGTTTGCCTGTGAAGAATGATTCTTTTATGTGGAGAAAAATTCAAGTGATTCATTCTGCATTCATTACTTTTTATGAAAGCAGTCCCATCTACAGGGTATGACATAAGTACAAATATACTACATGTTGATGTAGCTTTATCTAAAATCAATCAGTGGACACCATCATGTTTGCTGATAAGAAGAATAAGTTTAGGATTGAAATATCTGTCATTTCAAAATGGAAGAGTTACATAGATCAGTACAGCAATTCTATCTTTTTTATTTGTTTGGTCCTTGTATCATTCTTTGTTAGTAAACCAGAACATGTTGGAAAAGCAGTTGGAAGCACGATGTCCTTCTTAACTTCTTCATTTATATGCTCATAAGGCTGTCAGTATCTAGGATACTTCACACGTCGTACAGTTATTATTTTAATATGATACATAAACTCAGTTGTTCAGGTAAGATAAGTAAAAAATTAGACTCCAGTTACATTGCCAAAATGATTTTACAGCACATAATTTTAAAGTATTTTTTTCCTAATTCTGTCTCTCCTCATAACCATTAGAAAGAATTCTGCCAAAAATGTCAGGTTTGGTGCATTTCATACCTGCCTTGTGGCTGATCACAAATTCCTGCTTTCTTTCATCAATATTTCATGCATTTGAAGTTGCAGTAGGAGGAATACCTACTTTTTTGCCTCAAGCTTCACAGAAAAAGAGATCTGTGTTCCTTTATCTTAGACAAATACTTGAATAGCAAGTACAAGGAAGCTCTAAAACCTTACTTAATAGACATGATCCAACAGAGAGAGATAAGTAAGCCACAGGTTTAGGGTTGCTTCTACCTATTAATTATAATATTAATTATAATGATAATTATATCTATATTACATATATATTATATTAATTATTAATTATAATAGGAATAGTATTTTTTCCAGATGCATTTACTATTTTGTGTTATTGTACAGCTTCCATTACTGCTCTTAAATTGCACTCATAAAAAAAGGGCAATATCAATATTCGTACTTTACTGATGGGAAATTGAAGCAACAAGTCTTGGTCTAGCCCAAAGCCACATAGGAAGTTAACAGCTGAGTAGATCCCCTGAGGAGTATTTCTGTAGTTCCCAAATCTGGAATCACCATTTTATGGCCTCTGAATTATTCATTTCCCATTGGAAATAATTACCACAGAGAACTTACGGGTTTCCAGGGCTGCTACCAGGTAGAACACAAGCATGTCATAGTATGGTTTCTGTGAGGCCTGTGTAAGACTTTCTTTAAAACCTATTTCATGTGTTGCATTTATGTACATATTATGGATTGCCCTTGGTTGTTTCCATGAATCGCATATGAAGTACATACACAGAAAAGAAATAATGAATACATATATGGCCTCAAAGAGACATAAAGCATAACCAAACTTATTAAAGGTATCTTGGCTGGGAAATTACAGTATTTCAACAGCAGCAGCCCAAACAAGCACTTTTCCAAGGGAAATTACTTCTTCATCTCTGACAGTAAAGTTGAAAATCTTTCCTGTATGTTGGTAGCAACAGATAAAATGTTCTTGTATTGAGTACACAACGATTCTACTACACAAGTTACTGGTAAATATTCCTCTGATATGGCAAGTAACAAAATGTGTGAAAATATATGTGTTCAAAGGGTTTTGTCTGCTGATTTTTTTTCTTATACAAGTAAAGGTTCAAGTTAAATTATACAATTAATTATGCTTCATTTTCTAATTTGCAGTTCATTAGATTCGATTTTAGGAAATGTTTAAGGGAGAGCAAAATTATTTAATATGTGTAACACCACATTCATTGTTCTCTGTTTCTCAGTCTCCTAAAGCAAGTAGAAGTGAGAAATTGCTACATGGATAATTATTTATGTGCATTTGGTGTGATATAAAGAACCTCTGTGTTCCATACAAGGTCTTGCACATCAGCACAATACAGAGCATGGAAAGAATGAAAAGAGAGCAAATTCATGACTCTGCAGTACAAATATAAAAATTTCAGAACTGGAAAGTAATGCCGTAGCTAAGAGTGGTCAAGACAGAAGCCATGGGCTTGCATATATGAAATTCAAAGGATACTTTCATGACAAAAGGATTTCTTTCCCTCTTCAGAAAGGAATATCCAAGGTATGTCAGAGGTCTTTCTTGCCCTTACAACTAAGGTTTCAGGAGAATTATTTTGAGCAGTGAATTTGTTATGTCAGTGAAATTATTATTGGTCAAATCATGACATTCAGAAAAATCATTTTGATGTCACAAGCAATATTTGAAAATCACGATTCTTCTGTAGAGCACTGGTTAGCTAAATATGTATTCCTATGCCTGAGTGAAATTACAAATTTAGGGAAGTGTATACCTGTGTTCCAAACTGCAGAAAAAACAATTTCATTAACTCCTAGCGGAATGCTTACTCTCATGTCCCACTTTAGAACAGGACTAGAGGTGCTGGCTTTGTCTCAGTGTGCTATTATTTACAAGAAATTGTAACAGCAGCAAGCTATTCAAAACCAATCACCACTATGTGCCTGATGACTCAGCTGACTTACTGAACTCATAGTGCCTTTGGCTGAGCAGTTGGCAATAAAGCTGCTGCTGGTGGCTGGCCGTTCCATCAAACTTTTTTACTGTCTGGCTTAATAATTCAGTGGAAGTTAGCAGTAAGGGATAAAACATGGTAAAATTTGAAGAATTTCAGGTTTACACTTTGTTCTGTGAATTGCAGTGCATCACCTGAGCTATGATCTGTGCCCTGTGTGTGCTCTTTGCCCAGAGCAGTGAAGACAATTTGTTTAACCTTTTTGAGGTGTGCAGCACCATTTTGCAAATGCTGGATGGGCCACCAGTTATCACAGCGCTGCTCTCACTGATCAGCTGAATATCAGCTGACAATTTCACACCTACATGTACTAGCTTTGTGATATATATGAAGCCTAGTACAGCAACAGACAATTAGAGTGTCAAATGCTAAAGCAATTAAAAATAAATGTAAGAAGTTGTGCAAATTCGCGGGTGAACTTTTATTTCATTATTGTCTGTGCAGGTGCTCACATCATACCACATGTTCTGGTTTCTGGCTCAGGAAATCTGATGTAACCAACATATTGTGAGGTTGAAAGGAGTGTGGGAGTGAAGCCAAAAGAATTTGCTTCTTTTAACCTAGAAAAATGAAGATCTAAGAGGGAATATAATTCCTGCCTACAAATGTTGCAGATATAATAAATCTTAGAGCATGAGAAAATCTAAAGAACTATGTTGACATAAAACCAAATGGGTATAAACTGTCCAAAGATCAGTTTAGGATTCAAAATATAACTCTTCAAACATTTGAAAGCACCTTTTCTAGAACAAGTTTTGTGGGTGTTAACAGCCTTAACACTTTCATGATAAAGCATGATAAATTTCAGATAAGGATTTTAAGAAGTAGCTGCCTATAGATGTAAATATCCATATTTGGTGACTTAGGAAGTACATTTATGTGATGTGGTTTAACTTTAGTAGGTTTTTTTTTGTGTGTTATTTATTTATTTACTTATTTATTTATGTATTTTAATTATTTTTTTTTCTAGTTTCTGGGTTTTCTTCCCAGTAGTCAAAGCAAACAGAGTAAAGAGATAAAAATGTATGGAAAGCAATCCTGAGATTTATTAATTCTGTTTTAGAAGAGGCACAGCACTAGATTTTCCTGTATGCTTGTGGTTTACTGGAGGTTATTTTTTAAAACTTTTTCCTTTCTTGATAAATGGAGTTCCACCTTAAATAAATCAAGATATCAATACTATATCAAAATAAAAGTAAACAAAATATATGATGTAATTCAATTATTAAAAGGCCGGTACCAAATTATTACAATATTCATTCACTTTTATATCCTGTATTTGATGAAATTAATGCTATTTTCTCTGTTAAAAATGTGAGTGAGATGGCATAAATAAAAAATATTCAAAGTGTTCAAAAGATAGGAAAAATTTTGGTCCAAGACTTGAACTTTGTGTGTCCAGATAATCAGCTCTTTTGAACTACTTGAATTACATATCAGCCCTTAAGAACTACTATGCTCCAAAAGACCAATTTTTGTACTGGTATGTATATTGTTTTGGTGAATTTGACCATTTTAATTTGCTGTACAAAGAAATTTGTTTTCCAACATAAATCTTCAAATGGGAATTGAATTTTTTCAAATCGCTGCTTGAATGCAACTATGTTCTTTTATATTGGGAAGAATCAAACTTACATATATTAAGCTCATAGTATAAGACTATTGGATCAAAATTGTCCTTCCATTTACACTTGTGCAACCACACTGAATTAGTAACTCAGCAGATTAATATTTAAAGTGTTGCTGAAGGACTGCACTGCATAAATCCCATTAATGTTAATTCCTAGGCACTCTGCTGAAAATGTACCTTTAAGTGTCTGTCAGACCAGCGATTCTTATAAAAACTTATAAGCCAATTTAATTTGGAAGTAGCAGTCTAACCCAGTGCAGATGCAAAGTTATTAAATATTAATTCTTTAAGAAATTAGTCTCAGGCTTTTCTTCCAGAAAATAATTGTTGCCAATATGCCTTGCATTGATCTAGGAATCTTCTCTGTTATATTAGGGGTTTGTTAGCTTTTTACTGCCTAAGCTTATGTTTTCTGTTGATTTACCTTATCTGTCATTCTCATCTGAGAACTTTTTCTTACTTAAGTACTTTTGAATATGTAGAAAAAAATGAACCAAAAAATATTGTTTGTGAGCTATTTACTCATCTTAAGCTATATTAGTAATACATCCTTGATTGCTAATCTATTAAGAAGGATTTCTTTTTTGTTTCCAAGTTAAACATACATTTGAGAAATGGACAGTGTGCCAAAATATATCCTCTTTTTGCAATCTTTGATAAGGTATAATTAATACTTACACTTCAGAACGTGTTAACAAAACAGATCTGTACCAGTAACAGGTCTGAAAGCTAAGGGAAGGAAACCTGTTAACTACCACAATCATAATATATTTGCTGAAAAAAGTAAAAAAGCAAATGCTACTGATTCATAGAGATAATTTCCACACAGGAAACATCGAGTAATGATAATTAAAACAAAAAGAGAGGCCTAGGTTAAGGAGTGTAATTGCATTGAAGCTTAGAAAATGTAGATAGAGGGGTCTTTAAAAGAGAGCCAGAACTGTAGGGTTTGTTTGGAAAGGGCAAATATAGTGCTGTGGTTTACCCCAAATGTGCTCCATCAGTGCTAAATCTGATTCAGCCCTACAATGCTATTTTAAAAACTGTATGAAGGCTGTTTGATCACACATAATATGCAGTACCTGCAGTGGTATGAAATGCTTTAACAGTGGTTTCTCAAACGTGAGGGACCGTGCATCGGCCTGCAGAGCGCTGGGGACAGGCAGGTGGCACCACGGGAGCAGAGCCTGTGCTGGGGTGGCCCCCAAAATCTCCCTGCTGCTTCTGCTGCTGCAGCACTTCCCGAGGGCCTCCAACTCAGGGGAGAGCTCCATTTTGGGCAGGAAGCACGTTTTGAGGGGATGGCTACTGGCTTCAAAACCAGGCTGTCCTTCTTCCTTAAACCACAACAATTTCCACAGTCAAGGAGACTCTGGGGGAGGGGGCGGTGTTTTTCCATCTGACACACCTGGCAGAAGTGGAGTGACAAGGCTGTGAATAAACAGGCTTCCTGGCACATTCAGGTCTTTTGTCAAGACTCCCCGGACAAGCATTTTGAATCTGTTTTTCTGGAGTTACCCAATGAGATGAAATAGACTCTGAAATAGACTCTGCTAGACAAGTGTTAAAATACATTTCTGCTCTTGTTCTGGTTCATTTTCTAATGCAGAGTTTGCTTTCAAGTTTTCTAACATCTTCCACTTATTAAAACAACAAAAACATTTCTATTATATTTTGATCTTTTTCTTTTGGAACGGTGTCAGGTGGTACAGGTGGAGCCCCTATTGTTACAGCTTTACTTAAAAGAACTAGCTGAGAAGCCTTGCAGACTCTTAATGTTCATACATAAGAATGTTTGGGGAACAATTTTAAAGGGAGAAGGAAGCTAATTAATGTTTCTGAAAGGAGAAACCAGAAAACTCATGTAACTGAAGGTCTGTCATTTTGCTTTCACACTCAAGGAATGGAGACCTAGAGAAGGATAATGTTAAAAACAACTGAAAATTATTTGTGGAAAATCTATTTTAAGTGTTGTATTTATCATTTTCATGGCAATAACGATTTTGTTAGAAAATTAACAATTTTGAAAAAAACAGGTTTGCAACATAGTTTAGTAAAGCGAGAGATCTTAATGTTCTAGAAGAGCACAAAGTACATGGCATAGTTTTTTGGTTATGTAAAAGCCTCAAATGTCAAATGAGGAATTAAACTGCTTGATTATAACAGAAACATGATGTTTAAGAGAAAATATTCTCTGTTGTATTTAAATTTTATGAAACAAGCAACTGAAGAAAAATTATAGGTTGAGTAATTAAAGAGAGAAAATACCAGTGATGCAGAACAACCTTGCTAAGTTGACAAATTAAGAAAAGAAAAAGCAGGCATTTCATTAGGGAAATATATCTGGAAAAGAAACATCCATTATATTTATAAAAACAAGGAATCCATTCCTCAAAAGTGCTTAAGTCCGGTAAAGATTCAATGGGTCATTCTGAATAATCAATCTGACACTGATCTTGGTGCAATTCTATGGTACACAGAGCTAAAGTGATCTTATATAGTCAGGTGGATATCACATAAAGTAAAAAAGGACCTTTACTCCCATTTTTGGCAGTGTGCTAAGAGTTTCAGCAGCTCTGCAGAATTTTTGTAGTTCTTTGAAGTTGAATACTGTAGAAGGTTCAGTAAAGAGTCTTATAAATTTCATCAGAAGGGATAATGGATGTCAAGATATAAAGGAAAATAGTTTCATGTGGTACAAAGAAGTAAGTGACCAAGTCTTCTTAGTATAACTATGAAAATCTCAAAACATGACCTAATGAGTATAGCTGCATGTTTGGGAGACAGAATTTTGATAGCAGTGGGTTTTGCTGTATCAGGCAGTGGTGCTGAAGACAAGAAAATACAGCCTTTTTAAGAAAGCAGCAAGTTAAATGTTATTTCACCTTATCAAGGTTCGTGATGGATTCGTCATCACAAGCATCTTTTAAAAAAAGCTGAATGTTTTCTTAGGGGAAAAATTGTGTTTGACTTGAAGCAGAGTTAGTTTTTTGGAAGGTATAGCAAGCCACATGTACACAGACGTTCTTTCTATTTTCCAATACATCAGTCAGTTAAACATAACCATTTCTGAATACTTCATGGGCTTTCTAAAGAAAGCATTTTTATAGCCCATTTTAAAAGTTCATGTACAGTTTTCTAAAATGCTTTTTTCTTTTCTTCCTCTTTTTGAAGTAGATAGTGTTTTCTAGTCTCAATTTCCATTTAGGCATGGAGAGGTGAAATCGCTTGCCTGATAAAATACAGCTCTCTTTATTCCCAGGACAGTTTCCTACAGCACCCTGTTTCCAAATTATCACAAGCCATATTATTTCTGTAGGAAGTCATATTCCTCAGAGGAATCAGGCATTTATGCTTTTTTGGCCAACACCTTTGATTGAAGAGGAATAATTTAAATGGACATTGTTATACTTATTTGAGATGTAAGTTGATGAAATACATGCTATTTCATGCATTGAGTGGCAGAAAATCACAGACAAGATTAACAAGTGAAAATCTTGTTCTACTGTCCTTTTCTTCACTATTGAAATAAAATTTTTTAAAAAAAACCAAAACATAAGGAGGTAAAACACATGGACCATTTCAAGGATTCAGTGTAATTGATATCTCTCTAAAGTGGTCAAGCATTTATTCCTGCATATTGTTGAATGGTGTAGTAATTTAGCTCATGGGAGTAAATCATCTGTGCAAATGGAAAATTGCATGATAACTCTATCTTATTTTAACAACACTGTCAGACATAGTCACACTTATTCCTCATTTGTTGAGTTCTGTGCCTGTCCTTTACTGGTCTTTTTAATTTCTTCATGTCATTGCCAAAAAGCTGGCTTTATGTAGTACTGCTCATGTAATCCACTGGCTTTCCATGGAATACTGTTAGAAGACACTGGCAATCTTTAACTGTGCTTTTATCCTTTCACAAAGTAAACTGCACAACTTGCAGAAACAGTATTTACCTGCCAAGGACTCTTTATTGATCCCACTCAGTGATTGCTACCTTTGGCACTAGTAGTAATCATGCAGACTAAAACAGCACTCCTAAAGCACTTCCTTGGTCCTTAAGACCTCCAAAGAACTCCTTGCACAAAAGCAAAACCACTGCCTATTAATCATTTTGCACTTTATATTTCTCACCTGACAGGCATAAGTTTATCAATTTTTTTTCTGAACATCTCTGGTTTCAAATAAATAGAAACTTAGTCTATACGGAGATTAATTTCTAAATTCTCTGGTTACTTATTTTAAAGTGGGCTGTAGTTGTGCCCAACTTTGATTATGTTAAATAATGTTTTAGAAGATGCTTAGAAATTTCCCACGGTAAATTTTGCTGTTTTCTCAAAGCTTGGGCCATGTTTGTGTTGTCACAGAAGTTCCTATTTGCTTGTATTTTTCCTCACCATTTCTCTTTTTCATAATTACTATTGGCACACAACAGTATTTCTTCTCAACTAAATATATTTCAAATAAGGCCTGTAGTTTTGTTTTGGTTTTTTTTTTTCCTTCTGGGCTAATCTCTTAATTTCTCTATTTTTTGTTTCTTGTGAGGAATGTTGGAAAAGGCATACTGTTCTGCTTTGCACCTAAGAGTTCCTGGAAAGATACTTAGCTGCTAAAGAAGACAAAAACATTTATATAATAGATTGCTGACAAGGCTTTTTCCAGCCTGCATACACTTACACTTTACAGATTATTTCATTATATATTTTTAAATATGCTTCTTATTTACTTCTATTAATCTCTGTGAGTCTCAAAGAAACCACCTATGCATTCCTATTGGCCAGGTTCTAGGACATTTAGCTGCTTAGATTCCTATTTCAGGGAAGGAATTGTAATCATACTAAATATGGAACCATGTTTGTAACCAAGCTGATTTAGAGGATTTTGTTGCAGTTTATGTCATTATTGTTATTATTGTTGATAACAATATTGTCTGAACAGTAAAAAAACAGGGAGATAGAGCAAAGTTTACAAGCATGTAGACTCTACAGTGGAAAACTATATTTCACTTTTAAAATGACAGACATTCCCTTAATTGCTGTCCCTAGCTGATATTTAATTAAAGCATATAAGCAATTTGAATTAAATGCCTAAGCAATTTGAAGGTCACATCTCATTGAGGTTTTCTGTAGATAATGGACAAGTGAAATATGTTTTAAAATTATTTTTACTGGTGTGAATGTTTAGGGAAGAAAAGAACAATGCATACTGAATCATTTATTCATATGAATATATATATATATATATGTGTGTGTGTGTGTGTGTGTGCATTCATATATGTTTGGACTCTTTCTGAGTTTTGGAGGGGTGTAAGTGTACCAAAAAATATAGACCGAATAGTGCCCCATATCACAAAAGGTCATTTTCTGTAACAGAAGTCCTTGGCACACAGGCAGCTTCCTGTCTACAACTTCTATGTGAATTCCAAGGAAACTGTTAAAGCAAGTTAAATTTCTGTAGGGTGTCCAGCATAAAATCTCTGCTTTCCAGTGTTACTTATAGCCTCCTATAAGATCCTTAGTATTTCTATGGCTTACTTTTCACAAAAGCAATTCTTTTACTGAAACCACAAATCCTACTCAAGTTAGTCTTTATCAAAGAAACCAGACCTGGCCTCTATGGGGAGAGTTTTGTGCAGAGTAGAACAGCACTCCCTCCCCACTCTTATTAGTTCTTAGTCTTTTACATTTCTCACAGGAAATCCAGATCATGCTTTAATAGGCTAAATATCATGTGAAACATTATCAGTGGAATTGCTACTAATTATGAAATACTGTAGTCTATTAATTCTGTATTCTCTGGTTTCTGGGAGATCCTAGTTTGTTTTCTTATTTCCGTGTCATGATGGGATTTTCAAAGCTATCTATGTGTGTAATTTGTATGGGCACCATGCCTTACAGTTGGAATTGTGTTGTCTGGCATGTATGTTAAGGCACCTCGTAAACTTAGACTTTCACATTTCTCCTAAGAAGATGAAAGCTGTTTTCTCTGGAAAAGCTACTTAAGTCTGACCAGGAGGGCGAACTTAGAAATTCTAGACATTATTCCAATGCATATTTAATTCTGAAATATCTAGCTGGTAATGAAGAAAGATAGACATGGGAAAGAAATTAAAATGAAGCTTGCAGCTAGCTGCTTAAAATTATCAGAGCAAGTGAAAACTCAGTGTCTGGTTTCCCAGATGCTATTGCTCATCAAGACTCCAGGCCAGTGAAGAGGGAGCATTATAGAATTTGGTTAATAAAGTAATATATGATGTATTAGAAAACCCTGTATTACAAAAACTGTAATAAGACTTTGCAGAACTGTTTCTTAGCAGTTCATTTGAAGTTGGATCCATATGTGATACCTTCCAAAAGTAATTCAGCTCCACTAAAACCAGAATCACAAACCTATGTGTTCAAGTGCATGCACACAAAAGGGTAGATCTGGGTTTAACTTTAATATCAATTTACATGCATTCAGAATTACCTAACTCCCAAGTACTGTTGTTAGGTTTACTTGTGCTCAAAAAATTGTAGCATGTGCACACATTCAATCAAACTAGAGTCTGAGTTTCCAGTTGTAGCTGCAGTTTCTTTGAAGTCATGAATTGGCCAAAGTTCAGTATAAGAAGTTTGCAAGCCTTAGGACACCCCTTATTTTAATTGATATCTGATATAAAAAGGATAATCAGATGAGCCTCTGCTTCCATTGAGGTTTCCTTGGAAATATTTCCTCAGTGCTTCAGCATGGTAAATTCTCCCATGTTTACAGGGAATTAAAGATTTCTGAGTTTTCCTCTAGAATCTCTGGTTTTCATTGAAGAAGTGAATTTGCTTGAGTAGACTAGAAGAGGACTAGAAACTTAGTCCTAATTAGGCAGGTTGGAAAGAAGATTATTGCTAAATCCTGGACGTTCATTGTTGCCCAGAGGGCTAGTGATGATCTCAGTGGGCTCTGGATCACTTTTGTTTTGGTCAAGTGATGAAGAAGAACACTGATTTCAGAGATGTTGGAGAAAGCTCTAAAACTTTCTAAGGGCTAAAATTTCCTAAGTTTTTGGGTTCTTACGAGATGGAGAAGTAATGGATTACTGTGGGAGGATGGAATGTAGGACCATAGAGATAGTGCTGAAGGCAATCTCGCCCTTGAGGAGTTGCACTCTACTAATTACCAAGGATTAGGAACAAGCCTGCCCTTAATAGGCCACAGCTGTGTCCAATAAGCATGGGTGTTATAAAAGAGTGGGTTAGGTGCTTGAGAGGAGAGCTGGAGGCTGTGCTGCAATGAGGAAGGGTCAGCTGGTTCTGTGAGGGACAGTAAGGGTGAGGCAAGGGACAGGAAGGAGTCAGCGTTGCCAGGAGCTGTCCATGAGAACTCAGAGAGGAGGTAGGAAAGTTTTACAGTAACAACAGGGTACTGCAAAGGCTTTGTCATATGCTCCTTCCTTGACATAGGGGTCACAAAAACAAATTGCAGTTTACACTTCTGCATTCAGCAGGAACAAGGATTTTAATGTGTGCATTCTATGATGCTTCTGGCTCTTTATCTCTCCAAGGAGCTGGCTAACACCATTATTAGCTCATCACTGCATAATGAGGTCATGCTTGCAAATCACAAAACTGCCAGTTCCCTCGCAGGTCATGTGTCATGCCAGGTGCAGAATTTGTGATACAGTTGCCTCATTCCAAAGGCTGTTCTATGGTTGGTTCACATGGAGTCGCTAAGGAGTTGGTGATCCTGAAACAGCTACCACAAATGTGGAGTTTATGTAGCACCCTATATGTTGCATTGGCACTCTGAATAATGAATGAAACAATGGCACTGCTGTGTAGTCTTTATTGTGGTTTTAAGTATGACTAAATATACTGTGTCTGCAACTAAACCAAGCATTTTCTTTAGCAACACTGAAAATTCAATAGTTAGCCCACAATACAAAAACAGATGTTGATTGGATGCCTTTTTTGTTATTATTGCTGCTGTTATAAACTTGCTCAAACCATTTTCCTCTCGCCCCTTCCACGAGATTCTTTTAATAGACATTTCTGATCCTCATGTTTCTTCCTATAAAGATTCACAGTCATGAGAGTTATACAAATTTTTGGAAGAAAAATTAAATTAATACTCTTACAGAATTCTTTTTTTATTCTGCATTACTTAAAGAATAATCAGGAAAATACCTGCAGTGAGACTACTGAAATAATGAGACTGGGAAAGAGATGTTCATATTCAATAGTACCCACCAATTCCCCAGAACATTAGGCTGATCTTGCAAAGATTTTATTTCTAGGATACATAAGTAAATAATCTTACTACTGAGTGATGGTACTCTCTGCAAAACTCTTTGTTTGATCAGTGACTAACACAATGGTAGACCTGTAGCAAGGTTTTATCAAATAATTTTGAGTACAAATAATGAACATAAGGTATTTCACTCACCCTTGAACTGTGCTTCGATAATGAGTTAAGAACTAAAATCTAATCAAGATAGTAGAATCTGAATAAGTTGGTTGCAGAACAGTATAAAATTCATATGGAGTCTCTCTGTATTACGGAGTTGCAGTTTGCAAGTTTTTTTAATGTCCTTAACTGCCTCTTGCAATGGCAAATTCACTTTAATAGACACCTGGCAAAATTAGATTATTTGAATGCATAAACTGAATTTTTGCACTTTTATGGGAAGAAGGAGCTATTACAATTAAGCCAGTATAGGGTTTACGTGTGCAATTAGCCACTGATTTCACATGCACATTTCTTTTCACAATGTATTTGGGAATCAGCAGATTAGATCCTTTTGTATGAGGTAAATTGAGCATGCAAATATTATTTCTTTTGAAATGCAATAGCAAATAGCTCATTTACTTGCATAACGTTAATTGGTTATGTTAACCGCATTCATGAATGCACATTTTATCTTTGCTACTTGTTCCTCTAATTCTTGATAGTACTGTACAACAGTAGAGTACGTAGTCCTAAACAAAGGATCTTATCCTTTCTATTGTGCCTTATAATAAAACAGTAAATAACATTGGGTCAGGCTTTAAAAATGCCTTCATAATGCTGCAGCTCCATGCCAGGCATTTAGTAGAGAGAAAATTATTTTCAAAAGCTCTCAGCACACCGAAGTTCCCACTGTGAACAGTGAGAGCTGATGAGTAGTAAGCATTTTTGACACTCTAGCCTCTCGTTCATATCAATTGAATTTAAACTATATTTTCCAAAAAATTCTATGTCGTCTTCTATGCAAAACCACTTCATCCAAGAGATGCATTATTCCAAGTGTTACAGCTGTGAACCTGATTCTTTTCTATTTGAAGAAGTAACTAACTAGTGTAACAGATGGGGCAGGAGGAGGTGAAATAACTGTCGTATACCTAGCACAGAAAGTGGAAGAAAGCTACTGGTGAAATAACCAGTTGTTTTCCTGTCCTGTTCTGCTTTTGCATATGTATGCTGGATCTGCTCTTTAGATGAAACTGTACAAGTTCTACAGTAAGTTTTATTGCCTTTTTTTTTTTTTTTGGCAGATGTACATAATTTAGCTCAGTGTATGTACGTACACTTTTCAAAATCTTGCAACAATTCTGCTGGTTGGTTGGGGAAATTAGATATTTATCATGTAAATCTTGCATTAGAAAACACAGTCAGAAAACCTGGAGGATAAAGATTTGTATCCATTAAGAGAAAAGAAAAGTAATGACCATGAATCCCAGTAATTTCCTGCATTAGTGAGCCAATGTGTTTCAACTCTGAACAAGAACTGTCTGCTGCAATAAAAGAAATTAGTCTATTTACAGTCACTGGCTGGTTTCTTCAGTGAGCTGGCAGATATCAGGGTTGGAGAAATTTTCTTGGCTAATGAAAGATGAAGAATGCCTTCAGGAAATAGTGATTCCAGCTTTCATGATCCAGTGATGTGAAATTTTGTTACCTGTATTTGAAATTCTGGCTTAAAATGACCTCTCTGTTTTATTCTGAAAAATGAAGAGAGTACTCAGTCACATTGAAATTTGGCCAAAACTGTGCTGGAAAACTGGCATTTGTTGATCTTGCTTTCAACTAAGGCACCAAAACTCTGATTTTCTCCTCCTCCTTTCATTGATTTCTGAGCCTGATCCATAGAAATGTGAGGAGGTTTTCTTGCAGCTTTTTTTGTCCTTTACCTTTGCTAAGATGACAGGAACATGCAATTTCTTTACTTGCTGATTTTAGCTTCTAATCAAATTCATTAAGAAAGCACTGAAAAAGAGCTAAAGGAAAGGAGTAAATACCCTGATTTACTAGAAATCACAGCAATTCCACTGTATGTGAAATAAGAAATAATGTATAAAGCAAGAGTCTGAGGTAAATGAAACATAATTCTGTCTTCACATTGTGTAGCTACCTTTCAAAAGCTGAGAACTTTCTTTTCAAAACCATGATTGAGATAATTATTGTTTTACCTTCTTGCACTCTACTTTAAATTAATTGCTCAGTTTTATTAATGTTATTCAGTACCAACTATTTTTTATTAGAAGAATAGTGTTGAATTTGAGTTAAATCAAGCTCCCAAGAAAGTATACTTTTCTTTCATGAAGGATTCTCCTTTCATGAAAGGGCAATATGCTCCTTTCAAAAATATAATTTCTTTTCAAGAATCTGAAATATGGGTAAAGTATAATTGCTCACAACTTAGCCATGAATGAATTCAAAAGGAGGGCAAACAATGGGTATTTTATTTTCAATTAGTTCGTATTTTAATGTTTTACCTGAAGACGGTCACTTATATGCTATATCATGAGGTAAAAACCAGAGGAACAAAATGAGCAGGGTTCAGACTGCTAAATCATATGTGGCACAAGCAGCTTTGACTGTTTGAACTAAGAAGAGCAATGGCAAAAGAATTGTAACAGAGCTATTGAGTATTTAGGTAAGATTTTTGAATTCTGTTTTTTTTGTTCCCATAAGTAAGAAAATATTCAATTTTAATAATAAATGAAAAGGGGAAGAACAGTAATCAGATGTTGAACAGTCTGTAATTTGGAAAATTATATCTTTAGTCTACTTAACATATCCAATTGCCAATCATCTTGCTTTTGCTACATTTGTAGAAATAAGACTTAATTTGCTAATTAAACAGAAAAGTAACAAAAAAAGTTAAGACTATTATTTGCATGTGATATATTTGATAAAGAAAGTTTTACGTTTATGCAGCAGAAAAGAAAGTGTGGAATTTTCTAGCTTTGTATCCAAATGTACCTGCAGCTTTATCAAAACTTAGCATTCAAAACAATCTGGATTATAATACTACCTTTGAATTTTTCTTGGGATGGAAAGAACCTGAAAAACATTTGCATTTCATCACATGGTGATAAAGAAAAAATCACACAGCTCAGTTTGAATACAGTATTGCGCTTTCTCTGAGTTACATAGAAATTATTCCAACTGCCCCTCATCTTCTGACTGAGAAGTACAGAAGGTTCTCTTTTAATTATTATTAGTATTAGTAGTATTAGAAGTAATAATAATAATATTGTTTAAGAATTGTACAATTAACTCTAACATATTAATTGTGTATCTTGCTGGGCATGACCTTAACTACAGTGTAAACTTTTAGTCGAGAGCTGCTGTAGTCATTTAGATTGAAAAATTCAGTAAAGTGATAAGATGAGAAGTCCTTTGTATCCTCTAGTGATTTTTTCCTATAGAAAGGCTAATTTTGTGTCTCATGAAGCAAATATTCTGACATGGTTCTGATCCTAAGTACTCTGTTTTATAGGAAGCTCAAGGTAATGGGTCTCGCTGCTTCTTTTCTCCCTCTCTGTTGAAGATGTCCTTCACAGAAATGCAAGGACTTTTAAAGTGATTTCCAGGCTTTCAATCCTCCTCTATCAGCTGCTTAGTGTCTCAAGCTAATCTAACTATGATATATGGTAAATATTTTCCCTTGCAGGAAAAGTGCTTAAAGTTATTTCTATGCATTGATTGAGCACATTAGGCTAATATTTATCCATTTGAAACCTGGAGGTTTAGCAGTACATCACTTAATAGCTATGCACTGATTATAAGAAGTAATTATACATAAGAATATCAAGGAATATTAAGTCCCTTGTGGAGGAACCATCATAGATATTTTAATGGTGATTAAATCTGGGGAAGCTGGAGTAGTTTGAAACGCTGCTTATTAATTTCAGAAGGTGCACGGCTCTCTGAGCACTACATATAAATAGGAGCACTAACATTTATGGATTTAATGACATTTTTGAGCCTCAGGAATGTGCCTTTCAGGTTTCTTGCTGCAGCAGGGTGCATTTGTTTGTTCCAGAGGCTTCTCTCTATGCAAAGTTCAAGTTGTTTCAAATCTGTATCAGTATGGAGTCAGTTCTCAGCAATAATGTTTATCCCTTGTGTTTGTCCTTGAAGGGGTTCCTCAGCCAGTGTGATCTCTGAGTTCTAAAGACCTCTTCTTAATGTACGTTTCTTTACTCTCTTCTTTCTAAATAATTACCAATACCTTTTGTCTACAGTGTTGCTGCACATTGTTTTCTCTTGCTCTTCAAGCCAAGGACCTAGTACAGGATTAGTTGGAGAGATGTACCATTCCAATTTCATCTCACAAAAAACCCCAAAACCAACACAAACAAACAAAAAGAATGAAAACAAAAAAAAAACCAACCAAACCGAAAAACACTAAGGAAAGGAGAAATGCAGACTTCCCTA
Organism: Agelaius phoeniceus; assembly: GCF_051311805.1. Lineage (NCBI taxonomy): Eukaryota > Metazoa > Chordata > Aves > Passeriformes > Icteridae > Agelaius > Agelaius phoeniceus. Next base: position 79,306,555 of record NC_135267.1, read on the forward strand.
GGATCTTTGGGAATAGGTTTTTTCTGATGGGCATTTATTTAGATGAGCAGTTTTTCAAATGGGCGTGCGTTTATGACAGAGTCTGTATTTTTTTAAGATCAGAGGGTCAAATTTTGATGTTCTCTATGGAATGAAAATTTGGGGTTTATGTTATGAGTTTGCTTCAATCATGGATGACAGGCAGTGCCTTCAAGTTTGGTGTGCAGATGTCCTGGTTTTTAATTTTCGAATTAGCTTTAGCTTCTGCCATGACATTGTTTTGAAAGAACAAAACAAAGCCATACAGTATTTTTTTGCTGAAATATTAAGTTTTTGCAGTAGCATGAAGTTAGTATGATTTCACTGGCACCACTATAATGACTATAAATGCTATTCAGAAAACAAAGGCATAGACTGATCCCATTGACTTTTGAATCTGCTTACACAGTAGCCTTAAAATCTGACCCATTTTCTTTGCGTGTGCTATTTGGCCAAGTGATTCTTTGTCTAATTCCATAGAGTTGCATCAGGGGTTGGTACATGTACAATAAATGTATGCCCTTTTAATTCCCTTATGAAATGGAAGACATATGTTATTTATTATGTACAGTGATGTCAGACAATAACTTAATTTTTTTGCAATTTTATCTTGTTAGCCTTAGATGTAGATGGAATGCTAACTTGCAATTACCATCTTTGGCTAGTGTATGATATAGTGATTTATAGTCCCACTATTGATTTTAATACTTTTTAGAGTCTAGACACTCTTCATATTATTGTTTAAAGTGCAGGTCTGCTTTCCAAAATAATTCTGAAAATGCTATAGTACAATTTTGTGGCCATAACGATAAAATACAGTGTATGCATATAAAACATGGGTCTCGTTATTATCAGGGCTTTTTTTTTTTAACTGAAAGAGTCTTTTATGCTGAAAAAATGAGTTGTTGTCAGCTGTTTTACACCTGTGCCTCTCCTAAACTTGATAAAGCACGTGCTGCCACCATCTTTTGCCACCATCACTATCTTAGAGGCAGGGATGCTAATCCCTGAGTGTGAGGGGTGATGTGCTGTCACTGGCACAGCTCACATGAGACAGAGATCAGTCTCACCTTTCTCTGGCCCTTTAGCCCAGCTGGACAGGCTGCAGTGTTGGAAAGGGCTCCCATTCCTGCAAAAACAGGGTTCTGTAGTGACAATGGGATTGAAGACATACTAAGTTTCATACCAAATAGTCCTCTGCAACTCTGGTGTGAGGGGACTGTGAAGGAAACATAGGGAAGATAATGCTGTGGAAAGTCTAGAAAGTTCTGTAATTTATATGTTACCATAATTTAAAATGTAAATTGAAATTGATTACTTAGATACATTAACCTCAGTGTTTTTCATTAATGCTACAAATTATTGTCTAAAATAATTAAGCTGTACCTTCCAGATTTTTTACCAAAGATTTTATAAAACCTTCCTTTGGTTTTGTCTGACCTTCTCTCTTGAATACCTTCATATTTTCATTTCCCTATTGTAAAACAAGGAATGTAACAAAAACTACATCTCCTTGGATAAAACAATCTTGCTCAGTATATGAGACTTCTCACCTGTTGCTTCTTCTTGATTTACTAATAAAATTTGTGAAGGCAAGGGAAATGAATGTGCAGATGTCCTCTTTTATCTCTTGGATTCAAAATGCAACAGAAGATGCTGACTGAATATAAGTGAATCTGGAAGCATATCATGTGATACACTTGCAGTATTCTTTATTATTTTCCCCTAAAGTAATTACTAGGTTTAGAAATAATCTATAAAGCCTGAAAACTCCATGACTATGTCATAGAATGCAGGGCCATTAGAGTGGTGCAGACATAAAGTCCACCTGCTGTGAATGCCAGGCTCTCCAAGAGCCACCATCAGTGGTTCAGGGAAGAATCATGAACTATATAACTATTTGCACTTCTTAACAGATAAACTGTGGAGCCTTCATTAACTCCAAACTCCTCTGGACAAGTTGTCTCACCTGGCATGGTCCACCCTATTTCCTCTGATAAATCCCAAATTGCATGTGTTGTGAGAAAAAAGGGCAGTCATAGTCCTCAGTACTGATTCTCAGAGATTCATATACTGTTATATGAACTTTCAGCCATGAGCTGTCTTAATTACAGGTACATTAGGGATTTGCAAAACATAGTATTAATGTCCTAAAATCAAAACTGCCTAAATAACTTTTATAACTCAATAAAATAGAAATTAATAAATAATAATAAAAGATCTGTGGTTAGAATCATTAAATGAGCAATTTTATGTAAGAAATAATATTTTTTCAGAGAATGATTTATATGTTTATGATATATATGCATATTTAGAATCAAAACTGGTCAGTGTTTAAATTATAAATGTCACATAAAATCCTGTAATACTGAGAACTCCTGAGCACAAGAATGCAATGCATTGCTAAATATGAAAATATAACTAATCATTTTTGTTGATTGAACAGTATCTGTTTCTCTTGCAGAAATACTGGAAATAGCCTCCTGCATATTTGTATTTTAGAGAAGAGTGGAGGATCCGTCATTTTTCTCTAGAAATACAATCTGTGGGTTGATGTTTGGCTGAAATAATTTGCTAATGAAAAGCTCTGTGAAAGATTTAGATTAGAATTACTTGGGAAGTTTAGATAGAGGTCCACTTTTCTTCAGCTCTTTCATATGTTAATTCCACTGAACTATCGACTGAAAATACCTTCCTTTTTCTACCTGCAGTCATGACAGCTTCAAATGTGCCTTTCTCAGTGATAGCTAATGTATCATCATTCCTCAGCAACATAACTTCTGCCCTACTTGCCTGGTAAAAGTGACTCTGTATGCCAAGTCTCCTAAAACATCATGCATTACAATAGACTGAGCTTTGTGTCTCTGATTTAGAATAGAATATCTGCATCTCTTGCAAATGTGCGATCTGCAGCTTTTGGCAGTGGAGCTTTGATGCAGATGTGGAATTTTATAATAATTTGCTTATTTAGCACTAAAGGTGTAGTTTAGATTAATTCTGGTATCTTCAGAAGCATGCAATTTATTTCAATCTGCTGGTAAGATGGAGTTTGCTTTGTTCATTACCTTGACTAATAGTCATGCTTAATTACTTATTTTACCTTTTTTCCCCCACATCTTCATGTTTACCATTGTTTAACAAATGTTATTTTGAAGTATTTCTTCTAAGTTTCCCAATATTTGGGGAAAGTACTGACCACAGTCAGAGGAAAATAACTTCTCATCTTTATTTTACTCTGGCATAAGTTCATTTCTTTTTCTGCCTTGGTCTTTGACAAAATAGTAACCTTATTATTCTGAAGGTCTTTCAACCCTTATTGTTCACTTCAGTCTGCAAATCCTGAGCCAAAGTTATAGGAAAAGTTAGTATTTTTGCTGGTCAGTCTGAAGATTCGTAAAACACTTTTCAGCAGGAACAAAATGCAAATGTATCTGAAACCAGTTTTAATTACACTTGTCATGTTACAGAGAGAAAGCTGTCACTTTGAGCCAGAGGCTTGAAAACGCTGTCATCTGACACTGACAGGTAGTGCTCCTGCTGGAAGAGACGGTAAACAAACTTCCAGCCTGTATAATACTGATTTGGCAGTCAAGACTAAAAGTTTAATCTTTAATATTTAAACAATATGATAAATATTTTAAGAGTAGAATATTTTATTTTTCTGGGATTCATCAACCAGTATTAAATCAGGATAAACACTTCTTAAAGTAGCTTATGTCTTACAATTGTGTAGCTGGTGTCACAATTATGTTACTTTTGAAGTAGATGAATGCCATCAGAGGGTGACTCAGAAATCCCTGAAAAAATTACCTTTATTTTGAAATACCTCTCTCAGTTTATTCATGTTATGAGTGATGATTTTGATTTTGCAACTTTCATTTTCTAGAAATTAGGGTCTGTTTTTCTTTTAATGAGTGAAGCCAGTACTTGAAGATGTTACAGAACATACAGAAACACAAACATTTGTCATGCTGAAGTTTAATCACCCCTCTGCAGTATTATGGGTTCATTAGTCATAACTCTACAGCCAGTGATTCACTGAAAACTAAGCAGCGGGCTGAGTCCACTGATCTATATGAAAGTACTTGGCTATTTATACTATTTTGGCTTTTCTCTCAGGCTGAACTGAAGCTGTGGTATCTCCTATGAACTCTTTACACTGCATGCTGTCCTGATTATAACCTGACATTACTGTACAGCTGCAGCAAATGAGGTAGCTAACAAAAATGCCCTGCTTTATGAAAGGCTGTTTCTGTATCCATCACAATTTTTGTGAAAATACCATCTCCCTTTCCACCCCATCCCCAGATGTGCTGTCTCCCCTTCCCTGTTGAGGCACAAGCAAAGAAAACCACTGTTCTTGAAAAGCAGGCACCAGAACCAGAGAAGCTACTGTTTCCAAGCAGAAAATACTTTGCGCAGAAAAGAGGAATTCATCTTGGGATGCCTTTAAAACCACCTTTCAGGCAGTAAGGCCTAGGCTTTTGTTTCCTCATTACTAATGGCAGTGGAAACACCATTGTTCCATTGCTTTTTTTCTCTCACATGCCCTGTGACCCCTTTGAGACATCTAATATGGGCGGTACTTGAAGATATAAAGGTCCTTTAATGCATTCTCACTGAAATATTCTTAGTTCTTTAAGTCTCTTCCATTTAGTCTAGTTGCTCTTCCTACACTTGGAGAGTAATAGGTTTTTCTTCTCCTGCACTATAAAGGCAATTTTTCTTTGGATTTTGCAAGTCCCATTATGACAAAAATAGGAATATTTATTAGGATATTTATTAGGTACTACATCTGGAGCAATTTCAAGAAAAATTGGTGTCTGAATGAAGGGTGACAAATACAAGATAAAAAGCTTAAAATTGCCTTTGTACAAAAGTTTACCTTGATGAATGGTTTTGAAGACAGAACAACCCAGCCATTCACTTTTCTGAGTCTGTGTCACTGTAAATTTAGGGAGCAGTGAATGATTGTCATTTCCAGAGCGCTTGGATGTCTAGTGAAGATCTTTAAGTTGTATGGTTGCTTCTATCTCACTTGTGAGCCATCTCAATGAAGATTCTGTATATGCCATGTATGGCCTCCTGCTCAGGACTACGATATGTTTTTTGCTATTAGTTGTAAAAGATGGGTGTTTGGAGTGGCAGTGAAGTCTGTTTCATTCCATATAGTTGCAGTTTAGATCACTAAGAAAAGTGGTTATGTGACCAAAAAAACAGCTTTACATATTTTTTTTAAGGTTTTCATTTAATTCAGTAGGTAGCTTAGAGAAATTAAATGCCAAGGGGGGAAAAAACATAGGAAAATTTTAGAGTCTGATCTTCTTGTAGGTTTCCTATGATGGTGGTTTCTGGAACACTGTGGCTGTAAATTATTGTAAACTATGAAATAATATTGCTGTACTACAAAATATTAAAGGGAATCCCTGAAATCATACATTGCGCAAAGAAAATAAATCAGATTATTTGCATACAAGTAGTAGCTTTGGATTCATATTATAGTAGTCTTCCAAATCTATTGAATGTCCAAAGACAGTTGGTTGATCTCTGCTTTTTTGTTGCTGTTTTTCCCTGTCACATACTTCCTGGGTCATTGTAACTTGGAAGTCAGCTTGGTCAGCTATTTCTTTCTCTGCAGAATCACACATTGGCTTAAGTGTATTGCATTAAGTTTTGCATGTTTATGATACTGGTTCATAAACTGGAGCAAAATTAGTTTAAAAAAAACTTTCTATGAGAAGGAGTTATTTTCCAATGCAGGGTAAAGCAGCATGAAACATATTTGTTGTGTTTTCAGCATAGAAAATTTGCTGAATAACTGAGATTTGTCTTCCATTTTGCTGTAGGTGTATTTCTAATACCTGGTTGACCTGTGGTTGACTTCTAATACTGACCCTAAGGGTATCTTTTCTTGAGTTGATTCTTGAAAATGAGTTGCAGGTCTTTCAGCTTTAGGCTTGATTCTGTTTGCAGTTTATGGCTGGAATGTCAAGGTTCATCCAAGCAGCCTGCAAAGCCTTAAATTAAACAGTCAAAAGCTTCAAATAGTAAAACCACTAGAAAGAATGTCTGTAGTTGATGTCATCCACTACTGCAATGTAAATTTCCATCCTATTTTTTCCACCTATAAGCTGTGTCACTGAGTCTATAGGTACTATCTTGACTCTTTGTTTCATTGCTAACCAGCACACAAATATGTACGCATGATAGACAATTGATAAAAAGGAATGAAACAAAGTATACAGATTTCTTTTAGTAGCACACAAAGGAATAAGAAAAATAGTCCAAATATATTCCAAATCTTTGGATGAAAAATAGGAGGAGTCATAGGTGAGTAAAAAAATGCGTGACATATAAATCCATGTCTGTGGGGACAGATTCAAGCTGTTCATATTCAGAATCTGTATTTGTCAATTTACTTGTTAAATCATTAACAGAGTGTTATGTTGTTTTCAGTAAGTGCTATGTGACAGAATATGAATATAAATTTTGTAACGTCATGTCGCAGACATCTTTTTGTGAAAATATTTCTTAGGATTTTTCCTGCTGAAGATGAGAAGTTTCAGCAACAAATGTAAACAATGGTTATCTGCTCCTGTGGAATGCAACAGGTCCATCTGTGATTGGGCCATCTTGAATGCTTACAATTAATGGCCAACCACAGACCAGATAGCTTGGACTCTCTGTCCGAGACACGGATCTTTGTTATTCATTCTTTTCTATTCTTAGCTTAGCTAGCTTCTGAGAAAACCTGTCCTTCTTTTTCTTTTTAGTATAGTTATAATGTAATAGATATATATCTCATAAAATAATAAATCAAGCCTTCTGAACATAGAGTCAACATTGTCATCTCTTCCCTCATCCAAGAACCCCTGTGAACACAGTCACAACGTAATGGCCAGAATGTGGCATAATGACTGCATCAGCATGTGGTGACAGTAGGTTGAGATATTGTTAAAAATGGTGGTATGCCTATTCAGAACATTAGGCAAGTGTGGTATTTTTCAATAAGAAAATACAACAAATTTCAGAAATAAATTGCCAGTGTTCAGTGATTGGAATTACAAAGAAAAGCATTAATTGTGAATTGCTAAATCTGAGTGTTGTTCATATTTGAAGCCTCACATTCCTATCTTTTAACCCAGATGAAAATTTACTGTCTGTCTGCAAAATTGCAAAGCCTAAGTATTAGAAATCAGATATTTAAGTTAGTTTTAGCTCTTTATGTTTTCAGATGATGCATTGATTTAATTTGTAGTTGAGGAAGCCAAAGACAGCCGATAAATCATGGCCAAGAACTCAAATGTTTCTCTGCTTCAGTATTTGAATTAGTGAATATTAATTTTTAAATTGATTTCTATATGATAATTTCTGAATTTTGCATTGATTCTTTAGGTTTACTGTGAACTGTGAGTTGCTTAGGGGCTCCTGGCTTTTAGTCCATTTTCCTCCCGTGCATCTTATTTCAGCATGAGTTATCGTTGTAGCACATGTTTCTCTGGACTTCTAGTGAATGAGTTGGGGTTTTTTGCTGAATATCAGAAATCTCTTACTGACCTGTAGTCAGCTCCTTCTCTCTAATGGCTTTTCATTATTTGTGGTAGTCCTACATTTAATTACTATTTATGGAATTTGATAAATAAGCAAGCACAAATTAATTTTGGCTTTGATCATTTCCTCAAACAGAGCAGTAGGTACACATAGATAATTATACCATTTCCTAATCAATAGAGGAAAGAGAATTTGTTCCTGCAGGTTTAGTGCACAACTTTTCATATGGAAAAGTTACTGTGTTGTACATACAGTGTTCACAGCACAGCACCACACTGTGTACCAATTCTTTTGTCTTTGCAGCAGATAATGAGTCAGATACAGCTCTTTACTCCTACTGTCTTCTCAGCAGTGAGGTCATCACTTTTTCCATCCCCTTTTTAGCTGTGTAAATTGTGCAGTGATTTTGCAGTCCATTTACCCTGACTCGCTGCACATAAACCTACGTGGCACAGGAATTGAACTGTTCTGAACTCCACTAAAATCAGTAGCAATATTCTGACTGACTTCCATGGAGTATAGAAGATTAATCATAATATTCATTGCACTTTATTAGGGAAAAAAAGGGGGGGGGAGAAAAAAAGCACTTAATAAGTCGAATGCTACATTTTTGCTATTTAATGTTCTGTATTTACTTCCAGTTTTATTTTTGAGTTTCTAGGGGCATCAAGATTTTTCCACTACTTTTGATATTTCTTTGTTTTCCAAAGCTGCTAAGATTTCCCATCTATAGATAACATATGGTGATAAAAAAAGTTTTTGTAGTTGTTTTTTTTGGGTTTTTTCCAGCAGGAAAGGAAGTATTGTCTTTTAAATATACCTTGTAATACTTGTCCCTTCTAGTTCTGCAAGTCATAGTATTCCAGTTTATTGTAAACTTAAACATGTATATTAGGTTATGACATATTTTTGTTTCTCCAAGATGCAGTTAACTCAGAGGGACAAAATAGCTCTGTTTTTCATTCAAGTCTGATGTCATCCAAAATTTTGAAATTGTGTTTGCCTTTGTAACATGGGTGCATTCTGAAGCATGTTCACAGTACTAGTCACAGTATTACCTTACCTTTGATCAGAGGGGCATCTTTCTTTGGAACAGCTGTATTGGAACAGCTAGTTATTGACTGGTAATAGCTGTGCAATTTACCCAGCACTTCCAGTTTCATGGTTGGTTGGTAGGGATCCACCCCCATTGTAACACACATTGACATTTTCTATTACTTGAAAATGGAAAGGGAAAGAAGATCTGTTGTTTCCTGGCCTGCTCTAAGATATCACAAGTTTTAGTAATTAGAATTAAACAGAAAGTAGAGGGCTGTGTTCCACTTCGCTTGGACAGCAGTGCTGTTGGTTCCCTGGAAGGTGGAGTCAAGAGATGAAAAATGGTTGGCATTATCTTCCCAGCACATCAACATGAGAGTATTTGTATGTCCCGTGATCCCATTCCTTCATCCCTCAAAGAGATAGCCCGTGTCTTATAAAACAAAAGGGAAGAGAATGAAAAGGAGACAGAATGTGGGAGAGGAAATTTAGGAAGGAATGTGATGCCTACAAGCATAGACAGCTTGGGTGAAAAGTCTAAAACCAGTTAAAATAATTCATCCTATGAATAATTCTTTTCATCTTGGAAGTTGCCAAATGTTTTACCATGAAATTCAGAAATGGCATCCTACTTGTACCTATAACTATTCCTTGGTGATACAGTTAATGTGACTATGACATTTTCATGCATAGGCCCACCTACGCAGAATTTTGTTCTTCATCCAGTCTGAATTTAAGTCTGTCTTTAACAGCATAAAAACCAAACCAAAGATACTATATAAATCTTTCCGTTTGCATTCGTCATGTATAAAATCAGCTTGACTTCTCTGTTTGTTTGTTTGAGAGTAACAGTTAAAAATGGAACTGTGTTTTTGCAGATTTAATTTGAGGACATAATGAATGTTGATTGTTATATTGAGGTATAAGTAAATCCCTATAATAATACACAGACTTACTCCTAGAATACTCAAATATTTTATTAATAATGATGAATTAATTAATGAGAAGATTTGGTCTGTATAGCTTTTCAGGAACAGTTGAGTAATGCTTTTTCTTATCCCCGTTTTGGCTGATTTCACTACAGTCATTCCCTCTTATGTGTGACAATATCTTCTCTGGTCTCTTTCAGCAGCTAGCAATATCATCACTATCAAGAAAAGCATGTATTCCAGGGCTCTGACTAGTAATGTTGTCAAAGATAATGCCCAGCAGCTGAAATTTAATTTGTTTTCTTGAACCTGTGTTCTTTTTCTGCATCTGCTACACGAGACAAAAGGGAAAGAGCAGAGGAGGTCTGAGATCAAATTCATGCTGTGTGCTTACTTCCTACAGAGAGATTTTGAACAGCTTGGTGTCATATGAGTGTATGCTCATTATCAGGAGACAAATTAACCATGTTTAAAACAGGACTTTTATGAAGCAAATATAACAGGAAATACATGGGAATTCACTAGAAATGGCAAATGAAATCTGGAGAGGCAGAATGTAGAAGCCAGTGAAGCAATTTAGCTCTGAGGTGTCTCTGTAAAGGGCCTCATCATACAAAAATATCTATACCAGAACACCAGTGAATGTCTCAATATATCAGAATTTGTAATACCCCTCACACTATTATGATATTAAAAATCTATATTTCCAGGATTTTTTTCAAGTTCCACTTTTTCCTTTCTTCCCTTCCCTCTAAGTGGGGGAAATCATCATCCCAGGGAATGGGTGGTAAGAGGAAAAGTTTTGAGAAAAATATTAGTGTTTCACAGAAAAGGAAATATTCATGGAAAGCAGGCAAAAAGAGGAACAAAGATAGTTATTTCAGCAAGTAATTAAACTGCCAGCTACACACTTGATACTTGTTAATTGGTAGTGCTGACATATGCTATTCCTTTGCGTGCATCCACCCACTCGTTGTGTCCTTAAATTCTTTGCTCGTTTGTGCTCACTTGTGGTCTTGTTTTCAAATACAGCTTCATTTTGATATGCCATTTTATGAACCATCTGAAAAGCTCATAGATATCATTGAATCCTCACTGGAATAATGTGGAAAAAGCACACTGCAGATAAATGTTTGGAATTTATTATTAGTGATACACATGTAATTCATTCTGATAATTATACTCTGCAATAAGCTATTTTATTTCTTAACTCTTGCCTTGTATTGTTCTTCCACCTACATATTGCTTGAAGGGATGGGAAGAACAGAGTAGATGACCAGCAGCAAACAGTTATCATGAACATTCACAGAGATGTGGAATTGTGTAGCCAGGCTCATGGTTAGGTTGGAAGGACCCTGTGTCTGCATTCACTGACTGGACAAGGAGCACCAGAAAACTGCCTTTGCCTAAACTTGTGAACGTTTTTCTCACTCATATTTGACAGTAAATCCTAGGTCAGCTAATCCACTAAGGTTATTTAATGCTACCTGGTCCTTGTGGCATCCATTCAGTAAACTTTAAAAGCTGCTTAGCTAGTTTGAAAACAAAGATCTAGGTGTTTATTCAGAGCTCTTGAGTTTACTAAATGGCATTGGAAATCTCTCTACTAGAGGCTTTTGAGAGAAAGCCATTAATTCTCCATCTTGTAGGAGCAAAGCACCATGAAAATAGCCTTTCTTACAGGAAAAATGTTTCAGAATGTTTTCAGATCTCATTAAGGCTTCAGGTCCAAAATGGAAAAGGGATGGATCATAAAATTTAGTAAAAGCCTTTTGTAAAAGCAGACAATACAAGAGAAGGTACTTATAAATTCCACCCACGCCACCTCTCTTCCTGTTTTTTCTGCATCCAGATTTTTTTTAATGACCTGATATTTATAAAACCTAAGAGTAATTCAGGAAAAAGGTATGTATTTTGAGGGGTTTTTTGGAGGTTTTTTACATGTAGTCTCACAAATCAGGCTATTTTGAGAAATTAATATTCGTGGGTTTCAATGTATAATAATAATTTAATAATATATAATGTGTTTATTATTAAAATTATTTTTATTATTCATAAGATATGTAGAGTAATAATAATAATAATTTTTATAAGTAATTTTCTTCGTCCATCTTTAGTTGTTGTTTTTTTTTTTCATAGTCTTCATTTGTGAAAATATTCTTCCACAAAAATATAGTGGATACCTGCAAAGGATAGTCCTGGCTTCGTGGAGCCAGGTGCCTTTATTTTCCAGTATAACTAAGGACTGCAAGCTCTCCAGCCTGTGCCCCTGAGCACCAAAATTAGGCCTATGCTTTGAACTGGACTCTGGAGAAATGAATCTTTCACCATCAGCCACAGAGAAAAACTCAAAAGACTAATCTTCCATGTGTGAAGTTATTAACATATTATATCAAAACATGCTTGATGACAGCCTCCTTCACATTCAATTAAATAGTAAGATGAGCAAATTGTGTAAGCTGGTGGTTGTGAGGACAGCTCATGGTAGTGGATGATAGACTCAGTTGGAGAACTCATCGTGTTTCTATCCACCCAGCTGCAGGAGATACTTTCAGTTATAGGAGTGATTAAAGGGTCCCTCTTCCCAGTGTCTTGTACATTATCAACAAGTCAGCAAGCAACTAATTTTATGGCATAGTGACAAACAGATATTTTTTGACTGCAGTAACAACTTGACTTGGAACTGAACCCCATTTCTACTTGCCATCTCTCTTTATATCTCCACTTAGTGTAGAGGAGATTTTCCTTTACGACTGGATTGATTTCTGTTAGGCTACCTGCCAGATAGTAATGCTTGAGATTTGGCATCTTCCTTCTTCAGCTGTTCCATAAAGTACAGTGCTTATAATTTAGTAACTCTAAATTTCCTGTTAGCATTTTTATAAATGGTAGCATAAATGTTCTGGTGGTATTTTGGAGGATGTTCCCAAGGTTTTTAGAAATATGTTGCCAAGTGGACTGTCGGTGGTTGGTGTAGACTTTCTTCTGATCAGCATCTGAGACAGAAGAAATTATATGTCCTTTATTGTCTGTTGAGCAATTATGGATGCTTTCAAATGGGAAATAGTCTCTTTTCCAGTCCATATTTCTCTTAACAACTGCAAATGCTTTGGAAAGGGATTGTATCACACAATATCAAGCTTAATTTTGCATTGTGTAACTCAATGAGAAATCTCTCTGTATCTGTACCTTCTCAAATTTTGCCAAATATACCTGGAAAATAGGAGTAATTATCATCCTTTTGTGATGTCAGGAGTAGAAGTAATTCTTCTATTCACCAAAGCTGTAAAAAGTGACACAGAAAAATTATTTGCAATAAAAACACTTGACATTCTACTTTCCCTTTGTTTTTCAAGGTAGAGATTTTTTTTTTCATTTGCTGCTTTTTGGATTGTTCTGCAGAAACATATTCCTCTGATTGTCAAAAACTATCATTCAATTCAAATCTAAGTTTATTCATAGCCATATTATAAAATATTTTTTTATTTAGTTTTTTCCTTGTCCTGCCAGGCATTTACCTCTATCATGTCTTGTCACATCCTACACAAATTGCCGAACTTTCTATCTACTTGCCTGGACTCTGTGTTGATAATCATAGTATCATAGAGTATTTTAGGTTGGAAAAGACCTCTAAGATCACTGAGTCCAACTGTTAACCCAACATTGCCAAGGCCACCACTAAACCATGTCCCTAAATGCTACATCTACACTACTTGTAAGTACCTCCAGGCATGGTGGCTTAACCACTTCCCTAGGCAGTCTGTTCTGATGCCTGGCAACCCTTTTGGTGAAGAATTTTTTTTAATATCCCACCTAGACATCCACTGGCACAACAGGAGGTCATTTCCTCTTGTCACTGCTTGTTTCCTGGCAGAAGAGACCAACCCCTACGTCACTACAACCTCCTTTCAGGTCGTTGCAGAGGTGCTGATATAGAAGCACTTGGGTCATTTCCCCCTGATCCCACTCAAATTACTAGTCCTTACTCAGTGGAGTCCTAGTGTACATCTTGTTATAGATATTTCTTTCCAGTTCACATTAGGACAACTTTCAGGATAGGGTTTTTCTAAGGAATGTAACGCTTGTAGTTCTGTTAAACCATTTCAATGAGACAATGAAAGAAGCAGTCATGAGAGATATAAAAAATAACAGAATGGGATACATGGCAACTCTGATGCAATAGGAAGGGAGAAAGAACAGCAGAGCACACAGCATGAGATGATATAACCAAGTGACAAGTAGGTGAGGAAGATTCATGCTTACTGCTCTGCACCATTGCCTGTAAATGTCGCTCGCCAGCACAATGCAGTAAATTAGATGACACCCTTTTCTGGTTTTTTGCCAACTTAGAATTATTCAGTTATAAATTCTAGAACACTAAATATTATCCTACTTGCAAATATTATAACTTCTTATTGTCTTATACAACTTATTTGTTGTTCCAGCGTGAAGGTTGATATTGAAGTAACTTTTCTGTTTCCTTGGCAACTGCAGCTGTTGTCTGATCATACCACCAAATGCAGACTTGCAAGCAGGGTGAGCAACTTATGTGTAATATTTGTTAACAACAGTGACCTGCTGCTAAAGAGGAGGCCAAGATTCTGATAATTCTCGATTATAGGGACAAACTTTTTTCATTAACTGTGTGAAACTTGTTAAGGACACGCATTAGCAATTTGCATTCAAAAGGTATCAAATAGGACAACCTGTTGATAAGAATACCAATAATGAGAGTTTCTGTTCTTTGTTTTCAAGGAAGGAATTACAAATCAAATCTTATTAGTGTTCATCTTGTTTGCATTTGTTTTATTAGCAAGTACATAAAGAAATAGGCATTGTGATAACAGAGTAATACATTATACTTCCATAACCCAATTAAGCTGCGCTGATTACATGGAAATGATTCCATAAAGGATTCAGATTATATCATCTCAATGTTGTTTACATTTGATTTTTAATCTCTTGCATTTGTTGTATACCATTAACACCTTTGACCAAGATGCCTTGGTTTTGTTTGTTTCTAGTTGTATTGGCAAAGCAATGGATTTTTTTTTTTTTGTGTGTCGCCTGCTCCTACTGCTATTTGCTTGCTACTGGAGGAGTGCAAATGAGTCATGTAAACAAAAATAATATAAAATTATCTTTATGTTTACTGGACTTACCCAGTGTCACAAAGAAAATAAAAAACTTCCATGCAGTTCTAGGTCAGAAATGTTGATTGTTGTTTAGAAGAATCTAACCCTGCAGTTTCCAAAACTAGAAGACATTCTGGAAAGTCATGAGTTTGTATCAAAGTTATGAAACTACACTTGAATGGGATTTAAATTCAATGCTGGGAAAGAGCTCATTATTTAAGGAAATGTGTAACAATCTAAACCAAGAATGTATGAGTAGTATAAATTGTGTTATTTGGTTTAGTGATACCGCCTTTGCTGCACTAGTGATCCACTTTAATAGTATCTAGAGTTTCAGGGGAAAATGTTAGTTTTTTATAGTGTGATATGAAAATTTTCATGTCTGATATATTCTGTGAGAGACTGTAGTATGTTTTACTACTTTGATCTTTTCAGTGTTCAGTATTTTGATTGGCTGGACATTTTGCTTCTTCCCCACAGGTTTCTGAGACTGTAAACAGGGGAAAAATTAGAGTAGCCAGTCAGTCAAATTATAGAATATTGAAAAGGTCAAAGCCATACAGGACTGTACTTAACTTATAGAATATATGAAGCATTAAAAATCTAATAGCTTGTGCCATGGGTTGCAACAAGAGAGAATAATGCAGTAGGTTGAATCTGTACCTATGATGGTAATTATAATAGAAATGGAAAATGGTGCAACCACAGCCTACTGGCATTCTGACAGCCTTTTGAATTTTAATATAAAGGCTTTTTGAAAAGTGTTTTGCATGTAGAGCTAGAAATGTATTTATTTCTTAGTTTATTCAAACTGAGGTCTCATACAAGCTCAAACTGTAACTTCATTTATAATCAGAGACTGATTTGTAAAAACAAAGGTACAGGACAAAAGCAGAATTGCTATCTCTCATTTATAATGCTTTGCATAACGTAACACAGAGATGTGATCATCATTATAGAAATGAAAAGCAGTCAAAATGTCTGATCTGGTAACTTGGTATAGTAACTTTAGGAAGTAGTGATGTTACAGGGAAGATAAAATTTGTCCAAAACTTGCACATATTAGCTTTTTCAATTCAGATATTATTTTCCAAAGTATTGGCAGGGGAAATAATAAGGGGTAGAAAGTCTTTATTTAAAAATTAAATTTAAAATTCTAATTCCATTGTTCTCATCTTAGCAGAAAGAATGAAACTGTTTTCTTATTTGAAAACTAGCTAGTCGTTTTTAAAATCCACCTACACTACTTTTTTCCTTCTAGTTCCTTTGTAAGTGTGAATTGTATGACTCCCTAATGTCTCTGTGTGGGCCTGAGCTGCAATGGAAACATCAGGATACACAGTTAAACTCTGCCAAGCATGTTTTAGTAACTTAAAAATACTTTTTAAACTTCTAGAAATTTTCAAATTTAATTTCCATTGTACCCAGCAAGGAAGATACTAATAGGCTTCCCACTCACTATCCCAACTTGGATTTTACTTCCACATTCTTTTTAAGACAGGTCAAGACTGATGGGAAAAGTAAGGAGGGATGGAAAGTGTAAGAGTTGAGGAAAAGTAGAAGAGTTAGAGATTTCCAGCCATATCAGGTAGCCTTTTCTACCAGGTCATCTCCCTTGTAATGACATTTACTGTTTGTAAAATAGCCAAAGTTGATGTTTCACAATCTTTATAGTGATTTCTTTTATTATAGTGCAAATGCTTCTGGGCTAAGCAGAATAATGCTATATCTGAATATATTTTTATGCTGTAGTATTTCTTGGTGAAGTATTTAATGGTTGAAAAAAAGCAACTGCCATGTCCTGGTTCACATCTTGTTAATTAGGGTACAGACAGATTTTACACAGTATTTGTGTCAAATGGTAACGTTTATGTTGGGTGGCTAAATTTGTGAGTTATGCAAATGATAGGAACAAAATTTTCTTTTTGTTAAAAGTTTATATACCCAGTAGGACTATGGGTAGGAGAAGAACATCTATGAGGCCCTGTATTTGTGATATCCTGATTTTTTGTTGGAAATATATAGTAGCACTATCTTCCGCTAAGAACTAGGAATATATAGGAAGGTGTGCCTAGTGTCTGCCCAGCTAAACTGATATCTCTTAAATACACAAATAAATAGGAATATGGTTTTTTAGCAATGAACATAACTTCCTATTACCTTTTAAAATATTAGTACTGTGAGACTAAAACTTTGGTACAACAGCAGAATTTTCTCCCCATATGGGGATTTGTGAAAACCTAACACCTCCTAGTGACTGTTCAAACATGCCCTCATGTGTTTCCAATTTGATAATCCTCTTTTAGCATTGCCTTTCTAAAGGAATTTTAATAACAGCAATCCATCCTTGTCCATTTGCTGCCTTCTTTCCCTCTTGGAGAATTCACGTGGCAATTGTTGCGGCTGCATTGTTGATGCACCTCTAGCAGACTGGTGTGCCTTGTCAGGCATCCGAGGGGTAAAACTGTAAAAGGGTGATGAGTATGAAAACTCCAAAGAATTTACAGCCTTATGTGCAGAGTTGGAATCTATAGTCTGGAAGAACTTCTAGATGTATCTGTCCACCTACCTTCCCAAAGGCAAGTCAGTCATGCCGTGCCATGCCTCAAAGGCTTGTTCTCAGAAAAATTCCAGTGACACAAGCTTCACCTTTTCTCCAGTGTTCACCTGTCCTTTACAGGCTTCCTGGAACAGAGGAACTGTATCTCTTTGCCTATGATTCATTTGCATTGTCCTCTACTGGCTGTGCTCATGGAGAACAGTATTTCTCACCTCCCTGAAGTCTCGTTATCCATATTTGTAAGTTCTTATCTTCCTTTTCTTCAATATTATTTTTTTATAAAATTAAAAAAAAACCAAAAAACCCACACCAAGTGATGAACAAATAAACATTTGTTGCTTCCTCAGTCTGCTGTCCTGGACTGAATTATGCAGAACATAACATACTCCATCTGAGTCAATCTTATTCTGGCTAAGTAGACTGGAAGAATTACTTTGCATTCTCCATGCATGGCATTTCTCTTTGCATTAACTTATTTCATAATACTTTTTTGGCAACAGTGTGATATCAGATATTGTAGAATTGGTCTTCACAAATACAGAACATCTATTCCATGACTAAAATTATGAGGCACTGTGGATATTCAAGTACTCTGAATACTGGTTATTTAAATTTTCAAATGAAATTTAAAAATT
Source organism: Agelaius phoeniceus (assembly GCF_051311805.1). NCBI lineage: Eukaryota > Metazoa > Chordata > Aves > Passeriformes > Icteridae > Agelaius > Agelaius phoeniceus. The sequence continues at coordinate 79,324,421 of NC_135267.1, forward strand.
CAGGCCAGAGAAAATCTCAAGGAACTCTGCTGACTTCTAATGTAGATGGAGGATTAGGCAGCATGAAAGCAAGTTAAATTCATCATGCCAAATATGAGATTGTACATACTGGAAGTAGGCTGAAGATTGTAACACTTTCCATGTTGGCCAGGACGCCTCTGTTCTCATCTGAAAAAAGGGTCAGGCTGTCTCCCAGTATCTTCTAATCCTTGGCCTTCCCCAACACTGACAGAGAGGGGTGAAGTATGAAGTACTTTGTGGGTAGCAGTTTGACAAGCAGCAGGGCTCTAAACAGTGTGTATTTGTTTAATTTTACTCTTAATGGGCAACAAATATAGACATTTTAAAATGTAGATAAACCTGCTTGCTATTTGATCATTTTTCTAGCTTTTTTATTTTCTTCCTCTTTGTTTCTTTTGAATCATCAAGTGTGTGTGGGTTTTTTAACTCCAATTTTAAGTTTAGAAATTTTCTCAGCAGTCTTTTAGAAATCACAGACAAGAAGGTAATTTAACACCTTTCCTTCATAATAATAGAGGTATGAAAAATGCCAGTTTGCTGTACGTAAGTATTATTCTCAACTGAAAGAACGAATTTTACAGTAGATGGATGACTGAATATGTTGGGTGGATGAGTTAGCTACACTGAAACTAGAAAAATACATAATACCAGCAAAAGACCTCCACTGGTTTTAATTCTCTGTAATTCTTCTTACAGCAGAAGGCAACAGGTTTTTAGTAGTGGAAAAATATACAGATTTAATGTACTGTGTGTGTCAGAGGGGAAAAGGCAGAAAAAAAGTAGTTGTAGGATGTGTGTATAAACTAACCAAGAGAGGGAGAATTCATGGTATTTGGAAAACACAAGTAATTTCTAAACTGATAAACTAAGATGATGTACCAGATTATATTTATGTAATTATTTGAAACAGAAAACTAATATAATTCTTAACAAGATAGATCTGTCTGGGAGGCAATTTCTATCTGGGGGGCAAAAATATCCTCTAATCCACCCACAATGAAGGTTCTGTTCCAAGACCTCTCTGTACAGGCATAGAGAAGTTTTTAATGCTAAAATGAAATGTGCTGTTTGCCTCAGTGTTGCTGTTTGTACCAGAAAATGTCATTGGAACTCCATAGTGTTGGCTTTGGGCTGATGGGTTCAGTGGATTTTGTCAAAGTTGGGCATATACTCTCAGCAGATTTATGCTACACTCATCATGTGTCACTTGCTTTGTTATGTAAATGTAATGAGGTATTTTTTCTGTAAAATTAGAATTATTTATGCAATCTGTTTGCTGCATGTTATTGTAGAGAGCATAATAGTCGGTTTTGGTTTTTATGATGCCAAAAGCATCATAGATAAATCATTAGATAAAAGACTATCAAAATTTCCAGTAGAAAAAATCAAATAATGTTGGCATTAAAATCCAGGGTGTTGCTTTGTCTGTTAGGGACTGTGTCCTATGTGACACATTGAAAATACTGTAAACTGGAATTCTCTGTTGCTAATTTTATGTGTACTGATTGGGTATTATATATTGTAACACTTTCCATGTTGGCCAGGACACCTCTGTTCAGATCTGAACAAAGGGTCTGGCTGTCACCCACTGTCTTGTAATCCATGGCCTTCCCCAGCACTGACAGAGAGAAGCATGGAGCACTTTGAGGATAGCAGTTTGACTAGGCATGGTCTCATTTTACATGCTCTGAGACTTGGTTTATGTCTTATGGCTTTTAATGAAATTGGTTTGTTCCCTGCTAGGAGTGTATATTTAGAGAGTCTCCAGGGAGGTGAAGATGACTCTGTCTCATTATTTACCCTTTCAGCCAATGAGCTGAAAGATATCATATTAGCATGCAGGCCCTGTTATTCTATTTTATTTTTACAGATTTATCAGGATTTTTTAAAATATGTATATAGAGGTAAGTTTGTATTCTTTGTTCGTTATTTGTTTATTATTACTATACTCATAATGGACCAGAGACTGCAAGCAGTAAGTATCCACATTTTACTTGGCCCCAATAAGAGGAGAAATCTAATAAAAGTCAAAGACATTTTTTCAGTAAAAAGTATTTAATAAAGTGACCTAAGTTTAAAGAATAGTATTGAAGAAAGATATTGGTCTGAGAGAAATACATTTGGAGGTTTTTTATATTTCAATTGAGACAAGAGTCTCAGTTTCAATCAAGAGACAGAAAGAGACTGGTTCAAAAATTAATACTTGAGAGTTTCAATTTGAATAACTTCATATAAACAGCCACTGTCACCTGCCATGAGAACAGTCAGAACTATGAACAGAGAGACAAGCACTATGAACTGTACTTTGTAAAACTAAAGAGTTAAAAACAGCAAGAAGTTCTTTTGTGACTAAAAGCTGGACGAGTTACACCATGGAGGAAGAAGGTGGAGAGCAGAGAGAACATGATGGCTTGAAACTAACCCTAACCTAACCCTTCGTTGTAAACTCCTGTATTTTTTTTTGTCAGTGTATCGGCTTGACACTGTTCCTAGGAATTATCCCTTCCATTTCTCTTCGTCTGCCTTCCACAAAATGGCCTAGGTTCCATTTTACCTGATCACATAACATTTGAGCAACAGAGACAGCAACATTTTATAAATTTACAGCTATGACAGCAAAGCAAACTGATATCAAATGTTACACAAAAAAATCTCATTTTTCCATGCATAATTTAAGGCTCCTGAAACAAAAATGTCTGACAGTTTTAAAACTGGAGTACTGGTGCATATATGCAGTTTATTTTTGTATCTCAAAATCTTCATTGCACCAATTGCCACAGCATTAACAGCCTTGATATTGAAGTGATTTAGGAGCTATTTTAATGTGCCTGTGCATAATACCGTAAAGTTCACTGCATTTTGATGCAGTAAATTTTTTTAAGTTAAAAATCAGATGTGATTACGGCTTTCTCAAATTTGTTTGCTATTTCAGAATAAGAGAGAAGAGTCTTGTTATTGACTGGAATTTTGGCCAGCATTTTGCAGTTCTTAGGCATGAATCAAAGAAATACTGGGGATCCTACCAGTGTGTTGAATCCAATGGTTATTTAGGAGCCTAAATAGGAGGCAGGCATCTTAAGCTGCACTGATCTATGTGATACCTCTGCTTATATATCAATGGCTCTACCCTAATTATTCCCATTTAGGAATTCCAGACCTACTCAGGTAAAAAAGAAATTTAGATTTTGTGACCATGAATTGGACAATGTCACAGTATAAACTGTTGAAGCAGCTCAGTTTTGTATCCTTTCCTTGCTCTGGCCAAGGATGTGCTGTAGCCCTGCTGCAAGTTTCATCCTGGAGAGACACATCCATCATTTTTTTGCCTGAGAGAAATGTTTTATACTATTGTGTTTTATATTTATTACAGGTTGTTTTCTCAGGAAGATGAACACTAATTGAGATGTAACTATGAGGGTTGAAGCAAGTTTTTAAAATATTTCTTGAAAATATTCTCATTCTTTTTTTCTGCCAATTGAACGTGTAGATCTATAAGTCAGATCAGTTGAGAGACAAGTGTTATCTTACAGAAACAACAAAGATTTAGAAAAGGATTTGAACCTGAAAAATCAAACTAAGGACTAATCCTAGTGTTGTTGTAATCTATATAAATGATTGGGAGTGGTAATAGAAAATACCTTCTATATTGTGCTGATGTCAGCTACAATGTATGTACAAGCTAAATTGCAAAAACTGCCTGCCTGCTAACTATAATAGCTAATAGCATGGATTTTCTCATGCTAAGACATTCTGCTTGTTCTGTATGGATGAATGTATTCAATATACCTGATTTTCTGAACTAGAAGAGAATCAATGACTGAAAAATTTTATTTGACTGGTTTGCTTACCAGATAGATCCATATTAATATAAGACATCCTGAGCATGACAACAAACACAGTTACAAAAATCTCAGCTTCAGTTTTGTCCATGATGTGTCCTGATTAAACTGAGTTGCAATATTTGATACTTTCATTCATCATTTCATTATTATTGCTTTTGACGAAATTATACATTTTGGAAGTCTTGCAATTGAAACCTAATTTGTTATCTCACTGTATGACAGAGAAGCTCTTGGAACAAGACATGATAAGGATGTTATTTTCTCACCCAGATCAGTTCAATCTTTGAAGTCCTTGAAAGTGAACTGCATGGTATTTCACATTATTGTAGAGTGCTTTGTAAATCCAAAAATTTATGACAAAGAAAACTAGTGCTTTTCTTCACATTTTACCTGTGAGGGAAACTGATGTGTAGAGGAATCAAGAAATTTGTTCATGACCAGGGTCAGCAGCAGCAATAAGAGCCATAATGCCAAAAGAGAGCTTCCTTGTTAGTCCTTTTCTGTTTTTGTGGCTTGAAGAGCAGTGCTGACCTGGCCTTCGGCTGTTGAAGGTTTCCTTATGGCTGCAACTAGAATACAGAAGTTTTTTGTGAGCTTTGTTGCCCATTTTGCTAAATACACTCTTTGATCCTGCTGCTATATTTGCTATATCCTGGCTTTTTTTTTTTAAGGTCTCATTCATTTTAACACATGGAACATAATACATCTTCTCTGCCTCTGAGTAGGTTTTTTTCTCAAGCTGTTATTGTAGCAAAAGCAATTTCAGTGGAATTCCTTCAACTGTATAGAAAATTCCTTTCATTTGTTTATTCAATACTTTCTAGGTGTACAGGGTTTGGCTGGGAATTTTCTCACCACACCCATGACACTAAGCTATTTTATGATTTACAATCTAGTAACTTGATTTTTCTTTCTTTTCCTTCGGCAAATGGCTGGGCTGAAAATGCAAATTTCAGTTTTGCAAGGGTGTGATCTCTGACTGTCAATGTTCCTTACAGAATAGGTTGTTCTACTAGCTCACTATGTGGTTATGTGATCTACAAATGCACAGTACTGTGAGAACACAGCTGCCATCAGCTGCACTAACCACTTCTTTGCATTCAGAAAGTGGTTGTGCAACGTGCATGGGCAGTTGTTGATGTTGCTGGTCTTCATATCTAAGTCACAAAGGATGAGCATTAGATTGCAGGCTTCACTAGAAGAGAAAAAAACCTCCACCAAGATATGATACCTACCAAAACAGAAGCACAAGCTCAATCCTATACTGCTCCTTTCGTTTCAACGTAAATAGATTTTATTGAGTGAAGTGGATACAGGGACTATCCCAGCTAATAAAAGTCATTCAAGGATATTGAGCTGAACTTAATGTGTCTTCTGGAAGACTTGCAAGAAAATTTTCATTGTTAAATATAACAGACATCTATAGAGCATTTTAATATTTGCCTATATCTAGTGTTGACCTGCAACTGCAAAACCTTGTGTGGACATCAGGAAGAATCTGATAATATTTGATATAAAGTAGAAGTGTTTTTTATTTGTGTACTGGATTGCTCCTGGAAGCACGTTCAGTGAGTGAATGACCTGAAGTGAACTGGTATTGAAAGGAAGCTGGGTGAACTGGAATAGGAAGAAAGCTCACAGAACTTAACAATAATAAATAAGGCTGTAGTTGTTGGATATGGTTTTCAGACATATTTTTAAATGTTAGAAATTGTCTCCTTTTGGGCCTGCTGTGATGTATTCAAAGAGAGGTCCATGGAAAATTGTTCTCTATTGGATTCTACCTTCTGCTTTGGTTCCTGGCTTGTTATGGTTAAGACATGATAAATTTCATCTGTATTAAGAAGAAAGTTCCACATGCCACTGATTTTCAATTTACTCCATTTTACTCCATTTCAGATTTTTTGTTGTTGTGTTGAGGAGGGTGGGGTAATGGTGGGGTGAGAAGATATTAAATTGACAGGAGAAAAATATTCTCTCCTATAAACACTAAGGTAGTTGGGAGTGCATAAATATAGGACACCCAAAAAAGAGATTTGACTTTGTGTATATCCAGGTCAAATATTTCTCTCTATCAGAAAAGCTGATTAATAGGTGCTAGGATGCTATCTCATATAACTTAGGAGAACCTCTCTGATTTTTTTTGTTTGTTCATTACCACAGAATTTTGTTTCCTTTTCCACTTCAAAAAGCATAACATTCTCTTGTTTTTTCTTTTTTTTTCTGCTGTCTGCCTTTTAGCTACTTAATCTTTTTATTATCACCATGGTACAGTCTGTCTGGTGCATATTGTAACATTGACTGTCAGAGGTAATTGAGGGCTATAAGGCACAGACTGCCCACAAGCTGCTTCTTTCTGAGTTCTGACCGTTTGACAGAAGATGTTAAAGATGTTTGAGTTTCATTCTCAGATTTGACCAATCTGGCAGAACTGTTAGCCTTAGAAGTGATCATTGCTATGCATTTAACACTGACAGGGTTAGTCAATCAAAATTTACTCTACTAATAAATTCTATAAACTTAATAATGTTAGAGGTCCAGAACAACACAAAAAACCCTGCCTCAGTTCATTCTCTATGTTAATACTAATGACAAAGAGAATCTGTGGTGTTAAAAATGCATAACTGTTTTAATTTAAAATCTGACCTTTATCTAAAGTCTTCTGCCTGCACACCTACAATTTCCTCTAAAGAGCAAATTTTGAGTTGTAATTGTTATCAAGAATATGTCTCCCAATTTCCTTCTCAAATGTTTTAAAAGAATACTTTTTTTATAACACTATAAACCAAATAGTTTGGATTAATACAAGCTTTAGCTGAAGCAAAAATTTTAAAATCAAAACCAGACAACATGTGGTGCACCATTGATTGAGATATGAAGGTATAATATGCAGTAACTGGCCAAATTTCCAGTTAATGCCTATCATTCATTCTGATGTCTTTTTTTATTTCATTTCCCTTCAAAGCAGGGAGGAAGATTTTTAAACAGTTGTGAGTTTTACTGTCTGATATGTCTAAGCTCTTGCATCCATTGTTTTTGTGGTGGACGTACTGAATCAAGGTGAAGGGAAGAGAAAATACTTTTCCCGCCTCCTAATATTTCAAATCAGACAGTTGACCAAACAAAACTTCAAGTTTGGGCAGGAGGAGTTCTGAGACATCTTGTACTTGTAAGGTATTTCTCGTGGTCAAAACTTGTTATCTCATTTTGGGATGCTGGAGGGTATAGCTCTTTAAACTCTTGTTACGATAGCTGCTAAGACTTTTTATGTTTAACAAGATATTCAAGATGAAGCAAAAAATATCTAATATGGTTAGCTGAAATCTGGGACATTACAGCTGTCTTTACATTTAACTCTTAGTTTGCATCTTATTAAACTTTTTGCAAGTGAATTTAGTGTAGGCTTAATTAATGTCATCAGAGACAGGGGACTTGTCCATAGTTAGACGCATTGCTGTAACCAATGTACTGGTATTGGGAATTAAGGTTCTTTCAAAAAAAAAAAATCAAATGCTCTTGAAAAAATGTACACTTTGATTCTATCTCTGCTATCTGTATAGAGGCTTTTATTCATAAGCATTATTCAGTTTTCATTTGCCATGACTTTGAGAAGGAACAGGCACATCAAGACAGTTTGACTCTTGCTTGCTCCAAATATTCCACAACTGCATCCAAATCAAAGTCTAAAACAAAAGAATTTTTAGATAGTATTGCTCATGATTAACCTGAATAGCTCTGATCTCTCACCAACTGAATGGACTAACAGAAAGCTTTTTTCCAGAGCATTAAAATACAGTTCTCCAACCTGCCTTTCAAGACTGGTTTATATTAAGCTGCAGGTTGGTATTTTAGTAAGGTCTAGACTTCTTTAACAAACCTGTTGGATGCTGCTTTTGTTTTGACCATTTTAAGGATGCCAAGAGACCAAAGGGGAAGTTATAGGACTCTTATCTAATACTACATTTCTAGAGAACAACAGTTGAATAAGATTATCAACATGAACAGTAATAGAACTAGATATCTGGCACTGAATTTTAATTTTCTCATGAAACCATCAAAAATTGTATTCCTAGAAAAATATCATCTTATGGAAATGATAACCAAACCCCCAAAATTCACAGAGAGGTAGTTCCATATTAACAGATTGAAAACCTTATAATGGTGTGGACTCGCTCTTCTCCAGCTCAGAATGGCTTTGAGTGACCTCCTGTAAAGCCATTATTTTATGTTAATAAATTACCAGAAGGACCATTTAGCAGTAATTTATTGAGATTAAATAAGGATGAACTTAATTTACCATTATGAATTAAAGCACAGCTCAAGGCCATAGAGTCTTGACAAACAGGGGAAAGGATGATGGATGCTGGCAGACAGAATCTATTTTTAACTGGTTATTTCTCTGCTTTTGAGTTGTGGGCGTTTTGTTCGTAAGCATATTTTAGGAGAACAGGATGATGGGTTTTTTCCCTTTTAATACTTTCTCCTTTTTTTCCCCAGTCTTTTTTTCAGTGTCACTTTCTATTTCAGTAGTCAAAATATTGCCCACTGTATTTGTAAATTGATTGCACAGAAACAAAGAGCTTGAAAAGATTTTTGAAATGAAAATTTTATCTAAATAATGCCTTCTGGGTTTTTTTGTAACCTGGTGAATCAAAATATGACATGGGAGGAGATTATGTAGGATAATAGGTTCACTTGTGTTACATGGCAAGCGTCATCTTTCTTCTGTGCACCTTAATGTCAAAATTCCAATGTCATGCATTAGTGACTAGACAGAAGTTGCAAGTGCTTTCTGAAGAGGAATCAACAATCAGAGTGCAATGAAAACACCATTTTTGGCATGGGAGAGCTCATCATACATCACATTTTGTTGAGGGGTTTCCTTTACATTTCATAATTGAGTTATGCCATGGATACCTGCAGAGGACTCCAGACAGAGTAAGACTCCCATAGTTTTTGACTTACATCCAGCAAAAGTGTCATGTTTCAGAAACTCCATGGAAAGTCAAGACCCACCAAATCTCTCTAGCAGGGGGCTCACTTGGGGTACTTGAAAGTGGGAGTGGGTTATTCTTATTGATGTTTATCTCCTTATACAACTAATGAGTTTTTCTTTGTGCAGTCATCAAATTTTTGCCCCTGGGCTGATTTCCTTGTTAGCAAAAGCCAAACATTCTGGTCAGATTTCTTCACTGAGCTGGGTTGGGTCAATTTTAGAGCTCAGTTCTTTGTGTTAATTAGTCTTAGTGCACTTCCTTTATGAACTTTCATCTGTAACATATAAATTTATCAGATTTCTCAATATGGCTGACAGAGATGTCTCATTAATATATATTCCTTTTTACATGCAGAAAAACAATCAATATGATTTGCATTGCTCTTGCTTTCATTCGAGTAGTTTTTGACATGGTGAATCCTTAAGAAGTTGCAATAGGTTATGGCAAGTGGGTAATTTAATTTTCTGAGCAGTCAGAAATGGAAAGGAGGAGGAAGCAGCTGTAGCTTCAATGCCAAAAGAAATGGCATTGAACATGGCATTGGCACAGGTCCTTGAAGTCGATACAGCTTGTAGCACTGTTTAGCTAGTTTAGACAACTTCTCTGCAATATTACTGGCTATCATGCTAGTCAATTTGTCTTTCTGACAGCGTTTATTCCCTTGTTGTTGCTCTGTCATTGTGCTTTGGGGTTTGTTTGGTTGGGTTTTCTTCTGTGAATTAGATTGCAAGACCCATAGTACATAGACTATTTTTTTATTCAGTGTTTATTTAGCATGAATCACTTAATCTGTACCTGGATGTTATGCTGATGCTAGTAGTAACAATATCAATAGCAATAATACCATAAATAATTGTTATCCAGTGGTCATGGATAATTTGCACAAGAGCCATATATTGCATGGTAGCTTTGATTTTTGCTTTAGGACATAAAGTTGCACGCCAAACTATGCTGAAAGAGTCCATTGCAGGGATTTTAAATTAAATATAACGGTATATGCCTTGTAACTAATGTAGATATCTGAATCAAAGTCTGAAATTTAAATTACACGTTTCCAGATAGATATTTAAATGTCAGACTAGTGTTTATTTGTGTAGGCCTTTATTATCTCTTCATCTCTACTGTTTTCCCTAAGGAAAGTACCTGATGTGTAGATTTGGAAGCTCTTATTTAAATCCTTCTGAGGTGGTGGTTGTTGGTATGTTGGAAAGAGCATTGTAGAACCATCACACACAGTTTGGTACAGTTAGAAGTCCACATGAGGGTAAAAAAAATTGGGTGAATGTGAAATTTGAATGGCCATTTTGCTTTAGAAGAGATGGCACTCTAAGAGAGATGTGAAGTGGATCTGCTCTGGTGGAATAACGTGTTGCTTCCACTTGAATATTCCTAGCTGCTGCATATGTAGAGGACTCAGGCTTCTGTGTTGTCATTTCTTTAACCATCATGAGAACCACACTGGTAATGAAAGCATAACTAAACAATGATTGGGGAATAGCAAAGCCTTATTGAATTTATTTTATTTCAGTGAACTACAGAGCATATTAAATTTCTTAGATGCATGAAAATATTAGGATCTTTATTGCTCAATTAAATGATGCTTTTTTCATGCTAACTCTGCTTTAAAAATAAAGAGTACCAAAAGGCTAAAAACACAAGACTGAAAATAGGCTCAAAATACATAAAATTTGCAAGATATGTTTTGGCTTTGAAATATGCTTAACAGTCAAGTAAGTAAACAAAACCAGTTTTTTTGCTGTGGTTGAGATATTAAAAGCATTAAGCAAGTCACTCATCTAGTAGATTAATATCTATTCCTGGAAATTATAAAAGAGATGCTTGCATCGGCATTTCAAACATTTTAAAACCTTCAATTTTTATACTGATTTAAGGAAAAATCTATTTACTTCTGGCACTTATTTTTTCATTCTACTCCCTTACTACTCCCACACCCATTATAAACTGAAGTGATTAATTTTCAAGGGAGGGGTAGATTTAATTTCCTGGATTGTCTTTTTGGCTCTCATTGTCATCTGTATTCACTTTTTTTTTTGCCAAGTATTCATTGATTTTTGTTCACTGCTAACAGATGACAGGTGTAACTGTTCAAAACTAATTGATAAAATAGTGCTTGCAATAACACTTAGAAAACAGCAGCAGCTATTAGTTAGCTCACCTTAGGTACCCTGCAATATTCGCATGGATATTAAAAAAACCAAAAAAAAAAAACCAAACAAAAAAACCCAAATAAATTAAAACAAACCTTAATTTTATAGGCCTTAGCACTTATAAAGGATTTTCAAGTTTTAACAAATAAATTCCTTTTTTTTATAAAAACACTGCAACAAAATAACAAAATAATTACTAATGACCTCTCCAACCCACTTTGAAATGTGTGGATAACTTTTGATTTCAAAGGCATGATCTTACTCATTTATTTGACTTCTTAAGATAGAGTTTGAATCATGTTGCAGCTTATGTATGAATCCTTATGTTCTACGTCATATGTGAAAGGAGTGCATGGTTAGTTAGCTTATGATTAAGATATTTTTCATTTGAATGCTTCATCCAGAATATACAGGAAGGCTTGTTTGGTTTTGTTGGTTTCTGGTTTTTTTCAATAAGCATTTTTCTTTTTGCACCAGGAATACTATGATGTTATGCCTTTGTTCTGCATGTCTCATGATATTTTATGCTATGCTTTGTGGTCTGTCTGCCAAACATCAGTACAATCCTGGGACTTGGGTGTTAAATTTAACAGTTCTTATATATTTTTTTTTTAACTTATCATCTCTTTTTACTTTGGGGGGTGTGTGGCAAGGGCAGGTTACTTCTGTACTGTGAGGAAAATATCAACAAATGATATGCTTTTCAGATGATGCATCTAAAAAATCTGCTTCAGACAGATTTAATTTCACTCACTGGCTTTAGAAACACATCAAGCAAAGTTTCTCTGAGGCAGAGAAAGAAAATACAATAGAGTTTCTCTGAGTGTTTACCTGTGTGCATACCCACCCTGCATCTGTGTTACTAGGCCATGTGCTAAGCTTCTTGTCTTTGTGTATCCCTCTGTAGTTTTTAAAAGAGTGAGGAATACTGTTTCCTCTCTATTTCTTCCAATGTTCTGCTGAGTGGAAGTAATCCTGTTCTTGCCTAAAGCAGAGTGCCCTCAGTAATTTCATAATTGTTGAAATCCACTTATTGCTTCCTTGAGGATGTATTTTTGTTCCTCATAGACCAGTACAACCATTAAAATGGTCTGTCTCTGGTAGTACTACAGGTGAAGCTGTAATTCTGCCTTTTTACCATATATCATGACCCCATTTTATTCAGATTGTCCTCTGAGTTTTATCTGGATGAAAAGTCACACTATGCTCCTGTGCTCCATGGCACCTCCTCTCAGTGCAGCAGCACTACAAAGGGAGTTCTGCACTATCTGGACTATCTGCTCACTAGCCTCAAAGCCCTCAGATTCTTTTTTTCCAGGAAAGTCCACTTTAATTACCAGTAGGAGCTGCAGTTTTTCATGTAGTGGGATATGATACTATTAGTCATTCCTGTAGCTTTTAAGTAGATTAGCTTCCTCTTTGACTATTCCCCTTGAATAAGCTTCTGCATAACACATGGTCTTGAACCTCCACCATTATTCAGTTTACTGGAGGGCTTGAGTTCCAGCATGCGTAATTTGACACAATACAGTCTCAGGGAAAGATGGGCAAGAGAAAAATGAATAGGTGAGGAGGGTTCTGCATTCCAGGATAAGGTGCTAAATTTCTTGTAGCCCTTCCTCTCTGGCAGCAGCTGCATCCACTGGGAAGAGCAAGGAAACTCAGACTTCACATATTTGTTCCTTGGGGTTGGGGGACATAAGGCATGGACAGGTTTCTGTGGCCGTGCTGCAATTTTAAGCTGCATATAGTGAGCTGACTGTTATTCCATAAAGTCCTTGCCCTTACTGTCTTTTGAGAGGTTTCTACTGCAGGAATTTAGAAAAGTACTCTGATTTGATTTTTTTTAAACAGCTGTAATTGCAGCTGTTTTCCAAAATCCATAAATAGCAGTGGTTCTTAGAAGACATTCCTAGTAATGAATGCAAGGGTTTCCAGAAGGTATGATGTTTGATCCCAGTTTTTAGTAGGAGAGCAATGACTTTCTCATTACTTGCATGTTGAGACACTTGATTCACATGAATATTTTTGATGACTCCAGGGACCTTAGCTATTTAAAATCACACAGAAAGAGGAGATTTAACTAACAATATTCCATTTGAGTCAGATGCCAATATTCTGGTGTATCATTTTTCTGGCAATTAATGCACCAACAGTCTGCAAAAATTCACTAAATGTTTCAATTGTTGCTGCTCACTAGGAAGGGATTCAGGAGTAAGGAGACACACCTGAAGTCACATCAGAGTGGCACAGAGTATTGTTCCCTTCTTTTATAAAATCCCTGTATATCTCAAGCTAGTAACCTCTGGTTAGCAGACTGGCATATTTTTTTAACCAAATTAGGTTACATATCATGTGAAACAAATGAGGAGTTCAGTGATTTTTTTTTTGGCATTGCCACTGTCTGAACCTTCTTACCTTCTCCAGTGGAGGATCGGAGAAGCATCAGTCCTGTTTGCATCTTTAAAATAAAAGAATTGGTGAGAGTTCATTTCTCAGGGGAAAGGGCTCCACAGCAAACATTTCCATTTGCAGAATAGAACAGATGTTGCAGAGCATACCCAGGTACTGAAAATTTAGCTCATTTTATTAGAAAATTAGCATGCTGAAGATGACCTCAATGAGTTATTGTATTGATCCAGAAGGGGGGGCAGGGATTCCACCTTTGACCAGCAGAGGCTATCAAGTTGTTACATTGGATTATATCTAATACTAGAAGGAGAATTGGATTGTTAACAAATTAGAGTCTTCCTTTAGGTCTTAGCAACTACTATCTTCACAAAGACCTTGACTGTTCAAAGAAAGCTGTAATCATCCTATCTGACTGATGCAGAATAGTTTTTTTCATTAAATGATGAAATCTGTCAAGCTCATTCTAAACGTCTCAAGTTTGCTGAGCTGAAGTGTGAACTACCATCTGGTTCATTGTCACTGCTTGACATTTACAGTAGCAAAACTGGACTTGATTGTAGCCTCTCTAGTAGCTCATAAATAGAAGGAGCTTTTTTCCTGTGTTTGCATTCTGTGTTGAATCTTTTAACTCTAGCTAGCATTAAAGTCTTGCCTCACTTGGATGGGGCATATGATTGTACTGGTGTAGCTCATGTATACCAATATGGTTTTGTAAGCACCATTTCTTTTCGTCAAGCATCTCTTAATGAAAAAAGCTGGATCCATCAGTCCATAACTTGCTTGATACAAACCACAGTAATTACTGTAATTAGTATTCACATTTCCCCATGCTACTTAAAGATACCTTAGTATTTCACATCTGCAGAGAAATATAATTTTGTTTTCTTACTTTATGTAATTGTATTTGATACCTAAGAACCATTTGACTGGACCAAGAGCTCAATGATTTTATCTTGTGAGCAAGTTCAGTTTGCCTGAAGATACTGTAGTCAAGACTTTATACTACATTCTGCAGAACAGAAAATCTGTAAGGCGATAGACAATATTGCTATCATTTTCCTGCCTCAAATGACGCTACCGTCAGATTCCTTTAACAATACTTTTGTTATGTATTTTGTCTCTGGACTTGGTGCACAGGCCATCAGATTCAACTCCTTGTCCATCACCAGTCAAAGATGAAAATTGTAAAAGTGAATTTCAGTTATTTGCTGATCATGAGTAAAATGTTAAAAAGATGGGTTAAATCATTTTAACAAGAAGCTTTTTCATCTGGGTCTACTATAAAACTACTCTCCCTTTGATTCAAGAATCAATAAAGACACAACAAAATCCTGCTCCAAAATCCAACTTCCTCTTGGGTGTCCAGGATGGATTCTTGATTTTGTGAGGTGATGTACATGTTTCTTTCACTTCCCTTCCTTCCTGAATTAGTGCATTTGGCAATACAGACTGAATAGCCAAACTATAGATAACCCCAACTACGAGCCAATGAAGCAACATTTGTGGCCCTTGTTCCATTCACAAAATCTGTAGAAATTATTTTCCAGAAGTTCTTGATTGTTGACTGGATCTAAAGAATTTTTATCTTTCATTGGTTTCCTCAAGTTTCATTGAGGTGATGTTTGTCTTCTGCATCCTGAAATTAATATTTTACCCATTTTATTAATTTTTCTACTGTTAGTTCTGGAGGTCTTTTATTTGACTTATTTTATCTGTCAGGAGTTGTGTTATTCAATGAGGTCTTGATCTTGTACTGATTTCTATAATTCAAAATCCAGTTAATCTAATAATGGCATGTCCCTTTTAGGGTGGAAGAGTCTTGTTTCACAAATACACTGATTGTCAGAAAATCTCCCTAAGCATGGGCATGTAGCTGCCATATGTCTGCTGAGAGAGTATTGTTTACTGTGGTTGTTAGACGTGTCTTATCTTTTTCTATCTACTAAAGGGTTCCTCATCTTCCATGTAAGTTTCTTTGATAAAGGTATATGTGGTCAAATATTATTGATTGTGAACTGTTAATTTTCTCATGACAGTTGGCTTACCTATTTTGCCACAGAGACTTGCAGATAAATAATTGTCTAAAGAGATAACACAAAATGCAGCTTGAAGTTTTACAAAATTATCTACAGAAATTGCTATTAATTTCTCCCATTTATCCTTGGAGATTAAGACTTTCTTGAAATCTGAGGTTATATCTTTCTCTTCAGCTTCTGGTGTGATCCAGTGCATGTTTCCATGACCCCTCTCCTCATGTCTGTCTGTATCCTAGAGAGTACTAACGAGGAGCATTGCCAGGGGAGCCCATTAAGAGTGTTGGGTGAGCAGTGAGATCTCTTGCAGACATACGCTTTGGCTAATCGTAGTACCTATTCAGCATACAGCCTTTTCCCTCAAGTCCAATAATTGTGTTTACATTCACAGACTGCCCACAGGTTCTTGCTCTTTGCTGCTGGACTGAACCTTGCCATTCCCGTCTCAATTAGTATAAAAACACTGCTAAGTCTGAGTTTTGCCACACAATTAAAAAGCTGTTACAGCAGCAATGATTTAAGGCCCACATTACACTGAACATGGATTATGGTTTTTGTCATCTGGCATTGCATCCTAATTGGGCTTAATTCTCAGGTTCTACATGACAGCATAGCATTTTTGCACTGGGCAGCAGCATCACACAAAATGTTTCCAGGTAGAGATCTTCCATGAAATGATACCAGGTAATCAACCTCTATGCCCTGTGCCTTAACTACATAGAAAGTTGCTCACCATTCAGAGGTTTTAGCCTAAATTTCATGCTGAACTGAATGTCAGTTCTTCATGGTTGGAAGAGTTTTGTAAAAAACAGAGCCTGGTATAGTTTATAAGTACTTCATGACTATATGCCTCTCTTAGTAGATGAAATTTTTTTATAGATGTGTTCTACTAAAATGAATTTTCCTTGAGCTCCTAAAGTATTCTTGATATTTAAACAGACTATAATAATTTTGCATAAGAGAGTATATTATTCTCTGTATAAAAATACAAATATACATTAAAAGGAAAATAGCTATATGCTTACACAATAAATTATTGCCTTAGACACAGATAATGGGTCTTGTGCAATCTTACTTTGTCACACACAAAAATATCATATTCCAATAGGAGGGCTTTAATAAATATGAATTATTAATCATTAAGTACAGTTGTCACCTAATACTGAACATTTGTCTCCTCCTTTTGAGCTCAGGGATGAGAAATCTGGATAATTGTGATAGTTGTTTAATCACAAGAAGACTGCTCTATTGCTAAGAGCTCCAGGGGTTTTAAAACATTTAAAATTAAGATCCTTAAAAGTGTGATGTGCATTCAATATTAATGCATGTAGATGTTGGAATCTGTATTTTTTATTCAACAACTGAAAAGTGATATCATTAGACAGGTGAACATTTGCTATCTCCTTTAGAACTGATATTGTCAAATTGACACTAATAATCACATCAGGTTTTTCAGCATTGCTGAGTATAAATTGACTTTCTGCATCATCTGCTTATGTCTCTATGGCCATTCCAATATATTCCTCCATAATCATATGCAATTAAAATGTCCCATAAAGGCTTTCAGACTTTTATGCCAAATTTTGTAAGTTGTTTTTTGTTTAATGTTTTTGAGAAGCAGAAAAGGAGCTAATGCTGCTAAAATCCAAGTTGTTCAAAGTAAATTGGCTTATCTTACTTTCTTTTTTAATCTTCTGTTGCCATAAACTTAAGAAGCTGAATTGGTAGAGCACTGATTTTGTAAACAGAAAGGTTGCCTAGAGAACTATCCTCAAGTCATATTTTCTAGGGTTTTTTTATTTTTTTAAATCAATATTTTCAGAATATGTTGCATTTTGTAATCACTTATGGTTTTTTAACCTACTTTTATTTCTTCCCCATTCTCTGATGTATGGCTTATGCAGATGTCTATGGCAGTATGAACTTAGCTTTCAGAAACTAAATAGGTTGCACCCATTTTCTCTTGTATTTGCAAACTTCTATGATAATTTCTTCACAATAACAAAGAAGTGGTGCAGTCCGATATATGCAGCATCTATTCCTGCCACTTATTTTTTACTTGTCATAAATTCCACCAATCCAGAATGTGTAATAACTTGCCCTGAGGATATTTAAACTAATCTTCATGAGACAAATGTGTTCTCAGCACCTACTGATGGCATGTGAAGTTCATCTCAGCCCTTGGAGTTAGCACATATTTGTGCTATATTTTTTTCTGTCTTAAAAATTGCAACTTAATTTTCTAATGTACTTTAGGTTTTAAACACTGATACAATTCTTTTTATGCCAGGATTATGCTGAATTTTGCCTTGATGGAAGTTTTTTAGCAAAATATGCTGTTAACAATGGCCAATGGCAATAGTGCCTGCAATACTAGATGGTTACTTAAGGTGAAGGATAGATTACTTTTTTATTTCTCTGATCAGGATTTTGGAAAAGGCTTAGTTTCTAGTTATGTCTTCATTTAATTTCTTAGAGCTGTGGAAAATTCAACACTGTTTCATATTTTTAAAATGAGCACAATAGTCTTTCTAGTACCATACTTCATTCTGTAGTAATCTTGAAAACATGAATGAAAACATGTAAAAATTCATAAACTATTTTCTTTTCAGAATATACTACTGGGATAGTAAAAAAATATGCTTCTGGGATTCCATGTAGATTTCTGGGATTTTTTTGCCTTCACTGCACAGTTGGCCTCCTGGTGACTGAGGCACCTGACAATCAGTGTTTAAATACTGGATGTATGGCAGGATAAGCTGCAGACTGTGGTGGAGAGACCTGCATTTCTCTCCCCTGACTCACTGAATATCCAGTAAGACTTACAAGTTCAAATTTGATGCCACACCTGACCAGGCTGTGAGCTAACTAACAGCCAAGTTCTCACCCAGTGAGGTCAGCGAAGAGATGCTGAGCAAATGAACAAGCTGAAGTTCTCTCTGAATGAGAGGAGACACTTTTACACTTTTTCCTTTTTTTTTTTTTTTTTTTTTTACATTTTCTTATTAATATGTATTCCTTTTCAAATGCCTCAATCAGTTCAAGGAAATCTTCTTCTATTTTTTCTACTCCTTTTTCTTTATTTTAATGAGTGTGGCAACTGTGCTGTATTGATGATAGAGCTTGCAGCAATCTTAAGTACAAAGGGAAGCTTTCTCTTGCTTCTCCCATTCAGTTTTATAGGACAGGCCTAATATAGAGAGGATTTTAGTTTGCACTTAGGTATGGTTTGCTGTGTTCTATGTGGAGCACTGCTGGAGGCAGGTAGTGCATTGGTGAGGTAATTCCTCAGTTTCCAAGGGGCCAATTTTTCATGCTGCAGTTAAAAACTCATTGTGCCTTATATTATACACAGTTGTTAACAGAGAAACAAGTGAACAGCAGGGACCCAGCACAAGATGAATAATAAAACAGGAAGCAAAGTAAAGATTGCAAACCCAAAGGAAATTGCCTAGAAGACAAATCTCTAAAATCAATATAGCTATATCAATTGACACTAGCTCAAAGTAGTTCAGTGTCTACATTAGTCAAACTAAACAAAATCCACATTTATTTACATTGAACATTCTTTAAACTGAGCCCAAAGCAAAGTTTATGCTTCGAGAATGGTGCACAGCTAGCTTTAACCTCTTGAAAGTTAGACAAATCAGGGATTTGTGTAGCTGGGACAGGAAAGGTGCCTGGTCACAGGTAGCACAACTGTGGATGCTGCTTTTTGTAGCACTCTTCCTTGATAACTGAGTCTTTAGACGGCTGCCTTGGGATCAAGATCACAAATGAGAGCTGCTACTCCTGCTAGTCAAAATCCACATCTTAAACCCCTGGTGGGGCATTAAACCATCCCGTGCTGCCTCTTCTGAGAGGTGGTTACTGATTCTTGCCCTGTTGATGCAATGTAATACAAAGGGGCAGTAGTCAATTCCTGATCACTGGTCTTCCAAAGTACACATTTAACCTTTTCCTGATTTTAACTCCCTAACAAACAAGGTTAAGTTTGTTCCAAAAAGGTTTTTTAAAAGCAAATTTATTAAGCTTTAGCTCAGAGTTGGTATATTGGAAATCACCCAAATTAACTACATTTGTTGGCTAATGTAGCTGTACTTTTCCTTTGGCAATTTTGATTAAGAGAACATATAAATTCGTGATACTTTTAGTTTGAGGAATTACATCTTCTTTAGGTAACTCTTAACTGTTATTTTCAATTTTTTTATTTTTGACATTCTTTCAGCCTGCCCTTTCCTATACATAATGCATGAGAAGAATATTTAAAGTATGCTTGTGTTTTGACACTAATGAACAGTGCTCAATAGTATATGTATTTTGTAGCAGCTAAAGCCGCAGGAAGGAATAATGGTTGTGGGAAGAGGTGCATGTACAGGATATAAATGTCTGAGTCACAAGGGCTCTATTGCTACTAGAAATCACGTCTTTGAAATTCTATAACAAATTTCAAAATCAACATTACAACTCACACTATTCTACAATTCTTTATTTATTGTACTATATGTAAAGGTTAGTACCTTGAAAGTGTTTTGAAATCAGAGGGTTTTTTTTAAAAGGTGCTGTTTTTTACTAAACCTGTGAATCTGTACATCTGCTACCAGAGGGAGGATTGTCTTTCAGTTGAGACCTCAGTCAAGAAAAGCAGTCATTGACAACTGGACCTGCCATTTCAAATTTCCTTACCCTCAAAGGTGAAAAATAGATGTTTTAGAGGTCTTCAAGGTATAAAGCATTAGGAAACAGTTCTCAAACATATTTTATCCACTTTTAGAGGGTGGATTATTTGAGCAAGCATGTTGGAGTTCTCTATGTTTTATTTTAGATGAGTAGAAAATGGAAACATCTGTGTGTTTTCTTCATAAACTGAGGGCAGAAAAACTTCAAACAAGGTTTTTGAAGGTAGAGCAGTATGATTCAAGCATTCAGATTTCTTTTTCCATGATCAGAATTCATTAGTTACTAATGAAGTGGCTTACTAGGTCGTTTCTTTGTCTTTGGAAAGTATTGCTTCACTTTTTTTGTTATGCAAAGATCACTCATAAGATACTCTTCCTTTTTTTCACACTTTTTTCCCTTTTTTTACCGTAAGAGGAATAAAACAATGGCACAGTCTTCCTGCATGTTCTTGCCCTTGACAGTTTAATCAGAGAAAATGTATTTCAGCCATTTGACATTTATTTATGGTAATGAAATTGATTCAGATTATGTAACTTCCCAAAGCTCTTGGAGGTAATGTGCTTTCGGCTTTCATATGTAGTAAATTTAAGTGGACAACTGGGGGAAGTAATATTAGCAAGACAGAAAGAATGTCATGGACTTAGCTTGCAGAAGTATAACTACAAAATAGAAATGATCAAGCACGCCACAAAGTTGCAAGTTTGTAAAACTCATTCATACTATAATTCAGTAAGTCTCATTTATTCTAGAATCCCATTTCCAATCCTGTTCTTGGTTATGCTCTATTAACTCTTATGAGAGGTCTCATACTCCACCAGTTACAATTTTTTTTGGATAAGATGCTTGTGTGAGATGACACAGCATATTCAGTAAAGGCTGTTAATTCTGTGTGCATCTAATCTAAAATAATGGAGAAAGATCATAAATAAACACTAATGTTTAAAGAGTTCAGTGAACTGATTAAATATCCCTATGCTTTGCAACTTTGTTTGTTTAATATTACTTGTATATGTTGAACATTACTGAAACTTTTCTGATAAAAATCTGCACAGTCAAAAATACTGAGGGGCATCCCAGGTTTTCAGAATTTGCTCCAGCTGTCAGATACCACTGTGAGTTGTAGCATTCCTATTAACAGCCTGACAGGCCAGCATCAGGATTGGTGTCTGACATTCAAATGCATAAATACTTGCCCAGTTGCACAGTTCTGGTCTGTTCTGAACTTTGTCCTTCTGACCTGATATGTTCAGCTCTTCTGCTTTGTATTCTTTCTTGCTAGGTAACTAGGGACACTTTGGACAAAACCTGTTCATAAAGCACCTGCCAAAAGCAGTGATGGCTCTGACTTTTATGAAATTCCTTCAACAGTCCTTCAGCAAAGTAACCTTTTCTCTTGTTCTCTTGTTCAACTTTATTATCTGGGCTCAACTGCTCCTGCAGTGCTTAAGCCATGGCTTTCCAGCACACTCAGAGAGGGAATTAGCATTCAGTTGTATGGTGCATTGTGGCCACTAACATTTTTTAATGCAAACTCCACTTTGCTCCAATACTGTCATTAGTCATGTTTATTTCTGTCCTGTGCAATAGCCAGGGAAAACTGGAACCTGCCATGCTGGCCCCTGCAGAGAGTAGCAAACAGGGCCTCCACATTCTGACCTGAACAGATCCAAATTGAGGCAAAAAAGGAAGTCAGAGGACACATAAGCAGCACAAACAGTGCAGTCAAATCCAGAAGACTGGATTTGAATCTGGATGGATTAAAAGGAAAAGACACAGCTAAGTGAGCAGTCTGAAAGAAAAGTAGATGATGGCAAAAGAGGACTCTAACACTGTAAGACCAACAGTTACAAAAGCCTTTGAGGGGACGAGGGAAGAAGCAGCATATACCTGCCAGTACATGGGAAATAATTCAAACCTTAGTATTCTGATAGGGGAATAAACTTGAGGATCAGAAATATACCATCATAAATATCTTATCTCCAACATAACACAAGCCATATTGAATCTCCTTCCATAATCCCATCCTCAGAAGAGAGAGAGAAATAGCAATGCAAATAGAAACAAAAACTAGAGGAGGGCAGTGAATACTTAATTTTGAATTTTCATTCACCATTTTTTCTGCTCTTGTTTCTAAATTTTTATTTTAGTTACATCAAAACCAATTTTAAAATAAATTCATTAACTCTACTCTCCCCTAGCTTTTATCTTTATTTTCCTTTCTTTTTTCTCCTTTTAAGAAGGTCCAAGAATTAAGGGAATTTCACATGTGATGTAGAGAGAGCCCTTTACTCATGATACCTCTACATATTACTAACCTGGAAGAACTGGAACTTTCAGAAGAGATTTTGTTTCTGCATTTCACGTTTAGGAGATATTTGCAGGCAGACTGGAATTTTGATTGCTGATCCATATTGAATCTGATGACATTTTAAAATTTCTTGTCACTGTTTGTCTAATCAATATTACACACCACATCTGAAGCTTTGTGGTTTGAGAATTTGCATAACTAAGCAGTCTTTGAGTATAACTGCAATATATATATTTTTTTTTATTATTATTATTATTTTTTTCAATGAAGGACAAATGTGTAATGTAGATATTCTCTACAGTTGGATTGAACTAAGATTGCCCTGCTGGTTTTTTTCCACTGGTTGAATCTTATAGCAGCACATCTCAGTGTTATATGAGCCATTATGAATGTCTGGGAACAGAGTATCTCAGTCATTTATCATTATGCAATTATTTGACTTCCTCATTGACAGGGGAAGGTGCAGGAAGGACGGAAATGCTTTTATTTTGCCAATTATTTATTTGAAATATATTTCAATTGATGTCGTAGGATCTTCCTTTATCACTTCACGAACACACATCAGCCATAAGATCCTAAATGTGCTTTGCACCATGGAAACCTCCTTGCTGAGAATTCTTTGCCCCAGTACAGATGTGCTTGTTACTTTAATGTGTGGCATTCTAATCAGCTCTTTTCAGTCTCTGTTAAAAGTCCATAATGCTAATTTGTTTGATTAATTTTGAAAGAGCCCAGCCAGATTATCCCATTAAGTTAATGCTACTGATTTTTAACAGATGTTTAAAATAGAAAATGCTACTAAGGGGAATAGTGCAAGAATTGCGGTAGTCTTTTAGAAGCTGAGTTTTAGTTACAATAGGCTAAACAATTTTAAAACTTCATTCTATAGGTACTCTAATAAAGGGCTATGAACTGTGGATTTAGCTAAAATGATAATGGTTTGTTTTTAAGTAATATCTAGAGGGTCTCATTTGTTTTGTAGTGTTAGCTATTTAAGTCTCAGCATTTTCAAAGGAAAGTCTGAGACACCTAGATCACTTGCTGCAAGTATCACTGATAATGGCTGAGGACCTCTCTTTAAAATGCTCCAAGTGAAATTATTTCAAGGGCTGCCACGTGGATAATTGTTGATACATTCTGGAGGAAAATGTGGGAATGGTATCAAAAACAGCAGATCAATTCAGCAGCAATAGCATCACAGTGCTTTCTGATTGTGATGTAGGGTTTAAATCCATCCAGATTTTGTATCCATACAGGATTAGAGTATTGTTCTTTAAAAGAGAGATAAGGATTTGAGAGAGTTGGAAGACGGTAAAAGTAATGAAAGGGAAAGTAATTTACACCATACTGCTTAGGGTGATCCAATACAGAGCTACTAGAAAGAACATTTTGGTAAAATGCATGTGCACAAGCTACTTTTCATGATGTAAGGAATAAAAAAGAGTGAAAGGAATATTGTCCAATTATTTTCTATTCTTTGAATCCTCCTTCATTTTTCTGTTTGAAACATTCAAATAGTGCAGAGATTTAAGTTTTTGTTCATATTAAGCTGAAAAGTTACCATGCAGCAATTGAATAGTGAAGAGTGGAGTTGAGAGGGAAGGAGTTTTCCTCCCATTCTATGTGGTCATTGATAATACAGAAAGTCAATTCACTTCTTAATGTACTGGCATTCCATGACAGACACAGGAAAACAGTCTGTGTATTTACTAACTCTTCTGATTGTACAAAAAAATGCTTTCTGTAGTTTTGTTTCTCCTGTTTTAAATGATATTGTTACTTACATGAGTTTGAATTTAAAATGTTCATCTTATTATTTGGCTAAATGCAATTGATACAAATAATTGGCTGCTGTGGCAAGATTATGCTATAAGAACATTATTGTAATTCCAAGTATTTAGCAATAGGCAGGAGCACATGAACCCTTTAAAAGCATATTCTATTTTTGTGGGACTGTTCACAAAGATATTACAGTTAATAAAAGAGAAAAAATATACATTATATCTTGCATCAAAATGCTTGTTCATAAAATTAATTTAATTTGAAATACTTTATTTTCACTGCTTTGTCAAGCTCTTAGACCCCTTCATAAAGGATTAGAAACTCGGGCCTGTTAATGGATCATGTCGCTGGTCTATAGGCCTCTAATTTTAAAACTGTTGGCTTTAGCCTCATGCAAGAGGGTTGCCTTACTCCTTTAAAACAATAATCTGTTTGGGCAGCTTAAGTTCTAGCATTTGGCCATAGAAGAGGAAGAAAATCAGGATGTCCTTGGAGGAAATTGTAGAGGGCTTTCCTTGTTGGATGTACTTCTGTGGGCCCCAGAAAAAAAACGAAGTCCAGAATAGCTTTTGGACTAACCGGCTATAAAATCGATCCAATAGTTAGAAGCGTAAAGTTTCTACATGACAAAACCTAACAGAGTTTGGCCATGTAGTGTGCATCTGAAAGTTAATGAGCTGATTGTATTTCCTTTATACTGTCTTTTCCAACTCATATTGCCCAGGCACAATCAAGTTTTCAGGAAAGATGGTGTGTGCCTTCTTCTCTGTGTCAACCTAGTTCTGACTCTGTGTCTCCTGATTTCTCAGTGATGGAAGGAGATTAGCTGGAGCAGACTGGTGTAAAGTTTTTGTTCTGATACAATAAACAGTGTGTGTACCTCTTGAAGGACAAAATGTATCTAATTTCAGTCCTGAATTCTAGGTAGTATTTCAGGGCCGGTGCACAGATGGGATTTATCAACAGTCTGATGGCAACATGGCTATCGTTTGTGGGTCCTTGTGAGGGGTGAGGGAAGGTTATGCGGCCAAATTAATTCTAAGGGCAAAGTCAAGTGATAGCTGTTAAAATGACCTTCTCCTTTCCCCTTGTTAAGAGACACATTTTCTTTTCCACCACATAGAGAAAGGAAACATTAGTCACATTCACCACACATTGAAACACTTATTTATTGAAAATAAAGATAACCCTTCCTAATGCAGAAAAATAGATAATTTTTCCATTTGCAATCACCCAAATGCTACTGTAGATCCCAGGAGTTCCTTGGCTCTTCCTTTTTTCCTAGTCTAATATCTTGTTTAGCAAAAGAATGTCAGGTTACTGCTTTGATTTCTTGCAGGTGCTCCCTCAGCACCTATTTGTATTAGAATATTGCAGCCTGTTTACTCATCAATTCTCTTCCTTTTCAAGAAATTGAGTCCATTTAAGCAACAATGAGCTTTTGCTCTCATAAGAGGTTCAGCAGAGAGACATAATGATAGATAACATCATATACAGTACATAATTTTACATAAAACGTATAAAACTACCTAATATATTAAAAAATATTGTGTTAATACGATTAAGATAAAAAAGTCAAGAATATGAAGTCCAAATTATCTATAAATTGGTAACTACATCAAATATTATGTGTAAATCGTGTCCTTTCCTTAGGCTTGTTGCTATTTTGTAAATTACTTCTCAGTAACAATATATGAACAAATGAATTTAACTTCACCTTTTGTGTAACAGCAAAACAGTTTCATTAATACATGAGTAAGAAATACAATTTCACAGTAACAGAGGTACAAGGTACATAGGAAGACAAAAAAAAAGCAAAACTTTTTTTTAACCCTTTTAACCCTGGAGTAGGAAAAGAGTGAGACAGACAAGCAGAAACAGCAACTGAGCTCTTCTTTAGTCTTTTTCTTGATTTTTAGCTCCATTAGTTTTACTTGTTTTTGCTTTTGCCCTTATGACACTGTCTGCTTCCAGATTTGTTAACCATTTGTCTGATTCCCTGATGATCTATGATCCATTTGGGTCTTGTGAAAGGCTAGTGAGTGAGACCAGGTCCTTCTTTTTTTTTTTAATGCCAGTAAAATAATGTTGGGATGGGATCCTTTCTCTCTGTTCTTTTTCTGACAGTCTGCTGACAGGCTGGAACTTATTTCTTCTAAATGAATATTTTCCTTTGTCATTGCTCTGAAGAAACAGATCTGAAAGGATGTGTTGCAGATATTTGTCCATTTGTCTTCACATCTGAATTCATGGACACACTAATTTCATTTTTAAAAGCTGCAGATTTTACCAGGTGCACTTTTCTCTGACATTCTCATTCTCAATTGTCTGGCTTCTTCACCTCTACCAGAGCCCAGTTTTTCCCCATTTCCTCCAAGAGCTCTTTTGAATTGAACAATGGAGGAGCTAATTAGGTTAATTCATTATTATTTGCAAGACCTTTTTGTTTACTCACTAAAGGGGCAATTGTAAGTCAAAGCCCCTCTGACCAAGTATCTTCAAACAGAATAAAGAGGAAGAGGTTTTAATGGAGTAAAGGAAAGGAGGGTTGTACCAGCTGTATGCTGGCAGGAGCTCAGAGAAGGACTCCACTCACACCTCTTCTCTCTGGGTTTTCAAGCTGATTTATGACAGAAAATGGCCAGCCAGTTGCTATCCCACACCTGTACTAAACTTACAAAGCACACAGAATGGTGGTAAGTGCACACATCAGCTGTGGACAAGGATTAGGACATTATATATCCACTGTTCTGATTCAAAATGAGACCCAGTGTCTGCAGCATAGAAGGTGCCAGAAGACATGAAGCAGTCTCTTAATCATGCCTTGATGTTTCTAGCTGAAAACACCTAGTGGAGATAAATATGGTTTGAAACAAAGCTCCCACAGCTGTGAATTGCTCAATTCATCTCAGTGTTCTCCTCTCTTTGAGTTCTTTTGACCCTACAGTACTGCCAAGTGTGCCTATTATTTAGTGTGAAATCTTTTACCTTACCTGTATTTATTTATTGCTAGCCTCCTGAATAGTACCAAAGGAAAATCTGTGTTATCCTTGAGCTCAGGATCTCTCTGACTCAGGTAAGCCAGATCTTAAAGCTAACTTGACCATTTACACCCTGAGAGGCAGAAAATGTAATGGTATGAGTTAGGATTTTCAGAGTAATTCCAACTTAAAGAGCATCTTTTATACAATTAGCAAATCTCCTTAACTGGAGAAGAGTTACTAATTCTTTGCAGTACCTTTCAGGTTCAATTCTACAAAACTATGCATGGTTTCTAGGTTCAATTCATATGACTCTCTTTCTAGTGACAGAAAGCATAAGGGAAATGTTCTGTGTTCCTCCAAACTGTACAGTGGGAACTATCAAGTTACTGGAGTCTTTTTCTTTCTCTCTATTTTCTTTTTATTTTCCCCTTCTTTCTTTTTTTGACATACTGAGTCAAACTAAAGTTCTTGTCTCTTATGGTGTTCTCCTACGCAACTGGGCGCATTTTCCCTCAAGGAGAGTAATTGAAAGACTATGACAAAATCATATCAGGATGTGAGAGCAAGCCTATAGCAGTGCCTCCTCCTCTACAGCTTCCCTTCATCTGGGGCTGGAAGATGGTTCTCCAGCCATCTGCATCTTAGGACACCCTGACTAGGGAATCTGCTTTTACTTCACTTTGCATCTGCCATTGTTATGAAAATAGAATTGCACTGAATTTGGAAGCTGAGGTTTTGTGCTTTGCTTTAGTTGTTGTTGTTTTGTAGCCTTCTGACCTTTTCTGAAGAAAGGTACTCCAGAAGTGTTAGCTGGTCTAGAAGCTAGTAATTGAAAATCTGAGTGTGAGTGTAGATATAGGGGTCTTTTTTTAAGTGTTGAATCTGTGAACCAAAAATACAATATCATCATGTAGTAATACATTAAAATTGTAGACATTTTGGTACTTCCCATGGCAATTGCTTGGGTCATCAAACTAAGGCTTTTTTTAGTGCAGTGTCAAATTTAAATAAGTTATTTTAAAAATGAGTGTTTTGGCCCTTGCTTTTTGCCTGTGTCTTGCTATGGTAAAGGATAAATATCTCTTGATAAAGAGCAGAGTTGTAAGTGATAAGATAGTGCCTGAAGATGACAGCCTTCACTCATTGTAATATGTGTAAAGGAGTACTGTTATTGTCTTAAGTGCTGCTGTCATGTTCAGTTCCTGCTCTCAGAGAAATTTCTGCTCCTTTTAGAGCAACTGACTGACTCAAAGAGTCAGTTTTGCACTGTGAAAATGTGTATGAACTGTGACATTCTGTGGTTCTCTCCAATTTTTTTCTTGGGTCATTAAAAGTTGAAAAGCTTGTTATTGGGGTCCTCCTCAAGTGTGCTTTCAGTGACCTGCTCAGTAGATAGATGACAGGCTGCCAGTTTCCTGAACCCTGTTGGACATTATGAATCTGCTCCTTTTACTGAATGGCATGGGAAACATTCTGGGCTTGTATTGATGACATATTATGAATATTAATGGACTATGGTTGTATGGTTTAGCTACCTTTACTCTAATGTAGAGCAGAGGGAGTAGGCAATTACCTGCCTGACAGCTGCCAATCCTAATGTTCCTTGTAAGCTTTTCCTGTGGAAACTTGTCCCATATCCTAAAATTACATCTGCATGAGGCACATTATTGCAATTTCCAAGAGGAGTACATGCTCAGTGGCCAAAGTGAAATAAGAGTGTTTATAGATCTGCTGCACCTTCATGGTGTGGCTTAGTGGGATTTATCCTCTTTGTCTAGATAAGCCTGCACAGGCATTTTTAACATTCTGACAATTAAGAGGAGAGAACTAAATTTATCTGTTGTTTAATGGAGAAGAGTCCCTGTGCTAGAGCCTGCTTCTAGTTATAACTGGTTTTGATTTTTATGCTGCAGGTTTCAGTCCCTAGAGCAATAAAATGTTACTCTTTATTTCCCTTAGGAAATAAAGTATCCCACCCACAGCCAAGAAGCTGTGTAAGTGGCACATAAATTTGTGTGGTGGCTGGTTTTCCTAATGGGCTTGGTTCCACTGACTACACACATCATGTCATTAGAATGCTTTCTGTAACCCAGTGTCTTGAATCTTTTCTAGATAATGCAAGGAACATAAAGCTGTATGTCTTATCACTAATGATAGGTACCCAGTGATGTCCCTGAGTCCATTTCCAGGTCACCTGTCATGCTTTTTTCGCATGAGGTCTAGTGAAAACAGTACAATATTTTGCTTTCCTGATTCAAGAAAAAAATCTGACATGTAGCATACTGATTTATTAATAAGGTTATCTCATTTTGCTTTAAAGTAATACTGATTACTGTTACTATTGTTAGTTCTCTCTGCCTCTTCTTTTTCTTTTTTCAACTTGGTGTCCTCAGCATTGTTCCTTGGAATCTGTTAGCTAGCAGTGTCACTCAAAGGTCGTCATTTCAGAAAAATTTAAATATATTGAGGTCAGATTCATGATTCAGTTCTATCTGGAGAAGATTGAAAAAAAAGGAAGTCGTACAGAAAATCATGCATAATGACATAGTACTGTTTTTTTAAAATAATGCATCACTGGTTATTCCACTGTTAATAAAAAAAAGGGAATTCAGAATTGGATACAGACCCAGAATTATGGCAGGGGTGTCAGTTTTTCTGGACTGGTTTATTTGTCGTGTTTGATGCCTGTAAACAAACATCTTAAAAATATTTTAAGTAAATAAATGTAGGGAACCAAGGAAAACAAATGGAATTTCTGCATTACCCTACTTATAAATATTGCTAAGTGATTTCAAATTAAAAGCATTAGCCAACATATTGGAAAAACAATATTGTTTCAGTTACTCCTAAGATCACTTTAAATTTTCTATCTTTTGTAGTCATTTAAGACTCCTTTTTATAAATTGCCTTTAGCCCTTTTTATTAGCTTTGGCTATAGCTATTGGCTCTGTTAATGAATTTTATTTGTTTCTGCTTGTGTCCCAAAACCAAATTACTGTAACTAATGTACCGCTGTAACTTTTCATAACTGTTCCTGAAAGGAAAAAGCAAGTTCATCAAGTCAAAATATTAACACTTTTATGTCCTATTAAATAACAACCCAAAGAAAATTGTGCTGGTGTCTACAGGACTCAGCATTAAACCTATGAAATTTAATGTACTGTAGCAGATTGAGATTTGACACAATTTCCCTCTGTGGAAATTGTCTTCACTGTCATAATACCCATACTAAGCAGCAGAACTGGGATAAACCACAACAGGAATGAGCCCCATTTGGAGCATATGTTACTGTTCCAGCAAGTCAAGTTTAGTAGCAGGTTTTTAAAGTAGTCTAGGTTGTGCCCAGAAAACTTTAAGACTGTCTGTGTGGTTATAGAAATTTTGCAATTCCTTCATGTTTAACAAGCTGTCTCATGTATTTTTCATTCGTGAAGCTCTTTGGCTTTCTACATAAATAGACTTACTGAAGTATTAGGGAAATAATGAATGGTTGTTCCATCAGCTTTGAGTAAATATGCAGGTGTTACAGTAATTGATGAAGAAAGAAAATGGCTTTCCAGCTCATGCAGCAGTGAAAAATGTGATTGTACACAAGAGCATTGCAGAAATTAGAGTAAACGTAGCAAATGTTTGATTAAAATTCTATTTTCTCCAACCAAATCAACCAAATCAATATGTTCCATGCCAATATTTTTTTGCCAATGAGTATATTTCTCTAGCTCTGATTATGCTGGGCAATAGCACTGAGTAAAATTAACTCAGTCATCTACAATGAGCTTACAATCTAAATCGCTGAAAGAGGTTATATTGTTTTAGGCTTTACAGTATACAGCATTGCTTCCCATTAATTTTGAAGAAATGCTTTTAGAAATGCATTCTTACATATCACTGCAGTACAGACTGCAACACAGGAGAGAGCCAGAAGTCTGTGACATGCAAACAAGGCAGAAATTGCTGCAGATTTGAGAAGGGTGAAAAGTAAACACACTCCCTGAATAGTGAAGGATGATATTGCTTATCCACAAAGGGTGGTATTGCTTATGTATGAAGGCTACTGTGAATACTTCGAGCAAACTTACCCAACTACTTATGTATAAGACACAACATTGTCTTCACTGTCATAATGCCCATACTAGAATACCAGACAGGAATTTTAGCTGTCTTGCATTTTGTCTTCCTTTACCTTTCACCTACGTTCAGGCCTTCCAAATCATGGCAAGTATGTTTGGAGGCAGTGGCTCCTTACGGGCCCCACTTTCTTCTTGGAAACACATTAAAGAGAGCAAATACTAAACTTAACTGAAAACAGCAAAGACAAAAAAAAGTGTAGTTTAAGTTTCAATTGAATTAATTAAATGAAAAAAAATCACATCTTAATAGTTTAAAGTTGTGCCTTTGTTCTGTTTTTATCAGAATAATTTGTGTAAATAGTTTTGCACCATATTTTGTTACTTAAACTCTAAATTTAAACTTATGCAAAATATCTTATGAATTTTTGTGCCATATTTTTGCATCATATTTTGTTACTTAAGCTTTAAATTTGAACATATGCAAAATATTATTTTTCAATTATTTATTCTATAAGCAAGTCTTCAGAGATGCTTGTGTATGTGCAAGTATTTTATTTGTAAGTTATAGTATACAGATGATCTATTAGCAGTAATGATAAATTATCTCATCTAGATTGTCTGGCAGAGTCAGGGGTCAGGACCATCACTGGAATAAAGATGATTTTTGTGCAGTTTGGATGTTAGTTAAAATAGACTGCTTACCATCAGATTATCCTGAGATTGGTAAAATATAGTTCACACTTGCTAATTTTGTGAGACTCAACTCATGTTAGGCACACTAAAATTAATGCAGAGAGCCACCAGCAAACTCAGCAGGAAATGAGGAATTAATGTTCTCTATTTATAAAGCCAAAGAAGCATTTCTATAAAGTCAGATCTTGCAACTAATTTTTTAGCCCTTTCATACAGTTTTCTTGACCTGGCACAACAAGGTGCCCGGTCAAGAAAATTGTATGCAAGGGCTATAAAATAGGAATTTTTAACTATTACTGATAGCAATTTTTAACTATTAAAATTACTTTTTTTAAAGCTATTTTTAATTATGTCCTTTCACATACAGTAGTGTCTAAATGAGGGATGTTTCAAAATACACTGCTTGCTTTATTTCATCAGTTAAAATGAACATGTTTACATCCTCTTTCTTTCTGCATGTTTAGCTTCATTTAGTGCACAGTGACCTATTTAATTCAATATTCTTTTGAAATCCTCTGTGGATACATTGACTCTACTTATATCTTATCAAAATCTTTGGTGTAGCAACATCCTAGCCTACAAATACCTTATTAGAATATCATCACTACAATTCCACAGCAGTTCTAAGACTTTTCAGTCTGACAGATTAGCACATAACATAGCAGTGTGTTTTGTCATCTTTTAACCAATTAAAAAATTATTTCTATTGTTTGAACTACAAATCATGCATACTTCTGTCATACCAACCAACTAGATTTCCAATCAGCAGAGTGTGGCAAGTCTTATTTTTCTCTGTCTCATAATACTGTAAAACAAAAACCCTTTCTATAATCAACTGCATAATTTTATCAGTGTCTATCAGAGAAATCTGTGTGTAAAACCCAATCTGAAGGCTAAAATATTGACAATGAGAAGGATGGCTAATTGTTCTATTTTATTCCTCAGTGTCATGAAAAGTGAAAATTGCTTCATTGCACCAATAGTTTCAAACACCTCAATTTTTAGTGTAGGGGGAATCTGCCTTTCTTAGGCTGTAGGCCTTGGGGTAACTTTGTTCTTGGATGGTGTTTCTTATTCTGTCAACAGGCAAGCAGTGACCCAGCTGGACAGCAGCCCTCAGGTGGTCCACAGAACCTTTACTACCTACTTGCAATTAACACATTAATGCTACAGTTTTAATTTGGAAGATAGATTTGTCTATGGTCCAGGAAGTTTGGAAAGGACTGATTTTTAAATCATTAAAACATACAAGGTGGAGATTGAACATTTATGGTACATTTTATATTAACTTTATAGCACTATGTTCTTCCATGTGGTGACGTATGTTTTCATCTCTAAGAATAAAGACAGACTGTCAGGTTTATCCTGATACATTTATTTCTTTAGGAGCTATTTCAACAAATTATTTTATATTCTATTTGCTTTGTTCGATTTCACAAGTCCATCAGATTATAAACATGATTTTTATTTAGGCTCCCTTTCTTCTCCCCTGGTCTGTTCAATGTCTGTTTAAATTGTTTAAAATATGAGTATCCAAGCAAATTTTAGGAATAGAAGATGGACAAAAGAGACAAGTGTTTACTGTTGGTTAGCTTGGTAATTTTGAGTCCCCCTAAAGATGAATGGGGCCTCTAAGGATATAGTATCACCTCTGTGATGACAGGTCATGCAGTACTTTTGTCACTGCCGGGTGGATGCTCCTCAGAGCCATGTTTCAAGGACCTCTGGTGTCTTTTAGCCCTTTTACATAGTTGGGTCACAATGGTTCCTCTGCTAGTGATCCTCTCTGCCCATCAGCTTCTGAATCACATTAAATTTGTTTGGACTGTAGCCACGCAAATCAGTATTCTGGTTTAATAGATGTGTAGATTTTAAGTTTAGAACATGTAATTAGGTAATTTAGTCTGATATCCTATATGTCATAGACCATTGTATTTTGCACATTTGCATTTGTATCTCTCCTGAAATCCCATAATCTGGCAAAGCATAACTATTTGGCAAAATCAAAACTTTCAGAAAGACACTGGATTTGTATTGGGAAGTCACAAAGGAGCTGTCAGTTTTCTTTCTAGTTAGCTCTAGGAGGTTAATCAGCCATCTTCTTACAAAATATATGGTTCTTCATTGCTTCATCTGTATTTGGATTTGACTGGCCTCATCTTCCAGCAGTAGTTCTCATTAAGGGTTTCTCCACTAGATTATAGTATCATGTACTATCCATGGGTTTTTTGTCTTGGTTTGTTTGGGTTTTTTTCTGATGACAGTGCTTATCCTTTGAAATGAAGTCAGTTCTCAGTCTTCTTTTTCAATAAGAGTAATGGATTAAGCTCATCAATTCATCACTCTAAGATTTTCTTCAGGCCTCAATCTTTCTTGTAGATCTTTTCTCCCCCTATCCAGTTTCTTTACATGCCTTTAAGACTAGGGACACTACACAGATGTGGATTTTCAGTGTCAGTATTGGAGCTGCTGTAAACAAAGCTGAAATAGCTGTGTTTTTCCAGGATCACTATGTTCATTTTTGCAAATTTAAATACCCATAATACTGCATATTTTTTCAGCTAAGAGCTCATGTTTCCCTATTCTATAACATATGACTTTGGACCCAGATGTTCTTTCATTGCTTGAAAAAAACCCAGTCTTCTGAGATCTTTGTTATTAGGTGACCCACAGAGTTTATTAAGATTCACTGAGGACCCTCACTGAAACAGGAACCTCACAGAGGACCCATACCACTGCAGTTTTTAATATCTGTTTTTTCCTACCCATTTTCAGACCAAAGGTATAACAGGATGATAAACTCTTGTCTAGAAAGGAAAGGATCTTCAGAGATTTAATGATAGTGCCAAGAGAATGTCAGGGTAGATCTGCATAATTTTGTATTGGAAAAGAAGAGATGCTTATAGTTCTAGATCCAAGCCAGCCATCATGCTCTGTGTTCTATTGACCTGTAAACCCACCAGTATTAAGCCACTATTAATATTTATGAACCACTGAAACCATCTTCTCAAAATGTAATTCTTTTCTACTGGATGGCAAGAGAAACAAATTTTCACATTTTCTTATTCAAGATATTTCACTAAGTACACTGCCCCTAATGCTTCAAGGTGACCTTAAAATTCCTAAGTCTCTGATTTTTTCTCTTCATGCTATCTTTTCATGTCTAAAGTTGTATCTAAGATGTATTTCCATAAAATGCTTCTTAGAAGTGTCATTTCTCTACCAGAAATCTTATAGTTAAGCCACTGGGATGATGTATCTAGAGCTAACCCGATTAAATGTTTATAGGATTAGGCCAGAGATCAAATATGCCATAACATAGCACAAGGTAAATTACATTGTCTCAGTTTACAAGGATTTACAGCACTTCATGAGTTTGCTGTATTTTGCAGTTACCCTACTCCCTCTTTCACTGAGGAAGTTTAACAACTAAAAACTATAAAATAATAAAGATGATATAAAGTGACACCAAAAAATGGTGGGGAAGTTGAAAAGCACAGCAGTCCTTGCTGTG
Organism: Agelaius phoeniceus; assembly: GCF_051311805.1. Lineage (NCBI taxonomy): Eukaryota > Metazoa > Chordata > Aves > Passeriformes > Icteridae > Agelaius > Agelaius phoeniceus. The sequence goes on from NC_135267.1 coordinate 79,359,925, forward strand.
GGGAAGATTTTCCAAACCACATGAAGAAGAAGGGAGTGAGATGACTAAAGAAGTTTACAGGGAAGTAGACAAAAGGATAAAAATCCTAGTTCTAATGAATTTCATGCTCTGTGAGCATGTTGGGAAAGATTGTTTGCTGCATGAGGTTGTGAGGTTTGGGACAAGGAGTAAGGAACTTAACTATCTAAAGCATACTAATGGAATGGAGTACCAGCTTTCATTTGCTAGCTCTTCCCTTAGAGTTAGGGACAAGAGATATATGTTAGACAGGATATATTGCAATATGGTTTAGTCCCTTTCTGCTTGTCAATATAATTTGACTGATATTTTATTACAATTTATTACATTTTCTGTAAAAATACTGTAGAAAGATACAAGTCTAAATAAGTGTACTTGATGGAAGACAAAAAATGTTGTAGACCAGAAAATATATTAAATTTTTATTAATTTGCACTGAAAACAAGAGGAAAAATATGGAATTAAAAACTTCTGTGTAATCCTTTTATAATTAATCAAATAATTTCATTATTTGATCTTTGTGTACTTGTTTTGTTTAAGAACCACTTAGTCTGAAATATATCCACATTTGAACTAGTAAATGACAGTATATTTCATATAATTATGGTTAAGTTTTTAAACTTTAAACGATCTTTTACATGTACTGAGATTTGAGAGGAGAGCCCTGTTTGTTTGTATCAAGTCATCACTTGGTAGATTAATAAAGGGAGAATTTCAGATATTAGCATTTGTTTAATAAACAAGGTTGGAGAATAAAGGAAATTGGGAGAAGACTTTATAAATCTGCCAACCTAATCCAGACAAAACATAGCTATGTCAATCCAGAAGCATTTGGACACCTGTTTAAAATTCAGAAAACACTCAGAAAAAATTCTTTGCAGAAACAAAAAACAGGTGATTTCTTGGAAGAGGGACACAGCACTTTGTATTTGGGATTCTTCCTGGAATTATCACAGCCTTTCCTGAAGATTTTTTTTTTCTATTTATTATTGAAAAATTGATTCCTCAGTATTTCAGCTCAAACAGCAGGAATGAAATTTCTGTGTTTTTTTTTTTTTCTGTGTTCCTGAAACTTGAATTATTCCAGCTATTGCCTTGCACATATATAACAGTTATGCACCAGAGAACCTAAAATAACAGCCAGAAGATCAGAGTGCATTTTGTATGGGTTCATTAAAAACTGTTAATATTCAGTAGGGATTATTAAGATAGCAGTTCTTATCCACAATGTCTTGTCACCAGTCAAGAGTCAACACTTGATAGAAGAGGCTCTAAAATCCCTTGTTACTGCAGAAGGAGCAGGTCCATTTAGCACTGGAATAAACCCTCTCCCCAGGCAGGTCATATAAAATCATGGTATCGTACAGGGGGGTGCCAGATCAAAGCACAAGTCTCTTCAGTGCCACATCCCACTTGATTGTGAGTGGCACTTTCCTTTTTGTCTTTTATCCCAGCACTTTCCTGCAGAGATTTTTACTCAGCTCTGGCTTCTTGCTGACACAGCCAGTCTGGCTCACTCATTGTTTCAGCACTTTCCATCATCAGTCACAGCTGTGCAGGGTGAGTATACATGCTGCTAGGCAGAATGCAACACTACAGTCATCCAAATGAATGCACAGGGTGCAGAGCAATGAATATTCAGCACTTCTGCCACCCGTATTGAAACAGGGACATCTCCTTGTCCACAGTCCCATTTCCACATTACCTTCATCTGGAAAATAAACACCTCTTGCTCCAGGAGGAAAGGGGAAGAAAAAAGAACAAGTGAGCATATTGAATGAAAGCCTTTTTTCCCTCCTTTCCTCTGGTATCTATTTTATAATCTAGATTGAGGGCAATATCTAGCTCTTTCTTGCACTAGAATCATTCCTCCAAACTAAATTTTTAAATATCTTTAATTACACTTAGTGAAGGTAAGACATGAGTGCTGTTTTAATATTCTAGATGGTCTTGCGGATTAAAATTAGATTTATACATTTGCATAATAAAAGTAATGTTGTGAAAGAAAGTAGTTTGAGCATGTGAGAGGTAATTGCATTGTATGACTTGCCTTGGGCAACCCTTATTGGATTGAACTCAGCACCAGCCATTATAGTGCTGGAGCATTTTGTAGTTTTATGTTGCAGTGCAATAGAATTTAAATTTTATGCACAATTAGTTCTGTATTGATGTATAGTTTGTAGGTAGGGTTAAGTTATAAAACTGAGTGTAAGCCTCTAATGCAGCTTTTCCTGTGGTGGAAGGGAAGGAAGCATTAAAAAAAAATCAAGCTGGTAGAGGGAGGGAAATTTGTGCTGGGCAGTGCCTCTCCAGTACAGTATTTCATGCTCCAGCTCAACATGAGTATTGACAAATCATCTAACTGCTTTAATGACACCTCTTAAATTTGAGTTTCTCCCCTACCATTTGCCTTTACACACTACAGTATTTGAGAAAAGAGATGAAGCTGAGGTATTTATGAGTGGAGTGTATAAAATGGAAGGCTCTCTTTGCTGCTGTGATGTCTCAGAGTATTTTGAAATATTCTTTCACAAGCTGACATGGCTATAAAATGACCCAATCAAGTGTGACACAATATTTTACACAGTATGCAGATTTAGGGACAAATAGTCAGTTTCCTTCTTCATTCTAATGAGTTTTAAGTAAAAAAAAAAATACCTTCTAAGAAGGTAGATATCCTTACAGCAGCCCCAAAGAATTTATAACACACTCAGTCTCTCAAATAAATCTGTCATCCTATGCAGGAGAGGGGCAGAGTCAGAATGCTAATCTATCTCTGAAGTCTCATGATTCAATTCTTTGAAGCTATCCTCATGACTCCAATGAGCCTCCTCTCTGCCAACTGCCCTCCTGACATGAGACCTGCCACATCACTGGAGGTTTCTAATGGTGAGCCAAAAAAATTACATGCAGACAGTTGTCTGAACATTCCTAGTCTTCCACCTTTTATGGCTTTTAAATACTACCATTTAAATTAGTGTTGTTATTGTTCTGGTCTCACGGTCTTCATGCTGCACACCTCTGCTTCTGATTCCCCTTATTTCCTGAGACAGTAAGTCTTCTCACTGCTTCTTGCTGATCACACTTTCCTCAAACATTCTTTCATTGGTGTTTTCTTAATTTTCAAATAGACTTAATCTGAAGTGAAGAGTATTCTGAGATTAGAATTTAAATGCACATGCAAGTTCCTTTTGAAATGCATGATTGAAAATAGTGGGTTTGAGACAAGAAGTTGATTGTCCCAGCAGGGAAGAGTCACATTTCCATTCTAGATGTGGTTTATTGCATTCCTTAAATTAAATCTGACCTCTGTTACTCTGCCTTCCTTTATCCATTATGACTTTTACAGCAACTCTTCACCTAAGTGCTTTATTTTACTTCCCCTGTGACACCAAAGTTTGAGGGTATGCTTAGATGAGAGTGATGTGTTCAGAAGTAAAAACATCCTAAGTCATTCATATGCACCCTCTCCCTTCACATCAGCCCCTCTTACCCCTGCACCTTTTTTACTACCTGTTCAGTTGCATTGGTACAGTTCTTTCTGAGTTCAGGAAGGAAAGCAAATCACTATTTTACTTAAGCAAAGCAAGAAAGCATATGTGATCTGAATGTTTCCATGATCAGGTGTACAAGTGGTTGGATTGGCATGGCTGAGAGGATAATGGACTGGAGAAACCCATTCCTTTAGCCTTGCTACTGCCACTGCTTCATGCAGTCAGTCCTTGGAGAAGTCTAGACTACATTGTACACACCAGTTGTATTGGTCCCCATCAGGACCAACTATTGAATGAATTTCTCTTCTGGGATACATTTGTAGAAGGAGATGTAATCAGCATTATCATTGGAAATATTTGATAGCACTTCACTGAAAAGCCAGTTGGAGAGCACTTGGCTTGCCTGCTTCTGTGAATTTTCTGGATAAAGGAATGCTTAAAGCTTGAGGTGCTGTCTTGGGAGAGTTCATCAATTTATGGAAAAATCCCTGTTTATTCAGACACAGAAGAAGCTGATGTGTTTTGGCTCGTTTTGTTTTCATGCTCATTTTGTTTTCATGTATGCTTTTGGGGAGCATTCATCCCAGAATAATCCTTTACTCAAGGCTGTAATTCTAGCAATTTTCCTATTCCCAAAACTGTATTCCATAGACTTACCTTGCTGTCCCTCTCTCACATTGCATTTATATGCACCATTTTTTGACAGTAGAGCCAGTTTCAGGTATGCCTCAAATATTTGTCTCTGGATCCCAGGTCCCAGCTCCTAGCCACCTCCAGAAGTGGAGCAAGACAACATTTTTAGGGCTGCATTGAAATGTAAATCAGAGGAATTAGCTGGGTTGACTCCAACAGAGTTGTGATGACAGATTTGCAATGTTCTTTTTAATATGGACAGTTGTCTTATGTAATTCATGATGTCTGCTCACAGCAAGGAAAAGATGTTGTGTGGGATGGTGTTTTTCGCTTTTCCCAGTTGTCTGTTCCACACCCAACCCTTCAGAGAACAGTAAACAGGAAAGCTCCTCCACTAACACCTGCTGGTGGAATTGCCTTTGCTTTGCACAGTCCTCTCTGCTTTGTTTGGGTGGGAGAGCAGTACTGTGTCAGTAGCTCCTTCAGAAATGAACAAATTTTTTCTTGCACACCTTTAAAAAAGTGGATATTTTCACAATCTATTAACTTTATTGTGAGGATAACATTAAGGGGACAAAGGAAGAGAAAATTTTTCTCATATCTTCTTAGACCATTAAGGATATGATGAAACTCAATTGTCCTTCAAATTTTGGATGATCTTTAAAAACCTCTCTTTTAGAAAAATGGCCAGAAGGAAAGCAACTTAATTTCATTTTATCGTGTATTTTGACAAGATAATGATGAACTTAATGGCACCCAATTTTAATTAGGTCCTTCAAACCCTAATTGCATTATAAATTCATTATTAATTATTATCTCCATTAAACTGAAATTTTCCAGTGGCCAATTTGGGGAATACAGGTTTTGAAGTGCTATTAACATTTAAAATTATAAAAGAAAACATGGATTATTTGAAATGGCCATTGGAATACTCACCATTTTGTGTTGGTAGCATCATTGGGAGTGAAAACAATGCAAGTGCAGTGTGCGATGGCAAGCACACTGTCGCCAGATTACACCTTACTCACTTTCAGAAGAGGTAATTATATTTAAGAAATATTAGCAAAAGTGCTTTAACTTGCCAGTCTGAGGTCTTTGTGAAGTTTCTGTGCTAGGTTACTGCATTATCCAGCACTGTACAAAAGGAAATTTCATGTATACAATATCATGACTTCATAACCTATCTACAGGGTTGAGTAGGGAAAAAGGGAGAGGAACTACTGGGGAAAGAGGCAACATCTGCAAAGACTCATTCTGTGGTCTGACCTGTGGGGGTTAAAGCAGAGAATTATTGTTTGTCTACGGGTAGCTGAAAGAGAATTCAAGGTCATGATACATAATGAGAATTTTCCCTCTAAAAATAGCTTAAAGATCAGTCAAGTACCATTTTTGAAATAATCATCAGAATTTGGAAAATACACTGACATTTGGAATTATTTGGTAGCATTCCAACATTTGATTAGGGAGCTTTGGAATGACAAATGAATGTTCTATAAAAACATCAGCTGAATATGTGGATGGTTTTACTGAAGTGAAGTGTGTGTTTTTCACATGTGGATATTGTGATTAATATTGAAATTAAAAAGTAAGGTAATGCAGATTTTTTGCTCATTGGTAAGCATAGCTTACTCCGTGAGACTCTAAGGATAATATTTCTATTTTGAATATACTCAGTTTTCTAAATTTCTAATTTTAAAATTTTAGTGTTATAATAATGGTAATGTATTTAACGTTCAATGCTAATTATACAGTTATGCACCCAATGACATTTCTAAGCTGTCATAACACTACAGTTATAATTGAACCAGGTAAGGTATGAATTTAGGAAACTTGCTCCTCAGACAGAGTCAAATCTGTTGCTTTTTTGCTGCAGGCTAAGCTAAATCATTGAAGATCTATATAATTTTATTTTCTTTTTTGAATTTTCCCCTTTCCATGATTGTGAATTGTTTAAAAACTACTAAGAGCCTTTGTTTTTTGAATTTTTGGAAAACTGCTTTTACCAACTTGATTCTTTGTAGGCCTTATAAGCAGTATTGTAGAAGTATTTTGTATTTCAAGTCTGAAGAGTTTTGATGGTTTACATGATATATATTTTTATCCAATTGTATAACAATAATTTTATAATGGAACTTTGAATGAAACTGCTTACACTAATAATTTAATTGTTTTTTCATTGTATATCTAAACTTGTGTATCTAAAATATTTATTTTAAAAGGTCTGCTTTCGCAAGAGTAAGTGCACTCCCCTGAATTATGGAGATGATATCTTTTCTTCTAAAATCAAGCACTGCAAATAGAAAAATTCAGCAATAAATATATGTGTAAACTAAAACATGAGAAATACAGCTAAGGCATCTAGAATCAACCTTTATGCAGTCACTTGATTACATAGTGCAGTGGCCATTCCCTTTAAAATTTTCAAATAATCCTGGCAAATTTAAAGCTCTGGCAGTGTCATAAATAATGACATTGCCCAATTCCCCTCCCCGCCACAAAAAAAAAAATCCAAAAAACAAAGCAACAGGCTTGAGTAAGAGAGCAGATTTTTATAGGCAGTATAGGTCATGTAAAGGTTGTGTCATTGTGAAAGCATGCATGTAGAACAGAAGTTAACATTATTTTAAATATACAATTTTAAACAGGTTCATATGCTGCCCCTTGACTTCCTGCTTTTCAAAAAAGGTATATGAGTTCACCTGTTGGGAAAATGAGTATTTCTAATAGGATGTTGCTTATTCTGTTTGGAAAGTGGGCAGATCTGCTGTTTTACTTACAAATCCATTAGCACGAGCATTCACATGATTACTGAGCATTAAGTATTTCTGCAGTACCCTTGGCTAACACTACATCACTTCTTTCCAGCTATGTGTGCTGTGTGCATTCCCTTCGCTGTAACTCCTTGTGTTATCGTTTACCTTTTGGAATATTTTCTTCTTTTTAGAAAGGGAATGAGAGCTGAACCCCTTGAGTGTGTCTAATGATAATATTCCATGCCCTCAGGGCAGTGTTAAGGAGCTCTGTGTTGGAGCTGCCACAGTCCTCCACAAGTACTGAAATACTCAGTGAAGCATACAAATTTACCCTGCTTTTACACTGGTAATTATGTGTGGTTTATACATTTAAACATTCTGGAACAGAATAGAAAGCTCAAAAATAAAAACTAGAAGTTTAACTTTTGTCTCTTTTAGGAAATTAGCAGTCATTTAAACTGCTTCTAAGATTTGATACTACTACATATCTGCTGTCCAGGGGAAATGAAGCCCTTATTAAATCTAAACTTACAAACTTTTTCTCTTTATTAAAACCTTCCACTATAGGCAACTTAATGTTAACAATTTGTAAGGGAAGATAATAAGTCCTAACTAAATTTAAGTAATGATTTCCAAAGTAGAGCCATAAATCTACTGTACTTGAAGTTCATAAAGGTCTCAAAGGAAGGGGAACTTATGGCCACTGAAATGAATAATTAACAAACTACTAGTAATTCATACTGTTATTAAGACTGGTAATTTCTTTGATAGAAGCCTTTGAGTTTAGTCATTAAAACAATTGAATGGTAAGCTAATAGAGCAGTTCATACACAAGAAGATTTAGCATATCAAATGATTCTCTTTCCTCCAGCTCTCACAATTATTGTAAATCATTAGTGTTTTATTCCTCAGAACATAACATAAATCAAAACCTAGATTTCTGAAATTTTCACCCCAGAAAGTAAGGTTGTACATAATTTCACCAATAGGACTTGGCAGATAGCAAATTATGTTTCCACTCTTTGCTTGGACTGAAATTTTCTTTGAAAAGCATTTACCTTTTGCTATAAGCACCACATCTGTATTGTCTTTTAAAAATACCTTACTCTGCTTCTGTTTCAGAACAATGAGAGCTTAAACTTTGCTTTCAGTGAGTTAAATAGTGAGTTAGTACTAACTCCAGGGGAGTAACTGATCACTTTCTAGTCCAGGTCCGTTCTTGGGCTATAACACTAGAGATCCATAAGGGATCTTTTGGTTGCTAACTAGGAACATTTTCCTGAACTAAGGGAACTTTTAATGTGTGGTGTTGAGCAGAAGTAGGAAGCTTTTTCCACAGATTTGGCCTTGGTATCTAGAGCAGTGAATTCGAAGTGAAAAGTCAGGGAGCCAGGCACATGAAGGCTGCCTATCACTATGCTGGGGAGTTTCCAAACCTCCAGTCCAGGCATCTGCGTGCAGAAAGCCTTTGGGAAATGGTTCCTGACATGTTATTTCTCAGATACTATTTTAGTACAGTCTTTGGGTCCTGGTATATTTATGACCCTTTCTGATAATTTATATAAATTACCACTATATTTTTTTAATGGTGGAAAACTGTCCAGTGTGTCGCCTGCCTTTCTATAGGAAGACTTCAACCTGTTTCACAAAAACAAATTTCTATTTCTTGATCTCCTAGAATTTGTCCTAAATTTCCAGGGGTTTTGTCTGACTTTCATTGACCCAGCAGAACTGTCTGTATTGGTAGTCCTGATAATATTGATGTAGCACCAACAGACTGTTAGACCTGCCGGAGCTCCCTTTGGTAGGTTTATCCTCAGGCAGATTAGGCCTTTGCTGAGGCATAACTTCTGACAAAAGCAAAGAAATGTCTGTGTCCAGATTTGCACTTTCCTTTAGTTAAGCTGAGGTTCTGACTAGTTTGACAGTTTTTGGCAAACATTGCAAAGACCATTCAGGCAATTTTAAGCCCAAATTGCTCACAATGCTGTCTCTTTTCTCCAGGGACTGACTCAACTGGTTTAGGTTATCTGATGTCTTTGAAGGGCTGAATGAGTCCCACTGCTTTTCAGGTGTGCAGCTGGATCAGCTGTGTGCAGACCTGCTCTGCACGCCAATGAATTGTCATAACCACAGGAGGTAATCCTCATAGGATTACAGCTCCTGTTTCCTCCACTTCTGATCTTTTGGGATATCATAGTTTGTTGGATCTTATTTTGTGCATTTGGCATCATGTTATTTATTCCATCTTAATAGTTAAGCCATTATGACTTAGGACAAGGACAATTTAAGTTTAATGGTGATTCCAGCAGGCATTTGCTTTTAAAACGATAAAGTCACTTCTAAGTACCAGCCAGAATTTGTCCTTAAAATTTTTTTCCAACCTTCATTTAATCCCTCTATTAGACCTGAACTCTCCTAATAGACTTTCTCCAGTCTGGCACAGGCTGAAAAACTGACCACATCTGATCAGCAGAAATTTGTTTCCAAGCCTAAAACATCCTCTATTTTCCTAAAAATTCTGAACAAGTGAATTTGAATTTCTACTACACTGAGCCAGTGTGTAGGTCAAAAGATAATTATAGTAACAGCTTCATAGTCTCTTTAAATGTTTCAGATCTTTCACACTTGACTATATCCTGAACTTTCCACATAAGAGTTTGGAGGGGCTTGGAGACCATATTCAGCCATCTCTTAAAATATTGAAAATAGTTTAGATTTGGGGAGAAGGTTTCAGTCCCATTTCTTTTTACTTATCTAGATATTGATGCACATAAAATTATTCTAGTAGTCTTCATAGGAATGGTCTTGACTGAGATGATAAAACACTATTGAAATAAATTCTGCTTTGCTTCACACATTAAGAAGTGTGAATTACTTAAGTCTGAAGATTACTTAAGAAGTAATCTTTTAGGTATTATTGACAAGGGAACAAAAGAAAGGCAAACTTTCAAAATTATTTTAACTGCCTAGCTCAAAACTTTGCAAAAACACAGCATCCCTCTATAAATTTCAAGCTTTCTCTGAGGAGTGTGACAGGATTATGCCATATTCAGTCAATAGTTTGCCTCATCACTTCCAAGGCCTTCATGCCCAGCTCAGCAAGGCCTTGATGTTACAAAGTCCTTTGAATTTTACCTAAAGGGAACTAAAGCCCTTTCACACTCCAGTCTTGCTTTTTGTTTCATTTGACATTACTCAATAGGTTTTGCTAAGTCTAAATTAGAACAGTGTCTAATAGCTGTCTGATTGCATTCATCATTTCTGCAGCTTGACAGGTCTGCAGCATGAAGGTCACATCAAATCCCAGTTCACATAAGGCAAAGTCCTGATTTATTTCTGTCCAGAGCTCTTGTGAGGCAGCCACAGCCCCCTGGACTTCTTTACACATAAATGCTGTGGATTATTGATTAGAATCATACTTCTGAATGTAAGGGCTAGGATTTACTTAGTTTAAGTCTTGGGGTACTCACTTTGCTGTATATTAATAGGGGGGGTTTTATTTCTTTTTTGGGGGATGAATATTTAATTTTCTTTTTGCTGTGTTTTCATTCCACACATTTATTTTAAATCCATTATGAGTTTTTCATTACTGATTGACTTTAGGTCAGTGATATGCCCTTCCAAAAATATTTCCTTTTAAATATTTATTAGTGTATTACCTTGTGGTGATACAAATGTGATTTCATTTAAAAAATCATATATGATGCACATGAAAGGGAATTTAGACATACAAAGAAAAAAATGTTTGCACATTCTTTTCTGCAGAGACTGAAGAAGTGCTTTCCTCAGTGATAGGTAAACCTGTATGTTTTGTATAGATAAGAGATTCAGAAATATTATGCGGCTCACATTTGTATTTGGTGATCTCCATTTACCCTTTTCTACAACAGCAGTTTCTTTATCTTTTTAAATGTTGACATGCTGTCATGGAGCACATCCAGGGCCCTCATCAGAGTGCGAAATTGAGGTGACATCATGTAGTCAGCCAAGATTTCCCTTGCTGGCTGATGGCACAGAGCAGTGGAGCTGCCATCAGAGACTCCAGGGAGTGACGAGTAGAAAAGGGGTGTCTGTTAAAGGCACGCCGAGCAGTCTCTTAATGCCAAAATGTATTTAAAACACTGCACTTGGCAGAAATGAAAATACTCCACAGGCTGCTCTGAATCACACCATAAGATAAATTAGCCTCTGTTTGGCTGTAGAGGTTAGGGGTGGAAGGGGCAAGGCCCGTACCTCTTAATACCTCTCTTCATTTCCAGTCCTCCTGAGTGGAATTGTACATTGTGTGATGCACAAATGTTAATATATGTCACTGTTAGAAAAATTGCATGTGAAATATGGAGAAATGAAAAACACTGAACACAGGCCCTGCAGCTATCACTGTCAGCTGGATTCCGCAGAGGATCTTGAGTGATAGGTCAGCCAAAATTCTTCTTAGAGGCAAGGATCTTGTCAACACTGAGTGTACTGTCAGTCCAGCTATTTAAGTTTGTTATTATTTCTCATAAGTCAAGGACTTGAGGATGTTTTTTACTGGTTTTACTTAGGCAAACCTGTTCTCTCTGAGTTCTTAAAGGACACTGCAGCAAGTTGTGAGTTTGCTTCATCTACTTCTTTAACTATCCTGAGATGGTGTTTGGGAAGCCATGCTCATGGAACACCACTCCATGGTTGAGAGGACTAATGTTCTTGTCAAAACCACCTATACTTACATCTGGATCATATCTATCTTTATCTGATCTTTGACACTTCTCCAAAAGGATTAATGGAAATAGCCCCAGAAATGCCATCTCCTCATGTGTGCTTACAGACCCTCCAACCCTTTTGATATTCCCAAGATTACACATATTGGACAGCTCCTGTCCTTGCAAACCAACATGGGCAAGGACAGAGCTCATTTCTATGTGCTCTAGCAATTTTTCAGTGGTCTCATGCTTCTGAGAAGAAGCACATGAGCTATGTGTCTAGCATATGTGGCGAGGGGCTGCTTTTGTCACTTTCATGTTTGCCACCAATTCTTGGTCAAATTTTTATCTGTTAATAGCTTTTTTCACATATCTCTTCCTACTAAGGAGTATAGCACTCTACCAGCAAAGTGACCATGTTTCTTCCCTGCAGAGGGGCCATTTACACCTGGGAGATGTGCACTCATCTCTTCTGTTTTTGGATGTCTCCCCACATACTGTATCAATGAGGGGTCTCAGTGGGGTCTCTCTGATTACAGCTGTGTCTCAGCACAGCCCCCTTTTTCTGCATCATTCCTTGTGTCAGTGGGATGCTGGTAGCTGCAGCTGCCTCAGTGCAACCCATCTGCTTTCTGGCCTTGTTTCTCAGGAAAATATTGGCCACAATCCCACAAATGTAGTCCAGTGCCTGGTTCAAGGTGTCACGGTCAGTGTGCTAATAGGTCTGGCCTGAGAGTCTACAGGTTAAAGAAAATCTGACATGAAAAATAGCTGTGCTGCAAGTGTGTGTCTTCAGTGTTCTCTCTTTTTCCTATTAGCTTCAATCCTTGTCTCATCCTGTGCAACTACCATCAAATTTCCTGCTGAAACTATCCCCATTTGGTCTTCTCTGTTCAGTAGCTACAAATGATTATTTTGGCTGCTGGGGTTATGATCTGCCCTCCTGTCTAGCAGAGCCCTATTTCCTTCAAAATTGAGAGAGTTCATTTCTGAGCACTGAACTCAGATTTATCTTAATGATCACAGGAGAATATTATAGACCAAATAAACTGCAGATTGCATGCTAACAATGAAGCAATTTATTAACAAAATTATGTCCAAAATAGAGCTCCAGGTCCTAAAGTTTCCTTTAAAATTAGTTGTATTGCTAAAGCAGAATAATTATGTGAGAGCTGGTACTTAAATGGCATCCTCTGGCTTTTTGTGCAACCTTCAGGGCTAGTAATGGGTGGACTCTAATAACTCCTTTTCCAGCAAGCCAGGTAAATAAGCCGGGTTAATTTAAAAAAAGGGAACATAATCAGGCTGTACCTAGCAAATGGAAATTACTAATTTAAACTGTTTAAAACTGTTTATTTAAATTGCTAATTTAAACTGTTCTTGAGGATAGCACTTCAGTCTCTTAAGTAGGATGTACATTAATATATTCCATAAAAGACTTCATGGAAGGCAGACCTTGTATTTTTTTTAATCTTATATAATACATACATTAATGTTGAGTGAGCCATATTTAAATACTGAGAAGACTTCAAGAGAAAAGTCAGAAAATATGGAACTGATGTTTTGTCATGCAGCTGTGGCTGTTCTTTTTCCATAAAGTCACAAGTGAGGATTCAGAGCCAGATGTTTTAACTTCCAATTGTCATTTCCTTCAGTTGAGGTTCCCAAGGTAATCACGTAGCGGCACTGACTTACCATTGTCAGACACAGCTTTGAGTCAGCTAAAGATTGTTGGTATATCTATTCCATAAGTTCAAGACATGGGCTTTATGGTTTTCTCTAAAGAGTAGTTGGAGAATTATCTTTGGCAGGGTAATATTTTTTTATGTAAGATCGGCAAGTGAGGCCAAACTCACAGCTAAAAATGCTGAGAGACAAAGTTAAAATCCCAGTTTTGCATTTATCATTAGATCCACAGCACAAAAAAATGGGCAGCTTTCTTGTTCTGCTTTGGGCCCCTCCCTTGGCGAATCTGCTGTGCATTCTGTATCACACTTTCTGTCACACCTGGCATCCTCTTGTAGATGCACAAATGACTGTATCATCTGTTTGATGTGACGTGTTCACCCCCTATTTAACACAGTGGGGTTATTAACAGAAGGGAGGCTTTCAGATCAGCTGTAATATAAATAAAAATTAATGTATCACCTTTGCACAGCTAGATGCAGCATAACCAGGATTTGTAATCGAAAAAGAGCTTGTCCTCAGAAGACAACAGATAAAAAAACCCCCACAAACCAAACCTGCAGAGGGATCTGCAGATGAAAGACTAAGCTACAAATGGAGATTTCATTTTCCAATTATTATAGGTCAAATGCTGTCTAGGTTTGAAGTCCTTGTTTCTCCTAGCAGAGAGAAGAAAACTGAGGGCACCACACAATTTTTTGTCTCATCCTCAGGAATTTTCTGCATGAGTTCAATTCAGGCTCTACTTAAGAGGAATTGCTCCAGCATGGTGGAGGCACAGGTTGGCTTGCAAGGAACGTTGTCTCTTTATGAAGCTCCAGGATTTCACATCTGGGGTACAGAGAGATCATTCTTCATAGTTCAGAAATTCAAATCTATAAGGCTCATATGCAAAAGTGATTTCTGTCTCCATTTCTCTCTGCATTGATGGAAAGATAAGACACTGACAGATCCTATACAGCATACAGAATGCAGTGCCTTCGTGAATGTTATGTGGTTAAAGGTTACTTACCCTAACTCTTTTCTTACATAGCTTAATAATGTGTTTTGGGGACAGTGGAGAAGTTCTAATGAATGTCAGTTATTGTCTAGTGTTAAATTTCCAATCCTGTGCAATTTCATCTGTCAGAAAATGAAATGATCCTTGCAATTTTCTTGTTATTGCCCTGATCTGTATAAGGAAAAGTACAAGGCTACTTAATACAGGGTAAATATAGTGCTCTTAGAGAAATCTTTGTCCTTTAAATGATGAAAAGAAGGAGCTGATGATAATTTTCTTTGTTCTTTCTATTTGTTTGCTCTTTTGTCCCTCGGTTTCAAATTTCAGATAAAAGCGTTTAGTTGTTCATTTTCACGTGTTGGTTTTGGATTATCAGACTTATGTCTATTTTGTTTCCTGCCCTCATGCCTCGCACTACAGCTTAGCTCCCAAGTTCTTAACTCCTTAGAGACCAGGTAAGGTGTTCTGCAGCCTTGACTGGAGACTGCTTGCTGGCAGGACATGTTGCAGCACAGCAGTTCTAGGGCAGTGGGGAGGCCAGCTGTGCCATGCCATGCCAATTGGGTGTGCCAGGCAGGACTAGCCACAGCCCTGTGGTCACCAGGGAAGTCCCAGTGCTGGGGCAAGCTGAGGTGAAGCCATGAAGGTGATTTAGGCTGATGGAGTGCATGACCACATCCTGAGCTGGCTGCAAGGGTGCTGCTGCACTGCCCAGGTGCAAGGATGAAGTAACAAAGCAATTCAGTTTGCAGAGCGGCCTGTCAGCATGACACTGCTGGTGTTTTTAACAGGCTTTCCAGTAAGTCATCTTAGGAAGCAGAGGTGGCATCATTTGGAGTGTCCAAGGGCAAAAGCAGACAGAGTGGCACTGTTCTCTCATCTCCTTCCTCATTTGTTTGGCCTCTTGTTCGGGTGGCTCACTGAAAATATCATCTGAGCACTAAGTGAAAATCAAAAGGGCAGATCAGATTTCAAAAGGGCAATTCAGATCTTAAGAACTTTAGGAATGACAAAATGTTATTTCTCCATGGAAAATCCAGAGTGCAGCCTGCTCTGCACATTCCAAGAGCAGTTTTGGTTATTGTCTCTGAAAAAAGTGTTAGCTATCATTTAAACATAGAGCAGCAAGGATGGCTGGAGGTAAGGAATAGTCTGTGTGTGATGAAATGCTTATTTTTTCTGTTCTGACAAAAGTCATCTGGATAAAGATATGATGAAGTTTTCTAAAATCATAAGGGGAACAGAAAAAAATAGTAGGAATTTACCCATTCTTATTATGTGAGAACTGGAGATAGCCATACTATGAGGTAGCACATATAAGGCAAAAGGAGGAAGCTCACACACTGCAAGTTAAAATTATGGAACTTAATGCTTAAGGATATTGTAGAGACCAAAAGTTATCAAAGTGACTAGTTCTCATACATTAATGGAGAATTCCCAAGAGGGAGGAAGGGGATCTGATTGCATCCTCTATCATAGAATGTTCCTAAATGGCAGTGTGCAGATAAGGATGAAATACAGACATATTTAACCCTTTCCTTGTTATGCTTTTCTCATGGCATCTGTTACTGACCTGTGCCAGAGACAGGGTACTGAGAGATGGATTTTGTGTTAGGTTCAGTACATTTGTTTATCTATAGTACTTACAGCCAGCTCTAGCTTCTCCCAAACCCTTTTCTTTCCCAGAAGAGGGATGAGGAGGAAGTGGAAGGAGGAGGAAGCAGGGTTGAATGATTTCTACCTTTTGTGTATTGTGGAGCTTAGCAGTGCAACTCTGTCATGAGTATGTGTGTTATGTCCAGCCAGTATTGTGGGGGTCCAATTCAACACAGTCCTTTCTTGCTCTTGCTGACCTTTCAAAGATTATTTTCCCATCCTCTGCTAGCAGACAGTAATGCTAAGCACAACGATTCTATAATATCGTCAAGCCTATTATTTTGTAGCCAATACAGTTGGATTGCCAAGACCTAACTTGGAAGGTACCTTTTCAGCTATTTGGATGGAGGATTGGATAGCTGAGGGGAAAAATGCAGGCAATTACTTCTAACACTGGGTTTCTTCTTTATCTAATCTGCAATTTTCTGAAATACTGCTATGTCTTTTATCAAGAAATAGTGGGTAGATGGCTTGGAAAATCTGAGATAAGGAGTCTCTGAGGCAGGAGTAATTGGTTGTGGTAGATTGGGACAAATTAGTAGGCTGCACAGCAAAATTGTTTACTGTACTGTGTACATGCCACTTATTTCAGCCACTTCTGTTGTGTTTTGCTCTGTCTCTATTTATTTATTTATCTCTTTAGTATTGAGATAGTCAATGACATTAGCTTACTTTCCTATATGAGACTGTCCTGAAGAACAAAAACACAAAGCATTCGCCTGAAACATAAAAATGTCGCATGTCCTCTTAGATTATGCACAGTCTGTCTTTGAATGTTAGCATTAACCTTCAGTTCAGTAGGATCTGTAGATACAAGACTGAAAAAAATGAAAACTGACACTGTGGTATATTTTTTCATTGCAAATATTTACATTTGTCTTCTGATGGTATTTTCCAGGTATAGAAAGAAGTTAGGAAACTATTACTAGAGTTGCTGGAGTTTCAGTTGATTAAGCACCTGTCATCTGAATCAGTTTTATATCACAGCTACTCTCATTCAGTGACCATTGCACAAAAAATATCATTGTAGCTTGCAGATGTTTGCCACCTTGATTTGTTATCATCCCAGTGAAGGTGGATATAGTCCTAATGATCTGAAGTGTGTTATGCTCCCAAAACCCACTTTCCATCAAAATCCAAAAGTAACAAAAAATAAAAATAAAACTAGATGATGCTCCACAACCTTCAAAGGAGAACTATAAATACATAGCTAGAAAGGGTAAAAGACAGAGAGAGAAACAACATGTACAAAGAATATGTGGCAGAAAGTTTACTTCACATTCAAGGCTAGAGAATGTTTGATGGCAGCCATGTTTGACTCTCTTAGAATGAGTGCAAGAGGTGTGAGCAGAATTAAAATGCTGAAATGGGTGAAAAAACCATGAATGTAGCACTCATCACTATTACATTCATGCAACACCTGCAATGAGCTGTTGAATGGATGTAGCATCAACAGGTTAGGCATGACATACTTCTTGGTAAAACCAGTAAAACAGGGGAAAACTCTCAAAATGGAAAGTCACAGGCATCCATGGAAGCAGAGATAGGAAATTGATCAGTGAAAGCAACCTATAGCCATCAAAAATCCTACATTTCTCTTTTTTCCCCTCATCCCGTTTCCCTCAATACGCATCCGTCAAACTGCAATAGGATTTCTGCTGGCCAGTTTGTGTCTTGGAAATTGACAAGAGAGGAGAGAATCACTTTGCCCAGAATCCTTGCTAAATTACATGAAAACAGGATTTGTGCTGCATGTAAACTGTGTAAATCCAGTCAGCTTTTAAGTGGAAACCAATTTCATAGTGTGTAAGTATCATTGATTTGTTAATCTGACAATTTTTTTAAACAAGCTGATGTGGATTAGCCAGTTCTGATTGTATGTCTCTTACAAGTCATTTGAGTGCTGGATATCTTGGTGAGTAAAGCACTAAAAATTAACCTTTGAGGTGCCTGCCTATAAATAAATTATTGATCCTTAAGAAAGAATCAGATAATCTCATTAGATATAGTTTTCTGTAGTGTGAGTCTAAATCCTGCCATACAGAATCATTTATCATAATTGACAATCTTTTTCCTGAAGCAAACCAGACCTAAGCTACAACAGAAAGCAAATCCTGCAGGAGTTGGTATAGAAGAGCAGTATGAAGAATTTCCAACTGATTTGATGCTTAAGGGATGTTTTGTTTCCCCTCCAAGTATTTCTAAGGGCTTTTATCTTTTATGTGTGCTTTTATAGCTGTATATCCAATAATTCCCAGTCAGGAAAAAAGTCTCTCTGGAACGTCATGCATGATGGTATTCTGGAGCCAGACAGAAGTACAAGGAATGAATTTCTGATCCATGACATAACAGGCAGAAGTGGAAAATACATAGCAAGCACTGTAATATTGTGAGGCAGAAGGGATACAAATGGCTGCTTAGAAGTACTTAACAGAAAAAATAGTTAATGTGGTGTCAGAAGGTAAATATACAAGCAATGAGACCTAGTGTTGTTATTTTTTTACAACTGCAACTCAGTGATATCCTGAAACGAGGCAAAGTCAAGGGAGCATTTTAATGGCATGAGGAAAAAGAAAAAAAAAAGCTTAACCTTATCATTAGTTTCAATAATTTGACTTTCTATTTTGTAAAAAAAAAAAAAAAAGAAGAAACAAAGGACACTCATGTCTGAGCTCTGTTTCTCTGTTGCTGGACACAGAGGAGTTCAGCAGAGGGAGGCAGAGGGCGTTCCTGGGGGGACATCAGTCCTTACTTGACTTATCAACCTGATTAAATGTTAGCATTAGCTTCAGAGACATTGCAGTCTTGGTTTCTAGTGTTTGCATCAGCATTCATAGTGACAAATTCTGTCAGTTTAGAATCCCACTAGTATAAGTTTTCAATTTTTTTTTTTTTTTTTTTTTTTTGGTGATTGGAAATGATTGATGCAATACTTATTACCAAAAGGAGGGAAAAAAAACCATGTGCACACCCCCACAGCACTCTGCACTTGGACTCTGTACCCTATGGGGTTTCATATATGCCATACCTAAGGTTGGAGATTTGGTCCTGTACCTATCTGTCTGTTCTGTATTCAGGCTCACAGTTTCAAAACCCTACACTGTTAAAAGAATACAGAATAAAAAGTGTAGATGAGGGAAATCATGGGTATGTTTTATGGTCTAGATAGGGAAAGTAATTCAAATATCAGAAGAAATAGTGTTGTATAGAGTGGCTGATTTAATGAAGATATATTGGACTTGTGATAATGGAATTATTTTTAGTTTAAAAAAAGTTTAAAGACCAATTAATTATAAAGTATAGCATATCTCTGTGTAAGGTGGTAAAGGTCAAGGATGGATTCTGTTGCTGTGGATTAACTGAGAAGTTATTCGTGGTCATGTAAGTAAAAACCAGAGGGAGAATCCTGTAGTGTGGTGTGGCAGCTGTTCAGTACCAAATTGCTGCTGTAATCTCATGAAATTGCTTGCACTAATTCACTTCAGCGCAGCGATGGCTCTGATGGCATAATGCTGAGCTGTGGGGGTTCTCTCCTGCCCTGCCCAGAGTAAAGCATATCCATCTCCCACTGTGCTCCTGGTCCACTGCAGCCACTGAGCTTTAGGTAAATTGTGACAGCCTTGGAATTTTATCACTACAGCACAGCCACAGCCTCCTCTTACTCATTGAAAGGGCCTGTGGCCTGTCCACCTGGCAAGGGCTCTTTTTTTGCACACAAGGGAAAAAAAATAAATCAATTCTTGCATCAACATGATGACTAACCAGAGCAGAATTTTTTTCAATATTTTGCCAATATTTTTAGAAACCTCTGGGTTTTTAAAAATAGATATTCTGCCACCAGGTAGAAATCATTCGGTATTTCTTCACTGGTACTAGTGTACTAGTTTTATCCCTTGTGATTAAAGTGTTTATCCCTGCTGATTAAGAAAACCCACACTGGGCTGGACATCAGTTGTAAAGTAAAAATTATCAGGAATTTTTTTTTGTTTCCTCAATTTTTTTTTAATGTGGCAGAAAGAGTATTTCTTATATTTCATAGGCAAATTTGAAGTTGTGCACCAATAAAACGGATAGACCATTTTAGTGACAGATCCAAAGAAAAGCATTCTTTATGAGAAAACACTGTATTGCTAATAAAGTGATCCCAACAGCCAAGTTTGTGCTGCTTAATTTGTTTCCTTGGAGTGATATTATAATTCTGACATACTGAAAAATTGCCTCACAGAGACTCATATTGCATTTGTTGCCAAGTGCCTCTTTGATATAACATTTGTTATTGTAGTGCTTGGGGTGTCTTCAGAGGAGTAATATTGTAAATGAACCTGGCTGTATCATCCCTTTAATGTAGAGTAGAATTTTGCATTAAATTTTCAGCTTATTTCAAATGTGTTTTGCCAGCTATTCATCATGAGTGATCTGTTCAAGTATAGGGCCAGTATATCAATATAGAATCAGAAAAATCTTAAACGCTTTCTCTTTGGGGAATCTCTCAGGTCGTTTCAATTCTTTTCTGTTAGATGAACAGACAGTATGATCTCTTGTATTTATGCCTGCCTGTCAGGTTTTTTACAGTAGAAACACAAATCACTGTTTGCAATGCAGGATTAGCCTGTCTCACACAATGTTATTAGAATTAGACCTGCCTAGTGACTTCATTACTTTTTCTTCTGTATTTAACTCTAGTTTTGACCACACACCAGCTTTTGCACTCCCTGGAACACTCTGCTTCTTATGTTAGAGCAAATATTGAAGAACATATGTATTATTTGTCTGGATTTGCACAGACAAAAAATGAGAGCAGTATGTAGTCCCCCCTCAGTGGTCTTCTGTATTCTGAGCTGCCAGTAAAATGTAAAAAGATTGCACTCTGATGTCCTATTAGACCTCAAGACTGGAAGGACAGTTTGTATTGAACACAAGCATTTTTCATAATTATGTTGCCTGCAGAGTTGCCACCTGCCCTAATTTGATCTGATTACTGTGAAATGCAAAACTGTCCTCGTTTCATAAGTGGAACTTTTCCATGTTCCCTCACAGAGAACAGCAAGATATACACACATGTATTGCTGCTGCAAAGGAGAAAGAAAAATATTACAATTAGGTATCAATTAAGATTTGAACTTCTTTACCAGAGTGCAGGTCACTTTTAGACAATCGCTTCATTCTTCAGAGTTCCGAAAATTATTTTCTGTCTTAAAATCTCCATGAAAAAGAGAAAAGCATAGCCATTCATCCAGATGTGTCTGTACTATTCTGAGATACATTATGTATTCTGTGGCTTTTTAAAATTCTCTTTTGGTTGGATGGGCTTATTGTCCATGAACATTTATTTTTAGAGTAGCCTGGGCTTGCCTTGTAGTCTGAGTCATTTGTGTAGCAATCTAAATATTTGTCTAAGTTCTCAGAGAAAGGCTCATGTTGAAGATTTATAAATGCTTCATAGATGAAAGAAATAACATTTTTTATATACTGTTTATACAGAATGATGTAATATCCCGTGGAAAAAAAAAAAGAAATGCAAAATTTGAAAGAAAAGCATTGCTGCTTCTGGGTCACTGGATATTGTTTGCCATTTTCCTTTCTCCAACAGTAATTTTGTGCATGCTTATGCATGTGTGAGTAAGAGAGTGAGACCTGCATGTGTGCATCTTGGTTTTTCTGCTGATTTTTTTTAGCTTGGCATATTGATTTTCCTATACTGTGGACAGAAAATAACCTTTATAAATTGTATTTTAATATCCTTAAACAGTAGTTTTGGAATTAAAAAGATGGAAAGCTGTGTTTGTTCTCTGGCACCTGGCCACATCTTTCTTGATGCTGCAATGGCTTATTCAATATTACATAGTCAGCGTAATAACCTCATGTGGTAAATACAAATGAGATGGAAATTTATTGCAATAGGAAACTGGGGTTTTGTCTATAACTCCCAAAATTATAGGAGAACATTTTCCTTAATTCAACTTTTTAAAGGAAAATTGATAAATATTTACTTTCAAAATATGATTCTTAGGGTTTGTTCTTTACAATATTATTTACCATGACAAATATATTTTTGTTATTGAGCCCCATCAGCTGGAAAACATCTGTGTAAATTTAAGCTTAATTTCAGCTTAGAAACCTTTTAGCAGTTCTCTATTACATTTGCTTAGTTCTGTGTTCAGAAATTGGAATCTTTTAAGGATTTGCCCTTCAATAACTAGCAAATGAAATTCTTCTACAGTTGTTTTTGCCTTGTGTTGACTTTTATTCGGAGATAGTTGGATTTTTCCTGAGAAGACAATCTCCTCTCTCATAAAGTCTCCACCACATGCTGAAAGCTCCTGACCTCTCACTTCCCTTCTCAAAGGTACTGATCATCATCAAAGGCCAGTGCCAGCATCAAGGTGGGAATTTGAGAGAACAGAGTTTTCTTTAGAGATTTCAACTACTTTTTGAATAAAAGATGAGAAAACCTTTCATGAATTGAGCTGATAGAGCTAAAAACATAGCAAACTGAGAGAGAAGAGCTCCTTTCAGGCCAGATCCCTGCAATGAGATTTTCACTTCCATGGTTTTTATGGTAGAAGGTGTGAGTCTTCTAAAAAGAAGTTTAAAATAGCGCTCTTGTATCTCAACTAAAAACAAAATAAAATCACATGGTTATGGTAGGAGCCTTAGACTTGTCCTCTTTGACGTAAAGAAATTTTAGAAATTACTTCTGTTAATTAGGAAGCATTAAGAAAATGGGTTTTCTGCAAAATTTAATTTGGCAATAATCAAATCTTCCCACTTGCATGGGAAGAAGGGAGTCTCCTTTTATATTTTTTGCCTCTGGAGCTTCTGTATGTGAGCAGTAAAGGTCATAGCTCAATTTCTCATTACAGATAGCATGGAATTTGTTGTGTTACATGAGTTTGGTATTCACTGACTTTACTGAGAATTGTGTGGGTGAGTTTACACCTATAATTTAAACTGGAATATTGAGCAAGCAGATGGTACAGACTATTCATCAAATATGTTTGCACTATTGCGCGGTTGCCCTGAAATCTCAGTCTCTTGGGCAATACTGAATATTATTTCTTAGAAAATTTCCCCCCTCTGAAAGACTCTTTCCACAGTTTGTCACATAGCAGTGCAGAATATACAAAAAAAACTCCGAAAAATAACAAGCAGTGGCTTTCTGGCATTGCAGAACTCCATGCAATTCAGGGTTTGAATGCTGATGCAACTAAGCATTACTTGTTCAAGTGTGGTTTAAATGTTGTTTTAAATGTGCAAAAAGGAAGCAAGGAAGTAGGTTCTAAACTGAAATGGCAGGTCAATATTCTTGCTGATATTTTTTTGTAGCAAAGATTAAAAGAAAAACCTTAGCAGAAAATGGCTAATGTGGTTCATTACTTCTAGTCATTTGGCTTTAAAGCATCATTAAAATAGCAGTGAGTAACAGCACAGTGAAAGCCAGAGTTGTGTGCTATGGGAGAAAGCCAGACCAGCAGAATTTGCTACAATCACTTCATGTGATCCTTTCCCAGTTCTGATGCAGTCCATTTGCACAATTCTTTCACAAGTACTTCATGAGAGTAAAAAATATGCTCTGTGTCTTTGGAGGGTTTTGAATTTATGAGCACACAAAGATGTAACCTATTCAGCTGGGTAACTGGCATCTAACATCTCTAGAGAGTAGTTAGAACAGGACAGGTGATTGTCCTGACAGTCCAGCTTTCATTAAACTGTTTTGATGAATTTCTCCAGCAGTATTTTTTTGATAGCAGAATATTGTGTAGGTCTTTTTCCTGGCTTCAGCTGTGAGAAGTCAATCAAAAAAAAAAAGCAAATTATCGTGATACTGGCTGATGATGTCATTAATGAAGAGAAAATGACATTTCAATTCTGATTTTTTCTAAGAGAATAGGTTTCTTCTTGCATATTGACCTTAGAAAAAGTAACAATTAAATATGTCCTTTACTGGCACACAGTCTTTTTAAAAAAATATTACATTTTCTGTACACAGTCAGTTTGTTTGTTGGTACAGATACCTGTAAGCACCATTCACTTAATTGCTGCTGTGATAATTTGCTTGAGCTGAAGAGCTGCTCCACCATTTGTATTTTACAGAGATTTTTAAAGACTTAGAGGAAAGATCTTCACCATGTGAAGATTTTCACCATGACCTTATCAGGGTCAGAAACCTCTGGGTGCGGAAACCACATGCAAGCGTTGCTTGTCATCTTCTCTGGTTCAGCATTGCCCAAGTGCAGAGCTGATCTTTCCTACTGCTTTGAAAGGACAGAATTCAATATTTCTTGCTTTTGAAATAAGCTTTTTAAATTTCTTTTCCCCCTAACCAATCTATAATATTGAAGCACTCTAATGTGTCTTGTTTTGGGCATATATTTGTGTATCTACTCATTCTGGATTATTGTACAGAAAAACAACATCTGCACACTGATGATTATTAAAATGGCATGAGTACAAGTAAAGAATACCATGTAATTTTTTAGCTTACTTTATTTAGTTTTGCTGGATACGTAGTTTTTTACACCAGCTGGCCAATACAAGAAATTTGGGTACTAAAGGTTGTCCCCCAATTTTCAGGCATATGGCTGACAGATTTCATGAGAGGGTTTTGAGTCTCTGACATGTGATTTTATGATTAATGGTGGTTAGTAATAATTGATGCTCCGGATGAAGCTGTGTGCCCCTGTGAATCCTCTGCCTTTTCAGCCTTGCAGATGTAAGGCGTGGGACTTGAGATGACAAGTTATTCACAGGACTGTTTTATGACCTTTCTTTTTTTAAAAATTAAATATTTTTATACAAAGGAAGGGGTATGTAAATATAAGTGTACATATACAAATGAATGAAGTTCTAAGTTTGTCTACACTAGGAAATTGTGTGGGCAGCAAGGAAAAAAATCTCAATAATTTACTATTTACCAAAGTATTGCTCATGAGTGTTGTAAGAAAAGTAGTGAAAATGGCTATAG
Organism: Agelaius phoeniceus; assembly: GCF_051311805.1. NCBI lineage: Eukaryota > Metazoa > Chordata > Aves > Passeriformes > Icteridae > Agelaius > Agelaius phoeniceus. The sequence continues at coordinate 79,384,818 of NC_135267.1, forward strand.
TAAGTATATCACTTCTGTAGGATCTGTGAGAAAATAGATCAAGAAAAAGAAAAAGTTCAACACCTTTTCACAATACAAAAGCAGTATTCCAAATATAGCCTTATATGTTTATATTCTATAAATTACCTACTTGATATTCTTCATATCATTTTCTCTTTTCAGTAAAATATTTATGCATTCCAGATGCTCTCAGTTTTGTCTTTGTTCACATTCACATAACATCAAAAGGGAGGAAAGGTCACCTGTAACATCTAAACATTTAATTAACACAAGCACAGAGAAGTCACTCCATACTTTGAAATCACGGTCAGTTCCCATAGGAAGGCTGCACTGTCACCAGCACAGGGTTGCTTATCCCTGGAGGAGATGCAGGCAGCAGAAAGGTGTGGGGTTCACAGCAATATTCTGGTTAGTTGGACAATTTGGGGTAGACTGGGAAAGTGATATAATGAATTAATGGGCACCATTTATAGGACTCCAAACATGTTGAGTTCTGTGTGAAAGTCTAGTCTGAGCCAGCTTTCCTACTGCCCTGTTTCCACTCCCATTGCTGTTATCCTCAGTGCAGGGCTGTGCTCTTCCTGCCATTGCTGCTCACCCAGCAGTGATGTCTGTGCTGGGCTGAGTGACTTGTACTCACACTCGAGTCCCAGTCACTGTCCCACGGTAGCAGAGGCTGGCTGTGCTCTGGATGCACACTGCTGTAACAAGCACCTCTGAGCTGCAGGATTCCCCAGCCACCTTTCCTTCCTGTGCATGCACCCCAGGCCCGCTTGCACTTCCTTTTATATGTATAACTCTTGCTGTATTGCAGGTCCTGCCATTACAGTGCTGCACTGCCAGATATTTACAATTATGTTTTTGGATACAGAACATTTTTTTTACCTATACTAAAGTCAGGAAAAAAAAGAAGCCAACATTATCCATTAATTTTCTAAGCATGAAGTGGTTATTCTCAAGTATCTAAAACGTTTTCCAGTGGCAAACTTGGTTTAGCAACTAGCACTGTGAAAAGATATCCTTTGAAGGACACTGATAGATATTCATGCATGGTTATGTTCAGAGCCCACAAATGGGATGTACTTTTCAGAATTAACAAGTGTTGATGCAGACATAAATTCTAAGTGAGAGAAATGGAAGTTGCACTGTGCTCGCAATGTAAATGCTTAGCTTGCATGGAGCTAAATGTGAGGGGGAAATTTACAATTTACATGTTCCAGTGTTAAGCATGTGTAGAAATTATTGGAATTGCAACTGTTGACTGAAATTCAAATATTCTGACTTAAAAAGTCTAAAAGTTGCTTGTATAAATCTTGCCAAGTCATCTTAAACTCCTCACTTAATAGAAATAAGGGTTTTTTTTTTTTGTGCCTTTCTTGGGTGGTGGGAATTACCTTGTGAAAGCATGTATTCCTTCTATCAACTGTAAAGGAAGCATGCAAGGAATATATTAGACTCATATAGCCAACATTTTGATGCTTAAATGCATTGAAATGAATCTCACACAACTATACCGCTTGGGGAAAGATGAAATCCAAAATGCAAAGCATGAAATAGTGCTGCAAACCTATGGCAGAAGACGTAGCACACAGCCCTGCAGTGGAAATACATTTGGTTGTAAGTGTGGTCAGTGAGGGCATTTTGTGAATTTCTTTGATCCCCTGAGTGATTCAGCCAGGGCGCCTCCATCCAGGCACTGGCAGAGAGGAGCGATGGGACTGCCCTGCTGCAGGCACTGGGCACCTCCCTGGGGATGGAGGGGTCTGGGCACCCCTGAGCTGCAGGAGTGCCCCTGGCTGGGCAGGGCAGGGCTGTGGGGCCATAAGCTGGACAGCAGCCCAGCCACAGATGGGTGAGGCAGGGCTGACATGGGGTCCCAGCTGGGACAGGAGGGCATCGACACTCACGTTACTTCTCAGGTGGCTCCGTTTGTAGCAGCTGTCATATTTTGCTTCCATTTTGTTATTTTATGCAACGTTAAAGGCTTGCTTTAATTTTTCCTTTGCCTTCTCTCCGAAGAACATAAGTCATACAGAGGGATAATTTAAAGAAAAAAAATAAAAAGCAGAAGCTAATTCTGTCTGAGAAAAAATATGTGAAGATTTGGGTAATTAAATTGGTAGTAGTTAGAATCATAGTTTAATTACAAGTGTAGTTGAAAGTGTGTGTTCAGACCAATTGAAATCAGGGTATTTATGATGATAGGAGACATCAATCCATTTCTCCTAGATCTTGCTTCTTTATTCTTCTTTTGGAGATAGTACTTATATGAACAGATTAAAGATATGTTTATGAAGAAAATACCACAATGTAAATTGCAAGTTTACAGTTACACATTTCTGTATCTTTAAATGCACCTTTCATTCCTAAGTACAGCATTTGGAGTTAAATTATAAAGCAATATGGGAATCAAGTAACAACAAAATTATTCAAATGAGTAAACTGTTGTATGATGGAATGTGTTGAAGCAAATAAAATGCTGAAATTTAAGTAATAAAACTTTCAATAGAGACAAAGAAATTACTTGTGACTTTATAAAGCTGCTGGTCCTTTGAACTGGGCATCATCCCTTCATTATTTTCCTGCTTAGACTTAGGCTCATTCCTAAAACATCAAATTAGTTTTATGTATCTGATTGCTCTAAGGTCATGGAACTATGACAGAGTTAAAAGTGGTATAAAAGTATTAAATATTTGCATCAGTTTTATATTTCTTATATCTTGCTCTACCTTCATAGTTGGCAAGAACCTGTAACAGTCACTGCAGCTGAGAACATAGGAAACACATAAGTTTGACTGTGAGCTGAAAGAGGCAATAGATAAACCATTTAGCTGCCATTTTATCAGTCTGCAGGTGTCCTCAAACCTGAGTTTTGGCTTGTGATTGAATCCAGTTGTCCATGCTTTTGCACTGTTTCCTTTCAACACTCCTAGGTGTAATAATTTTTGATTTTTTTTTTTAATATTCGTGTTGTTTGGATTATGTCTGTGGAAATTTCATGAAGGCTTGTACTTTTCAAGTAATAATTGGGAAAAGGGAAGTAAAAAATTTTGGTAATTGTTGAGACCATTAACAGGTTCTGTAGGACAGAGAGCATAAAAACTAATCCTCAATGCATTCTATAGAAAATAGCAGAAATCTGTAAGGCACAGTTTATTTACGTCATTTGACATGTGCTAGTTTTACATCAAAGACCTAGAAAATGCACTTTTCTGTAAATGTTTGGTGTGTACAGTTTGCCAGTGAAGCCATCAGGTGCTGTGCTTAACTACCAGTAATTATCAGGGTTCCATGTGTGTTTTCATGTACACTTATATGTTGGTGGGTATATGGAGGAATTTGTGTCTGAGATAAAAACTAGTTATTAATCATTTTGAGAAGGGAGGGATTTTTTTAAGTCTCTTTATGTTTTATTTGTGGGATGGTTATTTGCCATAACCTTTGTCTCTAGTCACAGTGCAGGAATTTAACATAATCTAAGACTTTTTCAAAACTCAGAGATATTTGGTAAAAAGAGGTTACAGTGTTAAAACATGTTTTACAAAGGTCCACTTACAGAAAAGAAGAAATTAAAAATAGAAACAAGAAACATTGAAAATATGCCCAGAAATATTTAAAAAGAAAAAAAAAGGAAGATTTCTTCTTTTTTTCCTGAAATATTGCTTCTGAACTGTGACAATCTGAGACGACTTCTTACAGACAACAGACTTTTAAGATGTGTCAGTGTAATTCAATATTGTATGCATTTGACATTTCTGAACTCATTGCTGGAAAGAATCATGCCAACAGTGACATAGGTTTTAAGCTCTCTCTCTTTGCTAGTAACGCCAGGATCTGTTGTATAATCAGCTAAGGAAGATCCAGTGAAAATCTGAACTATGAAAAGATTTAAAACTAGGTTGGGCAAGTCTCTGAAAAACAGACTATACAAAATATTGCATTTGGAAGAAGATGCAGCAGTGGATGACTAGTAACACCTAAACATGCATGTTTTTCATAGAATGATAGAACAGTTTGAGTTGGAAGGGACATTTAAATATTATCTACCCCAGCCCCCCTACAATAAGCAGCAACACCTTCAACTAGGTCAGGTTTTTCAGAGCCCTGGCCAGCCTTACCTGGAATGGGACAACCCATTCCAGAGTTTCACCACAAAAACACTTATTTCTTATATCTAATCTAAATCAATCCTTCTGCAATTTAAAACCATTGCCCCATGTACTTTTACCATAGACCGTGCTAAATAGTTTGTCCCCATCTTTCTTTCAAGGAGAATCAAGAGAAAAAGTTCTTGCTAGGAAAGGAAAAGGAAACCTTCTAATTTTAAGGAGTTTAGTGAATAATAAATTGGAAAGGATAGGAGGGAAGAAAGAAATACTTGATTGAAGTAGAATCTGTAAGGACTCCAAAAGGCAGAATGCAGTTTAGTTGATGTTCTAAAGCTAACATCTGTCAAAGATTAACAGGCAGCATTACATGAAATCATAATTATACTCTGCACTTAGAAATTCCTATGGCAGTATGCAATCAATGCAGATATTTTCAGGGAAAATCATGTGTAAGAAAATATATTGCTAATTATGTGAGAACTTGAGGCTAAGAGAGAGGAGCCATGTTTTATACAACAAGTTTTGATTTGAAGCACAGAGAAGACAACAGTTCTGGACTACAGCTCAGGTCAAGGAGTTAGTGAGACAGAGTTGCATGGAGATGTAGATCCCAGTGAAAATACTAGAAAGTGCTGCATAGCAGTGATTATGTGGTAGGAGTACCAAGGACAATTAAGTGCATTGAGGAAGAGAAAGAAAAACAGCATGGAGAAAATGAGAAAAGAAGTTTAAAAGTGATACACAAGTTGTGGTTCTAGAATTTGAGGAGAATAAAATCTGATTAAGAAATGATCACTTAGAGCTAAAATACATGTTCAAATATGAGAATACCCTTGTGCATGAGGAAAAGGTGAAAAGAAACTTGTAAGAATATCATAGGTTTCATTAAATGGGAATAAATACTAACATTTAGTAAGAGACAATTCATTAATAGGCAATTCTTACTGTATGCTTAAACTTCAAACCTTGTCTTACCTTTGTAAGGGTTTGCTGATAAAGTTGTGTAGATGGTGCATTTTTCACCTATCCCTCCTTGGAATGAAGATAAAACATTTACCAGTAAAAGGTTGACTTGAGTAACATTTAAATCAGTTCCCTAAGTGGAAAAATTATGTGAATACAAGACTTTTACTAGTGTAATTGCTAATTTTTTGAGTATGACAATGTCTTTTGTTATTGTTAGAACATGTCTATTGTTCATTTTTTGCCTTTTTAGTTATGTTGCTTTCGAATGTAGTCTTTTCCTTCTGCATCCCTAAGGCAGCTATGCCAACAGAAAGTGTGAGGGTAGGCCATGTCTCATTGGCCTTGAGTAAAACCATGGTGCTGGTGGAGACTTCCTGATAGTTATGTCCAAATTAATTTGTATTCTTTTAATGGCAGTCATTAAGAGTGAAAGGTAACTATTTGTAGTAGCTTCAGCAGAAAACCAGGTTGATAAAGACCATGGTTTCTCCCATTTTCTGAGAGGAATTATGCTCTTAATTACTTTTAATGAATTTTCTCTGTTCACAAAGAGATGCTCCAATTTATGGTAAAAAGAGTAAAGCCCCGATAGCTCTCACAGTCTGCTTTTTCATCCCTTGTCAGGAAATAGTCTGGTAGTGCACAAAAGTCATTTACAAAAGTAGTGTACAGCAGCCTTGGACCTCATTGCCAGGAAGGGAGCCACAGTCTGAGCAGGTGACTAAAGTGCATGGCAGCTAGCAAGACATATTCTTTCTTACTGTCTGGTTCAGATATGAAAGTTTGTAGTGATTGAAAATCAGCCTCATTGCAAAATTCTGGTAAATCACTCCTCTGCCTGTGTTCTGGGTTTGTGTGTTAACACCGGGGGGAAACAGCCATATGTATGTGAAATGGGTTATACTTGTGACAGCCAAAATTAAGTGATCTGTGAGGCCCATTAAATCCTTCAGGGAATCAGGGAAAGCATGTATTATTCTTAGAGATAAGTCCAAACCTGTTGTGTGAATCAGAATTCAGCTTTGGGCAGCTCCAATGTTTTGATGTGAGATCCTCTTTTAACAGGCTTTTTGGCTTATACAAAGGGTTGGCGGTATCTGGCAGACAGTGCTGCCCTTTTCATCTTGCTTTTGTTTGTAGTCCTTTGGGGAAAGGGCTAAAATATTTGGAATATAACCTTTCTAAGTGTTCTTGGTAGCATGCTCAGAAATGTGGAGGGATTATTTGATAGATGGTTTTCAGTATTCTGGTGCCTGCAGAGCCATGGCTAATCTTTCTAATCTTCTTTATCTAAGGTAATCTGTATATTCTATCATCTCTGCATCTATGTGTCTTATGCTGAAACTGCACTGACAGGAAGCTCTAAAACACCTATTTTTGTTTCTTTCCAACAGCTGGCTGTCCAGATTCCTTGATTAAAGAACTTCATCACTTCAGGATTCTAGGAGAAGAACAGGTGAGTTAGCATCTCAAAGGCAGCATCTTAATGTCATGAAAGATAGACGCTAATGAGACAGTTTCATCTCTCTCCAGGGAAACAGAGTGTATCTCATGACCCCAAAAGACCTGAAATGTGGGGGAAAAACCACACAGGAGTTATATGTGAGAGTTGGGGTTTTTTTCATTCTATCCATCAGCCTTGACAGGTTATTAATTGGTACATCTGCTACCTGCCACAGTTTTTCAGCTTTTGACTACAGCAGTAAACAAACTCTCTAAAGCAGCAGACAGACAAACAATCTGACTACAGGACTGCTACTTACAGCTACTCATGGTATATCCATCCCTTTGTGTGTCCTTTTTTCTCTTTTCAAAGAGTGTTTCTCATAATTATAGCTGTGCTTTGCACTCAGAAAACTATTTCTGTAGAGGGATCTTAGGAAAGCATAAATGAAGTATTCTTTGCAACACTCACAAGAAGGTCTGATATTATTTTGCCAATAATGAAATGAACATACAGAGGTATTGAGAAATGGCCTTAAATTTTGAGAGACAAGTTGAATTTTCATACGCTCAATTCTTCTGAAATTCAAGTTGTCATTTTCTCTGAAGTATCCCTCCTAAGGTAGTGCTTACAAAGCCTGAGTGCATGACACAGAGCTGCAGGTGCTAGGGACCCAGGGGCTGAAAGCCCAGCATTAGTGTGTTGTACATGACACTATCCACATCTTTTAATGAACTTGGCACCAAGGGACTTGCACAGGGGTGTATGAGCACTGTGACAAAGGTAGGAGCAACTCCTGAGGTGTTAATTCAAAGTCTTGTTTCATCATTTTTAAATTAGATTGTATTGACAAGAACACTCTGTTGCTTCTCCTTTCTCTGTCATTCTCCCTTTTTTTATTACAATTGTGGCTGCTGTTACAATTTCTGGACTTCCAGTTTTCCTCCACCAGCCCCTCACTTCAGCTTTTATAGAGAGTCACAAGTCTTGTTTCTCAGGAGCTCAGCTTTTCCTTAGCAAAAGATACTGGAAGCAGGAATCTGGTGAGACTGAGGACTTAGGAAGAGGAAATAAAAGAAGTTACAACCAGGATTGATGGGCTCAAGAGACTGATTAGAGCTACCTGACGAAAGGAGGGGAGAGTGAGATGAAGCTTGGGTAGAATGAAGAGATGGGGTTGTTTCATTGAAGGGGTTGGGAGTAGAAACCAGAATGATAAGGGTCTGACAAGGAGCCTGACAAGGCTCCAGAATGATAAGGGTCTGACAAAGACCAAGGGCTGGAAGGGAATGACCAAATACAGAAGCTTGCTGAAGAGACTGGTAAATAAAGGAAGATCTGCACTTAAGCTGTGTGAAGAGGTGAAGCTAAGCAGTCTAGGAAGAGTTGGACAAAAGGAGAAATTTGAAGGAAAAGTAAGGACCAGCTAAACCAAAAGGCTGCAAGTGTGAGAGAGAGGACTGAATCAGACAGATCTGACAGCTCCCCTGGAAAAGCCCTAGAATGGAGCTGTGGACCTTAGCTTGACTAATGATCACTGACAGGGCAATATTTAACTGATGGACTTCCTTTGCAAATAGTGATCATTGTCATGAGGCTTGAATTATTCCATTAGCCCGTACATTTATAAGGATTGTTGCAAATATATTCTGTCATACAAAAGCATTGTTATCATGAGTCTACTGAAGACCACAGTAGCTTTTGTTTGAAGTTAGCACACACTTTGATAGTCAGGAAATAAATTGGTGCAAAACCAAAAGAAAAAAAAATTAAACTAGATCTAAGTGAAGATAGGAAGGAATTACAGGCAAAGTTCTTATTCATGTGACTATCTATTTATTTCTTATATTTATTGAGTTAGATATTTGCTTTTTAAAAATATCTACGATGTTTATTTTTCTGTTATGCCTACTAGATAGAAAAAATTAATAGTAAGTTATAAGACTTTTTTATTCAGACTCTTTGCAATTTCAGTATTATAAACTGTTATATATTTCCTTCCATTCCAATCAATAGCCAAATAAAAATAGGGACATGTTCCTGCTTCATACCCAATCTTGATTTATTTTTAAAGTGCTTATGTATTTAAGGCCAGATTATAAAAGCAGAATGGACTATTGTGATAATCTGTACTGATCTACTTTAGAATACACATTACATGACTTTTTTGGATTAATTCTTGTTTAAACTGCAGTATATTGCCTAGAAAAGCATCTATTCTTTGTTTACAAATCACTTGCAGACTTTAGATCCTATTATACTTCTCAGTAGTGGAAGACAAAATATTCCCAGCCTCTTTCCATTCCACCACTCCACCAGCACCAGCATGTTTCCTATGTTGCATTTCTCCTATTTCTCAGAGTTTAAGCAAAAAAACCTCTGGTGTCCCTCTTTTCTTCACTGAGCATTTGCTTCCTGTAAATAAAAATATAAATAAACTGACCATATAAATGCTCCTATAAATGTAAATACCAATCTAACATTTGTTGATGTCATTAGGAAAGAAAGGTTTTGAGTAGCTTTCAGGATCAAACCTCTTGAAAACATGTGTCTGCCCGACTATCTGAAATATCTTTAAATAAATGTAAGCATTAATGAGAAACTAATGCTGAGAAATAGAAGTGTGAAGAGTTGATGATTAATATATTCTTAATGGACTTGTATAATAATAAGGCTCCTGTTCAAATAATCAAACTTGGTAGTCTCCTGGACATGTAAAATTTCCATGTCTTCTATTCTGTTAGGAACGTACATTATGGGAAATTTATTCTAGGTGGAAAGTCTATCTTTTAAGGTTTAGCCACTGGCAATAAGATAGTTTTTAAAGAGGGAATCAGCTTTGGACTTTATGGAAAGATGCAATCGTAGTCTGCATGCTGAAATTGAAGAGTACAAGCTTCCCTGGTACATAATATGCATTGTGGATACCTAACCTATCACATAAAACCAGCTTCCTGAGTAATTGGCTGAAAATACAACACAAACGTAGCTGCAGATTGCTGTCCCACTTGATACTTGACTCTTTGAGATGGTGCCAGAGAGTCTGATCCAAGAAGAGTCTCCAGAAGCAGCTTTGTCTGGTTTCTTTTGAACCCCCTTGTCACAAACTCTCCCAGTCCACTAAGGTCTGTACAAGACAAAAAAGTCTCCTTCACATGGAGTCCCAGATGAAGGGTGAAGCCTGAAGCTTCTAATTGCCCAAAGCTCTGCTGAGCTTTCTCTTGCAGTTTGCTCTCAGTTTTCATAATCCATTTCCCCTAGCTTAATGGGTGCAGCCCAATCTCCTTGCTAACTCCTCCCTTTCTTAAGTATTAAGATATAGCCAGGATCAGATTGAAAGATTTTGTAAGTGGGGAGCTGTTGAAAAATAGCACAATATAAGAAAGTCTCCTGCAGTAGCCATTTGCCCTGTCAGGCTGGCTGTCTGCAAGTAAATGTTTCTACAACTGGTGATAGTACAAGCTGCTTACAAATATATGCTAAAAATGCACCAAATATGAGCTCTGTTCAAATACAGTGGAAGGCAGGTAACTCTACAAGCCAGTGCCAGAAGCAGCAGAGAAAACACTCCAAGCATAAACACCACAATATCCCAGCATTGCAAGATGACTTGCAGGGAACTGTTATGGAGTCTCCCTAATGACTCTATGAGAAACTTCCCTCTTGTCCCCAAAGTGATAAAAAAAAAACCTTGTTTAATTGTTTAAATGGAATATTGTGATTCATGAATAAAATAGCAGCTACATCTGAAGGCTGGAAGGGAAAACAAATAACAGGAGAGCAAGCAATCTGCTGCTATACCTGAGTGCCCCCAACAGGTCACAGCACAGATGAAGCAGATGACTTCTAGTGGCAGGAAAGGAAGCTGCTGAGTAATGTATAGCTGTGCTTCTCTGTTACATCATCTGCTCTGACAACTTTGCAGAATGTATTGGCCAGTTCCTTGATATTTTGACAGGGGAACGATCAATTTTAACAGATCTCTGCTATCAGCTGCTACTGAAACTCATATCACTGCTCACTTTTTTTAGAGCTGTTGTGAGTGTTTATATCCCTGGAATCTGAGCAAGCCTGAACCAGGACCATTTTGGGGGGAGGGGATTGTTTGGTTGGTTGGGGTTTTCTGAGGGATTTTGGTTTGGTTTTTGGGGGGTTGGGGTTTTTTTCCCACATTGCCTTGTCAATTAGGGAAAACTTATGCAAAGGAATACCCTAGAATACCCTGTTTTGAAAATCTGCAGATGAATGTCCCCATGCTCCTCAAAGATGATGTGGGCTTGTGCTAGTTTTCACAGTGAGCTGTAACTTTAGGAAATACAGAAATCAAGTATGAAACGAACACAGCATGGTTAGAGATCATTTAACATTAGTTGAGGTCTGGAAGGATTTTATATACGATGCGTGGGTGTGACAAGGTTGATTTTTTTTTTAATTGCAATACTTGCCAGAAGAATTTTTTTTCAAATGCATGCTACTGAATATTCATGTAAAGTCAGTCTTAAAGTAATTGATACATATTTACCCATTCAGGCAAAAGTAATGCCATATGACAATTCTAATTAATCAGCTGAGTTTAGTACAGGAAAGTGTCAACTATGATCAACAAAGTGCTTCTGAAGTATTTCTGGGTTAAGATTTTTTGATAACTACACTTGCAAGAAATATAAGCTGCATCTCAGTAATTCTAATCAGTTAAAGAACAAAATAAATTTTTAGTGGATGATTTCTCCCATTCATAATTACTAAGCCAAAGATGGTTTGTTAGCATTCCAAACCCTTTATCTTTACAAGTGTAGTTCTTACATCTCTGCTGCTTCCCACACAGTCCCCTGGCTTCAGCTACTATTCCATGTAAGTGATACCTACACACATCTCTCAGTTTCTGCCATTTTTCCATCTAATATCTCTTTTCTCTCCATCTCATTTGGCTCACCTTTTGAATTTGTCACTACCACAGTCTCATCACTTGCTCTCTAAGACTGAGCTACTGCATTTAACTCTTGATCCTCTTTACACCACCTTTTTTTTAATAGCTGGAACTTCACAGCAAACTTTATAATCTTGTACCTTCATATGTCTAGTGATATGCCTCTCTTTTCTTCCTATGCTATACCTGCCTGGACTGTCTCCTAACCACCTTCTTCCCTAACTCAGAGGTAATCATGGGATTCATGAAAATTCCTCAGTTTTGTCTCTTCTGGATCATAGTAACTTTAGCCTTTAAGTTCTTGTCATAAGGTGAATATCTCTACATTCTTACACTTTTTGAACTTACTGTATAGTAGGCAAGTGAAAGTCATTTATTTTTGGTGCAACAGCTGAAATAAAGAATGAAGAGAAAGAAAATAGAAGGTAATTAGTCAAAACGAATTTAAAGGATTTTTTTTCTGTCAAAACAAAAAAAGTGTCATTTTATATAGAATTTAAATTTCTCTTCCACCCAGCTTTTATTTAAATCAGAGGGAAGAGTTGAACCCCAGCGTTCAGGATCTCAGGTACATGTGGAAGTTAGGAGTTCTTCCATCCCTTGGATAGCTTTAATCTGCTTTCATGGGAAATATTCATGTGCTCACTATTGTGACCTGAGAATTGGGAGCCAGTATCTACTGCATTGAAATGCAGTTCCACAGTTTGCAATGGCATCAGCTGAACAGATTTCCTTGCATCAGTTACAGCCTTAATGACTGTTCCTTTAACAGGAAGAGGAGTGTGCATTTGAGCTCCACAAGGGTCACAAGAAACTGAAGGTTTATCTCTGGCATCCAGTCTATTCACACTGATCCCCCAAATACCTGCTGGAAGATCACAAACTTCCAGTAGTTTGTAAATGCAGTGCTAACCTGTGCTTGTTCCCCTTTCTTCATTGTATCATATTGTGCTTGCTTTCATATCATTCCACTAGCTGCAATCTTCCTTCTTTTCTCCCCATCTCTACTCCAGTTTAATTTTGTATGTGAATTGTGGTGCACTGATTCAGTTAGAGGTTTCTTACCTAAATATTTTCTTCAAACAACTGTTTGTACCCAATTTTCCATGACTCTCCAGTCAGGCAAATTCCAGCCCTCTAGAGGTGGTTGTATTTCTTGTCTCCTTGGGTGCTCCTGTGGTAACAAGGAGCTGATCCTCTGAACTTGCTCTTTCAATTTGATCAGGGGCCAGCAGAGAAGCCCAAAAACTCAGGAAAAATAAATTAGGGGTGCTCCATGGAGAGCCATGTCAATCCATCACTTTTTAATCTGTATTTTAGATGACACATTTGTAAGTATTTTTACTAGTCCAAGAAGTACTACTGGTTTCGTACTGTAAGCTGCCTAATTACATTATGGAACTAATTCTTGGAGTTTTTGTACGTGCATAATACATATAAATAAAGTGCTTCGTCTACACTATGGACTAATAGCCTCCACAATCTAATTTTGAAACACACAGATGGTTATTTGATTTATAGGAGCAGTAAAAACAATCTGACTCCAGAAAGTAGATTTGCTTTCCTCTGAGACTCTTACATGCAGTTAAAGAAACAAGTAATTGAATTACGTTTCAGAGATTTGGGCTTTACATCTACTGTTATACTTTTGTCCAAAGTTGTCTGCAAGGCTGCTACTGAGGAAATGCTTTTAGATGAGGGGGGGGAGAAGGAAACTAAAGAAAGCAATAGCCAAAGTGTAAAAGCAAAATTAAAACAGCTCAGGGCATTCGTGGTGTAGCAGGGGGATTGGAATAAATGACCTTTAAGATTCCTTCCAACCCAACCATTCTATGATTCTATAATATTAAATCATAATTTGTAAATTAATTGACACAGCCAGGAATCACTGTGTTCATGAAATGTGTTTTGCAGGAGTTTTGTGCATTCAGGTGCACTTCTGTTTTGTTTTGGTATCTGAATCTCAGTGTAACTGAGAAGACTCCAATCTATAATTAACCTGTTGTTCCTGTGTCAACCCAAAGATTTCATTTATATTACCCTTGATTTACAACATCAAATTATTGAATTTCCACTGCTTGAAAACCCAGTATCATTCTAAGACTCAAGGGAAACCATCCCAACCTGGAAAGTAGAGAGCAAGGAATAAATGGTTACAGTTGTCCAGCCTCCATGTCTATGTCATACTGTGATTTATAATCTAAGGGCCCTGACAAATGTTTACTAACAAAGGTTGCATAAAGAACTTCATTCTATGGTCAAAATACCATAAGTAGAACTTATAAGTAGAACTTTTTCCACTCCAAATTTTATTCCTTGAAAAGCATGGATATGGGCTGACTTGGACAATTCACAATTTGAGGGGAAGGTTCACAAAGGGATGTAGTCTTAAGAGGACAAACAGAATGCTTTACAACTACCTTATTCTACATAAGGTAGTTGTAAATATAGAATGCTATACAACTACCTGTAACTGTCTTAGCACCCATTTTCTAGAGTAAATTCTATTTATGAAGCTTTGGGGTTTTTTTCCAAATATGCATTGAAATATATAGTTCTGTGGGAATCCAGCAACTATTTACCAACCTGTATTTCTGAGGACCTTATTACAGTAGCACATAAATGCCTGACATGCTTTGTCTGGAAGCTGCTTTCTAGCAGCAGTAGATGGCTGGTGATTTCTGTGTAATTTTATGCCACTCATTACCATAGCATTTGACTTCCTCATGACTATTAATGGATTTTGCCTCTTAACACTACATCGAAATCAGCAAGTATCCTTCTTCCTCTTTACAAATGGGCAGCTGATGAGAAGCATAGATTAAATGAACATACATGAAAGCCACAGGATGGCTGTGCTGCTGCCAGGAATGAAATCAGGTGCCACGAATGCCAGTTCCATCAAATTTCCCATCTATTATACTTTGTGGGAGGTTTTTCCTAAAAATAATTGGAGATACTTTCCTCCATGTAGCATGCAGAACAACTTTACACATGATGAGTGCATCTCTAAATAGGAGGCACACTGATAAAAATTGAGTAATAGATTCTGTGAAATACTTTCAATGGACAGAAGAGCTAGATTAATCTTTCAATGACAGCTCTTTACATGTTAGATATCTAGCCTGAGTTAGTTTTCTCAGCTTCAACCATAGCACTTCCCTAGGGTGATTGATCTTACCTATCTTAGACATCATATCTAAGTCAGGATAAATGCCCTCCTTGAGATCTTATTTCTGCTCATTCACTTGGAGCCTTGTTTAGGCTAGATGTTTAATTTTAGATGAGCTAAAATTCTGTGAGGTGGTTCACAGTCTAAGCTATTTAGATACCTAATCCTTGGTTTTAAAAATAGCTTTGGGCAGGTGAGTTAGGATCAGAATTATTGGAACTAAATCAGCTATTGTAAGAGTCACCTAATTTCAGGTGCCATTATCTAGGAAGTTGTCTGATCTCTCATTATTTTTAAAAAAACAGGGCACGTGAGGTCTCAGTTCTTATGCAGATGTACGAATCTAAGGAGTAAAGATGAATTTCATCCCATCTCTCCTGTTAGTTATAAAAGAAGTCTTCACAACCTGTGCAACTATAGGCACCATCACTATGGAAAGTCAAACTAAATTAAATGAATTCTACATTAGGTCTCCAGTTAAGAGGTGAAGTAAACCAGTGGGTGTTGTGTGCTGTAATATCCTTAAGTATCTCTTCCAGATATATGATCAAAACACATCATGGGCTCCAAAGACATTTAAGGGCTCCTGAAAACTGACTTGAATAATGGATTATATTGGTTGGTTACATGAGTCCAGTATGATATGTATGGCTGTGGTGTATAGGAAAAAATGTCTTTAATAGATATGCAAATAGTTAATTAATAATTCATTATAATAGTTCTGGTCCTGTACAAGTTTTTTATAAATGCACCCTTTATGTAATGTGAATCATTTTGTTTCATGTCACTGAATAAAGAATATAAATCCACATATGTTGTGTAGATTTTGCTATGGCAACAAACATGTATATGTTCTGCTACTTTGTGTTTCAGTTGGTTGCTGGGTTTTAATTGAGCAGGACACAAGGAAAAAGAAATTGGAAAATGACATAAATGTATCTGGACTTTGAAGGTAGAAAACAGGCTGGTAACTAGATATCAAGATATGCAAATTAATTTAGCAGCATCTTTTCTGGATCATTTTTTTGGCTGTTATAGTATGAAAATCACTGGAGAGGGTGCCATACTGATTTGGAATGAGTCCTGTGCTGAACCAGTATAAAATGTTACATTTGTTGGACAGAAAACGATGTTGCTGTCCACCTTGCCAGTAGGTAAACTGGACATTTACATTCTGTATCTTTCCCTAACAAGATAAATTAAAAAAAGAAAGAAAAGAAAAGAAAATGTGAGGAATCTCTTCATGCCCTTTTAGGCTAAGTTAATGGCTGGAAAGTATATTCTTTTTTTTCCAGCTCAGAATTTTTAATGTAAATGCTGACAGAACCTCAGCTACAGTGTCACTGGTGTTTGCCTTCTTAATGAGAAGCTGTTAACAATCCCACATGCAGCACAAAGTTCCCTCTTAATAGGGTAAGGCAATCACCATCCTCACCTTCAGGTCCAGTCTGTGCCCTGAAGAAAAAATTAGGCTGCTAGAGAGTTTTGGAGCTATGGTTACCTATATTCCTATAAAGGCCAGCCAAATGACTCAGAGCACTCAACACATATATAGTGGAAGGATCACAAACTTTTCTGAAAATTGAGAGCATCCAACATGAAATATTTATGGCATTAGTCTGGGTTCAAGCATAATAATAACACAGGAAAGCATCAGTTGACTTCTTGAGCCCCCCGCATGCAAGGAGACTGCAGACATGTCTTGCACATTTCTCAAAATACTATTATTTTCCAAATTCAAGATTCTTAAGTATTCTATAAGAATTTCTGGCTATCATTCAACACACTGAAAGATATTTTGAAGTCCTATTGTCCTTTTAGATTTTGCTTTTCTTTTCAGAGGTTATTTGGAGTTTTCATTAACAAAGTTGGATAATTTGAGTTGATTTTTTTTTTCTGTGATGCAAACTTTTGTGTCTACATATTATAGTCTTTTAAGAGCTCTAATATTATTTTAAGAAGCAGTTTAACAAGACATGTTGTGACAGCATTCACAGAGGAGTCTTCTGAAATGTACCCAAAAGATGTAGAGCCTTCTTTGTAATTTAAAATTCTTTTTTGTATTCTGTGTGTATGAGGTGTTGGTCCTAAAGCTTCCATTTTTCTCAAAAGATTTCTTTGGAGAGGGGTGTGGATTGGAGAAAGAATTTTTAGTTTGCTCTTCTCCCAAAAAAGGGAACAGGATTTTCATGAGCCATTATGGGATAAAATCTTATGAAGCACTAAATGTTGTGAGTGCTGTAACATAAAGTTCTGTTTTGTTTTTTTAGCACACCATAAAGTCTACTCACGGGGAAAATTCATACCTACTCCCTTCCTCTTTGGCCTTTTGGATTTGCCTGTTTTCTTTGGGGTTGTTAGGACCAAATGCTTTCATTTATTTTCCTCCACAGTAGAGCAGATTTATAGTTGAATCTGAAGCCTGGTTCACAGTGGTTATACAGCCACTGGTGTGGAACTGCACCAACACAGAACCCTAGAGTGGATGTGATTTACATGTGCACAGCATGATTTGTACTAGCTCAGCTTATCTCTGGCTGAAAGCAGGGTAAATTAGACATGGGAAAGTTATTGCAGTGATATCAGTCAGTTTAGAGCAGGCTTTTTTGTCAATGAGAATACACTGAGCATGTTACTTAATACTGCTGTGTGTCAGTGTCTCCATCATTAAAATTAAGGTATTTCCATGGCCTTTTAGGCTATCAGGATGGAATTAAATGAAAAGTGAAAAAAACTGAAGAAAATTTCATGGGAGACACAGGAAAAAATACACCTAGTATTGAAATGAATGCATATAAGAGAGTTATTATGCTGATCAGTTTAATGTTCAGCTTGCTTTTAAAATACAGTTGTCTAGGAAAATTTTTACAGCCCTTAAGGTCTAAAACATTACACTACTTCTAGATATAGATCCCTAAAGGGGGTTTTTTTGTGTGTTCTCTTCAATCTGTATACTGCATTTATCATTTCTCTGTTGGACTATTTTTATTATGTTTACAATAATTTTTTATAGTAATGTAAGTGCATTTGATGTTACTTACAGAAATAGTCTGCTGTTTTCTCGATTTTAATATCCCACACAGTCTTCTGGTGGTGCAAATGGCTGTGAGCCAGAAAATGATGCACATGATGCGAGTTGGAGCAGAGTGACACTGCATTTAATAACACTGCAAAGTTTTAGACTTTTGACAAATAACCTGAACTTAGTATGTGAGACATTAGGACAATTGACTGGATTACGTGGAATAGAGACAAACTCAAAGATTTGGGTGTTTTCTTTGTGTGCTGCCAGGACTTTATGACCAATGTGTTGTGTTGTGTTGCAGTACAACCGGTACCAGCGCTACGGGGCCGAGGAGTGTGTGCTGCAGATGGGAGGAGTGCTGTGTCCCACCCCCGGCTGTGGGGCAGGTCTGCTTCCCGAGCCAGGCCTGAGGAGAATCCTGTGTGAGCCAGGCAATGGAATAGGCTGTGGGGTAAGAACCTACGTTTTCCTCCTAGTGGTGTGGGAAATAACTGATACTGTACAATTAACGCTAAGACAAAGGGGAGAAATGTGGTTGGCTTTTTATCTTTTCATTGGCTCTGAATTGCCCTTCCCACCAGAGTGGGATAATGCAGCTCACCAAACAATTTAAATATAGTGCAATGGCTTAGGAATGATGACTTCATCGTGGAGAATCTGTCCATTCCATAATTCTTTGCTTTATTTGGTTTAAGAAGTTGCTGAATAGTTACAGTAAGAAATTGAACTGTGCAAATGAAAATCCAAATGCACTCTGACTTTCTTCTCCTAGAACTCAGCAGAAATGAACAGGATCTTAAGCAAACCGTTCATTATCATATAAATTTTTTTTACAGAAAAAGGAGAGATAGAATAGGCTGTTTGTGACATCATAGCGATATTTCTTGTGCATGTTAAAATACATGATGGAAAGAAATATAGAAATTTATTTGTTTACTCATGTTTGTTTTAAGCAAGGGGAATGAACAATTAATGGTGGATTTGTGGAAAGCAAAATCAAATGAAGCTTGGAAATACTTTTGCTAAGAAATCACATCATATGGGCCATCGACATTTTTGGCAGTAGAAAAAGCAAGTACTTGACAAGAATTAAGCTTTGGGGGAAATAGATGCACATAGAGATAAATCTATATATAAAAGAACCTATTAAATGTTCAGTCAGAGTGACTAACTGGTGTTTGCACTATGTGAGTCTTTCCATAGTTGGCATTGCAGCAGAATTCCACAAACACTACGAGAGAAGATAAAATATATATATTTGTAAAATACTAAGGTACTCTTTCTGCCTTTTTTCTTGTGGAAAATGCACTTTTTATTGCAGTTTTGATATTGCCCAAGCTGATACCGTGGAAGAATAATAGTTTGGTGAACTAGGAAGTCGCAGTAACTTGTCTTCTTTGAGTAGGTTAGCATCTGTCGACCTTGGTAAGACTTCCTATCTGTCCATGCAGTGGTGCATGTAAAACAGAGTGCTGCCCAAATTCACTGAGCAGACATGGGGCTATAAAATAAAGCAGAATCTGGGAAAGTAATAAGAAACATGACTGCATAAACAAAAGGGAATGCCTCTGGATTAACTATTAGGGATTGATTAAAAAAGATAAAATCACATATAATTTTTATTCAGGTCTCTGCCTGGAAGTGGTGAAAATCACACTGTACTTTGCAGCTTCATTTATCATCATTCTGAATCTGCAAATGCTGCGTAAACAAAGTTTACGTAGCGTAAAGGATTGATATATTGCCTGGTTTAGCAAACTGCTCTGTTTCCTTCTAAGGACTCTGTGCTGTGCTTGGTAGTGATCAGATCTACAGCCTTGAGTGTAACCTCACCCTTTGTTTTGAATTATGTGATGTCTTGAACATTACAGAGTACAATTCACTTAGGCTGAAATGAGAAGCAGAAGGCTGGTCTGGAAGCCAAATTTTGGTAACATTAAGGTCCTTCCTCAGAGTCCATAATGGAACAGAGTGAAAATATATGCCTTTGAATCTTTCTTTTCACCCTAAAAAATGGTAACCTCAAGGATGATTTGTCACAGACTTCCTGTGGTAAGGGTCCTAGCACTGAAGTCAAATGCTGGTAATAAAGTCAGATGAAGGTAAAGATCCACCTGCAAGGACACCAAGACAGTTAGAAAAGCTATTTATTTTTACTCTATTTTATGAAGTCATGTTCAGTGTTTTCTATTCTTAAACTGTGAGGTGGTTTCTCCCAGTCAAAACCTGACTTTTTTCAGTTTGAAGGCCTTCTACTAATTTTTATGGAATCCAGGAAGATCCATTTTAGAGCTCAGTATTGCCTCATAGGTGTGTCCATGGTTTACAAGCTCAAAGAAAGGCCCAAGATGAGAATGTCCCTATTACCCATCCAAAAAAGGACTGCAAAAGATGTCTTGCATTATTTAACCTGTACAGCTTAGATTAGAAATACATTCCTTGCTGAAGCTGGTGAGCAAAGAAATGAGGAAAGTAGTGTGAATCTGGAGATTCTTTTTGAATGTCTGCATCATTCTTTAGGCTGTACTTCGGTTATGTAGAGTCTCTTTTGGGGTGTTTGAACCTCTGTCTTTGGTTTAATTTCATACTGATTACAGCAGCAGTTGTATTCAGCATCATTGTCCATTATTCACACAAAAGCCCTTGCAGAGAAATAGATGCCTATTGAACAGAACAAATTGGTTGTTCAGGTCTGTACTGGCATGTTAGGGTAGCTAACAACTGTCAAGTAGCTGAGGATTTTGATTTGCTGATGAAATTACCCAGGGGAGAGAGGAAGGGCAGGTGGTCAAGAGAAAGTCAAGACAGTGAATGAGAAGGGGTTTCAGCAGCCATTTTAGAAAAGTAAAGGAACCAAAAAGAGAATAAGCTAGCCACCAGGGAATGAAGCAAAATAAATATTCCAATATTCAGAGAGATAACCATGTGAGGCAGTCCCAAACATATAAGGACTATGACCAGAATGGGAAGGAATAATGAGAAAAGAACAGGTGACTGAGCCAGGCTAGCATGCAGACATTTTTGATTCCTCAGTTTCTTACTTGTTACATGGAATGAGAAATAGAATCTCTTTTGCAAAGGAACTGCCATTGGTATCAAAGGTAAATGTGAATCTCCAGGAGAGTGCATATAATTTGCTAAAAGGGCCGTTGGTAAAGTTAAAAGTTGGATTTTGCTTTGTCTCAGGAAATTTGGAAACAGCAACATGCAGGGCCTAGAAACAGTCTGGTAAATGCCTACAGAGAACTGTACCAAAAAGATGAGGAAAGAGGTTTAAATATAAGCATCCCCATATGAACCCTCTGCAGTCAGGCACTGCTATCTATTCAGACTTCCAGAGAAAAAAAAATAACAAGACAAAAGGTTTATTTTGACTGAATAGAAACATGCAGATATCCTTTTAATGATTATGGATAGTCCTCACCTAAAGCCATATTGTGGTACCACTGACTGACTCTACTGATGTCTAATCTTTCATATTTTTTATTATTCACCATAAACTTATTAATTGATTTACTAAGATATTACCATTATACACTATTCTACCTTCATTACTATGCATCAGACTTATGTTACTAACTTCTATTGCTCAGCTATAAAATCCTGACATATTTAATACTAGAAAACAACAACAAAACATAGTAGATAGTACATATTGTACCAGCTGGCCTAGGTAGAGGAAAAGCTGTGGTAAACAAGACATACAAAAGCTTTATGAATAAAACATTTTTGTCTTGTTTTACATTATACTGGCATATTATTTACTACACATTAAAGAAGCTTGGAGTTAAAAACAGGTTAGAATGGATCTTTGAAAGGGACAATGCAAGTTGTTTCTTAAGAAGTGTGCCTTGGTTTCTACACATACAGCTCAGTTGCCTTGTAAAGCATTCCTTGTCAGTATCTTTCAGTGAGATAACTCACTGATGTGTAACTGTGTCCCACATTTTGCTCCACAATGGTATGTTGTGCAGCAACAATGGTAAATGTTTTGCAGCATGCAATATCAGTTCACCTACCCCTTGAAATGGAGTGAGAAGGGAGATACAGGATAGTGGAGACAGAGCCTCTGCTGGTCTTTTCCCCTTGCGTTTATTCATTCCTAGCATAAGCATGAAGAAGAATGTATTTCCACAGATTGGCTGTTGTTTGATAATCCCTGGCTAGGAGACTGGACTCTTGAAGGTCCATTGAGGCCCTGACACCACTCTAAACTATACCAAGGTCTGGGTGACTATTTTAAAGATCTTAGGAATAAGCTGTGCTAATTGATGTTTTTATTGTTCTTCTTTGAGATCCCTTAATGTGAAACTCCAATCTGCAAGTGGGGACTCAAATGGAGTGTATTAAATGTGAAATGATAGAGTAAATTTTATAGTTTTGCAAAGGGAGCACAAAATTTGGGGTTATTTAATCTCTTTTACGTAAGTTCCATAAACATAGTGCATTGAAGAACATCAGGAGATGTGTTCCCATCTAGGACAGGTGAAATTTTATAGCTGCAGACTATAAGAGGCCCCTGAAAAAAAACAATAGATATAAATACCATGTCTTCCTTATAAATAGAATTCCTAGGCTGTTGTATTACATAAAACAAAATCCCTAAGGCAATTTCACTCTACCCAGCAATTTTTTCTCATTGATTTCTTCTTGCATTCTTCTTCCATGGCTAAGGAAGCACATGTCAAAAGCAATTGCACCATATTTGTAGGATTAATAATTGTCTGCCTTTTCAGTAAGCTTAATAGAATAGAGGACACTAAAATGGTTACATGAGAAGTGCAATACATATTCCTGTTGTTTGCAAATTTGGGGGGTTTTGTGATTCATCATCGTGCACTCATGCATGTCCTAGCGGACGCGTTTCCTCTTCAGTAATGGCTTTGTAAAACCCAGCGATTCACATGTAGGCAAACCCCAAACAATTGGGGAAAGTCTTTTGTTTTGAGGAGACAAATCTGAATTATAAAAATTCCAAGCAACGAGTTCTTATCCACTTCTGATAATTCAGATGATGATTTTGTTAGTTGTGTATGTCCTTCTAAACTTCTGGAGTAGAGTTAATTTAGGCTTTTATACACCAGTTGAAGTGCTATGTGAATGCACCTATACTTCCTCTGGAATCTGAACCAGCTTGCAAATACTGTTGCATATATGTGAAAGTGCACAAGAGTTTTTGAAGTAAAAAACAGTTTCCACATCTGGAAGTTAAAAAATCTTTTATTGCGAAGTTCCGTTTTAATGCAATGCATTGTCATGCTCAACATGGATTTTCTCAAATTCCTCTCCCTCTTGAGTCTGGTTTTATCATGTTATTCCATTTATAATATCTGATCAAAATGTTTAAAAGTCTGACTAACCTCAATGACTTTCTTTTCAAACAAAGATGTAGGTATAAATGTGTGTTTCAGGACTTGTACTTTGTTTCTCTGTTGGTAGGACCAGGAGAATGTTCAATGTATATAAAGAGAAAATAGACAGCTGTTAAAATAATTTGGGATATAAAGATAGTCAAGATGAGTAGTGGTAATTCAGGACAACCTTTGAAGGTGCTTGCACTGAAAAAATCTTTTACATTTTATAATCAGATGAATAAAAGGTCATGGGTGAAAAAGGGCTGTTTGTACAATGATCTGGATTTTTCCCTTAGTTTTAAGATGGAAATGGAAGTTGAAGCAGAAGCAGAAAATAGAGGCTCCACAGTTTTGAAAAACAGAGGAATAATGCAGAAAACAAAAGGTCTTGAGGCCCCTATGTCATTTGCAAAACAGTAAAATGGAAATAGGAGATTGCTGCTATCTAGTAGCCGTCGCAAAATTGAAGGGTTACGCCTTGCTATTACATTTCAGGTATCTGTCCTTGTTCCGTATGTCATTAAATTTTTGCTTTTAAGAGAATTCACCAGAAAGGTGTGACCATGGAAAAGGCAATAGCTGAAGATATTGCTGCGATTAAGAAACCAACTCACAGCAGGAGTGTTTCATAATATTGTATAGGGAGAGTTTTCAATGGGAATGAAAATGAGACAGACATTTTCCCTTATTGCTAAATGTTGAGTTGCTAGCACTGTGCCACAAGCTCTAAGCAGTAATCATGTATTGCTTTCTTCTATTGAGTGGGCACTCTAGCCTTTAGAAAGTGGAATTCCATCTTGTTGACACATTATGGCTTCAGTAGCTGAGCAAGTTGTTCAATTGCTAAAATATGACAGGCTGACCAGAATTCTTTTCAGATTTGGGGGGGGGGGGGTTGTACTGTTTTACATTGGTTTAAATTAACTGTAAATGCATGGCACTTTTTAAGATGTAGAATGTTAATGTTTTAATAAAGTGCTTCCCCCAGAATTGCACTGTGCAATTAACCAGCTATGTATTGCTGCCAAGGTGCATTATTTCCATTGCCCATGTCTTACAGCACAGGGCAATTCATTGATCTGATATGAAACTCAGCTGTTAGCACTGAGTGGATAAAGCAATCTAGAAAATGTTTCCATTTTTAATAATATGGATCACATTAATTCACAGGACTAGCAAAAGAAAATAAATACTTTTTATACAGAAAACAAATCAATTGCTTGCACTTGGTTTAATAGTAAAAGAGTAACTGCTTTTTCCTTTACATCCCAAATCATGAATACTAGCTAGAAAAATACAGTTAGAAAATATGTGTCTTCCATTCCATGTGAGCTAAGACTGAAATTTTATTAGTTTCATCTGCTAGATGTCCAGAATATTATGGGATGACTCATATCATGTGATAAAATTCTGTATCCCTTGATTTATATAGGTTATAGCTTTTACCTGACTTCAGCATCATGCAGACATCTGGAAGATGGCTTTGTACTTACACATTGCAAATTGAAAGTGCAGTGTCTTCAGTTGTTTTTGCTTGACTTATTGTTTTGTGGCCTACCTGGTAAAATTTAAAATAATTTACAACCTGTCATATGTGTTCTAAGACAGGATCAGGGAAGTAGAGAAAAGAGGTAGTTACCCAAAAGAGGCTGGAAGATTATGTTCTTTGTAATCTAGAGAAATCACAGATATAAGAATAACATTGTATTTGAGTTAAGGAAATTGTGTTAGAGAAAACTAGGATAAAATCAAATTCTTACTTGTAAAGATCAGTCAAAACTGGACACACAGACCTAGGACCTAGAGAGGATAAAACTGATGTCTGTGAATGTAAACCAGCTCAGACTGGGATTTGCAACAATTGTTTTGCAGAGGATAAATTCTCCCAATTTAACCAATTTGTCTGAAATAGGAATGAGCTAAAGTTGCAAGCATTTGAGACCCATTTTAAATTGAAGGGTGAGATAAAATAGCAGGTGGGTTTAAAAATCACATCAGTAGTTAATTTTAGGATTTATCAGCTAACTCTTAGTCCTTGTAAACTGTTAGATCAAACAATCCCCTGGAAGGGTGCTTGGGATTTTCATATTAGAGATACCCAAGTGGGATTTGGGATACAAATTAGAGATACTCAGCTTTGTCACTTGTTCAGTACATAGATTCCAGAGCCAAACATGCCCAGGCTTCCATTTTATTCACCTGTGGAAAGAGAACAGCATTTTACAGTAACTCCACTGCAAAAATGTGGATAATTTAATGTCCACAGTTTACCCTAAACTGATTTTAGCACATAGATTGGAAAAATACCTCCCTAAAAAAGTACCTTCTCTGGAGACATTCCTGCTTTTAGGAACCCATTGAGTGAATCATGTTGTCATGCTCAGGTCAGGATAAATTGATCACTGAATTTGAAGGAAAGTCAAAATTTACTCTCAGGCTTATTGTCAGAGGCTTGATATTCTATACCAGAGTTGGTGGATGAGCTAAATACCATCTGCAGGAGTTTAGGGGGCATTTCTCACCTAGAAATTCTTTGTTATTTGAAGAGCCACAGGCTTGATGACATCTTTGTCTATTTTGGACTATGCCTGTGGCACAGCACAGTTTAGTCTCTTGACGACTGAAGTGCTCTTGTCTAATTAAAGTAATTGGGCTCCATGTAGCAGTATCTGGGTGATGTTTAATGGCTTATGATGCTCAGGAGATTATATTAGATGAACTCATAATTCTATCCAGTCTTAAGTATAATGGAAGTTTATGACTGTAGAGAACTTGCAACTACTTTTTTCTTACTACTCCTCTCCTCTTCAGTGAAGTGCCTAGAACTATGTGTGACAGTCAGGGGACAATGTATTATCATGAGGCCCATCAGAAAACACATGGAGTGCAAAAATCAGAAAGAAGGAAAAATAAACTGTTAATGGGATTTGCCGATTAATTCTGCATGTACAAAAGACAGAGCTCTGTATTCTGTCTTCATACTTCACTGACATACAGGATAAGATTATTCTCCCTCATTTGATAGAAAGAAACACTTTGCACATGATAGAAAATTGTAGTAATTTTAAATCAACCTGTATTTGCTTCAGCTAGTAGATGAAAAAGTTCTGGTTATAGTAGCCTGTCCCAGACCACAAGAGATGCCTGAGCTTTCTTGCTTATATATCCTGACTACAGTTTCGTAATCAGTAAGACAAGTGCAAATCAATTTGTAAATTATCAAAACTAGGTGTTAGTGGAAGATTTGGTATGAATAAGCAGATCTATCACTGAATCACTGGTGGGGGAACAATAATGCAATCAGGACAGGATATGCTGCTTGAGAATGGCAGCCACTAAGGGCAGGATTCTAATTGTGCAAGAGGCTTATTTGAGCAATTTTCTAAAAGATTTCTGTATTTGAACAGGAAAGAGAAACATGGGCTGAATGCAGGAAATCACTTATAAATGAAAAGGAAAATAAATATGAATCAAATAAGCCTATTTATTGCTTTTTATATGAAGTTTCATATGAAGGCCTCCTGAGGCACTTAGGATTGTATTATTACATTATTGTAAAAAAGCAGGAGGTGCTTAATCCATGCAAAATGATGGAGTAAAAAGCTAGGACCAGAACAATAAGACTTAGATTAAAATGAATCTATTGACTGGCAATTTTAGCTTAGCCAGGATAAAAATTCAAAGTTCTGAATGTTAAAGAAGAATTCTCCTCATTAGGTGGCTGGTATAATTCTAGCCTGTAGCCCAACTCAGAAGTAAATCACAAAATTCATAAAGTAAGCAGCTCACACAGATGCTGAAAACCATGTCTTTCTATTCCTTTTGTGGCACCTGCAGTCTTCATGTTGTTGGATGTCAGAGTAAAAAGTGTAATAGTGATTTGAGGTTTAAGTCTATTTGATGTAAGTACAAATGTGAAAAATGGTAGTTTGTGTCAGTTTGGACCTTAAAATAATGACGCTTTTTTTTTACTAAAAGGACTACCCCCAATTAAAAATGTTTGCAAGTTTTTATATTTCTTTGTTAGCTGATCAAAAGAAATGCCCAAAGAGTGTCTTTCTCAACTTTACATTGACTCTGCAAATGTATAAAATCTCTGTTGGTCAGCCATGCTCTTGGTTCCTTTTCGTAAGACTACAACACCACCTTTCATGTGGAGGGCATAAAATGGTAGCTTACCAGGACTATGAAAGTCTTTGTGATAAAAAAAGGAACAGCAGAAAATGCGGAGTACAAGCACACCATAGGGATGGCATTGTGCACTGACATTTTCCAGAATAATATTTCTTTTGTGATGACAAACAAGATACTGTGCAAAGCTTCCCAGTACTCCTCTTGGGTTTACAGTTATACAGAGTTTCTCACTGGATCTTTAAGGAAAAGCTTTTTCAAACACATTACAGTTACAATAGTTTGTTGGTGGAATGAAGCAAAGCTACTCCTCGTCATTTCACCAGTACAAAGGAAATGTTTATTTTTCATTGCACATGTTGCATTACTTCTATGTACTATAGAGAATCCAGATTGATTGGATACTGTAATGCGTCTCTTTGGGCTATGCTCCATGAAGAGTGGGATGAAACTGGCATTAAAAATATTTAAAGTAAAGCTAAGTGTAGTTCTCATACAAAAAATTAATACCTTTTTAAAATAAAATTAAATAGAACAGAGTTATTCTGAGATCAATTCCCTCACCACTAGCATTTCAGTAAGCCATTTAATAATGATGTCACATGCAAAACTTAATTATTTAAAGACCATTTCAAAGAGATAGCAAAGCCACTATTCCACAATCAAAGCTGATTTTGAAGTGCTGAAACAAAGCTGATTTTCAATTATCAGAGTCAAAAAAATTTGTAAAATGTCCTGATTGCTGCAAAACTGCTGTCTTTTTAAGTTGGATAACTCAAAACAAATAGATAATGCTTGTGAAGTTTCAAACAAAAATCCCCTTCTGACAAAGCATAAAAAACACTCAGCCTGAAAGAGAATATCTGGGTAAAGTTATAAGCTTCAGAAAGTGAGTTTAGAATAGAAGTTGCATCTCAACTTTAACAATTGTATTAAGGTCACTAAGCTATAAAAAAGGGAGTAAAGAAAATGTTGCAAAGTCAAGGGCAAGGTATGAAAATAAAATAAAATGAAAATATAATGACCAAATTAAATAAAAGATATCCCTTACACAGTAATAACATTCTGAATGAAAAGCAAGGCCATAGATTTGGAGAACAGTGACCAACTGTAATTCAGTGGGAAATAATAGAAAACCAGAATGCAGTATGTGCCCATAAAATCCTCATGAGAGAGAGAAGTAAAAATTCTGATAAGGATAATAAAATATGTCTTTGAATGGAGGCCTTGATAAAGGGCAGAAAATCACGGGTGGATAACCAAGACTCAGTTAACTCCATTTTATCCTTATATTTCACAAAAATTAAATAGTCCATGCCACTTCTTTTTTTTCCAAAAGCTCTCACATTATATTGACTGACAATCACTACCATGATAGCAAATCTATTCTACTGACACTTATAAAGAATAAGTGAAGGGATAAAGAGAAAGGCTTAAAGGTACTGCTGGATCACTTTCTGAGACTAAATTAAATGAGCAGTAAAATAAGCTGGTAAAACTGGATCTTGTTTCCCTTAAGAAATATCAAATAGCAGTAGTAAGTTTTGTATATAGCTCTGTCATTTTTATGCCAGTGAAAATGCTCATGTATGTGAAATCAAATAATGACATTGATAAGTCTCTTATGCACACCTGAAATTGTTGTACTCAAAAATATTGAATTTCAGACCACCAGTCTAAAGCCAGTGTTTTTATTAAATATCGTCAATATAGTCTGCAAACAAAAAACAGGTATGAGGCATTTTCTACAACATTCTCATATATAAAGAAAGCTTTGTTTTCTACTTACTTTTCTCTTCGAATTAAAGTTAACATAATTTTTTTTAATTTTTTTTTAGGGAACTTCATGTAGGTCTCTTAAACATGCTTTTTGAAATTCCTTAGTTTTTATGTAAGGATACTTTTGTTAAAATCTAATTGAGCAACATCATTCTAAAAAAAAACAAAATAGGTGAATAGTTGGATATACCTGTTGTTGGCATAGACTTTCAGTGAGATTTGACCTAAATCAGAAAGCTGAAAACTTAAAAACCACCAGGAGATTCAAAAGTGAAATGCACAAGTTCCCTCTGGAGATGGAGGAGGAGTAAATAGGAAAGTGAGGGCAGCCTTTAGACGAGGTCATGAAAAGACAAGGTGGGAACTCACTGATTTCTCAAAACTCTCACCAACGCAGCACCAATATATTCAGTCCTTTAACTCGAGTCAAAGAGGGAGAAGTTGCTCCTCCATTTTGTGGGAACAGCCTGGAAGGAAACAGGAACGTTAACAGGGCGTTGCCTCCTCTGCTGAGAGCTGTGACTTTATGTAAGGTGATACCACACCTTTAGTTGGTTGTTTGATTCCCTAGTAAGTAGGTTGAGATGACGAATAACAGATAGTAAGGGGGATGGGTTCTCCAGAGACCCCAAGCAGGGTATGAAAATGCATACTCTATAAGGAAAACCTAGAATTTATTACATCCTTGGCTGGATGGCTCTGGCATAAAGGAATAAAAGCTTAGATGAGAGTATGTGTGCCTTGGCTGCGTGTATTCAGAATTAAGGGAAACTACCTGCCACACCTCTGTAGAAATGAACAGGGAATTGGGATGGTTACAGTAACCTGGGCTAGCGGGTGACATCCCTGCCTGTGGCAGGGGGATTGCAACTGGGTGATCTTCAATGTCCCCCCCAAGGCTCCCCATTCTCTGATATCATGAGGTATGTGTGGAAGTTGCAGTGCACAGGTGTGAAAGGAGCAGGGGGCGACTGCAGGTGTGAACAGAGTGAAGGGGCTGTTAAGTGGGTGAAAAGTTCACAAAGATGATGTGTAAGCATCAATTGTATAAAGAGTGACCTAGCTACATGACCATGATATTTTACATGAGTTCCTGGTCATTCCAGATTTTTTTGTGAATGTATATTGATTAGATACCAAATTTTGTGTTTGCCAGTATCTACAGGTATCATATTTTAAAATCCTTTTATGCTCACAGGAAGGTTTTTCTGGGCCTAAAGTATTTACCTAAATTTATTTGGGAAAATGTTTTGGATTTGGAGATGGGAAAAAATGTGGCTGCCAAACAGTAGCATTGCTCTGAGCTAGAAGCCCACCATATCCTGCTATGAGAGTGACAACAACTGGTAATTGGTGAGTTAGATAAATCAAAGAGGAAATAAACTGTACAATAAATGTACAATGCAATAATAGCTTTTATATGCTGCTGTGGTTCTCACCAGTGGTGTTTTCATAAAATGCATCGCAAGCTTTCAGTCTTCAGGGAAACACATCAGTGTTTTTGAATTATTTTTATTATAAGCCATGCAAATAGTGTTTGTCCCAGTGGGGTGTGACATTAATTATTAGCAAAATATCTCTTGCATGATTTCAGTCCACACAGAATGAACAGTTCAGTCTTTATTTTCAGAGTGTGACATATAACTATTCAAAACTGCATTAAAAACCATTTAACCCATGCAGAGTATTCCTGCTGAAGAGGCGACACATGGCAGAAATAAATTGCCCTAATAACATTTGCAAAAGTTTTGGGATTGCAAAAATGTTATCAGTGCAATTCAAACATACTCCCCTTCATTATGCTTCAGAAAAAACTGTATTTAAATTCTTTCATATGAACGACCAGTGGTCAACTCCTGAAATACAAAAAGGTTGAATTATTCTAGAATAAGTCCCCTAGACAAAAGCAAACAAAAAAATCAGTCAAACAAAACATACTTCTGGAAGCTAGGCAAGAGGAAAACAGTGACTCCTGAAAGGCAGGAATAAGCATTCTTGTCTAACTAATAAGAAATTAATTCTAAGCAGAAAAAGGGAGCTGATAAGTCAGTAATGAAATCATAAAGTCACAAGGGTAAATTATCTTAATGTAAAGGAAGAATAGGAAGGGTAAGGTGAGACCAACTTGCTTGAACAATTAATATTTTTATGACCTGAAAAGCAAGAAAGAAAAGAATGCAAAATGTAAGCAGGTTGTATCATTTTGTACAGCTAGAAAACAGAAGAAACACAGGGGCAGTCAGAAATTGCAAGGTATGAAATAAAATATTTTTAATAAAAAGTCTACCAAATAGTGTTCAGAAGGCTTTCCATAAAGAAGTAAGAGAAACAGTAACATGAAAGATAAGGAAGCTTTTGGTTGGCTTCTCGTTGAGAGGAATCTGTATCATTAAAATGCTTCAAGAAGGCAAAAGTGTTTACCTTTATCTTTAAATCTAAATTTAAAAGGTCATGCCTACTTATATGGTTAGCAGAGCTAAAACCAGTAAAACAGAATTAAAAATACCAACTATAGTGGAGAAAGGACAGCATACAGACACGTTTTCGAATGCACTTGACTTGATGAAATATTTTCTTGGAGGAATGGCTGAAGGAAATCCAGAATATTAATCATCACCTGTAAGAACAGGGTAAGAAATATTTTGCAGAAGGCAAAAGCATGAAATCTGTGTCTAAAAAGAGAAAAACCCACCATCATCCGAGATTTACAGACAAGTGGTTTTAACTTAAATTCCTGGGGATAAAATGTAACAAATAATTTAACTCTTAGTAATAAGAAAGAGGACAGGAGAATAAAGTTTCAGGAACCTAGCAAGAGTTTATCACATCAATCTAATTTACTTTGCCAGAGTAACAGGACTTGTGGGTAGGAGAGAGGTTGGTGGTGTTTTCTGTATTGAATTCATTGAAACTTCTCACATTTTTTCATTTAAAATTCAGAAAGGTGAACTAGGAATACAAGACTAGATGATCATTTCATTAGGTGTGTATATAATTACTTGGAAAGCTGTGTATAGATGATTTATCAGCATTTCACAATTAAAGCAGAGAGTTGCTTCAAATCTGTCCTGAGGTTGATAGATTTTAATATTTTCTCAGATGCCTTGGAGAGTGATTATAAAGTAAGGTTATTAATTTTGCATAGTGTATGTAGCAGGGGGACAGAAAACAGTTTGGAATTCAATAGCAATTCAGTAAGAATAAATGTAAAGGTTCTTATGTAGACAAATACAAACAACTTATGTTAAGAGAAAAAAATGCATAGAGAGACAGCAAGAGGGCAAAAGTTGTTCTGGGAGCACAAGCTGATCTTAAATCAGCAGTGTGGTAGTATAGAAAAGAAAAATGCTGGACTGACATATATGAATCACAGTAATTATTTCTCCTAATCCAAAATAACTCAGCAAGGGAATAAGAACAACAGCCCGGATTTCTTTTCTGATGTTATTGTTCAGTTGAGGAAGGAAGATGTCCATTTTAACATGCTTCTTATCCAAAAAAGGGCCTTTTTTTCTGGCCTCTTCCCATTCCACTTGGTTTGGAAGTTAAATTGCTGAGATGCACCATCAACTTCTCCATAGCTGCTTGACTTTGTTCATTCCAGTCTGCAGCAGACTTTGCTCTAGAAATACTGAGTCCCAAATAAAAGCCAGCTGAAACAGATAAAATCTAATAAGTGCAATATTGCAGAGTGCCTCTATGCTGTCAGCAACTAACACACATAAACCTAAGGAGAGCTCATACCCACAGAGTCTGTCTAAATACTGCTTTACTGAAAGCCTGTCCTAGCTCAGAGCCACATTAGTTCTTTCACCTCTCTTGTGAGTTCCCACTGCCAGCATTTGATTAGATAATCTTTTTTCCTTCAAAGAGCTAGCTGCTTATGAAATGGCACTGCTGATGCTTTATGATAACACAGAATAAACTAGCCAATGTGTATAAATCACTGTAGACATTTTATGAGGAAAGAAACATTGAACTTAACCTTTAAAAAAAGAAATCTATCTAGTTCATACAGCCCACAGTTTCAGAGCTCTGAAATGTTTGATCCATATCCCAGTTCTTTGAACAGTCTGGAAATGACACGGGAAAGTCTGCACTGTAACTGGTCCCATTCAGGGACTGATTCAGTTGAAAACGTTCATGGAAATTGTGGGATTTGAGGCATAGCATTGTGTAAAAGGCAGGAAATTGTCCATCTGCCTGTTCTTTTTTCTCATAACAAAGGTCATTCACATTTTGTGCCACATAAATCTTGCAATTATTTTATTGTATTTCCCCTTGACTGCATATTAAAGTATCGTCGCTGAACTCCAGAAACCTTTTTATGCCTGATAGTTCTTCAGTGCTATTTTCTCCTCTGTCCTTTGGACCAACTTGTTACTTGTAGGTGTCTTTCTCAGATTTAAAGATGCATAGCTGTGCTCTGGTGTGTGTGTAGGTGCGTGTGGGTTTTCCATGCCTTGAATTCATCATTTGTCTTGTGGTTTCACCCTTCCCTCCTTCCTTACCAAATTCTATAAAAAACGCATTTGAGGTAAAGCCTCCAGAGCTGTTATCAAGCAAGTATTTCAGTTTGTCTTTTTCAGGTATCTTCAACTAATTCTGTTTTAAAACATAAAAATAGTGTCAATTTTTTAGCAAAATTTCATCTTTATCTTAAATCTTTTGAGAACAGTTAAATTCATTTAAATCCCTCCGTATTTTATTTGTAGTTTATTGGTTCTTCAGCACGTAGCTATTCATGTAGCATTTCTATTTCTTGTGTGTATGTGTTCTTTTCTCTTTCTTTGTATATGGTTTATTTTCTCACCTCATACAATCCTCTCAAATGCAGCACTTGCCTCAAGTCTTATTACTGTTTTTAAATAACTGTTCCTGCTGCATTAATTTCTAGAAGACTTTTTTTCCAGTTTCCCCATTTTATCTCTTTGTTAAGATTTACCTGTGAATTTATATGGAGAACAATACCTGTGTACACACAATTCAGCAGAAGTTGCATTTTGGAATAATTGCAAGCACCAGAGAGGTATTATTTATTTAAAGGAACTCCTGTAGTATGACTGTGTTCTCTATGACATTTTACCAGTGATATTTTTATTTTATGAATAGCATAATCCTTTTCATAGACCCTCCTTTTATTTTGGAATTCAATGAACAGTTGCAATGATGTTTTTTCTTTTTTTTTTAATGTATTGCTGCTTTTTAGACTTCTGTAGCTAAACCTTTCTATTTGAATATGTGGAAAAGATGAGTAGGGAAAAGTATTAGGCTTTTCATATCTGAGTTTCCTTCTCATGTGAAGCTTATTCAAAATAGTCTCTTGAAGCAGGTAAAACTAATTTGACAATCAAGTTCAGTCACACCATTTATTTAATCTGTTTTTATATTAAAAGTATAGGAGTTTATGCCATAGCCAAAGGGAAGTTATCATAAATGGAAGTGGAAGAAATATTTGAATGACGGCATTCAGAATAGAAAATGTAATTTTCAAAGTTTCTTCAAGAATTTAAGGATGTGTTTTTCAACATATGCATATATGATACCTGTAAACAGTTGATAGAAATTGCACAGAAATATTAAGAGCAGAAAAACTGCTTTATCTTACTGATACCAGAACAACTAATCTCATTGTAAGCTAGAAGTGCATTTAGGAATTCAGTAAAATTCTTACGTTTTGTATTGACTCATACATTTGACTATGACTAGAAAAGCATATTAAAGCATGAATTTTTCTCAAAAATCTGAAAATATTTTCATTTTGTATTGAAAGGATGGTTGTGTGGCTTGCAAGCAATATGCCTATAATATAAACTTAGCTTCTGAAAATAAATGTTATTAATATTTAATGGCATTATTATGTCACGTTATGATTATTTCTGATGTAGTAGTTGTGATTGGTATTTTAAACCTGAATCATCAAGCAGATGGCAAAAGCTAATGGGAATTTTTGCTGGGAGTTATCTTTTCCCCTAAGATCACTTTTAGCATTGGCTACTTTCATTCTTCTGGCCGTCTGCTTTGTTTGATATTCATGATAGTTCCAATTTCTTTGTAATGATAGCACCTCCTGGCAGGTAGTTTTTCACTCAGCTGAGCAGCATCTTTTCGAGGGAGTGATTAACTGTTCATATATGGCCTTCTTTAGATCTGATATCTCAGGACAAGTTTTGGAAAACTTCCTCCCTTTGTACTCTTTTAAACCTGAAAATATCGTATGGTGAAGAAAGGTGAAAATGGACATTAAAAAAGCCAGCAATTCGAATTTCTAGCTTGCATTTTGATTTATAGCTAATAATTTTTTCAAAGTAGCAAAGCCTACCCTTTCTGACCATGACAGGCAGAGTCAGATGAAGCAAGTAGGTTATCCAGTTCAATTTCACCAGCATGTAGCACAGTTTAGCTGCAGCTGTCATGTCTTTAGAACTTGTACTGAACTGCTTATCATTTGATTGTGGATCAAGGAATTGAAATCAGTGACCTGCTAAGTGTGCAGTCAATGAGATTAAAGGGCAGGAATGGAATAACTTCACAAGTTAACATTCTGGTTTTATGCATACAAGCAAGCTCTGTAAACAGCTACAGAGAGATAAGAATGGCACAAGATCATTCCACTGAAATACTGTTCATTAAATTTAAAATTCCTGATTGACATTATTAGAAAAATTCTGTAAGTGTTTCTTAAAAATTGTCTGAATTTCATTTTTCAATGTGGGCCTGTCAGCAAAGGAAAGTGCAAGATGTTTTACTGATGTCGTGACTTGCTCCATCACACATTTGGAGTGAGTACCACTTTGATTTGTTTACTCAGAGAGCTGTTTCCTTCCATGTGCTTTGAAGCAAGGGTGAAAAAAACCTGGCAGTATCAGCTGTGTGGTGTTGTCTGTCATATATTGTGTCATTTTAAATGTGAAGATTAGTCAAGATTCAGGAAAATGGTTGTTGCTGCTTATCCTAGAATGTTTTAACAAGCAACTGCTTGGTTTTGTTATACAAAAAGACAATTTGAAGAAGAACTGAGCTGAGCTCAGAGAATATAAAGCAAATGTCTAGACATTTCCCTACCAAGAAAGAAGTTGTTAGGTTTTATGACATAATTTCACAGGTGGTTAACTGTGTAGCTTCTAATATTTTGATGGGGTTTTTTTTAATTATTATTGCTCTCATATTCTTCATAATGCTTTGGGGCCTGGGGAGAGGGGGGTTTCTTCCAAACAGTCACTGCTTCCACAAACCTGTATTCTCACTCTACCCAACATCAATTTAAAGTTATAGAGCCCTGAATGACACCATCTAACACATGTGACACATGGGAGACCAGAAACAGCTTCCTGCAGCCGAGCTACCAGTAGAGCCAGGGAATCACATTTTTAGCAGTCAATAGTTATGTACATCCTCTTTCTTCTCAAGAGACTGCACAGGTCTCTTGCATCATATTGTGGCTGTGCAATGGGCTTGCAATGTACAAAGCCACCAGAATATCTGGCCCTCTATTTTCTTGTTTTAAATAAGAAAATTTTAAGAACTACAAGAATTGTAGTCAAAAGGGTCCCCTGTCCAATTCCACTCCTGAAAAAAGTGTTTGCCTCTCCCCTGCAGCTGCTGGTTTTGTCAGAGTAGGGGTTATCAAGACATCCTAGAGTTGCTTCTGGAACTGGCGAGTTGCAAACCAAATAATGATGCTGTTTCTGTTTGTACCACCTGCATAGGGAGCACAGAGGCACCAGTCAGAGGTACCCTGGAGCAGGTCCCCTGAAGACAGAGGACAAAACTTACCCTCAGCACTTCTGTTAAACCCCATGCTCACAGAGAAAATTTGAAGTGGTATATCTAGTGTTGGTCAAGTCTTTCTCAGGGAGCAAATCTCCCTGTCATGTCCTCCTGATCCTGGTTAGATGTCTGGACACATGATGTAACTCCACACCTCACCAAGGAGCACGCACTGCTGTGCACAGGGGAACATTTTCTGAACATTGGGCCTCACTGCTGATGGAAATGTTTTGAATATCAGAGTACTTGTGAGAGATAGTTGATCAGGGAATACTTTTTCTAAAGCATCTTTGATCGAGATATCTAGATAAGGGGTCATAACTTTCCTTTATCATAGAGGAACCACTTCTGTTTTCCATTTAAGACACACATTTGTTCACTCACTTTCTCTTATAGTCACCCTTAAGTCCCTTCCAGCCACCTAAGTTTTTGCCTTCCTTCTGAAACTGCCTTTTAAGGCAGTCTGACTGTAATGCCACTTAATCCTGAAACATCTTCCTCAGACTTTGAGGATGTTTTCTTCCTAAAGAAATAGTCAGATTCAGAAAAAGTCTTGTTTTCCCCTTCATCAGATGATTCCACTATTCATCCCTCTCTTCCCAAAAACATTGAAACAATCATTGCTTCACAAAACTAATTAAGACTTGCAGGAAAGCATGTGCTGGTAACCCAGGGAAGTCCCAATCCTTGTTTCCACGTTGTTGTTAAGACCTTGCCCCACTATAGCACACACTGTTTTCAAAGTATGAGAAGTTCATGTTATTCTCTCCTAAAAATGTGCTGCAGATTGCAATGAAGACTGGATTCTGCAAAATAAAAGCATGATTTACAGATTTTAAAAGCATTCACGATCAGAAAGTACGTACTTAAAGTTTCTGAGCTCTTCCTGTTTATTAACACTGTTACCCTGTTATGCTAGACAGCTGTCTGAACTGGCTAAATTTTTGTTCTGAAATTTGCCTCCACCTGAAAATGAAATGCCTGCCTATTGTTATTCCTGTCTCTTCAAGGTTTTCTCTCTCTTCTTTCCCTGCAAATTTTGCTGCAGTTCTCTAGAGAAATGAAAGGCCTTTGAATTGAAACTGATGCTCCTAGACAGTGCAATGCTGTTGTCATCTATGCATTTACATTTTCCATTCTCCTTGGCTTGGCTATTTACTAGAAATACCAGCTTTCTATAGCCTTAAGACAGAAAGAATGTCTTACACTGTGTACTTCTAGAAGCTGTTCCAATGCCCTGTAGGGCATCCTAACTGTTGTCCTAAATTGAGATGACAGTGTTGCTCATATTAAATTGCCTTCTTGCTTGGCTTGGCATGCTGGGATCCATATCTATTAAGGCAGGAGTGTCCAAATGTCCTGCTAGGAAAGCAATTTGTTCCTCAGTAGGGTGTCAGGAAAGCAGCTGGTCTAAGAAACTATCAGAGGTGATCTTAGGGGCAAGTTGTGTTTTTCTTGATTTAATGGAAATTTTTACTGATCCATCTCCTTGCCTGTCCCCACAACTTGTCAACAGGGCAGCACATATCCATCTTCAGCCATCTCCTTTCCCTCCCTACAAGCCTGTCATAACTCTCTTGTGGAGAGACAGGCTTTCACACAGCCTGAGCCTCATAATAGACACTTCGACAACAGAAGACATGTTATTAATGGATTTTTTTTAATGCCCTACAGAGACACAATTTCAGAAAATTCTTGCTAAGTACCAGTTTTTAAACCTCCACTTGGAGAGAGAGACTCTCACAAACTGAGGTTTATTTTTGTCCCTCTTCTCTTTTTGCACACATACCATAAAATGCATTTAACCCCTTGAATAGCTTTTATCAGTTTGCCTTTTTTTCATTTATATTCTAAATTAGATTTTAAGTCAACTAATGAAAGAGAAATGTGAGTTTTCTGCAGTCTCATTCAATGGCTTATTAATGTTAATATGTTAGCTTTTGTTTGAGAGAATTATAATGGTGCTGACTACATTTATGAAGCTAGACTATGGTTATGGCAGAAATAATTTTCTGGTGATCTTAAAAGAAGCAGAGTATCAGTAGGGTGTGACAGCCTATATCTTTATGTCTGTAGCTGCACCACAACATAAGTACAACATGATCTGTATGATACTATTTGCTAATAAATAAGGGGCCTGCATGGTAAAGCATACTTATTAATTAGGTCTTCTTTAGAAGTTCTTAAGGGCTACACATAACTGTAGCAATCCTCCCTTAGAGACCATGATTGTTATGTCATAGCAAAAATCAGAAATTCTGTCAACAAATTTTGGAATAAGGAGCATGTAAATGGTCAGTGAGAGCTAAAATAATTTTCTTTCTAAGATGCAACAAAATGGTTTGACCTCTCAACGTAATGAGATTCACTAAAGAAAACAGCTTTAACCTTCCTTAATTGTGCCTCAGTGCTTCCAGATGTCTCTTAGGACTGCAAAAACTACATCATTTTTCAGAAGGAAGCTGCTGAGAAATAGTTTATAAACATTAAATGGGTTGTCAGGTTGTCAGGATAACCCACTAGGATATGCCCAGGATATGACAACTTTTTTTTTTTACTTAAACAGCCACTTACAATATATGTATTATGAAATACACCAGTTAGGCTTCTAAATACTTCTCTACTATCTGTTTTCATTCTCAGTGTCTTTATGAAGGTTTTGAAATTGGAAGCTCAAAAAATAATTAAGTTTTAACTTCCAGAGTTGACATGCTAATTGAAAATATAAATACTCATATTGACCTGAACACCCTTTGTCCTGATATCAGTGAGAAAGTTTTGCTTGATTTTACTTAGATTATAGCTGATATCATCATGTGAAACTATCCTAGACCTTCAGCCTGTAGCTCAGCAAAATGGATAATGTTGTGAAAGATAGGAAGTACCTTTATTTTAGCAAGGAAGAATGTAAAGTTAATTTTACAATTTATTCTAATCAGATTGAGAAACTCTTTAAAAAGCACCATGTCATCTCCCTAAAGTCCCCTAGCATTAACTCATCATTATTTAATCCATAAAATGCAATTTTTGTATGTGAAAGGCTATGGTAGTTAATTTTTGAAGCACAGAAAAATGGATTTTAATGTGATTTTCTTTTTTGTTTTAACTTTTTTTTCAGATAATTTTGAGGATTTTTTGGTTCATTTAAACAGGCATTTTTTCACAGCCGTGTCTTTTTTCTTATTTTGCCATGTATTTTCCATAGTAGGGTTATTATAAAAATAGAAAAAGCCAAAAATTACCTAATATATCATTTAATCTATAGGTTGTTATATTTTTAAGCACTTTATTTTGGATGTTGATATGGACATTATAAGACTGAGATTTTGCCAGCATTTACCTGCTGTCCCTTGAGGGAATCCTGTCATCTCCATGGTCTGGATCTAGGATTAATATTTTGACAGGGCTTCATTTCAGATTTAGCTGACTCACAGCTATCTCAAAATTATTTTTTACAGGTTGTTTTTGGAGTTGTTTTCCAAATACTGACAGATGGGTTTTTTTCTTCTCTCTGCCTATAGATGATGTGATGTAATACTGTTTACTACATAATTTATCCTACAATTTGCAATCTTCTCTGTATTCCTTGGCTAGGCATCTTCTTTGTGTCATTATTTGTATAATGGTCAGACCACTATGGCTCCTATACCTAAAAGTTGTGCTTAATGAAGTAAGAATTATAGGCATATGTGAATATGTAACTGAATAAATGTAAGTTTATATTTCCTTTTTACATGTAAGATTTTCCAGTAGATGCACTTATAAAGCAGCAAACTTTACAGAAAGAGAAGAAACCAAACAATAACTGACGTTTTTAAATGTGACAAAAATATCAGGGAGTTTTGGGCCTTCACCTACTAGGCCATAAATTATTTTACTCACAAGCCAATAAGAAAAGGAAAACACACCAGAAATAGTTTAATGTAAATATTATGAGGGAGGTTTATTTCCATGAAGTGAGATGAAGGATATATGTGCATATTTTAGTCACAAGGAAAAAAAAACAAGAACTCTATGTCTCCAGCAGGTTCCCAGTTTATAGTTCCACCCTGAATTACGTTTACTCCCTAAATGAAGTTCCTGCACCACAACATGTTGCATATTTTTCATCATTTTTGAATTTTAGTATAAATATTATTCAAGTTCTAGATATAGGACTTCATATCATCCAGACCATTATTTATATCTTACATCTTATTGGAATATATGGCAAATTATTCCATATTGGAAATACACTGAATCCATATGAACATGAAAAACACATACCATTATTTGAAATACACTTTCTATGTCTTTTGTCCTGTGCTAATTATGTTGTTTCCTGCATTTTTCATTAATGTATTGGCATTGAAACTCTATTAAGAAGGAACGGAATGAGATTGATTTAAAGGTGTCAAGGTGACAGTAACCTAAAAGAGAAGTTCTTGGAGATAACAACTTGATGGGGTGGGATGCAGATGGCTAAATCTGTAGATATTTCCAATATGCATGCTCTTATTTACTTGCTGTTGTGTTTAGATCAAACTTTACATACCACATATACCTAAAAAATCATCACAATACAATGAACTCAGAAACTGCATATGATTACTTCAACTTTGAGTACTCCATAGCTTTTAATGGAAATCACTCCTGACTTGATTTTATGTTTGCCTTTACAAATTAATGGAATAGAAGAGAAGCTGAAACAGTCTAGACTGTCTTCTTAACTCCCCTGCTGATCTCTTTGTACTAATCCATCCGTTCACAGCAGTAAAACTGGATTAATCAGATTAGCACTAGGGAAAGTCAAT
The DNA here is from genome assembly GCF_051311805.1 of Agelaius phoeniceus. Classification (NCBI taxonomy): domain Eukaryota; kingdom Metazoa; phylum Chordata; class Aves; order Passeriformes; family Icteridae; genus Agelaius; species Agelaius phoeniceus. The sequence goes on from NC_135267.1 coordinate 79,426,288, forward strand.
TTAAGATAAAATAGCCTCAGTGAAAGTTTAGTATGTCTGAGATTGGCCCAGAAATGACTGGGTCATGGTTTGGTAGAACATAAAATCACCTTTTCTCCTTGTCCACAGCTATATCAACCCTGCTCAGAAGCTGGATAAGAATTAAGAAAGTTCTCTGCTAAATTGCTTCTCCAGTGGAGCTTCTTGCTCTTGTCTTTGGAAATGCTTAAGGTGAAGGCAGTATAGAGCTGAGCATAGACTTGTTATTCATTATACACAGAAAAAACTTTAAGTCAACTTTAAGGTGTTTTGCTTTTGAAGGGATGAAATAGAGAATAATGAAAGTAGGAAATCCTAGTTTAGTTTCTTAGTTTTTAATCTGAGGGCAACTGAGTTTCCAAACTAAAGTGATGTGAGAGTGTACATGAGGAGAAGTAGCATAGAGATATTTGTCAATCAAATCTAAGTTTAGAGTCTGAAAGAGAAAAAAAAGTGAAAAATTTAGGAATTTTCAGGTTTTTGATAAGTCCTCTTGCATACCTTGTAGGCAAACGGTACCCTTTCACAGAATTTCCATTTTTCTGGAAATCTCATTTTCAATAGACCTACTGACAGTGATAATTCTGCTGATTCATACATATTATGCAAGTGACTTTTTTTTTTCCGATTTGTTAAGGTTTTTAAATTTAGCCATTTGATTTTTCAGAGTTGAAATGCTGCTCTTTTTAAATGGTCTCATTATGAACATATTTTATGGCATTAATAATATTCTCAGTGTTCTCAGATGAATCCTCTCTCTTTCCTACATCTTTCTTATTGTTCTTTTATTTCCAGTCTCCTATATAGAAACGAGGCTTATGGGCTATGTTTAAACAGTAGACCAGAGATAAGCAGATGTGCAAACCAAGATATCTCAGTGTCTGAGATGTGACATTTCCTTATGTAAGTCTTTATCACTGAAAGACAATAATAGTTCCTACAATAAACGTAGTAATGCATGTACATTTTCTCTTCATTCATTCTTGTTCCTTGTAAATTCCTATTGAAATGACACCAGAATGCCCTCCCAATAGTGTTGACTTTTGAGCAGTGAATCTCATCACTAACCACACTTTGGACACTGCAGGTTACCAGATCACTAAACTGTACCTCTATGTTAAAACTTATGAGAGTTTTAACTTATGAGAGTTTTAACTATGTTAAAATTCTGAGAACCTGTAACTGAAAGCTTTGGTACAGATTTATAAATTTAGAGGCTGTAAACAAACTCATATTAACAGAAGATTTAATATTAAAGAATTTTTATAGTGGCACTGATGGTGTGTGTGAAAAAGAGAGTGAATTTTAAAAATTCTCACCTGTACTGCAGCTGAAAGCTCACAGTAAGACAAAGTCCATCTCATGATAAAAATTACTGCCACTATAGAAGCTGTCTCCACAAAACTGAGATATTGTTTTCTCAGTCTAACATTTCTCCTGTAGAAATGGCAGAGTTTTTTTGGCAGATTTTTTTTCAGAAAGCAAGCCATCTGCTCCTTGAACCACACAGTAACTTTGCAACTCAATGCTTGTGCTGTTGTTTCTCATCTTGACCTATGATCAAAGGTATTTGTGCTTCAGTGATACTGCAGCTAAGCAATAAAGTCAGAGGACTTTAAGGAAACACAATCCAGAACATAATTGAATATATTTATTTTCAGAGCATGGTATGTGGCAACTGATGATACTTGTAGACATCAAAGGTTTCAGGGTCTCCTAGAAATTAGTGTTCCCCCCAAAACTGTTCCCTGTTAACACAACTTATTCTTTGTTCTCTCTAACAGCAATTCCCACAGCACTTCTGTGACATTTTCAAAAGAATAGTTATCCAAAATGTTCATTATTTTATCATTACAGTTGGAGCACTGAAACTGAAAATATTGAGGTTACTGAGATTGCTTTTGATTTTATTGAGATTATTTTCTATTTGAGGAAGATTATGTTCTTTTTTTTGTGATAATATTTCTTAGCATGACTTATAAAGCAATGGACAATTTTCAGTCTCTCAGTTCTGGCTGGTAATTGTAGTTCTGTTTGCATAAAGAACAAAAGAAGAAATTGACAGCTTTACTTTAAATAATACTGAATTTGAAAAACAGTAGAGTCAACTCCGTAGGCCTTTGCTACCCTGCTTTCTCTTTTCAGTCAAGGAGCTCAGTTTGCTCAGAGAATCACTGAGGACAGGGATGGATCATCTTTCTAAAGTGTGTTCTGAGTCTGAATTTCCTACTTTCATACTTTGATCAGTAAAGGAAATACATCAATGACTGATCTTCTGGTTCAGCCATCTAATGAAAAAGACTTCAATTCACCAAAGGAAAACACCATCATATCATGTAAAAAGGTTTTGTTGGCCCAAACTACTGTTTCACTTCTGTAGAGTATTTCTGTTAAAAACAAAACAGTAGAAATTTTGGGCTAGATTTAAGTCATAACAAAGAAGGAAAAGGAACTTTAGAGCTCCCCCTCTCTCCAAGAGGTAGGAAACACTTTTCCAATACTGTTCATCTGATGATCTTTGAAGTACTTTCAAGGAAAGCTATCCCAACATACAGTGGTGCTCAGGAATTTCCTCTGAGAGATGAGAGTTCGAGGCTTCTTGGACAGAAAAGTGAACTGCTGTGTCCGTGTCACCTACTGCCATGCTTGTTTGATTTTTGTATCATAGAATATAGCCAGAACAGACGAATCTGTATAACCTATCTGCCTAAGCCATGCCAAATTCACAAGTAGTGTTGGTGGGGTTGAATCAGCTGTAAGTGAATACAACTCACACCTGCTACATTTGCTTTCCTTATTGAGTATGTGGGAAAGCATTTTGCCTTCTCTGATATCATCAAGTAACACTGAATGGCAAAGGTATTTATTCTGTACTTTCAGAAGGTTCCATCCCCACCCCTCCAAAGAAAAACCCAAACAAAAATCAAAAAACACACCAGCAAAAAGCCTTTCAGGCAGTTCTGTCTATCCAGTAAATATCCCAAAGGTATCTGCAAAACTTGAAAGAGGAGTAAATTAAAGAGGCCATGCTAAATTTGTTAAAACAGACAGATGGCTTGAACAAAAAGATAGCATATTCTCTCCCTCAACTGTAATGTTCTCAGCAAGGGTCTCTGTTGAAAGGATAAGCATGAGAAGAGACAATAGGATCTTAAGATAACTAGCAGCATATCAACAAAGCCAGTCTGGCACAGAGTTAAAAACAAGAATTATCCTGATATTATTTGAAGGCCCTCCACATGCTGGGAGCTGCAGCCTCCGCCTTTTATTTGGAAAAGATATTCATCACAGGATGGGATAAAATCTATCAGGAAATAAAACCTGTTTGGTTCATGTTAGTCAACTGACGGGATTATTCTAAATATTTTTTGAGAACTTTGGCACAAGTGTTAAACACCCACTTTTGTGAAGCATATGGTGTGGTATAATGGGTTTATTTAACTAATTTTTAAATTTGTTGGGTCAAAGAAATAATAACGTCAGCCTTTTTTTCCTTCTGAATTCACTAAAAGCTATCAAAAATTAAACAAAGAATATTATGAGGATAATAATAGAGTAAAAGACCATTTAAAATCACACACCCTTGGAAAAGACAAATTGTCACTGAGACATTAAGAATGAAGAAATCTAGCAATTTTTCAATGTATCTTAAGGACTGTGGAGGAAGCCTTATGTACACAATGATTTAGTTTCCAGGATCCCAAAAAGTCATGCAACAGGCTTCTATGTCACTCCTTTACTAAGCAGGAGTGATTTAATGTGATTTAATAAGGAGGAGCATAGCTCAAGCTGTGGACAGTTGGTTGTGGACCATCGGTGTTGCTGAACAGCTGGAACGGAGTCCAGTGCTTGCTCCTGGAAACTGAGGATATATAGGATACTTTGGGGGGTGCTGGTGGTCTGACCTCAAGGGATTGAGACCCCCCACGATTTTACATCTAATAATTTTAGACTCTATATGGGGATAAAGTGACATAAACAGGTTGGGCTGAGTGTTTTCAAGGGTGTAATTATATTCCCAAGAGTTAGGCTATTTGGCATTATTTACAGTGATGATATCTGGAGTCATCCTTTTACTTATGAATGTCAGATGTGTGTGGCAAGTTTTGTGTTGATTCAGTGGCTGCTACATCATGAACCTGCTCGTGAATAGGGTTTCTTGACTTCACTACCATAGATTCTATATAATACAAACATACAATAGCAGTAATAGTAATATACAATAGTAGGAACTCTATAGACTACAGTAGAGCTGTTATAGAATGTGATTTAGTTTGTGAAGGTGGTCAAAACTCTGTCTTCACTAGAATTGCTAAGATTTTTCTAATTTTAAATTATCTGTGATGCTATTGTACTGACATATCTAACCAAGATTAGAAACTTTCCTAACCTGAAAAATGTCAGCTCTTTAAAGATAAAACCAAAAAACCACTGCTCATTTTTTAATCAGTAGCTATTCCTATTTATTTCATTAGGAATTTACTTATGTTATAAAATTGATACATACTTGAAGGTTTTGGTATATTTTTCTTCATTGGTACTTCCAAATGGTGAACATAATTGAATATTGCCATTTCTATGTTTCATGAGCAGAGACAATTAACGTGACTGCTCTGCATAATCACTGTTCAGCAATCTAGAGACAGAAACAGAAACAAAGTCATTAGGTTGCTCTTTTCTAAATCTCATGCGGGGCAACAAATTGAACCCTGTGCATTTGAGCAAGAATCACTATTATTAGAGAATACATTTAGTAATATCCTGAGGTGCTAATAGTGTTGAAATAAAGATCTCTCAATTTGTTGAGTTGGTGAGTTAATATATCAGAATATTACTCTTTAAATCTAGTAGTAAAGGGAATAAAACCTATCAGGAAAGCTAAATAGTTTTGGGTTTTTACTGAAGTCTGTCTTACACCACAAGGAGAAAAGTTATACTAAACTAATTCTAAAAATTGTTAAATCTTCCAAATTGCTGAGTATGTCTGTCTAATGCACTCTCCAGTTGTTATTTGGAGAGTCTGGCTTGGTTGGCACAGTTTGTTGCCATAGAGTGCTAACTGTTCATGTTCTTGGTCCTCCCATTTTCTGCCTACCCTGGGCACATTTTAAAACAATAATTACATCAAAACCAGAAACAGGGATGAGCTGGGAGCACAGCTACCAGAATTATACAGTCCCTGAAGTATATAGTGTCTGCATCAGCTTTTCCCAAAGTTACATTTCAGCAGGGTCTCATATTTTAAGTTGTTGCGTTTGTTCACATCTATTTCTATCCAGCCTTGCTCACCAGAGAGAGCTGAACACATGCTCTTTCACATGGAAGGATGATAATTCTCTTCCTAATTCAGATAAAACAGTATGATAAAGCAAACTATGGGCCTAATTTGTTGTTCAATGAATGAACATAATCTAACAAGAGATCTCCTATCATAAGCAGCATCAGACTGACTGCTTTCATTAAAAAAAGGTTATAAAGCACTTAGCAGTCAAAAAAACCCCTAAACCAGTCAGATAAAAAGCACAAAGGATGGAGGGATAATTTTTTGTTAGATAGTTCATTATCTAATCTGGCCAACACTTACATAGGTGCAAATACATGTTTCCCTGCTAGAGCTTCAGTTTCATTGCACAATTGGATCTGAACTGGGTTTAGACAGAGTGGTTTAGGGGATGACTGCACATCACTGGGCCTCTGGAACTGTGCAGGTGTTGGAGTAGCATCATCATAATTCCAACGTGCAATTCTATACTTCTTGCATTGGAATTGTCTCCTTTTAACAGGCTGTCTCTATCACTAATACCATGGAAAAGTTAGAATCCTTGCCTCAGAGCTAAAACTTTGAAAGTGGCATGAAAAAGGAAGTGTTGACCAGAAGAGGGGTAGAGAGGTGAAGGTAGCAAGAGGGTTACAGCAACATTTTATTCCAATTATCTAAATTACTCTCCTTTCTGCTTAGTTATTTCCTTTTCTTTTCTTTCAAGACTTACACTGTGCAGGACAGGTTTCCTAAGGAATTTACTCAGGTAAATGTTTTAACTGTCATACCAGATACAGAAATATTTTAGGAGATCAGGTTTTTAATAGCTAAGAACCAGATCCTCAACTTTCTGCTGCTTTGCAGTATTTGGGCAGTGTAAAACAACTGGGAAATGCCCTGAGGAGGACCTTTGATGTGCTTCTGCATTTTGGCTGATTCTTGCTTATATAATGGTCCTTGCTAGATTGTTAGGGTTCATCTTGAGCTGGGTCAACCCTGTAGCTCCTGAAGATACTAAGAAAATTAGAGAGTGGTTTGCAAATATTTTCTTCATTCCAACGTAAGAAATTAGATTCAAAGACCAATAAATGATTCACTAAAGCTGCATAATGAATAGTTGAAGGGCGGTAGCAGGGAAGAACTCAAAAGGGGAAGAAAGTAGATTAATGTATCTATCCATAAAGATAGATTCTATCCATTCCCAAGATAATAACTGATGCTATCTATAGAAAGTATTATCTATAATGGTCTTTCTTTCAACATTTCATTTAGAGATCATAATTGAATCTGCAGTATACATTGTAAAATATACAGACTTGACAAGTTGGCTGAGCTAACAATGCTATTGCATTCTTAACTGGGAATTTTAGAGGTTTTGCTATTTTAACTACTTTGCTGCATTTTCTGCTGCTTATTAATCCATGTTTCAGAAATGCTATGTACAGAACTTTGCAAGTTGGAAAGTCACAGCTATTAGTTTATCAGATAAATAAATTAAAGTTTACAGAATAACAAGAGTCTCTGAATATAAGATAATATGCAGAAATTATTTAATAATCAAGGATCAGGAAAAAAATACTCCATACTGGTTCACTCCTCTGGAGAGGCAAAAATGAGGAGTCATAAATTTTAGCCTTTAATGTAACATCGCATTCAGAAAAAAAATCAGCCACAGGAATAGCTGTCAAAGTCAGAATACTTTAAACCATGATAAAAGAAAAGTAAATTGCTAATGCTACTGTATTCCAGGGGAGTTGCCTGTGGTTTCTAAGGTAAGAAGATTAATGAAACTCCAACTGCTAATGGTTAGGAGTAGGTATTCAACCTCAGTGCAATCTGAGTCAATCAGAGTCTTGCAGAGTTTCCTTAGGCTATTTTTCCATTGTTAGATGTCCCGTCTCTATGTACTAATAAAACATTCCTCTTTCAGGTTGGCAGCCTGGTACAGGTATACAGAGAATGTAAGGCTGTTTTAAAGAAGCCCTTTGTAAATCTCATAACAAGAAAGTAGGGGCATATTAAACAGACAGTCACCACCTGCAGTGCCACTGGTATTCTAGACAGTGTTATAGGTCATGGAAAAACTTACTCCCTTATAATTTGGAGTCACATATTTCCATGTCAGACACCCATTGAAATGATTTTTACATCATCTTTTAGAACTGCATCTCTGCTTCAACTGGAACACACTGCATCATGACACACTAATTGCAAAATCAAGTTAATTATATCACTAAGTCTCTGTAAACTTGCTTGGATTTCTCTGAATATTTGGTTCTTGCAATTGTCACCCTCTATGAGATGGGGGAAAGCTCTCCAGTTGTTAGCACTGGCACACAGTAGTACAGCTCCCATAGAGCAGAGGGGAATAAGCAGGCATACATTCTGTGCCTTCAGAAAGTTTTCACAACCCAGTTCTACTTTCTGTAGTGGAAATATTCTCTGCTTCTAAAAGATTTAATGAAAAGAAATTTCAGTGATGAGAAGTTGGACTTTAATTATTTATATGTGAGGAACTCTTTTATACAGCTTTCTGGGCTCTGGTTTTTGTGTTTTATGAATTTAACCAGATTCCCATTTTATGTGGTCAGGAAAAGAACAGGTTTATAGAGAGTTCCCTTTATAAAAGTAAAATTGGTTTCTGGCTTGCAGGAGGTCATATAAGCAATTAACTTCAATCAACAAGAAGTGTCAGGAGTCCAGGGGAAATTATGCAAGTATGTTTCTCAAGATTTAGTGATAATTGTCTACTCATCATGCACAAATTCTTTAAGGAGCTTCTGAAGATAATTGAAAAAAAATCTTTCCTGTTGAAAAAAAGGTTTGTTATTCTGGATGTGACTTCGTACAGTCTTCAGCAGTTAATTTACTTTTAATTAGGAAGCTACTATTATGCTGCTGAATAGCTTAAAAGAATATTTTCTGCTTTGATCATGGTATTTTGGTAATGAGTGATCAGGTACTTCTATTGACAAGATGAGTTTTGAATCCTTAGACTACAGGTAAATCATGTCCCCAAGCTTTTCAAAGACATATTTGTTTTAACTCAAAACTAATCAGGTGGCTCCTGGTGCTAAAACATCTAGGTGAACTTTACTATTATTACATTCCTAGTTAGTAACACATTTAGCAGCCCTGAATAAAATCACAGAAATTATTCAAAACCCTTTGGAAATTCAAAAGTATTACCCAAGTAGAAAACTTTCCACTTGTTACACTCACACTAGTAATTCTACTCATCAGTTCATTCTACTATCTGTTAAAGAAATGCATTTGCAAAGCAGTCAAAACTCTTTGGCAATCAGCTTTATTCAAGCCTGTTGGCCTGTCCTGTTATCACTACAGGCACTTAAATTTAATTAATTGAATGACCTGGTTTTTTGTCTGCATCGATTTTCAGGCTCGTGTGTAAAAGTATGCCTAAGGCCCAACACTTTTAAAAGGTGAATTAACAATAAAGCCCCTTACACTGTAGATAAACTCTGAGCAGTTTGCAAAACCCCTTACACTGTAGATAAACCCTGAGCAGTTTGCAAAAAGGGCACTGTGGGAGTCCATGCTTGGTACTGTATCAAGCTAACTGAAGCAAGGAACTGCCTTTGTATTTCCTGTCTGTAAGGTGCCTCAGAATGCAACCCTGACCTCCCAGCGTTACTGCTCATCCACTGCCCTACCACTGATGCTCATCCATGAAGCAAACACCCTGAACTGAAGAGTCTGTGTGTGTTGCTAACTCCTCCTGGGCTCAAAATATCACCATGAATGTCCTACCACAGGGCATGCCTTGTGATGAAGTTTCTCTTGGAAAGACCAGGCAGCCCCATCATGCAAACCTTTCCCTCAAATGTCATTTATCAGTAGGAAGCCATTGAACAATTTCATTTATGCACCAGGAGAATTAGAAGCAGGACCACCACAGCTATTATCTAGTATATAAGTATTATTACCAGTAGCTATGTTGCCCCCTAAAACTCTGACAGCAAGAAGCAACAGTTGTTACTTTTTTCCACTGAAGGCTGTTGGTATGACTGAGTATCCTCAGAGAATGGTTCAGTTCTTGGGCAGAGAATTAGAGTTAAAGAATTTACTCATCCAATATACAAGCAGAAAAGAGAGTAATACACAAAACATCCAAAAAAAGGAAGTTTATATAAAAAAACACTGCTGACAACTAGCATGGAATGCCATGGAGACACATCAATAAGCTAACAGGAGAAAAATTATTTTGGATGTTTTAGAATGTATTAAAACATTAAAACTTTCAGTTAGTTATCTTAAATCTTAACAAATAATAAAAAGGAGCTTGTTCCCACATATATTAACATCCAAACTTGACTTATATTTTGGAGCCTTAACTGAACGTGTTTTTGCATCTCCTCACATTTTAATGTGCTTTAATGGACTTTTCAATCCCACATTTTTAAAAAGTAAAGATTAGTTATATGTTCCCTCTATTAGTATAAAGAGTTGCATTAAAAGTATCTCTGTGTTAAATGAATGTTGATTTACTGGAATTATCACTTGAAAAAAAAAAGGTTTGGTCAAACCACTTTCTTCTCTCTAAGTTTCTCTGATGTATTTGTAGCTCAGAAAATGAATCTCTATTTGGTAGCATAATTACAGTAATTCTGTGAGTTGCCTACAGCTCGTGTCTGTCTGTGGGTGAAGGTATACTTATCCATACTTTTTTCCAAGAAAATGGACAGAGATGTGGGACAAGCAGAAGTACAGGCTAAAAATAAGTTCTGTCAACCCCCAACCAGCTAGGGACAAAGACACGAAGAAGCATGCATGTATATTAATTTGCTGAAAACTTTGCTTCCCAGAAATGCTGTAGAAAAAGATTCTTCAGATGTGCTTAGACTGAATTTCAATGTAATGTGAAGATTAATGCTGCTATCACTGGGAGCATATGGATGGGAAGTTAGGTGAACAGTAGAAAATAGAATGTCATCAAATGCATCTTTTTATACAAAAACGCAGAATCTGATCTTTGGTCTTTGATCCCTTGAAAAAAAGGCTGCTCCTTTTAGTTGCTAAAGAATAAGAAATCAAAGTGCTCTTCTGTTAAACTGAAGTTAAAAAAGTATATTATTCTTATGGATAATCATGCATTAAAGACAAGAAAATCATATTAGAGCAATAAGAGTGGTTTTTAAGTGGCTTCTCAATATATTGAAAGATAATAAACCATATATAAATGGAAAAAAGAAAATAAACACCTAAGACTTAATTCTAATTATCATAAAAGAAAAAAGGTGGTTAAGTTGTTAAATGAGTATTCTTTTTATAAGGCAGTTTTCTCATTGGAAAAAATAGTGGAAGTTGAGAAGAGTACCTAATATTTTTCATGACCCTGTCACTAAAAATTAAATGTTGTTATAGGGACAAATTCAGGGCATAGCTATTTGAAATAAACCCTTTAAAGAAACTTTGATCCTAATATAAATATCCTGTTGTATATTTATGCTATTTGTATTAGTCCTCTACATACTGTAAAGAAAAACCCAGACTTCCTTATGAAATGTTCTGCTGACAGTGATCTTTTCATGGATTCTCTGCTTTCAGGGAAAGGAAAAAAAGAAGGGAAGAATAAAAGTCATGAAGTAAACTGAATTGGTGATTTCTAACATATCATGATACATTGTATAGTGGCAAGGTTTTACTTAGTAAAGGGTATACTTTGCTTTTCATGATGGTTTAGATCTTGATGTTGATGAACAAAAGTGGATACTTGCATCTTTGATGCCAGCTGGTTAATTTTCTGCTTCTCTTCAAGCAATCTTGTAATAAGTAATGGTCAGCAAGAAGCAGAATTTCAATCAAATGAAATTTGTTTAGTAGTGGGTTTAGTAATTGTGTTTTGTAGTAGAGAAATGCTGTCACATCCCTGGAACTTGTATTCCTTTTTCAATATAAATTACAAATGAATCCCAGTCCCTTTTTAAATATCTTGTTTAAAGGTAATGAATTATTGTCTCTCTAAATTTGTTTCTTCCTAATAACCTAGTTGCAGCCATTGTAATCGCTGTCAGTGGAGGGCTCTGGAAAGCAAGAGTCATGCACTAAATAGTAGGCTGTGCCATGTCAGCCTGCTAGTGCTTCCACCTCAAGACTGTCTCTAGAATGAGCAAATTAGCTGAGTCACAAATCTCTTTTCTTTTTTCTTGGTCTCTCTGCTGTGTGCTTGGTACTCATAACATGAACCCTTGTCCTCTGGAAATAAATTCAGGGTAGCAGTCAATTCCATGCAACCTACTGAGCAAAAATCAGATTTTAGAGTTTTGGCTAGGGCTGTGTTAATGATCTAATGATGATAGGATGGTTCCATGAACCATCCAGATCCAGCACATCAAGGCCATTGGTTTCTGTGAATAGAATTCTGTGACTAGAAGTTCTGTGAATTACAGATTTCTGTAGCCTGTAAGGTGTCATTTTTCCATATTTATGCAGCATATAGAAAATATCTTTGCTTTTTTGCTGGATTATTAATAGCCCCTTCTAAATGAAAGTGGTTTTCTTATTCCATTTTTACTTATAGTTATTAATTTTTGGTGGTTAATCCATCAATGATATTGGATTTAGCAGCCTGGCATTATATATTATGCCATGTTATCTCTTAGCTTAAGAGAAGGTTCTTCTAAAACATTATTTCAACTCTCTTGCTTGTGAAAATAGTAATGTGTATAAATGCAAGTAATGAGAGTTTGCAGCCTAAGAAATTCTTTCAGAGCCTTGTTGTATTTTGGTGGGAGAGAGCATGAAGTCTGAATGTGTTTTGCCATCAGTAGCTGATGAGAAGTTTGCAAATTTTCCTTTTTGGAACTAATATGACTGCGCCTGATATTACAACTTACTTTAATATATGTGGTAACCTTATTTGAGGTCTGTAAGGGGAGGTGTTTCAGTGTACTGGGTATTCAAATGTTCATGGTGCAGAGGACACTTGGAACCTTAACAATCTTAAGGAGGAATTTCCTAAAATTTCTGTTTGGTGTGTTCTTAGATGACTGTGTGTTGTGTTTTCATTTAGTTCAATTCCAGTTTAGTGTTTTCACTTTGGTTCAATTCCATTTGTAAAATGGTCTATAGGGATTGCATTGAAATGCATTTTAATAATGACATCCCTGCTCCACTGATGTCAATGGCAAAATTCTCATTAGGTTGAGTGGGGTTGAGATTTTATCTCTCATTTCATGCAGGACTGGAAGGTGAAAGGGCAGATGAGACTCCAAGACAAAAATGTGAATCCAGACTTCCAGCTCACATTTAAAGTTCTTCAGGTGGCAGCATCATGACTCTCAACCTGAAGTAGTTTCTATTTGCAGCTGTATGTACACAAAACTGAAGTTTAATCTGCAGACTGCAACACATACCAATTTGAGCTCTGAATCTCCTCAGAACCTGCAGAGGATCATTTCCTACTGGACTACTCAATAGTTCACAGTCCTGCCAGCACAGATTCTGTCTGTGTTAGCAAACAGAGTTGCAATAATGGATCTGCAAAATGAAATACCATACTACTAACATTGTAGGAGTTGTGCTTCAGGTTAGGTCTAATCCATCCTATAGATGTAATGTTCACAAGCAGCATATTATGGCATTAAGTGAACTCTTGGAGTACATCATTCGGTTCAGTGTAGTAAGAAAATCAAAATGTGAAACAATGTGTGGTAGGTGAAGGTAGCTAGGAGTTCTGCTTTGAAAGTGCATTTTTGCTCCAAATTACAGTGCTCATGTTGATGCATCCTTCGTTTTTTTCCTCCACTTGATGTGTTTATATTCTTTTGTAGAGTCAGCTTTGTCTGTGGATTCATTGGTACAAAAGCTTCAAGACTTCAGTGTCAGGAATTCATTTGCATGTCTCTTTATTCATTGTCAAACTGTGGCATATACTAAAGCTGAGCTTTCTTCTGTGCAAAGAACTCTTGCTCATGGAGTCATTGATCTATAAATACACTGCAAACATATAGGGCAATGATTTTGAATGACTTAGTGTTTTTTATATAACTTATTTGAAATATTTACATCAAATTGTCATATGCAAAGGGAATCCAATAAGGATTCATCAATTCTGGTAATTTGCACACTGTAAAACAGGTTATTACAATGGTGGGACAGCTTGAAAGAGTGAAAGCTTCCAATCCATGAATGCAAAGTATTTAGCTTTTTCCCTGAAATGTTGTCTGTTCTAGTCAAAGCAGTAATTTTTAGCAGTCATAAACAGTGAAGAATTACACAAGGATGAAATTATCTTGAAAAATTTCTTGGCTCTATCAAGTAAACACACTTCTTTCAGCATTATGCGTTCAAGACATCCCATTTTGTTTACATTATTTAACAGTCATGCATATTTTTTCAAGGTTCATCTCATTGTTTTTGTATCTAAATTGCCATAAGAACCTACTGCAGCTCCCCAGAGGATTAATGAAGTATGACATTTTCTCCCTTGCCTGTACCTCAGCCTACAGAAAAAATGTTTTTGACCATTATTTACCACATTGTGGTGCAAGGATGACAACAGGCATTAGTCTCTTCTACAGTGTCTTTGAAGTACACAAAAACCCTTGGGAAAATCTAGTTTTGTTAGTTGAACCATAAAGAGTTCATTCAGGGATTTCTACATATTTTCTTGGAAGAATTTGTTTGGTCAAGAATCAGTTCAGTTTAATTTTACAGTTTCTTTGTTAAACAAGGTATAGTTCGAAATTTTGCTTTCAAAAAAGTATTGAAAGCCATATTACTGAGGAAACAAAAAGCTGTCCCTGCACATATTTATAATATATTTATTTTGTCAATATTGCCTTTATTTTCAAATTATTGTTAATTATAGGAACATGCACAAGGCTAGACATGAAAGTCCTGCTAGAGGTATCAAGATCAGCTGGAGAAATGGTGACAAGTATGACCATGGCCTAACTTCCCTTTCCCATGAACAGCAGAGCACAGTGCTGGCCCCGGAGCTGGATTGTTGGAAATGAAGGCAGAAGTCGAGCAAGAAGATTGGTTGCAGATGCAATGTTTAGGAATTTTGAGGCCCTAGGTTGGGCAGTAGGAAAGTACTTTTAGCATCTGTTCCACTCCATCATCTAAGAAGACTGGAAAATATGTTTTTTTCTTAACAGGGCTTAAAGTGTGTTTTGACGTCTTCATTCCTCCAACAAAATAATTTTTGTAAGAGTTCTTGTACCTTTCCCTAGATCTCTGGGAGAGACCACCATTACTCCACCACCATTATATTCTAGAAGAGGAGGAGCTGCTTTTTTAAGATGGTTCTGGAGCAGCTCGGTGCAATTTCTGTGTCACAATCTGTGGCTATATACTGGATCTGGCAATGCAGCAAATATTCCTTGTGTGGTGTTTCTTTTTAAAAAGCTAAATTAAAAAGACAAACAAGATTTCATTATATCAGTAGAAGGTAGAGCCAAAAGAAATACTACATTTTCTGCTCAATTTGCTAAAGTGCAAGTTTCCAATACTACTGCAGTACTCAAGGGAAGATATTACAAACAATATTCAGCTGAAGTGTACAGTAGGTTATTGCAGTAGTTTAGGAAAGATGAACTCTGCTTGATTTCAAGGATTTCTCCATTTTCTTTCTATCTTGCTTAATGTAGACTTCTCAGCATTATCATCATAAAAATGGTCTGTGGGGACTAGGAATGAAGCCTGACAGATTTAAAATGAAAGGAGAACCTTGATAGGATTTTGTGACTACAGAGGAATTTAATAAATAGCAGAATGATGGTTCACTGATGTAGGTGAAAGTTATTGAATTATAAGATTAACTAGAAGAGTTCCCAAAGAAAGGATCCAGCTTCTGCTGGTAGACTGATTTCCTGGTGTTATTTCTGCTCCTACTTCATGCCTTCATTTGCATCCAAACATGAAGCTTTTTTCCCCAGTTTAAAACAATTGAATTAAGGAGTATAAGATTTTTTTAAACATCTGTGTTTCAAAATATCTTCCATTCTGTCATCTTGTATCTTGACAGGAAGTCTGAAAAAGTTTTTGAATGTAAAGTTATAAAGTTTTTGAATACTCAAGATATAAAGTTTCAATGGTTTGCTTTGCTAAAGAACTCAATTCAGTGTTGTAGTGCAATGCTGTACTCCTTTTATGCTAGCAGGCTGCTGTATTTACCCTGCAGTTTCTTCTGGCTCTGGGAGGGAGAGACAGCAGAGAGTACATAAAGCTTCTGCTCCTGTGGTCTGGCTAGACATGCAGGAAAGTATCTTCCTTGTCAGAGGCAATGAGTTGTATTTACCACACCACTCTGGAAGAAAAAGAGGACTGTGAAGAGAGCTGATCCAAATACCAGTTGCTTGACAGTAACTTCTGAGCTAATGGGGCTCTTTTCACATGGGTGATGCTTTGCATCCCCAGGTTATACATGATGGCCATAATGTCTAAGTAGAAATCCCTCTCAGGGATGCATCCATGAGACAATGCTAGGGAGGGATACAAGCTGCAATGCCAGCACGTCAAAAGCCAATCCAGTGTGCCCACCAGGGCATAGTGCCAAGGTAGTTTTTGCTGAACATGGTGTAGGAGATGATCTGTGAGAATTATCACCTTACTTCAGCATCTCAAACTTGAAGTAACACAAGAATCTGCTTCAGGTTAGGAGCTACTAAATACATCTCCCACTGGTGCAGGTCCAGGAATGTTTTAGTAAGAATATAATTCTTAATGGAAAAATATGAAAATATGCATGTGCCCTAAAACATTAAGAACTGGAAAATTGTATTAAAATAGAATGACAGGTAGTGTGGTGGTTTTACACCCCAAAAGAGTATTTCTAAAAACCCACATTTTGAATACATTACATATTTGAATTACAGCATTTGTTGTAGGCATTATGAGCAAATGCTTTGGTAAGAAATCCCTTTTCTTTTCCTGGCGCTGTCAATAGGACACCTGTCCCATGGCAGGAGGCAGCAGGCACTCTCATTAGTGGCTATTTGTTACTGTGAGGGAAAGTATTACTCCAGCTGATATAGATGGAAGGCCTGGAATTGCAAGATTAAGAAACTTGTTCAAAGCCTCAGGAGTTCCACACTCCCGTTTCCAAGTCTAAGCATTTAAATTAAAAAACTCTCCCTTGGAAAAAGATGAAGTTCTTTTGTCATGCAGAGATGAAGAGTATCATATTCCTCTTATGTACTCCACTGTGAATCACAAACAATTCCATTACAGTGAGAGGAATTGCCTGGGTAACTCTGAGACAATAAAACCAAAACAGCAGGGAATTTTTAAAAGCATCAAAGAGTTTTAGAAGCACGTATCCTTCTGAACCTGAATGAGTCTTGTGTTCCTTAATTACTTTGGTGCTGCAGAAGTTGCTATCCCATGACACTGTCTCTTTCTAGGTGGTCAGTTTGTCTTTCTGGTGATCATTGTTTGGTTATGGGCAAAACACAGAGAGTTAATGAAGAAGAAAAGCATGTTCTTTACTTGTGAATCAAGGTTCCTTTCTGTAGAACATTATAGAAATTTATAGTATTTAGATGTTAAGCTGAAGATGTTTGAAGTATCCTCATCTTGGGAAATTATTCTACAGTGGCTATTTCAAAGATGGCAGTTTTTCATACATAAAATGTGAGTCTGGATGTCTGTTTGTGTGTGTAAACAGCTTAAAATGTTTTTCTATTCATCACTTCTAAAAATTTTCCTTTGTGATGCTCATTTTAGAAGGAATGAGCAACCACCATGCTGCTTACATTACATATTTACCTGCTTACCATTCCTCCAGAGGGACAGTTTTCTGACCTTGTTTCTCCTGGTGTGTGTATGTGTATGTATATATATATATATGTAAATTCCCCTGGTGTGTATATAAATTTCTGTTAATCTAAACAGCAAAACAAAAATTCCTACTGGAACAATGCCATGTACCCAGTTCCCTGGGGAGATACCCCAGGAAAACAAATAGGTACAAAATATTAACTACGTTGGGCCTTGAATTCCTGAAAGGTTTTAAAAGGCAGTGTTGTTGAACAGTGAATAAAAATGTAGCAAAGTGGAACAGAATTGCTTGAAACTGTATTATTATGCACTGAAAAAAAATTATATTTAATTGTAGTAATATTTAAATTCCATCAATAGGCAGAAAATAAACTTCTAAAGAATTTTTAGTGGATAATGGGACATCTGATAATCAGTCCTTTAACTGCCTTTGAGTGGCTAGATGTAAACATTGTTGTTTAAATCAACAAGTGTGTCTTAAAATCCTCCCAAAAAACCAGAACTGCTATTTTTCTGTACTTGGTTAAAAATCATACTTTATAGTTTTGAAAATAGAAAGAATACATCTTTCTGAAAATTAACTGCATTGGAATATTAAGTGCTTCTGGCTTTTCCTCAGGAAAAGCATCATCTAAGTTAATTAAAGAACCTCCTTGCTTCCTTGAGAGTCCTACTGTTTAATTAGGGTAATGTATGTCAGTTTGTATTGAATTGAAGTTCACCTCAGCTCACCCAGCAGTTTTTCAGTTAATAACATGTCAGCTGACATCTGTTTTTTGTCTTTTTGTCTGTTCTGCATGTGCTGGGTGGTGATGCACAACCACAGGCCAGTAGTTCGTTCCACTGTTCTCACGGAATGGCACGGTTCTCATGGAAAGGCGCCCTTCTCGTGGAAGGGCACTGTTCTCATGGGATGGTGCCATTCTGTTGGAAGGGCACTGTTCTCATGGGATGGTGCCATCCAGGTGGAAGGGCACTGTTCTCATGGGATGGTGCCATTCTGGTAGAAGGGCACTGTTCTCATGGGATGGTGCCATCCTGGTGGAAGGGCACTGTTCTCATGGGATGGTGCCATTCTGGTGGAAAGGCGCTGTTCTTGTGGGATTGCGCCGTTCCCGTGGGATTGCACCGTTCTCATGGAAGGGCCCTGTTCTCATGGAAGGGCCCTGTTCTCATGGAAGGGCGCTGTTCTCATGGAAGGGCGCTGTTCTCGTGGGATAGCGCTGTTCTCACGGAACGGCACGTCCCGCCGGCAGCCAGCACCCACGTGGTGAGGTCACGGTGGCTGCGGTTTGTCTCTGGCACTTGCACCTCTCAAGCGATCCCCATGGTGCCATGGCAATGGCACCATTCAGTGTCCCACAAGGGACCACAGTGCTTTCATACGCAGGAATGGTTTTGTCTCTTTCTGCACTGATTTTAAACACATCCTTCACTAGCGAAAAGTAGAAGGGATTTGTCTTCAGCAATTTCACGTTTACTAATAGTCACAGGGATTTAAAATCATAGATCTTCTCTGTTCTCTTATTCTTCATTTACTTTCCTAGGAAACAGAAAAAATCTGTTGTCTGGAGAGGTTGGGTTTGTACCATATTCATCAATACAGGGTTGCTCTCTTCTTGAATAAGTCCCTCAGATATTCATCTGATTGATCATTAGTTAGGGACTTTTATTCCACATCCAAGCAGAACTCCTCAAAGACTCCATTAGTTGACTGAGTTTGTACATCATCCAAGGCTGGATACATCTGTAACTTTGATGGAGAGGCAAAGATTTCCTAGCAGTGCAGTTCTTTTTTATATTGTAAGATTTTCTTCCTGCAAATCTGCACCTAAATACAGCCACAACACATACAACCTTGGTTACAAAGTGATAGTAACCACTGCAGTTGGCTTTGTTGTGTCTTCACTGGAAGCTAGGGTTTGGTATTTGATTGCCTTCCAGTAAGTGATTTAATAAGCTAATTATTTTGTAGAGCAGAAAATTCCCAGAACTGTGCCTTCATAAGCAATTTGGCCAGTATTTCTTCCCATCAGCACTCTGTGCAGTCAAACATTTTCTGAATTGTTGGCAATTTTTCATCTCTTCTGGGCAGTTTATCTAATGAAACATAATTTGGGTAGCTATCCAGATTTTATGGGTGAGTACGGATATAAACACAGGTAGGCAGCATGTTAGGTGTGGCTACTTAAATGGCATCCTGATACCATACTCCGTGGTGTTTTTTAAAAGATGTTTAATTTGATTGGACTTGCCACAATGAGGTCAGGCATACCAAAAGAGAATTTGTGATTGTACTGGGGAGTTCCTAGAGACCTTTCAGTTTTGAACACAACTGCTTAGTTTTCTAATATCTAAATAAAGGGGATTATAATTTCCTAGGTTGAGGAGGAACCCCCTTGCTTAAAACCATTTGAATGGTCATTTATTGCTGCAAGGATTTGGCTGGAGGGGGAGGATCTCTGTTAGCACCAACAGGTGCAATCACATATTGGATGGAAAGTAAAGCCAATTTTTCAGCATTGTCAGAGAGAACAGGATTTTTTATGAAGGAGCCAGCACTTCCAATATTAGGTATGCTGCCTGTCTAAACCTACAGTCACTTGGCACTGAACCTCTGGTGATACTGTCCAAGTAATTTAGATTGCACATGTGTTCAGATGGCACAGCTCCACCCAGAGTCAGAGTCAGCCAAGAGATAGATCATCCATCTAGGAGCATCAAGTGGTGCTGTAGATAATAGGGTTTTAAGCCAAAAAGGAGTTTCCAAACAGCTGACTGTTCCTGTATCATATACTGAGAGCTAAAATGCTATGTGATTGATAATTATTTTTTGCTTAAATTGCTTTTCATAGTATAGCCCTTCTGTAGATGTAGACACCTTGACCCTGCAGTGCAGAACTGGTGCTGTGGCGAGTCAAGAGAAAGAATCAGTTTCTGACAGTTTTCCTTTTTCAGATAGCTGAGAAAGCAAAATCATCCCAGTCCTTCTGTTCTAGAACAAATTACATGAGTAATTCTGCTGAAAACATCCCCATTGTTATCTGTCAAAGCAATTAGTGAGAATATGAAATATGTGAGGTAGTTTTAGGGGTTTGAATAGCAAAGCAAAGTCCAAAGCTATTTTAGACATTTCTGGTATACAATCAAGATCAACATTTCAATAGTAAAATTTATGTTCATGACATTCACACATCCTTGAGAAAGAAAAGCTTTTAATACATACGGGAGAGTTGCCTTTGCTGTGCAACCCAGAGCTCCAGCTCTTTGTCCTGAATTTAAGGACTTGTGCCAGATTCTGAGAAGGTGAACATTAGCAGAGCTGCATGGACTTCGATGAAACTTCCAGCATAGACCAGGCAGCACCCTGATGCTTTAACAAGCAGTCGGAGAGGTAATCAATTAAACTAGCTGTAAAAAACAGGAGTGGTGAGCAGATACACAGATATACAAGATAGAACTGTGTCTGCCAGAAAGATTTCACTTTTTCTTTGAAGAAGACTGCTAGCATCAGGGAAGTTTGATCTATGATTGCTTTGAAAAAAAAAATCTGAGATTAAAAGATGGGATCAGAAGCCAAAAGAGAAATTGATAGGATAAGTCAGAGCCAAAGAAAAATGTGTCATAGGAAGTCTTTTTCTCTAATGAAGCAGCTGATATTGGCCGTAACTGGATACCTCCTTGGACAGTTCCTAGGCGAGCCATTTCACAAAATATCTGCACAGCAGTATGGGCTCCTTTGCAGTTTTCTCATTTTGGTAGAATAATGGACACACCCGTGCCTCATATAACTGTGAAACAAAGTAGACAATAACTTGAACACAACTGATAAGGATTAAGTGAAGATTAATCATTAACTAAATCTACAAGGATCTCTATCTAAATCCAGACTAAATCAATGGACTTGGAACTAGCTAACTGGAAGCTCTGAACACTGAAGTTAGGTACACTTTAGGCAGCTGAGTTATGACACTAAATGAAGTTTGATCTCATTAGAATATATGCATCATTTCCTGTTTTATCATTGGTTATGGTGTAGTAAGCAGTGAGAAAATCATGTATGTGAGTGTTCAAATTCTTATTTGCAGGTGTTTTATGTAGTGCCAGCTAATCCTTCCCTGCTCTCCAGTGTTCTGGGCAGCACTTAGTAATAATAATGTAGGTTCCCTGGCTCGTGTAGATGACAAACTATTTGAATAAACAAATCTAATCCATAATCAAAAGATAAGAATTAGACTGTTTTCCTTTCAGATTTTGGGATGCTTCATACAAACAATTTTCTTAATTTTCCATGTCCTCATCTAATTTTTTTCATATAAGTAAGATTTTAAAAGGTTCTGTTTAGACTATCATGGTAATACCAAGATATGTTTTCTTTATTTCTTTCATTTAGTTAAATATTTGGTCAATTTAAAACTTTGCACAGTGTCAGGATGAATAATGGTGGAAAGGAGCAGCAGGGGGAACATTCTTTTTTTAAAGAGTTACAAACTTCAGAGAAGAAATAATATTGTTTAAAAGTAATAATATCGCAGAGTATCTTAATGTGTGTTGGCCTTTGCATTCTCATCTCAGAAGAGTCAATTTTAAGAAAATTTCTTTTCCCACTCACTGCACTTTGATTCACATCATCATGCGGTCTCAGGGTACATCAACTGGCCTTTTGTCCTGAAGAAATTAAACTGAAGGATGAGGTCCAGGAGCTTATATCATGCATTCCTGCTGCTAATGAGCACTCAGTCCACAAGACTAAAGCTGCTCTGAAATAAAGCTCCTGAAACATTAATAGTGTGGACATTGTGTCTCCCATACCAACTGCTGAATTTTTCAAATCTGTTAGATTACACCACTGAAGAAGTCTGCTCTGAATGAACAGAAAAAAAGTAAAAAGTGATAAGAAAAAGCTCAAGATTTTGAGCTTATCCTGTTGAATTAAATGGTAATTTTAAATACTTATTTTAATAAATATAAAGTGTACCTCTATCTACAGAAAATAGGGCCACCTTGTTTTTTTACTGGAAATATCCTTGCAGCAGTCCTTAGCATATGGTCTTGATTTTAGGATATGTCACCTGCTTGCAACAAGGTGAAAAGTGGATTTTCTACCTCCTTCTCTAGTTTTAACAGAACTATTCAAAAGCTACTTATTGCATAAAAACTTTGGTAAAGGGGTCACATAAGCCTGCTAATGTGAAACCCAAGAAACATTTTGGCTTAGAGGGTTTTCTTTGCAGCAGAAGACACTTTAATGACTGGTCAAATGTGCTACCCATCCACTCCATGCCTTAGGCTTTCAGACTAATTCAGAAAGCCATTAACCATTCCCTAATAGGAAAGCCTATGCCATACTATCCATGCAGTGCATGCAAAATCAGATAGGAAATTCTACTCTTACATTGGAAATGCAAAATTAATAAATAATCACTTAGTCCTAAAAGAACACTGTATCCTGTGAATGTGAAGCTGCAGCACCCATAAAGCAAAATTGTGTATCTCTTCATTTGGTTCATATATATAAATATATATATATAAATATATATATATATATATATAAAAGAAATTCATTGTGGGAGATGTCCAGTCTTGCTGATGATTTGATCCATTCAGTAAGAATGCACTTTTCACAGTACCTTACACATTGCCAAGTCACAGAGACTGTCCTTCCTTTTACTTTTCTGTGAATTAAAAAATGTATATATTTGCATCTTGCTCATGAGTTCAAACCAGTCTTTCCATTCCTAAAGTGCCTGTGAACCTGATCAGATTTAGTGCTGCCTTTTACCATTGCTTGCTATGCAACTTGGGGTTTCTTGTGGACTGAATGAGAAAGTGATAGCACACAGTATTTCTATTTAATTTCATAAAGCTTCACTCACTCTGGCCTCAGCATGTTTCATGAAAAATGTCAACTGTATAATCACAGAAGGGTATGCATGAGCAAAAAGAAGGAAAAGCATGTTAAAAATTATCCACCACTTAGTACTTTAATTTACCCTCCCAGATCTTGTTTAGTAGAGCATTCTCAAACAATTTTTTCAAGAGTCTTAGCAAAAATGAATGAAGAATTTATTCAAGAAGAAATACTTTTTGTTTGAAACTGGTTGCTTAATTGATATAGGACTGAAATAGATTCTTCCCTACTTGACAGATGAAAATTTAGTAAGTGTTTCAGTTATTAATTATCTACAGTAACTATCTGTTGAATTAATGTTAATTTTTATTATGTATCCAAGATCCAAGAATGCTTTACCAGATGCAGTTTCAATTCCCAGTTGATATAAATTGGCTTTGCTTCACTGAAAACAGAACATCTATATCAGTTTATAACAGCTGAAGATCTGGCTCCAGAAATGCAGGACAGCGCTGAGATTTCAGACCTGCTGAGCAACATGCCGCTCCCCATATTAAAATACTCCAAGTATTTAATATTTAAAGCAAAAGCCAAGCAAACAAATAAACAAAAACAAATGAAAGCCTGGACAAAACAAGCAAACAAAAAAAACAACACAGAAAGGGCCTCGGTTTCTGCAGTAAAATCTTACAGCCTTGTGCCTCTGAGCCCTCAAGGTATCATAAAGGGATGAGGGAGTGTGTTATAGTAAAGATGGTACCTCCTGCTGCAGTGTCCCAAACATTCTGTTGCTCCTACTAGCTTCCTTTCCCTCACTCAGAAGTGGCACATTGCCACTACAAGGAAAACATGATACATGAATTTGATTAACTTAAAGCCAGTAATATTTTGTGCATCCAAACATCCAGCTCCAGTATGGATATTGATCTCATACTCTTTAATGCTTTTTTTTTTTTGCTAACTTGTTATTATAGCTGAAAGAGAATACTTAAGTAAGTAGTCTAAGATCCTCATTTTATAATTTCATCTGTGAATTGTCAGTTAAAGTGTAATCTGGATCTCTTAATGGAGAGAGATTCTTATTCTACCTGTCCTGTAGTTGCTGCCTTAGAGCCAAAAGGAAAAGCTGAACTAGAAATAATTTTCTAAAGGTTATGGGCCAGAAACAAAGAAAATAAAAACTCACATAGACCTTTCTCTGCCACTAAAACAAATTTTTGAATTGAAATAAGTCTGTTTTTTTTCCCCTGTTCCTTTTCTGATGCTTGTTCAATCTTCATGGTTCAAAAGTGACTTGTAGGGAGTGCCTCAAAAAACTTCAAAGCATGTGGCCCACTACTGAAATGACAGCACAGCCTTGTCACAATGTTTTGGTGAGACAATTTTGTTTTGCTAGTGAGAAACTGTGACTTAAATTTAAAAGGGGCAACGTCCCCAGTGACACTGTGGGGCCATGACAGTCCTGTTCCTTGTGTGTCCTGTCACTAAGTCTAGTCAGTGTGATGTAAGTCAAATAGAGGAGAATAAAATGAATAATTTCTTCTGATTTAGACTTTGTGAAGTGCTAGGGCAACTGACATATGTTTAAGATGCTGTGGGTGTGAATAGGTAGGCTGCTGTTTTGTGGTGCTTAAGTTATATCACCCTGGGAACATGACAGGATCACAAAGACTGTGGGAAGTACAGCTAGATAATGTCTTGCTGACTGGTAGGTTAGTGTGGGAAGGTTGTTTTATATTTTTTTTTTTACTAATTAAAATTTCAGTCTTCCTTTTTCACAAAGATGATAAAAATGGAAGGTCGTTTCTAAATTCTGAAGACTATATCAGAAGTTGCCAACAGTAAGCCAGACTCCCAGGACTTTTGTGAAAGGCTAATATTGGTTTGTATCTGAGCATCTGAGTGCTTGGCACACCGTAGAGCTAAGTGCACCTCTTTCTAGTAGGATGGTACTGCACGAACAAAATTTTTTTTGAAAGCTTAGTAATAAGAAAAAAATGTTTCTCATTTTTCTATAAAGCATTTCAAGCATTCAAGGTAATACTAAAGGTAGTAATTTTCCATATGATAGTTCTCCCTGTGTCAGATAATGATTTTTCCGCCTTTGAATTCCTGACTCAAAATTGCTCTATATGTTTTTGTTATTATCATTTTTTCCAAAAAGCTTTACAAAGGGAAGACAACACGAGCACACTGCTTTTATTGTGTGGGCGTGTGGTTGCCTCTGTATAATAGACTCCCTAATGTTCTTGGTTGTAATGTGTAGCATTGCACATACAGCACTCTGGATTTCCAAACTCCATTTTCAGGTTCAATAATAGCCTTTCATTCAGCCAAAGGATTTATACCTAATTATAGATCTGTGTGCTTTTTGTTCTGTTGTCTGCTTGGAAAGTATCTTGGGCATCTCAGCCTGGTCATTCAGGGCAAAGAACCGATGTGTGTCAAGAAGGTTTTGAAAGTTTTTGATTTTTGTAAGAATACAGATATAGATTTTAAACAATGTCTCCTATAGGCTTACTAAGGAAAGTGATAGGCAATTGCCATGACGCTAGTATTGGAATAATCTTTTTTTGAAAGTTGCTGATAACTACTTTGTATCTTCTGTAGGATTTTGCAAGAATGGATGTGAAAAGGAACAGAGAACTTTTAGGTTGTTTTTTGACCCCATAAACTGTCTGTCTCTCTTAAAAGTGAATTTGTTGAATGTAGTCTATATCTTAATATAAAATTTTATTTCTGTGCATTTTATATTAAATCCATCTTTTTGGAGTGGTTGCAGTTTTAAACTGCTTTGAAAGGAGTTTTAAACATTAGGTAGAATTAAGGAAAACCTAGGTGTAATACTGAGTTTGAAACTCTTAACTTCATTAATCTAATTTTGTTCTTCCTCAGACCTTAAATATGGTGTTGCTACCAGCTCATACCTATTCAGGCATGCAGGGTTTTTTTTTTTTCTTTTGCTGCGCATTTATTATGAATTGCCAAGGAACAAATCCCACTATGAAACATATCAAAAAAAAAAGTAACAACAATAAAAAGACAAGACACAAGACAACAGATAGAGACAGACAAGTGAAGGTATTTGGGAAATTATATGACAGGACTGCTAACAGGAATCTCAGTAGATGAGTGTCCTAATTGTTCTCAAGTATTTTTGTAGGTAGACATTAAAGCAAGCAGATGCTTCACTGTGGAGGATGTGAAACTGGAGGAAGAAATTCTTTGCAGCTATTTATGGGGAGCTTTTCTGAGCTGGAAAAGCACTGAGGTGGAAAGCAATAATACAGTTAGATCTTTGAGGCTGACATTATCACAGTGGACTGATAAGGTTGGGAATCAATATTTTTTGTTGGTGAATGACAGATGGTATGTAAAGAAACAATAGTCTGTGAAAGGTCTTGAAAATATGCGGGATAACTTTTGCTTAAATATGTATAGAAAAAAAACGATGAAGGAGGATGCAGAGGGAGAGGAACATAACTAAAGTTACTGGTTAGGTAGATGATCTCTGCAATAGCAATCAGAATGCAAGCAAGAAAAGGGGATATTTTATTAACTAGAACACAAGCCAGCACAGCTCTCATCAAATGTTTCCAGATGCATGTATAAATAGGAAAATCACTTCAAAGCATCACAAAGAAATGAAAGAGGTAAAAATAAACAGTGACTACCAAGTTTCACATGTAAATATAGTTCTCTTTCCCATGGAAGTCAAAAGATACAGTAGAGAGAAAAATAAAGAGTTCCAATTTAAACATATTTATCTTTAAAACCTGGCTACAAATCTATGAGAAGACTGGAGATACACAAAAAATTTAGTGTGGATGGAAAAGGGAACTGTGTAGTAGAGAAGGAGGCTTATTGTCAAGTTAAATATGCATCTACAGATTGAATACCCCAAAATATATTATACAAAGAGAAGGAAATAAGGAACAGAATCCTTAGAACTGTTACACCCAAAAACAGTAAAAAGGGGTCAAGAAGTCACTTAAGCTGAAGGAGTAACTTGTGCTTTTCTAGCGAGCATGGAGAGGACCGAGTTATGG
The DNA here is from genome assembly GCF_051311805.1 of Agelaius phoeniceus. Taxonomy (NCBI): domain Eukaryota; kingdom Metazoa; phylum Chordata; class Aves; order Passeriformes; family Icteridae; genus Agelaius; species Agelaius phoeniceus. Next base: position 79,453,214 of record NC_135267.1, read on the forward strand.
AAACTAAGAAATGACAGCAGATTAGAGTGAGCAAAATCTAAAGCCCAAACACGTCAAAGGGAATGAAAATGGGAAGAGGAAGGAGAATGAGTATAGCAGCAGTCAGGAAGAAGACTAGGGTAAAGATTTAATGAAGGCTCTGAAGAGGACAACATCTGATTATGCCTAGGATTAAGGAGTTGTATGATGGTGAAAGTGAGGGGAAAGCACAGTGCATTTATTGTTATGAGAGAAGGTTGAATAAACAGCTTTTCTATGGGAGAAAATCTTAAATAAGCATTGCAGCATTACTGCTGATAGCAATCCAGCAAATGTGCAAGAAATAGAATAGAAGCACTCGTAATTGACAGTATATTCTTGCCCCATGTAGAAAGCAGGATTAAGATGTGATTTTCTGCATGATGACATAAAGAGATAAAACACATTAATCTTCTTTGCTACTTATGGTAATATAACTGTGTCATGCTTTGTGTACTGCCATGCTAATGCTGATACCAAGCACTTAATGCATAGGTCAATATATTTAGATCTAGGTTCACTTATGTCTATCACATACTTTATTTTACATTATTGATGGTTATCTAAGAGACTCCAACTGCCTGACCCCGCTTAGTTAGGAATCACCAAAATAAGGCAGTTTGACATAGAAAAGTGATAGTAATAAGTAGCTGTAAATCAAGTACCAGTAACACAGTAACACAGAAGAAAAGTGAAAAGGAATATTTGCAAATATTTGCAAATAGCAAATTATCATTAAGAGGCTGATCATGGCTAAAATCTCACCAAAAAAATGTTTAGGAGACCATTATTTTGGAATTTACACATTCAAAAAGCAAGAACAGAAAACCCAAAAGAAATTCATGGCTCATAGCAAGGGTGATGACTTGTATAATCTCTTTACAATCAGTTTCTGAGTTCTGACTGATGTTGAGAATTATTTCTTTCATGTGAACCTGAGAGCATTTTTACTTTCTTGGGGTTTTTTTCCCCCTGTTTTAATTGTGTGGGATAAGAGCCTCAGGAAGCATGGGCACAGGATTGACAAGAATGAGTCTTCAATTTCAGGTCTTCTGTCCCTGAAAAGAATTGATTCAGGGCAATAGGTTGGCTTCTGTGCAAGACAGTTAGCTTAGCAGGGGTGACGTTGCCTATAAGTGATGTGTATTAACCTGTCAAAGTGGATCAGGAGTCTATGCCACAGAAAAGTGAAAGGCTATAAAAGCACAGACAGTTCTATGCCTCTGATCATTTTCTTCAGTGGAAATAGAGAGAAAGTGTTTTAGAACCCTATTGAGGCAGAGGAAGTCCTCGCAATTTCATCACCAGTGAATCTTTCAGCTTTTAAGGAAGGGGATGCAAGAGAAAATACCATTGCTAAAAGAATTTCTTCTTCTCAAATATCTGTAGGCTTTTTTTTGCATGTCAAGTATTTAATAAAAAGTAACTGAGTTAGTACCTTCCACAAATTCTCTGCACATTTTTACAGAGCTGAACAGTAAAACAGGTGCCTCAGTCCCTCAGTGAAGTGATTTCACATTGCAGGGGCAATCACCTAAGGAACAGAACCCCAACCAAGGCAGCAGCCAAGGCCATGGCCCTGCCTGTACAGCAGCTCAGCAGTTCTCAGTGAAGGAACCTGAATCAGGCCTTTGATTAATACACAGAGATAAACCCACCATTAACCTTAGTCATGCTGAACTATTACTAATAATAAGGAAATATAGTTCAGAATTTCTGTGAATTACACCATTGTTTTCTCATGCTCACGCTAAAACGTTCCATGTAACTCACTTCTGAATAGGAAGTCTAGCATGAAGATTTAGGGAGTATTTAAGAGGTACAAAGACCTTTTGCTGGACTCTTCATAATTAGCAGATGTTGTAATTTCTTTTTTTTTGGGGGGGGGGTTGGGGGGGTGTTTCATAATGCATGCTTTTTTTGTGTTGCTTGGCAAACTGTTTAGCCACTGGAATTGTGCTGCCTCCTGTGAGGATAAAAATGAACCAGCCAAACTAGGAAAGGAATTAGATTTGCCTTTAGCATGAGTGACCAAAGGAAAAGCTGTCAATGTGTATCTAGACAGAGGAAGTTCAGCACTCCTCACTGAGGCTAACCACCACCATCTCTCAGGTTTCAGTGGCACACACATTGCCATTGTTTGAGTGGTAGACCTTTGTGTTTCTCAAGTACACATTGCTGCATGACCTTGCTGTTTCAAGAACATTTTTCTCTGGGGCTTCTGGGAATCTGTTTTCTTTTTCACTGCTGACCTCTAATGATAGATGAGTCTGAGCTTATGTGACAAATAGTCTCAAGCCTCACGTAGGCTTGTAAATGGTATTTGCTGGGGTTTTCATTACTTTCTTTCAGATCACAGAAAGGATTTTAATATAAATGGATAGGCTTTTATGGTACCATTTGTTTGATACTTATTACCATACGTGATTTCTTTTTTATACCACAGTTAGAGCTGCCTGGGGGTACAATGAATATAGCTATACATTTTTTGTCCATTTTGATAGTGACGCCAGGAAAATAAGAAAACTGCGTACCCATTGTATTCCTTCAGAATGCATGAATACCATTACATTATCTAAGCCATTGATAGTTCCAGATTATTAGTGTAGTTAACTGAATCATTAATTAGTTAAAAATCAAGAGTTTATATTTGTTCTTTTCTTCTGTGCTTCTTTAATACTTTTAAATCTTGAAATGTATTGCCACAAGAGGAAAATTGTTAAGAGGAAAATTGTTAAGAGTAAATAGGGTTTAGTTTTCAAGACAAAGGCACTGATTTAAGGTCTATGGCATCTGCTACTACTACAGTTAACAAATAAAACTGACAAGTAGCTAAGGGACATATTTTCACTTGACTGTCCAAAACAGTTACCAAAAAACAAATGTGGTGGCACAATAAAATGATAGTGTACTATTCACTATAGTAATAAGTAGGTATTTGTCAATAGCTTCTTGGTGGTGTTTGTCACTTTGGCTTACAGATGCATTTTTCCCATTAGAGGGCTTCTTCCCAACCTGTGTGGTAAAACAATACCACTGGGAACTGTGGAATAGCAAAAAAATTCTCTGAGAAAAATGGAAACAAAAATCAGATATTTAGTATCTCCAAGAGTTATTTAATTGCAAAAACATCTTCTTTTGGCAAATATGAATTCACATAGCCCTGAAATTTAAATGTGGAAACAGGTATTCAGTGTCAGGAGCCCACATTTAAATATTTAGGCTTAGGTAACCTATACCTCATTTTAGGTATCAAATCAGAGCTTAAAATGCTTGTAAGGGCCATGAAGTTTGTTAAGAGGAGTTTTTTCATATTATCTTTATACATTACATTCTTTAAATACATGTATGAGGTATCAGCAAAATTATTTTCAAATGCCTTAATCTTATCTATTTTAAATGCTACCTATTTATGCCATGAATTATGAAAGGACTACCTGATATTAAAACCTTACTGGAAATCAGCTCTGGATCTGTGAAAAAGAGATATCAAGAAATTAATACCATAAGTCTTAGATAACTTCTGAATGTTTACAGGGCTGTGGTGTCATTAATGCAAAAGGTACAGTCTGGTTATAAAACTTGCTGCCCAAGTTAAGTATCAGTAAGATGAGTTCAGGGTATAGTCAGGCCTGGAAACAAAAAAATGTCAGTCTTCCTATCAGCAGTATTCTTATTGCCTTAAATATATGACAGAAGTTTATTAAAAACATACCTGATTGTATTAATAGATACAAAATGGGGTTTCAAATTTCAATTGCAGTATGAGTAAAGAAAGCTGGATGACTAAAAGTGAAGAAATGTGGTGTGATGAGATTCAGATTGCAATGCTATACATATATTACAATCAACTAGCACCACACATTTTGAAATGAGCAGCAAGTAGGAATAAGAATAAGGAATAAGAAGTAGCCAGTGATTTTTGTTAGGAAAGATATATGTGTTTTCATGCTTTGCCATATTAGCAGGATATTCTGATGAAAATATTGATGTATAAGCAATTTTTCTTATGTGTCCAATACAGTGCGTTTCACAGGCTTTGTCCCTAAGCTGTCGCCTCCACTTTCTTTTGTTAGATGAGCAATCTAAGAGAAAAAGCTGTTGCTGCTGTTATTCATTCAGATAAGAATGCCAGAGATTGTCATCATTGTCCATGATTGTGGAGTCTTCAGTTGTGAGCTCAGGATTATGCAGATCCTCAGCAGTGGCCAGTGTTGCCACAGTGTGAAATAGGGCACATTTCCTGTCTGAACCCCACACTCTCAAATATTTACCTTCCAATCCTGGGGCACATTCTCCCCAGGTTAAATATTCATAGCTCTATGTATGTGATTTATTTTCACCTAATTGTCTAGTTTGTGTTCACCTGAAGCCTAAACTCCTAAGGTATCACAGACATTTGGGTTTTTTCCTGCAGTAGCAAATTTATTTTCAGACTGAAACATATAAATCTGTCTCATTCAATCTATCTCACAAGCTGGTCAAGAGAAACAAAACAGGAAAGTGTGCATATTCCTACCTGCTTACTAAATCTTTGAACTAATACTTCAAAATTCAAATTTTTAAAGGCATTTCTAAATTGTATTTTTGAGTGAGTCTAAAGCATTGCAGTTATGAAAAATTGATCAAACATTACATTTTCCTAGACATTCCCACAGTACTGTCCCCTAAAAACAAGCAATTAAAAAAAAAAAACCCTGTCATTCACCACCAATGCCATTGACACAGTGGAGAGTTAACCTTGAGCTCTGTCTCTTTTCATGTCTTCACATTTACTGATCTCCCAGAACTTCGTTCCTCTACCCAGCCCTCTTTGCTCCTCATTTTTTAAAGTTTCTCAAGGGGTGCCTTTCCAAGTCATAGTATTTTTAAATATGTATGGATAGTTTGAAGTGTGGCTTAGATGTATGATTGCACTGTGTAACCATTTTTAGAGTTACCTCTGTAAATATGCTGCCTGCACTGAGCACAGTAGAGGTTTCCAAAGAAAAGTAGAGGCCAAACATTGGAAACCAAACTTGGTTATAAAATAGAATCTCAAGAAAAGAGCTTGCAGAGAAAAAAAAAAAACACAAAAAAAACCACAAAAAAAAAACCAAAAAAACAAAAAAACAAAACAAAAAAAAAAAAAAAAAACAAGAACAAAAATCCCACAAAGGACAGTTAGAGATGACGCAGACCTAAAAAATATAAAACTGTAGTCTGCACTGTCCAGTAATTATAGCACATAAAATAAATGTTGCTTTATTGCTTGTTATCCACAAAACTCTCACAATGAAGTAATGTTTCTTTTCCATTTCTATATCTTTATCAGGATTGCACCATTTTATCTCTGTAATAGACTGTTGTACAATACTAAGTGTTTTATTTCTCTGTGTAATACCTAGACAAGCTATATCCCATCTGTTTAGATATAGCAGAGAGAAAGTTTAATTTCTTGGCTGTAATGCAATGGGCAAAGTAAGTTATTCTAGATAGAATACTATTGTTCCTATCGAAATGGTGGAATTGTAGCAGGAGGAAGCGTTAGCTGGAAATAACAAATGAGTCCCTGCTACCCCTGCCAAGTACTTCTTTTGCTAAGATATATAGAGATGTCATAATTATTTTAAGATATTATTGTGATAAAGAGACAAAGAAAACAGTTTTCTACTTAGGTATTTTAAACAACTCAGAAAACACTCAGGGTGTTTTAAGTTGATCTGGCAGTTCCCCAAAGAGGTTGGATTAAAAAATATAATCTAAATTAAATAGATATGTTACTCAAATATGGTACTTTTAAATAAGTTATGTGTGTACATATATATATGAAGTAAGTCTATTTCATTGGGTCAATTTAAGCTTGAAAGGCCTTTTAAAGCATCTTATGATGTGGGAAATTAATTATTTCTCAGTTATTCTGTCAACAATGACAGTCACTGACCTCACAAGCCTATTTCCATGACTATAGGAATGCAGACTTTCCCACTAAGGAAATTCTAAAAAGGGAGCTGCAGAAGATGCTTTGTAGCTTAGGAAATTCTTACTTCTCTTTACAGGTTTCAGCTCAGCATATGTATGAATTTATAGATCTGGTTTTGAAACTATAAGTCACACAGTTTTTAAAAGAACAAGGTGGTATCTTTAGGGTAAGCTGCAACTCCTGCTAGTAGCACTTGCAGCGTTCACATACCCATTAAATTTTTAGTAAGAAAACACAGAGAGTGACTTCATGAGTTGGTCTTTTAACATACAAGAGTTCTACTGAAACCATTTCCATCAGCCTATTAGGAGAAAAGTTCTTTGGTGGATGAGAACACATATTATACCTTTGAGAAAGAAGAGTACAAAAATGCTAATATCCTTTTGTCACCCACTGTACCTCAGAAAAAGAGTCAGGAAGGTTGATTCTGGTGGGAAGAAATGAGGAGCTCAGTTCATTACCCAGCTGGGGACTTAACAATGCCTTCTAAGTTTTTCTGCATACAATTGGTGAAGATCAAGGAAGAAAATCATTTTAGCACTGATGGACTAGTCTGGGGTTTTTTAAGGGTCTCACTAGCATGAAAAAGGGTCTGATAAAACACCCAAAGAAAAATTATTCTTGAATTTATTTTTCTTATAGTAGGATGTTGCTTTAAGTCCATCAGAAAACCAATCTGAATAGCTAAAGAATTATCTCTGGGATAAGGTATCAAACATTAAAAAGTGATCTGTATGTTAAAAGGATGTTTGGAGCAATGTGACTAAGATGAGGGAGTATATTTTTTCAGCATTGTGCCTTGGAAGAATCATTGTATAATTTTTTCTAGCTTGTGGCTAGAAAAATAACTATTGAAAATTAGAAGACAGCCCTTCAGACCTATGGAAAAATACCTGTAAACAATTTAATGGAGTTATAGTTCAACACACTCAAAAAACTACAGCAAATTAAACCTTCAAGCCTACAGTAAGAAGCACATACTTTCAGAATCAATGCTCAGCAATAGAAACAGGTAGTGATATAGAGCCCCATCTGTTCAATATTAAAGTCAGACAGAGTCACACAGGGTATGTCTACTCCACTCAAACCCTCCAGCTATATTTTCTGTCTGCTTTTCTTAGATATGCTGAGGAAAGTGTCAGGCTTTTATGTTTTTTGGCATTCTTGACTTGTCAGATGCTGAGAACTTAGTGCACTATTTGGGAAGAAAACAATAGATTGCTTTGAGAAAGTCTTAGTTGCTTATAATATATTTGATTTAAAAGGAATGAGAGGGAGAAGTCCATTCTCTCTTGTGCTGGGACCAAAGTTCAGGACACTTAGGAAGTGCTGCCCAATTCAACCATGCAAGACTGGAATAATTGCAAGGCATTACTTATGGTTTTAGCCCATGTCAAGACATTGAATTTGAAACAGAGGAATTGGGAGCTTCCAGCAGTAACCCTTTAGAATGATGGATGACTTTTGCTACTTGTTGGGACATGTCAAGCCTCTATGAAACTGGAAATCAAAAATCCCAAACTCAATTGAGAGTTAATTTGTTTGTCACCTTCACTTAGAAGTGCTGAATAGAGAAAACATCTCAAAAATTCTTCAAGAACTTCTGAGACTTCAATTAATCAATAGTTTAGGTAGGTAAATTTTATATAAACATTGAAGCTATTTTTGTAGCCTTATAAAATTCAAAGATTACTGTATGTCTGCCAAATGAAAATCACTGGAGTCCAATGTATACAAACCTGCAAAATGACACATAGTGGAGATAAACTTTTACATGTTTGGGCAGGACATCTTTTGTTATTTTTTCCTCTATAGCAGAATGGTGTCATCAGCAAATCTGTCAGCCTGCAAATTGACAGTCCTGTGAAAGAAGTGGCAGATGTGGATCCCTTTTGCTAGGAAAAAAATAAACAGCTTGCAGATGTAGATTCATTTTGCAAGAAAAAGTAAATAAATAGTTCAGGTTAGTGTTTATGCTAGAATTCTTTAGTGTTCATCCCATTTTAACTACAACTAAGAAACAATGATCAAATAGCTTGACTATGTAGGAGCATGTACATAATAGAGCACAAAAATAAGAAAACATTTGAATAGATAAGATTGTTCTTACAAATGTTGGATGACTTCTAGTTCCTAGTGTGTTAAGCAGCTTCACAGAGCCCATTTCAACTTTTTCTCCTTCTCTTCGTTCTCATTAGGAACAACTCCCAAAGAAAGGTCCTCTCTGTAAGGCATACAAATAAATCACTTTAAACCACAAAGAGGTCTTTATTAAACCCTGTTACAGCTAAGACAAACAATATTAAACCAGGGTTTAATTCATTCTTACCTACCCACACACAATTCTGGACTAGGCTAAGAGGAAAAGGATAATTTTACCTTACAACTAATGAAGGCCAAAACAGAGGGAGGGGCATCACACTAGTGCTCTGTTATTTTGCAAAAAAAAAATATTTTTAAGTGGCTCTGGCAACTGAGAAAACTGCAAAACCAACATATCTATACCTTTTATTAGGAAAGAAAACAAAATCTAAACTGAAGAGAAAACTAGGGAAAAACAGTTTTGAGAATAACTGAAAGACATCCTTGGCTTCAACTCATGTTTAGGACATTTTAATTACTTTAGCATTATCTGAAAAGTATATGTCAATTTTGTAGTATAGTATCTCCTCCCAAAGTTATTTCAAACACCCTACATCTCTGCAGCAATACTGATCACCTTTCAGGGACATTTTGAAGTAAAAATTTGCACATTCTTTGTGATTCCATATGTAAGCAGAAGCTTTCTTATAGTATCAGCTCTAGAATGGTCATCTTGGTATATAGGACAGTGCAACAAGGCTAAGATAATGCATCTCACCAGTCTTGAAATGTCTTAAAAAAATTCTAGCATGGCAGTGAACTCTAAAAACTGTGAATTTAATAAAATGAGATTGCATTTCTGGGGACATCTTTTCTTGGTTGAGGGCATCAAACTGAACCAAACTTTAACAGGTGTCTGTAGATTAAGGATTCTCCTACTGCCAAGGACATCAGTGCTGTCGACTCTTTTCATGCTGTGCCACTGCTTCTGATGCATCACAGACTTTCTAGCTGTCACATCAGCTCTCAGAGAATTAATAAGATACTAAATTTAAATAGCATCCTAGGCAAAATCCAATAGTTCAAGTACCTGCAAGTCCAAGTATTAATCTGTCCTATGCTTTTAAAATTTTGTTTTCTTCCTAGAGAACAAATAGATAGCTCACAAAAGCCTAGTTGCATTAGTGTGGGGACAGTAGCTGTGTAAGATTGTTTTTTCCCCAAGGTGCACAAGTCAGAACCTTTGAGGGCTTTTGTTGTTTTCTCTCAAAAAGTCACAAAAGCGTGTAGTTTTGGTTTAATTTGAGACAGGATCTCATCCAAACAGAGTTCAAAATAGAGAATTTTTAAACTCAGATTCCACATGTGAAAGTAGTTAGCTTGTGAAACTTATTTTGGGGACCTTCCATGTAGTTTGAATTTATTCAAAACTGAAACAACAAACAAAGTCTTCTTTTGATCATCCTTATTTTGTTTTCACCTGTTTGCTGTCAGTCAAATTGTCATTGATCTCAGTCATATTTTACAGTTCCAAGCAGATCAGTTTGTTTTCACCTTTAAATCTTGTTAAAACTAAAGGAAGATTCCTTTTTATCTCACTTGCATATAACTGTGAATAATTATAATCCTTGAAATTCAGGTGGTAAGTGTATATGTTTTTCATCCTTCAGAAAGCTTTCATTTCCTTTAAACACAGTGTGCAAGAAGATTATTGTCTGTCCTAGGTGCCATTCTAATTGATTAAAAGAGAAATAACCTGCCCTGCTCGATTCTCTGTGCTTGCTGAGGGGGCCTTGCATAACAATGGGAGTAGGAAATCAGAGTTGCTGGGTCACATTCTGGCTCTGAAGCAGCAGTGCTGGAGAGCTGCACCAATTGCTCACTGTACAAATTAGCCTGGATTGTAGAAAGCACCAACCACTTGCTTGCTTCAACCTGGATTAAGAAATGGGATAGGTTAATGAAGTTCAGCAACACAATGCTACTCTCAGTACCTTCCCTTATGCATGGGACTGTGGTAGAACCATGGCAAGCATTTTTTCTTTTAATAATTTACAGTTAATTTCATAGTGTGCTGTCCCATAGCAGACCAACATTTATGACACTTCATTGCAATATGCTGTCATGAAGTAGCTTTCACTGTGCATGATATCTCAAGCAGCAAAATATAAGCAAAATTGTTCTGAAGGTGCATTGATTCTGAGGTAGATGGCTTTTGGTCATGGATGAGCATGACTATAAACCCAGCACATCAAATTGCCTCATCAAATCAAGAAAAAGTTTCTCATTTCTTGGTAGATGAGTCCTGTTAGGTATGCATAAGCACTTGTGAGATCTAACTCTCAATGGCTGACTTTTTTTTTTTTTGAGCACTGATTGTTTTTACAAGTTTCTGAGGCTCTGAAATGACAGAGTGGGGAAATGCCATCCACTTCACCCTTCTGCCAGTGCTGACTGCTCCTTTCTGATCCCTGTACTTCATCCAGACTGAGTTCAAAAAGCTTCAGAAGCTACACTTACATTATTGTGCAGTTCTTTGTAGTCCGTTCAAGGAGAGTTTTGAAAAATGGCACTTAGTCACCAAGGACCTGCAAGGATTTGGTGAGCAGTTGCAGTCCTGTCTCATTGATTTCTGGGTGGTCACAGACAGCTGGAAAGAGGATCAATGAGGAAAAAATTCTACTGAAGACCATCAGCCATCTGCAGAAATAAGGAAACACTTTAATATCCAGCCCTATTGTCAACCATAGCATTAATAGAAGCCTTTTACCAGAATTCATATTTTCTTGCCATGTAAGAAATAGTGTATCAAGTAGGAAATATGCAGCTGCACTTTTTCTCTTCACCAGAGGATAGGGTTTAGCACAGAGGAGTAATGGCAGCCCCATTTCCCTATGCTAAGCATTAGCTTTAAACTCATTTCTGGAGGTACCAACTTCTGTGTGTGCTCTGTCTAATCTCAGGAAGCCCAAACTCAATGTTACAGTACTCTCAGTTAACAATCCAGATCCAGGTCTATCTCAAACCCTGACAATGTCCAGTGAAGATACAGATAAATTTTTTATAAATTATATATAGAGAGATAGATATAGATTAAACTGTATCTCACCAGCTATAATAAGCAACTTTAACTTCTCAGCATTCTTAATAAATTCCACATATTTTCCTTAACTGGGAAAAATGTATTAACTAAATTTCTCAGCCTGTTGTCCAGACAATAGCTGGTCATAAATTCTTCGTGAAAGTTGCAAAAAGGCTGAATGAGGAAGATACAGAGGAAAACCATTTTATTGCATTGTTAGAGATTTTAGTAAGGAAACCAGTTTATGAATATTTTGAAAATGTCAGCAGGCAGTCATAAAGTGATTATAATATTGAAATGCATAGGCCAAACCCATCAGGCTTGTTCCTGCCTTCTAAAGCACTTTATTCTGGAGGTTTTGCAAGCATGACTGCTTACATAAATATTAAATGGTACAGAATGTATCATGTGTTCACTGGAGCACAATGAAGAAGGAATATTTTCACAAAATATGATTGCTAAATTTGGAGTACAGGTGTTACATGTTTTCAAATATAAATATAAATATTACATAAACTGTTCCTGAAATGGAGAATGAACTATTAAAAATGGATTAATAGATAGTAATGATCCATTATTCAAGAAACATAATTCTTTATTGACCATAGTAGGGTAAAGGCAGCTTTGGCTTACGGTTTATCTAAGGCAGACATTAAACAGAGCTAGAGCAGTATGGGACAAATAGGATGAAGAAAAAATAGGTTATTGTTAATATCAATTCGAAATTTTTCAAGAATAGAAAATCAATAAAAGAAATTAGAGATTGAGCTAAACAAATATGCATGGTTTCTAGAGATATGAAAAATTTAAAAGGGAAGAATAGCCGAGATGAGTATAGCCAATGTTAGAGAAACCTCAGCTTAGCAGTCTCATCTTTAGATCTAGTCAACAAAATTATCAGTAGTGCACCATAAATATTTTAGCCCTGTTTTTGGACAAAGTATCATATGGCATTTTATTTCACACACAGACTTTCCAGTCTTTTACTAACTTGTAAGGACTGCATAAATTTGTGCTGGGCATTAATATTTCTAAACAGGTAGTTTCTATAATACATGCTCAGAAGTCCTAGATAAGGAGATCTAAAGTGGGTTGGTGCTCTTTCTAGTTAATCTTGGACTGGTAAAATGAAATAACAGCAGTGATGAAGGGCCAGCTGTTGTTGCAGTATATAGTGTCTTTTCCCTATTAAAAATGTCAAGAAGGATGTCCCAAGTGCTGGTTAGGCTGACACCTATTCCTGACAAAAATAAGAAAGTGCCAATGAAATTAAATCAATAAAGACTCAAAGGACAAGAAAGTAATCAGTTTCAAACAGCATGACTTTCTAAAGAGAAACTCTTGTCAACAAACTTGATTTAAATCTCAGACGTCATGGCAGATTTGGTTGATGAATGTAATTGGATAGAAACGCTACATTATGATTTATTGCAAGGGGTCTGACTTTGTGACTTATGACATTCTAAAGTACTGAACAGATGTCAAAAATCTGTTGCCAATGAGAAATTATCCTGGATGGGAGTGATTTCATTGCACTTTCATAGACATTGGTACAAAGCCACGTTTTAATCAGTGATCTGGAGATAAATGGAAATGACCCATCAGGGAACTGGTGGATGGCACAAAGACTGATAGGAACTGTAGACACAGATGCACTCATTCTCAGCCACTGAGATCACAAACCAAATGTACTTTAATACACCTGCACAGCTGTACAATTACCTCCCAAATATATTACATTTAAGTAAGAGGTGACCTTGACATGGATCTCTGGGTTGTAAGGGACATTCAACCACCCATGCGCTCCCAGAATGATGCAACAGAAACAAGTGAATCTTGGATGTGAGAATACCTAAGGGAACAGCTGAAAATTTGAGGAGGATCTGATAAATAGAATTTATTTTAGATCTGGGAAAAATGCCTTAAAAATTGAGGCTGTTCAATTCATTTTAAGTAAGCAGAAGATACTGAGGGATGACTGATCCTCTTCCTGGGGACTGTACTAATGGATTTTCTAATCCATCAGAGGATTTTAAAACTAATAATGTAAGAGTTTAATAAGAACTAGTGTATGAAAACTGAAGCCAAACAAAACTGAATTGTACTAAGACTGGAAGACCTTGTGCACACTATAGCTTTTCAAAAACCCAGTTATTAAATTTGCACAATTAGTGAATCAAATGTTTTTACAAATGATGATACAAATATTGCATTTACATAACCAGTAGTATTAGACACAATACACAATATACTGAGCTTAGCAAAGCAGTGCAGGTACAGTCTCATTGCTCTCCCTTCTATCTCATTTTCTCTGAATGAATGCTGAGATATATAAGAGCATTTAAATATTGAAAATATTCCAAATTAGAGTTAGTTAATTATTGGTGAATTTGGAAGAGTTTTTTTGGGGGTTTTTTTGGGTAGTGGTGATGTTTCTTTTTGAAGCTGTAATGTTATACAATGCTTTTTCTCTAGAGTAGTAACTCAATTTAAAAATAAATATGGATTAATCTTAAGTATGTTTGGGCTTGCTCACTTCCCATTGCAAACATATCATTCCATCAAGTTTTATTTGTGTTAATGTTCACAAAAATAAATTGCATGTCATACCTCACAGTAATATTTGCAGAACACATTAAACTTGTTAGCAATAAAGAGTCAGAAATAACAATTCCCATTCCCTTGTAAATAGAATTGACCTGTAATAGAAAAGTCAGAATTGAGAAATTCATGGTTATTTTCATTCTAGAGAAGATACTTGCTGTGATGCAACAAAGACATATTTTTACTTTCTCTCTCTCTTCTCCTCCATTGTCTGTAAGAACAAAACAATCCTACTAGTAAAGCATGTAACAGTATTCAGTTTTTATGACTGAACACTGCTGTAATTTTTAATGTCTTAATTACAAATGAAAACAAATTAATGTGGTACTTGGAAAAGGCAGTAAACAGGAAATTGCCATTGTGGGCAGGAAAGGGATCTATAAAAAGAAAACCCAGATAAGTCAAATTATACAAAGAACACCCAACTACACTTTGCTTGTCAAAACGATTGCAGTTTTCATCTATAAAAAGATGCTTCTGGGTGGTGACTCAAAACCCCTACATTTGCTATTTCAGATGTAATTTCCCTCATTCCATTCTCCTCTGGTGTCAAGAGTATAAAAAGAGACACGCAGATTGCACGCTCCCTCGGCAGACATCCTGTGAGCCAACACAACCTTTTCAGAACTAAATTCTTTATTTTTGTCATACTTGGAGTTGGGTTTTCCTGTATGTGTAGGTATAAATTTGCCACAAAAGTGAAGGACTTTGAATTAGGCCATTCTTAAATTAAGTTTTGCCATTCAAAGATACCTGGACTTTGTCTTTAGTTGAGTGTGGAGGCAGGACTATTCTGTCTCTGTTAAGTGGCTAGGGACAAACGTCATCTCCTTCATTTTTCTTTTTTTTCCCCTTGCCCTTGGCAGGGGAAACATTGTTTTGTTTGTTTGTTGGGGTGGAAGAGAGAGAGAAAGGCCTGGTAGTTCAGCTGGAGATTTTTCCCTCTGGGTCTAGAGCTTCCCCAAGGGAAACTGAAATCCTGGTATTTCAAATTTGTGACCTAGACATATGCTCAGCAACATGTCTGTTCCCCAGCGTGCCCAGGGCTGCATTCACCTTCTGGGGAGATCCTTTATTCAGCTCTGCCTCTCTTTAAGCCTTTCTAGCAGCTGGTGCCCTTGTAAATTCAAGGGCTGCCCTAGGCCAAGAAAAGCCAGAGGCTAAAGGAAAAGCTCTTGTCATCTGCTTTCACCCTTATTAAATGTCTTGTAAGGCAGTTTGACCAAATCTTGTGGGAAGACAGCAGCTCTGTGCTGCCCAACAGCCCTGTCTAGACAGGGTCACCTTGGTATGTCCCTGCCAGGCTTAGGAAGTGCTTCAGAGTCGGTCCAGCATGTGGACAAATGCATTGCTCAGAACAGAGACATAAACTGATAAGCAGAAATAGAAATGAGTGTCATGAAAGAGAATCTTTTCCTTT
Source organism: Agelaius phoeniceus (assembly GCF_051311805.1). Taxonomy (NCBI): domain Eukaryota; kingdom Metazoa; phylum Chordata; class Aves; order Passeriformes; family Icteridae; genus Agelaius; species Agelaius phoeniceus. The sequence goes on from NC_135267.1 coordinate 79,468,382, forward strand.
TCATTCAGATAAGCTGCTATTATTTATTCTTCAATCTGCATTTTGCATAATCTGACATTCAATAGAATAGAATTTTCCTATGAAAGCTGACCCACATTTAGAGCATTGGAAGATGAGGATGTTCCCTGCATGGCTTGTGGCTGGCACGTCAGATTTTGCATCTAAATCGTGAGTAGTCTGAGGTATCCATTGTAAAAGATGTATGAATTTTACAAAGCAAAGCAGGAAGTTTCTATGTGCATTCTTCTTTGCTTCATTTGAACCCAGGGGCAGCATTTGTTTTGTAGCTGGCTACAACAGTGGAAAGACGTGGGCATTTTGAGAGGAACCACATTTGTACTGAACTTCTTAAAAGCCTTTGATCAAACTATAGTTGAAAAACACTCATGACAAATGTAGCTGGTACTTGGCACTGAATAGAGGCAATAGAGTGTTGAATCCATGGGGTACTTCTAGTCACAAATACAGCTGGATAAACTAAGCAAGACAACTATTTTCTTTGTACGCAGAAGAAAATTCATTTTAGAGATTATTTCTACATATTATTTCATCTGTGATTATCAACACTTACAGCTAAGCTCTCTTGACACTGTATAGCCTCAGAAGAGTAAGTAATCATAACCAAGACCTGGAAAGGACATGAGCTTTTCCAAAGACAAATAAGTTCCTTTTCAGAATCTGTTACAAAAATGTTATGGATTAAGAGCTTGGAAGTCAAAAGTTAAGAAAATGTCGTATTAGCATATACAGCCTTGACTCAGCTGCACAGGCATCATTAATACATGCATTTACCTTCTTAGTCATGGTCACTGGCAGTGTATCATGTGTGAGCAGGATACAAAGCCTTCAGTATGCTGATATTGTTTCTGATAAAGCCTGGTCCGTCCCTATGGTTTTATTAATTATGAGTATGGTGCATTAGTGACACAGCACCTGTGGTTTTCACGGGTTTTTGGAGGAATGACAGGCTGTATGTCATTAACCAGTGAAGCTGTCAGGTAATTTTAGAAAGAGAGTGAATACTCGGTATTTCTTCTTTTTAGAATAAGTTTAATTTTCTGTGAATGGAAAGAGTGTCTGAATTTAGAACTGAAATCCATTCATTTACAGCCCATGTATAATGTAGCCTTTGACAAGTAAAGAATTTTACCACAGTTCTCTGTTGATATTCTGATCTACAGAGACAAATATCTGTTGATATTCTGATCTACAAATCCTCTGTTGATTGAGAGAATTTGCCTTGCATACATAACCGGCCTTGAGCTTCATCTGAGCATCATCTGAAAAAAAAAAAAAAGAGGATGCTATATATGTAAATAAAATCCTTATTCAAACAAGTCCCTGTTCTCTTGTATTACAGTATAAAAGTAGTTTAAGAAAATAGTCTTAACAACCTAATGTCCTTTGCCTGCTTTTTTGATCTGTTGTCCTACCACAGTTCAAAAAGTTCAGGAAGGACAGTAAATAATGCACTATATCCCAGAGCCTTGTATTCCTGACAATGTTAATGTGCCAAGTTCATAGGTACTTTGTGTTTCTAACAATATTCAGTATAAAGATGGGTCTTTGAAGTGAAATTCCACAGTTTATTGTATTACTAAGTATTATAAAATCAGTGGGCAGAAGTTTAAAACCAGATCCAAACTTTGCTCAATTTCTCTTGCTGTTACTAAGAGTCTTATAGAAGCCTGTACTTCACTGGGTTGTAAGAAATCTTCAATGTCTGATTTTCTGGTTACAGTCATTGTAACTCAAAATTTCTGTGTTTTATATATTTCAAATAAATATGTACACAGGACACTGGTATTTTGCACTTTGGGAAGAAAGGGAAAGAGACTGAGAAAAATGTAAAAGGAGCAGCCCTTCAAATGAAAATATGGACTCTGGCTTTCTACTCTATCATTGTGTGATAGCAATCATAGGATATGCTCCTGATGATTGAATAGAAGAAATAATCACATTCATAAATTGCCAGAACTTTGTATGCTTACAAAAGGCTTTTGCTGGTTAGGAAATACAGAATTCAAATTAAGATTAACTGTGGAATAGAGATTGCATCTGGTAGAAGTATATGGGTTCAGAATTGCTTGATGACATTGAAGAATTTACAGGTTTTCTGATCTTGGGTATTGGGATATTTCTATCCAAAAGGGACTGAGTGCTGGGAATCACTTCTGGATTTTTTTAAGATTCTGTTAAATTTAACAGGATTACTGAGATGAGTAGCAGGTGGGGGAGTCTGAAATTAAGGGGCGTGGATGGTGTACTCCTAGGGAACATTGTAGAGCTTTGAAATTCAGATCTAACTGCATTTGGGAAAACAAAAAAAAACAACCAAAACCAAAACAAAACAAAAAAAAACACCCAAACAAACAAAAAAACAACAAACAAAACCACACCCCAGCTGTCTGAACAGGAGGAAATTTGCTTAGAGGTTTACAAACTATAGTACAGACATTTCCTTTGCATGCAGCCTGCATATCCCATTCTTTCTCTTACAGCTCTTTTGTTTAACATGTTCTTTCTGGGTCAAGGGCTTTTTCTAAAGTTTTATGGCATGCATACCTTTTGAAAAACTGCTTGTAAACCTCACAGGTAAGATGAAAATATGTCCAAAGCCCTGAATTAGAGCTGCTGTCATGTTGGAGCCCCACTTTTGGAAGACAGCAAAGCTGCTGATTTCTGCTGCACAGAGAACACCTCCTGCTCTCACTGAGCAGCCATGGGCCAAGCTCTTAGAATGGCCCCTTTGAAAGCTCATTAATGAGAAACCCTGGGTTTTTTGGTGGCTTAAAGGGCAGTTTCCAGATGCTGATGTCTGTGCTGGTGTGCAGCAGTTGTGTTCAGTTGCTCTGTGGTTATTTCACAGCAGTTTCCTTGGTTACAGTTGGCTCCATTTTGGTGATAGTGACAGGTTCCTTATAAAAGCTCCTAAGTGACCGCCCCCTCCGTGTCACCTCAAGAGTGACCGAGCTGTGCCAAGCAGAGGGAGGTTCTGCTCTCAGCACGGTGCAGATGCTCACATGGGCTTCCCAAAATCTGCAGTGCTCAACTCCATCTCTCAGGCATTAGGAAGTGCTTCATGCCTGGGTTCTGCACTGGAATTTACAAATTCTTACAGGCAGAGTGGTAGGAATTCCTGGAAAAGGGAGATGAAAGCCAGTGCCATGGGTAGAAGTTAAAGGGATCTATCCTCTGACACACCACATGAGGGATATCAGTTTCCACATTTCAGAGGTTTCTGAAGTACTTCCCAGAGTCGTTCAAAAGTGCAAGGGATAAGATTCAGGAGTTGTGACTTGCCAGAGATAGCAAGAACCAGAATCAGAAGTCAATGTTCCTTCAGTTTCCACTTCTCAGATAGCAATGATATGAGTGTTTCAGGCTACTGGTAGCTACCCTGGAGATTATGGTGAAATTACTAGTTCAGCAATTGATGTTAGAGCACTATAACTTCAACAGAATTAATAATAGTAATAATAATAAGCAATAACAACAATAATTCCATGGATATGTTACTTGCAGAAGGAAACATTGAGCTTCAAAAATGGATGTAGAAGTAAGAATGGCTTCCACACATAAAAGAATCCCTGCTAGTAAACCAAATTTAGTTGCAAATCTGTGTATGCTGTCTGTTTCAGCATCTTGTCAAAGACTCCTCTATTGTCTTTGAAAAGATATGCTGGGTTTTTCTGATGTTCCTAGTAAAAGGAGACCAAAGCATTGCATTTGTTTTCTTGTCATCATCTAAAAAGTAATCAAATTGTAAATTATTCAGTAGCAACTTGCATTTTTACTTGGCTATCTGAGTAGTCGAAAAATTCAGCTGGTGTATATTTACCTATATTTATAGTTAATAATGTATACAAGTGTTAGCTAGCTTGGGAAATAGGCTTTTTATAATTCTATCCACTGTGACAGTGCTTCTACAAAACCCTTAAAAAGATGAAGGCATACATACATAACTAGCCTGGTTTCCTCCATTTCAGAAGTAGCTACATAAAAAATACTAATATAAAGTATAACTTAATTTTAAAATAAAATTATCAGATTAAATTTACTCAGATTATAAATGTAAAATCAATCTGTGAAGTATCTTAAAATCAATATACATTTTCCCTTGTGCTTTTGTTCTTTTAAAATACCCATTGATCAGTGAACAATCTGTTTGCTTTAACTTCCACATTAGTCCTTACAGCACTGAAGGAAAAGTTCAGTGTTGGTATAAAAGATCTTGAATTAAATTTTGGTTTGAAACTTACTGGATAGAAGAGTAGATGTGGATTGCCTCATCTAATTACCCCAGCTGTTTCTAAAAGTAAATGGCAAAATGTAAAAGCAATGTCAGTTTTATAAAGTAAAGAGGGGTGGTTTTTTAATAGGTAATGAAATGTAGACCTTTTAACCTAGTCAGTTCACATTAAAAAACTCTCAGGATTGCAAAAAGCAATGTAAAAAGAAATTACAAAAATAACTGTGATCTGAAGAAGTTCAAGGGTAAAAAATGTCTCAAGTTATGTAGCATTCTCTCTTGCCTTTTGTTCATGGTATAACTAAGAGAGAATTTAATCTCCCTGTTTCAAATATCCATTAAAATATTTTTTGCTTCTACTTTTCAGCAGAAAAACAAGATGGGCTCAACTTCTGCTACCCAAATTTATAAAGATACATAGGAATGTTATTGATCTGAAGGAACTGGAAGAGCCCCAGTAATGAAAAAAAGAGGTTACCTGCTGTCAAGATTTGCTGTTTCTTTAAGCTTACACTGAAGGCTGTATAATTTATAACAGACTGGGGAGAAGAATTGGTTTTGAAGCCCTTTATTTTAAATTTGATTTTAAATTCTCATTCCATATATATTGCTTAATGTAGTGCCAGATCTACTTTTATGGAGTCAGCATCTCACATACGAGGAATGAGTTTCTGAGCTGCTCCTCCAGCCAGGGACATCACAGAAAATGCAATTTAGTGCAAATGAAGCTGTAAAGGAGTGAGGCATGCTTTCTCATTTTGCGTTACTTCTGGCATTGACCCAACCCTCAGCACATTAAGGGTGGATCAGCTCACTGTAGCTCCACTGTCACCTTGTATAGCTGTCATAGCACCTCCTTTTTGCCTCTGCTGCCCAACAAGTTCCTCCTGCCAGAGCTTGTTGGCAGCAGCTGTGGGTGGCACCAATGCCAGCCCCATTGCCCTGGTACCAGTACCACAATAATTCCCAACCCTGAATCTGTGTGACAGTGACTGGCAGCCAGTGTTACTGTGCTCCTGCCTGTGCCACCCTGGGCAGTTCATCCTCACTGAGTCCCAGCTGGCCCTGCAGCACCCCTGTCCCAGGCCAAGCACTGGCACATCCCTGGGCTCTGCACCTGGGCAGAGGCACAATGGCCATGCTGTGCCAGCCCTGGTGTCCCCAGGAGTGGCTGCACACAGCTCCCTAGGACAGAGTGGGATAAGAAGAAGCAAGTGTGATACTTTCACATTTCTCAGGCTCCAGTTAACTAAGGCTACTTCCCGGGTGTGTCTGGGATGTTAATAATTACAGATGTGTCAGTAATGATTTCCTTTGGATTTATCTGCTATGCATTTGACCAGATTCTCTTGGAAAGGTGTAGATTTTCAGCTTGTGTAGCATCCTTTGGCACTAAGGTCCATGAACATATTGTGCATGGCACGAGGAACCGCTTCCTTCCAGGCAGCTGCTTTGAATTTCACTCCTACTATTTCTGTTCGATACCTCGTAAATCTGGTACAGAATCAGAGTACATAGCCACAAAAACATACAGTCAATTTAACTCACCACTTTATCATCCAATCTTGTAAGGCTCTTCTGCAGGTCTTTACAATCAGCTTTCATCTCTGCTTCTAAGCAATGTGCTGTCATTTGCAAACTTTCACCTTGCCGCAGACTCCTGGCAGGGTGTGACAAACAGCAGCTCCTGGCAAGCGTGGCCAGGGAGCTCCACTCACACCACACTTGCACTGCAAAAACTGGCTGTCTGTTGGGGTTTTTTTCTCTGTGTTGTGTCTGCCTGCAAAATAACACCCATTTGTTTCTGTGTAGGCTTCTCTGTGCTGCTCTTAAATACCTATATCAGATTGCTGTGCCTGTGCTCTACAAGGGTCTGTATTTCATTCTAGGACATTAAATACTGCAGTATTTAACTTCTGTGCACCCACATCCTTTATTGGATCTAGCCTGGAGTACACAGCAACACTGTTCCTTTGTACAGAAAAAGCAGACTAGAAAAGCATTTGAAGTTACTACCTTTTTACAGTCCTTTACTGGGAACCCAGCTACACTTCTGAAAGACTGATAAATGTTGGGCTGAGGATGTCTGCACAGTCAGGAGGCTGAAGCCTTTCTTTTCCCTGACTTCCACTCATACTTCTCTCTCATCAGTAACTCTTTGGATCTCTGGAGACCTGTATCACTGAATGGGGAAGCTTACATGGGAGACAGAACTAGACATGCTTTGGACCCTGGCTGAGACCTGCTGCAGGGCTTCTCACTCTCAGTTTTTTGCAGGTGGATCTCAGCTGTGTCTGTTATACTTTAAGCCACAGGATTCCCTTCACAAACCCCTTTCCAAATATAAATCAAAATGGATTGCATAATCCTAGAGGTTAAGTCAGTTTAATAAATGGCTTCATGTTATTCAGATGATATGAAAACCTCTCCCCCATGATTAGACTTCATTTCAATACAATTCATTTATTTACTTAAAGATGATTCACATAAAGAGACTGAAAGACAAACACAGTGAAGATTAATCATTATAAAATAGTAATTACAGGAAAGAGTCCTAATTAACTTATCTTTTGAACCCTACAGGTATTTACCCTAACTGGACAGTAAAAAATTTTTACTGTGTATTACAGCATGACCTCCAACTATCCAGAAGCTATAAAGCTGAACTCTCCCATTTTTTTCAAAAAAGAAAAGCATGCTTAAAAAAAATCAGGAAAGAATTTTCCACTCTTGGAGAGATTTTATTTAAAACATACCAAACCAAATACTAAATGTACTCTTTTTATATTTATGTATACACACACGTACACTCAGAACTGTATATGCATATTTATGTCTCATATACTGAACTAGAATGATGCAAGAATTTTAAACATACAAAAGTCAGTGGCCTAGACATTAAATAAATATATCTGGGATAAGATAAATCTTTCAGCATGTCGTTACAAGTGTGCCATTACTTCCGTTTTGCTTTCCAGCCCATCAAGTGTTAGTGGCTTTTTAGGCTGCAACAACTTTGCAGAGAGCCCTCCAGATCTTTAAGAACTCATCAGCTGTCTGTGAGGACTTAGCTGTGGGTTTGCTCCCTTCTTCATAGAAGTCCCCAGTGCCTCCTGGGAGATTCCCACCCTATACTCATGTCCTAGCTGACAGGTCTCACTCCCTGTCCCACTCTCTGCTCCCAGAGCTTGCCCTGCATCCGCGTGCACTGGGGGAGCAAGCAAGTTCCTGCTCCCCTGGGAGTGCAGCACAGGACCCAGAGGGCAGCAACCACGACAAGGCAAAATGTAGCTTTCCTCTTCTCCACTCTGAACTTTCTTAGCAAAAGCATGACCCTGCTGTGACTACAGAGCCAACTGCAAACACTGTGCATGTTTGTAGCCTCTGTTGTGCATGCAGTGTGGAAATCATTCTATAGTTCTGTCCTAAGATACTTATTTACTGTGTATTTCATGTGTGTGGTAAATGGGTTATGTTTGATGTGTCAATCTGTTTGCCCTTGCATCATGTATACTTGCCAATGCCCTCTGCTGCAGTGAGTGAATCAGCTCAAAGCCTCATTAATCAAGAAACCATAAAACAAATACCTTTAAAATGTTATTGTTTTGTCATCTCTGGGGGAAGATCAACATAAGTTATGAGCTCTCATAGTATTAAATAGACAGATGATTCATGAATTACCACTAGCTGATCATGGCATGAGAATGAGCCTATATTTAGCTTTCTTCTAGCTTTTTCTTGATAGGTTTTGCCCATGAGCTCACATTTGTTTATGACATCAAAATTTTCTCTCTTGAAAATAAGCAGTAGTGTTGCAAGCACTGTGTTGGAGTCTTATCCTGAGTGAATTGGTAGGAAGGTCGAAAGGAAACAACTTCTACTCAGCTACCTTGTTAATCAGCAGTTACAGAAAAAAAAAATCCTTCCCAGAACAGAATGGGGATTATTTGATATGAGAGAGATTTGGGAGTTGTTTATAGAAAAGTCCCTAAAGCCTTTGGACTAAAACACAGCTGCAGTGCTGAAAGCAAATCAGATGCTGGATTGTATCACTGGGGTAAACAAAGTGAAGCAAAGCCTAGGAGGGGATGGTCCTGTTACATAAGACACCACTTACATTGCATCAAAAATGCTGTAACTCCTATTGTGTCCTGCTCCTCCGGGTGTAATTGCTCTTGAAACAAAGGAACAAAGCAGAACAACCAAAATGATAACAAGTTTCAAACAGTTAAACACTGAAATGTTGGAAAATATGAAGTTTTCTTTCAGGGAAAAAAAAATAAAAAACACCTTTAGAGTAATCTGTTGAAAGTGTTTGGGTTTAGCATACAAAAAGCTAACCTGGGAATAGGTGCATTTCTTTTTTCACAGTCAGAGAGAGCCAAAAATAAAGCACAGTAATGTGAAAATCAGATGATGGAAACATAATGAAGGGTAATGATCACATAAAATAGGTTACCAAAAACCTATTGAGGGCCTTTAAAAGATATCTCTCTTCCTTTCAGAATACACAGCAGAAAAAGGGATAGAGACTTACAGGAGCATGAAGGAAAATGATATGTAGAGCACAAAGAGGAGCAGATTTAACAATGGGACATGTCACTCTGTTCTCTGCTCTGTGAGAGCTTACCCTGTTTTCATCACTGTGTATCTGTTCCATGTTCCTATTCCCTCTTTATCAGCAGACTTTGCCTGTCAGTCTGAGATGAGCTCACTTTTTTTATCCTGTTTTTGTATGGAAATTAGTCTCATGGAACAGCACTGTTTCTGTGTCTTAGCTGATCATTCACACCTCCTCAGGAACCTGGTAACCTATGGGGCCAATTTTAACTGTATGTTATCAGATATATTTCCACAAATTTCATTAATAGGTAGTGGGATAGAAGAGGAAAAGAGAACTTTTAAAGTGTCCTGAGATGCATTATAACCTCAAGCCTGATTAAACATTAGAAAATATATATCATCTCTCAAACTTATTATACCAATGTCTCAAAATTTTCTTCTTGATTACTAATGCTCATGGAAAAGCTTCCTTAAGTTCTTTTATTCCAGGGAACTCTTAACATGGGAAACTTTTTGGGTTTGGATCAAACTGAATACGCCAGTATATATCCAACAGCCCTGCTCAATATTCTACCTGTACCAACTGGTCCAGCAAAAGATATTAACTGTCTCCAAAGATCTTGCTCTTGAACAGGACACGACATCTCAGCATATGTCATATTTATTTATGTCATATTTATGAGATAAGGAATAGCATGTGAAATAACTGAAGAAAATATCAGATGTGGATTTATAATGTATCTTTACAGCTAAAATAACATCTTAGGAAATTCTTACAATGTATAGTCTTGATGTTATGCTGCTGGAATTTTGAGGTATTTGTTCATTCGTCCACTTTTGTATCAAAGCTGTATTTTAGTCCTGCATATGGGTTTTATATGACAATTACTCACAGGGAACAAAAAAACACAAGAGAAACTCATTCTTGAATGTGAAGCAATTCACTGGCATGGAAGCCACTGCTTCAAGAGGACGCTAAGACAAGTCTTCTGCTGAGATATTTTTAAAAGTTGATTTGCAATCAATATTTGGACTGTTATGCCAGACAAGACCAATATGTACTCACAGGACAGAGAGGACAAGTACTGGTTGTTCTTTGCGATGCTCTGGACGATTTTCCCATCTATCTTATCTGTAATTGAATGTCCAACAAAATTAGAAAGCTTTTTCTGTTTTCAAAGAGTAAAATTCAGAAACTTTGCTAATGTCACTATTGAAATGTTTCTGCAAGAGGGAACTGGAATTTGCTGGTTTAGTATCTCTTAATATTTAATTCCATGTAGCTGAATCGGCTTTTTTTTTCCTTAAGTGCAAAAGACAAAACACTGTAAATTCAGAATATAACCTGATTATTGCTAAAACATCATATATAGTTGCAAGATTTCCAAGAAAATTGTTACATTATTTTCTGTTGTTTGATAAATGAATATTGAGAATTATTGGTTTGTAAGAATCCTTTAGAAAAAGATTCCATATTTTCTAGAAAACTTGAATTTTGTTTAATTGGAAGCACTGAATTATTTTAGTTACAGATATATAAAGATAGATATAGATATATTAATTAAATTGCAGGCTGCAAAATTTGTGTCTATACAGGGCTGTGGTATGAGTAACTACAGTAGAGCAACTACAGCATTTCAAATGCCAATCAGAATTATAAATAGAAGTGTGTCTTGAGAAATATTAAGGTGCATGAAAAAAAGAAAAAAATCTTTCCAAACTATCTCTTCCACTATTTCATTCTTGTTTTAATGAAGGACCTTTCAGGGAAATTGCTATGCTTGAATAGCATGTAGAATGTACATGACATTTTATTTCATTCACCTGTGTCCCTGTCTATTGTTCTCCTCAGCAGTCCAGAAATGAAACATTCCATGACCTATTTGCTCTTTACTGGCCATTTAATTATTACACATCTCATTTCTTTTGTTTGGTTGTTAAATTAAAAAAAAAATAATAATTTTCTGTGAGTTTGGGGCTATTTTATAATTTTGTAGGATATCCTAAGGTATGTATGTTGCTGCAAGATAACACTGGCAGGTCACTAAAACCATTTGCCTGTGCCTCACACTCCTCAGCACCCACAAGGCAGGTGTTATCTCAGAGTAGCACACATCCTGTTAAGCCTTACAGTTTGTGTGGCTGATGGACAGGGATACTGTCCTTACAGGGTCTTAACAGAAGTCCTGCTGCCTGTGTTTGTGGCTCTCCCACTGTGTACAGTTCAGCGCTGAGATGTGTGCCCATCCTACCTCGCCTGAGCATAGAGGGAAGGCAAGAAAGGGATAAGCACAGCACTAGTTTCCTTGGAAAACCCCTATGAGTTTGGGCACATTTTGAGTGCAGAGGTGCAAGTGGGCTGAGATGGCCCAGCAGGAACGCCAAGAGCGCTGCCGACATGTCCAAGTATTTTCTTGTTTAAGAGATAAATTCAGTAGAGAAGGCATGAATAAAACAAGATTTGCAAAGACTTGCTGTAGGTTGACTCATCAGTTTTCAGGTGTAAAAAATTATGTATTGGAAAGGCTTCATATAGGTAATCATGTGTTTTAGTTGCTTGGCTTTATATATTTCTAATACAAGCTCTTAGAAAATCTGAATGAAATAAATGTGCTGTGCATTAGGAGTAAAGTCCTAATGAAAAAATTTGCTTAAACATCCGCTTATACTTGAGAGCAATTTGAGTGAGACTGTTCAAATGCTTTAAATTAGGCCTATTCTTAATGGGAACCTAATGTCTAGCCTGCTACTCTCAGGCATTAGACATCGCTCTCATTAAGAATTATGCATCTTAATTCCTTGTGTAATGCCATGTGTATGCATCCCTAGCAGCCATTATGCAATTATACATCTTAATTCCTTGTGTAATGCCATGTGCATATATCTTTAGCACTCATTATGCAAGACAAAACGTCTTATTGGATCCCACAGCAGCAGTGGCATCTGTCAAAAATCAGCAAAATTCCTTTTCTTTAGAAGAAGGCTTTTCAAAAAATAGCAAATGTGTGCATTATTCCTTGACTTAAACTTCCTATTTTTTAATCTATTCTCATATTAATAGTTTTGGTGGTATATACATACTATAAATATAGAAAAACATGGATTTGCATCTTGTAAAGTTGTTTCCCCTTGGAAGCTTGTATGTGTCTCATCAAGAGCAGGTGCTGTCATGTAATTCTGCTGGGAGGTGTGTGTGTGTGTGTGTGTATGTGCTGAGCAGACAGGTAGATGGTTCAAGCATCCAGGATGGTGGACAGGCTAGAGCAAATAGTTGTTAATTCTGACTTTTGAATCTTATCTTAACAAGTGATGAGCATTTAACAAACTCCTGAAAGTGGACAGTGGTTCCTCAAGAGCTAGAGTCCACAAGCAGAGGCTGTATAAAATGAGCTGAACCCAAGTGCGGGGTTAATTTCCAACTTGTTCCTCAAACATGAGACTGAACAAAATGTTGATACAAACCCTGAATTTTGTAGCTTTGGACCATTTTTAATTTAAAAGCATAGCACTCTCTGTTAATGGAAAATAGAGATAACTTGAACTGTAAGTCAAATTGCATCCTTTTTCTGTTAATACCTCCCAGGTTTTCATGAACTACAATTTTCTCATAAAGCAACTGAGAAAAATGATGCACACTTGATTCTCCAGTGGGAAAATAACAGATATCACAACTTACAAGAGCAAATTAAAGTCCATCTATATTTGACAAATGTGATTTTGCCACTTCAGTACAAGCAGGCATGCTTTGCCTCTTTTTGATTTGCTGCTTATAGAAAAATTCCAAACTCCTATGTATCCAAAAATGAGATTGAATTTAGAAAGAGATTGTGGCACACATTTGAAGTAAAGGTATTACACAAAGGTAAGACACCAGAAGACTCCAAGCAAACTTTTCATACTGAGCCTTATTTATCAGCAAGCTACAGTAATAGCCCCCAAATACAGCAGTAAGACAACTGAGAGCTGCAGTGGTTTGGGGTCATTATTGTTGAGTGCTTTTAAGACAGTTTGCCAAAGTAACTTCTTTTTTGTTTTCTGTGTGAGCTGGTAGGTTATCTTTGAAGCCAAAGAACAAAAATACAGCGGAGTCATACACTAATTGTGGCTATTTTCTCCTGTCTTTGCATTAAACTCCCAATAGCAACGTAATTTGAATTTTGAGGGGAAAAGATAAAAAAATATTACAACATTTTCCCCCCAGATTATAATTATTTCAAGGATAATGATACATTTCTGTTTATGAGAGACCCAGGGGTATGTTACTTTTTCCTTTGATTTGTGCAAAAATAACCCCCCCAAAAAGACCCAAAATACCATGATTAGCAACAGAATAGAACCACATGTATGCTTAAGTAGTGGGGATTAGACACACATTAATAATTTCCTCAGGATCAGTTATATCTGAATAATATATTTTTAAAATATTCTTCCTTTTTTTTCCCCCTTGGTTAATTATCTGCTTTCTATGCGGGTCCTGAATACAGAATTTGATTCATGCTACCCTAATTACCATTGGCTCATTTGCATAGAATGCCTGAAGGATGTACCTGGGGAGGTAGAAAGGGTGAGTGTCTCCAAACACTCACCTTCCTTTTTGTTCCTATCACAGGAATCCACCAGAGTCTTGTGCCTTCATGGCTGGAAGGCTTCCAGGTGTGGCTACTTCCAAGTCTTTTGAGAGCAGGGAAGGGGATGAGAGGAAAGGATGATACACCTTGTGTTTGACAGTGGTATTGTTCTTTGTTGTTGGTAGAGTGGTATTGTTAGCTTTGTTATACTTGTATTATTACTTTTATGGAGTTCTAACGGCAATTATGAGGTTCTTTCTATCTTCAGAAGCCATGTGAGAAGAGTAATGCTTCCAGGTATTAACAAAAGGAAAATTAATGTACTGGGAGAGAGGGAGGGGAAAAAAAAGAGAGAGCAATTTCAATAGCTTTAAGACAAAAGGTTTTTAAAGACTTGGGGAAAAAAATAAAAAATATAATGAATAGCTTGAATTTTGTTTCAGGAATGAAATCAAGAGAGCCAAGATGTAAATGTAGCTAGAGAAATGGAAGGGAAAAGTGACTTTAGATGGAATGAACAAGAACAATAGTGAGACGGGGAGAGCTCAGGAGGATGTGCATTACTGCAGCAGAATATCTCAAATGAGAAATATTTAGGTATGTGCTGTTCTTGACTAGTGAATCTTGATGCCATACAGCCATATGAATTCATATCCTAGGTGTCAGAAACAGGCAGGTAGGCTCTGATCCTGAGCAGCTGTAAATTAATGTAGCTCCACTGGAGAAAATGGAGTCATGCCCATTTGCATAAGCCCAAGAACTGGCCATGATAACAAGAAATTTCACATATAATCAGATCATCAGACCACAATCTGATTATCACATAAGATGAATTCTTGAACTCCCTTTCTTATTAAAAACAAACAATAAGCCCTATCACATTGGTTTCTTAGAAGCACTACATGAATGAGGAATTCTTCAGCCATGCGTGCTTATTCTAAAGGCCTAGATAATTTGCATTGCAGTTGTCAATTCCAGAAACTAAAAAAAAAATACCAGTTCAGAGTTCTGAGAACAAGACCTATTGGGAGGGACAGGGATGTCCTAGAGGTACTGGTACATGCTTTCCCAAGTTTCAGGCAATTTGTTCCATTCCAGCTGGTATTCAAATGCATTATGTTAGATTTGTCTTCTTGGGGTGGATCTTTTCAAGCAAGACTGTTTCATGCATATTTTTTTAGTCAATCATAAACTGCTTTTATACAGAGCTCTGGTATACTCCCATGTTAGTGAGAAGTTCCAGGTTGGAGTCATCCTTCTGTACTCACCACATGCAGATACACATTTCCTTGGGATTTAAGGATTGCATCTGCTTCTCTGACTGTGCTGAGGAAAGGGTGAAGATCTACACTTTGGTTTAGTGTTATTTGTTGTGCCATCCAGGGTGTAATTGCATATCATTACGTTTAGTAGCAGTGAAATACACTACTTGTGGGTCCTAGGCCTGCACTGGCTTTTTCCATGTACTTTCTCACCAAATTCCGTGCCCAATTCACCAGCAGGCCCACACTTTCCTTGGTCTTCCTTTTGTTGCTGATATACTTGCAGAAATCCTTGATGCCTTTTGTGTCCCTTACCAGATTTGAGTCCAGGTGGGTTCTGGCTTTTCTAAGCCACATTTGAATAGTGTCTTTATAGTCCTTCTGGATCCTTGCTCCAACCTCTTGCATGCTTCATTTGTATGTCGGAATGTTGTCAGGAGCTTCTTATTCATCAAGTGCGTCTCTTACTATTTTTAGTTGACTTCCTGATGGTCAGGATGGACAACTGTTGAGCTGGAGGAGGTGATCCTTGAACATCAGCCACTGTCCACGCCCTTGTTTTCTCCAGGGCTGGCTACCACGGCACTCTTTGGCCCTAAACAGGCCAAAGTAGGTTCTCCTGAATCCAGATTTATGGTCCTGCTTTTTGCCTTTTCCTCTCCTCTCAAGATTCCAAACTCCATCAGTTCAGGGTTGCTGCAGCCTAGGCTGCCTCCAGTCTTCACATATGCACCTCATTCTTCCTTGATGGAAGTGCAGCAGACCATGGCCCCTTGTTGGCTCCTCCATCCTTTTTGTCAAGGAGTTGTCATCAATGCACTCCAGAAACCTTCTAGACTGCTTGTGCCTTGCTGTGCTGCCTCCCAGACAACTAGAGAAATGTGGTGCTTCTTGGGTGATTTGTAGATGTCAGAAATCCAAAGAAAAGTAAGAAAATTGCTGAGCGGTAAAATTATCTTGATAAATATGAAATATTTTTGGAGCACATTTTTTGTAGTCAAGGATCTTGCTACCTGTCAGTATAAGCTGATACAGGACAATATTTGTGGGTTTTATACACATGTATGTGCATTCAGAATTTGAATGGAGTTTGTTTTGCAATAAAGTGTTTATTGTGTGGTTCTTCAAAACAGTGCTGAGACAAGTGCCAAACTGTATTTCCTGTAAACCAAACAATGTTCAGAGCTCACATTTCAGGGATCATTTTTTGGTAGTCTGTATAATTACTTTACAGTAATGTCTAGGATCAACAAACCAGAAAAGAATTAGTTTGAAAGGTCAGACAAGAAGTCACATTATTGACTTGGTATATACATTGTGAATACAATTAGCCCAGATTCTGTAAGTTTGAAAAAACATTCTTGTTTCAAAAGAAAATAACCTGATATCACACAGCTAAGCTTTGCATTAAAAAGAAGGTACAGAAATTGAGGTTTCCTTAATGGGAGCTCTGCATTGTGACAGGGTATTCCTGGCATAAACCAATCCAGCTATCCTTGTTTTTTGATTAGGCCTTTTTTTTCAGGAAGCATCTGCTTTGTTCCATGAAAGATGGAGCATGGTATTTTCATCATTATTCCAAATGCTTTCTGCAGCAGTGCTTATAGAACATTTCACAAAGATGATCCTCCATTCACAAGAACCAAATATGACGGTTTTAAAAAATACTTGCAACTTCTTTCTCACTTCTAAACAATATTTATTTTAGTTTATTCCCTTTTCAGAGTAATTGAAGTTGTAGATCCTTGGTCTAAATCCATCCTTCAGAGCTTGAAGTTGGTGGAGTTCCAAGGTCTGTCTACATCTAATTTTAGACTGAGGCTTAACACCAAGTCTTCATCTGTCTTTGAAATTTATCCAAAGTTTCTCAGTGTTTTTCAGTGTCAATATTCAGACTTAGAGACACCTCCAATTAGAATCCTTTCATGCAAGGGTTTTTTTTTGTTTTGGTTTTTTTGGTTGATTGTTTGGTTTTTGTTGTTATTGGTTTTGGTTTGGTTTGGGGTTGTTGTTTTTTTTTTTTGTTGGTTGGTTGGTTTGCTTTTGTGGGTTTTTTTAGTATTTTCAATAAAGTACTATTCACACTCAGAATTTGAAAGAAGCAGCTATTGAACTTAGTGGCACTGGTCTTTGGCAAGCACATGGATTGGGTCTGATGATTGTAGATTACACCCTAATTTTAAAATATTCACTTCTTCATAAGACAAACATAAATTAGAAGTAGAATAAGGACTTGAGGTCATTCTTTCCCCGTCCCCTTCAAAAAAAGCCAAACAAACAAACAAACAAAGAGAATTTCTCTCAGAGAAATCTTAATGCTCCTACTGTGGTCACTGAGAGGGAAGGCACGCTCACTGGGTCCTTGTGCAGAAGCTAGGCATTTCCTGAGAACACAGAGACACACAAATCTGCTCCTTATTTTATGCTCACCCTAGTGCATAAACTAGATGTGTGTTTACAGTTCTAAAAAGCAAGTGCTACAAATAGGAAATAGCATGAACCCAGTAAAACACTTAAAACAGCACCGCAGTTATCCCAGATACATTATTTATGCTATTTTATTTGCTCAGTGGTCATATTCAGAAGGGTGTTCTTTTTACAGGGTTTCAGCTGTTACCAGATTCAAGAGAAGATGCAATGCCCTTGAAACAAGGAGCACCCCTTGCTCCTTTTTCTGTGTTTCAGTGCATCTGAATACCATTTCTTCTTTATGAGACTGTCTTGTCAGGAATGGTTTTGTGTGTATCAGCTGTTAGTAACCCTGGACTGGATCATAGCTGTTGACTATGATTTTTTAAGAATCTTTTTCAACTGCAAAATCTTAGCCAAGCCAGCTTGTGCCGATTCCTGTGTCACTGCTGCCATCTTCGGGAAGTTTCCAATATTGCTGGGTGGGCTTTTCTTAATGTAGATGAATTCCGGCAACCGGGAGATGAACAAAATGTACATCTTGCACATTGTTACAAGAACACAGTCTGAATGGCACAGAAAAAAAGGTTGTATGTGGGATGTCTTCATTCTGTTAGGGATATTTTTAAAAACATTCAAGGAAAGGAGTGTCCTGATTTCTGTTGCAATTCGGTGTGAAATAAGCACTGGGTAATTGCCTAGCTCTCATCAGCTTGCCAGCCTGCATGTTCAGTAGTTCATTCCAAGAACCACATTAATGAACCCATCAGATTTCCAGGTCTGTTTGCACATATAAATGTGCAGCTAGATGTTCAAATGCCCAGGGCATGCATGCAGAGCAGCAGTATTATCATATGGAAATAGGTTTGTTGTACTTTTTAAGGGCATATTAATAGAACTCTAAAGCTGCTAAAGCAAAAGCTAAAGCCACAGGCAGTAAAATTCATTCCTCATGACATTGCTTCTGAACTGATATATGTATTCAGCAACAAAACATCTTTTTCAAACCTGGGAGAAGTGATATTTTCATGTAGCATTCAACTACTTTGTTGAAAAAAAAATCAAGTTTTTACATCACAGTTCTAGTGTTGCATGTTCTGCAGGAAAAAATAGTCACTCGGTTATACTTGTTATCAAATGCATTGTCTCACCCTTTCTGAAGGCATCTCAAGAAAATTGTCATTTTCCCTCTTTACATCCCAGTTCCTAAAAATAATGCTTTCTTCCATGTAAAATTTCACTACTTCTTTGTATCCATTTGAGTGATGACAACATACACTCTAGCTTTATTTTCTTTACAATGTGACTCATGCTCTGACTTTATCTGATCTGGGGTAAATACTATATTGTTCCACTAAGTGACAGAGGATTTCTACCACCATAAGTGGGAGAGGAAAGGAGTTTGTGTTTTAATATGTTGCTAAGGTTTTGTTCCTATTTTACTTTTATTTTTCCTTTTTATCAGTTTTAAGTGGAATGGTGCATTCTTTTATGATATAAAATAGGGAATTATAGGCACTAGATTACAAAAAGTCTTTTAAAAGTCCCCATTTTACATTTTACATCTCCAACTACTTTAAAAGTGTTCCTCTTATTCATAAATTACTAATCTCCTTATCCCTTGCATCTACTTTCTAAGACATTCCATTAAATTATAAGGTGACAATGATACTGGGTTTTTTCAATGTTTCCTCATATAAATACTTTGTAATTTATTATGGAAATCATTTGTAGAAATCTTACATTAACCTGCATCCACTTTGCATTTTATTAGTCATCCAGGCATGAAATTGCTAAACATTATACACTAGATAGATGTGATTAGGTGTCTCTACTACTTACTAAAGTTACTTAAATGGGAACAGATTTAAGTCAATACAGAATTGTTTTTTCTCTCCAGTGGGGCCAGAAAGAACCTAATACCTAATTAAATTCCTTTGTCATGCCTGTACTGCAGAAGGAAATAAGGGATGTCTGCAGTTCTGCATCCCAAGCAGTGCTGAAACCTCCACCAGCATAACACAGCACCATGTAGAGAGAGTAATCCAGGTCCCAAATATGCTACAGCTGCATTAGCTACAGATTACTGGAATGGCCGTGAGACTTCCAGCAGGGCTACCCCAAAGCTTCTCAGCAGTGCAACCTGCAAGGAAAACTCAGTTTTTCCACCTGAAGAAAGGAAGAGTCTAGGCTGCTGCTGCACAGAAATGAGAAGGCAGAGAGGAGAAGCGGGTACAAAGGAATTAAGAGCAGAGGAGGATGAGTAGCTGTGACAGCTGGTCCTGAAGGAGGGGTCAGACTCCATGGCAGCAGCTGTTTCTGGGGCTAGGAAGAGCTCCTCAAAGTAGTAATGTTTAACATCTAAGGTCTTGTCAGAGTCCCTGTAACCTGACAAGCTAGAAGCCTTGCTCTCTCTGCTTGTTGTCCACAGCTCTGGCACAGGTAAGTAACAGGGACACGAATGCCTTGCAGGGTTTAGCAGCCTGCTGCTCTAGGCAGCTGCTTACTTGGTTTAAGCTTGTTTGGCTTCCTTTTCCAGCAGCAGTTTGGTTGGCACCTAACTGGGCATCCCTTCCTAGTGCTTCAGGGCACAATATTGTTCTGTTAAAGCTGTGCACCTCTGCCAGGGCCATCTTTGCCTGTTTCAACAACCAAAGCCATGGTCTGCTTTGAAAATTGTGCAGTGTTTGAACTCATGTCTGCTTGGGTGGTCAGCTATCAGGTAGTTTGTTCAGTGATAACAAGATGTGACTCTCTTATGTGCACATAATAGCACAACCAACGGTTTTTCACACTTTCAGTATACCACACAATCTTGTTACTAACTCTGCTTTATAGACTTTTCCTTCTTATTTTCTGAGATGGGCAAATAAGTCTCACATCCTAGCCAACATGCTAAGAACAAAATTGTGTAATAGCCTTGAGTGTAGATATGGGTAGAGAAATCTGGAAGGAGATTCTCTCTTCCCCCACAGAGGCCTGAAGTCACTTCTGAGAGAAGTACCTGGATCTGACCCTGCCTTTGTCTTCTCTTCTATCCTTTGCAGTGCTTAGACTACAAGGCAACAAAGGGGGCTGGGAAGCAGAAATAAGCCAATCTACAAAAATCAGCAAATCAGGCTTGGGGAGGTCTGGGACAGGTTTTCTGAGCTGATGCTGTCAGTTTAACCAGCCCACCTTTTAGGTTAATGGTGCCTGATATAAGGCAAGCTCCAGGACAGAATGTTTGGCTGCAGGCACGAACTCACCAGCGCTCACTGAAGAGACTTCAGATGTAAATGCCATCAGCTAGATCTTAGGAAATGAGCCCATGGGTTGTTTTGCAGGAGTCAGAAAGGAGACTTTTACTTCCAGATTCAAAAGGAAAACATTGAAATCTTGATGCAGTCCTATGCCTAAAGCTTTTTATGTTTATAGAAAATTGCCTCTTATAGTATTGATGGCAAATTGCCCTTAGATTGCAAAAGCTGCTCAGAGAATACAGCTGTATTTTTGAAACCATGTTTTGACAGATTGTCATCCTTCTCACAAAAGTTTGATTTTAGCTGAAATATGCATAGTAAATGTGTGTACTTTATTATAAGGAAAAAGACCAAAATTGCTCTGCAAGTACTACTATGCTTTGCAATTGCCTCATATCTGATAAAACTGGTGTCATTAGAAATGAATGCTTTTTGTTCTGTGGCATTTATCTTCATTGTAGTATTTGCAGGTTTTTCTATAACTGGCAATTGGCAAAGCCACAAATTCTGAGTAAACATAGCTTCTCCAGATGGTAAATACTCTGCTTTTAAAGTTTCCTGCTGTAAGGACAAGAAATATCAAAAGACAGGGTGTGTGGATGATGGTCTCACACGTGGTTCTGGATATAACAAAGTGCCAGAGGCAAAGTCAATCCAATACCTGAGATGTCTGGTTCACAGCAGCAGCATGACAAGGACTGTGACCTTCACAGAGGGCAAGGGGTGGTTTTAATTGACTTTGGATGGAAATAAATAACAAAGTTCATAGTATCAGAGTAAAAAATAGTGTGTGTTTATGGAGGTCTGAACTGTCACCAAGATCCAAGTCCTGTTTTACTTGAAAGTCATGCAGCATGGTAAAATCATATTCTGTGAAATCTGGGGTTTGTGGGCTTTTCTAGAAGAAAAAAAAAATCTGTATGTACTTCTCAGTCACTGTAACATCATTTGGACTTTGGAAAGTGCATATTTTAGAAACCATATTTTTCTAAATGGAAACCCTACAGAGAGACAACTTGGGTCGTTCTGTTTGGCACTTCCTGATTGCTTTGATTTCCCATAAGGCATGCTCATATTTTCAATATAAATGTTTGCTCCAGTCAGCAGCCTATAGTTTGACTACAAAAGCTCATTTAGGATTGAAACTTGGTGCCCTATAATATTTTACATTTTCAAGGAAGTTTTTTAACCAGATGTTGCTGTTGTCCAGTGAAGATAATTAATTTTTACCTATCCAGTGTTTTGTTTGTACTACTATTTAATAAAACACTCTTCGGGTTACAAAAGAATAGTTAAAGAAAATCCTGTTATTCTGATAAAGAGCAAACAACTATACATTTTTTCTATACCATATAATTATTTGGTGGTTGGAACTCAGGATATTCCGTGTGATTGGTGACTACATAGTTACACTCCTCCATTATATTTTCATTTACAAAAGGGGGAGGGGGAAGCATGGAAATACTTTCCTGATTACTTCTGTTAGGCCAAGTTTTGACCTTATGAAACTAGAATGTGGTTCTTTAGAGGGATGATCTGAGATGGCTATTGGGGAAGTCCAATGTCTAAAATCTGGAAATCTTCTTATGTGCTTCTATGTGATCTTGGACAAGTACATTTAGTGTGGATCCTCGGTGGCATTTAGGTACACATATCAACTGAATTAATATTCTCCGATTTTAGGGATCTGTGGCCGGCCCAGGTTTTCTACAAATCAGGCTTCAGTCACTAAAACAGTAATAGCAGTCCTCTGTGGCTTCACTGGCATGCAGTGAAGGAGGTTTTCTTACAGTTCCAAGATGTTCTGATTCTGCAGTGATCAAAGCTGTGCAAGTATTTTAGAATGCTTATTTTGCTTTGATGTGTAATACATAACCAAACTGGTTTTGAAGACATAAAAATGTCTATTTAGTTCCATATGTGTCTTAGATTATGCATGACTTCTCTGGGATTCTCTTTAGACTATACTTAGCCTTCTCACATTACAAGAGCACTTAAAGTGCATTTTCTGGCAGCTCAATAAATAATAGACTTAACACTTGTCAGCTGTGGTTTATTTCAGACCTAGCATGAATTATAATGTAGCACTCTTTTGGTTTGGTTTCAAGCTTGATTTTAGAAGAAAGAGTGAAGTAGATGTGTTGAAGGTTGATTTCTTGATGTACTTGTTTTCCTGAGAAAGAAGGTATAAGTTGTAAGCACTTTTGTTGTATTTTAAATGAAAAGGAGAAAAAAATGAAAGGAGATCTCTGTTGGTTTTCTTTGTTCATATAGTTATGGTTTTTAAGAATCTTTGCATTGCTTGCATACTAGTTTTGCTCCAGTACTGATGAAGATGTTGATCCTGCCTGCATTCAGTAGCTTTTAATCTTCACAATTCTTATCAGTAGTGGAGGGTCCAGACAGCCACCATTGAATGAGGGATGATGAAAAGAGAAAAGATAGAAGTGATCTTTTTAAGATTTTACAAGTCAATATATTCTCACTGACAACAGGTCACAACAGAAGAAACTGATTCAGTCTATGATGAAATTACAGGTTTGATAAGAAAAATAATTGCACAAAATCAGTTTCTTCAAATCTTTTTGTAAGACTTCAGACTAGAGAATATTCTGATAAGGGATTCTTCACCATATTATATCAATAAAATCTTTTAGTGGGCTGGGTTCCAACTGATGTGGTTGGGGTCTGAGCAGGAGCATTGTCTCATCACTGCCAGGTCATGCAGTATGGATGCCTCATCATGCTTTGGTCCTTAAATCCTAAATGAGGATTTAAGAACTGGCAGATCACAGAAAGCAATGTTTTCTTTGAAGAATTTATGCAAAGCAGGGCATTGGTAGCAGCATTTGACAGGGACTGTCATCAAACCTGTCATGATTCAATACTCAATAGTGATTCAGAAGTATATAAAAAAAACTTTGCTGATGCAGCACAGCAATGATACAGATTAGTCAAATATAACTAGTGACAAAAACAAGACAATCCTCAGAAAAATGCAGTGAATATGATTTGGGGCTGGAGGAAAGAGGGAGGATGAATGGTTTAACCAGTGAGAAGCTTAGGAGTTTCTCTGTTTAGGTAAAACCAGCTTCAGAGGTATCTTAATTACACTATCTAAGCACCTTCACAGGAAGAAAGTATGGAATACTGAAAGACTCTATTTCAGCAGAAGATGCAAACCAGTGGCTGGAAGCTGAAGGTAGGAAGAGTCAAAGTAGACATTAGATACAAATTTTAAAAGTGATTTGAAGACACTGTACTAGAAGTATGAGTGCATCTTTCCTCACCTGATGTCTTTAACCTGGATGTGAATGTTGGCTTTGTAAGACACACCTCAGCCACAGCATGGTCTGTCTTCAGTACAAAGCCAAGAGTGATAACTATAGGAGGGAAGAAAGGATAGTTCAGATTTCAACATGGATTGCAGAAGGCTGGTAAGAAATCTGGATATGTGCTTGAGTTTTGCAAGAAGTCCCTAGCAGTGCATCTGCAGTGCTGCAGATTAAACCTTATCTATGACCGCCTCACTGCAAACTTCCCTGCATTCTTCTGTGTAGACATGTGGAAGGAGGTAAGGATGAAAAAGAAAAGGAATATCTGAGTTGAGGAGTAACTTTAAAATAAAAGAAGGGAGCTCAAACTTGAAGCTTTGTGCAGGGAATGGGAGTATTTTATTGAAGTTGGAAGAAAGATGATTTTAATGGTATTACTTATAAGCACTATAGGGAGATATTATCAGAGACCAAGGAAAAGGCATTTGCAGTAGGCAAGGGAGAGAATGAGAGCTGTGGTGCTTAATCCAAGGGAAAGCAAATCTTTGAAATGTTGCAAAAAAGGAAATGGTAAAATCTCTACTTCTAAAAAACCAAGCAGCATAGCATGCAAGTGACAAACTCATTTTCCTTTCATTCAAAAAAAAAAAAAAAAAAAAAAGCTACATTCTGATTCTGCTCCCACTTCCAAACTTAAAACACTATAAATGGCCCAGTCAGGAGTAACTGAGACTGAAGCTTCATTTTATCACCCTAGTTTTTATTCAGCATCACTGCAGACGTCATCTGTGGCATTTGAATTCTATAGAAGTGACCAGAGTTTGGTCTGATTTTACCTTTTGTTTGAATAATCATAACGATAGGAGGATTTTAAAAACAGGATCTGAATCCCTGTTGAGGTTTTTAATACCGCCTATTCTGAGGTCACTGGATTTAGGATTTCTGCTTGAGTCTATCTCATACATTTTTACAGATATTCAAAAGCCTGTAATAGCCCACACACAGGTTATATTAATTTCCAGTGCCTAAATCCCTTAAGTGCTTTGGGGATTTCCCTGCTAATCCTCTTTTTAATGCAGGGGTAGGTTTGAACCTTTGGGATTTATTCTTTGTGTTGGTTGTTTTCCAACCAAAGAATCTTTCAAGGGTAACAGCAGCAAGTGCTAAATGCGTAAAGACATAGAAAGTTTATCTGCTGTTTACATTAACACAGCAATCTGCCAGTCTTTTTCTGGCACAAGAAGGAAAAGAAAGTGTAACTATTATTAGTAATTACAGTACTTATAGTAATTTTAAACACTTACTAATATTAAATTTATGCAAAAGTATTAAATCCTGACTGAACATCAAATCCTTTCCTTTCCAAGGGCCAAGTAACTGTATTAATATTAATGAAGCCATAAAATACAAGTTAACTGACAGCATTTTTGCAGTTGCTTACTGCAACTGTATTTTGTTACTGAAAATTTATCATATTTTTCATGTCTGAAAGTAAAAAATGAAAAAAACTATCACCAACTGCTCTTTGTTGTAAGTGACATGCCTTTTCTTTATGATGCATGCTTTGCCATAAAAAGGGAGTGCTTAATGCATTTCTGTTGGGAGATGCCTATTTATTCTGACAAACTGATCAGCCTCCAGGGTGTTTCTTTGCCACAGAACTGATTCTACATCTCATCCATTATCTAATAGGATGTGAAAAGAGTATCCTGTCTCACAAAAAAAATCAGGCTTTGTTTCATTACAAGGATGTGGCAGGCCCACTCACAGACTTACTTGCTGGATATACAATTGTTAGTGAAAGGCCCAGTTATACACTCATGAATGTTTCCAATAGGCCTGTGGGGAAAACATTGGTAACATTGGTACTGAGGATCATTTATTTCAAAGGCAAGGATAAAATATGGCCTCTATAATGAGAAAATATATTTCACGTCTTAAATAGTACTGCAGGAGCTTATGAATTTTATTATTGTAATAAACACCAGTGCCGTATAAACTAGCCAGCCAGAATGTCTCTGCAAAATATATGCCCTGGTTATTTTTCTTCTCTTTCTTCATTATTTCTCCCTTTACAATGTTTATGAAAGGTTTAAAATTGTGCTTGCATGGGAAAAGAGAGATTGCAGTAAGGAAAGCAAGCTGAGGCATTGTGTGATAAGGCAGTGATAAAGTGCATACAAAACACTATCAGAGAAATGTTGTCAGTCAGATGTGCTCATAAAGAAATAAAGTCACAAAGGAAAAAGAGAGTAGGATACACAGTAGGAAATGCAATTAAACCCAGGCATAAACTTAAATGTTAAGGAATAACAACTCTTTAAGACCTTAGATATCCAGATGGCAACTCTCTACCCGTTTGAGCAGAGCTAACACACCTGAAACTTTTGACCGCTAATGCCCTGCAAATCGTTGTTGTATTTAAATGATGCTGTATTACAACAATGCAGCCTCCCATACAACACACCCCACAAAAAAGTGCCTCCATTGTGAAGCTGTTTGCTAACCACCACGAGTGAATTAACAAATCAGTGCTGGTTGAAGTAAAACAAAACATTTTAGATCATTGACGAAATAGAGGAAGAAGTGACACGAAAGCAAACAAGTGATTAGGTTTGATATCTCTAGAAGTTAGAACACTCACTCCACTCCACAGCTCCAAATTTCCCTGCCTTTCTAAATAACAGGATCAATCCTTTTGGACTTGCACTATGCTTCTTTTCATAAAGGGCAGTTTCTTTAGCATGACAATAAAATATGATTGTCAGTGCTTCTTGGAAAAGTGATTACAGCTTGAAATAGTTCAAAATGAAAATACAAAAGCTGGAATTACTGGCAGACAAACGTTCTAGTGTCATGTCCTCCTGATATCCTTTATTCATTATACGAGAATGCAGCTCTATATCTAAAAATCAAGGCTGTTTTATAAGTCTTGCTTATAATGCCAGTCAGAGTGGCTTACCACTGAGAGATCTTTCAGAGTCTGGAGTTGCATCAAGACAGCATAGCTTTAAAACAGCATAAGAGACACCCATTCTACATTATTGACTTTTCCCTTTACCTGCAAGGACACAGAATTTAATGCAGCATTGATGGGTCAAAGATTTGACACATGTCAAGTCAGATATCTTCATTTTAGAGTTTAGAAAAGGCATCAAACCTGATACATATGAACCACTTTAGGTGGCAGAAGCAGTCAGACTGAGCTAGGGACAATTTTTTCACTTATCTGCAAAAGACATTACTTTCAATGAAGCCTTATGTAAAGAAAAATGTTATTCAAGGAGAATAAAACCAGAACAACTGCTAAAAATGCAATAACGGTCTAGAGGTAGATCCCTAAACCCTGCATTAAATATCCTATCATTGTGTTCTTTCTGTGATTTTTTAAACCATCCTATAAAGGTCTATGGCAAGGATATCATTTCCTAGAAAATGATATTTCATATAGCCTTTTATAAAGTGGTCATCCCCTAGGAAAGTCAGCAATAGTTTTCTATAGAGAAGGCATTTGATTCAGAACTATGAACAGACTATTTCCATTAGCAAACATTATAGAGCAGAACAGCTTTTTTCAGCTATCACCCTTCTTCTATAAATAGATTTCACAGGAGGAAAAGCATACCCATAAACTATCTAGTATGACTTTATGTCCCTAAATGGACCATGTCACAAAATCTCATTTTTTAATAATGGCATTTGCGTTACTCCACTGATGAAATGTATAATAATAACAGCAAAATTGTTGTGTTAATGATCAGAGTGTATAATAAGATGCACAATTAGGAGGATTATGGGAATTTAATAGGAAGAGAAGGGCAAGGGATCATCTGTTGTATGACTCTTCATGATTGTAACCTGCTGTCTATGTCCCTAATGTGTTTTTATGACTGGCATGCTTTGCTTTGTTTCCCAGTCCGTGTTCTGCCGTGAATGTAAAGAAGAATTCCATGAAGGGGAATGCAACTCTCTCCTCAGCCCACCAGGAGCCATGGCCCAGAAGGTATGGATCTCACAACTCCTGATCATTATTCCTGGCCCAGCCAGAGTGACATTTGTCAAATGGGTCCTAATTATAATCCTAAGTAAAAGCAATTATGTTCATGCTGAATTACTCCAGCCGTCGGAGTTGCCGAATTGGCTTTGCGGTGGATTTCAGTCTCTTTGATTGATAGAGTACCGAGTTCTGTCAGGAAAACACAGGGCTCTGCCATCAGTTGATAAAGAAAAGGCCTTCCCAGTGGGTTTCTAGGGTTGTCTCTATTCAATGTGAACACTTTTGAAAGGCTTTGTATAGTCTTTCTGCCTTTCAGTTTATTTTCAATGCACCAGTCAGGAAATCATGTGGGTTTGGGCCGAATAACAGGGCTTTTTTACAGCCTATGCAGCCTATTGGTAATTTATGTTTTAGCTTACAGAAATAAAAAAATAGATTGTCTAGGCTGCAAGCTGTTAGGTGATAATTATTCTAGGTTGCTCTACAATTTTGTAGCTATTGTAGCTATAGACCTGGAGAGGAAATAGTTTTTCTCTCCTGGCATTTGTCTTTGTTTGAGATTCAAGTTTTCATTGAAATAAATAAATCACGTAAACCACAGTTTTTCCAAGAGAAAAAAGAGGGAGAGAGAGATTGAAAGAACAGAAAACATATCCCCTAAATATCTCACAACTTGATGCCCAAGCTGCACTCCTAGGTAGCAGAAAACTGGTATTCAGATATCTGGCAGATTTGATGCTAAGAAGAAACTCAAACCCTGAGCCTCCGCACAGTCCAGTGTGGCAGATAAAGGTTTGTGGGCAGGTGCTGATGAGGGCTTGCATCCAGCCAGCTCTCAGGGAGGTGTGCCAAGCTCCTGTGACTGCCTGCAGGCAGGCTCTGTCTGAGGCTGGCTTCTGGGGACTCACCGAACACAGACTGACAGGGAGCTGAAATTCTCTTCTGAGTCTTTGCCATGTGCTACCTGGAGATGGTTCATAAGCCATACTTTGCAAACCTTGACCTGTGTAGAGATTCTTCCCTTTAACCTTTCTTAGTGAAGCTCTTCTAATTTATAAAAAGAATTAGCATTAGTTGAGACAGAATGAAACAGCCTGTATCCTCCTAGTCAGTCAAGGTATCTACCTCTGTTGACCTGGAACATGTATATTTTATCAGACCCAAAATCCATCTACTTTCCCAGCCTCTAGTGATTTGTGATGTACATATGGTATTTTATGTTTAGTAGCTATTGGCATTTTTTTTTCTCCATGAGTTTGTGCAACCCATTTTTGAAGCCATATGTATATATAATAAGGAGATTTGCAGCTTAGCCGCCCTCCACGAAGAACAGTGTAATTTTATTTGCAATAGCCTTAGAGCAGTCTTCTGGTTCCCATTCACATTTATATAAAAAACAAAGCAACTTCAACAGACATTGAGAGATGCTTAAAGCATTCAACAGCCTAGCAAGGCAGGAGACCAAGGCTCAGTGTCTTACCTGAATTAAACTGAACTATAACGTGAGTACATCTCAACATGAACAGAGAGCTCTATATATTCTGTATAAGTATATAGTTACTTATGCATGGAGTTTTGCCTCAAGTACTGAAAGTGTCATGGCATGTAAAAAGTGAATTCAACAATGTTGGCTCTGTGGAAGCTAGAGTTCATGTAATTTTTATCTTCTAAGGCAGAAGTAAATGTATACCAGTAAGAATCAGAATACCATAGGAAGAAATAATTTATTTTAAATATTTGAATATTGCCATTGCTTTTCCTTATAACAATGGGAGCACTTCACCCATCTGATTCGATCTCACAGCACATGAATTGCACCCAATCAGACCTGTTAACTTAGCAATGTTGACTACTGTTGCAGTTCTAGTGTCATGTGAATGTTCTTGCTGTTCCTGAAAAATGGCCTGCACTCTCAAGGAACTGTTCCAGAATAGCTAAATGATGGTACCAGAATAACTCTTGCACCTATACAAATCAGGTCCCCTGCACAGACAAGACCACAGACTAAGCAGGATTCATTGAGACTCCAGTCTAAGCTGAAGTTAACTGATTTAGGTCCGCCTCCTCTTCCTCTATGAAACTGAGAGCGGCACTAATGAAGCATCTCCACGAGGCGGTGCTGTGCCACTGAAGGAATGTTTTCCCTCATTTTCATCAGCCAGGCGAGCAAACCCAGCGGCAGCAGAAGCAGGGCGAGCGCAGGGGCTGCTGAGATGCTGCTTTCACCGCCCAGCGTCCCCGCAGAGCCGCCCTGCGCTCAGGGCTCCCGAAGCGGGCGCACAGACCATTCCGGGGCATGTATGGAGAACAGGACCTGTGGGATAGTTTCCATCTCTCTCCCTGAAATCGGTATAAACATTTATCCACCTGTGCTTTCAGGCTGTCTGTTCCACTTGGCATCACCTGCCAGGTGCATAGGTCTGTGTGTCAGACCTAACTTGCTGTGATTGTAGTGCTTGGGGAGGCTGTGAGAAGGTTTGTTTTATTTTTGTCCATGGTCCGTTTCAAGGTAGGAATAATACACTTCCATGTCTCCTGTTCATGCAATTTGACTCCTGTCTGGATCCTTTCCATATCATTTATTTTATCAAGACATCTTTTTGCCACAACTTCTGCCAATCAAATTTAAGGAAGGATCAAACAAACACACTGCCACTAAACTGTTCCTCTCCAGAAGAGGTGCAGGATACACAATCAGTTTCAGGGAATTACTTCCAATAAGAAAAATGCAGGGTTTGCTTTATCCTCTAGTAGCTGTAGTAGTGAAAGGACCTTCTCTTGCCTTCACATTTCTGCAAATGCCTGCAGGTCTCTGATGTTCAACAATATGAAACACTGTGGACAGGTTCAGACCTCAGTCAGCATAACAGAGGTGAACATGGTGGAGCGTGAGGAGTGTGACAGAGGTGAAAGAAAAACCAAGAAGGAGAGTTGTTGCAGAGGAATTGGGTGACCAGTGGATGGCAGCGTGGAGAGCAGGAAGAGCTGTGGTGGCACTCCATGCAGCGCTCCTAAGGTGTGTCAGGACACTGCAAGGGCTGTCTGCTTCCTGGGGACTTCCCATGTGTCAGGGTAGGGTATGAGGACAGGGATGAGCCAAAATGGTGGAAGGTGGGTCCACAGGTGGCCTATGACTGGGCTGGGCAGGGATGTGGGGAGCTGGAGATAGGCCCTGCTGCAGTGCACCAGGCAGTGGCATGGGTTCCTGGGCCGTGAACAGGATGCAGGGATTAGCAGGGGATTGGGACAGCAAGGTCTGATGGTACCCTCAGAGCCTGACACCAGTTTGAGAAGACTTGGAGAAAGAGATCTCTCAGAAGCAGAGATAGAGCCTGATGTAGAGGAATTTGAGTGTCCATGAAAGCCAAGAGCTGACTGGAGGGACTGTAACCTGTCAGATGGAGCGGAAGCTCCAGAAAGAGGAAAAGAAAGAGAAATGACATGGCACAGCTATGAGGGTCCAGGAAACATAAATGGTGGTGGTGAGATGGGCCTGTGCTTGGGCAGATGTCCAAAGGAGGGAGGAGGAAGCCTGAGGTACAGAGAGGGGAGTGTAGCTGGTGGGTCTGTGAAGGAGGGCAGAGAAGGATGGAAGGGGCAATGGGGTGAGTTGGCAGGAGGAAGGAAGAGGGCAACCATGATTGCAGGACATAGGAGGGATAAAGCAGGTGCCACCTGTGCATCTCTGAAAGCCTATTCCAAATGAAGGATTTGGAAGCTTTAGGGAAGCTAAATGGCATTACTGGCTGCTTGGGGTAAAAGGCAAACTTGGCAGCAAGCGTGCAGAGAGCAGCCCAGCTTTAACTACTGGCGTATCCTGACCTTTCAGATCTGTGCACAGATATTGCTTGGTCCATTGGGAAGGATAAAATGTTCTCTTTCTGCTGAAAAGTCTACTTTTAGCCCAGATAGGCCATTGGAAGCTTATCTTAAACATTTACCTACTGGTGCAGGACTGATTATTTCCCATCTTAGTGTGTAAATTACATTATTTCCGGGAAAATAAAATTTATCTGTGGCAATATAAGTTGGGAAGCTTTGTTTTAAAACCATTGCAGCTTCCTGGAGCTGTTTGAACTTTGGGATGACAGAAGAAATCATATTTGATGAATTGAAAGGCACAGTGTGCATGATGGAATCAATGACACAGTAAAGGTGACTCCAGCCAGATTTAGGTTTAGAAATAACCACATAGTCCCTGCAATGTACACCACAAAACCAAGCTTCCTGGCCTCTTTTAACCTCACACATAGACAGTCTGTGCTGGTGGGGAATCTAGCCATAAACCAGCTTCCTCTGTAATTTCCCACCTTAAAATTAGCCTAGCTTTCCTAGCACAAAACCTTTCTAGATGGTTTTCCTGTTACAAGGATAAGCAATGCACCTTCTTGCTTGCTAGCACTGGACAATAAAATGTGGCCACATATCAGATTTGAACTTTTTCAGAGTAGCTCCCAGGATGGTTTCAGTGCTGGGCATGTTGATGAGGAAGCTGGTTTATGGCAAGGTAAACTGTAATAGCAATGGCACTGATGTAGAAATGGTGCCCAGGTAAATAAGTGAGCAGAATATGGGGCACTGAGTCATAAGTGTTTGGGGGGGGAAAGGTAACACAACCTGGGTGAAAATGTGTTATTAAAAAGTATGTTTTAGTATTGGTTCTGTGAAAAACTTTCTCCAAGAAGCTGCTGATTATCTTGTCCTACCAAACTCCTTAAAAATCCTGTCAGAACATACCTAGTCTTACTCCAAGCCTTAATTCCAGCTAGTCAGAGAAGGAGTCAGTTCTAGCAAGTCTGGCCCTGCAATCCATGCAATCCATTAAAATCCTTCTCTAAGTATTCATCTTCAGCTGCTGATGCAGCTAAAAATTCTTACCCATTTTTCACACACAGGTTAGAGACTAAGTGGTGTAAAGGTGTTCATTTCAGACCATGTTCACTGTCTATGCAAACTAAAAAATGTATTGCTGGTTTTATCAAAGTCTTAGCTTATCAGTGAAGTAATTTTAGCCTATTTACAATAACACTAGGACTTACAGATCAAATTATAATTAAAATAAAGGATATGCAGGCTTTCTGGTAGCACCCATTTCCCCAGTGTTATTTTTAACCTTCCACTCCTTGCCTGGGTTCTGGGTTCAATAGCTGCAGTCTGGAATGGGCTGGTATAGTGAAACCTTTACCAGAAGGAGCATGATGTTGATAGTGAAGGATTTTTTTTTTTCCTTCCTATTCTGTAATCTGCTTGGAGTCAGTGTTATTTGTGTGTTAGCAGACTCCTTCTCTGACACACAAGCCAATGTTGGTGTGTTTTATCCAAGTCAGTTATGCCTTTGTTCTCTCTGTTGTCCTCAAGGCTGTTTTTACCCATTCTTCAAGGCTGTATTTGGGTAAATGACCACTTGAATGCGGTTTATAATGGTGGGGCCTCCCATATCATCCTGTGCCTCTGCTTTCAAGGCTTCTTCTATCATCCCATGCCATTACTCCTCTGCACAGCATTTTATTGTAGGGTGAGAGACAGTTTGTTCTGACCAATAGTACCTATAATGGTCATTCCTGCCTGTCAGTTACAAGAATACATGGAACTGTTGAACCAAGCCATAATACAAAAATTATACAAAAGCAGAACAGGGGAATAGTCACCAGGTCGTTCAATAACTGATGTCACAGGCTAAACCAAATCTCTAGGCATGCCAAGACAAGTTCAGATAAAGCCTGATGCATCCTGAGGCTCATGGTGCTGGCTTTGCACAAAGGCTGTGGTCTCTTAAAATAAATGGTAATACCATTTTTACTGAGGCATAAAGATACATGTTTTAAACCTTCATCTACAGTCTTTTCCAGTGTAAAATTATAGCTAGTGCTGTAAAACTTGACTTCAACTCCACTCTTAACCTGTGGGACACTGCCTGTCCTGGCTGTATCCCTAAGCTGGAGGCCTTTGTCACTTAATCCCAAAGCCCTTTCCAGACCCAGCACCTTCAAATCAAACCTCAGCTGTTCTTGTTCAGACCTCAGCCCTCACAGTCCTCAGGCAGCTAACGTGGGATCCAGGCAGTAGCTCTGTTGTTCTGTAACTGGCAGTATAAATTTATCCAGCCCCTCTGTCAGCCCAGGAGCCCATCAGACCTAGCCAAAAGCAGAGCAGTGGGTGCCTCAGCTGAGTCAAACCTGACCCTCTTCATCAGCACACACTTCCAGGGCTGCCCTCTAACCAGAGTTTCTGGGCTCACACCTGACTCGAGCATGATGTCCTAGGTGAACAAGTGGCTCCAAGCAAACCCCTTGGATCATTTCCCAGACGTGTTTTTTGCTGCACAGGTGAAAACATAAAGGCACATTCATGTGCTCCTGCACACACACCCAGGAAAGCCTGTCACAGCACCTGGCATGCTGCTGAAGGCTGTTGGAATGTAGCTCCTGGAAAAGCTCCCAGCCCCTCTTCTATTCCCATTTCCTCCTGTGTGCAGGTCTCAGAGTTGACAGTAGGGGGTATGAAATGCTCAGGCATTGCCTGCCAGGCTTCCTTCTCCATCGTGGAAGATGCTAACCTCCCATGCTGTAGATTTCCAGCAAGCATGTAGGGTTGTGAAGCTAGGTCTCTAAGCAGCTAATGATAATGATAAATGCTAAATGCTAGCCACAAAAAACATTAATTATTTCCCTGCATTTTAGTGAAAGGAAAAGCTACTGAAAAGGTTCATCATACATAGTATCTTTCAATGAGTCCTGAGTCACAGTTTGAAATGCAAAACATCTATTATTAGGCCATTGGTTGTGGTTTTTTTCCCATCTGGTAAATTTTAAAAGTTAAATAAAACATGACTGTACAAGGAATGGCACACCTAACTTGATCTCTAAAATATCTTAAACAACTGAAAAACAAACTGAGGCTCAGGGTTTTAGTATTTGGTATACTCACAATGTCAAGCTCAGGACATTTCAACCCATAGGTGCCTAATTAAAGGAGCAAGAAAAATAACTATAACCGGGAAATGTCCTGTAAAATTAATTTCTGTGTTATAAATAAAGATGCACCAGAGGAAATCTGAGCATAGGTCTTAACTTTCTGTCTAATGAGAAATAGATGATAACTATATAGAGAGAATTTTAGCTTTCCTATTTTGGGCAGCAATAAAGCAAAAAAGGTGTGACAGACTGCTTTTGTTTATGAGGTTAAGCTGACAGTCATTTTCAGCAGTGTTGCCACTTACGAGAGAAGGCACGTTCTTTATTCTGCTCATGGAAAACAGTTACATAAGAATGACCTGTATTAGATTATATTTTCTGCTTTAGATCAGTGCAAATCCAATATTCACCATCTACCTGAATTTAATTCATTATATGAATGGCTGCAACACACAGAGTGAGAACATTGATGTGCAGTGTCACCAAACCAGAGCACTCTTTCTTCTTGTATCCAATATAATACCCTGTGTATATCAATTTGATTTTAACTAGTTGCTGTCATCACAAAGCAGCTCTTTCATTTTATGTCAGAATTCCCTAGGCACACTAGACAAATTGGCTCATACAAAGCTGCTTCATGTGGATTTAATGGGATCATTGTAGTACTGGCACCTCTATTTTTCCTATGTGTGAAACATAATCTCATTGAATGAATATCTTTTCTATTCCTTATCTATAGCCACATTTTAGTGTTTTGAATTAGCCTAAATCTGTCTCTAAAATAGAGCAATAGTCCCATAGCTATGCACACCTCTCTTTGTGAGATTTTTACTCTAAATGGCTCAAATAATCCATTTTCTTCCAAAACCCTCTAACCTATCTAGTGCCCTAGACACCTGCTATTTTTACCCCCTGCAGTAAAAGGCAGTAATAAACATGGCAGTTTATTCATGTGATCATGTTTATAAAACAGCCCTGTTGAAGTCAAGAAGACACAATAAATTTAAGTTGCACTGTCACCATCCATTGTAGATCAGTCTTCAACAGCTGAGGCTGCTTTTGCTTAGAGCTCTAGCTCTTGTGGGCTGTGTTAACCTAAATATTATGGTGGGATGAACATTGCTCATGCACAATGAATTAATCTTTGTCTTCCTTTCAAATGCTTTCAAGTATACATAGCTTTTCTCACATTCTTGTTAGAAAATGAGTAATACTTCCTGTTTTGAGACATCTAAACCCTTTTAAAATTCTGTATTTCACACGAAGTGAGATAATTTTACATATTTCTATTACCCTAAATAAAAAGCTTATTTTTGCAAGTAAAATTATCTTAAAACCAAGCATTTCTGACCAAAAGCAAATGTATTTTGGATTTAAAGAAAGCTTCACTAGGATACATTTTTTTAAAGTTATGCATTACCAGCTTTTTTGTTTATTGGGGAGAGATGAAGCACCAAGGGCAAACAAACAGGAATACAGAAATTACATCCACTTAAAGCAAAGCACAAAGAAGGTTAACAGTTGCATGTTCTATTCTGAATTAAGGGTCTTCAATTTTGAGATGTTATCTATACCAGGCAAAATAAGCATGATCATTAAAGAAGTGTGCTAACATAAGGCAGTATATAATTCAGTGGTGGTCAAAATTTAACACTATGTATCTAAGACCTCTGGTATTTTAAACAAGAAGCTTTGCCATGAATGTTTTTAATCTAGATGGTACTGCTTAGTTGCTGTCTGCAAACATCTTCTTCTTTTGCTTCAGTGTGGTTCTACTGACAGGTCGATGTGTATTCTATCACCTGAATGAGATGCTGCTCTAAGAAGGACACTTTATTTCTATTTCAAGATACTTTTTGTCCCTGTAGGTCTCTTTCCAGTACTGCATGATATTGATTAACTGCAAAGAAACCATTCCACGTACCTGGTTTTGTATTGTTGTATGGTCCTTGGCAGTCTCTGTGGTCTCTTTATCCCTGGTAGTTTTTCCAAAAGATTGAGCATAGGAACAGAAGTAAATCTATGTCCTTCAGGATGACCCAGAGATAATAGACAACCTTTTGCTCCTGTCACCCAAAGGAAATACTGAAGGGGGGATATTGAATAGTGCTTGCAACAGCTCTTTCTGTAGCTTGCTGTTATTTATGGGTATTCATTCCTGGTCATTATATGCAGCACGGTTGAGAATCAAAAAAAAATTATTCATAAAGTGGCATGGATGAAATCTAGTAGCTTTTCCATAGTGCTGGGACAAATGTTCCATACTAACTGGGGAACAAGAGCATATTGTGTTGAGTGAGCATCAGAAGTGATCCAAGTCCCCTGTCCTCAGCAGACTGACATGTGATGCACACCTGGAGCATCTCTGAGCTTCTTATCCAAGACCAGGCAGAACAAGCAAAGTTAGAGACCCCTCTGCTTGACAGACCTGGGCCATTTTCAATGAGGTTGGGTTTGCTAGTTTAGGATGTACGAACATGATTTAAATAGACACAGGTAATGAAGAATTGCCATAGACCTTTTCTTTATTGTTGGAAGAAAAAATGCAGATAAGTATATGTGTGCTTGCCATCACTGGGTGTGAAGCACTAAATAAAGCACATAAGCACTGAAGGCTTATGGATCTGGATGGCATGATTTCTTCACTGAATCAGAGGGACTCCATCACTGTGCCATTTCTCTGCATTTGGTTCATGCAGCAGGAAGTTTTTAACTTAGCATTCAGCAAGACTGGCATTCAGCAAGGAGGGGTGTTTCAGCTCTAATGGGCTGAAATATCATGCTACTGCAACTAGTTCATGCTAGACTTTTTGCAATGGAAAATACTAAAGATAATAATTCACTGCTGTTTTCAGCAATTTGTTCTTAGTGAGCTGCATGTGTGTGGCTAGAAGTTGTTTCTTTTAGCTATTCCTAAGGTCTCCCAATTTTGTTTGCAGAACAAAGATCAAAAATGCTTATACAAATAAAGTTAGAAGTTTGGTATGTGAAAAT
This sequence comes from Agelaius phoeniceus, assembly GCF_051311805.1. Taxonomy (NCBI): domain Eukaryota; kingdom Metazoa; phylum Chordata; class Aves; order Passeriformes; family Icteridae; genus Agelaius; species Agelaius phoeniceus. Next base: position 79,505,858 of record NC_135267.1, read on the forward strand.
TTGCCTCAGTGTCCTTTGCTATTAGATCACAACAAAGACATGAAGATGGAGAAAAAAGTATGTTTGCAAGTACTAAAACATTGGATTTGGACTATTTGAGAAAACAGCCAGTGTGAAGCTCATCTGGACTGATTACAAAAATTTAAAATACTTCTGGTCTTCTCATTTAGTGCCTCTGAAAAGAATAGCAATGTTTTGTCACTGCTGTAGTGATTTTCAATTGTATGCATGTTAAGCAATGAGCTCCCATTAAAATGAGATATCATCTTATTTTCGTCACGGGGGAAACTGAGGCCCAGGTCAAGCGTTCCCCCCTCTCCCACTCTGCGTCTCTCAGCTAGCTCAGATTGCTTGCAAAAGTCATCCTTCCTTAAGGATGTAGGTGTTGAAAAATCAATACTAGATTATGTTCTTTGCTATTAGCTTGAGCAGCCTTTTCTATTTCCCAGAACTTACTAATGTGCTGTTGTATAGAGGTCATCTTTCTGCCAAATTGCTGAATAATCCAGCAGGGTGCAGGGCCGAGTTCCCTCTCTACAAGCAGAGAGACAAGAGTAAAAGTCATTTCTAGGATACAGATAAGAAGACTTCATTCACTTTTGTCACCTCTACATGAAAAAGATAAGAAAATTGGAGAATCTTAAGTGAGGAGCAAAAAAGGCATTCATAGACTGAGGAGACTGATGTAAGTTGTAAAATAAATAATGGCAAACATATTATTGGTGTTTCCTGATTAAAATAAGGCAGTGCAGGGGTTTTTTGTTGTTTTGCGTTTTGGTTTGGTTTTCCTTAAATGCATATTGCAATGGCCACTAGATGAGCTGGAAATAAATTTCTGCAGATGTTGGTCTTTGTTATTCCATTTTAACTGAGGTCATTTCAGCCAAGGATGGAATCAAGGCACTACTCACTCTCTACTCTGTTTTATCAATACTAGACGACCAGAATTCAAGTGGAGTTATGGCTTTGTTGCATTGCTTAAAGTTGGGCCAATTTCCTTCTTCGGTCTTACTAGAAAGAAATATATTAAAAATTATCCATATAAATAAATATAAAAGTCTATCCACATAAAAGCCTATAAGTATTTAGAAGGTATACACTAAGTTACAGGAATTGTTATAAATTAGTTTTGTTTAAGTTCATCATTTTCCCACATGCTTGAATAAAACCATATTATGAATGGAGAGAGCAGAGCTTCAAGGTTGGAACCTACATGCATTGTTTATAGGTAGTGTTCACATGGTTGCCAGCCTTGTGTGATGAAAATGACTCAAGGCACTGCCATCTCTTTTGTCCTTGTGCTATCATTTTAGGTAGGAAGCAGCCAAATAGGCCACTTGTGTAGATTATGTAATTTTGTCCCAGTCATAAATAGGACAAACAGAGGAATCCCTTTTATACTCTTCATGATGACTTTTTCCTTCTGTGTCATTCTGAGTATTTCATTACTCAAGTGGGGTTTTTTTGCTTTTTTTTCCAAAATTTTTGTTTATTCTTTGTGCATGTTATGTTTGTGTAGGGTTACATTGGAATGAAACTCAGACCTCCAATACAAAAGAGTACACTTTATTATGAAAAACAATTTCCTTCCAGGCACCCCACCATCCTGCATTACCAAGTGTTGCACTTCCTTGGTGTTTTTGTTTTTCTTTCAAGAAGGGCTTTAATCTCTGAAGCAAAATCAAACCTGTGGTGTCTAACATGTGATGTTGTCAGCCAGGTTCACCTGACTCCTCCTTTGCCTTCCCTTTTGCTTTACCTGTCTTGGTGCATTTGCAGCATGGCTTGATGCCCCAATGAGTGCTCTCTCTCTCTTTGCAGGGGTTTGTAGTTGATGAACACGCAGCCATGCAAGCTCGATGGGAAGAAGCATCTAGAGAAACAATCAAGAAGACAACCAAGCCATGCCCCAACTGCAATATTCCAGTAGAAAAAAATGGTAAGATTATTAGAGATCTTGTACTTACCTGTCTTTTAAAATTCATTTTATAGTATAAACATATGAATGTTCAGGTGTACATATGCATAATATTATTCCAAAAGGGGGAGAGAACAAAAAGCTTGGATAATTCCTTGTGTCACCTTAACTAAATTATCTTGAAAATGCTAACTAACTCACTCAGTTCTAAAACCACTAATTAAGCCTCACAAAATATCCAGCTATATTTTAGATAGGGGAAATGGGGCATTGGATGTAGCATTCATATGACAGAATATCCAGCTAGTTACCCAGACTTTCCATTGTCACTGGGAAAAATAGACATTTGTAGGGTAAAATTCATCTCCCGATGAAGCAGAACATATGTAGGCCAGAAAATCACACCTAAAAGTGGGGTGTGAAGAATTAGTCCTGCTGTAGATGTCTACACAGTATAAGGCTGAATTTGGGTGAGATTAATCCCAACCCAGCCACATGCCCACGGTAGAAAAGCAAGTTAGAGGAAGCAACGTGAGTCCTGACAAACAGTTTGCATTAATCAGTGCTTACCATGTAGGAAGAAAAGTAATCTGCTGGCATTGGGATGTTTAAAATTAAGAACAGGAATGGTAAATAGGCTGTAATTTATAGGTTAATATTGTTCCAAGACTTAATTGTATTTATGTTAATTAATAAAAATGTATTAACATGATTGCCAAAATATTATACAAATACTTAGAGGGTGCTTCCCAGTCTTGTGACATTCACATGGGACACTGAAAACACCAAATAAGGCACTATGAACTTCAAGGGGAGAACACTTTGAGCAGTGACACTGCAGAAATATTACTGGGGAAGAAATAGGACAAAATCCTGAAATCTGGGGTTTGATGAAAGAAAAAGCAGTTGGCAGATGGAAAGTGGGAGACACCTTCAAGCACAAGAAGCAGAAGGAAAGAAAGCTTGAATTGAAGGGTGGGAATGTGAGACAAGATTTGGAGTAGCGTGGAGAGCAAGGTGGGCAGCAGAAGAGAGATAACAGAGGCCTAGGTCAAAAAATTATTTACAGATTTGTAGAACAGACTGAAAACCAGAGATTTTAATCTGATTAGAAATAGACAAATTATAATGGTGACTATTTATATTCAGGAGTTTGTGCATAGCCAAACAAAACCCCCTTCTGGTTAGGCTTGAAGGAGTGGTAAGACCTTTACTTTCTCTTAGACTCTGAGCACCCTACTTTAGTTGCCCTGCTTTGAGCCAAGTTTTGGATTGGATGTTCTCTTAAGGGACCTTCCCACCTCAGTGATTCTGTCATTTTGCAAACAAAATCACAAAGCTTAAAAAGCGCAGTGTTTGCCTTCTTCTTTGGTCATGGGTACTGCACATGCCAGCTTCTAGGCTGCCATTTGTAAACTTAAAGAAACACTTCAGAGCTGCCAAAGTACAGCTGCTGTCAAGTGACTGACAACTGTATCCTGATGTCTGCCAGCAGTCCTCATTTGGGAGGAGTACACTGACTCCACATGGGAGAATAATTCTGCTCTGCTTCCCCATAGTCTGTGGACAGTGTCTTTTACAAGGGACAGTGACAATGCCAATAACTTTTCTGTAACAGTCCACATAAACTTCAGGCATTGTAGAATATTTCTGGGTGCCAGGAACTTTCCTGTAATAGCTGAAGTGAAAGAGAGAAGGCCCCAGTCTGAGTGAGTTTAGACACACATCCATGTCTCTCAGAGAGCTGCTGTACTCACAGAGCTGTAGGTCCCATTGCTTGAGGCACTCTCCACTCCTGACTGCTGATCTCAGCTGCCATGCAGCAAAGAATAACAAGATTTATGCAGCTTAGTAGGGGGAGCACATGTTTTAGAGAGGGCACCTAATGGGTTTGGGTCCTGCACCATGACAGAGATGAGTTTTACCCAGTGATGGCTTAATACAAACTGTAAGAGAGGACTAGATCTAAACTTTAAATAAACTGGAACATGGAGGCTGGCCATTTGTATGTTTACATTTAAATAAGATAAAAATCTTTCTGGCACAGTGCCTTTCTCACACAAAGATATAAACTGACAAATAGACCTTGCTATCACAAGTGGTTTTCTCTCTTTGTCAGGTGAAGCAGAGAGGCCTATTTTAACAAACTAATTCTTGTTTGTTTTTGCCTTCTGAGAAACATTCTGGAGTGGCATTTTTAAAAACATGGTGTAAGGGCAGCAGCTCATACAGTAGGGAACACACACTCCCTGTACTTCCCATCACCATTTGGAGTCAAACCAAGATGACATTTCAGAATTTCTTCATGCTTTTCTCTCAGTTTGAATTATACAAAAGATCTCTTTGTGTGGTAAGCAACATAATTCCAGTTTGAAGTGTAGTTCTGTAATGACCTTTGACAATGTTAATGTTTATATATTACAAAATAAACTTTTGATCAAGGTTATGAGCAGAGAAATTAAAGCTGCTCTTGTGGTATGGAGAAGTAAGAAATCCAACATGCAAAAAAACATTTATATGATCAAAAGGCTCCTTCAGATACTAAAAAGGTCAAATCAACTTAAATTACTAATGTCATTTTTGTGTGATCAGCAGTCAGCAAGTCTATCTCCTGATTTACCAACTTTGCAAATCTTGCAAATCTTTGAATCCAAATTCAAAAAAGGATTTAATTTTGTTTATCTTCTGGCTCACAGCTGGACTAGTGTAGAGTAACCTTGAGGAGGTACCTCCAGGACTGCTTTGAAAGGCCATAGACTATCATCTCTTTTCCCTTTCCCTAGCATAGTCTTTTTTAATTTCCTCCTACCCCTGCAGTCCCTCAAGTGAGAAATGCACATTAAAGCCCAATAAGAGATGAGGAGCAGGTTTTAGAAAGCCCGGGGAAATATTCTTTGGGTTTGTACTTTTCTTTTATTAAATAATTTACTTAGTTGGTAAATTAGTGTCGAAGAAAGTTGATTTTAATGCTCTTAATTGTTGATTAACATCTCTAAGTGTTTTCCAAGTACCAAAGCCATTCTGTTGCTATTTTGCAGGTGGCTGCATGCATATGAAGTGTCCTCGCCCTCAGTGCAGGTTTGAGTGGTGCTGGAACTGTGGCCTGGAGTGGAACAGAACCTGCATGGGAGATCACTGGTTTGAGTAGCAGGGCTGAGGCCAGTCTGTGCTGCTGCTAAAGCTTGTTTTTATCAGGCTCAAATTCTGAACCACTTGCTTAAACAAAAATCCCAGTGGTTTTAGGGACACAGAGTTCAGAAGCTGGCCTAGTTTGTTGGCTTTTTGCTTTACTGCATATGCAATCATACCAAAATCACATTGAAGTTATGCCAAGGCTTTTAAATCCACTAAGTTAAAAGAACAATTGTTTTAATGGACAGACTTGCTCATCATGGTACAAAGAGGGGTAAATTGCAACTTTTTGAACTTGTGCAGTCTATCAAACATGAACACTTGGCAGGGTTACCATGAGGAACCTTACTTGACATTTATAGTCAGGAATCCATAATTCTTGCAAAAGGGAGCAACCTGCATATGTGTGTGTGTCTGAGTGTGTGAGCATCAAGGGGGGGTGGAAGATGTTTCCTGCATCATCTGCTTTTTTTCTTTGACCACTTCTTCACTCATTCAGCACAATTTTTGATTTCAAGGCAGCATTTCTTAACAGCATTTTTGGCAGAGGGAAGGCTGTGGCTCCTTAGTGTTTTCTCAGGGCTTCTTCCTAAAAGGCTTTCTGCAGGGGTTTTGCTTTCAAATGAAATTTTCATGGAAACACCCAGCTTTATGCCATACTTGTGCTTGTGTATTTGTGATATACAACACAAAGCCAGCCTGCCTACTCATTATAGACTTTGTTGCCATGGAAAGATTAGCTAAGGATGCAGTTTCAGCCCTGTCCATGGCTGTTGGTGTGGTGGTGACTGGATCCAATTGTGTGTTGTGCAAGCTACACTCACAGGGTTTCTTTCACTTTTCTTGTACTTATGGAAGTTTTGGATGTGGCAAAGTGAAGCAGGAGGAGACTTCTCAGGGCTTTTCTCAACCATGATTCTTCTAAATTGAATTAGAATATGGGTATGTTTCTGAAAATACATTTATTGTTCCAATGGTGTGGGGCAGAGAGACAGCTTCATTTTACAATGTTAACACACTATGTAAAGTTTAATAGCATTTCCAAGTCTGAACAATTTTACTGTTTGTGATCTTTACATTGATGTTTTAGTCTGAAATGAAATGGGTAATGCCCACATCCAACACACCATGTAAGGATTTGCACAGTTTAGTTCTGGAAAAAAAACGCACAATAAATAAAGAGGTCAAAATTTTAAACTTTATTTCTTTTCTTTTTTTTTTAATACAAAGTAAGTGAGTACAAAAATACTGGGTGGGTCATGCATTGCCTTGACTGATTCAAACTCCCAGCTGAGAGGCAAGCCCTTTGATCAAGACATAATGTTAGCACAAAATAAGTTCCATAACCATGGTCTTCTTTTATCAGATTTGAACTAATATTTTGTATGGCATAACTGTAGAGTCCTGAAAATATGGGTGGGTCTCATATCAGTGCAGAGCATGAAGCTTGAGGCATGAAAAAAATCCCAGGCTCAGTAGAAAAAATGTCCAACTGCTATAGCCAATGGAATATTCATCTGTCTCAACTGGAAGTGACATTAAAAGTGTGAGGAAACAGAAGAATGAAGGTATGAAGTACCAAAAATGAGAGTGTGAACTGGTAGAAGTAAGAAAATGAGAAAGAACAGAAGTGGCAAGGAGAAGACAATGGACATTTCCTAAAGGTAATTTTCCTGTTTGGCACTGCTGAACTAAAACTTATGCAGGAGTAGCTACAATGAGGTGTAGGAATGCATTTGAATGCTGCAATGTAGCTCATTTAAGTATTTTGTCTTAAGAGGGGTATTTTACTGTGAGTTCTGATTATCTCATTATTTGATTTTTCCTATATCTGGGTCTGTTTTATAATTTACATGGCTAGTTTCCAACAGGCTAGGGGAAAAGTAACAATGCTTAATTTTACTTTTATCATGTATTACATGGGAGTTTATCACTGATTCATCATCATATTCAAAAACATTCAGAATCAATGTCTGAATCTCTTTTTTTTTTTTGTGACTTTCTCATATAGGAAGAAGAAGTTATTCACTATAAGGCAGTTTCACTGAGTTAGAGCCTGACTTAACATATTAATGTTTAAATTGTTACATAGAAATGTGATTTATACCCCTGGATCAGGGTCCATTGAAGTCCCAGAGCAGCTCCTGTATTTCCTTCTGGCCTGGGAAGGGCATGGCAGGCATGAGTCATAAGGCCAGAATAGAAACACCTCCTTCTTGGAAGAACTTGTCAGAGAACAGGGTTATGAGCATTTATCTGAGACGTAAGCAAGGGCAGGAAAGGAGAATAAAGAAAGGAGTTCCAGCATTGACTCAAGGTTATATCACACAGTCCGGATTTTGTACTCTGCCAAAAACAAATGTGTATTCTGCAGAATTTCACAGAACATGTCCTGATCTTCTCCGTGTTAATATTATATGTCTCCATGCATACATGCACAAAATTTGAGATGGCAAAGGGTGTTAATCCAATTTCTCTTTACTCTAAGATTCTCATAGTTTTCACAATTTAAAGGCCATGAAAATTCAGGATTAATGCTCTGCTGACACTGTAAGAATGCTGGAATTCCTATAAAGATGTGTGAATTGAACCTAAAATGTCCTACACTGGTAAACTTTTTTTTTTGCATGGAAAGTGCCATTTAAAAAAATGTATTTAAATGTTTTGAAAAAATCCAATTTATTTTGCAATTTGACACAAACAGAACAGAACAAACCAAGTTTTCAGTGTTACTCAAACTGCTCCTCTTATTTCAGCCCTGAAATATCAGAGTGAAATTCACCTCACTCCAACTTTAGCTCTCTGGTTGGTTCAGTAGCTTCTGAAGCTTGTTGTGCATGTGCATGGTGGAGCCTGCCAAGTTTTTAGTACATTTGCTCATGGCTAGAGGTGTGATGGCAACATCCCTGCCAGAGACAAGGCACGGCCCCTGACATGATGCACAGGACCTGTTCTCTGTGCTCCTGCACACTCTTGGCTCAGTTGCTGCATGAGGAGGGGAATCTTCCTTTTTAAAAAACTTAGAACACTGGCATTATTTGCTGGCATTCATGAAGCCAGCCTTGGCAAACACTTCCTCAGGGCTGGCATGCACACATCTGGAAGTGATCCTGGGCAGCCATGGAAGGTTAATGAAGACAAACAGGACTCAAGGATGAAAGAAGGTAACCAACCTGAGGGCTTAAGCAGATGAAAAGTTTTAAAGAGCTTGTGGGTTTATGTTCTCTCCTAGCAATACCTTCTGGAAACAGTGACATTTAACTGTATGTTCTAAGAAGGTGATTTATTGTGGAGCTATAAAGCAAAAAAGAGAAGGCTGTACCTTTTCACATCAAGGTTTGGCTTTGTTAATTGAATTCTCTTTACCTTGAACCTTCATCTTTCAGATTAAAACAATTACAGACTTGTTCTTGGTACTGCAATCTGGGATCCTTTAGTGCATGTTAAATGGATTAAGAACAGGATGTATGCTTAAATATTCAATAGTAATTATCATTATAATAATTTAGCTCTATATCTACAATGAAAATCTCTAATATTTAATTCCAGCTAGAAATTAAATACAAATACCAAGTATATTAGGAAGAAAATACATAACAGTTTGGGTTCCTCAGGAAAAAGCATATCTCAAAGTTTTAAGTAAATAATACTTCAAGAGCTATGACTCTGTGACTTTGACTAAAATATCATTTCTATGTCTGTCTTACCTTGTCACAAAACACAAGCCAAATTATTTCATTTTAAAGGGTACACTAAAGAAAAAACTCAGTAAATGGAACTCCTGAAGAAACATTATGCCATTGATGGGAAGTGACAGTCAAGCTCTGAAAGAACAGCAAGCAGTGCAAAATGCTATGTGCATATGAATAGCAAGGTACCATCTCTATTGCAAACCAGTGTGGTATTTTTCCGTGCAGATGTTGTTGATCACGTAAGCTGGAGTGACATTTGTATTTGTGGAGGGAAACATGATGCACTTGGAGGTGAGAGGCCAGATTCCAAGAGAGTCTGCTGGCCTGGAAGACTGGGAAAATTCATCCCTTTCTGCCAAAGGGCTTTCTCACACTTGGAGTAACAACCACTGTTATGTTCCTCATGTTCCTCATGTGCTGCTCAAACCATTACACAAGTAAATAATCATCTCTGGGAAGCTCAGGAAGCAACACTTGCAGCAAGACAGGAAGGATAAAGCATAAAATCAGCTCTGAAGATTGGTTAGCCCCATGCTGACCTACTTTGTCTGATACAGTGTTTGATGAGTCTGGTGTTGTGCTCTAACCAGCCAGCAAACTGAGAACCACGCAGCCACTCCTGCACTTGCCTCCCCAGCCCCGCTCTGGCATGGGGAGGAGAACCTGAAAAAGGTAAAACCTGGGGGTTGAAATAAGAACAGTTTAATAATTGAAATAAAATAAAATATCATCATCATCATCTTTATCATCATCATCATCATCATGGAATCATAGTAAGGAAAATGAAGATGACCAAAAGAGAAAAAGGAATAAAACCCAAGATGAACGAGTGCTGCGCAGTGTAATTGGTCACTACCCACCAACTGGTGCCCAGCCCTGCCCTGAGCAGGGATCAGTCCCTCTCAGCTGACTCCCCTAGTTTATATGAACATGTCCTTCTGTGGTCTGGAATGTCCCTTTGGCCAGGCCAGGTCAGCTGTCCTGGCCATGCTCCCTCCCAGCTTCTTGTGCACCTCCTCACTAGCAGAGCATGGGAAACTGAGAAGTCCCTGACTTAAGCATTATTTAGCAACAACTGAAACATCAGTGTGTTGTCAACATTATTTTTATACTAAATCCAAACACAAGCACCGTACCAGCTGCTAGGAAAAAAATGATCCCATTATCCCAGCTGAAAACAGGACGTATGGTGATGGCTGATGGAGAGAAACCCTACACAGAGATAGAGAGCTGCAATAGCTCTAAACAGGTAGGTTTTGTTTCCAGGCTGCAAAATTCTCATTTTTCCTTCAGTTCCTCCTTAAGCAACCGAAAACTCTGAAGAAGACAACACTGGATGAAAGTTTCCAGGAGAAGGAAACTCCATGTCCAGTGGTTCCTTATGGTCCTTCAATAGGTTCACCCAGATGGATCTGACAGCACAGAAGTAACTGTGATTCAACAAGAAGAGACAAATATACTGCTTTACATTTTATCTTAATTACTTACAGATTTTAAAGAAGTATTTCTATCTCTAATTAGCAAATTTAGAAAAGCACCTCTCCCTTCTTTTCAAACATGTTTGTCTACTGATTCCTATCATGTTTATTTGTATATGTGTTTTATGTGTTTGCTCATGTGGTTCCCCTTGTGTGCCACCTGCTGATTTCCAGCTGTGTGTGTCTCATCTTCAGACAGTTTAATGCTCTAGAAGTTGGCTTGATTGTCTTGGAACTACTGAAGTACGTGCTGTCAGTACGTAAGTATGTACTGCCAGAAAGTATGTACTGCCAGAAAAAATGACAGTGGCTTTAAGGAAGCAGAAAGGTAGGCAAGTTGAGAGAAGCTCATTTAATCATATGGAGAATCATATTTAATGTAGTGCTTTGTATATCTGCAGGAATATCTTTTTTTAGAAATCAGGCCATATGCTATTTCATTTTTCTTCATTATTATTAATAGTGCTTTTTTCTTTGCTTTTAATTTGTTTTTCTTGTCTCTGTCCCCATTTTTCTGAATAATGGAGTAATGGTTCTATGCCAGTAGATAAAATATGCAGCAAGACATCACCTGTTACATTACTTTCTGGCTTTTATCCCTAGAAAGCTTGAGGAATTCACATAATCTATGTAGGCAGGGAAGTGCCATTATCTGTATTTTACAGTCAGGGAATTCAGTCCAGAGAGGACAGCCAGACTACATGGAGGCAAAACAACAGCTCAAATGCACATCATCCCTTTCCTCACAACTGGGAAAATCTGGCTGCAACAAAGTAGAGGCCACCTGTGTGCTGGGATGGGGCTGATACAGGCTTAAAGATGCAGGAAGCAAGTTTGAAATTCAAGGTCCAGAGAACACCAGTGTGATATTAGGGAGACAAAGAAATAATTTTTTAAAATATAGGATTTTCAGTGGCCTAAAGAATGATGATCTAACCTGACATCCTTTGCAACCACTGGGAATTTTACTGCTGGCTTCACTGGGGGAAGACTAATTTAGACTTTGAAAACACTATTTACTTTGGCATTTTAGCAGTGCATAGGAGATCTCTGGGAGAACTTGATGTCCCAGTTTCATTTTGTCTGTTTGTTAGTTAAATATTTAATCTAAAAGACATACTCATGCCCACCTCATATTCTCTCCACCTCATTCTGGTCCAAACTAAAATCCATCAAGCAGTGATGTCACACTGCTTTTAAAAACCTTTAGTTAAGTACATCTGAAGCTGTACATGCATTCTTACTTGGTACCTGATTGTATTGTCTGCCTCATAAACAGTAATCCTGACAGCCTGCCAACTTCAGCTGCTGGTTACCAAGCCAAAAGCTGGTTGAATGATGGCCTTAAGTAATGCTCAAAAGATAATGCTAATATGGAAAGGAGCACTCAGTACAATGAAATAGTATTCAGACATTTCTGTTGGGGCCAATATAATGTTTTTCTTGGAATGGATGCTAAATGCTCCTGAATAGCTTCAGTCAACTGAGTTTGTTTATGCTTGGAAGCTAAACCTGGAAAGCTCTGCACTGTGCTTTTCCAAAGTAAAGAGATCACAATATGATCAGAGGGTTTGAATTTTTTTTTAATGAAAAGCTGAACTCCATGTGTTCCACAGCTGATGGAGTTAAAAATCAGAAAAAAAGAACTACCACACTAAGCTACACTGACATTTTTCAAGTACTCAGTGAAACAACAAATGCCAGGTTTGGGTTTTTTTTAAATCTGTTTCTCAAAGGCTAGAATGACTGTGATATTTACGCTAAACTCAGTCACAATGAAGCTGAAATAAATTTTGATTCAAGCTTCTAAGTTTAAGTGTTGATGTAGCTGAATCTAACATTTTACCAAAATATTATTCAGTATTTGCTTAGCAAATACTAAGGTGCTAATTAACTGAGTGGCAGTCACTCAGGTCCTTACTTTATTTCAAAAGTACAATGATAAAGGCTATTTCTGTTGCCTCATTCTGTTGGATTTTACAGAAAGCAAACATGGGCTTCAAACCAGTGTGAGCAATAAGCTCCTGCATGGTAGAATATCTTCTCCTGAAGTAGTGATCTCTTCTCAGTGACATTTACTGTGCACAAATTAAAACCCATCAGTGGCATTTCATTTTTAGTCCTCTTTATTGTGTGAGCTCTGGGGCAGAACTGAATAAATAAAAATATAAAGTGAAGTCGACACAACAGAAAGCCTACTTTTTTAGCTGTGCCAGTGCAGCTGTGCCACAGACCTACCTGACACTAGACTTGGTAGACAAGTGCATTATAGAAAATCAGCTGTAGATCAGCAAATGTACATATTTACTTATGCTATTATATTGGAATATTTTTTTAAGGCTTTTACAAGGCTAGAAAACTCATAAGGACTCAGAAAGGACTCCTTCTAAAAGACACCTGCAGAGAGTGATGGCTGGGGCAGTCCAACTGCTTACACATCAACTGTGTCATCATCTAGGTGAGCTGGGGCACAGATTGCTGCCATGCTTGATACTTGTAAGTGCTCAGCTCCCACTTGGGCTCCCAAAGAAGGCCAGGTAGTCAAAGGTCACAATCACATGTACTTTTAAAAAATACCTTCTTTGAGTGTCTAAGCAAAGGTAGTGCACATACAAAGAGAACAGTTGAAACTTTTTCTCTGATGCTGAATGCTGTGCAGGATGGAAAAATCTGGCCCTGAGAAACTTTATATCAATACATTTGCTTCTTCAAATAACAAAGTCCATGATCCAGAGCCCTTTATAATGACTGCACCCAGCGTCACTTTCCTGTTATGTTTCTAGCAAACAGTACAAATGTCAGAGTGTTTCGCTAGTTGTGTTTATTTAGACATTTGTATTAGATTGTAAAAGGCCTTAGCAGAACTTTAGCAAGTCTCAGATAAATGATGAATACTTATTATTATGTAGCACTGCTTGGCCCAAAGAAATAATGATTTTTACTGCCTTCACTCCATTATGGAAGAGAGAACTTTTTTTACAAGCAGTTAAGCCTTCACAGATAAGATGATCTTATGAGGTCCCTCCATATATGTTCCTACAGTACTGTGTTTGCCTACTCCCAAATGAAAACTCCATCTTTTCAAAGTATTCAGTGAATTATATAATTGCTTGAAAGAAAAAGAGAGATCCAGAAACATTTCCTATTAATGCAGTTGTTGTCTCAGGTCCACCAGCTTCCTTTACTAGTGACTTTCAGAGACATCTCCATACCACAAGGTTTTTCTGATATTTAACATCTCCTAATTTCTTTCCCTTTCAAGCTATTAAGATCTCAGGAGTATAAAGGTCTTATTGGTTTGTTGTGTTCACCTATAATCATGGGCAAGTACCTACTATTATGCAAGTCTTTCCATGAATTTCAGAGTGCCATGGCAAGCATTTTTAAGTCCCATTTGCTTTCATGGCAAAGCAAGTCTGCAACGTGATCCCAGCTGCCAGTAATGAGCAACCTTTTCATGCCAAGGTATTAATAGTCACCTTATAACTATGTATATCAATATCGTTGGTGAGTTTAATGTTTTCATTTTCCTGTTAATGTTTCCTATTCCCTTTGTTCCCTGATTGGGTGGAGTAGACAGCAATCATATTTCTACCTCACTCATTTTATTAGGCTTAATAGGCCAAGCCTAAAATCTTGAATAAACATTTTTGTAAACATCCTAGAATCAAGTATGAGTGATGGACTTTGGCATAAGATGCAGGTGTGGTTTCACCACCTTCTGTGGCATTCATACCTCTGTGTCTCTAGTGGAACCATTCCTGACATGTGCCATGAGTTGTTCACTGACCCATCATGCTGGCAGTTCATAACCATCCTACGATAGTCTGCCTCACCCAAAGCCTTCTTCACCTTGTTTCCAAGTGATGCACTTCTGGTTTATGAGGCGTCTACACTTTCTTTATGGCTTTCTTTTTCTCAGTTTCTGCATTTATACAGCCCTAGATGGCTGCTGCTGTGCATCTCAGGATATAGGCAAGTTACTGCAAAGTGAGCAAGTACAGAACTATCCTTTGATAATCACCTGATGTGTGTTTGTATTCTAAATGTTTTTTTCATGTGCTTTACTACTTTAAAGTACTGTAAGTCTGCTATGTTCAATGTGTCTGGGCTTGAATACCTCCAGTGTGTCAAGTTTGTTTGCCAAATGTGTTTCAGCTTTTTATCCTGAAGGTTCATCTCTGCTGCTATTGGTAGAACTCATGTAGATGTAGATAAATGTAGTGGGTTGATGCTGTCCAGCAACTAAGTACTCACTCAAATGCTCCATCACTCCCACATCCAGCAGGATGGGGGAGAAAGCAGGCAGAGAAAAAGCAAGAAAACCTCATGGGTCAAGATAAAGACAGTTTAATAACTAAAGGTATGAAAAAAATAATAATAGTGGTATAAAAGCAATCACTCACCACCTCCCACAAGCAGATGGATGCCCAGGCAGTCTCTGTGCAATGGCTGCTTTAGAAAGACAGCATTCTGGGTTTTAATGATGGGCATGATGTCATATGGCTTTGGAATATTGCCTTGGTCACTCAAGCTCAGCTGCCCCAGCTGTGTCTCCTCCAGGCTCTTGCTCAGCCCCAACCTAGTCAATGAAGTACCCAAATGGGAAAAACAGAGCCTTGAAGCTGTGCGAGCACTGCTCAGCATCAGATAAGACACTTGCATGTTATCAACAGTTTTAGTCACAAATCCAAAATCCTGCACCATACCAACTGCTAGGAGGAGAATCAGATCTGTACCAGTGCAAGGAGCTTGCTTTACCAGCCAGTGCAGGATGCTGCCACCCCTGGGGTCACAGCTCCACGCATCCCTCCTGCCTTGGCTCCCTAATGCCCTGAGCCAAACACGGCTTGAACTAAGGATTAAGGGCTGCTTTTCTCAGTGCAAGCATTAACAGGTTTTCTGTACTTGACTGGCAGGCTACTTTTATAAATTACTTAGCAAAAATTGGCTAACTTTGAAAAGCCTCTGTGGGAGGACTGACAGACAGCTGCACAGACAGACAGATGGAGACAGCAAGGAAGGCAGGCCAAACCCCAGATAGCTACATGAAATTTTCACTGACCTACTGGGGCGTCTGGCATAGAATCAGAGAGATGAAGCTGAGGAGGCTAAACAACCTCATTTTATCATTAAATGATGGCAACACAAAGCATTAGAGCATTCCCAGTCCAGTCCTAATTTCTGCTTCAAATTGACATCAGAAGTTCCCCATTAATTTAAGGGGAAAATTGTTGCAAAAATTTGGATAGGTGGTTCTGGTAAATGGATTAAGACACACCCACTCCACCCCCTCTTCTGGGGCTGTACAGGAAGCATGAAGAAATTTGTTGGATTCAACCCAAAAGCTGGGCCTTTTCTGTGGCATTATTGAGTGATGTTTCAACTGACTCATGGGGAGAGTAAGGCTAGCATTAATTAAAACACATCAGTGATGAAAATTATATAAATTATCTGATTCATTTTCACCAAGTGTCAGCCTGCCTCCCTCTTGACTAGAGATGAAGTTTGGAGCAACCACAGTCCTTAACTCTGGCATCTCCATTAAATATCTCAAGTTGGTGGGATGACACCAGCAGGAGGCTGCCTGCTTTTGGCTACTATTTAAAGATCATCAGGACAAAGGCAGTGGACCTCCCAGCTCACCAGGGAGGACATCTGAGTCACAGCTGACTACAGTCAAACTGTTTTCTATAGTGCCAGTAGCCCAGTGAAACTGGGATTATAGAACCAACTTTATCACTTTGTGCAGTTTCAAAGAATGTAACACCCAGGGGAAAGATGAGAACAGGAAAGACATAAAGGTGGCTTTCAGTGATCTTGTTCTTCAGTCTGCCAGATTCCAGGCTGGGCCCATTTATCAGCAAGGAGGGAATAGGAAGAATTTCCAGAGAGGATTATAATGGCTTTTTATCAGTAAGTGCCATAGTTTGAAATACTGCCACATAATCACATCCTTGTATTGTCCTATTTAGTTTTACATCTCATAGGGGATTTTTAAAAATGTGTTTTGCTTCATTTTTATTGAAATCATTGTAGTATGGTGATTGGCAGAATATCAACTATATTGCTAGATAATAACTTTTTTTATAAATTTAAATGAGAAACATTTTGAAAAAACTTTTGCCAGTCTTTATTGCAGTACCTAAGAAACACTAAGTTAAAATAGTATTTTGCCTTTTCTGTCATTTATGCACTTTTGAGCATTTTCCCCAGAATTCTGTCTTATACCACTGAATAGGGCCAAAGTAATTTGCATTCTATAGGCATTGAGGAGAATATTAAGGAGGTATAGCAGGAGGTATATGATTCTTGGAATATATACTGCTCTATAGCATGGGTAAAGCTCTCATTTCTTTATGAAAGGAATTTTAGAAAAATTGTAGAAAGGAATTTTAAAAAACCTCCAAAGCTCTTTTACAGATTTTTTTTTTTCCCAGAAAGAAAACAAAACCACTGTTCAGGAAATTATTCAAAAACACATATAACATTTTAACAAATGGCAGTACCACCAGGTTAGTGGGTTCAGTGCACCTGAAGTCACTGCTCTAGAGACAGCAATGGCTTGTCAGAAACCATTTCTCCAAAATAGGGTTTACTGTTTCTGGAGACTCTTAAGACTTCCTACTCTGGCAGCAAATATAATAATATTAAAATCTTCTTATGTAGCTATAGATTCTGTGCAGTTTGATCATGTCCTACTTTAGTGAGAAAGGAAAGAGTAAACTTTTTATGAACAACTTTTTCCCTTTGTTAAGACATTGCAAATCTTGAATTGCAAACTTCCTAAGCAGTAGTACCAAAAACCCTCTGAACTTCCACAAATACAGGAGCAACATTTTAGTCAGGTTTCATTCTTTGAATCAAAAATGTTGATGTCTTTGCATCAACAATGAATGTTGTTATAGACACATCAACCAGTACAGAAAATCAAGAACACTGGAATCTGCATTCTACCCACATCTGATGACTTGCCTGGCCTTGAGCAAAATGCATGAATGTGTACTTGTAGAAACCTGTGGCAGAATTATTCTGTGACAAAATAGCTCCTGCTGTAGTAAATTTCACTAAGAATTGCTTGAAGAGCGAGCAGCGGTAGGAAATTTCAGCTTGGAAGCTGAAAATTGTCTAGGATTATACACATTTGGAAGAGCTTTGCAATAAAGGAAAGTATTAGGCATACTTTTTCCTTTTGCCATTACAACCTCTTAGATTCCGACTCTGTAATTTTCATTAATTATGCTGGTAGCTATTATAGCTAAGGGACAATGTTTTGACCCTGTACACACAAATGGCTGGGTTATCAAATTGCCTGTATAGTACAGAGGAAGCTGTTAAGTAGAATGATAAAACAATTTTGTCCTCTCTTTCCTCTGCTACTGTTCAGGCTGCCTCTGCATACTTCAGTCTCTACCAGCCAGGAGGGCCAAGCATTTCGACATAAAGGAACTGCACATGAGCACTTATGTGACTGGACACTGTAAAAAAGGAAATGGAAAAACTGCACTTGCAGAACAATATCTGGACTTAATGACACACCCCTTTCTCACTGACAATCCTGCTTTCTCCTCTTTGCACTTGATTTTAAGTTCATTCAATATCTCTGGTGAGAACCTAACTCATCCAGATGATGACTGTCACGTTCCCACATACCCTTTTGGTGCAAAGAGGGGTGCATTTAGAAGCAACACAAAACACCAGTTGTAAATCAGACCTGCATTCTCTTTCCTTTCTCTGAAGAGCAGCACCAGTAATCATGAAGGAAGTTACTTACCACTTGGGGTAACAATGGCAGGCTCAAACTCATGCCCCTGGCCTAAATTCACAATTTGTGAAAATAGACTTGAACACTATGAAAGTATTATTAAAACACCCATGAGGGTTTAAACAGCACACCATAAATATTAGCTAGTGTTGCTGCCACAAACATTGAACAGGGATGATAAAACAGTTTTAAACAACTCCTCATTAAATTGGGCTTGTTTGGTCTTTGCTCTGAATTTGTGACAGAGTCTGTGGAAAAAGGATTTGCAGCCATGTGAACTGAAACCTATGTAACATGTGAAGACCCACAGAGGAGGCAGTAAATTTGCAAAGGTCACTTGAATTCTGGCATTTCCATCTTTGATTGCAGCATCCATTCAGCTGTTGATGTGTGTGTGTAGCACACATATAAATCAAAATTGAAACACTGCATTAAAACACTTATTAGTTCTACAGAGCTTGAAATCTCATGCTGTAGCCATATTTTACTTCTCAGAATCATTTCACGATCTGTTGCACATCTGTGCCTTCTCCTGTCTCCTTGGGAGAGCTAACTGTGGGAAGCCAGTCACTGTACCTTCTATACCTCTCTGCATAGATCCAATGTCAGCAAGGACCTTGGCAAGTGCCCTCTGAAGAATTTTGCTGAAGTGGCTGAAGATGCTCCTTGTGCCCGTCTGAGTGCCCTGCCCTTCTTCTGTTACTCGCCTTTTTCCAATGAACAGTGAGCAGGGAGCACTTCACCTTCGGGGGTGATTTTCTTGACAACTTGGCCTATGCCTTGGGACAGTTAAGACACGGTCACGTGTCGCTCCTTTGTCCTCCACAGGATCAATAACCCAAGAGGGTAGGAAAGACAGACAGGAGACCAATAACATCTGAAAGTGCCCCTGGGAAGTTTCCCAGAGTCTATCTGCTCAAAAGCCCCTCAGCTGTGTTGGCAAAGCACAGATCAAGGGTCATAGTCTCCTCTAGTGTAAGCCAGCACCAAGTGTCACAGAAATTTATGGTGCTACACCTGGCTGACATAATTTAAACAGCTATACTTATTATTTATAGTTCCCAGCCTGATAAATATTTAGCCATCAGACGGCAAAACTCCTACATTCTACATTGACTAAATATATGTCAGGCCAGTCCATAGCTTCCTCCCTCCAAAGCTGCAGGTCCATCCCATTCCCACCTGCCCCAAATCACCCCAAAGAGAGCAGCCACTTCCCCAAAGTGATTTGCAGTCACCCAGAGAGTGAGAAGAGCACAACATTAAGGAATTCTGCTCTTGTCTGATTAAGATGATGCAATCAACTCTTCTATAAACACTTAGGGATCTTCTTAATAACTCTATTTTTATCAGCTTGAGTGCCACACACAGTACTGCAAGGTAATCATCGGGGCTAATATCTGAATTCAGGAAAGTTTTACCTTACTGTGTTTTCCCTCCTAAGAATTTGCTCTCTGGTAACCCATTCCCTCTGCCATTTCTGTGCTGGCTTCCATTTGCATCCAATATAAGGTAATTTTCTTTAAATTACTTTCAAGTACTGATGATTCTGCTTCCAAAAATGCACTCTTAATAACCAGCTTCTAGGCATAATTTTAGGGTACAGGAAACTAAAGTGAAACAAACTTGAATTGCTTTTAAGTAAAAAAATTTGGCAAAGGCTTTCAAGAACTACTTTCTTGTGGGAAGATGCATCTTGTCTATTTGTTTGCCTCCGTTTCCTGATTCAGAAATGGCTTTTAGGTTCCCAAAGATATTCAGAATAAAATAGTTCATCCACAGCATGAAACAACTTCTGCTGCTGAAATCTGTCACTTGTTGCCTCCATTTCACTGTGAAGTATTATTAGCAATATTTTAGCAGTTCTTACAAAGCCTTACTGTACTTCATATTGTGCAGTGTTTAGGAGAAGACTGTTCATACTCTTAAGGTGTCATGTGCCAGGTAGGTGGTATTTCCTCCCTCCCACCTCACTTCTGTGAGCTCTGTTGTAGTAACAGACACAGTCAGAGGGCAAGTTACTCTCAGAGACATCATATTCTCACAAGGTCCTGTTTCATTTACAGAAGAGCTGAAATTCAGTGGCAAAATCCACAAAATGTTATGAAAGCAGCTGGATCCCTTCATATGTGATGCGCAGGGATTCAGCACAGGAGGCCAGGAATCTCTTTTGGCATCTGGATGAAGCCTACTCCTTGCAGAAGTTCTCACCATGAGGTTGTGCAGACATCACTTGTTTTTATCACATGATGGAGACTCCTGCACATGCAGGGAATTGCTGTTTGAAAGTCCACTTGTCTTGGTAAGTGAATGTAACACCAACTCTAAGATCCTTACATTGCACTAAACTGAGAACTGGCAAAACCCCTTGCCTTTGTAGCAGCTTTAACAATTTAAAGTAGATTTGGGGAAAAACCCTGAGGCACAGATCAATGCAGGAGGGAAGGTCCACTTAGGATTGAAATCATTTGACAAGTGCCAGTGCATGGGATTTGGTTGCAGGGTTAAATTCTTTGCCTAAATAAGGTATTTGAAATGAGAGAGGAAAAAGTGTTTTATACCTGCCAAGTAGTAAGTTCTCCCTCTGGCACCAGACTTTTAAAATAGTTGTCAGGATGATACCACACTGTGTGATGTAGGTCTTGGAAAAGTGCTAGTATGAGGTGGAGCTTTTTCAGCCATGGGTTTTGGAATTCTATGTTGGGAAAACCCACCATTTGTTTTATTTATTTATTTTATTTTATTTTATTTTATTTTATTTTATTGTTTGTGATTCTCCTTGTGAAGAAAAAGAACAGGAAAATCAGACATCAGGATAGAAGAGACATCTCCAGTGTACAAAAAACTCAGACAATGAGGTCACTGATGTCTCAAATGCTACTAGTCCCTGGGGGTGGCAAGAGAAAGCAATGTTTAGGATGCCAGATGCAGCCATTTGTCTCCAAGGAGCAGCTGGTGATGAGATGCTCTTATTAATGAAATGGGATTGCTCAGTGCTGTCGATTTACTGCAGCTAGTGTAGCCAATTCTGATTCATGCTACCATTATGCATACCAAGCCTAGGAGGCAGCAGGCTTTGTTGGTTTTATTGTTAATAGTTGAGGCACCTGTGATTCAAAAAAATTTGTATAAAGCAGTAGATACAGAGTGCTTATGTAGACTGTTTTATGGTTGAATTGCCAGGTGACTGACTGACTGACAGATCCCAGAGCTCAGTTTCCTGGACCAGTGATTCTTAGTCATCTGGCAGTTGATGAGAAGGAAATTACATTGGCTATGTTATTCATGTCAGGAAAAAACTATAAATCAGTGTGGTTTGTAGGATTAATAACATACTGCTAGCATAGAAGTGAGCATGCAAATTAAACAGTGTCAAATCATTCTGAGAATGGTTGTGCTAAACCTGCACCAAACAGCTGGGGCTGAGCTCAGGAGCTGATGAGGACATGGGCTCACCAGGATGTGTACAACAAGCTGGTTTTTTATTAACATTGATGGCTTGAGGTTGGGGCACCTGAACTCCTGTGACAAATGACAGTAAGATGACACTGAGGACCCTCCATAGAGCAAGAAGTGTCCCCTAACAGCAACCCAGATCCTTTGTCCCCATGAGTTTTTAATACATCACACATAAATTATCTGACTTGTACTGCACCCAGCTTTGGTATTTCTGCGTTCCCCACTGCATTTTCTGTAAAACTTCATTGTACCATCTAATACAAACACATGCCTAGTTAAGCAATTCTGATGATGAGCTGTAAAGTAAATCTTTCTTAGAAAAAAGTCCATTCCATGTACTGTATCCAACAATTATCCATGAGGGATTTGTGAAGCAGGCAGCCCTCTGATAAGGCCACACTTAGCAACTGTTCTAAGGTACCACCTTAGTACCTTACTACCAGGTTTAGATGGCCACCTCATGGAGGTTCACTCCTCCAGGGCCAAGTGGGAGTACTGCCCAGTTGCTGGCTGAGCTATTTGGGCACTTAGCCATAAGGTCACTCAGCAGTTTCCTGTAGGAGAGGTATTTGGAGCAAGGCCTTTGCCTCAGGTTTGATGAATGTATTAAATTGGTGACAAGGGACCCAGCAGTTTAAAGCAATGCGATGGTCAAGGAATCATCCTGGTAATTATAGACCAGTCAGCCTGACCTCAGTACCTGGCAAGATAATGGAACAGTTTATATTAAGTGCCATCACACAGAATTTACAGGATGGCCAGGGTATCAGACCCAGTCAGCATGGATTTAGGAGGGGTAGGTCATGTTTGACCAACCTGGTCACCTTTTACAACCAGGTAACCCACCTAGTGGATGCAGGGAGGGCTGTAGATGTTGTTTATTTGGATTTCAGCAAGGTCTTTGACACTGTCTCCCACAGCATACTCCTAGACAAGCTGGCAGCCCGTGGCTTGGACAGGAGCACTCTGTGCTGGGTTAGGAACTGGCTGGATGGCCAGGCCCAGAGAGTGGTGGTGAATGGTGCCGCATCCAGCTGGGGCCAGTCACCAGGGGTGTTCCTCAGGGGTCTGTGCTGGGGCCAGTTCTGTTTAATATTTTTATTGATGACATGGATGAGGGTTAGAGTCTTTCATTAGCAAATTTGCAGATGATACTAAGCTGGGAGCATGTGTCGATCTGTTAGAGGAATGGAGGGCTTTGCAGAGGGACTTGGAACGGTTGGATGGATGGGCAGAGTCTAATGGGATGAAGTTCAATAAGTCCAAGTGCCGAGTCCTGCACTTTGGCCACAATAACCCCCTGCAGCATTATAGGCTGGGGACGGTGTGGCTGGACAGTGCTCAGGAGGAAAGGGACCTGGGGGTGCTGGTTGACAGTCGGCTGAACATGAGCCAGCAGTGTGCCCAGGTGGCCAAGGAGGCCAATAGCATCCTGGCCTGGATCAGGAACAGTGTGGCCAGCAGGAGCAGGGAGGTCATCCTTCCCCTGTACTCGGCACTGGTGAGGCCACACCTTGAGTGCTGTGTCCAGTTCTGAGCCCCTCAGTTTAGGAGGGACGTTGAGATGCTTGAGCGTGTCCAAAGGAGAGCAACGAGGCTGGTGAGGGGCTTGGAACACAAGCCGTATGAAGAACGACTGAGGGAGCTGAGGTTGTTCAGCCTGGAGAAAAGGAGACTCAGAGGCAACCTTATCACTCTCTTCAACTTCCTGAAGGGTGCCTGTGGTGAGCTGGGGGTTGGTCTCTTTCTCCGGGCAACAACAGACAGAACAAGAGGACACAGTCTCAAGCTGTGCCAAGGGAGATACAGGCTAGAATTAAGGAGGAATTTTTTCACAGAAAGAGTGGTCAAATACTGGAACCATCTACCCAGGGAGGTGGTGGATTCACCATCCCTCAATGTGTTTAAAAAAAGACTGGATGTGGCACTTGGTGCCATGATCTAGTTGAGGTGTTAGAACATGGGTTGGAGTCGATAATCTTAAAGATCTCTTCCAACCTAGAAATTCTGTGATTCTGTGAACCTGAGGACTGGTTTCAGAACAGCCTGCCAATGGTTTGTAAGAGCTTGCTATCTACTATCTATTGCAGTGTTTTTTTCCCAAAGGAAGTGGATTGCAATTTCAAATTCACAGTGCAGTTTCACATTGACTCCAAAGGAGCTGCCTGAATAAACAGACTGATTTGCCACCATCTTTTGCTGGATTCAGACTGCTGACTACCTCCATGGCCTGTTGTCATTCATACCCCTAGCTATCCCCTAGCTTCAGCTTGCTTTTCACAGAGTCAAAGAACTGAAGAGAAAAAGATACCATGGGGAAGCTTGGGCCATGAAGCAAAGATGGGCCCTGTGCTGCATCCAAAGCAGCATGGCCAGCAGGTCAAAGGAAGTGATTCTCCTCTACTCCACTATCATGAGATGAGATGCACTCCTCACATGGAGTGCAGCATCCAGCTCTGGAACCCCCAGAATAGGAATGATGTGAACTTGCTGAAGCCAGTCCAGAGGAGGGCCAAAAAAATTATCAGGGGGCTGCAGCACCTCTTCTATGGAGTCAGGCCAAGAAAGCTGTGGTTGTTCAGCCTGGAAAAGAAAAGGCTTCAGGGAGACCTCAGTATCTGAAAAGGGCATACAAAAAAAAAAAGACTGTGGAGGGACTTTTTACAAGGCATGTAGTGAAAAGACAAGAGAGAATGGCCTTAAGCTGAAAGAGGGTAGATTTAGATTAGATATCAGGAAGTTCTTTACTCAGAAGGTAGTGAAGCACTGGCAGATGTTGCCCAGAGAATCTGTGGATGCCTCATCCCTGGAGGTATACAAGGCCAGACTGGATAGGGCTTTGAGCAACCCTGTCTTGTGGAAGATGTCCCTGCCCATGGCAGGGGGGGTTGATCTTTAAGGTCCCTTCCAACTCAAACCAAAATGATGGAAGGGCTGATTTCTAGCATACACAGAGAACCAGGGCCCTTATACTGAAATACTCCTGAGGGCTGCTGTGATTTGTGCTGGAAGCCACCCACACTTAGGACTGAGGCAGTGAAGAACACAGACATCACATGGGAGCAGCTGGAGGCAAAGGCAAGCTCTTACAGAAATGGCCTGATCTTGTGTGTCTGGTAATGGTTATAGAGAACCTCTGAAGTGGTGTGGCAATATCACCTAGTTTGCTTCTACCAAAATGTATCCCTGGACTACATGCCTTTCTTAGATCCCTGCCAAATCCACTTAAATTTCGCCCCATGAACAGGCTGCAGGATAGCACAACATGATACAGAACTGGAACCAAGCATGCATAAAACACTATGATTAGTATTCACAGGTAAATGATTAGTAGAACCCAGAGATTTTCAACTATTTTATGTAAAAACATTTCTGTTCTAAGGTTTCCACACTCACTGAGTTTTAGATTCAGGAACTATTTTCCTTTTCTCTGGAAGTTAGCAATTTTCTTAATACAGTATCCTTATTCAACAGACAGTTCTGAAGCTGTGTTTGCATCTGAAATCAAGGAAATGCCACTGGGAGCAAGATCAGGCCAAGTTATAGAAAATGAGGAGCTAAGACTTTTTGGGACACTGGAAATGCATAGATTACCTAAACCATCACTTCAGTGGGGCAGAAAGGTCAACAGGAAGAAATTAGAGGAAATACAGTGTCCTGTACTCTTTTCACAGAACACAGATTTGCTCTATTTAGTGGGATAAAGCAGTCTGTAGTGTACTGTATTTTTTCACTTGTATTTTTCACATCACAAATATTTGACAGCCCAAGGCAAAAGCAGTACAAGATCTTACCTGGCTCTTTTACTCATTTTCTCTAAGTCCTGAGCTGCTAATGCTGTTTGTACTTCCTGTTATCAAGTATCATGCAATCTTTCTGCAATTTACTACCAAAAATTATGTTTTGAATTTTTTCATTCCTTAATGTTCTTTTCTTCCTAAACAAGACATTTACAAAAACTGTAAATATCCAGCTTTTACCCAATTAGCTTTTAGCTAATGCCTTTTTTATTTAAAAATCTATTTCATCAACCAGTTGCTCATCATGAGAAAGAAAGCAACAGTACAGAATGTCACTTAGCTCAATTTTTGAGGAGTCACATTTGCTGACACAGAGGATTAGTCTATAAGGTGTACTACTAAATTTAATCCTTGACTGATCAATAACCATACTTCATACAATGTCTCTGAAGTGTAGGAGCTTTATGAATCATTAGTGGGCCCTACTAAAGTATACAGATTAAAAATTTACCCAAATCTGCTCTTCAAATACATAAGACTACACAGAAATTGAAAAAATTATATCTACTATCCATATGAAGACCCTATATAAAGACTGTTGCTTAGTGATTATTTCCTAGCACTCAAACCATGGTTGATCCCATAATTTTCTTGGGAAGTAGACCCTTCTTGGGAAATAGCTCTTTTTATCCCTTCAGATAAAGCTGTCTTTACAAAAGGAGCATGTAGGAGAACATGGGGTGGAGACAGCTACAGCTGGTAAGACAAAAGTTGAGTCCTGTCTTTATTTCCAGAATGGACAGCATGGTGTGGTGTTGATGAGAGGATATGCAGCAGGTAATGTGTTCTTCAGTGAGCAATGCATGAGGATGAGTCTTTTTCCTGGCTCTTCTTCAAGGTTTTTTAAAACGACCTTTCCAATTCTGTGTGATTGAACAGATAATCAAACACTAACTTCAATGTATATTTGACAGCAGAACTCGAGTTGTTACCTGGCAGAATGAAGATGAATGCTCTAAGTGTGGCTTAAAGCTTCTGTCTTTTATGGGTGAGGTGAGGATACAGCCATTCACAGGGTGAGGACACTGCTACAGAATTAAATACAAGCTAGATCAAGAAGACCCCACTTATTGCAGGGATTGCCATTTTATGTAAATTTGTACAAAGCTCAAAATGGCAGGCTCACATAGCTCATCTCTACACACTACTGTGGCATAAATCAGCCTTGTTCTCATCATACTGAAGTAGTTATTTCCTCTTCTAGGTGAGGAAATGTACATATGCAAGCAACAAGAATAATAGTGTGATTTGTTTCTGACTGCAAATGTCTCTGTAACTACATATGCAAACTAGGTATTGCCCTTGAAGATCTGGAGAGCAGCCAATGTGCCGTGCTTCCTTGATGTAAACAGTTATGCATAAACAGCATTTCTTTTTACAGGGTCTGTGCTACTCCAGCTTCCAAGTGTTCAGACCAAGATTCTTCTTCTGCAGCTCCTTATCTGAGCTTTTCTGCAGTTTCCTGAGTACCCTCTAAACAACCCTTACCTTTGCAGCTCCAAAGAGATCTTCCCTCTAAGATCTGAGAAGAATTCCCCCCATGTACACTCATGACCATGCCAGTAACAGATGTTGCATCTCTGCATTTCCAAGGTGCCATTGAAGCCCTCACCGTTTTGTCACGCTCTGAACCACGCTTAATCAGAGCTGCAAGGTTTCCTGCTGTCATGGGGTAGGTGTTTGTATGTGTGTGAATGTGTGTGCATGTATGTCTGTGTGTGTCTAGAATATCTGCTCTGTCACCTGTACTTGTATGTATATCTAAAGCCAGTCACCTGAGTTTCAGCCCAAAGTGGCCCATGCAGAAGTCTTCACTTTAATCAAGTTTTAACAAAACAAGAAAAACAAATCTGTGACATTTGTAGATACATATGTAAAGAGAAACAAAGGATCCTCTCCTCCTCATAGGTAGACTCAAGTTGAATACTTAAAACAGCTACAGAAATAATATTTACACATGCGTAAGGAGTATTTATTTTGTGGGTGTCAGTAGATATGAAAATATTTGGTATAATTTTGAAAAGAGTAATTTGGAAAACATTTTGTATGGTAGAGTCCTTGGTATTTACTAAAGGAATTGTATTCTTTAAAAATTGTAAAGAATTTACATAACTGATTAGTAATCGTAGAGTTGTTGCAGAAAATAAAGCATGCTGAAAGAATAAACATGTTCAACAGATTTTGGAATCTCAGTCAGTATTCTTTCTGTAGGACTAGATTTTGCAAAGGGTCAAATTGGACAGTCTGGAGCTTAAATTCCTGTAACTCATCTCACACAGCTCTTTTGCTAATGCTTATTCAATTAAAGAATGAGTCTATTCTAAAATTAACTGTGGCCACAGGGTCTAGTTTTAACAGGATGTTTCCATTTGTGAGTACTGTGTGGCTTCTTTCAAGGGAAGTGGGAGTTTCTGTATGAAACCAGTGGATCCACTGTAGAGCTGAGGTAGAGAAGAAGACAGCAGGTGTCACAGTTGGGGTTAGTCCACACAAGAAAAGCTTGCCCAGAAAAATTAATTACACAGGGAGTGGGTGTGATTTTCAATACCACTCCCCCACTGGCCTATTTAAACTGGTCCACCTGCAGCCACATTATGACTTCTATCATTACTACAGTGCATTGCATCAGTTTTGGTTTCCATACTTAAATAAACTGTCAGCTTATATTAACCTATGTATAGATATTTTCATGTGGTTTCCTAGTGGGAAAGGATTATGCAGTCATACTATACACATCAATCCTTACTATAATTCCTGCCTGACCTTGTTAGCTGATTTTAATCAATCCCCAAAAAAGCAGCAGAGATCTCAGACACAATTATTTTCCCACAGTTTTCATAAAGACGGATAAGCCAAGTACAGGAAAGACTTCCTGTTATTGCTGGCATGAGGGACAGCCTGCAGTTAAGCCTTTATTACACTCAGAAGAGGACCATTATGGTCTACACAGAAGAGGACCATTATGAATGCTTTTAAATGAAGGAAACAAGCCTTTTATAACCCACACCTTATTAGATATTGGAGATTCTAACCATAAGACATGCAGCAAGAGCAAACTGGACCTCTTGAGTCCAGCTGCTCATGGCAGTGTATCCCAGTATATCCCTATGTTAGTATCCACCCTATCAGTTTGGCAACATCCAAAGCAGGGGTGCTGCCTCTTTCCTCTACGCTGGCATAAGTAGCCCCGCAGAACTTTCCAGGAGCTTTTGCCTGCAATAAAATTTCTGAAGTCAAATTCACAAGTCATTTAAAAGTGCACGTGGTGAGCAGGGTTGGGGTCCAGATGTGAGAACCAGCAAGCAGGTAATTTTGCTTCAGTCATGACAGATACCTGGCTTCCTCACCAATTGGAGTGCACACTTTGCCCCTTGGGACTGGGGAGGACAAGGGTGGTTTGGGGTTTGTTTTTGTCATTTTGGTTTGTTATTGTTGTTGTTATCATGTTTTTGTTATGTTTATTTTTTGCAGGAAAACTCACTGAAAATCACCCATTTCACACAGTGATGGATAGCTGGGAGGCATCATTGCCTGGTGTACGTTCCTGGTTCAACTCTTGAGTCTTGCCCAATTCAAGTAGAGTATTGTCATACCCACCAGCAACAAGGAAAAAACTGCACTGAGGGTGCAAGCCAAGCACTCAGTATAAAGAATGCTAAAATTGAGACATACTCCATTCAGTGCTCTGGAGGGCAGAGCTTACAGAAAGAGAATCTGATTCCTTTTTGTCCTCCTTGTTCCACCACCTAGAAAATACTCAGTGAGAACATCACAAGGTCTGCTCTTAGCACAGAAGTTTTTTCTATGTGCTTTTCAGTCTCAATCATTACCATGGTATCTAATAGTTTCATTAGACTTACCTTTCAATCCCCAACTTAAATAAGAGGGGTTTATTATTCATATATTTCTGGTTAGTCTTTTGAAAAATAGGTGTACTGTATCAAAACTAGAATTTGCCTCTCCAGTGGAAAGTTTTCTCAGGTGTAAAGTGTCCATAAAGCCTATTACATTCAGCTGCAGCTTAACTCTAATGAAAGCAAGAAGACAGATTTTTATTATGGCTTCACAGAAAATCAGAACATACAAATAATCAGCTGCAGAGAGTTTGGTTTCAATGAAAACTAAGTAAAACATGTTGAGAAACTATCACACTCAGCATCAGAGTGCCTGATTTTTGGAGTCTTGGCTCTCAGGATATTACCTAGATGCTGAGTAAGATACCTTGGAGTAATATCCCAAGAATCTGTATGTGTAGTACACAAAGCTACTTCAGGTAGGTGGTCAGGGATGCTTTGGACATGGCTGTGCTACAAACCCAGCCATTCTCCATAATTAAGTGCCTCATTCATGGATTTTAATTTTTTTTCCCTCTGCCTGAAATTAGCCCATTTTCAAAATGCAGCCACAGGGTCAGACTTTTAAAATATGGCTGGAGAAACTCCCTTTACCAATCTCTCACCACATAACAGCCCAGCATCTAGTGAGCTAGATTCAACTCCTCCATGACCAAATTGGAAGGTGACTAAATCTTGACCTCCTGAAGAGTACACTCAACACACCCCATCAGCAGGAATCTGTCAGGGCACTGATGGCACAGTTACATCTTGATAGCCCTCACCAGTCTCACCTGGGAGCCACACACATATGGCCCATGGGCCACAGCTCCACTTAAGCCCAGGTCTGGGCCTTTAGTCCCTGTCAGAGCTTTCTAGTAGATACATGTGTGTTTGGTTTGGTCTCCTCCCTTGTTTCCCAATCCTGTTGTAGCTCTTTTTCTAGCTGTGGCCTTATTGTCTGCTGCTCTTTGTACAATCTTTATAACTGTTTTGTTGCTTCATCTTGTCCAGGACTGTCAGTGCTGCTGCACTGTGCTGCCACTGCCCTGCTCAGGTATTGTGGCAAAGTGCTCTGGACAGTGAGAACACTGCCCATAGTGT
Organism: Agelaius phoeniceus; assembly: GCF_051311805.1. Taxonomy (NCBI): domain Eukaryota; kingdom Metazoa; phylum Chordata; class Aves; order Passeriformes; family Icteridae; genus Agelaius; species Agelaius phoeniceus. Next base: position 79,536,039 of record NC_135267.1, read on the forward strand.
GGACACCCTCAGCTCCAGGCTTTTCCTCCCTTGAGCAGCAGCCTTGCTATTGCTGCTCCCTAAGAGCAATAGTACTAATGATAATCACAACAATAACGATAAATGTAATGAAAAGGAGAGAGAGGAATAAAGCCCTGGAAAAACAAACGGTGCACAGTAGAGTGCTCAGCAGACACTGACTGATGCCTAGCCAGTAGTTGCTGACCGGAGTTGAACCACAACAAGTGTTTAATTTGCCTTAATCTTACATTGAAGATAAACAGGAATTCTATGTGGCTGGTATGGACCGGGACTGTAACAGGGCTTTGCTTTGTCCAGCTCATTGCCTGCCAGCCCCCAGCCTCGGGAGCCCTCCAGCCCCGCTATAACCAGACACCCAGCAGCTGACAGTGCTGTCCCAGCGATGTGTCATCCCAGTCGCCATCACCTTCCAATGCTTTGGGTGTTTATAATAGACTCGGTTCCTGCTGTTCTCTATTCACAGAAGCTGCCTTTCACCCCACCATCAGAGCCTGGCAGCAAATGTTTGCGTTGTCACATAGACTGAATATTGTGTCAGGGTACTCGGTGCTTGGATGGCTGCCACGGCATTTATCTTTTTCCACAGCATCCAGGCCGTGGAGCTCCTTTTTGTTGCCCGGTTTCTACTTGAAGGGTCAGACAGTCACAGGTGCGCATCACCCCGCGTTTACCCCGGGAAGGGATGACGAGCACTCAGCTCCGATCAGCGCCGGCGACGCTGAGGGGACGGGCGCTATGCCGCGCCCCTTCCCCCGGGCCGCCGCTTCCCCGGCTCCCCCTCCCTCCTCGGAGCCCGCGGCCCTTCCTCAGCCGCGCCGCGGCACCGGGAGCTCTCCTGCTCCGCTCCGGCGGCGCCCCGAAGGTCGGGCGAGGCCGGTGCGGGGAGGGGTCGCCCCTTCCCACCGCCCTCGGAGGAAGTGACATGATGACGGCGGGAAGGGAAGGCGAGGGGGGCCCCGTTCCCGGAGTGGAGCCGCCCGGCGGGTGGAGCCTGGCGGCCCCGCCCGAGCCGCCCCCCCCCCTCTCCCGCCGCGTGCAAAGTAGTGGCAGCCGGTGCGGCTCGGCCGCCGCCCGCTCCCGGCGCCCCAGCGCGGCACGCGTGCCCAGGCCCGCCGGCGCCAGGTACGTGCTCTCCCCTTCGCGCCCTCCGCGCTCCGCAGGTGCGGGGCCGCCCTCTCTTCTCCGCCTGGCTTCGCTGCCCTGGGCGGACAAACCAGCCCCGAGCTAGCCCCTCCCTGGCGCTGCCGCCTCCCGGCAGCCGCCGGCGGGGCGGGCGGGAGAGGCGGGCGGTGGGCTGCGCGTACAAGTTCTCTGATTTAGTTGCCGCCGGGCTGGGTCTCCCCCGCCGCCCGGACCCGCGCCGTTTCTCCCGCGGCCGCCGAGAATTTTCCTGCCGCCTGCGGGCCCCCTTTGTGTGGCGAGCTCTGCCCGCGCCCGGGTTTCCGTGGAAACGGCGGAGCTACGGCGGCCCAGCCCCGCCGAGCCCCCTGTGCCGCGCCGGGCGGGCGTGCCGCCCCTTCCACTTTCCCTTCGGGGCTGGCCGCCCGGCGCGGCTGGCGGTGGCCGGGGATGGGGCGGGCGGTGCGGTTGCCCCGGGAACGGGCGGGTGCCGTCGCCCCGAAGGCGCCGCTCCACAGCGAGCGGGCGCGGCGGGGTACGGAGCGGGCGGGCCCGGGTCGGTCGTGGCGGGAGTCCGTGAGCTGAGGCGGGGAGAGGGGCAGTGTGCTTCCCCGGTGACGTGCTCACGTGTTGTAGGAGCTCTGCCTTTCACCTATCGGCGTCTGTTCGTAAAGATGTTTAAGCCGAATTAAATAATGGCCGCGAACTGAGTTAAGGTGTGTCGGCTGATACCGTGCGGTGAACGTTATTTAAATAACAAGTAATGCTTTTTAGCATTTATTTCAACAAGTGAGCACTCACTCGAATGACTAAAAAGACAACCCACGAAAGAGTCTGTTTCAGCAATGTCACACCAAGACTTCTGGTCCTTATCTTTGTTACACATCTCTAAAAGTCGTGTTTAAGTCCCTGTGCAGACATCTAAGAATGATGTACCTTATGCAGGTGCTTGTGTGGGAGAGAGCAACCTTGCTGCTACATGAAAACTGAAAATGCTTTACAATAAGGTAGAAGGAGGCCAGAAACTCTCGAACAAAAAAACCCAAGCATATATTTAAAAACCATGATGCCTCTGGCCCAGGAAGTTGTTGTACCAGGCGATTGTAGCCTCAGCTTGTACTGATAATGACTTCACACTAGAGTGAGTAGCAAAAGAATTAAAAACTGCTGAAGTAGAGAAACTGTTGTGAAACAACTTAAGCTGAAATTTGCGGCCTTTTGTTTTCTCTAACTTCTCATGTGAAGGATAAGGTGTAGACGTACAGAAGTCTGTTTATATATGCCAGGACTACATCTGTGTAAAGACTGACTGCATGGATCAGTAGAATAGTTGATGTACTCTAAATGTTTGCTGTCATTTTCTTTCTCTAGCTGCTTGTATCTGGTACAATGCTGGGGGTTTCCAAACACTATGGATTGAAACACATATTTACTCACTTTAGAAATTTATGTAAATATTATGTGTAGCTTTCCTCTTTCCTGTTAATGTTTTGCATTAACAATGCCTGAATAAGCTGTATTGAAAAATGAAACTTTAACTTTGTTTTATGGATGACAGGGCCAGGTGTCATGTGGAAGAATATATTGGGAAGCCTGCAAAGAAGAAAGAACATATTGCAAGCTGCTTATGGATAAAGGTTGCTCTTAAGTAAAGTTTAGCTGTGTTGTTGGCAACCACTGTAACAGATTTTAGTAAGTGCCTCACAACAAGGTGGAAGTAATGTATTTTAGGTATGGAGAAATTGTACAGAGAGGTTAGCACTTGCTCAGAGTCACAGAACAGAGAATGCTGTGCCCAGAGTACAGTAATTAACCATGTTTCTTGAAACTCAGTAGGTGTCATTTTGGTGGGAGGTTGTTTTTACAGTGAGTCTTGCTCTGTCCAGCACAAATGCAGAGGTGCTGAAGCAGTGTTCATCTCTCTCTCGAGTGAGGTGTGCTCTCCTGGAGTGATGGTTGTACATCACTGACAGTCTAATGGACTTACTGTACCATAACAGAGAGGAGTTTTGTAGGAGAAAGGGTCTCTTGCAGATGATGGATGAGAATCCTACAGCTGTACTCTGCCCTGCTGAAAGGGGTGGATTGTTTTTTCTGTTGTGTGCCCTTGATTTTATGGCTGGAAGGTGAAGACTGGGAACAATACCCCTTAAAATCTCTTTTTGCAGGAAGACACTGTCACAGCTGTGCTGAGAGTAGCAAGGTACAATTCTTGTGTTGCAAATGAGCACTTGCGGCCCATAGACCCTGTATTAGTAATTTGGTCTTAAATTTTAGGAATTCAAATTGCCACTGCATGATATGGAACACCATTTCCCTAACTAATATCATCACTAGTACTGCTGTCTGTGACACACTTGTCAGTGTGTCATGATAAGGGAGCAGGAGGGCAACAGTGCATAGTAAGGCACTATGCATGGACTTTACTCAGGAAAAGCTTTTGCAGTTGTGGGCCTTGCTTCTTAGGGAGAGCATTATACCAGTCAAGGCAACTGTCTCATCAGGTGTGTTTGATTCAGCTGCACTGAGTGCAGTGGGCATTTTGTAAGGGAAGTAGAAATGTGACAGTACCCTGTGTGCTTTGTTGCCTTTCAGCACTGGTTGTGGCAGCTGAGAGTGTGTTTTTTCCCTGAAGTGCTTTATCTGTGGGGTGGCCTTGCCCCGTGATTCATTTTGAGGTGTTTCGGAAAGTTTGCTAACCAGTCTGTTGCTTGGTGGTCTTGGGCTAATTAACATCTGACTGTGGTGAGTACCCTGATCAGCTCTGACTAATGCTTGTGTGCTGCTCAGAAATGCTGACTCACTTCGTTTTCGTGCTTTTCCCCTGTCTTCCTCCAGTGCCTCGAACTAGAAAGGAGATAGGGTCCAAGGTAAGGTCAGAGAAGGATGAAATGAAAATGAATGAGAGTAACTGTGTGTTGTGGCAAGGATGAAGATACTGCAAAGACCCCTCTTTGATAATGTGAGAAAAGTATGATAGCTGCAGTGGATTTGCTGAAAAGGCACATAAGCTAAGGAACTGAGCAGAGCAGTGTAGCAACTGTAGTGAGCCCACCAGGAGATGCTAGGTTATGGTCCTGCTAATGGTCTGTTCTTCAACTTGAACTTAAAGCCTTTTTACTTCTTAGGCCACTGTTTTGACTTTCTGCTCTTCTGTCTGTCGTGTTATATTCTATTTACACTGTTATATTCAGTGTAAAGAGCTTTACACTGAAATAATTTTTTGCTTCTTGCAAAAGGGCTGACCCAGCTTGAGGTTTCTACTGTAGCATAAATAAAAGGAGCAGGGAAAGGTAATTAACCAGTCCCAGGTTGGAAAGGAGTCAGAGATAGAGGTCACTGAGAGAGGGTTTACTTCCCAGAAGGTTAGGAGTTGCAGGCAAAGACAAGCACACTGATTTCAGTTGCATGCAGTACTGTTAACATCTGAAAAACCTCTTATGTGCACTAGATTTCCTTTTAATTGGACCAACAAACTTAAATTTCAGTCATGGTTTCTCAGCAGGATCCAGGTGGATGTAAAGGTTTGTCCATGCTGGTTCAGTTGGCAGATAATGCAGGTTTTTTCACCTGTTGGAAAAAGGATAAGACTCAACACCTGCTATTAAAGACGGGGAAAGAAATATATTTGTGGGGAGTCTATATGTGGAAATGGCACATGATTTCAAGTGATAGCTACTTTGAAAGTTAAACTGTGTCCTGCTTCTCTCACTGTCTCCACGTTATCTGTGTCTTCACACATTATAGTTTGCTGCTTCTTACCACGTTTTTGAGCATTTTGGAAAATAGTATTGCTGCAGATACTGCTTTTCACTTCCAGAAGGTCTTGAAGCATTTTGCCTGCAAGCAGACTACAATTACTCTTGAATCATTTATGAGGTTCCCCCCTTCAAGTCACAGGTGATTTGTCAGGAGTTAATGCTGTGATTCTGTCTCACTGTATGTTTTTTACATGCCTGTGCCTCTGAGTGTATGCATAAATACTGCATTTCACCCAAGGAGACAGAAAAAAAGCTTCATTTTGTATTTAAGCATTGTAAAAGTATCTCAAAAATACTTAAAGTAAGCAGGAGAAATGCTCAAAGCCAGGCTTTTAAAAGGACCGGGGTACATGCAGCTGTTCAGTGATGTTGTAGAAAATCCAGGTAGGTGTTGATGTATCTAATGCTTAGCTGAGTGCAAAATTTATAAAAATGTTCCTGGATTTCTAGCTGCATGTTTAGAAGCTGTTAACATCTGCACACTTGCCATCCAGTAAAGTAAATGCAGTCAGATCAAACACTGTCTCTGAATGATCTTGCTGGATGCTTAACGTGGTTTTGACTAGCTCTGGCTGTAGATGCTGAGAATACAAGATCATTAATTAGTTACATCACATTTAGCTGTTTTGGAGTCATAATGTTTGCTAAACAACGAAGACAATTTAAACTTGTTGAGAGATTTCTTCTGGCTTCAACAGGTTTTGAATCGGGTCCAAAATGAAACCTCCCTTTATTACTGCTGCCTGTGATAAAGGCTTTTATTCTCTGAAGTTCTCAAATTAAATCAGGCTGTTGGGGACTGATGGTCAGGCAGAATGAGGAGGTCGAAAGTATTCCTAGTTCATGCTGTGGCAGAATAGTTCTGAACACTCCTGAGGCAGAGATGAGCGAAAACTGATGTAGAATGTGACTGCTGATATGTCGGTAAAGCTGTCACCATGTTTATTTGGGTTTTTACCTGGCATCTGGATGTCTGGTTGTTTCCTGTGTAGGTGCATCTGAGCCTTTCACTGAAGCTGGAATGTTATTTTTTGGAACCATGCCACCCACATCTCAGCTATAAGATGTTTCAAGTATTGGATGTTAGCTCTTTGGGGCAGGAGTTGGTTTTATTTGATTAATAAATCTGGAAGCTTCATTATTCAGTCAAACTATTTTTTACAAAAAGAATCATTAAACAGCATTTAATGAATAAGTGCTAATATCCTGTGTATCTCTGTCTTGGTGTGGCTACATCTTTTATTTTGCATTGTCATTTCCAGTTTTGGGATGTGATTTTCATAAAGGAGAGATTCAGCTACTTTATACTCTTCAGCATCATATGATAGAATACAGACAAATTAAATCAATACTTAAAGGTTAAAAAAAGGCCTTCTGAGTCTTTTTTTGTATAGTGTTTCCTTAGTATTCAAAGCGCATACTAATGTTGCTTCATATTAATTAAAGCTATGCAAATGGCTTAGCTGAAGGAGACTGTCTCCTGTCACAGAAATACAAAAACCTAACAACTCACTTGGAGCTGTAATCAGATGATGGCACTTCTTGTTTCCAGCACAGTTAACAATGTCTTGTGATTTGTACTGGAAGCTTTTGGATTCCCTCCTGGAGAAGCTCAGTGCTATTGGCTCATACTGTGTGACTTGGAAGCACAAAGAACGTGGTCTGTGCCATGTACCTGTTGCATCTGTGGCAGCAGGGCTCAGACCTGCCAGGCAGGAGAGCATGGCTGTCCCCAGCAGGGGCCATACAGCTGCTCAGAGAGAGGCACCCCGTTTGAAGTTGTCATACTGGGGTTTTGGGGACAGTAGAAAATTTGCTACTGGCCCACAGCTCAGTGGTGGAAGTCACACTTGAAACCAGCAGTGCTGTCACCATGGTGTATTTCTCAGCTCAGTGACTTATGCCCAATCTCTGCCGCAATTTTTAAGATTTTTGCTGCCACAAATTCTATGTTACACTGTAGTTGTACTTTCTGTTTTTTTTTAAATAAACAAAACAACAAAGCTACACAAGTTAGGAATTAGACTCCTAGGAAAAGGCTTAAAATTACCCATACATTACCCAAAATTACTAACATGGAAATCACAATATCAGAAAATTTAAAGAGGTCTTTATATGGAAGTGAGGAAAGAAAGTTACCCTTTTCCCAGTGCTGATGATTTTTATCTTCCAATTGATGTCTTTGTAGCATCTATCAATGCCTTTAATTCCTTCTAAGGGTCAGAATAATAGGAAAGACTTATATCTGTGTGCACACGCACGTAATACTGCCCACTTGGTGCTAAAGTTGTAACTTGCAGTTTATGGTACAGAACCATCCAAGCTGCTAAATACTTGACTTGGATTTCTTGAGGAATGAAGAGAGGACGGGAAAGCAGAGTGCATTAGATCAGCACATACATCCTGGATTTTACAGGAGCATTTATACCTATGGCATCATCTGCTTCTGCTGAAGGTCCTTGTGGGATGTGTCTACTCCTTCTCTGCTCTCTGTGTGTGACCTTTAAAAAGGTGTTGCAAGGCAAATGTGAGGGTGGGCAAGAAGGCAAATAAAGGAGTATGAAAAGTACCATTTTGTGCTGAAAGCTGGAGTCTGGGGAAGTGGCAGGTTGTGGTTCTTCTGTTGGCTGTTCTGTGGATTTACTCTGTAACTTTCACAAGCTCTCTACCATGGGAGGTAAGAGGGGAGCAGCAACAGGGATCTTTCCAGGTTTATTTCACTCTAGTGTCTTCTAAATGGCTGCAGTTTTTCATATCAAATGGGATAGATAAGTACAGGCAAAAAATGGACAAAATCCATAACTGCTTTCTAATCCTACATACATGAAGGATTTGATCTTGCATAGAGAAATGGACTTGCTCATTTTACTGAGTCTGCTGAGAAGATATGAAACTCTTCTGCCTGGATACAACTGCTTATGTGTTAGAGGTGTGTTTGTCTGTTGCAGGACTGGAGTTGGGAGGTGATACTTGTATAATCTAACTTTGCAACTCATTGTGGGTAAGAACAGGAGGATTAAATATTTGAAGCTTTGAAGTAAATGTGATCCATGTTTCTGTGTTGCCTCACACATAAACCTGGTTTGGATGCAGAGGAAGTGTTTTGTCTGTTGAGACTGTATAAGCAGTTCCTGTACCTTGTGCTGACTCTGTGTGTTGCTGTGAATGTAATTTATAGTTCTTAAAACAAGGTGAGGGCAATCAGTGGCATAAGCTATGAGCCTTCATAGGAATGGCCTTCTTTCTAAAGCTTATCTCTTATCAAGGGAATGTTTGGACTCCCAGCACAATTTAAAAAAGCAGCCCTGTTTTTGTACCAGCTCCTGAATAATCCTTTGTCGGCCTTCTTCCACACCCCCATTTATTTGGGCTCTTTTAAAAGAAATGTTTTTATAATAACCACTGAAGAACTCAGTAGCTACTCTTGTGTTGGATCTGTTCCTGAAAAGCCCAGTGTAGAGGTGATGAGTGTGCCCTTGATGCTGGGTAAGTATTACAATGCAGGTGGCAGCATCCTGCTGTACTCCCCTGCTGCCTCTGTAGTTTTTAATGCATTAATTTCCTGTCTAAGGATTGATGGTGTGGATCTCACCCTTGAGAGATTTTTCTTAGGCTGTGCATTGAGGATCAGTGCCCTAATTGGGGCAACTGACCGTCACTGTTCTGTACAAAATGTCAAAATTTTATGTATCATAAATGCGAAAGCACCTCTACTTACGGACATACATAGGTGTGTTTATATTTGCTAAGGCTTTGTTTGTTACAAACATTCAGAATCAGTAATTTAACAAACCACCTGCACTTTTGCAGAATGCCATAAGTCACTGTAGTGACTTTGCGCAAGCATGTTTGTAGGGGGGTTGTTTTTTATAGAGTCCCAGATGACAGTAACATGTGGGTCTGGTTACCTTTGATTAAGCACTTAATGTTATTGTCCATGAAAACAAATATTAAATTGTCTCTGAGCATGTGATTTAGTTGCATGTCCTACACCCTTTGTGGTTATTCACCTCAGTCATTTTTGAGGAACTATCCCGGTTGCTTTTGTTAGTGTGACAGCATAGCCCACATCCTGCTTAGATTCTTAGTATACTTTCTTGTCATTTTTTTACTGTTTAGTCCTGCTGTCTTGCTTAGTCCCTAAATTTTACTTTTGTGTGGTGCTGCCCTTGTTGTCAGTGCAAGTGACTTTTTAGGTTAATGGACCCAGTTAAAGTAACGAAGTAAGAAAGGAAACAGAGGGACTCAGTGGTCCCCAGGACTGAACTTTTAGACTGAACTCTGATAAACTTAATGCAGCTCTTTTTTTTTTTCCCCAAGCAAATTGCCGATAATTGTGCTTTATATATATTTATATGTGTATATATATGAATGTATTAAAGTACAGAAATCTGTGTGGGGAACAGTTGAACAGCAACGCTTGGCATTTTGGAAAAAAGCAACTTGCCTTCCAGTGCTATTTTTATGAACTTCATGTTCTGCACCCGAGATAACTGATATACTTCACCCTCATGTATTTTTTGAGGATCTCTTTAGAAGCTTGGAACAGAAGTGCTTAACTTCAAGGGGTTTATTCTTTCCAAATAAATACCTCCTCTCAGCATCAAGCACTGCAGTCTCTAAATGTTGCATCTCCAAGGAGTTTTGTATTGATATGTGTTTAAGTTCATCTCCCTCCTCCCTGAATATTTCATGCTTCTGCAAAAAGGAGCAAGACTGCACTGCTTCTCACCAGAACTTGGGCAGTTGCTCCTCATCTTTCCCACTCCTTCCCAGACTATGCATGCCTCTCTAGAGCTGCTGTCATCGTCCTCACCTAGCTGTATAAACATTGAGTCTAACAGGAGGTCTGCTATGCATTTTGCAAGTAAGGTATGTGTACACAGAGGACTTGTGTCCTGGTAGGCATGCAGAGTTTGTGTAGCTGTTTTCTCTACGTTAGATCACAGCAGGAAGAAAATTTAAAAGGGAGAAGGGGAAACCATTGCGCTGCAATAACCATTTGAAAACTCCCAGATTAATACTTCTATTTCTTCAGTTGACACTCTGTTATGCAAATTATCTCTCTGCTCACTAGAAGATAAACAGTAAGTCAGTTTTATAGCAAGTATATAAATTTGAAATTCTAAATCTTGCTGGTGATGGTATCCATTCTTCAGCTTTTGAAGCAGCCAGACTGACTGATCTCTCCATTGTAACAATGTGCAGCTCAGTAATGCTGGACGCCTTATAAAAATCTAAAAGCATTCCTAAGTTCTCTTAACTTTAGGGAAGCGTCTTAAGATATGCTCAAATTATTCCCTAGTTTGGGAATTTTTGGAGAAATTGTGGTTGGTTGACCTTGGCTGACTTGGTTTGCATCAAACTGTTCCCTTACTCCCCTTCCTCAGCAGGACAAGGGAAGAAAATAGGACCAAAAAGTTTGTGTGTTGAGGTAAGGACAGGGGGGTCATTCACCATTTTTACCATCACGGTCAAAACAGACTTTACTTGGGGAAGTTTAATATTATTTATCATCAGCTGATAACAAAGAAGAGCAGTGGAAAAAATGCTCTAGGGGGAGGTGGAAAGTGATTCAAACCCTAATTAAGCAAGAGGCAAATAGATAATTCTTCTTCCAGATTTGGGGTTTTTTTGGTGTGGTGTGTACAGACACAGTCTCCTTGCAGATGAATACACACCTGGATGCCACTTCACTTTTTCTAGCTTGGTGCTCCCTGACCAAAAGAGAAGAGCACAGGGGCTTCCTGAGACTTGCTTTGCTTATGTATTTCATGTACAGCAGCACTGTTAAAATATACTCTGATGTATCTGCAGTGCTGCTGTCTGTGCTCTTTTCACAGAATCAGTGAGGTTGGAAAAGACCTCAGAGATCGAGTCCAGCCTGGGACAGAGCACCACCATGTCAACCAGACCGTGGCACTGAGTGACAGGTCCAGTCTTTCCTTTAAACACCTCCAAGGTGAGTGACTCCACCATTCTCTGGGCAGCCCATTCTAATGTCTAATCACCCCTTCTGTGAAGAAATCCCTCTTGATGTCCAACCTGAACTTGCCCTCGCACAGCCGAAGACTTTGTCCTCCTGTCCTGGCTCTGGTTTCCTGGGGGAAGAGGCTGGCCCCACCTGGCTGCACCCTCCTTTAGGGAGTTGTAGAGAGTGATGAGGTCACCCCTGAGTCTCCTTTTCTCCAGGCTAAAAACCTCCAGCTTCCTCAGCCACTCCTCACAGGACTTGGGCTCCTGACCCTTCAGAGCTCTGTTGCCCTTCTCTGGATGTGCTCCACTGCCTCAATATCCTTCTTGTAGTGAGGGGCTCAGAATTGGTTGCAGTACTCAACTGTGGCCTTACCAGTGCCAAATACTGGGGGTTTGGTGGCAACTGATACTGACTTAAAAGGCACTACTGAAACTGCTTAATCTGACCTGAACATATTTTCATAATAGTCTGTGTAACTCATCCATCCAAGAATCTGGTTTAGATGACAAAATGCAAGAATAGGCGTCATCATCTGCTTGGTTGTTTTTAACTTGCAACAAAGCATTTGAACACTGAATCAAAGACTAGATTAAAGTGAAAACTTTCATGAAAGCTTGAAATATGTACTGAAGAAAAAGAGGTATAGTGCCGACTTGCTTCTCTTTCTAAGTGGGTGATATCAGCTCAATCTAGATGCTGTCAGGTACATACCATGTTGCTCTCCACACTCCAGTAACTCTATATACTACATGAACTTTGGAAACAGTGGGTGGCACTTCTTTGCTTCATTTGTGTGCTTTCTTTAAAAGTGCAAACAGTTGTGTTTTTCGTGAAATCTCTAGTTGTAGTCTCAAAAGACTTACTGATTTGGAAGTATGAAATAGAACTGTTCATTGGCAGCAGCCTCTGCTGGCATAGAGTTCTCCACTAGGCATATCACTTCTATGACCTCCTGGTCAATTAGTCTAAGCAGAAGGAAATGCTGAGAGTAGTTGAAGTAGAAAACATAGTGGATCTTGCTGAAGAATGGGAGTTGGAGGGAAAAGAGTTAGAATGAATAGTCATGTAATTTGCTTTTAAACCTGAACATGTGACCTCTTAGTCACATGAATAGATGCTTGCTGACTTGGTTCCTAAACAGACATTTGAGGTTCGAGTCTTCTGTTCTGTATCCAAAGGAAAACTGTTACAAAGAATGTCCCTGTCTGGGTTAGATGCTCTAGCTAGCCATTTTCTCCTAATTAACTTTAAGGGGTATTTGATAGAAAAGAGCTTCTTGGCAGCATTCTGATCTTAATAGCTTCTGAGAAAATGCATTGATTGGCCCTTTTGTTTTTAAAAGATTGCTGTAATTTTCAGTCATTATCTATAAGGAAATCACTAATTTATTAAACCAGCATCATGGATAAAGAATTAAAGACCTGACTCTTTTATCACTTAAACTGGTGTTATGTTGATGTTACCCAGGAGGACTATTAGACAAAGTGTAAGGTGTTCCTGTGGACTCTTAAATGCATGTTTCTAGACTTCATTCATAAGATCAGAACTGATTCTTTTTGTTACTTGTACCAAGAATAAATTGCATTCTTGGAGTTTGGGTAATGAAAAGAGAAAAAAAAAATCTTACGAGTTTATGTCTGAGAAACAGAAACTTAGCTACCGTTCCATATACAATGTTTAGGTTGCATATTTTATAGGTAGTCAAAAGAGAAAATTTCTCTGTGTAGTTCCCACTTTTTGGAAAAAAATTATTTAATCAGTGCCTCTCATTTCTTGTTCCTTTTGCAAGCAAGTTAGCTTAGATGCCTTTGGATGGTACTGCTTAAGTAGATTTAGTTTGCCTTAAAACAGCTCTCTGAAGCTTCACCGAATTGAAGTTTGATGGCTAAAGTAGGAAAGTGAGGAATTAATTACTTTCAGACATTCCATTGTGGCTTAACAAAATTGTAATGCAGTAATAATGTTTTATCAGGGTTATCTCATATTTGTTTATTTTATTTCTGTGAAGTTTTATTTTAAAGACACAGCAGGAAGTAAATGATTCACATATATGTAACATTTTAATAAAGTTTGACATCTGTTATAACAAAAAGGTAACAAAAAATTACTGGATTAATTGGTGGACAAAAAGACTAATTATTTTTGTTACTAAGTCTGTCTGTCATCTGCTTTCTAAGGTAGATTTATGTTGGTTATATCAAATAGTGAATTTTCAGGTCTTCACTAAGTAAGCAGTGCTCTGGTCTTTATTTGTGGCTGCTGTTTTTATGCTTTATCCCATAGCTTACTGATCTGTGGGAATTACCTTAGTGTGATTCTGTGGGATAGAATTAAACAGCCAGACTAGCACAAAAAAACTTTCTGATCATTTTTAGCCAAGCACAGTAGGATAAACCTAGTCATCAGGGTTTTGGACACTGTAGAGTCTGAAACCATCTACTTGCAGGTAGCTGGTTGCCTCTGTTCTGACTGTTTTAAAGAAACTTGCTGCCTTTTTCTTTTTCATTGTTTGGCTTTCTCTTCTGAGTGTTCATTGGACAGATTGGAGAAGAAACACAGCAGTGGTTCCTACTAGACAACATTTCTCATTCTGCTTAGCTTTTAAAAATAAAGCCTTTGGTCAAAGCCCAAGCTAGTAAATTGTCTGCCACCCTAAGAATCATAGCTTTTATAGGAGGGTTTGTTAAAGCTGGAAAAGCTTTTTGCAAGTATCATGACAGTGGTTACTACAATGAATAGAGGCCTGTTCTGCCATTCTGAGCTACAGCTGGTGTCAGCTGTGGTACTGAATAGTACAGCAAGATAAAGGGAACAGAAGGGCACATTTTGCCTGCTAATAATAGGCTTGGGACTGCCATAAACTCTGTATATAAATTATGCAACAATACAGATTCTCTTTCTTAAATTTTTCCTCATCTTCCTTGTGGTTGAAAATCTGGCTAAATAACTTCCGAAGGCTCTGCAGCAATTCTTGTGTGTGCTCTTTGCTGTGGCGAGCAGAGTCAGCAAAGGGCAGTAACAGAAATGTTTCAGGTCACTGATGTAGACTCAGTGCCTCACATAATGGGGTCTCATATAAACTAAAAGGATAGGCGTAAAGATTTTTTTCATCAGTTAATTCCCTAGGCTGCTGACATCTGCTGTTTTGTTATTGCATGTGACTGGCACATTCAGAAATACTGTCTCAGGCCTTCCTCCCTGGGAAAACTCTTCCATGCCTCAGAGGAGGAAGCAGTGGAGGAGTGGAACAGGATGGCAGCAGCACCTCCTGTCTGTGTTCAGAGTACTGGGGGTTGTGTTTACTGAGAGATGTGTGTTCATTCTAGTGGTGGTGGTAGTGATGGTGGGGGGAGGTCAGTGCAATATTTTGTAGGTCAGAATACTTTGCAGAGGACATTTCCTCTGAATGCTCAATTGCTAAGGTTGGATTGGACCTTTCCAAAATTATACAAACATATCATAAGTAACATGAGAATTGATTCCTTTCTGGAAACACTTCTGGGTCATGGGTTGGTACTGTTATTGATGTTTCATTTCTGGGTTTATGGATTATAACTGACAGAATCAGTGTCAAGGAATAATTGAACAAATTGCATGTATTGTGCATTGCCAAGCTTTTATTCTCTTGCCAAAATCAACTGTTATTTGAGTATGAGAGGGGAAGAAGACAATAAAGCTAGAATTAAGGGGCTGCTGCCTCTTGTTTGGGGACCATGGCCTGTAGAGAAAAGCACATCTCCCAACCAAGCTCTAAAGCTTGTGTTTACTTTGGAGCTGTTCTTGAAGATTACAGAGGTGACAGTGTATGTATGTCTCATGAAGTACAGACAATTCAAATAAAAATACAAGTTCATATCAAAACTGTCATGTAGTTCAAACCAAAATATTTGCTCATATTTTATCAATGAAAACCTTATAGGAGAGTATCGTAGTCCATGGAGTGGAGTCATATGTTCACAGGTTTTGCAGAGTTAAGATTGAAATTTAAGAATTTGTTTCCAAAGCCAAGTGTAAATTGGTTCACAGATACAATATTCTCTTTATGTTGTAACTTTTGCAAATACTGACATCAGGCTTTTCCTACAATAGACTTAACTTTAATTTAAATGTAAGCATGAAGTTTGTTTTAAGTCTGTCTATAGAGATAAATGCACTCTGTAACTGCTGATACTGTTTGGTTTTGCAGGTTGTCCTCTGAATTTTGTGTCTGAAGGTATCCTCTTGCTTTCTCAGCAAATCATGGACATCGTTGGCTTTCTGAAGTCGCAATTCATTTGCCACCTTCTGATCTGCTATATATTTATAGTGTCAGGACTGATCATTAACTTCATTCAACTCTTTACACTTATACTTTGGCCAATCAACAAGCAACTGTTCAGGAAGATCAACTGCAGGCTGGCTTACTGCATTTCAAGCCGTAAGATTTCAGATTTCTTTTTTTTTTTTTTTTTTTTTTGGTTTAAGTATTTTCATATTTTGTCTTGAGGGAATTGGTAGAAAATTTCTGAATTTCAAAGCCTATATAAAGGTCATGTCTGCTTCCTACAGCACCTGGACTTGTATGAAAAGATGTATGCCTTGTTGAAATGTCTTCTTGTGCTGAAATGTTTTGCTCTTTTATAGTGGGATACTTCCTTGACTCAGTACATTGAAGTAAGATTGCCTCTCATTTGGCGATCCATCATGTTTCATTTAACCAAATGAGAAATATTGACCAAATAATGCATCTCAGCAAGTTCAGGTATTATCTGTAGGCTTACAGTGTTAACAAGTCACTTCCAATAATGTTTTCAATCCTTTTATCACCCATGATTTTGTTTATGATCTTGGTTTAAATGTTTCCTGTGCAAATCCTATTCAGGACTGGGAAATAACAGGAAAAAAAAAGGAAAAATGTTTGATTTCATGTGCTTTTTTCCTCGGCCAGTTATAAACTGTTTTTATTTTGAACAGGATTTCAGATATTCAGCTGCATCTGTATGTATTTAGTATATGCATGTAGTTATAATGCAGAATACAGCAGGTAGCCTGTAATCATTTGAAAGAAGCAGGGATTGAAATGATACTGATTTTCCTGGGAGAGGTGGGAGCATGAGCTCAGGAAGTTGTAGGAAGAGCAGACCTTTGACTGCTGAGATGTGACTGTTTACTGGCACTTGATGAAACAGGTAATTCCAGTGCAATGAGTGACAGCTGTACCCATTTGTTTGTTCTCTGTTAGAGGGAGTGTAGTGGAATCTTCATCTGACAACAGTGAATTATCAGAGCATTTGCAGTTTTCTTGTTAAAATCAGTTTGCTTATATATTTGCTTTTCAAGAACTGCAACTGCAGTTTCAGCAATTTTATTGTACTGCTACTTCTGACTTCCACATAGCTGCATTAACGTATAGCAGAGAGAATTCTTCACAGAAACTGTTATAGAAATGCTAATGTACCCACATTCAGTATTTAGGAATGTAATGTTAAATGTGTCCGCCTCCCAGAGAGATTTCCTTGGGCCTTTCTGAACTTCAAAAGTACTTTCTTAGAAGAAAACTGTTGAAAAATGCATGCCTTTGTTGCTCCCTAAAGATTATCCAAGTGTGATGTCACTGTCAATGCTAAGTGACTTATGGATGTTTTTGTACTGGGGAAAACAACCCTCCAGTGCAGCATTTAACAATTGTGCTGTAGAAATGCAGCAAAATGGCTTCTTTCAAGTAACCTTTTCTGCTTCTAAATGTTGTTAGTATTCAAAATCAACTGTGAGGTAGAAATTTGTCACATGCCTCAACTTGGGGGCCACTAGGCATTATTTATCTTTCACCAGTGACTCTGATGAGTAACAATTCAAAGCATATTTTGAAACACGCTTTTGACTTAAATTTCAAGTGCGTCAGAGTGTATAAATTGGGAATGCTGTTTTATTATTTCTGTAATGGAGAGAAGATGTTCTTTCCGAAAAATTTCTTTTTTGCTGTCTGTGTGTATGTTCCTGAAGTATTCAGTTTGCAAGTGCTATTCATTTGCACGTACAAAGAGTGGTATTGAATCTGGCCAGGTTTTTACCTTTTGCCTGGCAGCACAGTGTATGTTTGAAGCCATGACATGTAGAAGATCCTGTACAGCTGTATATAGGTATATATTATTATTTTTCATGCAATGCCTTCTGGCCCATTCTTGCTTTTGGCTACTTAGTGTAGAGAGAGCAGCTATTCTACAGTCTTCAGGCTGAATCCTTCAGTTTATCTCAATCTAGTCTGATCTGGGGAATGGACAGTATGGAAGAGGGAGTAATCTTGAATGCTTGTCCTTGGTGGGGCAGATGGCTTTGTACTCAGGGTTGTTGATCTCATCTTCAGTGTTGATGCCACTGGAATAGATTGTGTTGTCAGGTTTTTGCCCAGTCATGCTGAGAACAAAGTGTGTCTAGGTTAAAGCCATTTATTTTAGCTTTACAACAGAGCAAGCTAGCATTTGATGAGTCACCCTTATCTTAGTGATATTTGGAAAGGGGAAAATGATAGTTAATTTGAAAAACTATTTCAAAGAACTAAAGACCAATTAATCAAAATGGATGTTTTTGGGGGCCACTGATGGGGTGGCTCATAAGTGAGGTCTGTATGGGTCTGATGAAAGTCA
Source organism: Agelaius phoeniceus (assembly GCF_051311805.1). Classification (NCBI taxonomy): domain Eukaryota; kingdom Metazoa; phylum Chordata; class Aves; order Passeriformes; family Icteridae; genus Agelaius; species Agelaius phoeniceus. The sequence continues at coordinate 79,553,540 of NC_135267.1, forward strand.
TGGAAACAGCCTACAGTTGGACACAATGAGGTTCAGCATTGCAGAATATAAAGAGGTGTGTGCTTTGCGGTGGTGGCAAGAATCATGTTGCCTTGAGAGCCTGATGCAGCCTGAGTCACCAAGTCAACCAAAGAGTGAAACAGAGCAGGCATGGTTTAATTGAAAAATGAAATTAAAGCAGCAGTTGTCCTTAGATCCTGCAAGTTCAGTTGTTTTCCATTTGATGTCAAAGGTAGAGATAAATGGCTCCATGAAATTGGAGAGTTATTTTGTCTTTGATGCTGTGCTCTTTGGGCAAGTTGGAAGTTTTTGTATTTCAAGTAGTGGTATTTTCTTACACCTTTTTTTTCCCTATCTCCTTTCTAATAAAAGAATGTAATATTCTCACTTCCCCTCGTGCACTGTCTGCTATCATGATGCATATGGGAAGCTAAAGTTCTCTTGTGATTAATGGCTTGTCCTCAGTTGAGTAGTACAGCTTGAGTTGGGGTTACTTCTCTGTTCATGTGGATCAAACCAGACTAGCTTGAGTTAAAGTATCCATGGAATCATGGAATCATCAAGGTTGGAAAAGACCCTTATGATTGAGTCCAACTGTCAGCTCAGCACTGCCAAATCCACCTCTAAACCATGTCCCTAAGAGCCACATCTACACATCTTATAAATATCTCCAAAGATGATGATTCAAATCCTGGGCAGCCTGTTTCAGTGCTTGACAGCCCTTTCCATGAAGAATGTTTCCCAAATATACAATCTAAACCTTTCTGGGTGCAGTTTGAATCTGTTTTCTCTTGTCCTGTCACTTTTTACTTGGAAAAAGAGACCAACCCCCACTTTACTATAGCCTCCTTCCAGGTAGCTGTAGGGAATGATAAGGTCTCCCCTGATTATCCTTTGCTCCCTCAGCTGGTCCTCATAAGCCTTGTGCCCAGACCCTTCAGCAGGTTCATGCCATAAGCTGGCTGCATGGAGTAGCTGTGGTGTGGTAGTTGAGCACAGGTAGCTGTGCAGGCTGCTGCTTCTCTGCCCTGAGTTTGGCACCTGCACTACAGCTTCTCCCCATAACTGCTGACAGCCCAGAAGGATAAAGCCACAGACATCAAACTTCTCACCAATGCAAGTTAAAGAGCTAAATATCTTGTTTCCAATTTGAATTGATAGAAGTATTAACTAGAGCAGCAACTTGCTTTTACTGAAGCAGAGCAGGTGTAATGGCATATACCAAGTTGCCTTCAGCAACTGGTGATGAGAAGTTATTGCCATTCTTGAAACCAGTTTTGAGTCAACAGGGTGAGCTTAGCTTCTCTACTGAATTGCTCCAATATGTAAGAGCATTGGGATGCTCTCCAAACGTTATGTTATCCATTCCCCGTATTGCATTTTGGGTTGCTTTTATATCTCCAAGATACTTCTCATACTTTACTATGAGTAAACTCGTCCTGTTTGATCCTGTTATCCCATTTGACACATACATACAGAATAATGGTTAGTTCTAGTGCTATGTCCTTTGTATGTCTTGGTCTTTACTGAAGAGTGTTGTTGCAAAGAGTGGACATCCAGCTTCAAAAGAACACTTTTGTCTGTGTTGGTCTTGAAATGAGCCATAAGATTGGTAAGGGTTATGCAGCCTCTTTCAAGTTTAAATAAACAAACCAAAAAATCTCCAAACAAAGAGCAAAAGAAACCACACACACAAGAACCTAATAACCCTTCCAAAATAAAAACACGACACCAAAATCTTAGGGCTTCTAAATTGCAGAAAATATTTTCTGGCTTCAAATATATATTCATGGATGGGTTCAACTGCCTGTTAATCCACTCCCCCTTTGGTAAAATGACAACGTGGATAAATTCCCTCATACTGAAACCAACAGAGTGCACCCTATTAAGGAAATTGAGCACTGCAAACCTCAATAGGGTGATAACAATAAAAATTTCAAACATAAGTGTGCTTGGAAGTTGGCATAAGAGCAAAGGTTGGGCAAGCAATCAATCTTGGGTTTTATTTTTAAATAATTTAGGAACATTTTGTTCTCAGTTTCTTCTTCTAAAAGACGGGAACCAAGGTAGGAAGCACTTAGTGTGGAATACATCACAGTTCTCATAGATGCTGTTTGTGCCTGAATTGGAAGAGCTGGGAATACACCTTACTCCTCCCTCTTATGTCATAGCAAACCACCACAAGGGGTGCACACAGCTTTTCTGCAGTAGCTTGTACAGTTGGCCAAACACATAGAGGGAACAGGTAGTCTTGGGATTTGTGCCATATGTGCACATGGCTGCACAGCTTGCTGGGCAGTGGGAACGTGGTTTGTACTTCCCAAATCAGTTTGTGCTTGCTTGGCTGTTGAAGTGCAACCCCAGGCTAAGCACAAGAGTGTGCTGGAGTCCCGTGGACTGTTCAGGACACATGCCTAGACCATGAGAATGGGACATACACGTACAGGGTACGTGGCTTCTTCAGAGGTGCTGAGTGGAAGTATTTGCCTGTGAGTAGAGCAGTGCTGTTATCTTGTCCTCTTTCTGCCCCTGTACTGGGGGGAAATGAGCTTCTTGTGCTCCCAAGGTGAGTGGCAAAGTGGCCTCCTGCTGACTCTGCACCAGGTGAACATGGCATAAACAGAACACCTGGCAGTAATGACATGGTCGTGTGGACGTGTGCACAAGGGCCTTAAAAGCAACCAGCTTAGCTTCTAATCTGCCTTCATAAATATATTATAGTAGTACTAATATCTATTGTTGTGCCATGAAAGGGGTGCTATTACACCTCTGGGTAAAGTTACACTATGTAGGCTGCAGTTAGTAGATCCTGCTGAGGAGAAGGCCCTTGTTTACATAGAAAGAGGCACCCTTGATGCCTGTTCATTGCAGCAAAAGCAAGATGGAAACTGATTCTTCTTATAACTGAGCTTCCTAGAAACAAAACCAGAGGAAATTGAGAACTACTTCAAGTTTCATCATCTTGTCTGACTGTTACAACACAGTAAAGCTAATTCCCTCCATGTACAGCTATAGGTTTTGCAGTGTGAGGACTGAATGTCTGAACGATGCTTTCTGGTAGTATCAGGGCCATGCTAATCCTCAGTCCTTTGTTTCTTGGAGTTTAGAGGAGCCCTCAGCTATTTTACTTGTTTGTATGGAGATGGTGCTGAGGCAGGGGAGGGAATTCTTGCCTCTGGTGCAGTTAAGTAGTTGTGAAGGGCTGGGAAGCAAGAGGTACCCAGAGAAGTAGGACTTTCTTCTTCCTCCACTTCTCTTTACCACCATCTTATGCTGCAGAGGAAGCAGTTTGCTATTGTCAAAGTATGGCACAGTGTCCTTAACACAGTCCTATTGTATTTCATTTATAAAGCAACCTGAGTTATGCTTGCCTATGTTGATATAGTGAAGAATTTTCATAGGACAGTTAGGACTGCATTCTTAGCCTCTCTGAAATGTTGTTTTGAGTAATCTGTGCAAAATGTATTTTTCTCAAGAGCTACTTATCTACACAAGCCTTTGTTATCTTAGTGCCACACTCCACATCCATACAAAGCCACTTGTGAAGGTTATGGAAAGTTTACAATAACTAGTGGGGGAAAATTGGAGCCCATATTTTATAGTCTTGCAAAGGGAAGATGTTGATTTGAACTGTTAGAAGACTAGACAATCACCTTAGCCTTCTCTTTTCTCTAAATGCCCATGTTAGTTTTAATGTATATAAACTCTAGAAAAAATAAACTTTAGTGGAAATCATCTACCCTGAAGTGTCATCTACTCTAATTCATTAATGTCTTCCTTCAGCCTATTTTCTAATACCCTTTTATACCTGTTTTGTACTTATGACCGTGCTTCTAGTTTTCTGAATAATTCTCCATTGAGACCAAACCTTGACTTTCTCTACTTTAGTTTGGAAAGACAGAAGGAGCAATTACTGCACCAGATTCTCCATTCTTTTACTGGTAGAGTAAGATGAAATGTGTAATGTGTGTGTGTTTGCCACATCCATCACAGCTTGAACTTTTTTCCAGGTTGTGTTTAATTGCTATGAATAAGTCCTCTACAGTGCCTAGCATATGCCTCCATATTTTCCCTACTGTCATTAACTTGCTGTATGAACTAATAACATTTCAGTCCTTCTCATTTTGTGCCCCTTGCAGGTGTTGTTACTCAGTTTTCGTAGGTGTTCAAGTATTGACAGTGAGCGTGAATGGATCACACAAGACTGCATGCTGTATGAGTGTGGTGAAGGTGTGTTGGACTGACATCTCTGCATGACCTTTACCAGAGTTCCTAGTTCAGCCTACAAGGGATGTGATCTGTTTTGCTCAGCTCTCAGTTCAGGAGAAAGGGACTGCTTTCTGTGAAAATGAATGTGAAAAAAAGTTTTGATACTGATGCTTTCTATACAAGACTAGTGAGAAGCTAGGGAGGCATTTAGTCTGATCTTTAATGAAAAGGGCATCTTCACTGTCACTGGTACTATTTTGTTATTGCTGGAGTCTTCGTAGAGGTCACTTGTCTTCATTTTCCTTTCTTTTTTTTTTTTTTTTTTTTAATCAGCTTCCTGAAGAAGTGTGATGCTGATAGTCTGCAGACTGGAAAGAGAAATGGCAGGGAAGCAATAGGTGAACTGCATTCTGTTTGGTGTCTAGCATCACAAATAACAAAAATTATGGCACATTTTGTTAAACATTAGATCTGGCCAGCAAGCTTCATAGATTCCTGAACTGGGGTAAATTTTGGAGTGTTTACACAGAAGTATTTCTATCTGACACAGCATAACTCAGGAACATGATATCTAATGATTGTAGCACAGAATCTGAAGACATTCTGGTGCTACAGTTGTTTATTCATTAAGGGTGACTATCACAGTCAAAAGATCATTTCATATTTGTAAAAATCCCATTTTAGCTACAGGCCTTCTTTTATTGCTGAAATGATACTGAAACTGAAGGATAGTCCCTTGATGATGTGGAAGCTTCATGCAAAGAAGCAGAGAGTAGCTCAGTCATCAGCGATTACAAGCAAGTACAAACTAGCAATAATCCAGCCCTCTCCAAGAAAGCACAGTACCTCCACAGGAAGGACTGCTGTGGGAACTCTGAATTCTCCTGTGTTCAGTCAGGGAAGAGATCTGCTGCTGTAATGTCCAAGTGAGGTGCTTTGTCTTGTCTCATTTGCTGTTGGTTTGCTACATCCTCAACTCTGTCCCATTCCCTTCTGGGCAACATGCACCCCTGGAAGTATATGTCCAAGTGATTCTTCCTCATCCAAAATCATAGTCACATACCAGCAAGTTTTCCTGGAGTAGGTTTTTAGGCTCATCCTGTAACAAGAATTGCAGCAGCTGGGCCAGTGAAATTATCTGGTATCTGACGACATTTTTGCAGGAGGATTTCCATGCCAGTCGGAACCAGTATGTCCTTTCAGCAGATACTTAAAGTATTTCAGTGTGACACGTGAGATGAAAGAGCTTTTGAGTGCACATGCTTGGCACTCTGTGGCTAGGTGTTTGTTTCCTGTGACTTGCTTGCAACCTTCAGACTAAGGCTTCTCACTTAAGGATTGTATTGTTTTCTCATTCTGAGACTGTTGCTAAATTTCCTTTACATCCACCTTGGAGTAGTGTATGCTTAAACATGTTTCATCCAACACCATATTCAGAAGGAGGAATCCTTTAGCTGTGAATAAGAAGCCAAATAAAAATATGTGCAAAACAATTTTTTCCTCTGCTTGGTTTCAGAAAGGCAGTTTCCTGTTTTCCAGACCCACTTTGTTCCTTGCCAAAATATCACTTGAAACAAAATAAGGAACCTGAAAGAGATTACAATGCAATTGTTTGTGTACAGATTGTTTTGCTCTTCAGTTACCACACTTTTATTAGTATGTTACTTCTGTGTGCTCTTTCTGTACTCAAGCAAATTGCACTAGTGTCAATAAGTAACATTTCTTTTCTCTCATGATTCCAAGTTCACTTAGCTGTGTTTCTAAATTGAATCTCCTGTATATTGCATCTCCAGGTGTGGGCTTTCTTTGAGAGTTAAAAGCACTTGGGCTTCCTAACACATGAGAGATTTTTCATTGTACATAAATTTTGTACTGCTCTTATGCTGTATTTACATGACCCCGTTTAAATGATCCCCAGATCAATATGTACTGATAATGAAAGATTTTGATGAATGAATGTATTTGCCTGTGTTAGGTAAGGAAATATAAATAGTGATTGTACCAACTCAGTTTCTTGATAGCACTTCTAAAGAAGCTTACCTTTGTTTTTTGGAAAACTGCAGCTGGGAGGCTTTGGTCAGGAGCTCTCATTAATACAGCCTTGCTGCTGTAAAGGAGCTGCTCTCCTGTACTCCTGGATTTTCTTCTTTTTCCTAGGAGTCTCATACCATTCTCTGACATTTTCCAGGTATTTCCCTTTGCCAATAGAGTATCTCTTCTAAAGATGTGCAATGTGCTAATCCTCTGCAGTTTGCTGAGGACTCTAAACTTGAAATCTAACTATAGAAAACTAAAGAATCTGTTACTTCTTTCAAAGTCATATAATTTTATTTCTAAGGCCTATATGGCAGACTGCTGCTATTCTTTGCACAAAGACAAAAAATTGAGAGATGTTAAGCTTGCAGTATTCAGAAAATGCTTGCATTTTATGGATTGGGCTATATTTTTAGCCACCAAAATATATCAATTAAAACTTTATTATTTGAGCGTGTATTGCCTTTAGTGCTCATGAAGGAGGGAGATACAGGCAAAATAGCTGACATACCTCTTTATGTTTATGTACTTAAATTATCTAGTTTAAAATTGAGACCACGGTGCATTTTCCTTTTAGTAATACAGTATATTTTCAGTATTTTTTTAAATACAAAAAGTTCAGAAAATTTCTGCTTGGATTAAAACTTACCATGAAGCTTGTCTCTCCTATGTCTTCACAGGCTCTTCATTAATTCATGCTTAAAATTCAGACTTTCTTGAAAAGTGATTTAAATTTCTCTGGTTGCACAGTGATAGCTTGTAGCTTCTTTTTGGTACATGCAGTTGTCAGGTGAGCATTAGAAAAAATTGAATGGCATATCCATGAATCTTTGAGATGTGATAGATTTCTTCATGTGGAAATCAAATGATGGTTGAGAAACAGATAATTATGCAAGTTCAGGTGAGCAGAACAGCAAACAATGTCCCAGAAGCAGCCCAAGCTGTATGGGTTCCACTGTTGGATTTAGTGACTTAATATTTTTGGGAAAGAGCTGTCCTATGCTGTTGCTCAGTGTATGTGCCAGGTAAATAAGCCCTTGAAAAGTTCTTTTTCTGTGTTGGAAAGGTGGGGATGGGAGTTGGACCTCTTTTAAGAGCAGTGGTATGCTAGGTTCCTCCTGTGTTTCATAGGATATTGGAGTGCCATAGGAATCTGCAGGACTGTTTTTCAAAGGTGGTTCCTGTGAACAGTATTAGAAAGTGGAAAATAATGTTGAGTACTTTATCCTAAATAGTGTGGGAATGATAATGCTGTCTTTGACCTTCATATAGAGCTAGGATGCTGGAGTCTCTCCTTTATTTCCAACTTGTGTCATTTTTACATTTTTAAGCAAGGAAGACTTAAAAAGGAAGAGGAAGGTTGTCTGCTTCCATATATGAGCAGTGCCTGTTGCAGGTGGGTACTTCTGTAGGATGTCTTTCCTTGAGATGAAAAATAAATGCTAGTAGAAGAAACCTGTGAGACCCGCTTGTCTGTCTGGGAGGGCACCATTACTGATGACTGGTATTATGTTTGGAGGGTCATTCCTGCTGCTCCCTTCACTGCTTCCTTAGCCCTTCAACAAGGAGCTTTGTGCTGACCTTTGTGGGCTGTCCAGTAGGACAGAGCAGCAGGAGGAAATGCCTAGTTGATTGTTATCTGTGCTGACTGGGCCTGTTAGCAAGCCAGGAGCTGCTGGTTTGTTGAAAAGTGGGAGTACTGCTAAATTCCTTGGGGAAGAACGATAAGAAGAGCCTTCAGATGTGAGACAAATATCTCTGACACGTGGCTGTTAAATAATTAATTTTCCCAAAGGGTTTGAAAAGAGCATTTCAAAACACTGACTGTTGCAGATCTGTATGTGTGTTAAACCCATTGTACTCGTGAGGCTGGCTTTGTTCCACACGCTGTGTAACTTGGAGAGAAGAAGCTGTTTTGTAGGGAGATTGTGTCAGGATAAAAGACAGAAAAAAGCTGTGAAATTAAATGTTTGAAGTATGCAGCTATTTTTCGGTTTTTTCTGAAGGGATGGTTGCTTTATAACTTTCAGCATGGAGATAGCTAAAAAGAACAGTGGCTAAAGAAATGAACAAAACTTGTTCTCCATTCCTCTAGCTCAGAATTGTGCTAGAGAAGGAAAGATCACTTAAAGGTTTTTACAAGAATACATATGCCAACTTAAAATTTCTTCCTCACCTGAAGAAATACTGGATTTTACATTTCATGGATGTTAGGTTAGAAGGAGAGAATCTATTTGATTAAACTTGAATGATGTATATGTGTTTTGAGAGGGAAGGAAGTATGGGAATTGGAGTGAAGCTAGGAAGTGAGGTGGTGTGGCACCTCATGAACACATGCGGTAACTGGAAGGGTCCTGTGAAGGCTTGTGCCCAGATCAAATGCTGGTTCAAATACTGGAGACATGCCTTAATTTACAGGTTTTAACCACAAGTTTTTGGTTCCTATCATAGCACCTTTGAGGAAAGCCCACTCTGGCTTTCTGTGTACCATGAAGACTTGTGCATTTAACATCTTGCATTAAATCTGATTCTGATCTTGATTCCCAAAGCAATTTCAGTTTGGCTGCGTTACAGGAATGCTGGCTTGGCCATATTAAACTGTTTGTAATTTATTTTGTTTAGTACATTTCATCTGAGAAACCACTGATGACAGCCCATCAAAAAGGGTGAATCCTCTTTTTATCAATAGTGTTTTGTTGTCTTAATTTTATAAGAAAATCAAGTGGATCTTGGTCATGGAGCTGAGATACAGCACGCACCAGAACTATCATTGTGTAATACAGTCATAATGTTTTAATAATGCAGCATATTTTATACTTAGTACATTAGCCACTTTATGCACATGTGTATGCAGGTTTTAATTCTACAACTAAGCAAACTCTGAGATTAAATTGGCTAGGAAGATCAACACAAATAAACTTTAGCTTTGTAGTAGGTGTGATGAGTCTAATCCTTATTTTGTGTAACTTGGAATGTATTAACAGTAACTAGACCAGAGACAAAGATTATTTTTATGCTAGTTGAGAATCTGGCCATTTTAAGTAAATGTCAGTGTGTGTTTGAGGGAAATAAAGAAAAGTGGAGGGGGAAAAAATCTGTGCACCATCAGTCCTTGGTTTGGTTTCATTTGGTTTGGTTTTTAACAGTGCAATATATTTGGTCTCTCTCCTTATCTGTGATTTTTATCTTGAACTTATGTTGACAAATTAGTAAGTGTTGGGCAGAGGTGATTTGTTACCACTTTAAAGTGGATGCTTTGTTTGTACTTTAATATTCAGAATGACACACTTTATGAAGTGTTCTTTTAGCATATCCTTCTAGTGACAGGCTGCCTCTGTGTAGTGCATGGCTTTGAGCAATTATCTGTGAGCTCCTCTTTCAGCAACCTGTGTGTGCCCTGTGCTCTGTAAAAGAACACTGCCTTGTGTGCTTACCTGGAGACTGGTTCTGTACAATGCATACCCTGCCTTAGCCTTCTGCATTTGAGGGGTGAGCAGTGGGCTCTGGCCAGCCTAGGGCTCCCTCTGTCCCCCTCCAAGGAATGGTAGCTGGCAGGTGAAACGCTCCTTCCTGTCCACATTCCTTGTTGGGTCGGCTTTTTGATAAATGGCCAACTCTGATTTGCAAAAATGAAGTGTATTTTAAAACAGCATTTGGAATTTTCTTTTAGATTTAGTTTTTCTTTGCTGTTCAGCTATTTTTTTCTTCACTAAAAGTGGAGAGAGGCTTGCTCTTCAGATTTGATGCTGGACCCTCAGTAGAAGAAGCTCTACTCTCCCTCTTCAAGAATATGTATCTCTTGCATAAAGTTTATAAATCAAAGTCTTCCATGTTGAACCTTGGAATCTGCTCACTTGCCCACTGCTTTACTATGTCAAGGAGTGATCTGATAATGCTGCAGTGTCTAGATTTGGAAGACTGTGGGTTGAGTTTTTCCTTGTGGAAGCCTCCATGCAAGCTTTGTCCCACAGAGGCAAGCACGGGAAAAACCCGTGCATGACATCTAGCTGAAGCTAGAAGCTTGTCTCACAAGCTTCTCATTCACACCCTTGGCAGTCAGAAAAAAAGCTGAAAGGAGTGATGCTCACAGCAGCCTAGGACACGAGTGATTTCTGTCCTTTAGCTGAACAAGCTGATGTTTCTTTCACTACAAATTGCATTACTTGGCAATTCCACTTGGAGAAGATTTGAACTGGTAGAAATTACACCATTTTCAAGTAACAAGCCCCTAATTAGACAGGACCTCAAGGCTCTTCCTGTTCCTTTTTCTTAGTTCTACTGTGGTGCAAGATGTTGCAAAGACATTAATCAGCAGTACTGATGCCAGAGGAGGTTCTTGTCTAAGCCTTCAAATGCAGCTCAGTAAACTCAAATGCTAAATAGTGTTTATTTGCATTGTCTTTCTCCTTTCCAGCTTTTTAGGCAAGACTTTAGAGGAGATCCAAATGGCCTGCACAGAACCACAAAAACCTCTGGCACAGTGCCACCTGGCAGCCTAAAAGGTGCAGTCTGCGCTTGATAGGTCTGATAGAGCTGATGCTGTTACTATGCTTCTCTTAATTTTGCATGTCTGAAATCCTGTGAGAAGTTTGGATGGCCTTCAAGAAGAGTTGTTTCTAAAAATCTGTAGGTTTTCCTTAGCAAAGAGGAAGTGTCAGCCTGCATGAGTTAAAGCTGAGTGTTCTGATCCGTGGTAAATCAGTAGTGTGTATGGCCTGAAAGGTGGGAAGCCCCTGTTGTTTCACAAGCTGGTAAATGCTGCATCCAAGTGGGTGAGTCACATGGATCCTGCATGTCTTTCATTTTGAGAAAGCTGAGGCAATAAAGGTGGTAAAGGTAATTCAGAAAGGAATAAAGCTAAATTCAAGGAAATAACGGACTTGCAATTGGCTGCCATTTTTTTTTCCTGAGATTCCACTACAGTTTTGATCAGTCTGTCGTGGGATAATATTTTGGTACCTAGTATACTTTATGTAATATTGTATGCCCTTGTTAAATCTTGAAAAGTTTCCTTCTTTTTTTTTTCCTGTGGTGACAGAAATAGTCGTGATAAAGTTGACAGAAATATCAGTAGTGCATATGCATATGATTTTATGATACTTCTTTTCTCCTGACATGTGCATGACTTGTTTGTATGACAGGTTTTTATTTTACAACTGCTACGAATCAGATTGTGCCTTTTAAACTGTTTCTCCTGTACCAACCTGAAATGGTATGTCTGGCTGCTACTCCTCATAATTTGCAAAGCACTGAATAGGAAGTTGGCCTGGGTTACCAGAAGCAGAGCCTGACTTTTGTAACTTCCAGAGGTTCTCTTTCTGAAAAATGAATAGACGAGGGTAAACTCAGGGCTTGTTGATGATGCAAGATTTCAATGGACCATGTAAGGTAAACCTCTGTTTTCTGGGAAGATTATTCAACACAAATACTTCAAAGAGTACAACACTGTTGCTTGCACCAGATATGAAAAAACAAAAAGCTTATTACCTCTTTGTGCCTTTTTTTTTTTTTTTTTTTTTTTTTGTGGATACCCTTTCAGTTCCAGCAGTGAGAGGTTAAACAAGCAAATGGCTCATTTGCATCCTCATCTGCTGGAGCACATGATCTTGCAGGCTGTCTGAGCAGGTTGTGATGTTCCAGCAGTGGATTAGTTTTGTAAAAGCTTTGAGGAAAGAGAAATGTAAGCACAATCAAACTAAATGTGAATTGAGAGGCTCTAGTGGCCCTAAGTGTGGTGTAATATTGTTGTTACTCTGGATATTTGTTTGTCTTAATATGCACTTTCTCTTGTGCGTTATATTCTTCTGTGTGAAAAAATGGGGATTTTCATATATTTATATATTTAGATATTTTCAATCATCTTGAAGGGTTACAGGCTGCACTCAGGACAAAAATCACCGCTTGATACTTGATAGGTATATTTGATCTGTAGTACTTTATTTTTAATTCATGAAAGCCATTTGTTTGATTTGTAGTTTCTGACCTTATTGTCCCTTTAAAGAACATTTTGTGAAAGTCACTGATAGGGATTAAGAAGCTAAAATAAGCACTGGGACATAGTTCTTGTCTCTCAAGACCTCACGTGATGAGATGCTGTAAGATTACAGGCAGAGAGAGAGAATTCATAGAATGCAAGTGAAAAATGAATAATGGTTTTGTTCTGAACAGTGTTCTCAGTGATAGAGGTTCTGTGGTTATTCACCATTAATTCTGATTATATAATACAGGAGCTTTGTCAATTTTTTATTCCATTATCGAAATTCAGGTAGAATATCTTGTGCAGAAGAAGGCTAAGTAGAAGTTACATGCCTTGACTTGAGTCTAAAAATTATTCATTTTAATATTAATGCTATTAATATAACAAATATAATTATAATTTGCTATTAATATAATTAATAGCATATTATATCTGGAAATACGTTGATATTTCTCCTGAGTGCACCAGGTGTCTAAAATCAAAATCCAAATTTAATGTTACTGGAAAAGTATAGAAACCTTGGAAGCCATAAACCGTGGTTTTCTTGTTCTGCCATTCTGCAGACACCATAGTTCCTTCTTTTTATGTGTTTACACCTCTATGAAATGTAATTCTTGATAACTGGAGGCTTTATTTAACAATACTGCAGATTTTCTTAGGATTTAATTTACCTTTTGTTGAGTTTCCTAATTCACTTTTCCTATTTGTGCTGAAGATTGCTTGCTTTGGCAGCTCATAGTTTTTTTCCTATCATCAGTCATTTTTCTCAGAGATAAACTCATGTCAGTTCTTGTCAGTAGCTGAAAATGCAGGTTAAATGTGATGATGGCAGGGATTTAGAGCATCAAAATAATGGGATTTTTTTCTCTTGTTCTGAAATGCTTTCCTTCTAAAGCCCAAATTTTTCATTTTTCATTTGAAACTAAGGAGGATAAATTTATATATACAGACATAAAGGCTGTTGCAAGAATACATGCAAGGAGAAAGATTGTGTGAGAATAAGTCTTTTTACTAAATACATGAGTTCAACATGATTCACTTCAGTTAAATAACTCCCCTAATGCATATGGCAAAATAAACCCAGTCACATGAGTGTGTGTGCTTTTGTTCTGAATGAAAGCATGAGACCTTGGTTTGGACAATGCTGATCACCCTATAGTTAAGGACATGTTAATGATTCATGTCAAAGAAGTCAATTGTGATTGAATAAATACAAGTTAAGACTGACATCTATTAGCTTGGTTCATGTTTGCTCATTTGGATACTCAAATTTTGAGGTCCTGGCCTCCTAGCAAGTGATTTTCAGCAGAGAACTCCCGTGGGAAAGGTTTCTGTCTGGTGCTACCCTGCTTAAACAGAAGCCTTTGCTGATTGCTGCAAGATTTTGTCTTCCCCTTGGTCCAGTGAATACTCATTGCAGCCTGGGGTAGCAGTGTTTCTTAGTCTGCAGTGTGTTTCTCAAGCAGTGATGGAAGAGAGGAGAGAGGTCTGTAAGGCAGTCTGTTTGGAAAACTCTCACTTTCTTTCCTAGTTACAGAGAATAGGACTAGAAAGGAGTTAATGAACCATTGAATTTCTAGCAGTGGTATAATGTAGTGTTTTTAAGATGATTCTTGCTCAATTTACAAAGCTGCTATGCATTTTTATCCGACAAAGTAATCCAAACAATCTTCAGAATGTTGCATGCCTGTAATTTCAGTCACTTGCGACATGGATGTTCTTGTGCTAGTGGTCTTTAGCTTAAATTGTTCTTGTTCTGTACTGTTAACTTTCCTTATCCATAAACCATATTTGTGGGGAGCCCACCCAGTCCTCTTCTAGCATTTGTTTTAAGCTCCAGTGAGCCAAACTTATCTGCTTCTGGGTCATCCTGATAGACCTGGTCTGCATCTGCTTTGTTTCAGTGTTTCCTTCCTGGGCATGGATGTCTGGTACTGGTGTGCTGGCCCAGAGATTCTCTCAGTGGTGCAATGCGCGATTCCCTTCTCTCCAGGAACAAACATCCTTATGCCATCTTTTTCAGTCTTTGACTGCATAATATGAATGGAGTAGAAATGTTCAGTGGCAAAATAATGTTCCCAGATAATTCTCTCCTCTGTCATTTCCAAATTATGAGGCTCTATTTTTATCAGTTCTGCAAGATATGATGCAAAACTAATTCCATTTATGTTACCTTACCTCTCAAGGTCATCTGATTCTTAAATTCTGTTCTGACTCTGTATCATCCACAAAGTTTATTAATAGGAATTTATTTTATTGTACTCTGTGAATGGCTTAACATTGCCTAGAAGTGGTAGATTTGAAGTCCTTTTTTTTTCCTGGCCTTTCTGACATCAACAAAATGCTTGAAAAGAAATGGTAGAAACTTGAATACCTGATGGCAAGTACTTTTTTATTTGGTGTTTTATGAGACCGGATTTGTAACCACTCTGTACTTACTAGATTTGATTTTTTGATTCTATCATTTAAAGATGGCACTTAGTTAAGCTTAATGTAGGTCACTCTTCTTTCATTTAAGCTTCTGTTTTGGGATTTAGACAGCAACATGCCACTCTAACAGTACAAATGAGAACTGGAGTAACATTGTATGTGCTGTTCATTTAAGCTTCATTGCTTCAGTATCTCCGTCAGTGGGACACAGAAGTTACCCCTGGGGTAAGGCATGATGTGGGGTCATATTTAATGAGGGCTTGACAGGAGAGGGATGTGTGATGGATCAGGTGATGTTTTGCTTTGTCCTAGGTGAGTCTCTGTGCCAGAATAAGAAAGTTGTTTATTTCTTTAGAAAGTGGTTGCTATGCAAGCCCAAACTAATCAGATAAGGGCTGTCAAATGCTGCATTACTGATTACTGCAGAACACTTACTAACACCTTATTTTAACTTTTTTCACCTACGAGTTTCTTCTCTCAGCACTTATCTCTTCTCCCTGTCTGTGCTTGTACAGATGAATGTCCTCGGCTTCCTGGCTTGTGTACATCAAACACTGAATAATTTATTAAAAAACATCATCTAATATTCATGGAACCTGACACCAGCTACTGCTCACTGAGATAAGATGTTTCCTTCTGCTAAGGACAGAGCAGAAATTTTCATGTTATTTCTTACCCAGAAAATCTGTTTTGTAGTGCAGGCCTCACATAGCAGTTGTGACATAAACACTCGGAGTATAATTCTTCAGAGTTCCTTCTTCATCCTCACAATCCACCTCAGAAGAACATACTGTTGATGTGCATGTGTCATGGGTTGAGTCTGTCCAGGTGTCAGGCACCTACCAAAGCCTCTCACTCATTCCCCTCTGCAGCTGGACAGAGGAGAGAAAATTAAACAAAGTGGTCATGAGTTGAGTAAGAAGCAAGAGAGAGATCACTCATTAAATACCATCACAGGCAAAATAGCTCAACTTAAGAGATATGAAGTGAATTTATTACAAACAAAGCCAGAGCAGGAGAATGAGGAGTAAAAGAAGCCCTTAAAAACACTTTCCCCCACCCCTCCCTCCTTCCCAGATCTACCTCCTACCCCAGTGGCAGAAGGAGACTGGGAATGGGGGTTATGGTCAGTTTCTCACCCGTGGTTTCTCCCACTGATCAGGGAGAGGGGTCGTTCCCCTGCTGCACTGTGGGGTCCCTCCCACAGGAGACAGTTCTCCATGAACTTCTCCAGCCTGAGTCCATCTCAGGAGTAGCAGCTCCCTGCAAACTGGTGCAACATGAGTCCATCCCACAGGCAACAGTCCTCCCAAACCGCTGCAGCCTGGGTCACTCTTCCATGGGGTACAGTTCTTCAAGGACAGGTTGCTCTAGCATGGGAGGAGGGCCCCTCTCTCCATGGGTGTCCCATGGAGTCTCAGCCTCCTCTCAGGCATCCCCCCTGCTCTGGTGTGAGGCTCCTCCACAGGCTGTGGGTTTGGTGGGAATTTCCTGTGAGCGGTGCTGTTGGACAGACATCATGAAGTACTGTAACAGGCACTGCCTGTCCTCATGGCTAACAGGAGGGTCTGGCATATTTGGTCTTTACTATTTGGGGTGATGTTGTCTGGTTGAGCACAGTTGGGAGAGGGTTAAGGAAAATGCATCATGTAAATGATTTGTCGTCAAAAGTATTGTTTTTATTTGACCAGTTGTGACATACCTGAAAAACTGGAAAGGATTTGCATGCAGAAAGCCTTCTTCAAGTTTAAAAGAGAAATTGCAAGATTCAGATTAAACTCAGGTTGAGAACAGTTGATTGAAGGTTAATTTATCTATTTCCCCATTTAGCCTGTCAGAGGAAGGAGAGTTGGTACATATGTATTTAGATAGAGTAGGGATACAGAACAGACAGTGACAGAACTGTCTGTGGAATAGTGTGTTGGAGGTGCACAGGCATTGTGGAGGTGGCATTAGCAATAGCTTCATAATCATAATTTCCCAGCTATCTTCTGACTGGTTTTAGAGTATTATAGATTAGGCTTTCTTTAAGAGGAAGCAGAAGTCACTTACATGAATCCACCAACATGGAAAACATGCATGTGTTCTCAGGACAGATACATGTTGTTTCTTCTCAATTAACTTGCCACTGTAAGAGGGTCAGTGACTTCTTCCCACAAGCTTCTTGGGATCACCTGCTAGCTGGAGGTTGATTGGTAGCTTGAGCACTTCCTTTCAGGCTGTCATCTCCCTTCTGCTGATAACTAATTCCCACAAGGAAGTGAATGTTAAGGTCTCTGTAATAAACCCACTGGTCATGATGTGCCATTCATACCAGTGAAAGGTTTATTCAGATAGCTTGGAAGGGACACTATGCAGGCTTAAAATAATAAAGCCTACAAGTAGGCCAAGGATGCCTAAATCAAAAAATATTTCTGGGGGTGTGTGTGCATGTGTATAGGAAACTGCTTAAAAGAAAGCATTGGAACGAGACTGGTGTTCCTTTTGCACAGTGACTTGCAGTGAATGAGCTGTAACCATTTGTTCTTTGCTAAGCAGTTCCTCTGTGGTGCTGCTTCTGCACACAGTAGAAAAAGCCAGTGGTGTTTTGGACAACAAGAAACCACATCCGGAAGAGAGCAACTGCCTGATTTTGTGCCCATACAGAGCAAACGTCAGTGCCATAGGAACTTGCCAAGCAACATGTTTTCTTTCACTGTTTGTTGTACTAATTCCCTTGATCAGCACGTGCTATACTGTCCTCAGTCATTTGTGGCAAATGCAGCGCATTATCTGTGTTGGAATATATGATTGTTGAAGGAAGGTATGTTAAAATAATCTCCTGCAAGCAAATGTTTGTGACTTGGAACCTGAATATGTGAAAGGGCTGTGCTGTGCTTATCTTTCTCCTTGCAAGCACATCCAGTAACTCATTGTGACGAGTGGGGAATTAAAAGTCACCATTTCTTCCTTCCTCTCTGTTGGTGATTTCTGTCCTTAAAAGCACAGACATATAATTAGTTAAAGTGTTATTCAAGGAAGTTGCTTAAAGGGTCTTCCAAGGAAACTGGGGCAAAAATCTGCAAAACCAGACTGAAGACACAAGAGAAGGGTTTTGCTTTTTTTGTTTTTAAATTTGTGTGCATGATTCCCCATAACCCCTCCCTGCCTTCAGCCAGTACTTTTGCTGCAAGACAGCTTTAAGGGAGGGAGAAACAAGTCCAAAGATATCAATGGTTTCACCACCAGCTGCAGTAGATGGTGGGGGTAGGGAGTGGGACATGTGGTGGTGCTAAGGAAAGAGGGGGCTGGATTTTGGTCTTCTGTTTAAACCCACAAAATCACAGAAAACCAGGCATCCTACATTTCCCCACAGGTGGAAGACAGGCCCACTGTGTTGGAGTGAACCAGAAAACTCCATTATACCTCATTGGTGCAGCACATTCATGGAAGAGAATCTGAAGCTGGAAAGCTGATGCTTGGTCTGGCCGGGCTTCTTGTACGACCTCCCACTTATCTGGGGGAAGGGAGAGAGGCATTGCTTGACTTTCCAGCTGCAGGGGTTTTTTTCCCCCAAGAACCAGTTTCTGTTGCCCCTCACAGGAAAGATATATATGGTTTGTTATAAAAATAAGTTATTTTAAACATTTTTCCAGTGGACATGTAGCAATATTCAGCTCTGAGCTCTAGTTTCATGTACCTAATCAATGCAAGCAGAATTGCTGCCTTCAAGTTTTCCTCAAAATTACTTGCAGCTTTTGCAGAGAAGAAGGAAGTAGAGCCCAGAAATAAATGCCTGGTCAGGTTAGACAGCAGAATGAAACAGTAGAGTAGCCTCTGTAAGGAATACTTGGAAGTATTTAGAAAAACTCTCAGGCAGCTTTGCAGTGAATTCAGAGGTTTAACCCTGCCTGTGATGCACAGAGGGCTTCTGGGTAGTTTAGGGAAGATATAGACTTGCTTTTCTTAGTTACCTGTAGACTTCATTCTATGAAAAATTCTTAGGAAGTGCCCCTAATAGGTGTAGTCTGAAAATCTGGAAAGGTAGTAAGTTATTGCAAGGCACAGACTCTGCACTGGGTTACCTGTCAGTCTGTCTTTAGCCTTATTTTTGCATTTTTTAGGATACTTTCCCCAGTGTTGTAGGCAGTGCAGTCATTCACCATGCAGTCATTCACCCTGTTTGCTCTTTGAAATAATGGTCAACAGCTTGCCCATTTGTTACGCTTTTATTTGTATGGGAGAGTTTGCTATGCTTTTACTATATATTCCCATAAGAATTTTCTGAGTTCTTTTTCTAATTATTCTTTTTATAATTACAGAATGGATAAGGTTAGAAGGAGCCACAGCAGGTCATCTGGTCCTTATCAAGAACAGTTAGCTAAAGGAATTTCTAACACCTTCTACAGAATAACAGTGTTAACTGTTTTAATGGCTCATTCTTGCAAAACTTTGAGGTGGAAGTCTCAGTAAACTCTGTGTGTTTCCCTTCTTGCCTTAAATGCTGTTTTTCATTTAATGACTTATAGTTCAGCTCTGCCTTGGAGATTTTTTTCGTAGTTACTAGTTCTGGAAGTACTGGCATTGGAGCAGCTCAGATTTGTGCAGTGAAGGGCAAGGAAACTAACTACTCTTGCAGGAGGTAGGGGTGTTCTTTGAAGCAGGATGAGTGTTTTTTTTATTTCAGAGAGGTAGAAAAGCTCAAAATTCCTAGGCACACAGGGTATCCATATTAAGCATTTGAAGTTACTATTTCTTTCTGCCATCAGCTTCTTCTGAAGCTAGTTGTAATGCACTGCAAGGAGTCTGCCTTCAAAGCAAGGAGTGGAGATTTCAAGTTCCTTTGGATTTTCTCCTTCCTTTGCCTTAATTGTTTGGCAGTGTCACTGGAGGAATTGCTTTGAAGGTGGGAACTGCTTGAAAGGTAGGAACCCTCACAATGTGGTTGAATATGTATTCATCAGCTCAGTTTTGGCAGTAAAACTCCAAAACCTCATTAAAGGGGCAAAAGAATCTTTTTTCCTAATCTCTATGCAGTTGATTTCTGCTCATACATTATGACTGGCATACAAAGGAAGAAACTTCCTCTGATCATCTCTGTACTGTGAAGGAGGGAGGAGAGTGTGTATGGGTGACCTTGTGCGGCTGAGCCACACAGCAGGTTGCTGGGTAGTAAATTTCTGTGCAAGGTTGTGGAAGTAAGCTGGTGACACAATGCAAGAGTAGCACAAACTGACACTACTTATCATTGCTTGAGATCCACAAGGAGAAAGGAGGCTAGGAAGAGGGGGAAAGAAGGAGTAGGGAAGATGAGGGAAAGAAACATGTTAAGAAATTAGAGGCTGGCAGATGGTATTTACTGTCTTTTAATACAGTGGTGTTCAGTGCCTGCTTTGTGTTTCTGCAGCAGCTGCCTGAGCACGTCAGTGACAAATGGCATGTGAGGTGAGGGATAGGGACCTATTTCTGCAGTATTTATTCAAACAAAAATCCTGCTTATATGAAGCCTGAAAAATCAAAGCACATCTAGAAATAATTTTGCTTGTGCTTTTTTGGAATGTATTTGAAACTGAATATATCAAACTGAAGAGCTCTATGCATGTGGCACACCTGTATAGTAAGATTCACGATATGTTATTAGTTTTGTTCAAATTCCTTAGTAAAACACAAAATAAATAAAAAATTCACACTTGAAGTGGGAGGACTTTTCTCAGGTAAAGTTGGCTTTTTTTGTGAAGACAGCCTTACCTTTGTCATCTCTGGCTGTTTGGTTTTCTTTCCCAGGGAATAGATTTAATGGCAGGAGGTGTTATAAAGAGGGAAAGTCATATGGCAGTCATTTTTTTCTCTTAGTTGGATTCCTAGTTAAGCAAAAGATTGAATCCTGTCACTAATTCCCTTTCTTTTCTGTGATGGTGTTCTGCCCTAGGATGTGACTGTAGATTCCGCAAAAGTTTGCAAATTACAATGTGGGATGGTTCTTTTCCCCAGCTATTACTCAATTTTGCTGTGTTTCAGGGACTGGGGGGCTTTTATTTCCAGTATAAATTTAATAGAAATCCATGACCTTAGTGTGTTTCACAAGGCAGCACTTTGCAGGGGAAGTCTTCAAGGTATTTGCTTCTATATCTTCACAGCTGCCTTGCTGAGATGTGAACATCTTTGGTTTTCACTGAAAAATTAGTTTGCAGTCAGTGAAATCTGCCATTCCCTGGTTGGCATATCTCACTTTAGGTCTCCCTCCACATCTAAGGCTATTGTTCTGATGCATAATAGCATGCATTAATTAATAATCTACTCCTGCTGCAGTAGTAGTCACATTCCCTGATTAGAAGTAAGCAAGTGGACTGACAAGTCAATCATTTATCTGTGTATCATAAACACGCTTTTATTAAGGTATATTAAGGTAATGTTACCTGAATAGAGATTGTCTGTTAGCCTGCCTGTAGCACTGTTAGATAGAATTCATTCAGATCATTAATGCCTGTTCTCCAATGTACAGCACAATGTCATCCAAGAGCTTCAGGCAGATAATTTTACTCATGATGGCTGGAAATGTAGACCTGTTCCTAGCTGGTTTATGTTTTCTGTCAGTAGATGGGACCAGTAGGGGACCAAAGTAGAAAGGAATTCAAATGTGTTTCAAAGACTGGCCTGATTTTGACCTTTCCTGAGGTGAATGAGCATTTTTGGTGCCTTCAGGCTTGTCTTAAGCCAGGAGAGCATCTTGGATATCTCATCCTTCCAGCAGAGGCATTCATGTGGCACCAGAGAGATATGTTTCACTTAACAAGGAATAGCCCCTTGCATTAGACCTTTGCTTTGGTTCAGAACTTACCTGACAGCTTTGTCAGGAGGCACACGTGTCCCTTAGCTCCTTTTCAGTCTCAGACAGCCAGCTTTCATTTAGTCCCACGGTACTCCCAGCTCAAGACATGGGTTGCTTTAGGAGAGCCATTTTTTTCAGGTTTTCATTTTCCATCTCTGTGGAGATAGAGCTCTCCGAGTTTCTTGGCTTTACTGACTCACCTCAATTTCCTGTGCCCCAGACCAGAGTGATTTCGCTAAATAAAGGTTTGATTCACAAGTCTTGTGGTCAGACTTAAAGTTCCAAGCAAAACAAACACAAAGTGTACAGTACAAGCCTGTGCTTGATAATGGAACAAGCAAATAGGAAATGAAAGGCATATGATAGTCACTAGGATACTGCTGAGAAATCACTTTCCAGCTTGTAAAGATAGCTGTGTTTTAAACAGCCCTCTTACGTGTTCTTCATTACAGCACTTTCTTTGCCACATGCCATTGAGGTGACTGATGTTTTCAACACATTACTGATCTGTGGTTTTGCAGATACTGTGTGCATTCACATATTTCTCATTCTTTGTTTCAGAGATGGTGATGTTGCTGGAATGGTGGTCAGGCACCGATTGCACCCTTTACACTGACCCAGAGAGTTACCACAAGTACGGGAAGGAGAATGCCATCGTAATCCTTAATCACAACTTTGAAATTGACTTTCTCTGTGGTTGGAACTTTTGTGAGAGATTTGGGGTCTTGGGGGTGAGTTACTTAGTATATAAGATAAATGTCCTTGGATGTGGAAAAAACAGCAAAATAAGTTAATTGTGTTTTTGAATTAACAGATCCATGCTCAAATTTCACTAGGCTGCTGTCCAAAATTAGAGGTGAACCTAAAGCAGTGCAGTGCAAGTATGTGGAGACAGGATGGCTCAGGAAACCACAGCTATTTTAAAAGCATTGCAGTTAAAGCTGATGAAGGAAATATTTTCTTAACCTGTGGAGATCATTACAGTTATTTCTCTCTGTGTGTTTACTAAGTAACTATTGCAGTTCCTTGTGCTGCACAAAGATGAGCTAGCCTGTGATTCTTTCCCAGTTTAATTACAGAATTTGTCTGCTTTTTCCAGTGTAGCCTTACAAATCCACGGCTAGAGTTTGAATGATGTAGCCTGCCTCTCCCAGAATGAAAGAGCAGCCATCTTAAGTGAAAGCAGTGACCAGCTAAAAGCAGTAAGAGATGGGGGAGGAATGAGTTATTCATGGTTGAATACACTGCTGCATTAAGCTAGGGGTTCATGTGCCTTTGTTTTCTGGGTTGCTTTTTTGTTTCCCCTGTCAGATCATGGGGATAGTTCAAGCCCCCATCTAAATCAGCCTGACTTCATTCTGTGATGGTGATGATATTCTCTGTCTGTACAGGATTTAGATAAGAGTTCCTCCCTCATAAGGAAGAAAACCAGTGGCTCGTTTTGGCAGTGTTCTTCAGCATCCTTCTAGCTTTGATACTGGCCGCTGGCAAAAGTCCTGACCTTGGATTGTGTGAACCTCTGATTGGACTTCTTGCATTTTCTGGACATTTAGGCACTACTCCTGTCACTTTCAAATTAGAATAATGGCAGTCTGTTTAACAAAAACGGGGCCTTAAAAGGGGAGGAAAGTGAACCTAAGCATTACAGGCTCTTTGTGTAACCAAAATGGCTGTTGGCTTGTGAGTAACTTCTGCCATATTATCTAGGACTTGAGTACAGAGCTGCAGGATGGCATGGAACAGTAGGAAATGTAGGGAAACCTGTTCCTATCAAGCAAGTGTATGTGCAGAAAAACAGTGGTGCTGAAGTACAGTCTGTCTAATTTGGTAAGCCAGATGCCCTCAGTTCTCTAAATAAAGCTGTGTTTTTGAGGGTCAGGTAGGTGCTTCTTCAGAAAACACCAATGTAGAAAATTGAGGGATTGCTTCTTCACAAAGTAATAGGGGCCTACAAGGTGAAAAATACCTTGTTTTACATTGTGGCTGTGTAGTTGGATGGAATCTTACTAGCTGCAATTTTTTTAATAGTTTTCCAAGTTAATAATGTTTCTGTTTTAGTATTTTATGTTGTTACCTACACATAAGGAAACCACAAAGTAGAAACAGCTGTTGAAATTACTGTGCTGCACTAACTGAAAAGATTCTTTTCCTTTTTTTGGCTGCTTGCATATATTATTCAGTTTGCATTTATGCTAATCTTAGGATTATTTTAGAAACTGATATATGCTGGTTGTGGTTTTGAGTTTTTTTTTCTTTAACAGCAAAACAAAAGCAAGTAAACAAAAGACCCAAACAACCAACACAAAACTATTTCAGTCCTGAGAAATGTACTGTGGTTTTACTTCCCAGAAACTGTTCCCAGAAGAAATAGTTTTCATGTGCTCTCATTTGCATAGATGTCTTTACTTAACAAAGCAGTGCATTTCCCTCTTGGGGCAACCAGCCCAAGTTCTTCTTAAGCCATGTTAAAAAAAAAACAAAACATAAAGAATGGAAGATACCAAACAGTGATTTTCCTGATTGGATTGCCTATATTGCTGTACTGGTACTTGTCTTGGGCCAGTGCAAGGGTAGGTGATTATGCAGTGATGAGGAGTGTAGGTTGGTGAGTTGTGCTGCCTTACATGAGCTTCCCTTGTGCAGAGTTTCAGGGCATGGTGTGGCAGCATAGTTAGGAACACAAAAACCTTTAAAAGGCTGGTGTTTAGGAAAAGAGTTGTAGGAAAGAGTCAGGTACACAGGGGCCTTTCTGAGGTGTCACAGCCTCTGGTGTTTTGTAGCTCAGGGACTTTGTGAGCCAATGGGTGTTTATATTTAATGATGTTTAATTGTATACTCCATGAAGTTTCTATGCAAACTTTGGGTACCAGCCAACACCTTACTCAGCTTATCTCATGTCCGCTGCTGCTGAAAAGGAAATCTGGCGCATGCAGTCTCCTGTGTCTGTTATGATGCTTGTCTGCCCTGTTTGGCCATGTTTTAAAACTCTTTCAGTCTCTTTTCTGCCTTAACTAATCCAGTGAAGAGGGGAGAAATGACTGGGGAGGGGGAAGAGGGAGAAGGTGAAGACAGCTTTGAGCCAAAGGAGTTGGAACTGACTGTGTTTGGCCTTAGCAGGCAGAATGGCTTTGTTGTGACATCCAGCTCTGCCCTGCAGCTCTTAAGAGTGTCAAAAGCATGTTCAAACTCTCAGTATTTTACAGCTAGAACGTTTCTTTAATGAAGCCCTTAAATGTTGCAATTTTTTGCTTGGTTGTTGTGGTGTAACCATCCAGGCAGCTAAACACCACACAGCCACTTGCTTACTGCCTGCCCCCCATGGGATGGGGGAGAGAATTGGGGGAGGGAGGGGAAGGAATTTGGGCTTGAGGTAGAGTTTAATAGGACAGAAAAGGAAGGGACAAAATTAATGATAATCAATGATGGTGATAAAAGAAGCAGAGTGTATAAAACAAATGATCCACAATGGAGTTGTTCACCACAGTCCAATTCCTTAGCAGCGGTCCCCAGCCATCTTTCCCCCTAGTTTATATACTGAGCATAACATCAAATGGTATGGAATATTCCTTTGGCTATTTGAGTCAGCTGTCCTGCTGTGTCTCTTCCCAGCTCTTTGTGTCCACCAGTCTGTTTGCTGGCAGGGTGGTGAGAAGCCAGAGTCCTTGATGCAGTGTAAACACTGCTTAGCAACAACTAAAACATCCGTGTGTTGTCAGCATTATTCTCCTCCTCAACACAAAACACAGCTACTGGGAAGAAAATTGGCTCTGTTGCAGCTGAAATCCAGACATTGTTTTTGTTTATTTGAAAACAATATTAAACATCCTTAAACTTGTCTTGCCCCTTTGGTTCCCAAAAAAAAAAAAAGGCTTTCCCTTTTGAAAACTGCCTTTTCTGATCTTATTGAAACATCGAATTTGTGCATTTCTCTGCTCCTTCTCTTGTCTCTCTTCTCCTGGACTGGCTTTCTCCTTATACCCAAATTGCCATAATCCCTACAAGTTTATAAAGCTCTATCAGTGTGGCTTTGGTTTATCAGTGTGATTTAGGAGTTGGGTTTTTTTTGCTGTTTCTGGGAGATGGAGTAGGAGTTGCATAGTCTCTCTTGCCTGTTTTTAGGTTTGTGAATCTGACTGTTCTTCTAAGGACTCAGATCTTGGCATGTGAGGTTCTCTGCTGTTTCCTTCCCTTTTCCTGCCTGTGACGTTCCAGTCCTAGGATTTACCTTATTAGCTGGGACAGCCTTACCACTGTGTCCCCATTCAAATGCATTAGTAGCCTTTACTTTCCTCAAGGTGTGTTGCTAACCATTCTCGTGAAAAAACACCCAACTGGACACCAGAACTCGAAATCAGGACATGGGCAAGTTCTGAGGAGGGAGCTCTTATTCAGGATTCTTACCAAAAGCACTTTATTATGCTCCCTGCCTGGATTCACTGCTTTGTTGCTTGGTCTGACACAGCAGCAATAAAATAGCTTTGTTAGTAATTTTAACAGTCATTTGTCTGAGATGAAGACATTAATATTGGTAAAAATTAAAGCAAAACCTGCTGGTTTTAACCTTACCTACCAGTTCCATATGTCAGGAAACTTAATTTTATTTGAGAGTTGCTTATGTTGAAGCTTGCTGTTTGAAAAGCTGAGTGTGGCCTTAAATGTAGGTGTGAGAAGATACTTTTTTATATTATTGTATGAGACTAACAGGTGTGTGGGCAGGTTGTTTGTGCATTTTAATATATTCACACATTTTTAAACTAGATTTGAAGTGGTAAAGGGACAAAATCAGGCTTACTAGTGGTAAGTCTGTGTTACCTTTCCAACATGGAGAAATTTTATTCAATATGAAGCATGAGGAATTAGGAGCATAACTAAATTTCTGGAATGATGGCTTTGAGTGACTAAAGAAACATACCTGGCCATCATGATGTCCCAGAGAGTATAATATGAAGGAGTGATATATTTCAAAAGTAGAGCAGTTGGAATCATTGAAAGTAGGTCAGTGCTGAAGGGAGCCTGCAGAGCAAGTAACTTACAAGGCAGATTGCTGTTGCTAATGGTTTGCACTACAATGAACTTGTTTTAAAACTCAGGAACAACTTTTGTTGGACACTTCCAGCTTTCACGTTGATTTCATGCTGTTTGTTGTGCTCTTTAAACCAGAGGTGTTGAATAACTGCGGCTGGACATGTAGAATCATGATTTTCTTTCTTTGACAGCGCAGTTGATCAAATGCACTAAAGCAAGTTTGTAAAAATACTTTTTTTAAAGTGATGTTGGTGCAGTCATTCATGAAGGAGAACTTCATGGGTATTTCATTTGAACAAACTTGGCCAAAATAAATTAACTTGGATTAAAATGTTAGTATTGTAGATAAGTTGTCCCTGTCCAGTGGTAATTTCATTCAACATCTGTTGAAATTACACCATTCTGAGCACTGAAAATGTTTGACTTCCTTCAAGAAGGCAGATTACATGGAATAAATCAGCACTTTTTAATGGTTATTTTTCTGTTGAACAAGCTGAATTTGAATATTAAAAGCAACTGTCACATGTTTACCAAAGCACTTTAGTAAAGGAAAAGTTAGTGGCTGAAGTCAATTATATTATAGTTGCATTTTTCCCCCCAGGTACTTTCACAGGAGCTGTGCATGGGTAGATGACTGAAACAGAACAGCTCTAGTTATTGTAAGAGGGATCACAGAGTCACAGAACATGTAGAGTTGGAAGGGACCCACAAGGATCATGAAGTCCAACTCCTGGCCCTGCACAGCACCATCCCCAGGAATCACACCAGGTGCCTGAGAGCATTGTCCAAATTCTTCTCAAACTCTGTCAGGCTGGTGCTGTGATCACTTCCCTGGGGAGCTGTTCCAGTGCTAAACCCTTTGGGGTGAAAAACCTTTTCTTAATATCCAACCTAAACCTTTCCTGACAGAACTTCAGGCCATTCCCTTGGGTCCTGTCACTGGGCACCACAGAGCAGAGATCAGTGCCTGCCCCTCCTGTTCCCCTCACAAGGAAGCCATAACTGCACTGAGGTCTGCCCTCAGTCTCCTCCAGGCTGAACAGACCAAGTGACCTCAGCTGCCCCTCAAGGCCCTCCACCATCCTCGTGGTTCTCCTCTGGACACTCTCTAACAGTTCAATGTTTTTTTTACATTGTGGCACCCAAAACTGCCCCCAGCACTCGAGGTGAGGCTGCCCCAGCTCAGAGCAGAGCAGGACAATCCCCTCCCATGCCCAGCTGGTGATGCTGCGCCTGATGTCCCCCAGGACAGGGCTGGCCCTCCTGGCTGCCAGGGCACTGCTGGCTCAGGGTCAACTTGACATTGACCAGAACTCCCAGGTCCCTTTCTGTGGTTCTGCTCTCCAGCATCTCCATTCCCCAGGATACAGGGCAGCTTCCAAGGGGAGGCCTAATGTATTCCTCCCTCACAAGAACAGCCCTGCCAGCATAATGCACTGAGGAGTTTCCTTTGTCTAATTAGTTCTGTTGTTAGCCTTCCTTCTACTGCTAGAACAGATGGGTGCATAAAATAGTGTGAGGTGATTTAGTTTATTTTTATGTGCATCTAAGGAGTCATAGTAACACGTGTCTAAAAGAGGGCTTTTAAATTTTAAAAATGCATCAGTGCAGTGAAAGAATAAGAACGTGCTCCAGGGAAGAGTTCAGACATCTGTTGTGCTTACGTGGTTATACCTGTGCTACAGAACACACTACCTGTGTTCTGTATCTCACTTTATCTCACAGTATCATTTCTTGGTTTTACTGGGCCACGTGCAACTTCTCTCCTGCCTCTTGTGTAACTCATGCTGTTTTTAAAATATGTAAAGGATTAGAAAATAGATAGGGTGAAATAGTAATTTAGCTAGCTTTTTGGACTGTAATTTCTGCACTTTAAAGTCTGCAGGACAGCTATTACATTGTCTCTTCTGACACTGTGTTCTGGAGGCTTTGTGCACTCTACACAGAGTACACTTAGGTTAGGTTATGGCAGTTCTTATGACACTGAACACTTACTGTAAATAAGCTTTAAGAACATGTTGAGGTTTCTTCTCTTTTGTGGGGTGGGGTTGGTGGTGATATGGCTGCTGCTGGCCTCCTTGTGCAGGAAAGTGGTAAAAGGAGGGCCTGTTTCTCTGTGCCCAGTTTGTGGAGCTGGAAGAGGAGGCTGGGTTCAGTGTTGCTGCTGTCATGTAATGGGCACTAATGTACAACATGGCTTGAAACTGAAATTACTGTAGCTGCTTCTCAGGGAGCAGTGGGTTTGGAGTCTGATCTGAGCCCATCACTGAAATTATGAAGTTCTCAAATTCTCAAGAGGGAGCACTATTATTGCAAAGCATTAAATCATTTGATAGAGATGGTTCCCCCATTCTTAGAAATGGAACTCTCTGTCATCCTCTGTTCTGCTTCTGTGTAATAGTTGTTGGTGAAGCTGTGTGATGTGCACTTGCCTTCCAGTCTTAAGCTTTTAGATAGCTTAATTATTTAAGGTATTTTCCTTCTCAAGGAAGGAGAGCGGATGAAAAAAATGATCTGAGATAAAGAATTAGGTCAAGTCTCTTCTTGTAGCAGCCAAATGAACAAGAGTGACTAAAAAAATAAATATTTCCTTTTATTTATTATCTGTTGATGGTAACTTCTCAGTAAGTAATTTCTAGTCAAATTCCATGTCCTGGAATCCATCTGCAGAGCTTTTTGTTGGGCTAGCTTATAAAAATATCATGGTCAGAAACTGGACTGTAATTACTCCTGTCTTTCTTCTAAGGAAAGGCTGAAGCAACAATTTCTTTATGAACACACATGTGCCATTTCATTGATTAAATAACCAAGGGAAATATAACACAGCTCACCAGGGTGGGCTGGCTTGGAAGACAGGAAAGGAGCACATGGAATCAGTTCTCCTGCCCTAGGGGATGTTAGTTTGAAATGATCACAGAGTTAAATTCTGGAGTAGGATTAATTTACAGAACATGTTGAATGCTTGATAAATCACAGACTTCCTGTCAAGTGTCTGGACCAGTCACTTCAGTGTCTGTCACACCTATGAGACAGAAAGAATGCTTTTTTGTTTTTTTCTACTCCAGAAGCGTGCTTTGATGAGAAATTCGCTACTCTAAGTATGCCCTTTCATAAACAAACTGAACACAAATTAAGTATTCTTATTGCTGCTTTTGTTTCTAGTGTTTAAGGTTTCTTCTATTGGTAAACCATGTGTGCATAGCATCAGTATGTTGTGCTGCAGTGGCTCTGTGACTCTGCTTTTTATTTTCCTTTTGCCTTTTTTTTTTCCCCTCCATGTTGAGATGTATAGTTTCAAGGTATCTTAAAGGAACTTGAGCTGCCCCTGCCAGGATCTGATTGAATTAAGAATTTTGATTGATACAGCTCAGGTCATTTACATGGATTTCCTCCATGTTTGAAGGAATTTGACTTTTCTTTTGGGTTTCAGTGTTTGGGTAGGAGAGAGCAACACCCACTCATGTATATTTAATTCTAGAAGTCTTCCATGCAGATACCTGAGATTAGATTTGACTTTTCTGTCCTATGAGAGAAACTTATTTTTCTTTGTTTTGCTTTTACACTGGTGTTAAAAAACCAGAACTGGGTCTGGTCAATATAAATGGATATCTTTGTGTCTAGCTATGCAAGTCCCATACCCACAGTGCACTCTTAAGTGGTTTAACCCTGTTTGTCTCGCTTTGATTCTGTCTTGCAGAGTTCCAAAGTGCTTGCAAAGAAGGAGCTCTCCTACATGCCTATCATTGGCTGGATGTGGTATTTCCTAGAGATAGTTTTCTGCAAGCGCAAGTGGGAGGAAGATCGGAAAACTGTGGTCCAGAAGTTGCTCAATCTCCGGGACTACCCTGAAAACTTTTGGGTGAGTGATGCTTAACAAATGGAGTATGAGGTAACAGGAATGAGAGGCACAGGCAATATGTGATGCTTTCCAGATTGTTCCTGAGACTTTTGATTCATTAGCTTCCTTGGGAGTATCAGGAGAATACTCTCAACTGAATTCTCTCTGGAGTTTCCCATGTTCTGTGCTGTCTGTTTCCTTCCTATCCCTGCAGATACTACTGCAAAAATACCTGCACTGTGATGCACTCAGTAAATTTTGTGGTTCTCTCATTACAGGCACTGGATAGGGGTAGATGCAAGGGTTCATGGCTGTCTAAGAACTGCATGTGACAATGCTGTATTGAAGTGCATCAGCTATATTTGTTACCTTAGCTCTCCTTTCACCTTAGAGTGCAGAGTTAATACACTAGAATTTTTTCCTTCCCTGTGATTTTGCCATTCCTGTGAAGGTGTTTGGCCCAGTAGAATTGGAAGCCACCTGGTCAGAAAAGTTGCCTGATGTAGCCATTGTCTCTGTTCCAGGGAGAGGATTAGTGTCACTTTTCAATAACAAGAAATTCTTACTTTTTGCATCCCCATAATTTTTTAGTATTCACCCTGCCTGGCATTTCTTTATCTGAGAATGAAAAGCCTTTGAATTTTTTCTCGTCTCAGAAATCATAAAAATTAGAGTTCTTCTGAGCTAGTGATGGCAAGAGTGCAATTCATTTGAAGAAATGGAATCTTAAGCAGCATCCCTGGGGCCTACAGAAACTATTGCTGTTTCCTCATGAAGATGTATATGCTGTATTTCTCATGCTCTGAAACAAATTTCTTTTGTTAATTGTCATTGATTTAAATGAGTGCTAAGCAATCAAAACTAATCCCTGTGCTTCAGGGTTTATGTGACTTCCAGGCAGGAGGCTGTCTAGCAAAGGGGTGATTCTGGGATTTTAGTTTCTCTCCAGAGATTTGCCTGTGCCCTGTGACTTTTCTGTACATGTAGCTCTAATCAGTGAGCACAAGCCACCACCATCCTGTAGATTCTCTTGTAGAGGGATTGCTAAAAAGGAGCTATACCTATGTAAGGGAGATAATTGTTAATGTACACCTGGGGTTATTGCAGTGTGGAGTTTTAATTTGCTTTTGTATGATGACATAATGTCAAAAGGCACAAGAATAGCACCTTGGAAAGTAGAGAAGGGAAAGCATGCTAAGTGAACTAGAGAGACTTTCTCATCAGTTCCTCTGTGTCTCATCAATCTGAATGACATTATGCATGCAATACACGAGTAAAAGCACTCTTGGATGAGCTAGAACTGAAGCTGGCTGCTTGGCTAGTTTCTTCAATATCTCTGTCTTTTTTGGCTACATCTTTGCTGTGGGTTATGAGGACTTACTTTGTGTCATTTGGCAGTGCTCTCTGATGTGTTAGCTTGCATTCATGCTTGGCAGAAAGTAGATGAGCCAGTGGTAAATCTCCAAAGATCTATGTGCTCTCCCCCTGCCTGCCAGTGGCAAGATTGTAATTATTCATGTCTAGTTCCTAAGAGCATGAGCCTTTCAGTTGTCCTGCATGTGCTGCCTTACATCTGTTAACAGCTGTCTCATTGCCATCAAAGTCACTGCCTGAAGTTTTCCATGGACCTCAAGTGCCATAGGGAAAGCAGGCAGGTTAGAGTGAGGGCAAACAAGCTGGGCACTGAAGCATTTCCTAGAAATGTGTTTGGTTTTGACACTAAGCAAGTTTTAGATGCCATGATATTTGAACACTTTACGATCAGAGAGAGATTTGCAACAGGAGGATGTTCTGAGTGTTTTCTAACAGCTTATTAGAGATGGAGTGACTCAGAGAAACCAAGTCATTCTGATGGCAAGTAGCAGAGCAAATGTTAAAGCCTAAAGGCTGAGATTCAAACTGGATAGCAGGTTGGATGAGTGTTTGGATTTGGGGTTTCGGGGGTTTTTTTTGGTTGATTGGGATTTGTTACCTCAGTCAGATAAATTACATAAATGTGTGTGTGGCTACATGTGTCCCAGCTACCAGTGTTAATTTGGGTTGTTCTGGTGGGAATTTGAGAGAACTCTGTTCAGTCAGCAGAAGACCTGAGCTTCTATCTGACTGTAGTTCTTCTGTCTTGGTTTTAGTTCCTGATTCATTGTGAGGGCACAAGGTTCACAGAACAGAAGCACCAGATCAGCATGAAGGTAGCTGAAGCCAAAGGTCTGCCCAAGCTCAAGTACCACCTCCTGCCACGAACGAAAGGATTTGCTGTCACCGTGCAGTGTTTGAGAAATGTAGGTAAGGAAAGTCACAGGGGACAACGCTAAATGGTTATCTCCTCTAACTGCTGACAGTTTGCCATGCTTTTCTTTTCCCTGTAGTGTGTGTCCTAGCAGAAAAATCCTGGGATGCTTTCAGAAGCATCTGGTTTTTTCACTAGCCTCTGGTTTAATAGCAAAATCCTGAATCAGTTTGTGGGGTTGGTTTTGGTTGGGGTTTTTTTTGTTGTTTTGTTTTGGGGTTTTTTGTGGGGGTTTTTTGTTTGGTTTTTTTGGGTTTTAATTTTTATTGTTATGTTTTGTTAACTGTGACTCTTTGTTGAGGAATCTCAGTTTTATATTTTGTACCAATTGGTACATATTTTGTTACGTATTTTGTACCTATTGCCAAAGAACAGTGTTTCTTAGTATTTGCTAAGCAATTCTATTCTAAATGAAGCAAATGCATCAGTAGAGAGTCTGAGGCAGTGTCTCTTAAAATAATTTCTTGTGGTAAATGACTACCTCAAATAATGCAATTTTAATTCCAAAAATATTCTACTTTAAATTTCTGTATAGATTTGCTCTTTTGAGTTTCTTAATGGAGCTGAGGAAGGGGGGTAGGCCTTGACTGAAGATACATGTAGGTGAAATTCATAAACAGTTTCTACATCATAAAACACGAGTAACTTTTTCTTTTATTAATATTGTTTTGAGCTCCCCATTTATTTCTGGTTACTTGAATTTGCCAACTTTAAAGTGACATCATTTTGCACATGTTGCCTTTGAAGTGATATTCTTTGACTAATACTATCTATCAAATTCTTTTTCTAATACTACTGTCAGTCTTCTGCTGTGTACTTCATGGGAACAATAAAGACAGTGCTAAGTAGCTGTAGTGTTACAGAGTCTTAGGGATCTGGTAGATTTGTGTGTTAGATGGCTGATGTTTAAGAAAGAAATAAGTGGTTTCTGGTTTAGAAGAAAATGTTCCAGCTTGACTGAAGTTAATGTCAAAACTTCTTTTGTCCTTGAAGACGTGTTTTCATGTGGCATATCTGGGATAGCTCCTGTAAGGAAAGCTTCCCAGTCAGCTGGCTTGCTATCTCTTGTGTTTCTTCTAAATACCCTCTAGCAAGCCAGGTAGATCATACCACTGTTGTAGCTTTCCAGGCACCCACAAGTTTCCACCCCCAAGATGGATAGCATAGCTTGGATCCTTTCTGGTCCATGAAGAAGAGGTTACATGAAGCATCCAGCAACCCCCCAAAGAGCACAGTTTAGCCTTGCCTTTGGAATAAGGGTGCCTGTTCTGCTGAGGGGACAACAGGGGGTGGTAGACTTGAGGCACAGAAGAAGGGTTGAGTCAAAACTCTGTGGCCTCTAATGCCCTGAGCTGGGAATCAGGAACAGGTTATTTGGTGGTTGTTTTGTTCTTTTCACTGCTGTGCATAATGCAAGCAAAATAGGGCATGATTGTGGACAAGCAGCTGATTGTGGGAAAACATTCCAAAAGGAAACAACTTTAGGATATCCAAGTGACATAAAAAGTCTTGGACATTCATGCCACACACTACCGTAACACTTAATAGTACCCTAAATATTGGAAATACCTTCAGAAAAAGGAGACTGAGGTTGCTAGATTACTTATTTATTTAGGGGAGTAGAGCACATGTCACTGCCTCAATCCAGAAGCTGTAACTTGATAGATGGAGCAGTGTAAGGCCAGGACAAAGGCAGTATTTCCCTGTGAGGGTTTGAGGAGAAGCAGAGTCGTAACTTCTCATACACAGTTTCAGCAAAAACTTGAGCTTAAAAATCCAGCCAATAAACCTCTGAGAGTTTGATGACCCCAGACTGGTGCTGCAAGTTCTTCTAGGTTTGTTGCTTTATTTGCCTTGTTATTTTTTGCAATGAGAGTGAGA
The DNA here is from genome assembly GCF_051311805.1 of Agelaius phoeniceus. NCBI lineage: Eukaryota > Metazoa > Chordata > Aves > Passeriformes > Icteridae > Agelaius > Agelaius phoeniceus. Next base: position 79,588,029 of record NC_135267.1, read on the forward strand.
TAGAAAAGTTACTGCTTGGGTATGTGTTTCTCTCCTATAGAGACAAGAGGTTCATGTAAAGAGCATCTGAAAACAATGCCTTATTTTTTAGAACTCCATGTAGCATTATTATGTACAGATAATAAGTCCATGCAGATTTTTTGAATAGAGAATGTAGTGGCAGTCTCTTTAGACAGTCCATAATCTGGAAGTGTAATACTATCTAGAAATTAGGTCATATCCCTAAAAGTGCATCTCTAAAAGTGAGAAACTGGTGCTGAGCTGCCTGAGTCCATTTTGAGCTGTGCTGTTTAGGCTGATGCACTTTGTGCTCTCCCTCTCTCTCTTTGTGCCTGTCTCCCACAAGGCACTAAGGCATCCCTTAGTGCCTTGCTAAGGGATGTAGCTGCAGCACAACATAGCAGTGGAGCCAAGTCACAGGTTTGGGACCAGTTCACAGCTGGGTGTGACAGAGCTCCTGTCCCATTTTTTTCCATCCTTTCTGACAAGGGTGTGATTCAGCTTGTCAAAGGCTGTAGTGCTATGGGATGGGTAGATGCTGGTTTCTCTGGCTGTAGATGTTTTTCACCCCTGGCTGAAGAGATCACAGGTTGGTCCTCTTCAAAACTTTGTATCAAGTCTTAATGGTACCTGCTGCAGTCACTCAGGAAAGAGTTCAGAAGTAATTCTGCAGTAGTTGGAGATAGACATTAATGACATCAGTCTGGCAAGCCCACCTCTTGTGAAAAACTTAGTTTTGGAAGGAGTTTATTTACTGTGCATATATTGGAATCTGCCTCCGTGCCAGTGATGCCATATCTGTCAGCATAAACAGATGTATTTGAATAAAAATACCTTTCATGCAAAATAACAAGTAAAGAACCTTCCCTTGTTACTAATTTCTTTCATAAGTGATAATGGGATTGGGATTGTTTTTTCCTTCAGAACTTGCTTTCAGAAGTTCAGATCTCCATACATAATTTGATTCTTAAAGAAATGCTTTTAATATTTTCTGAACTTGTTCTGATACTTTTGTCAGTGACCATTCCTATCAGTATGGTTTTACAGATGCAGTCCCCAGGAACTTAATTTCTAGAAGCTGTTCACTTTCTTAATAAATTGCTGTTTGCTACCTGTACTGTTCATGGAAGCAAATGAAAATACATATCTGTTTCTAAGACATGAATCTATTACAGTAAAAGTAGATGTCTCAAATACTGCCAAAGATATATGTCTCAAATACTGCCAAAGATATATTTAATTACTACTTTTATTGTCTGGCTGTATATCAGGCAGTTCCTTTCAGCTGCTTTTATTTAGTAAAGACTTGTACTTAATAATGTACTTCACGATGGATTGTAGATAAGCCCAAGTTTTGTTGTGTACCTTTTCCTCCAGTTGTGCATGCTGGGAACTGCGGTCCCAGAGGGACTGCATGAGAATTCCAGGGTGATATTCTCATGGAGTTTTGGGGTATGACAGTGTTTGGGCATATTGCAATGACTTTTTGTTCCCCCATGAGCTGTATATCAGTCCTGGATTTTTTTTTCAAGTGGGTTTCTATTCATCATCCAGAGCAAGTAACAAAGTTTGAGAGGATGAGTGGTTTTTTTCAAGCTGGCCCAATTAGTGAAATGTTAAATCAAAGGATTGTGTCAAAGTGGTGTCACAGCAGCAGTACAGTGAATGCCACTGTACCTTTCTCTCCCTTTTCCAGTCTTCAGATCATTTTGTGCTAGTATGAAGATGCATGTAGCCACACTCATTGCCTGTAGGTCGATTTGTCAGTGAATCATCCTGGCATAATCCACCATGGCCACAAAATAATGCGTGAAATTTAAGAGGACAGTCAAAGTAAGAAAAATCCTCTCTAGATATGTAATCCAAAGGTTTTTTTTTTTTAGGTTGAAGTTAAGAAATTAAATCTTAAATTCTTAAGTACTTAGCTCTCTGTCAGAATGCTGTAGATGAAACCCAGAGTTAATGAGATGACAAAAAAGCTGGGCAGAGATTAGAAAACAAAAACAAAAACCTAATCGGTTTTTGACAGAAAGAGCTTTAAAATATTTGTGTTTTGTTTTTAACGAAAAAGAGATTCTGAGATATAACTCCTTTGAAAAAATACTACACAACTGAAGCAAAACTTCTCAAGTATTGCTTGTATTAGTCTGAGAGTGAGACAGTTGTAGTGTTTTCAAGATACTTTGGAGGGGTTTTTTCACTTGTTTTACAATGTGAATTTTCTGGTCTCTTCAGCTTTTGGATGAGAAAGTCATGAGATGTCCAATTCTAATTATGCAATTACATAATCCATGTTTAATGATAACCTGTTTCAGCATGTCACACAGCATGCTAGTCCTTCTTTGACTGTGGATGCTTTCTGGTAGATTTTAATTTCATGCAGCCTTTTCTTGGACACTTTCATTGTTACTCTTTTCCTGCACTCTCAGAATGAGAAAGCTAAAATCTTTAGTTATCTTCAGTTACATCTGGATAACAGAGGTCTGTTTACTCCTGCACATTGCTATCATTGTCTTGGGTTTGGCACTGCTTTGCACCAAAAGATTTCAATGTGTTGTTATTAAAAGGTACTAGACTGTATGTTAAACTACAGACCAGCTGGAAACTGGAATAGCTTTTTTTTTTCCCCTGGAGAAAAGGAAAGCTCTATGTAAGACTGTCAGCACATAAAGATGTTACTGTCCATCTCCACAGAAGGTTTTTTTCAGAACAGGAGAACTGTCTTCCAATGTGTCTCAACAAAAACCCAATTTATACAAAAACTCAAATGTAGATGCCTTCTAAGAGATGGAAGAAAAAAAGTGTTGTGTATATCATTCTTTGCTTTATTGCATCCCTATTGTTGTTAGAATAATCTCATGCTATTAAAGAATAAAATAAGAAGCTTACACTGTATAAACCAAACTGAGCTCTTGTTTTCCTTCAATTACATTGGATTAGTAAATTAGAGTAGATTAGTAAAATCCTTCTACACTAAGAAGCTTAAAAATGGAGGCAGATAATTGATTTTTTTAAAAAGTAATTTCATACTTGTATTTTACATTGAGAGTAGTGTGCCTGAAGTAGATTTTGTCTTGTTTTTTAGTTTTGAGTTTGAGCTAAGAACCCAACTGTAGTAGGAAAAGAAGGGAGTTGTTAGTGAGGGACAGAGTCATTTTGCACTGACAAGGGTTTGGCCTTTGTTTTCAGGATTTACTTTCAGCACTGAAGCCAGGCTTCACTATGAATTCAGTTTTGCAGTAACAAATGATGTGGTGAGTTTCTGGGAGCTGAATGAGACCAAACCATATTTATCTCTCATAGCTAGAGAGGTTTCAAAACCAAGAGCAAATCTGTCCTGTGTAATAAGTCCTTCTTAGGTGGGTCAAGAGGTTCCACAATAAAGGTTCACACATGCATTTTTATTAGTTATTGTGAAACTCTAGAGCAGAAAGCCTGAAATACAACAGGCTACACATGAAAATGCTTCTTAGTCACATTTGTGACAAAAAATAGGAAAGTTTTATTGCTGTCATTGCGCTGAGAGTTCGTACCATGATGCACAACTGATTTCAGTGTCAGGAAAATGAATCATTCCCTGGTAATTTTGTGACATGAGGAAAATAGTGTATCTAAGGATGTGTTCAAATAAACTCTTTTGCAGCACTTCATGTGTTCTAAACAGTGAATGCTTTTCCTATAGCAGCTGCTTGTGACTGCTCTTTTAGTTTATCTGCCATCAGCCTTTGCAGATGGTTTTACTGCTCTCACCCAGTCCTGAGCTGCACAATTTTCTCAGTGCTGGAAGTTCAGCTACAGTCTTGTTCAGCAGAACTTCCATGTTGTATTCCTCACATCTGCACGTTTCCATAGCATCCAGCTATGGCTGTGGTGTGTCATTGTCTCTCTGCCTTTGAACAGGGGCCACTCATGGCTGCATTCAGCCCTCCTGCTGCAGGAGGTCTCTCACACACAGTTCACCTGTTCTCAGTCAAAGGGCATCTATTGCTCATTGTTTATAAAATGTGTATCTGCCTGGTTGTTTCCTCAGATTTAGGGGGCAGTTGTTGATTCCCAGTGAGCTGAAAAAGGTACCCATTCTGCAGCCATTTGACTCCTAGGAAGTCCCAGGTGTATTCTGTCAGAAGCTGTCATACTGCACCTGATGAGGAAGGAGGCAAGGGTGGATGGAGAGCAAACGTTTCCATTCTGCAGGTGCAGTTCCTGAAAGAGTCACTGGTTATTTGGCTTCTGAAAACCTTCATGTTCAATATTCAATTGTCATTTTTACCTTGGTGACAGCTCAAACTGTGGTGCTATTGCTGATGACTTACTTAAATATTCTCCTTGTCTGAGAGAAAATTACTTATTTCCATTGTATCACAACAGTAAACACATAACCTGTTTTTCTTCTTGTAGTTTCTGCAGTCTATGATTCTACCCTTAATTTTAGAAATAATGAAAATCCAACATTGCTGGGAGTTCTAAATGGAAAGAAATATCATGCAGATTTATATGTAAGGCAAGTAATCCATATTTTAATTCCTTTTAAGCAGGAGTGTGTACTTGAAATCACACTTGGTCAAATAAGGGAATGTTTTCAAGTGGATAACAGAAAAGCATATCTCTACCAACCTGGCTTCACAGAACTTCAGATAAAAATTCATATGAGCTCGGTAGTGTTTCTGGTAAAATTCTGTGATTATAAGTATGTGAGGAGTCCATAAATGTCTAGAGAACTTTTTGTTTATTATTTTTTACTCATTTGTATGTTAGCTCAGCAGCAGCACTGGGGTCTCTTTTGAATCACTTGGCCAGAATACCAAACACAACCTAAGTGTTCAGGTGGAGTTGCTTTATACCTGTCTCTGGCACAGGAGTTCCAGAGACAGTTCCAGTTCCTCTGGTGGAGGTCAGGCTCAGACTTTGCTGTCTGGTGGTGTCATTGTTGATATATTTGGCAGCTGTGCCCTCCCTACCAAGAAGGGGGTTGTTTAGTGGAAAAAACATTACCTGGATTCCTTTTCATTAAGGTTTCTTTAAATTACGAATACCCTAATGGCTTCCCATGATCTTAATAGGAAAGAGCCAATTCCCAGATGAGGTTCTTCCAGCAGCACCTGTGCTACAGGCACTCAGAGCATGTGATGATGTAGGATTGGAGCATGAACCTAAAAGTGATGCTGCAAGTGATCAGGAGTTCATCATAACCCCTTAAGAGCTATTATGGACCAGCAAGCTCATCCAGTTCCTTTATCCTGGATAGCAATATGAAGTGGAATGGGGTGACCTTTTCTTTCTACTTCTCCTGTTATGCCTGTTTGAAAAAGTATTTTTTTCAGAACTGTTTTTGTCCAAGGGTAAAAAGAAAGTTTCTCTTGATTCCTCTTCCCTCGTTGGTAGCTCAGCCTGGTGTCCTCATGTTTGGTGTACATGGCCTGGCTGGATGGTGTTCACAGAGCCCTGCCTGTGGGTGTCAGCTCCAGCAGAGCAGAGGGGTTCCTCTTGCTGTGTCTCCCTTTGCACCATTCCAGCCTGCTGCAACTCAGTCTGGCATAGCATGGAAATTGCTGTTCTCAGCTCAGGATAGCTGCTTACACATACACACAGGTTTACCCTGCCTGTAATAGGAAAAGCTGTTACAGGCAGGGTAAACCTCATGGCTAAATTTGTTTTGGCAATTGGGTGGGGACTATCACAGATTCCTTCAAAATCTCCTCCATATTTGCTTGTTGGAAGTGCTGTAGGTGTTGCACAAGTTAAAAAAAGGTGGAAAATGTGATGAGTCTCCTGTCAGATAATCTGTCTGTATAATGTGAGTGCTGTTCAGGAAAGTCAAAGTATTTAATATTCTTCAATTTCTCTTGTTTACTGTTGGCAGGCGGATTCCACTAGAGGATGTCCCAGAAGATGAGCAGGAATGTTCTACCTGGCTCCACAAACTGTATCAAGAAAAGGTTGGATTTTTTTTGTCAAGACAGCACTTACAAGCCACTAGTTATTTTTAGTGCTATTAGACCTTTCCAATGTGTAGTGTCCTAATTTGGAGGCTGGGAGTGAGTTGGTTTGTTTGGCTTTCAGGGTAAGTGCTCTGTTCCTCTACATACAAACTTGATCCTGTGCTGCCAGTCATGACTGCTTTTGTTTTGTACATAGAGCAACAGGAAGAAAGCTTAAACAAGACTTTTTAGAGCAGTTTAAGCCTCTTCTTTAGAAAGTTGCATAAGGATACAAAACTCAAAATTGTCTTACTGCCTTCTGATTGGTGGAAAGACCTTCTTCCCCTAGAAGACACCTTCTAAATCAAGAAGCAGTTTGTGGGCTAAATAAGATCTATTCTTTAGTGTAGTAAAATTTTTGTCCCTTTTTTACCCTGCCTTTTTTACCAAGGCAGACATCCAGCATTAAAAGAACAGGCTGATAAATTGTTTTCACACTATGGGTTAAGAGGGCATGCATTTAAGATTCCTAATTTCATAGGATGGGGAGAGAATAATAATGATTGTGTTTGTAGATGCCCAGTGGTTTGGGGTTTTTTTTCTTTTTTTTTTCCTTTGCAAATGCTTTCATATGAATCCTCCATCTTTCAGAATCTGTTTCTTCTGGGCTGTTTTTATGAATGTTGGAGATAGTTGTTGGGGGATGTGCTTTTTGAATGCACACAGCACTCCCATTTCAGTCAGCAGGAGTCATAGGTATGCACGGCATGAGGGCCTGGCAGCTCACTTTACTTGAATACCTTGATCAAAGTTATGTATTCAGACTGGAATGCAGCAGTGCTATGGATTTAGAAATTACAGAATATAGCTATGCTCTGGTTTCCTCTCACTGGGACAGCAAAATTCTGCTGTGCCATTTGTCGTGCTCTTCCCAGGACACCACGTTAGCATTTCTGTATTGACAGTGCCCTGGCAGTTCTCAGAGTCAAACCATGCCTGTTTCTGCTGCATTTCATAGCTCCTCTAAGCAGCTTGCTTACAGGAATGTGGAAAGTAAATGTGTCTTGAGACCTCACTTGTAGGTCTACTCCCCTTGCCTCTGATCCCCCTTCTCAGAGATTGTGCCCCTAACACCCGACTCAGGCACAGCCCCAGCACCTTTGCAGAAAAGGAGGCTGTTACCCACGGGCCCATGTACATGTAAATGGTCCTTCTGCTCAGCATTGCACAAGTCCACTTTCTGCTACCATGACTTTGTAGCCCTGTTTCATGTCCCTGAGAACTATTCAGACATTTGCAAGACAAGGGCATAAGTGTGAATGTGGTGATTGTTTTCCTCAATCCTTTATTACATAGTTGTAGTAATTCACTCCAGGATTTTTCTGTTATTCCCTCTTTGGCAAACACTCAGTTGCTTCTAGTGCTAACAGAGGGTACATCTATCCTTCATAATATTACATTGTACAATATATCATAGTATTCTTCATGACAACTTCATTTGCTGGTTGGTTAAGTCTATTTAAGTACAGGAGTGAAGTTTTGCATCCAAGAGTGAATTGTGCTGTGTTCAGTTTTCCATTCCACTAAAACCTTTTTTGGTTATGTGAATGTTTTTGATTGATTAAGGCTGAGGGGAGCTGTTGGTTTGTTTGTTTGTGTTTTGGTTTGGGATTTTTTGTGATGATTTTCATTTTTTGCTGAAGGCAGCATGTTTCTCTTTCTCTAGCTCTTTTACTTTAGTGAAACTTACTTCATTGCAATCATTCCTGGTTTACTGAAGCCCTTGTCTTTGTAAAATCACACTGGCTGAATATAGAGCAGGGACAACTTCTTCCAGAGTTCTGAGATGATGAAAGCCCACCTGCAGGGTAAAAATACAATTTTTTTTTCACCATTCTGCCCTGCATCTTAAAAAGATAACAGGGTCTTAGGTCAGATAATGAACAGCAGTGCCTCCCAGGTGCTGTTTCCAAAAATTAATTCTGTTTCAGGTCATCTTCAGAGTCAGAAAATATTTGTGATATAATGTAAAAATTTGTTATTCAAAGGGCAGTAATTCATTGCAAGGTACACACTCATCCCCTGCTTTGTCTGTTTTGCTTGCAGCATTTCACTTGCTGTTTCAAAGTCAGACAAGCTGTGCATGCTACTGGAAAGCAGAGATCCTATTTTAACACGCATTATGGTTCCCTGTGCTGTTGCTTATTCTCAATAATTTTAATAATTTTGCAGGAGTTTCTCAAGACTCACATACAATGTGCTGAATTATGCTGTAGTAGCATGATTCAGTGGCTGGAGAGTGCCACAGGTACTGAGGTCAAGGCCTGTGCACTCAAGGTGATCAGGATTGCAGAGCTATTGGAATGAGTAATGAAACCATCAGTTACTGGACATGGAGGGACATGATTTTTTTTTTTTTTAATTTATTTATTTCCCCATACTGACATTAGTAAAGGAATGAGAGTCTTTGAGAAAAGCTTATTCCTTTGTTTTTTCCTCATAGTCTGCTCTCACCTACAAGTACCTCAATCTGAGATACTTCTCTGTGGGAGCCTGTTGTGTTTATGTTCTTGCTACTTTTTTTTGGCTTAGTCACTGCTACAAACACAGTTGAACAGAGTCCTGCCAGATAAACAGTGGCATTGTGCTGCTGCTCTAAACCAAACACTGTTCTCCCTCCTTTTCCAGGCTTACAGTAAGTACTGTGTCCATATGCCTCTTCCTCGCTGGGGGTAGATTTTGTCCTTCCATATGGCCAGCACTGTATCAGTTGGTTCCAAATTATGACAGAAGTTCAATTTGGGTTGCACATTGCCTTCTCTTTTTATTTCTTTTACTGTTTTTTTAACTGCCATTGCTAGAAAGGCTCCCTTTGACTTTACCAAGGACTGGGTTGAGGATCTTTTTGCCAGGTCTGAAGAGGCAGTATGTAGTAATCACAACTCTGCTAGTCCTTTCATGCTTGTTTTCTTTTTTTGCCTCATGATAGCCTCAGCACCTGAAGTAGAAGTTCTGTTTGAAAATCTTAATTTTCATTAAAAAGAGAGCAAGCTTCTAATTCTTCTTGCTTGTAAAAGAAGCTTGGAAAACAGGGCCTGAAAATATATACAGAAATGTCCTAGGGAATCAGCAAAGCCTGACTGAAGAGGAGAAGTGTACAGAACTCCAGTGTTTGGGAACAAAGAATATATTTTTGGATCCTCATTCTTTGTGGGCTTCCTTTGGATCCTCATTCTTTGTGGGCTTCCTCACGAAGGGGCAGCAGCTTCCCTCTGCTGTCAGACCTCCTGTGGGAATGGAGAGGAGGAATCCAGTCAGCCTCTCACAAGGAGATGGATGTTCCCTGATTTGCCCTCACTGCATTACCTCACTGTCTGAAGTAACTTAAATGTGCTGGGGCAACAGAGGGAGTATGTTTCCGTGTTGGAATGTGATACCTGCGTGGATGGAATTCATTGCAAAGCAAAAAGAAGCTCTGTGGGCAGAGGAATGAAAGGAACCTAATGTGAGGAAGGTGATTTTGGGAAACAGTGAGGCATATCATCTATTTAAAGTCTGTCTTGTTGCTGGGTATCGTAGGCACCCTCACAAAAGCTTTCAGGACAGATGAACCCATCGATGCCTTTTGCAAGTGAATGAAGGTGTTTAAGGGTAAGAAACTGTGACTGAAGAGCTGTTCCCCACAACAGTGGGAAATGTGGTGGAGCTGTTGGCCTTGACATTGTTTTGCCTTTTGTATTTGTGTTCCATCTGTCTCAAGCCTCCCAGTGAGGTGTGTTCAGTGGTTTTGCTGCCCCTCATGCCATGCAGAGCCAACAAAGAAAACCCTGCTGTGCTTGTTTCAAGGGAGCCTCTCCTGCTCTCTGTAGTAGCAGGCCCTCTAATGGCAGTGCCAGCAATAGTCAGGAATTCTTCACATTCCTGGGTAATACCAGCATTTGGAAACCTAACTGTAAGTAGTCAGTTTTCTGATGATGAGTAGCTCTGTGTTCTAAAGCAGTCCTCGCTGCACTGTGAAGAAAACCCCATACACTGTGAACTCTGTTGAAGATGGCCCAGTAATTGGCCACAGTGATCCCACTACAGTCCAGCTCACATGAGTAAAACACTTACAATTTTTGTAATCTCAATAAAGAGAGGGCAGTGCTTTAATTACTGCATAATCCCATAAAAGCTGAATGTTCATTTTGAAATAGACAAAGTGGTAACAGCTTGTAATTGCTCAAGTTGCTATCAAGTAAGTAAAGAATTGTTTGTGTCAACTGGAGTGTAAGTGTAAAATCATAGCATAGTGGAAAAAAATAGTCTTTTGGTTGATTCATCTTGGCTTTCCTAAAAGTTTTAGAAACCAAAAATCCTTTCTTTAAAGAAATATCATACTTCATTCTGATTAAATTAATTTTTTTGTGTCAATCTAATGCTGACTTCATTATTCAGCCAGTTTTTTGTGATAACACAGATAATTAGCAGATTAATAATCTTTGCTTTTAACAAAGAGGGAGGGTTTTTTTTTCCCCTACCCACTTTTGATATCTTGGATTGGTGAGATCAGTAAAGGCAATGCTATTCACCCCTGTGGGCTATAGAGGAAGGTATGAATTCAAAGTCTCCCGTGCTTTAAAAAACAGCTGCTACAAAACAGAAAAAAACAATCCCCACCCCATTATCCTCCTTGTGTTATACTTAAAGGTCAAGTCATATGCTCAAAGCCAGTGAGAGATTTTGTGCTGTTGACACATTAAACTGCCTCTAGGGAGGTTCAGCACCCAAACTTCCTTCCACAGGCATCATGGAAACAAGGTAAACAAGACTACATCCCTGGGACAAAGGCAGGAAGGGGTGGTGTTCTTTGGAGTGTGGGACAAAATTATGCCTGCTCACCCTTTCTGACAGGTTTATGGGTGCTGTTTGAGAGCAGCCATTGGAGGAAACAAGAGGGAACAGGGGATGCTGCTGAGTATATGGAGCCCAGACACTTCCCTGGCTTACCTGCAGTGCTTGGGCAGTGGCTGTGGCTCCTGCAGGAGGTTCAGCAGTGATGCCTGCACTGCTGCAGGAGTGTATATCCCATCATCCCTCCTGTTTGCCTAGGCTGCTATGCTCTCCAGGTATGGCATTTTTCAGGCTGCTCTGTGTAGGAGAAAGAAAGTATTCACACATCAGTGTATGCTCCCGTGCTTCCCCCTTCTTTTTTTTTCTTTTTTTTTTTTGACTCTGTGTTCATTGACTTCAAAGTACAAGCTTTCCAGCCATCAGCTGTTCTTTGATCTTCCCCTGTGGTTACAAGCCTCCAGAAGGAGGAACATCAAAGGCAGGGATGGCTAGTTTTGTTGGCAGATGAGGATGTAATTGTTGCCCTCCTTTGTTCTCCTAGGATGCATTCCAGGAGGAATATTACCGCACAGGAACCTACCCAGCAGTCCCGACAGTACCACCCCGTCGGCCATGGACACTTTTGAACTGGCTTTTCTGGGCCTTATTGCTGCTATATCCTTTGTTCCAGCTGCTCATCAACATGATCAACAGTGGATCATCACTGACACTGGCTAGTTTTGCATTTGTCATTATAATAGGTGAGTTTTCGGATAGAAAATGATCACTTACAGTGTAACTGTCTAATAGGATTTACTGAGGTTTGCTGAATATAAAGATGACTAGTGAATTGAACAACCCACCTAATATGTCCACTCTAGCCTGGACTAGGTTAAAAATATTCTTTTTTTGTTTATTTTTTTGTAGTTGTACTTTTTTTTGTAAGAACTGCATACAAATTTTTCTGTTTCTGTAGAATTCAAACAGTGACTTCTCAGTTGGTTGTCTACAAAAGGCTTTCTTTTCTTCTGTTTTGTGTTGATGTGTTCTACTTAAAATGCTTAGAAGAAAGGCACAAGGATAATTTATTCCTTCGAGAACGCTTCTGTCTAATCATAGTCTGATGTGTCACGCACTGGTAATCCACCAGTTCATGATTGAAGCACAGCCTGTTGTGGCCATGTACTCTGATGTGTGCAGCACAGGGCATGGACTGTCACTGTAGGTGATTCCTACAGTTCCTCTGGCAGTTCTGAACTGCCTTGGTTCCTATTTCAACTAGTATGGTATTTAACACAAGGAAGGAAAACAAAACAAGGAGCTGGCCCAGAGAAAGGGAGAGAGATCTTATGTGGTGTTCTTCATGGAAGCAGGAACCAGTTTAGCAAACTGCATCATATCTGGGTGTCTGTGATTGAGTGCTGGTTTGAAGAAAAAGTTCCCTTCCAGAATAAGCCATACATTTTTAAAACAAATACTGTCTGTTATTGCTCTGACCATCACAGGTATTCATTACTTCATCACCTTCACATCTGTGTATATTACAAACAACCTTGGAAAAAGAAACAGAACTTCACAGTCTTCTTGGCTCTGAGAGAACTTGGATACAGAGCTGACTTAAAAAGCCATGTCCAGAATAGCAATACAGAGGAGATAAGAAAATGTGTAGCATTTTCTTGTCTCAGAAGTGAATCTTTGCTCTCTACTCAGGAAATTGTCCTAGCACATGATATTTCTTTAAATTCTCAGAAGTCTACCTCTTGAGCTAGATTGATCAAGATTAACTAACATCCTTTTAGCCATCTGTGAAGAGCTTGATGTGCTAGACACCCAGTACTCTTTTTCAGAAACTGTCCACCAAAACAAATGCTGCATTAAGCTCCTGTTGATGCTTCTTATAGAGGTAGTTGGAGAAGGAACAATTTGTGTGTGCATGCAGGCAGGAAATTTCCTTCATGATGCTTTGAGCCAGAAGAAGGAAAACAAGCAAGGATAAGATCCAGCATAATTGTTGATACATTGGGTGGGCAGGGTAGAGGAAAAAAGAAGGGAATCCTGAGCTCTTGTCTTCATCTGGAGTAATTGTTAGTGCTTGTTACCCTGGAAATGCTTTGTGTAAAATGTATAAGAATTCCTCAGGACAGCAACTACAACTTAAAAGCCTCTTTTTCCACCCACCTTGCTTGTTGGAAGTCACAAGCAGTGCCCCCTTCCCCTTCTCTGACTGGTGAAGAGGATGGGAGTGCAGAGGGAGCATGTGGTTGGGGTGTGCTGGGAATGGGAGGCAGTGGCTTCCAATCCCTGTCACTTGCAGAGAGAGGTGAATCAGCCTCCCCTGTGCTCCTTTGCAAAGTGGGCACACAGCAGGGTGGGATGAGGTGTGACACCATTGTAAGTGCCACTGCCTGGCAGTTTGCTGAAGAGGACATTTGTTCTGCCTCTGGAAGAAATGCTGGCATAGTCTGTTTGGGTTTTGGAATGATGGCCTAATGGTGCACTGAAGTGTAGCTACTGCAGAATGGTTTGAATTTGTCATCTTTCCTTCAGCATTTTTCTCTTAATTCAGTTTCTCCCCTCAGCAGACTGGTTGGTTGGGTGCCATTGCAAAGTGCTTCATGCCTTGTGTACCCTCCACAGAGAGCCTCACACCATTATTTAGGGTTTCTGGAGTTTAACCTCGGGGCCCACTGCTTTACTGCTTGACATTGTAGCATTTGTGATGGTTTTGGATGTAGCCCTTTATAATTTAGCTGAGTGACACCACACCCCTCACCATGCACCCTAAGCCTAATACAATCTTGCTGTTAGTGACCTAGGTCACCTCTTTTCTTTATCAAGAAGTGAAAGAAAGAACCTGTAAAGGAAAAAAGCTATGATGCTACCAAGAATAGACAGCAAGAACGACTTTCCTTTCATTTCTTTCCCCTTTTCTTGTTCCCCATTTATCTTTATTCTGCTTCTAGCCACAAGGAAAGGTTAATAAGCAGGCTGCTCTGAGTGTGCTCTTGACTGCAGTGATAATCCAAAGGATTTATTCTCAGATTATCTGTAATACTGGATCTACCAGAAGGCTTCAGCAGCCTGCAAGAACAGCCAGTGCATAGTAAAGCAGGGAGGACTGTGTTTGCTGTCTTTACAGTGGGAGTGGTAATTGGTACCTGGTACAGTGTAAAAGGAAGGTTTTTCTGCAGACTGGAGGGATTTATCAGATGACAAAATCAGCTCTTTCCATTGCTCCTAGCAGACCTTTTCTCACTGTTTATAACTGAAGCACACAGGTACTGGTTTGGTTTTTTCCTCTGGCACTTTGACAGCTCACCTGATACTCCAGAATCAGGAACTTTACTGCGGTCCCCAATAGCTCATTGTAGTAGATTGCTGTTTTTAAAGGTGGGTTTCAGTACCTGATACAGTGCAGATAAGCACAAAATAAACCTTTTGTGACAGAGCAGAGTAACTAGGAGGTCCTTTCATCAGGTACCCTCTGCACTGTTTCTAGATTGTCATTTGTCCTTGGGATAGTTTCTGCTTATTGTGTTGCTCTCCAGTAAAACACTGACTGGCTTTTAAGTAACTGGCTGTTCAGGTGGAAAGAGCTCGAAGAAAAATGCTCCACTTGAGCTGGAGTGGAAGGACTGTAATCCCTCAGCCCTAGCTCTGAGGTCTAAGAATGAATAACCCATGTATGTACAGCTCTGCTTGGTTCAGCTCAAACTCTTTCAGCCCTAAATAAATGGCATTTCTTTATACTGTGAATGCTGTCCCCTCATGCTTTGCTGTGCAGCAGTTTGGCTGTTTATACTCCCAAAAGTCATCACACTGTGTTCATACCTTACTGCTGCTCTGGGACTGGGAGCACTTTGTGAAACTGCTTAAATCAATACAAGGCAGTTCCTGCTCCAGAGGATAAATGCTCAAGTAGTTTGAGGAACAAAAGTGTTTTGAAAACCAGCTTTAGTTTCACAGGACACATGGCTAGAGATTTAGGTACTTAGCTCAAAACAACTATTTAAAAATTGGTGCTGATATTTTGGTGCTGAAGCATAGGCATGTCTGTCAAATGTCAGTCTCTGTATGTGACAGCAGCTTCTTTTTTTCTCCTCCTCCTGCTTCCCCAGTCTCATTTGGCTTCAAAGAACCAAATGTTGGGTGGCCTTTCATGTTTTGATAACTTGTGTTGAGGACACCCACCCTTCATGCTCTAGAAGTAATTTATTGTAAAGCTGTCAACAGCAGTTAAAAGGGGAGTGTTGCAGAAGATGAGAGGGTTTATAAGGGAGCAGCAGCTATTCCATGTTTCATGCTAAAAGCACCGTGGCATCTGGGCTGATGGCACAGGGCCAGCAGCTCCATAGCAGTTCTAGGGGAGAGAAGCATTCCCTCTGCACTGAGTGCCAGTAGGGATGAGCCAGCTGGGATTCCTGGGAGCTGCTGTGTGTGTACTGTGCTCTGTGGGTGGGATCATACTGCAGCCCTGGGGACATCACAGTGTCCAGGAGCAGAGTGTGCAGCACAGGGCTGGAGCACGCTGTGACCTGGGCAGCGAGGCTGGCACTGCCTGCAGGCTGAGCTGAATGGAAGGTGAGGAGGGGACAGGCCAGCAGGGCTGTAGGAAGTTTCACAGCAGGGTACAAACCATGTGCAGGATCATGGCTGTGTCCATTCTGCCTTTTGGTGGAGCTGCCAGATAGTCTGGCCTTTCAGCCTGGTGCCTAGAAATTGGGGGAATGTGGGGTGGGTTGTTTACCTTTTTTTTATGTAAGTGTGTTGCTTGTTTCTTCTCCTTCATAGTATGTAGGATAGGCCCTCAATGGAATTGTCTACAATTCATACAGTCTTGAGTTGTATAAATCTCAATTTCAATGCATAACCTATATAACTCAAGTGCAAACTAGTGGGAAATTTTTATGCCCCTGCCTGCTGTGCTGCTTATAGCACTTGCTGTGTAGTATAAAGGCAGGGCAACAGATGAGAAAAAAATCCTGAGTAGTAAGAAAAAAGGTGGAAATCCTTTGAGCTAAGGTTTTGCTGAAGGATGAGATACTACATGTGGAGGTGGTGATTTTCTTGGAGCTAAAATGTGTTCCAAGAAAGATTACAACACTCCTGGCTCTCTTGACTGTGTCAGCTCAGCACTCCTTGAGCCCTCACCTCTCCAGCAGGCAGAGCAGGTCCTCAGCAACCTCCTGCATCTTTTGGATGCTGAGTAGTGGGGGGCACAAAGAGGCAGGAGTTCAGTTACCTCAGTTTGCTGTGCAATAGTTCAAGGATGCTTCAGCCAATAGCTTCTCTCATGCACTTCTCAGGGTGGTCTTAAACCCTGAGTTACTGCTTGATCTCCCTTTCTCCCCTTTCTTGCAGTAAAAGGCCTTATTACAGTTGTATGTAAAACAAGAAGTGAATAAACCCTTAAATGTGAAGGCATCTCTCAGGTCTGCCCTGAGGCTCAGGAGAGCTGTGGTTGAGGAGGCACTGCAGGGACAGACCAGCGAGGCAGCCCAGCCTTACCCCTCTTTGCTTCCAAGGCTTGGCAAACATGAGCAGTCCTCTTCTACTTGCACCCCGCTTTCCCCAGGGTGCTGAGGGCTACAGGGTGAAATGGGGATAGAAGGCAGTGGCAGCTTCTGCCAGGGAGCAAAGGACAAAAAAGGACATCTGAACTGCTGAACTAGTTGTTTTTTGTGTCCAGGCATTCTTGGAACTGGATTAAATCCCCAGCATGGTGTGTGGCTGCTGTAACAGCTGCTCTTATTTATGCTCTGTGTCCATCTCCAGATGCTGTTTCTATCCCTTGTGGTTAAAAATCTTAATGATTTCATGCTTACTGTTATGTTATGATCCCAGACTGCAGGCTACACGTTGGATCTTTCTCTTGTGATCCCCAGCTCATGGCCAGTTAAATGTCAGAAATGGTTTTCTTTCTTTCTTTCTTTCTTGTCTGTCTGTGAGAGTGAAGCCCTTTGCTTGTCTCAGTGGTGTGTGTTTCTATTCACAGAGTGACAGTGGAGTGTAAGTGACAGTGAGTGCCCTCAGAGCCAGCTCCCTTTCTGGACTGTTCCCTGCACAGCTCTGCCTGTGAGAGGGCCCTGCTTTCCTGGCATCCACAGGACCTGAGGGCAGCCCCAGGGCAGAGCAGCTTCCCAGTGTCCAGCCAGCGTGTCACATCACGTGTGACTCATCCCTGGCAGCCAGTTTCCACTTGCACTCTAAAAGCTGCCAATGTACTGTCAGACTGCACAGCAGGAGTCTGTAGAGATGGCTCTTTGTGGCCCATGCTGTTGTGCCAACAGCAGCTGGTGAAGCACAGGGCAGCACTGTGTGCCAGCTGCCAGCCCTTTCCCCTTCCAGGGCTGGAGAGCAGCAAATGCCAGGACATGGCCTTGGATCAGCCCTGTGGTTCACAAGGGATGCCTGGTAGTGGGATGAAACCTCTGGATCCTCTTGGTGATCTCAGGCACTGACTTAACTTGGCCTGGTGAGAGTTTGTCCAGAGTCATCTCAGAGAAGTAAAGGCTGATGGGAATGAGACATCTAGAGCACCTCACCTTACTGTCACCATCAGTCAGAAAGACAGTGGGATTTGGAGGCTTTAGGGGAGGTTTGTGGCTTTCTAAGTTTGTTTGGTTTGGATTCCTTTTTTTTGGAAAGCATTCTGAGCAGAGGGAAGATGTCTGTGACTTCCCTAATAGGTTTAGGCCTGAAAGAAGCATGGCAGTTCTGAATGTGTACAGTAGCTGAGAAGAAGTTTGAGGAATAACAGATTTTGGGCAATGAGCCCCTTTACAAAGAAACCAAAAGTGGGAAGGAAGGAGTTTAGGTAAAGCTGCATTCAACTTAGTCACTTTAAGTGCTACAGATAAATAAATAAAATAATCCTTGCACATGGTAAATTATTTCCACTGAATCATCTATAAAAGTCTTTTAAATTAATCTCATTTCTTGTAATGAACTTTTTCATGAGCTACCATTAACAAATGCCACAGCTTACATTTTTTTTATTTATGAAGATCTGCAGTTCCCTTGTGCTTGTTTGTGCTCTTTCAGACACGGGGCTGTTGAAAGCCAGCAGAATTCCCTTCCCCTGGCACGCAGGGCTGTGCATGCCTGTGCCTCTCACACCCATCCTGTTCCTTGTAGCCTCTTCCCTGCTGATGGGAGGGGATGTGTCCAGCCTGAGGCTCTTCCTTCATGAGATGCCATAGGCAAATAAGTTGATGTGGAGATGTGGGAGCATCAAATGCCTCTTTCATCCCAGGTCTCTTTCATGCTGCTCCACCAGTACAGATGTCCAGGCCGTGCCTCAAGCAGCTTTAACCGTGTTTGTTTTGCAGCTTCTGTTGGTGTCAGATGGATGATCGGGGTTACGGAGATTAACAAGGGCTCCACCTATGGCAACAATGACAGCAAGCAGAAACAAAAGTAGCACCTTCAGAGACTGCTTCAATCCAAAGGGAACAAATGCAACTGCTGAAAACTCTTAAGTGCATATCACGGTCCTTCAAGTGAGATCCGAGGATGAGTAATTGCCGTGCATATCTGAATTTGTGCTCCTGTTGTTTTTCTCTGGGGTTTGGGCAGGATGACACGCTCTAAGGATGCACTCCTCGTATACTCTCAACAACAGGTTTGCACATATGTGGTTGGTTTGTTTTCCTATGAAGTGTCTTAAGTTTTGAAGGAAAAAAATTCCAGTGTGGTTGTATGAAGAGACTCTACCTGGAAACTAAGCAGAGGTGCAAGCTTTAATGTCAGAAGATTGTTACAAGATGATTAAACTTGATAGTTGTGTAGCTCACACAGTTTAACAACCATAATCTGTCAGTGTTTAAACTCAGCACAGCGGGATGCTGTGCTTGGTTATAGCAGTATTGGACTGAAGCAGCTCTGCTGAGCTGGCAGAACTACAGCAGAGTTTTGTACATCCAGAGCCTGTTCCCACAGTGTGCACTACATGGGCCCTTCAGAGCTTCAGACCCTGCCTGGACATCCAGACAGCAGAGCCTGGCAGTAGCAGAACCTGGATCAGAATTTGGCTTTGTGGCCTGAGCAGAGCTCAGTTACCCACTGCCCTCTTTTTCCCCAGGCCATACATCCCAGGGATAGCTGAAACCTCTAATTCTTCAGAGTAAATGTCATTTTTAGTTTGGAAAACTTGAAGTAGTAAAATTCCTTTTGGCTTTAAATGCTACTTAAAATTCCAGGCCATCTTAACAATTTTGGAAACAAAATAACTGGGCATGGTGTAGTGAAATAATGCAAAGTGTGCATTACAAAGTATGCCCCATATCCATACTGTTGTGATCCTAATTAACCTGCTTGTCTGTCTTTTCTGATAAATTAGTTTACTTGGTGCCTCATAACAGTCAGCCTGAAGTAATAGTAAATTATTTTCTTCTGGGGAGGAGGGGGAACTAGGAGAGAGACCTAGGACAGTGGGTATGGCTGATTTTTTTTTTAATGTCTGTCTTGATTTGACACCTTTTTGAATTAAATAAAACTAGAACCAGGCTCTGAGGAAAGGGGGGTTGCTCTGACATTCCTGGTACTGATTCAGGACTGCCTCCTGTTTTTAAACTTCTAGAGTTAAGGGTCTGCAGGTCACTAGAAATAACTTATTTAAAGCAGGAAAAAAAAAGGAAAGGAGGGGACATTAACTAACAGCAAATATGATTGGAAAAAAAATCCCAATTTTTTTAAAGTCTACAGATCTTGACACTGAGCTGTGGAGGTTGTGATTGACACTTTCAAGGGCAGTCCATATTCACTCAGCATAGAGCTAAACCAGACAGTCTTTAGTGAAGAAAGTGAGTAGTCTTACTCTAGCAGCTGGTATAAAAACATGGCTCTTTTCATATAATAAAACTGAGGCCAGAAGAAACAGGCTAATACAACAATACTAATTATTCCATGAAATATGTATTTGCTATTCAGTACATTAGATAATCTAGAAACTCACCTTTTTAATATGCAGAACCAGTGCTTTTAGCCTGGAGCATTAAGTGAAGTTTAGGGATAGTGGAGGCAGTAACATTTACAACATGAAGAAAGGCATAGGCAGTGTGAGAGACTGCTTTGGGAAGCTTTTTGCCTCACATATCTTGTGTACACATGCAGTCTTTATGTTCTGAAGCTTTCAGGAACAGGTTGTTCAATGTCATGAACAGAAACATGGGCTCAGATGTTTTTAGAGCCCAAGAGTAGAAAATACTGTAATGTTTACAACGCTGTTTAATAAAGCACATGCCCTGCTCTCTATTTGCTGTAACACTCTTAACAGTGAAAAACTGAGTATTGCATCCTGTAGTAGCATTAACAAGCCAGACCTGAATCCACTGTACACAAGAGCTGGAAAATGGGTGGGAGGGGAGAAAGGAAAGGTGTCTCCAGGGTAGCATTTTACTGTAAACATTACCTGGCAGGCTCAGTGGTCTTTTCTCAGGGTGGTAGGTGAGCAGTTCTGAGCAGCAAATACATTTTCCTGGAGTGACAGAGGCTGTTCTGCCTTCCTGAGAGCCACAGATTTAACATGCAGTAAGGAAGACATCTGGCATTCCTTGAATGATCTTAGCCCTTTGCCCTCCAACTGCGTGTAGTGCCCTTCTCCCAGAGGAAAGCATCAAACAAGTGAATACTTCTGAAAGAGTGATGAGATGATTTAATACCCCTCTCCCTGGGACCAAGCCTTACAACAGGCTGAGGGCCAAACATGCCACTCTTGATCCATCCTCCTAAGCACTTGTGCAAGTCCTGGCACACCACTGAGGCCCTTCCAGCACTCACTGACGGACAGAGAAAGCTTAATGGTCCTTGCCAAAGTTAAACTTCTCCAGTTCACTGTATTAAAAGAATGATATAGGTTATTAGGAAGCAGTGTTTGCCCCTCATCCCCACAAGCAACTGTATGTTCTACAACTGCCTTAACAAAATTAGTCTTAATGTTTGTTTATACAAAAATAAAAGTATAAAAAGCTAATATGCAGTGAATGAGTTTTCTTTTGGTTGGCAAGAACAAACTGGTAAGAGTTTGTCATCTTAGTGTCACACTAAAAGCTGTCCACTGTTTGTTCTGTTTGTGTTCAAGGGCACCTGAAACAAGGCAAGTGAGGACACAACTCACTCAGATACTTCTGTTACACTGCAAAGTGAAGCACACAGCAAGCTGGGGGGACACTACTACCTCAGGTACTCTCATAGCCCTTTACTGAGGATGACAACATACCTCCTATCACACAGCTGAAAATAGAGCACTGAAAAGAAGGGGAAGGCTTTGTTTAAATTTAGCATTATATTTTCTGAGAGCATAAATACCTGCACAGGTGACACACAGCAAGGTTCATACTTTCTAGGTAGAAATGTCAGATTCTGTGGAACCTCTTTGACAACTCACCCCACACCTGCGACTAATCAAGAATTTGTGGCTTAAAAAGAGACAAGACACTAGAATATAAAACTAAATATTAAAAGCCAGTTTTAAATTACCTGTTTTAAGTCTGAAGCTGTAACAGAAATATGTAAACTTGCACTAATGTTTACAAGTAACAGTTTTAAGTCACCTGTTTGTAATAGCCAGTAAAAACAAAAAATCAACTAGATCATGCATTGCAGGTTATTTCTTCCAATTGCTAACCACTTCTAGTCTCTCCTCCTTTTCTGAGGCCGATGACAACTGAGGTGTGGTAGGGAAATTAAAGCCCAGGATCAGAAGTCAGTTTTCAAAAGGTAACAGTAGGTTCTTGGTTTTGCCAAACAGAACACGAGAATCACCTTGTACAGTTCTCTTCTAGAAGACAAAAATGTCATGCAGGGCACTCCCTGTTCACAGTGCAGACATCCAAGAAGGAAGGTAGCCCTTAGATAAAAGGCAGTGTCAGGAATTACCCATCACCCTTCTTCTCTCAGAAGGTGATGAAAGGGGGAACTTTACTTCTCTTCCCTCTTGTGTAAGAAATATCTCACAGTACTCATCTTGAAACTTGAGAAACACTGACTATTGCAATACAAGAGCAGCTTATTCCAGTTAGGTCAGCTTAGCAGTCTTATCACCTTGTTGCAAAAAATAAAATGGGACTTGGAAGAAAAACCCTTCACCAACATCTCCTAAAATAAACCATTTATTGAGAAAAACCTTTTTTTTTTTTAAATTTCATTAATCAGCCTTGTGCATAACAAATCCGAAGCTTGCCAAAAACAAATAACAAAAACCCCAGTAAAAGTTCACAGTCAGTGCACTCAAACAGATTAAAAAACAAGGTCCATAACGCCTGATAACACTACAGCATTTTTCTGAACCTAGAGAGTTCAAAAATACTACATATTAACAATACAAGTTCTCAGTCAAATGAGAAACAGGAGAAGGAACAAAAAGGGTCTGGTCCATATACAGTAGTAATGGCACTTTCACTGAAACATGCAGCTTCTTCCAACTTGCGGACACGTCACGTGAGCAACATGTGCCAGGTATAAAATGTACAGGAGCAGCAGAGGAAGTGACACTGTCACTTGTGCAGTCTTCGTTAAGGTCAACTTTCAGACTGTTTCTCAGCACAGTCTTTATGTAAATATTACATACAGTAGTGATTCAAATCTTGTCAGAATAGAAAAGGCCAGAGATTGAGGAACTTCATTCTTCGTCTGTGCAAACCTGTGAAGAAAGCAAAAGGCAATTACTTCAGCCATCTCAGCCATCTCCCTCCTGCAGCAAGATGATCATGGATCCATTTCTTTAGCACCTTCACCTTGAACTTTTTTTTCCTCTCCCTTGTTCCACAGTAATGCATTACAAGTGTTTGTATGGGAGTACTGACATTCCCACTGTTACCATGCATCCTAAAGCAGTGTCCCCCTCTGATGGATGGGATCTGCTACACCTGCACTGATGAGGGATGGGTGATGATGCCAAACACACTGCTACTGAATCAGAACACCAAAGTGATCAACTTTATGCTGGAAAATGAGACAATTTAATAACCTACTGTGATCCTCCTTCTTCAAAGAAGTAGTTACTAATACAGCTCAATTTGTAGCTGTGAATATATGCCTGTTGTTAAGGAAAACATCACACCATAGTTCATGCAAGAACTGCAGACTGTTACAGCAGCTGCCAGATAAAACATTCAAGTATGAACTTAAAAGAAAATCAGCTCTTTGCACAGAAGAATGGGAGACTTCTTTTGTGTGGTTTCACTTTTTATGGAGGGGCCCTTATATCTAAAAAGCTGTGCATTTGTACTTGGTGAAAGTCCTTACTTGGTGCAAAGCCCTTCAGATCCAATTAGCTACCACTGAGTTGGAGTCTGACTTGTGTTTTTAACATAAAGATAATGCATTTCAAAACAGCAGGGAAAGTTTATTGCATGGTGCACACCGTGTCCTATAGTCACGTGCTTGCTGAACACAACACATGTGCTTCTGAAAAGTTGCCAATCTATTTTTCCTGGACAGCATCAATTTGCTAGCAGCCCCTCACCATGGTACCAACCTCTGTGGCATCACTGAGAACAAAGCTGACTAAAAGCTGTTCCCCATTCCCATCTGCAGTTTTTGTAGCCAAAGTCATCAGACAAACCTTGACAAAAGGATGATCAAGAAGCTGGCTGGCCGTCCACCTCATCTTTGGGTCACTCTCCAGGCAGTGGCAAAGGAAGTCTTTCCCTTCTGGGCTCACTTTGTCAGGAATAGGAGGTTTATGACCCATCCCCACTTTATACATGATCTGGAAGTTGTGCTCATATTCATGCCAAGGCCTCTGCAACAGGTGATAGCATTGCTAAGTGCAAGTGTTAGTGAGTAACTTGTTACCCACTAGAGCATGTATTTCTGTGCTCCAGAAAATGCAAAACCATCCCATTCCTTGCAGACATGGGTGTGACAGACTGCTGAGAGTGGAACCAGAATCTGCAGAAAAACTGCTGAGAACAGTTTGCTTTTCACCAGTACATAAAACATCCCTACCTTGCCCGTGACCATCTCTATGACAACACAGCCCAGGCTCCAGATGTCTGCTGCACGTCCATGCCCTTCTCCTTTCGCTCTCGTGATAACTTCTGGAGCCATGTATGCTTTGAAACAACACATATGACGCCATCAGTTCATACAGCAGAAGGAGCAGTATATACATCAAGTGACTGACTGGGTAAACTAAATGCTTTTTAAATACCCAATGAATTACTACTCAGGTTTTCTTGCTAAGTTTTGCCATTTGCTGGTTTCTTGTTCTTTGACATATTTTCAGCACAAATGTCTTTCAGTTTGAAAAGTGATATTGAAAATGCTGTTAGAGTACATGCTTTCAGTGACTGCCATTTTCTGAAAATCTATTAAGCAACTGTTCAGTGAAGAGTACAGTTTCAGTAAGGCTGCAGAGAAAAATACAACCCCAGAAAAGACATGCTCCAGCATCTCTATAGTTACAGACAAACACGATTTTAACTCTCACATTATATCATTCACTTATTGTTTTGGCTTCTGGATGTAAAGCACAAAACTAGCTAAGGTAAAATCAAGTTTCCCTGAAACACATGGTTTTACTCCAGACTTCTGGCAGAGGTATCTTCCTTTATGGTAACTAGACAAGTACCTGCCTAGCACAAGCTTCCTCACCTGCAGTCCCCAAGGTACTGTTCACTTCTCCAGGCATTGTCTGGGTATTGTTCTTCAGCTTCACTGAGCAGCCAAAGTCTCCTAGTTTAATCAGTCCAGATGAGGTAAGAAAGATGTTGGCTCCTAAGAAACATAAGGAAACATGGACACACTTGTTTAAACCAGAGCTGAATTGAGGGCTTCTCAATATAGCCTTGGAAGTTGCAATGGATAATAGCTGAATTCACATTTAGATCTTTACCTGTGAATTAAGTGTGGAATATGACAGCATTAAAGATGTTCTGGTGGGTTTGTGCTAAACATGAGGTGTACTGGAAGTTGACAAGTGTTCAAACAAAAAAAAAACAAAAACAGCAGTATGGCAGGCAAATTAAACAGCTTTCCATACAAGCTCGTTACAAGAAATGACTCCTTCAGGAATTCCAGTGCTTCTCCTTGTGAGCACTAAACTCAGAAGAAGCTGCTTCCTGGCAGAGGCCATTGCTGTGTCCCTCCCACCAGTATCTCTTCAGTTCTTCTGAGTCAAGACAGATGATATCATACTTGACAATAAAAATAGTGTGGCCAGCAGGACGAGGGAAGGGATCATCCCCCTGTACTCAGCTCTGGTGAGGCTGCACCTCAAGTTCTGTGTCCAGCTCTGGGCCCCTCACTACAAGAAGGACATTGAGGTGCTGGAGCATGTCCAGAGAAGGGCAACAGAGCAAGTGAAGGGTTTGGAGCACAAGTCCTGTGAGGAGAGGCTGAGGGAGCTGGGGGTGTTTAGCCTGGATTAGAGCAGGCTCAGGGTGACCTTGTGGCTCTCAACAGCCGCCTGAAAGGAGGGTGCAGCCAGGTGGGGTCTGCCTCTTCTACCAGGCAACCAGGGACAGGATGAGAGGAAATGGCCTCAAGCTGCACCAGGGGAGGTTCAGGTTGGACATCAGGAGGAATTTCTTCACTGAAAGAGTGGTCAGGCATTGGGACAGGCTGTCCAGGGAGGCGGTGGAGTCACCATTCCTGGAAGCGTTCAAGATACACCTGGGCATGGCACTCAGTGCCACTGTTTAGTTGCTGACATAGTGGTGGTTTGTCCAAGGTTGGACTCAATTTTGGAGGTCTTTTCCAACCTTAATGACACTATGGTCACAGATGACTTGCAAAACAGAGTTTAGAGTATTTTATTACTTACACTACCAAGTGCCTACTCCTGTTGCACTTTACTTCCAGAGCAATTTTTGGAGGAGGACTACCATTAAAATAATTTGCTATACTGGCAGCTTACACTAGAACAAACTTCCCTAGCATAGTTAAAAATCTCCAAGGGGAATCTGCAAGTGGCTTCAAGTCAGTTGCTCGACAGAACAACATAAAATAAACCAAGTGGTTTTGACAATCTGTGGTTTTCTTTCATTCAACATCCTGCCAAAATATTCATTTTGACAGCAACAGAAAACAGGTAGAGCAGAAGGAGCTCCTTATATCAGGCCACATTCTGGACTCTGCAAGTATCACAATGAAAGCACAAGCAGGTTGCAAGTATCACCTGGCAGAAATAGAGCTTCAGCTGTGGTCTTTCTTGAGGAAAGATGGATAGTATGCACAAAACAAACTGCTGACCTACTCCAGGAGTAGGCAGACAGTGGGGATTTCACTACACATAGCCTCTTCCCATGTCATGCAAAAGTTTCATTCAAAAATGGCTCATCTCAACAGAACCTTCCAAAGTTTCTCACTTTTGTTCCACCTTGAGCAGTACAGAAATCCTTGGCTGCTCCTCCTTTTGTGTTAGTCTTAGTTAATAGCCTTTTCCCATTCACTTGGTCGAGCATCCCCAAGATATTCATAAAGAATACAAAGAATCCTCAAAAAGCTCAAGTCAAAAAAGGCAGTGCAGGTCAATGATGCCAAAACCCTGCCCGTTTCTCAAAGGACTCTGGCTACTCTGACAATAGTTGATAACTATTTAGTCCAAGAGGTGTTACATAGAACTGTAATTGATGGGGGAGCAAAATCATTAACAGAAGTAAATTCCAACCTTTAGTTACAAGTCCTGAAAGAATTAATGTTCAGGGAATACAACTGTCTCTGCATTTTGTGCAATGGTTTTCCACTTCTGGCAGTCAGATGCTTGCACATCCTCCAGAATTCTTTCACTAGGTGCTGCAGTTTGGCATCAGTGGGATCTATGTCACCCTGCAATCACAGGTGTGTGTAATGGAGTTGGGTAGACCATTCCTCAGCTCCTTGAATGAAAGATCAAGAAAGACACAAAGCAGTACAAGAAAGCTGCTTGATGGGACACTAAGTATGGGCAATGCATTAGGAGAGCAACAGCTTCTTCCTTCAAACTGTCAACTGCTTTTCCAATGTTTTCAAGCAGTTGCTTGTCCGATAGAAAGTAGGTGCACTTAGCCTAAAAAAAGAGCTTAGGAAAAACAGTTCTCATTAGCAAACACTTTTCCAAGGATTGTTGGAAACCTGTGTCTCCATTCCTCAAGAAAGCAACATGAGAATTTCACAGAAGTTTCCAACTACTACTGTGGATGGAGCCTAGCGGTGCTGAATTTAGGCTACTGGAATATTTTAGTTTAATACAGTTCAAAACCTTCCTCCAAGGCCTTGCAAACTAGGCTTTATACCTTTTAATAAAAACTAATGACAATTTAGCCTAAGTATTGCCATGAAAGCTCCTGTGAGCCCTTCTCCTGAAAGCCCTTGGAACTGTCAAATGGAATAAAGCACTGAACCAAAGTTTCAGCAGGAAGCCAGAGACAGCACTTGAAGACTCATGTTGCAGACACTTTCTGTCAGCTTCCACTGATGTGGTATCACTGGAGCCTGTTTTGTAAACTGCTTGTTCAGAAACCAAGGCCAGACTGTAGGAGGAGTCTTTAAAAGCAGCAAATGAAACCTGCAGAGATGCAGCAGGACCCGTGTAAGAAGAGCAGACAAGAGGTCAGTACTTTGGAGACGCCCGATGCTTTTTTACCCTTGGCAGTTAACACTACTGGGAATGGAACGGAACTCCTGCACATCCACATGGTTAATAGGCAAAATAAAACCAAAGCCCATGAGTGAAATGGCAGAAAGAGACCACCTCCATCCATTCCTTCTCTCCCCTTACACATGCACTGTCTGAAGCACCACCACTGGATACACTTGGCAGAGGCAGAAGGATGCCCAGTTGTGCACAGCCCTCCTGCTGTTACAGCACAGCTCCTCCTGGGCACACTGAGAAGAAACAGTGTCAAAAGCCACACTCCTGCTACAGCAGCCAAAACCTAAAGCATTTAAACTCAAGTTTCATGCCCTGTACCTCTGCCAAATCAGCCCCATAGTAAGAACAGTGAAAACTGCACTAACATGATAGTC
The DNA here is from genome assembly GCF_051311805.1 of Agelaius phoeniceus. NCBI lineage: Eukaryota > Metazoa > Chordata > Aves > Passeriformes > Icteridae > Agelaius > Agelaius phoeniceus. The sequence continues at coordinate 79,615,712 of NC_135267.1, forward strand.
CAAAAGTTTTGGTGGAAATCAAGTGAGTCCATGGAGCAGTACAAAAAGCCCCAGTAAAGGCTGTGCTGTAATTCCAGAAAAAGAGGCAGCTCAGACATTCCACAGCCAGTGCTTAAGCAGTGCAGCAGCCAACTTCATTCAAGAAACACACAGGCCAAACGCTACCCTTGGATGAGAAATTCAGCTTCCGCATGCTCTTCTTCTCAGTCTCTTAGAGAGCATGACACATGCTCAGAGTCTCCTGTTGCAGGTTTCCAGCTCTTGGTGAATGACATTCCTTCCTTTGTGCTCATCAGGAAGACAGGATAACAGAAGTTTTGAGCTTCACAAGGCTTTGAGCTAACATCAATGTTACAAGAAGACAATACCACAGTAGCAGGTGGATGAAGACTTTTTTGTATTGAGCATCTCTTTCGAGGTTTCTGATTTAGTAAAGTTGCAGATACAATCCTTTTATTTTCTGTATTCATCCAAGGAGTCTTCAAGAACATGCCCTTCTCTCCTGAAGAGAATCCACCAGGCATGGCCTCATTATTCCTCTCAATTCTGCACTTCTGAGATCACACCTTGAGTGCTGTGTCTTGTTTTTAGGCTCTCCAGCACAAGAGAGATAATGACACACAGGGAGCAAACCCAGGACAGTGGCATCAAGATGTTCAGAGGGCTGGTGCACCCAATGTACCAGGAAAGGCTGTGAGATGAGTTTGCTCTGCTTGAAGAAGGGATGCTCAGGGGAGTGTCTGCAGGGGATTTACTGCTGGTTTCAGCTGTGTAATGGGAGGATAGCAAGATAAGACTTTTCCCTCAAAGGCACACTGTGAAATGGTCATGCAGCAATGGACACAACAGCAACCTCTGCAGATTCCAGGGAGCTATCAGGAAAAGCTTTTCACAGTAGGGATAGGTCAGTCATTGGAACAGGGCATCTCCATCCCTGGAGATACACATGTATCTCACCTCAACAATGTCCTGAGCAATCTGATCTGATCTGATCTGACATTGGATCTGATACTAAGGCTGGCCCTGTTTAGGACAGAGGGCTCAGAGATGTCCACAGGTTCCCTCCAGCATTAAACATTCTATCATCCTGCATCACTGACCAGAGCAGCTTCCTTACAAAAAGTGAAATAATTATAACCAAGAAAACTGGGCTTAGCCACAGGAATTAAAATTCAATATCCAGAATAGAAATTAAAAGAGTATCACAAGAGACTATCACCTGCTACAGACCAGCACCACCTGCTTTTCACAATGATGCAGACTAAGCAAAAAGCAGCTAAATGCAATACCCAGCTGACACAACCCTCCATCTGCCCTCACCAGCACAGGCTGAAAAATGTTTTTGGCAGCTCTATCTTGCTTTATCTTTTACCCATATAGAGCTGGATGCCATAATAGCATCTGAGAGACAAAGTGGCACAAAGGGACACTCCTAACCAAAAGTCTATTTCTGAGCACAAGGTACTTGCAGAAACCAAGTACGGCTGTCTTGCAGGATACAGATAAACAATCATTATAAGAATTGCTTATCTGCTGCTAAAAGAAATAGACTGACAGTGATGTTAAACAAACCTGGCCATGAGAGATCTAGAGGGATCTGACAGCGAGATTTTCATAGGAAAGTAGTTTTAACAGTCTGAATGTCACTCTTCCCTATCAGAAAAATAAGAGTACTAGTCTATCAAAGAGAAAAAATTAAAATTAGAGTGTTCTTTACTGCTGTTAGCCTGAAAACTTGGGGATGCAATGTCAGCATAAAGGAAGTCAATGAGCAAAAGACTTCCAATGCATCAAGTAACCTTTATAAAAATACCCTCTGTGGTCTGTCTTTATATTCTGCCATGGAGCTTCAGGAAGGTCTATACACAGATGTGCCTTCAATGACCCTCTGTTACTCTCAAGAAACACTCCAACATTTGGCATAAGGAACCTGCTGCAACATAAATGCTCTCAGGTAACACAACATTACAGCTCTGTTAAGCAGCTTTTCTCACTCCATGCGTTTCCATGAAGAGCAGAAGACCTATTTGGAAACATATCCAGATATCAGCAATGACATTGAGCAGCCCAAAAGAAATCCCTGTCAGCCAGCTTTGGATTTTGATCACAACGAGCTTCCAGGAGAGCATAATCCAGCTAAGCAGAACCTGGACAAGGAATGATCAAGAAAAGGGCAAGGAGGGAACTGTGAAAAGCACAAAGGGAAATCCACAACTGGAGAGAAACCTTTGGTAAGGAAGGAGAACCAGAAAAGGTAAGATTGCTGGGGAATGGGAGTGAGGGAAAGTGTTTTCTAGAAAAAAAAAGCCAAAACTGACTCAAGAGTGGCCTACCTGGGTGGAAGGCCTCTGGATCGTAGATAGTTCTTTTCCCAAATGAGAAGCACGAGGCCAAAGGACCAAGAGCAACTGGGAACCTCCTACACTGCTGCGGTGATTCAAAACCCTGTGAGCAAGAGGGACATAGAAACCCAGCATCGTTGGGTTGCACTGCCTTGGCACAAAATGAGCATTCACAGGGCATATTGTGTGCATTGCTTCCCCTACCTTTGCCTAAGTTTCCTGCCACCGGTGAGCCAAATATGCCAGACTAACAAAACCAAGATAACCAGACATGGAGGATGTTGTTGGAAGGCGCAGAAAAAGAAAAATGAACCTGAAATGAGGACTGACACTGGGTATCTTAAATGCCAAGCCCAACCCCCCTTTGGTTACTGCAGTTTCAGTCTGCTAATTACGTACGCAAATGCTGACAGCCAGGCACGAGAAGATAAATGTATGGAAAAAAACCACTTGATAAAGGGATACCCTAAAATCACTTAAGTTCTTTTAACAACAGTTTTGTTACTAAGTTTAATCAGCCATTCATCTGAAATTCCAAAACTCTTTGGGAAAATGGAATCACAAGGAAAAGTTCTGATGCACAACTATAGCACTGTACACTGCCTGTCAGCTCCAGAAAACACCATTTATTTGCACAGACAAGAAGGAATACAGCATTACATAACTCAGTACATTAGTGCTAAAAATGCAAGGACTAATAACTGAGTTTAGATAAATCCCCAATAATCTTAACAACCTCTAAAAAAACTATATAAATCATGGGCAAAATTTATGAGTTTGAAATGACAATTGTGAATGTTTTTTTACGATCTACATGTAAACGAAAAAGCATGAAACTATCCAATGGCTTGTAAACTGAAAACTTAATAGAAGGCTTTATACAAATAAGGGCTGTATAGATAATGCACACTAAATATGCAAATACATGCCCCCATCCTTCCCCCTGCTCTCATCTACCACACTGAAACAACAACATTACCTTTTTGGTCAACATTACCTTTAATGTCTCGATGAACAATACCATGTTCATGTAGCACATTGATAGCAATGGTGATCTGCTTTGAGTACAGCCTAATGACATGCTCCTGAAGGCCCAGTTTTGATACCTCCTCCAGAGTGCCCTCATCACAGTACTCCATGAAGATGTACATTTCTTCCTGTTTTGGGAAACAAACCAGATTTCATTTGGTATAATTTTTTTATATTTTAAACACTGAATTAAGATACAGTTTTCCCTACATCCTTCATTGTTTATGAAATAAAGTATCATGTAATGTCTTAATGAAAGTATCACTTACCATGAAATAACTAATATTCTATTGCACAGCTATAGAAACTCTCTGCTACATGCCTATCTGCATCATTTGTACATAACTGATACTATCTGGTGGTATAAAAATACAGTGCTTGGGCATCAAGCAAACGACAGACACTTTGAAAGCCTTGCAGGTGTATTACACAGGAATTTATAGAGATTCTTTCTTATTTAGAGAAGGGGCAAAAAAGGGCACAAAATGAGGTTTTGGGCTTGTTTTTTAATCCCTTCTCTCTGTCTCAGTTCCTGCAGTATCATGTGTTGACTGCTTGAAATGGGCAAGTTTTTTGTTCTTTGCTGTGGCTTGAACAAGCATGTCAACTCTAACTCACTTTAAGGAAAAAATTAGGCTTCTGCTTCCACTCTGTCTCCAAGCCCATCTGATTTCAAACAGACTGAATTAATATAAAAAGATGGCAAAGATACCAAAGACATTTAGAATCTAGTCCAAGAAACCAATGACCCAGTGGCACAGACACCCAAATTTGTGTCTCAAATAGAGAACTGCAGAAAGCAGCCTATGTCCCCTTCTAAACCAGCAATGGGTCACCAAAACAACTTTTTCCATATTGAGCAAACCAGTCAAATCCAAGCAGCACTTTCCAACAAGACATGAGGACTTGAGACTCACAAGTGGGAAGAGCATGTGGAAAGCAGAGAGTAGTAAGAAGTTGGGTATCCCAGCACACAACTCTGGAATCCAACTCCATAGAAGAATACACTTCATAAGTTCTGCTGCTCAAGCATGAAAACTTGCTTTTTCCTTTTGAAGAGATGCTAGCCAAATTCCAATACTTGCCTGGAATCAAGATTTAAATGCCAGCAGAAGATTTTTCCAGGAATCAACATGATACATGCTGCTAAAAGGGACAAGTTTTAGCCTGTCTAGTCTTTATCTACATACAGGAGCTACCATACCATATATGATATAACTTGCTTTTAGACCAGTTCAACAGAGTAGCAGCATAGAATAGTTCCAGCATTACTCATTCTATTCACTTATTTTAAGCCTCCTCTGTTTATGTACCAGTTCCAAAAAGTTTCTCCTAACTATGTTTCAGAGACCTCAATATCCAGAGGAAAAAAGACACTGCTATTCACAGAGATAACCAGACAAGATTAACTAGAATGTTCTCATGTAAAAACCTCCAATAATGCAAAGCTTCTTAAAATTTTCTCTCTGCCTTATAAAAAATACCCCAATAATTTATGTTTTCTTACCCTGTGGAGCTCCACACCAAAATAACGAACCAAATTAGGGTGTTTGATGCCTTCAAAAATCTTCAGTTCATCAGCTGTTTCTTTGATGGTTTTGTGATCATTAGGTTGAAATCTTATCTGCAAGAAAGATTTGTCATTGTTTTGATGCTATTTCAAATTAATAAGTAACAAAAAAAGCAAACAACCTATCCTAAACTCAAACACAACAAAAAGCTTTTGTTGTTGTTGTTAAATACCATATCACACAAAAAGACCCAAATTACCCCTCTCCACCTCCAAACTGAAACAAATAAAGCACACTAAGCTATCTCTGGAAAATTACCTACAAGTATGATGACTTAGAAACTTACAAAATTATGTTACTTAAATGTGTCAATACACTCGTGTGCACATATGTATCTCTTCTGTGCTTGCCTTCTAACTTAAGTGTGGTAGACAGACACAATACAAGAGAATCTGAAAGCAACATCAGAGAGAGCTATCATTCAACAAAGGTTTTTTGCCAGGTTCTTCATCACCAGAGTCTAAGTGATCACTTTGAGGGGTTTATTCAATGAGAACGAGGCAGCTGCAAGGAAAAGGTGTGGCATGAAATAAATACCATCAAAGATTTTGAAGAAAGAAACAAGTTTTCAATACTTCTATGCTGTGATGGACTGTTCAGTGAGGAAAAACATTATCAGGTGTTCTGAAAAACTGATTTAAAGCTTCTAACCATGCAAAGATAAGCAAGATGAATAGCAAGTTATGGAAGATGCTACTTTTACCACATTGCTAGAAAACAGAAGCTTCATTAACTGAGTGCAGGACAACTGCTAAAGAAATAAATGCACATAATTGCACTGAAGGCATGATTGTGATTGTTACATTCTGTGTAACAATTCCAGCGTACAGTTTGTACTCAAGCAGTGGTATAATTAAATACATGAAGATTACAAAAAGGTGACAAATGATATTCAAGTATTTTACATATTCCCTAATGCATAGTTGCAATACTATGTATTTGTAGTAAAGCTTGTCCACTATAATCTGAAGTCATTTTAATGACACTGTGGATGAGGTAATACAACCACAGTGTCATTGGTGCAAGGGCAAGGGAATGCAGTGCCCTTAACCAGTTTAAAAAAAATCAAAAAATCTAACTTTCACCAAATTATTCTTAAAGAAATCCAAAAGAGCCTTTTATTTGGAAGTTGTAAACAGTTTTCATTCAAGCCTAGTGAAACAAACATCTCTCAAAGAAGATCTATTTATGAGCTTACTTCAGCTTCTGCTAAAGAGCACACACATGCTCATCTGTAAACAGCACCTGCGCCTAGAAAGCAACTCTGAATTACAGAAACAGAGTGAAGGTGATGGGGAGGAAAAATTTTATTTCATCTGGAGAAAAAAAACCAGCAACAAAATCTCAAATGTTGGTATTAGTCAGTGACTGAGTATGGTACAAGAAGTTAAGCACAAGCCCAGTCTTGCTTTTCTACACCTTGGAGGTCACACACATATTGTGTGTGTGTGTATGTGTAAGAACTGGCTCATAAAATGTAACTGCTGCAACATCCGATGGTTGCCACAGTAACTGCTGTGAGCCCTTAATGTTTGCAGTTGTCTAAAGATGTAAAAATGCATTAAAATGAAACAATAATTTAAAAGAAAAACAACCACAAGGTGTTGTAGGGGAAACAGATCTACGCCTACACAGCTTTAGTTACTCCTATCCTGAAAAGTAGATTTTCTGTACCCACAAGTTAGTCAGCAGTTTTGTGACTCAACCTAGCTCACACTATGGGAGAAGCTGAAAAACATCTGATGTCACACTTCCTATCTTTTGCTCTAAGGAATGAAGAAAGAAGTAATAAAAGATGAGAGGAAACAGTGCAAAGTAAAATATAAATTTGTGCACAGTCTTCACTAATCTTTCAAAATTATTTAAAATCGTAAGTTCATATATATTAAGGATTCATTTAAATTCACAAAGTATCCTACGAGATCAGTAAAAAAAAAAATTATCCATTTTACATACATTTAAATTGAAAGTTATAAACTGAAAAGCAACTTGAGGAAAAAGTGCTAACAGCAGCTGTGGCTACATGAAGAAACAATTTGTCTTCCCATCCTTTCCCCGTTAGCTAACAGCAGTGTGCAGAAACCCTCGATGCCTCCTACATCACCCACATTTGGTTTAGGAAAAAAACAGGGGCAGCAGTGATTCTTGTATTCACAGTACTCACTTCCTTCATAGCCATCAGCTCTCCAGTGTCAACACTGATACAAGTATAGACCTTCCCATACTGGCCTTCACCTGCAAAGTCAGGGTAAGGAAAATTCAGTACATTGCCTTCAACAAGCAACAGGTACATCAACTGCATAGAGGAAAAATCACTGCTTTTCATCTTTCTTTTAAATTACTACTCCAAGTACATTTCAACTGTAGCAATACCACACTCACAGCCCTGAATTCAAGCTGAATGAAAGTAAAAACATTAATCAGCTAACCTGAAAGAAAACTTCTCAAGAACAAGTATTTTCTCCCAAAATCCCAAACCAGAAAGTAAAATATGATCATATGGTGGAAACAATAAGATTGGTGAATTAAATCTCAGAGTTCCAACTAATTTCCATTTATATTTCTACTTGAACATTTTATAGGTTTAAACACATGCAGGTAACACAAGATCATACCTAAGTAATAGTCCTAACCAAGTCCTTCTCTTTGTTTCCTGTTATTTGACCATTGAAAATGTCAGTGACCTTCTACATTAAGAAAATCCTAGCTACAACAGTATTTTGTATTTTAACATTTTGATTTCAATAAAGCTGACAATACCTATGCAGAGACCGAAGATTTTTAAACACAGTCTTTGATTTCCTTCAAAAATATGAAGTTTGGTATTTTAGCTAGATAAATGGAAGTATAAAGAACATACCAATTTTGTTTCCTCTCTGCCACTTGAAAGTCACTTTTCTCAAACCTACGTGCATGACATTATCATAAGATTTTGGTGTGTCACAAACTTGGCCAATGATGTTCTTCCTTCTCATCTCTCTGTATCTCCTTTCTTCAAACAACTGAACAGACTTTTGAACAGCTTCCATCGGGGCTTGCTTGGAAGCAGTGTCTAAAAAGAGTGATGAACAATTTCCTTGATTGAGAAATATTCACTGTTATATTTTGTTATCTTTTGATATCACATGAAATACCCAGAGTTAAAAGAACACTATTTTGTGAGTCTAATTAAGATGTAGGAAAAGAATAAGACATTTTAACAATCACATATGAAACTATCACTTATGAATCACATACAAAACTAAAGCAAAATGAGAACAATTGTACTTTCCTAATCATCTCTTACTCGATTCAAAGAAATCACATTTATGAAACGCAACACACTTGCTTGCATTTGACCTGTAACTAACCTCTGATAGCAGAAATATGTTAGGGTCATAAAAGCACTAAGGAAAGAAGGACAGGTAAGGTTTTGTTCTTCAGACATATGAGAGGTTTCTTGAAAGAGCCATGGCATCTGTTATTTCAAAGATTTAGATGTATTAGAAACTCCAGCTCTTAAGTCTTATTATGAAACAGCACCCTAGTGAGTGAGACCAAAGAGATCTCAGGGCAGTGTTAGTTCATCCCCTCCTAGCAAAGCACAGAAATTATACATCTGTCACTGCTGACACCAGTAGCCTAATCTGTTCCTGGCAGTCTCCAGAGGATGGAGATGATACTCCCAAACTATATATTCTACTCCCCTACCCACAGTTAATACTAGTTCCTCTATACTAAATATGCCTTACTGTAGATTTAAATCAAAATCTTTGCCTTATTCAGAGTGGATAGTAAAACCAGTTCCCATTACAGCAATCTTCTAGAAATTTTCAAGTTTTCCCTCGTTTATCTTTTTTAGTTTAGAAAAACTGAAATTCATTCAGTACTTATGTTCTGACTTCAAGATTTCAAAATCAGAATTTGTAATTCTTCCTGTGTTCTGTGTAAGACACATAAGGAGACCAGTTTCCAACATGACAGAAACATTTTTCCCATGTTTCCTGGGGTTCTACTCTCAGATTTATGTTTGCCACATAAATATATGCAAACAAGCTTCACGTATCAATCCGTACAGTACAGGAGTGTCTGAAATGATCAACTTACTTTCAGTTTCATGAAAGTCAGTAGTAAGAGAGGAAGGGGCCCCACAACAGCCTTCAATTTAGGAAACAGTGTGGGATCACACACTATTAGACACTCAAAATAGGAAAATCCCACATTGGGGAGAGATCTTGGGAAGTGAGGAAGTGCTTCCTGCTGTCATAACTGGGCACTGAATAGGGACAGCAAACTTCTGCAATTTCTATATAGTAATAAATGAACACAATTTTGTAGAACACTGGTACTACCTTTCAATACCTGAAAAGAATTAACTTTTATAAAGTTTAATTACTCCTACTTTGTGACTCTGTTAGCAATATCCCATACCTGCAGTCAGGGTTTTTTTCTTTCTCCTTCCTATGTATAAAGCTGTGAAAACCTCTTCACAATCCACAATAAAATCCAACCTTTCAGTTCAGCACTGGTCTAACAGACATTGCATTACAGTGATTCCTAAACACCTACCTTTGGTCTGGTTGATCAATGTTCTGAGCTCCCAACTCCGCCGGGATGAACCACTGCAATCTCCTTTTGGATACAATGGCTCTAGAGAAATAACAGTGTGAGCACAGAAGTAGCTTTACCTCATATTAAAGATTATGCCACTATTTTCAGCAGAAGTTGAAAATTAGTCCTACATATAGGACTAATAACCTACATGTATAGCAAAGTATGCTCTTGAAATCAAAATTGACTTCTCTTCAGAAAACAAATTATAAAACAGAATTTCATTTGTATAGAAACAGAGATCTCCTTCCACAACTTAGGGAAGCACTTCAAGCCAGGGCACTCAGAATCAAATATGCAACATATCTGTAGGAAAACAATTTTCTAAGGTTCCTTGGAATAAGATTTGTATTCATTCCAACCTAAGCCACCTTCCTTTTCATATATATATATAAAAAAAATGGAATAAGCATGAGGCAGACAGTATTTTCAACATTTACTTCAAAACTAACAAAGATGAAAAAAATCTCCCGCACCTTTTAATATAAATTTTTAAGGCATTTCTCTCTATGAAATCCAGTGTGGATGACCACAATATCAACTCTATTTTGCTTCAGATTTTGTACTTCCTTTCAATTTGCACAATCAATCTTTCAATGCACTTGTTGCAATAAATACCACATATTCAGGGGCTGGGGAAACCTGACAGAGAAGCCCTGATCAGGACATCAAGTCACACATCCTGCCCCTTCTTCCTGGATTCAAACAACAGCAAGTATTTGTAATACTGCAGGGATAAAGAACTGGACAGAAAACACTTCACTGTCCTGATGGATCCAGTTCAAACCTCATTAAGTGTTTTGAAATTTACTATCAAATGGGGTATATAATTCAGAAATCATATTACTAATTTCATTTTGAACATTGGAACTCCGTAAAGCACCAGGAAATCCTTTCAGATACAATTCAGAAACAATATGAATGGCAAGAGAATAATGGATATATCGAGAACAAAAGGATTTCCTCTGACTATATAAGCCCACAAGTTAAAAATCTAAGATTTCTGAATGCGATGAGGTGAAAAAAATTTTTAGAAAGGCTAAGAGCTGGGAACAGAGAGAAATATGTTAATGACATAAAGCATCTGCACATCTAGGTCACAATTTGTTACTGTGACAATCACCTTCTCGCTCTTCAGTGGGACTGGAGTGACGACTAAGGGATCTGAACTGCAACTCAGCTGCTATTGAAGCAAGTCGATCATTTTCAGGGACACTGGAACCCCTGTTAAAAAGAGCCATCATACTAATTAACATGTCATTAGTGTTCATTTAATGCAATGCTAATTTAACTGCAGTTTTTAAGAGACAGAACCTCTGAAGCCTAGGATATGAACCATGAAAGCAACGTGAAAGGAAAACTGATGCCAAAAGGTAAACAGAAAACCCTCTCTATGCTTTTTCCCTCAAAAGAAGACTTTTTAGATTATTTTAGTTATGCTGCTCTATGAAAAAGCCCTAAGTTTCTAAAGCATAAACTTCAAACTGTTTCTTGCCTGTAGCAACAGAATCCATTTTCATGACTTGTAACCTACTACTAAGAACAGCTGCTGCAGGATGCAGCTTGTGCCAGGGTTGGATATACAATCAGAAGTGATTCAGCTGGGTGATAATGTGAGCCACATCATCAGATGAATGTAGTAACTGATTCATATGTGCCTCGTGCACTGCAAATACAGTCATAGTCCACAGTCATTAAGTCAGAACCAATGGAAAGAAACAGAAGCTGGCTGACAGGAAGGACACTGTTAAATGACAGTGGCAGCCTGATAGCTTAGAGGCCCCAGTTCTTCCAAACAACACAGAGTAGAATCAGATGCCTCAGAGTAAGAGCCAGATGAACAAGAAGGCTGAACAGAAAGGAAAACAATACTAAGACTTAAATTCTTAGGTCTTCAGCCACCTTCCTCCAGCCTCAGACAACAATTAGTGCACTCATTTTAGAGCCGTAAATTCTTTATGGAAGTCTTTCCACCTTTATGGAAAAGGTTCCCCTTCCATTTTTAAAGTTTGACAGGGAAGAATTGTGACTGATGTCTCCTTAAACATAGTATGTTAGAGATAAGAGCTAAATGTTACTGAAAAGTGGGCAACATTGTTAAATCCTTCACTGAAAGCTAACAACTACAAAAAGATGAAAAATACTTTGCATGACAAGATCCACACACACCTATGAGAGGACTACCAGTCCTACAGTTCTTTCCAAATTGTAGTATTACCTAAAAATAGTTTAAAAAAAAACCCCAAAATAACAGAAAAACACCACTAGAACCTTGAGAACAGAAGTCAAAACCACAGACAACCTATTCCCACGCAAATGTTCTCCATACAATGTTTGTTTGCTTTGCACTTCCTTCTTCTGCCCAACCAGATATTGTAAGGAGTATTGTATTGTAAGGATATTTGAGCAGGAACTGAAACTAAACTAGTGAAAATCCTCATTATTCTTCAGGAAGTTGAGGTTTTAATAAGCAAGAATGCTAAGGTGGTTCTCAGCATATACACAGCAATGACTCCTGATGCATGAAATGCTTAAAAACAAGCAAAGCTACATCACCTCTAAAATGAAGCAGCAGCTGAACGGGCCTTAGCACCACAGCTTTGAATGCAGGGGTGCCTAAACCCCATTTCAGGCCCATCCTAGGCACCCACACCTTTCATTGATCCAGAAAGTCTGTATGCATATTGTTAGGCAAAAATTATAGTAAAAGAGAAGAATGCTAGATAATTTTTGGCTCCAGCCCTGGATAAATAACAAAATGACGAATAATAACCACAGTTAGCTCAAAAATTGACCATCTATAAAGATTATAAACATAAACCTAGCAAAAATGTATAAATGCCAGAAAGCTCAATGTGAACAACCAGGTATTAGTGCTTTGGATTTTAATTTCTAGTTATACTGTAGTGGGTTTTTTTTCTTTTGATTGTTGTTGTTAAAAAAAAACTTCACTAGAACTATGGTGGCATTTGTGCACTATGCACTGCCTAGTACAATTGATTTACCAAGTTCCTACATTCAACTTTTCATAGATATTTAATGCTTATAATCATGTCTGAAATGTCTAAAGAGTCTTTGGAAAGTGTCCAAAGCTTCTGTCTTTATGCTATTTCAGCACTGGACTCCAGACTTTGCCAAACCACAAAACATTTCGTTGATCTAAAAGATTCCATTTCTCATTTGGATCACAAATAAACGAAATTCATAATTAAGACCACAATGCATCAAAGTTTGCAACTTTCTTTTAACTATACTAAAACAAAACAAAAAATTGTAGAAATATATTACACTGCAGTATTTTGCTTCCCTCAATAAACAGAACCCTGCAAAAAAACCAGCAGCCTTCAGAACTCTGTCTCTGCTTTCATACATTTTTTCTTCAAATGACTCCTAGCTCATACAGGGTAGTAAACACTACTTAAAAATCTAGACAGTGCATTAAAAAAACAAGATTATGGGATATTTTATGAACAACCATCATAAAAATGGTTTCAGAAAAAAAGCTGAGAACTCTAAGAAAAATACAAGTCTTTGAAAAACACTAATTTTCCATCCCACTGTCAGCTTATAAAGCTGCCAGAACCTCTTAGTGAATATTTTGTACCACGTTACTTATTTGAAAGGGCTATTCCAATGCTGCAGACTACTGCCTACTCTGTCTTTTTTCTGAGGGGGCTTAAAACAGAAGCATAAAGGATAAATAGTGTCTATGTTTGAATGACAAAAATTTCAAGATGTATTTTCAACCAAAAAAAGGCCTAGATTCATAAGCTATACATCTGGAGGCTACTGTAAAAGGTGCAAGTCACATCTTGCAATAAAAATTAAAATCTTACAGAAAAGATTGTATGTAAAAAGCGGCAATTTACTCCCCTCTTAACAGCTTAATGCATGCTTGTGCCATGCATCTGATAACAAATCAAACTATGATGGTCTGCTGGCTCACAACCAGAAATTATTTATTACAAAACAATTCATAATGAAGTTATATCCAAGTTTGGTTTGATCACCATCAATCTATTGTTCCTTCATCACCTCTTTTTTTTCTCTACCAGCTTTGTGATGTAGTCAGGTGTGTGTATCCATTCATACGAATTTCTATCCCAAAGAACTTTCAGTAATCTGCAGTAGAAATAAGAATCTAAAAACGTATTTTTAAACCCTAAGACAACACCACTGTGTTAAGAGCAGGCTTTTCACAGTCAAGGGTGCAGGGGAAAAAAAAGGTAAACAAAGTTGGGACATATGTCAGTGGTCTGACTTGTAATATGAGAAGAAATACCAACAGTCTGAAATTATAAAAGCCAAATGAAACATCAAAAAACAAGAAAGAAACTAATGTAGGTCTGTCAAAAAAAAGTCTCTTGTGATGATACAGAAGTCATTTCTGTTCCATATCCTGATACAAGAATAGTTTCTTTCATATTAAATTTATCTGCATCACCCTATGAAGCCAAAGGAGTAGCAAGAAATTATTTTTAAAAATTCTCATGTGTTGAATTTTGCATTTGCCACTAGACAGTATTTCAAAATACTTGTATTCAAAATATGACAGACAATAACAATACCAAAACTGTTAGCTAACATGAAAAAAATGAAAATCCTTGTCCTTAGTTGTATCTTGCAGTTATCTTAGTGGAAGTGATTCTAGGATTCTAAGTGTTAAGTTGTCAGTACTAATTATTTACTACAGTTACACCAATGAGCTGACTGGCATATGTTCATTGCAAGGACATTTTACTGAGCAAATCTGTAATCTACATCAGAACTGCATGCTTTAACTACCACATGTTCAGGCTTTTTGAATCTGAAAGTGGTCTCATCATCGATTTCTAAGACACGTGACTTTGCCCAAGTGGAACATGAATGAAGGAGCCAGTGGAAGAGACGATGGAGGGAAGGTGCAAACAATCTATTAGGATGTACGTGGGAGCAGTTATGTGGGTGATGCAGGGAGGATGAGTGTGCTACGGCATGGAGCACAGCTACCTGGTCTCATTGGCACTGCTGAGAGCTTTGGGCTGGGCTGAGTCGCTGCCCACGGGAGCGGGGCGACTCACAGCAACACTGCCATGGCTCCGCGCATCGCAAGGGACGCTCCGCGTGCTGTGGCAAGAAGAAAAACTTCAGGAAACGGTTAAAAAAATGAATGTATGGAGTTGAAAGTTTGTTTTAGAAACAAAATATTAAAGTGCGTATAATGATGCCTGATTTCAGAAGATTTTCAATTACATAAAGATTTTTATGTGGAATAGCTCTGGGTCTCAGAAGATTGTGGCTGCTAATGTATACAATAATAATAATACTCAAAATAAAAATCTTCTAATCTTTAGAATACTACTACTTTCTGCCAAAGCTAAGTGGCTTCTGAAAAAAAAGTCAGTTGTAGAGTTTCTCACTGTCATCATATTCTTGGAAAAAAGGGCCCTCTGTGTAAAATTATGCATGGCGATGTTTATATCGACATTTTTTTATACTATTTTTGCAATAATTCTCATGTCGAGTCTTTCAAAGGCAGGAGAAAAGATCCACTGTTTTAAGCTTATCCATAGTAGGTTGGTAATGATGCAGAAATGCCACCATATCTCAGAATGCTACGTTTTTATGTTCCATGTATGTAAATTCCAGAAAGCACTGCCACAGGAACTTCAGCAGGCATTCAAAGTGTGGAAGGAAATAAAAGTCTTGTTAATGAGCACTTTTCACTGAATTAAAGCTTTTTACGTTGAAACACTGGTTTCAGGAAAGATAAAGGGGATAAGAATGACTTCAAAGTGAGAACCCATGCACCAACAGAAAGGGGGAGTGGCCAAGCAGCAAGAAAAGGAAATTTGTATTGTCCTTAAAAGCACATCAATAAATTCTGGATCACATACATGCTAATTTTTTCTATCTGCTTTGCCCCCAAAGGGAAGGAAAAGGTATTCCACTTACTGACATTCAGCATAGCCAAAAAAAGGACAAAACAGTTTATAATGCTGTACTAATGCTCAATACCTGAAGCCTTCAGGTGTGGGGATGATGAGATGAGGATTTGGTGGATCACTATGGCACCGAGGCACTTTTACAGGACGGGGACTGTTTCGATGAACAGCTGCAAACATAAAAACAGATCACATTTACTCAGATGTCAGAAAAACTCTCTTAAGGGGCATTTCAAGACATAATATTAAAACAAATTCCTATTTACAGAGTTAAGTGTGAACTGGCATGTATTTTCTTATCCTTTAATAAAAATACATATTATTCCAAGTTTGAATAAATCAATCGTATGTATTAATACTTTTAATATTTTTGTATTACTTAACTCATCCATAAAATAATGAAAATTCTACAGATAGCCAAAAACTAGCAATTAGAAAATGTGTACATACTTCATAAAAACTTCATTGCTTCTACTTCACAAATTAATCTTATTGCAAAATAAATATTAACCAAATAATAATTAGCAAACAGCAATATTATGTTCCCTTCCATAACAATTAAGCTTTCTCAGACAATAACAGAAAGCAAATTAGGCTGTGGAAAAAAACCCACATATGACAGTTCTATCCAAACTCATGCCCCCATGACAGTCTGCCCCAAGGAAGTGGTACAAATGGACAGGACAAAACCCAAATGGGTAGTCACTATTTTTATGCCTAACTAATTCAGTGCCTCCAAAAGCAGTCTGCATCATCTGCCCCCAACTCCTCCTTAAATAATAAGAAAAACACTGTGGCAGTCACATCTCAAGACAGCTGGTTGCCCACCAAACCATGAGTCAGTACTTTCTACCAGGCTACGTTCCTCTCAGGAGCTACATTTCTGCCTTGTTTGCACTACTAGGACAAGCAAAAGATGGCAGGGCCAGATGTTGGTTGTCCTGCTGTAACTGGCAAACACACTAGCAGGAGACCCAGAGGGCAGCTCCTGCCCCAGCCAGGTAGACGTCAGCTGTTTCACAAAGCAAAAAGACAGGATAAAACATCAGGAGACACACAGCTATGTGTCTAGAGGCAGCAGCATGAACACAACTGGATTCTCAGCTTTGGGAAAAGGAGTAAAGACCACAGTAGGTTTAAGTCCTTCAAAGTGGTATGCAAATGTAACTAGGAAGTCTTCTTTTTCTTCTAATCAGGAGATAGGAGTGGGTATCTGCAGTATCTGCAGCCAGGATACAGTCTATGTTAAATTGCACATGTATTAAAGTTTCAGACTGCTGTTGAAGTCTGCACCAATTATCTGTGTCACCTCCTCCCCATGCCTCTGAGACAAAAGCTGTCAAGCAATTTAGTTTGTGTGATCTGCAGTAACATTTATAAGAGTAACATTTATAATTTGGGATCATCATGCTGGTGATCTACCTAAAACAGGCCTCCCTCTCAACAGCAGTATTGAATGTGAATATACAGGTTTTAAATCACTGTACAGAATTTAGCTAAATTTGATTTTAGACTATGCTTTTTTGACTGACTTTCACTGCAAAGGGTTTGTCAGCTGTAAGACTTTCTCATCAAAATGTTATCAAAACAAGCTTTCCTGAAAAACTGGAAAACCTCCTCTGCTGGGGGCAGATTACCCTCCCCTCATGTCTTCTATCATCAAACCCACCCAAGACATGGGCACCAGGAGAAAGATAAAAAAAATGACAAAGTATTTTGAAAAGTAAACGAGTCACTGGAGTTGAGAGGAAAAAGACAGAAATAGTGCTGAGAAAGAAATGAGTAAAAGGCACACACAGCAGGCAAAACATTATTTTCTCAAGATGCATCATCAAATATGTTGATTTCACTTTAATGATATCAACGCATATCTATAAAAATGTATTTTACATTATGCCATATTGTATAGCAGAGAACCGTTTTGCACAGCTCCCATGTATAATGTATATCATGTGTACTTGATAATATAAAATCCATTAGAAGCAAAAACATTTGCAGTGCCAAAGTGTAAATAGCTGCAGTGCCACAATGAAAGTCTGGGAGAGGGAGCTGTAACTGCCTTCTTAAAAGTTAAAATCACTTCTTTACCCAAGCTTTAAACAACACAGCCCTTTCCTATAAGATTTGCAGGACTTCACAGGAAGGATAAAATGAGATAAAATAAATTTGTAAAGTTTTGAAATTTCTTGGGTAAAACTACCACATATTTACACTTTATCAGGGAATAACGGTTTCACATCAACAATCACAAATAGATTGAAAATACTTTTATTGGCACTTTACAATCAAAATTCTGTAAAAGCAGCAGCAGCAAAGCTCCAGAACAAATGCCAGTAACTTCTGCCTTACCAAGGTACAAACCTGTAACAGGACTGTGAGGTTTTCCAATAACATGGCCAATGCACTCATTCATCAGAGCTTGTAAACTCTAGGAAAGACAAACATAAAAAGTTGTGATGTTTTGTTACAAGAAAGTTGATGGTCATATGACAAAGCTCACAGTAACAAAATTACATTTTTCAAGTGTGTATGCAATCTGTCAGTAAGTACCCCAATACTCTACCTATTATATTAAACTTCTGGATCCACATTAGCATTTTGACTTAACTGATTTTTTTAAAGCTAGAAGTCTTGGCTTTCTCTTGTCTTTTGTCCTTGTCAAAATTACATAACTGTAAGAACTGAACAGTAGCATACCATAAAGAATATTTCAAAATATAAAGGTATTGGAACTTAACGTTCATTGTTAATATAACTAAAATCACATTTCCTGGAAAAATTGTAACAACCTTTTCTGCTCTTACCCTCCACATCCCAAGAAAAAACCTAAAAAAATTGAGTGACAATATGATGGCCTGAATCTCAAGATGAAATTCTATTAAAACAAAAAATATAAAGCTCTGCATATTAAAAGAAATGCTTTCCTTATCTACCCATGAAGTTATCAAAACTTCTATGAAAGAGATTTTAAAAGTTAAAATCACTGAACTGGGCCTCAGACAATCTGAGACAAATTATTAGGTGTACTATTAAATGAGAATGTTATCCTGGACAAGTTTTCAAATCTTCCTGTGGTTCAATTTACTGGCCAGAACAGCAGGAATATAATGCATCTTCACAAAGTAGTAAAATTATGTTATCTGGTAAAGCTGCTATGAAGGTCACTCCTATATGCCAGTTCACTCAGTGTAGCCAAAATTTGTTCCAGAAATTCAAAAACTTGGTGAAGACCAGGAACTTCAAGGACTAAGAAAGAAGAGAATTATAAAACTAAAGAAGTATTGAGCTTGAGACTGGCATATTTTACCAATGCAGACTGAGCTAGAATTTTATCTTGAAATATAGAGCTCTAAATATAGACCATCATTCTTCCATGACACGATGTAGTATCTGAGAGATTAGGATTGACATTGCCATTTCTAGGTAAAATACTGTGACCTGTGCTATACAGATTAATCAAAGTGGCTTCAAGTGATGATCTCCAAAACTGAAATCCAGTTTAAGAAAGAAAAAAGTTGAAAAAAGAAAAAAAGTTGAAAAAAACTTAAGGTTTTGGGCTCCCCACTTTCTTTCCCCCTTCCTCAAAATCTCTTTCAGAAACTCTGTCAAAGCAGAAGAATTTAAGGGGCTACTTCCTATAGCTAAATTATCAGTATATTCCAAATACCAGCTTAACTCTGTCATTAAGGCAGACAACCCTTTCCCAACAACACAAATGCAGGACTAACACATAATTTACTAGAGAGCTCCTAATAAAAATACTTCTGGAAAAAAAAGACTAAATTATGTATTTTCTGGATTATGCAAGATTAATGTGGTTGGCATTTCATAACACATCCTGAAATAAGTAAAAATCAATGCTAACACTCGCATTCTAATATTTTGTGGCAACTGTGCTTTCACTTCTCTGTAGTAATTTACCAAGATGAGAAATAAATTCTCAGCACAGGAAAAGGAGAAAAGCAGAGTAGATAAAAAAGCCAGCTCTAGTCTACTGGTTTTTTCATAATAAAAAAAAAGAAAGATGCTCTAAAATCTATTTCATGTTGGAACTACCTGAAAATTAAAAAATTTTTAAATGACAGGGATTTTGTATTCATATCCATAGATGAACTTTGGGTGTTAGCCTCAGAAGCTTGAATTTAGAAATTGATTATCACAACTATAAATCTCTGTAGAAAGCTGCTATCAACTATTCAAGATCCAAGATAAGGTGGCCTCCCAAGACAGTACTAGCAACTTGTCAGCAAACTGAAACCATTAGTGGCAATTGTCACAAATCTACTCTTTTCAGAATCTAACAAGCAGGAGAGATAGGAGCATCAACAGTGATACACAACAGCAATTGTTTCAGAACTGCATCTGTGTTCAGATGTTGTTTTATAAAAAGTATCCATGCAAAACATATACTGATAGCTTCACAAGCATTTACAAATAAACACCAGCAGAAAAACTTATCCATACCAAGAAGTCATCTTCTGGGAGAGCTGAAATAAATGCTGGCTCAATGGCTTGAAGAAAATCAAAACCTTGAGTTGCCCATCTAGGTAAAAGAAAAAGACAGAAAATGAAATGGTCTTTGGCCAAAGCCATCATTAAGAGTTTCAATTACATCCAAGAACAGTAAATAACAGTTAATTATTTCTCCTCTGCAAAATATGATAAAATCCTCATTAAAAAAACCAGACTAATATATAAATTACGTTTAATATATAAAAGGTAAAAATGTTACCTTTTATCCAGTTCTATTCAGACAAAGACTGATTTTAGCAAGGACACTGCCAAATAAGGTGAGCAGACCATGCTATGTATCTACACCCATAACATGCTATCTTCCAAACAGTACCATCAACTCAACCATCATTTGTTTCAGAGCAACAAGCCAAATCACTGCAAACCCTGCCTGAAGTCTCCTTTCTGATACAAGACTGAAGGGATACTAAGATTTCATGGCTGTCTGATTAGTAATGACTGGGCATCAGTGGTTTCATGGCCTAGACTGGCAAAGTAAAGTAAGCAACTTGGCTGGAATGAGTTGTGTCCTCAGCCACCTGCTGTCCCCCACTGCCTCCCTCTTTGACCTACTTGAACTAGCAGCTGCAACCTACAAAACACAAATAGAATCACAGGATATCCTAAGTTGGAAGAGGCACACACAGATCATGAGAATTGACCTTCTGACTCCACAAAGGGCAACACAGAGTTTAAGAGCACAGTCCAAATGGTTCTTGAACACCAGCAGTCGTGGAGCCATGACCATTTCTCTGGGGAGCTTTTCCCAGCATTTGACCACCTCTGAGTGAAGAACCTTTTCCTAATAGCAATCTGAAACTCCCCAAATGCAGGTTTTAAGCCATTTTTAAGCTATTTTCTCTTGAATAGTCACCACAGAGAAGACATAAAGAAGTTGCATATAGCAACTCATTTTCCTCTTCCCTTACCCTTAGCCTAGCATCCTTAATTACTCCTCATTACATCTTGTCCTTTAGTCCCTTCACCATCTTCACTGCCCTTCCTGCTGCAATATTTTTATGTCCTTCTTAGATTATGGAGCCCAAAAGTGCCCAGAGTACTCGAGGTGAGGCTGCACCAATGCCAAACACAGTGGTACAATCACTCCATGCAGCTGATTAGATCTGTTGTGCCTAAGGCACCCCAGGATACAGTTGGCCCCTTTCACCACCTGGGCACATCGCTGACTCAAAGCTCACAATCAACAAGAATCCTGAGGTCCCTTTCTGAATGGCTGCACTCCAATCTCTTGGCCTCTGATCTATATGGATACGCAGAGTTACAGCACCCCAGGTGCAAAATCTGGCACTTGCCCTTGTTAGATTTCATAAGGTTGGTTATTGTGCAGCCCTCATAATCTACCAAGCTCTCTCTGTGCGATCTCTGTGCCCTTGAGGGAATTAATGTCTTCTCCTAATTTAGTATGGCAAACTTATTTAGTATGTACACAACTCCTGTATCCAGGTCACTGATAAAAACATTGAAAAAACCTGGCCCTAAAACTGAGCCCTGAGGAACACTCTAGTGACTGGCCACCACCTAAAACTGAGCCCTGAGAACAC
The DNA here is from genome assembly GCF_051311805.1 of Agelaius phoeniceus. NCBI lineage: Eukaryota > Metazoa > Chordata > Aves > Passeriformes > Icteridae > Agelaius > Agelaius phoeniceus. Next base: position 79,637,242 of record NC_135267.1, read on the forward strand.
TCTAGTGACTGGCCACCAGCCAGATGTCACTTCATTTACCCCAATTTTTTGAGCCCAACCCTTCAGCTCTACCAACAACTACCACAGCAGTAACAAGTTGGCTGTTACCTGGGTCGAGTGCCTCGGCCACTCTCACATTTTGTTAGCACATAATTCATCCATTTTCTGGCAAAGTTGATATATTTGTCTCCAATTTTCTGCCTGAATTCTCCAGACATCAGACGAACAACTTCTTTATGGTACTGTAAGAAACTGAAGATTACTTTCCACATATTAACAAGAACAACAATATCCAGTGGAGTATTTGCAAGCTAACGAAACTCTACAGTATGGTAACAGTCACATCCTATTCTTAGACAAAATTATTTTATGCAAGCAGTTGCCTACTTATAGACAAAAAATTAATCAAGAAAAGTATGATACAAAATATGATACAGTGAGAGGCAGTACTGAGCCACACTGTGTTCTTCTGTGGGCATCAGGCACATGCTGATGTTTAATAGTGTACACATCATTGAAGAAACATCCTACAAAAACACTTGGTTCTGTAACCAGAGATTGAACTGCAAAGTAGTGTTTCTTTTCAGTTATATTGCGGTAACATTAGGGGATAAAAAAGTTATCTATGAGCATTTAAAAATCAAACAAATACCAGCTATTTCTTATAAGACTATCCTAGAAGTCTATTAGGATATGACACAATCTTTAAAAATTTTTACAAAGCCCAGAGGAATCAAATAGCAAAACAGTTAAAACATCTGAACACAACATTTTGAATGCCTGCACTCTAATGCAAGCACTCAAAAGCTTGTACTGCATCAAAGAACCATCACAAACTCTGAAGAAATGTCTCATGTTACAGTATTATGCTATTCTAGGCTGAAAAACAGTGAGAAGGTAAGTTAAACCACAGGGTGGTGGAGTGACCATCCTTGGAAGTACTATAAAAATGAGTAAATATAGCTCTTTGTGATATGGTTTAGTGAGCATGGCACTCACTTGAGTGGCACTCACTTGAAGGTTGGACTTGATCCTGGAGGCCTTTTCCAACCTTAATGATTCCGATATCATCTAAAATGCTGCCAAGCAGCAGAGCTTACAAGACTATACCTGAAATCATCAAGTTCTTAGAAGCTTTTCAGATTTCCAGGCATTGCTAATTTAACAGCAATCAGATTCATCTGTTGCTTTTCAATTATTCTCAAGTAAAATTGCTGAGGCAACACTTTTTATGATATCCTGCTAAAACTGGGAAGTCACTAGAAATTACCAAATGTGAGGCCCATCTACATGAAGGACTGCAAGGAGGATCCAGAAAACCACAGACCTGTCAGTCGGAAAGTTATGGATCATCTAGTGCAGGACAACCAGGAGATTAGGACTAGCCAGCAGGGGTTTGTGAAAAGCAGGTTCTACTTGACTGACCTGACCTCATTGTATGAGAATGTGAGCCACTTAGTGGATCTGGGAAAGGTTGTGGATGTCATCTACCCATATTTTAGTAAAGCTTTTGACATTGTTTTCCTCAGCATTCTTCCACAGAAGCTGTCTGCTCACGGTCTGGACAGAGGTTCACTGTTTGCTGTGTAAAACTGGCAGGATTGCCAGGCCTAAGGACGGTGCTACACCCTTCTGGCAGCTGGTCACTACGGGGGCTTCCCAGGACTCAATTTTGGAGCCAGTCCTGTTTTATGTCTTTATCAAGGATCTGGACCAGGGGATCAAGGGCACCCGCAGTCAATTCACAGATGACACCAAGTCAAGTGGGAGTGTTGATCTGCTGGAGGGCACGAAGGCCCTGCAGAGGAACCTGGACAGGCTGGATTGCTGGACCAAAGCCAGTGGGGTGAGGTTCAACATGGCCAAATGCCAGGTCCTGCACTTGAGTCACAACAATCCCATGTAGCACTACAAGCTGGGGGAAGAGTGACTGCAAAGTTGCCTGGGGAAAAAAGACTTGAGGGTGCTGGCTGACAACTGGCTGGACATGTTCCAGAGAGTGCCCAGGGGGCCAAGAAGGCCAATGGCAACCTGGCCTGCATCAGCAATAGTGTGGCCAGCAGGAGTGGGGCAGTGATGGTACTGGGCACTGCTGAGGTGGCACCTCAAATACTGAGTTGGGCCCTTCACTACAAGAAACACAGTGAGGTGTTGAAGCAAGGCCAGGGAAGCACAACAAAGCTGGAGCTCAAGTCTTGTGAGGAGCAGCTCAGAGAGCTGGGGGGTTGTTTTAGCCTGGAGAAAAGGAAGCTCAGGTGGAACCTTATTATTTTCTACAGCTACCTGAAAGGAGGCTATAGTGAGGTAGGTGTCAGTCTCTTCTCCCAAGTAAAAAGTGTTAGAACAATAGAAAACAGCCTTAAATTGAGGGGAGGATTAGACTGGATATTAGGAACAATTTCTTCACTGATAGAGTGGTTAGGCATTAGAACAGGCCACAGAAGTGGTTGAGTCCCCATCCCTGGAGTTATTTAAAAGATGTGTAGATGTAGACATAGTTCGGTAGCAGACCTGGTGGGGATGAGTTAACAGTTGGAATTGATTATGCTAAAGGTCTTTTCCAACCTAAATAATTAAATAGTTCCATAAATTCTTTAATTTCCACAGTTATTAGTTATCTTATTTACACCAATGCAAAACCAGAAAATTCAATTGTTTTTTGTTTCCTTACCTCAAACCCAAAATTATAACCCTGAATCATGGCTTCCCGGTAGTATTGCTGCAAAGTGGCAGATTCAGATTCATCAACTTCAGCATCAAACTCAGATGTGAACATGTGATCAACTCTATCAATGGCACTGCTTATCTTATTGCATAGCTGTAATGCATCATTCTGAGTAACAACAAAAAGGGAGGGGAGAGCAGCAAAATATTACTTAGTCTTGTCAATGTAGAATATAAGGAAAACATGAATCTAACAATTACATTATTTTAAATGAAAAGGTACTATAATGCCACAAAAATTCATTCAGTCTTGAAAAAACAAACATTTTCCAGCAGTTGCATGAAGCAAGTCCTGTAATTAACTCAAGTATTATAATAAAGTTTGCTTGCATGTGATTAACTTTAAAAACAAAGACAGCAAAAGAGTGAGCAGGGAACCAACAAAAAAACCACAAAACAAACAAAAACATCCAACCAAAACCAGACAGACAAGAACAGAGAAAATGAGTTCTACTATCTACAGCATGATCAAGCCTTTGGTTCTATTTTCACCTTGGTATCTGGACACAGCCTCTATTGAATGCAGGGATTTGATACTGCCACTTAGAGCCCAACAAACAAACAAACAAACAAACCAAACCCATCAAAGAAAACACTCATCAAACAAAAGCAAAACAAACAAACAAACAAAAAACCATACCACACCCACAAAACAGGCAAAGAAAGATTTAAAAACCCACACCAAATCCAAAAGAAAACAAACAGAGAGACTACCCACTTTTGCATTTTCAAATATAGGAAGAAAAGCTGTCTGTTGCAGATCATTGATTTTGATAGAACTTGGTTTTAGAAAATCATATACTTTCTTTCAATTCAATATTGCTGCCACTCTGTTGCTATGGTATTTCATCTGCATTATGGACTTGTTTCCCAATTACTCAATGCAGAAATCATTACACCAATATAGCTCAAAAACACACTCACAAGTCTTTTGCAAAAACAGAGTGGTAATTGTACTGAAAGTAAAGTCCATAGAGAACTACCACATAACTTACAATTGCAGAATATGCCATGAGCTTTGCAATCAAATTTTCTTCCACTTTTTTACTTATCAGCAAGCAAAGCACCATCAGTTTTGATAAATAATTTCCAAACCTGCTTACCTTTAGCTGCTGTAGAGCTTTGGCAATGATTGGTTGGCTGGATGTCTGTTCCTGGTGCAGAGATATGAGCCCTTCAATAGACTGCTGGAAAGCTTTTCTCTGACTCACAAGGTGGGCAGACTGAATGACTACAAGGAGGAGGTTATCAACCTGGAATACAAGACACCACTACTTCTTGTAAAGAAAATCCTCTCTGTAAAAATATATCCAATATCACCAGTTTCCAGTCAGTTATTTTTTAAATTCTAATATATGAAAGACCTCTAGTCACTATTCATTAAAATCTAAATTCACACAGAAAAGCTTGATGCTGGCAATAGGCAGAGTTCTATTAGGGTAAATGCCACAGCAAGTTTTCATGGGGAATATTGTCCTGTTCTGTTCAGGAAAATATGGGAAACACTGCATTAAATTATCTTCAGATTAGCTATACACACAAAAAAAAAAAGCAACAGCTAAGCAAAAATAATGGTATTTTCTTAAAGCAGATGGAAATAACAAATATAACATAAACAGAGGTTTTATCCAAGAAACACAGCATACTTCAGGACAAAAGCCCACTAATGAATAGGGAAAGACAAAGATTTAACATGCCATATTTGCTCAAAATTTGAAAATTATATGGTATGTTTTGGAAATCAGAGCTCTGATATCACACAAGTCTATAACAGCATACAGTCACAGAATGGTGCTGCCATACTAAGTTCTGCTGATTTCAAACTACAGACAATGCACCTGTAACAAGTTACTCACAAAACAAGACCTACTTCATCCTGACTTTCAATATCTCCTCCCCCAAGAATATTTTCATGCTCAAAATTCTTTAAGTGTTGATGAGATTCTTTCATTTGATGAGTACTTAACTAACACCTTACATTTTCTCTACTTTGCAATCAAAATATATTTTTTTAAGACAGAATCTTTCTGAAGGACTTTTTATTTCCTAATCTTTCAACCCTGGATTTAAAAAAGCCTAGTAAGTGTTACAGACATATAAACACACACACACAGTGTTTTATGTACACTTACATATGGAAGAAAGCAAACCAATTTTCATCTATTGCTATTTTCATTTTCTGAATGAAATAATAACTTTGACAGAAGTCCGAAGAACTTCTAAGCACTTAATCAAAGGCTGCTTTTTTATTGTTCAACTGGAACAACAGGCAAACAAGAAACAATATGTTTGCACATTAAAAGCAGCAGTATGTAGAGGAGTGATTTTTTCAACTGCCTGTAATTGCCAGAACCCTCTGGATGCCAAAGGTCAGGCACAGTGACATGGAAAGTCACTCTCTTCTTGGACAGTACAGCCCATTTATGGTAGGAATCCAAGGAACTGCATGACATACCAAAAGGAAAATTCATACAGCTTAACATTAAGGACATGAGAACACAAGTGGAAGGGAGCTGGCTCAGTCAGAGCGCAGCAGAACTGCTGGCAGGGAAACCCTGCTGGCTTGGGAAGAAGCAAAGTATGACTGGAAACATTTCTTCCTGCAGAACTGTCCAACATCCAGTAACTTCCAGAGAAATTTAACATTAAATGTCACAATTCATCCAAGATCAAGAGCAATTGGTTTCATGCCTCAGTGTGTGGAAAGTTCACAACCATCACATGTTCTTGGAGACTGATTATTTCTTAATGTTCTGTTTTCAAGTCTTCTCCACACTCCTGAACACCCAACTAGACATTAAAAGTATCTCTATTTTTTTTGTACTATTATACAACTCTGAAAAAGGCACATTTGTAGAGACCAAACCTGTCAGGAAATGCTACAATCCATTTAAATTTGCATTTAACACAACGAAGAATCAAACTCATTCCTGAATTTCACTTTCTATTACCTATAAAAGGACACACGCTTCACTTGAATCACTCCAGTTAATCTGACAGAATAAGCATTCACAGAGGTGTAGAGGTAACAAAGAGTGGGGGAATAAGACCACACCCACCTGCATGGTGCGCAGCGTATCAACAGTTTCTACCTGTGGCACTACTTTGACTGGCTGACCCTCCCATGCACTCCAGCTGTCATCTAATTCATGGTCTTTGTCACTGTGTTTGGTCATCAGCAAGTAGGCCTCATATGTAAGCTCATCTGAATCCTTGGAGCAATCCTTCCCAGCAGCTGCATTGAGGAGCTGCAGAATCACAGCCTTTTCCCCTGCAATACTGCCTGGTACGAACACTTGTAAACTCTCCAGTCCGGGAATTTGTACCTGCAGATAAGAAATACACTGAGTGAGTGAATCTCATTGTCTTTATGGCAAATAAAAAGATAAAATAGGTACTATCATTTAAGCAACAGGAAGAATCTCCATCCTAAAGGGCTGTACAACATACATACTAAAATGATACCTTCAGCTAGTTTTGCATTGAAAGTCAAAATACATTATAAATTATCTCTTTAAAATCCAGTGGATCATCATTTTCAGCCATTTCTTTCTGTGTATTTCAAGCTAATCCTTCTACATATTCTCCTAAATGAATTTTGTAACAAAAGAAGTCCAGTTTCACATATATATTATATATGTATGCATATACACATATGCATATATATATAGTATGTATAAAATACATATGTAGAGTATAAAATATATATATACATATTTTAAAAAGTAAATTAGTCAGAGTGGAGTATTAAAAGAAAAATTCCTTCAGAATTCATACATTTCTCAGTGACTACAGAAGACAACGAGTAAACAAAAATCTGTCTAAAAAAGTATCAATTATTCTTCTACTTTCATAAAAGCCAGAATAAGACCAGTTAGAGGATTCTCTTTTAATAAAATACTACTCTACTACTTAAAAACTACTTCCAAATATATCTGTCACATTGGTAGCAATACTTCAACCAAGTTAGGCATCAGAAGCAGATTGTAAAATACCCAATATCTTGACTTGACATGAGGTAAGTGACTCACAGTGGAGTTAAATTCTCTCTTTTCAGAGTGTCATGTTACCAAGCTAAGACAAAACACTGCACTCAGCAGTTCTACCACTAGGCAGACATATTTTATAACTAAAGGGACTATAATCTGCAAAATATTAATGGCTGTTACTAAAAGGTAAATTAGATTCCCAAAACTAATGAGCATTTGCCTGAAAAGGCTGTTAAAAATTTAAGCTCCCTACATGATATTAGAGGGCCAATATATAAAGTGTTCATTATCAAAATGTGTGTCATTTAACCCATGTGTAACAGATGTGTCAAACTCAAGACACAATTTTTTCTTCCAGAAATGTACATAAGAAAAAGATACAGTCTTTCAAAGGTCTAGTAAAAGTAATATGGTGTCTTGAAGCAGCCAAGACTACACACTTGGGGGACAATATTTTTTTAAATAAACATACACTGATTTCCCTGGCTATTTTCCATCTCAAACAATTCACAGACCAGGGCCCTGCTGAGCCAGTTGCTTTATCCATGTATTTACAATCCTTTATGAACTTCTCTCCTATGAATTTGTTTGTGTCCCCTTCAACGAATTTCTGTATTCAGCAAACATTTACATAAATCTAACAAGCATTATGTCATTAAAAAGTTAGTGCATTATATCCCAACTGTGAAATATACATTAAATGCATGGAAGGGCAAAAAAGAACAGCAAATCCAAATACATTTGAACTGCTGAAGCTGAATTTTTAAGGAATTTCACAAAACCACAAATGTGGGACTTTACACCGCAGTAAACATAGATCAGCAAGAGCTTAACTTACTTTTGCTGTATAACACTTTTCTAGCAACAGTTACCCTGCAACAGAGCACAGTCCCTGCATTTCTCATGTCCTTAGTACTCTCTAGGAAGCTTGGTAAAGCAGACCTCCTCTATAATACTGTTGCTTTATAAAAGCAAAACACAGATCTATAGTCTGAGATTATCTACTCAAACATGTATTCATTCACCTTATAGATTTGCAAGCATTTGTTTCATAGCACTCACTGCTAAGTGTTATTAAACAGAAAGGTTTTTCCTCAGTCACAAAGAGAATCTTTGGAAAAAAAAGGAATTAAGGCACTGATTTCCCAAAGCATATACTAGCATTCTCACTCATACAAGCACAAGTACAGAATGTGACTACCACAATTCAATATTAAATACACAACACTTTAAATGTTGAAATATAGATGTCCCCTTAAAACACTAGAACATGCCAATATTTGACATTTTGCTTAGCATACTCTGTTCACTTTCATGCCTCTAAACTTCATTACCTATGTGAATTTACCTTCACATACTCTTTTGTTTTCAGAGCATTCAGAAGATCTCGCACAGGGGCTGACAATGCAAATTCTGCTGCTATTTCAAGGTCCTACAAATAATGACAAAACAAAGGAATATGCTTTCAGACTAAATTTCTTAAATGCATATAACTAAGAGGAGACTGTTAACCTACCTTCCTCAGCATTTTAGCAAAACCAAGAGCCTTGGAGGCCCTTTCTCTAGCTTCATGGAACAGCTCTTTCAGTGCTCTGCTGGTCTCTATAACAGACCTCCTGAAAAATTGGTAGAAATGAAATTACAATGTTTTAATAAATCATATTACACTTACACAGCCATTAGAAAATAATTATTTACAGATATGTTAATAAGAAGACGTAAATATTTACAAGCAGCTGACAAATAAATTGAACTTGTGTAGGTACATTTTTGGTAAGAATATAAAAATCAAATTCAAATATCATTACACAAAAACTCTCATAGCCTGAATTACAGAAAAGGTTACTAGGCTTCAAAAAAACCAAAATGATGATTCATTACTACCGCAGACAGAAGTACAGTGATACAGAATGCAAGTTTGCATTCTAAGGAATAAAATACATTATGCATCTGTCAGAGGCAGAGAAACATATGTAAATGTTTTGTAATTATTAAGCCAAAAGGTTTAATACCTGATTTCATCTGATGCCGTACTGTCATCAGCACTGGCCCAAAATTCATCACAACTGTCTTGTAGTCCAGAATCTAAAAATATTCCTGTAGACTTCAGCAGCATTCCTGCAATATCACTGTAGCAACAGAAATGGTGGAACTTCAGAGTTTTATTGAGGTAGCATGGCATCTTATACTTCTTCCTTCTTATGCAAGAGAGCTGTTTCCATGTCCATGTACAGAAATAGGCAGCACCTTGGGGCCCACAGACTACTACACCCTACACCTATGGCCACTCCAATAATCCATACATTCACAAAGACTAACAGCTGCTTAATGACATCTCAGGAAGTCCCATCTGGGAACCCCAAACAACTGCTGACTTGAATACTCTTCAGGCATAAAACAACACCATAAGCAGAGGTATTAAATAAAACCTACCAAAATAGTTTTCCAGCTTGAGCTTCACCTCCTCTTATATAAGGAGTTATTTCTTTGGTGAAATTCCATTCCTCCTCTAACAGATTTTTTAAACTATGAGATGCTTGAGGTAACTGCTGCAACATTTGGATCCAGCTTCTCATATAATCAAAGTAAACCTGAACAAGGACACAGATCATTTAAACAGAAATTATTACACAAGGTGTTAAGGACTAGAACTTCTCAAATCAACAGACAAACTCAGTATTACACAATTTTTAGAAGGTATTTCTACAATAATTTTCATTTGCTCCAACTGAAAATGAGCTCCATGTTTTCACACAAAAGGTGCAATTTATGGCTCAGCAAGTATTGAGTACTATGTCTCCACAATACCTTCCTGAAAATATTGACCACCTTGCTTGCTGTGTTGCTATTTACCATTGTATTAGTGAATACTCACAGTAGCCAGAGGTTTTAAAGCCTAAACTGCTGAAAAACAGTCTCTAAACCCTTTACTAACTGGATTATGTCAAAAGGTTTTATCTGAACATATCCTCCTGGATATGGATAAGTGCCGTGAAAAGGTCTCTGAGATTCTACACTACACTTGCTGTTCCTTTGTATCAAGTCTTATCTCTCACCTTTATTTAATTACTATTGTTTTAAACCAATATAAAAAATCCAGGTAAATTCAATATTTCTTTAACCATCTGCCCTTCAGGATTATATTGAATGCAAAAAATTACCTTTTGTTTCAGTTCAATAATCCATAATATCCCTCCTCAAAAAATTGTTAAGATACTTTCTACTGGTTTCAGGTATTTTCAGACTACACTGTAAAAATGACAACATCATAGAATCATGGAATATTTGGGGTTGAAAGGAACCTTAGGGATCCTCCAGTTCCAACCCTTATCTTTCAGAGGCCAAGTGGTTTTCTTAAAAAGACTGCTTTAACTAATTGCAACAATGAATACTAATTAAAACTAAGGTACCAATTATGCATTAATGCAATGCCAATAGATAAAGATACAATGTTAGCAAAAAATAGTATTTTATTCAATGTTTTAAAGGTTACTAAAATTTTAGTTCAAACTTATGGAATTTACAGCTCTATATATGAACCATTTTTGGTAAATACAGGCAATTTACAAGTATATTGTACCACAGAACAAAACCCAGTATTGCTAAAACAGCACTGGCTTGTGTGTTACCTTTACAAGTCCATTAAAACCTAGTTGAATGCTCTTTTTTGAAGCTTACCATTAACATTTTATGCAAATCCTCTTCAAAAGAATCAATGTTGCAATCAATCTTCTGTAAGTCATCTAACACTTCCCGTAACATGAACTGGTAATATTGCTTCATTAAGAGTCCACCCTTCAGAACTTCTTTACACTCTCTCACTAGCTGCAAGAGAAAAACCCCAAAACTGCCATCAGTCAAGACATTACTCTTAAATTCACCCCTTGTCAGCCCACTTTGTCTAAATGTTAGTGTGCCACTAAATAATTTCTACAGCTTTTTGAAACAAATACTGTTGCTCTACACATTTGCAGGAAAGACATCACTAGTTTTCCAGGATTATTGCAATCCCATTATTTGCCACATCAGTGTAAATGGAGGTGGAAGCAGATGTTTCAGACTTACTCCCTGCACAATGCCACAGCAAGCAGCTTACTGGATAATTAGTTTTGAAAAGGGGCAAAAGGGCTCACAGTCACAAAATCACCACTTTCAATAGAAGCAAGTCAGGAAAAATACACAATTTGTTTAACATATGCTTAGAGAAATGTTTTACTACAGTGAATTCACTTTCAATCTCCTGGGCAGGTGCCCTCATTTCCAAAATCCGTGTCAGACTGAAAATGATTAATGTTTTTTTGTTGCTTCCCTGGGCAATGCTAACATGAGAAAAGTTCTCTTTTCAGCTGCAGAAGGGGTTGCCTTTGGAAGAGCTGTCACCTCTCCCTGAAAGCTTAGTCTTTATCTATTTCAAGAGACATGCACAACCACAGGTACAGGAGTACACAGGAGCAAGGATCATTTCAAACCTACACTAACATGTTAATGCCTGTCCTTCAGAAGCCCTTTGAGTGCTAAGTGTATATTCTGAGATCATCATCAGTCTTCAAGTTTGACAAACTGATTCTTTTCTGAGGGTCAGAGGGAATGGAATTGCTGGAATTAATATGCTTTTTAAAATCTTCTATAATGGCTCTCCTGGCAAAGTAATATATCAACAGAGTGGGCTCAATGTATGAGAAATTATAATGGCACAAAAGCAGAAAACATACAAGAATGTTATTAGTATGACAAGAGTCTCTGGAATCCTTTACAGACCAGAACACTTGTATTGCACTCCTTGATGTGCAGAGGAAACAAGGACAATAGTCTGAATTCTACAGTGTAAAATTTACCAAGTTAGGTGAAAAAGGGTAAAAAAAGTAATTTTTTATAAGGTAGAAATCCAAATGGACACTTTTATATCCCTAATATGTCATATACTTTAAAATTAATGTCCTTCGTCAATCCACTCAATCACATGCGGTGTACTTTCTGTTAACCTATGGGGTTATTTTTTCCCTTCAATGTACATCCATTCCAAAATAAACTTGAAAAGCTTCATTAAAAATTGAGTTTATTTAAATAATTCTCTTCTACAGGGGTATGCTATTGAGTAACAGAATATAGAATTCACCAAAAAACAGGAGAGTTAATCTTACTGTCAACTTTTGAAAATTAAATTCATGAGGCAGTGGCTAATCATTGTGCAATTTTGGTGTACAATGAGCACATGAAAGAATATACAGTTTAAACTGAAAATATTACCACTATTGGTTTGATGGTTGCTTTTTGTTTAGGTAGTTTATACAACAAATAATTTTCTTAAAGCAGGTGGGGCAAGACAAACAAAACAAAATTTAACAACCAGACAGAAATAACCCACATGCACATACACACATCCACCTCTCAACATGAATGCTGAATTTAAAAACCATCTTGAACTGTTCAAGTAGTAAACTGTCATTAAAAGAGAACAGCTCTCTCCAATAATACAGGATTACCAGGATTACAAAAGCTAGTATTAAAAGTGAAACATGGACAAAAAGGAGGAAGGCAGCAAGAAAAAACAGGAGAAAAGGCACATTTTAAGAGGCATATAATCTGTGTTAGTTTTCTTTTTGTGTATATACTTTTTTTATTGAAAATCATATTAATTTTTTAATACAATTGACTTGCTAGTAATACAAAAATTTAATGTCACCTTGAAAAAGTTGAGTAACAAGACTATCATACCTGATACATTCACACAGTACTGCTACATATTTCCAATGGTACCAAAAAGTAAGAGACACTTAAAGGTCTCCATGCCTCAAATAAGACTCACTAGGTCAATCACTACAAAAAACAGACTCTGCTGTGCTACTTGCATATAAAGAACAATCAAGACCATCTAACAGAAGGAAATGGAGCAGTACCACTTCCAGAACGCTGTGCTGTAGCATCAGCTCTCCTTCCTGAATAATATCTTGAAAGAACTGAAAAATCTTATGTCTGCAGTTAAGATGGCTCAGCTGTCTTGTGTACAAGTTTTGTACATCCCTGCCCAGTGGCCAGGAGAGCAGCATGACTGAAGACAGGTGAGTTGATCATATTCAGATGGTCAGCTACAGAGAGCTAGAGAGTGTGATGCAGGACATTGATGAGGTCCCCTCTCAGCTGTCACCCCTCCAGGCTGAACAGGCCCAGCTCCCTCAGCCTTTCCTCACAGGAGAGATGTTCCAAGTCCCTAATCATCTTTGTCCTCCACTGGAGCCAGTCCAGGAGCTCCATGTCTCCCTTGTACTGAGGAGCTCAGAACTGGACACAGCAGTCCTGATGCACCTCACTAGGGCTTGAGTAGAGGGGCAGGATCACCTCCCTCAACCTGCTAGCAATGCTCCCACATGATAATAAAACAACCTAATTTGGGGATCAATCTAATTGTAGGAACCAGCTTCCAGAAGGTTGGACCAGAGAATCTCTAACCCACTCTTCTCTGTAATTCTGTAACACTCTGCGGACTTGCAGAATAACACAGACTCCTGGACTCTTCAGCTTCATGAAGACTTTAGGAATTGTAATTTTTCAGAAAACAAACAGATCTATTTGCAAAACATCCTCCACAGCTCCTTTGCCTATTCAGAAGTATTGTGTGGGACAGGAAGCATTTGCTGAGTTGAATTCATGTTTTCAATGTCATTAGTAAGGCAGTATCCACCACCAAAACAGTCTGGTACAAACATATTGTTTTCCAGGAGGAAAGTGTAATTTTTACTTAACTTGGAGTCCACAAGGAGCACACAAAATGTTAAGGGGGAAAAAACAAAATCACCCCCATCTCTGAAGGGTACACTGTGCTTAACAACAGAGTATGCTATGCAGCAGATCACTCTGTGACTCTTAAGGCTGAAAATGTAGGCTTCAATCAATGGGGAGAACAAGGGAGAGCATAGGGCAGGAAGGAAGAGAGGACAAATTTATTTGGGACCACAAAGTAACATAGCAACGGATTTAGGATCAGCAAGTAACTGGGATGTGAGATCATAATCAGTCCAAGAACTTATTTAGATGTTTACTCCCAGAGATCATCTGATAAAACCGCAATTTGGTTATGCTTGCCAGGATGCAGGGACATCAGATGAATTTAGTAGGTCCTAGGCTATAGTTTGAAAATTGTCATTAATCTAAACAGCCTTTATTGTACCTGACAGCCTCCAGAAAATAAATCTTTATACAATACTCTCAAACAGTGACAAGACTGACAGTCTTGGGTCGCTACCCACAGAAAATAATACACTAGGCTAGGGAAGATTTTTTTTTATTTCATTTTTCTTCTCAATTAACTTTCACTATGTGACTACTGCATGTTAGCAGATGTCTTGCATTCACAAGAGAAAAAATCAAATCAAAGAAAAAAGAGAAATACAGACCCTTAAAACTACTTATAGTGCCTAAGAAACCTAAACAGAGGAAGATGTGCTAGAGTAGATTATATAGCTTATAATGCAAATGGAATCAATACCATCCATCTCTGTTGCCTAATAATATTTTCAATCACCAGTTTTGACATGGAAGCCTAAATCACAGAGCTATACATGACTAGTTATTTATTATGCAAAAAGCAGATCTCCATATGAAATACAAGACTATTTACCAAACTTATTACATAATTATACATTGTAATTTCTTGCACTAATCCTCTTTAAACTGACACCATATCCTAATGAAATGACAAAACATTTCAAATAGGAAATACATATTAAAAAAGAAATTGAAGCAAACCTGTTTAATACTCAAAAGAGATGGTTCCCCAGCAGGTCTTTGTTCCAACCTCAACTTGAGACATTCATGGATAACATTGAGCAGGACCCGGCAGAGAACCAAGAATGCCGGTTCAAAAGACGGCAAATCCATGGATTTCAACTCCTCCCATGATACAGCACTGCATTTTTGCTCGCAACAAGGTGGGAAATTTAGTAACTGCACATAATCTGAACACAACATGGGATCTGGAAATTCTGAAAACTGTAACAAAAAATAGGTATCATGAAAAGGAACCTTAAAAGTCTTTAGGATTTTGGATTTGTTTAAAATAGCATGCACAAAAGTATGTTTTTAAAAGGTAAAAGTCTATTAGCTGGCAAGTCAACCACGCAAGTTTCAAGTTTACATCATTGGGAGATTTTTATGTTAACTTTTGTTTTTAAGGATCATCAGCCTCAGGAAAAACAACTATGGACCCTTTGGAATGAACAAAACCACTTACTTTATGTTTATGACATTATCTAGAAAAACAAGTGTACACTAAGCTACATCAGGTACATAACCCCATTCCTTTTCAAATACAAAATGCATATATTAACATAAAACTCCACATTGTAAATGAATGCAATATTTAAAAAATGTCACAATCTAAACTAAGCCAAAGTACCAAGAAAGTAACTTGAATTTTGGTAGCTTTTAAATTTAAACTGTTTAAAAAAGGAAGACGAAATATAGACATCAAGCTGGCTTGTTCTTTTGAGGATTTTTGGTGGTTTTTTTTTAATAATAGACTTATTTTTCATTTAAATTAAGATTCCATTTAAATAAAATTACTTTTCTAATTAGAGAAAATAATTGAGACTCTATGAAATAAACATCCTAGAAATCTAAGCTATATACCTTGTGATAACATTCTAAGTAAGGCTGTACATAGAGGTACTCTGGAGTTTAATTTAGAAAGAAAAGTTGGACTGTAGAATGTGTAGCTCCTAAAGATAGCAACACACTAGTCATCATTTAAGGATATGATTTGTTTCAGATCAAGTTTGCTTTACTCTTATTTCTCAGCTGCTAACTAGGACATCTGAATATCCTTCATTCATACAGTAGACATAGCTAGCATTTTCTAGGTTTTTCTTCAGCCAAATTTAAATAACATTACTACAAAAGGGAGAAAAACATTAACCAGTAATTAAAGTAAGGTAATGAAAAATGATAAAACTACTGCCTAAAAAGTTTAAAAAAACCTTTTAAACTCATAATCTAGCAGAAAATTAAAATACATATTTACAAACATATCTTCTTAAATGGAATATTAATGTCTTCTTTTTACTCTCTTTCAAAGGAACATATAGCACCAGAATAGCATCAGAGCTGAAGATCTTTACACAAGAAGTTTTCATTAACAAACAGATCATGAAAATACTACACTTCTACAATACAAAAAAACCCTTAAGAAATACAATCCTCATGGTGATGCACATATAGTTTAGGGAAATTCAGTTCCTATAAAAAGATTAAATAACTAGTCTATAAGCAAGAATTACATAGCCAAATTGAATAAACTTGCAATATTCTTTTCTAGCATCAAGGATAACAGTAAATGACATTAGGGCTTAGTACCAGACACCTAAACTTTTATTGTTCAATCTGACTAATCTTAATCTTCTGCAGGCCCAAGCTGAAATATTTCAAATACTTCTTATAAAAACCTCAAGAAAAACTCTAAGCCATTTATTGAGAGTGTACAAAAAAACATACTCCAAATTGCAGCCAGTTGAATAAACAACAAACAGGGTACACAAGCTTAAATACATTCTATTAAAATAATATCTGATCTCATATACTAAGTTAGAAATAGTATCCATCTTGACAAGAATGAAAACGTACAACTTCTATACAGAATGGACTCTATAATGCCTAGAGCCCTGGTAAAGTATCAGAGCCTGCAGAGGAATCAAACATGTTTTAGAAAACATTAAGACCAGGAATATGTATAAAGATTTACACATATTTAGGATGAAATGAGCATTAAAATACATACAGTGGAAGAATCCAGAAAGCACATTTTAGATGTATTTTAGACACTGTTTAAGCAACAATAGAAATGTCCAGAGACTTAGAAGTATACACATAAACACAGAGTCAAGTAACAGAAACAATAAAGATTAACAAAATACTAACAACTCTGTCTGCATACAAATACCAAACTGAACTGCACAAAAAAAAAGACACTACATTCAAAGTTCTGTCAGGTGCAAAGACCAAGCAACTGAAACCCATCTCTTCCATTTTAGTATAAAGTCATCTTTTGCTGCATTAAGTACAGAGTTGTTTGTGGCTTTTTTCTGGTAACGTCCTTCAAATGTTGGCGCAGAAAAGAAGTTGACAATTTATATATATATATAACATTCACCTTTACTAAAAAACATTACTTAAAAGGGATTAAAGGTAATAATTACTGAAAATGAACATTCAAAGTAGTCACAAGGGAGAAGGGAGAAAAGATTAACCTTACACCTTATACAAGTCATCCAACACTACATTATTACAAAGTCTAATTCTCTGAAGCGGCAGCAAAAATTCTACCTACTTAATGTCTCATTAATTTGTTTTAAAAACCCTTATGGGGTCAAAACTTTTGAGGTATTTAGCAGTTCCAAAAATATATTCAAAGTCCATTTTCAATACACCCATATTATGTTTTGTTTACTTTTATTTGTTAAAATTTATTTCAACCTATATATATATATATTAAGCTCAACTTTCTAAGTGTATGTGGTTTGGGGGTGCTTTTGGTTACTGTAACAAGATACCTGCAAGTTTTGCTTAGGCACTTGACTCTAAGGAAATGTTCATGCATTTCTAACGCAAATTTTCTAAAACACAAGCTGAAACCAATTAGAGAATAAATAAAATTTCAACTAGCAGCTTAATTTCTACAGTAATATCTACACTAGTAACAGTACAAACAAAAAACTTTCAAAATTAAATAGCTTTATATTTATAAATTTATTCATCCTAAAAAATAACTTCTAAGGGAGATCAGCAATTCTTAGTCCTTTTGCAAATGTGAAATTCAATAAAAAGAGATCTGCAACATTTTGAAGACCACATATGATATCCATTTCAGAATGGGCATGTTGGCTAAGACATGCCTTTGTCCAGAATTCTCAGAATTTTGCCCAGAATTCTCAGTGCCACTTTACCAAGGAGATCAAGACCACCAATTTTTCCTAGCATAAAAATGCCTACAAGTTAGATAACAGTTTATATTAAGAAACAATACTCTGCATTGACAGAATTAGTGACCCCATCTTACAATATGAAACTACTGTCCTTCACTTACTGCTTAATTCCTACATTGGTTTTATTAACTCAGTCATTCTTAATTAAGAATATAAAATTACCCAAAGAAAAACAATAATTAAGTTGAAAGCCAGCTAAAGAATGCAACATTAACATGACTTGTTTTCATAGATTTCAAGGTTGAGTCCATTCTTTTATCCCATCTCTTCTCAAGCACAATGTGCCATCACAGTACTTCATTTGTGTAGACAAGAAAAACCACCAAAAAAAAAAAACCCTACAGTGACATTTTTATAAAGAATGTCTTGCAGAAAAACATCCAGTCTTGAAGACAAGAAAAATTACCACCTCCACAGCTGATTTTTCTCAAATTCAACTGTTGTGCCTGATTTTCCACAGTGATTTTTCTGACTTGTTGATTTAGACATTAGAAAATATAATGAACAAAAATGTTATCATAAAAATGTCATTTCAATTACGAACAAGAACAGAGAACTAGCTTGGGCTTCACACAAATTCAGTCGAACAACAGATTCATTTCCAGGGAAGGAGAACTGGGCTCCTAATCATAATATACACTGTTTTTCAAAAACCAACTAAGCAACCAAAATGTTGATAAGATCCCAATTCCTACATTTTCAGTCAGGAACAACACAGCAAGGAGGTGCTCCTGTAATCCATTTACACTAGTAACCTACCTCCAGCTGGTGATCACTCCTTACTAACGCCATACGGGCCCTTTGCAATGAACCATGCATTAGCTTGTGCAGTCTTAAAATTAGTTTCCTCAACCCCATTTGCTTCAGTGCTTTATCAACAAACGGCCTGTAAATAGAGGTCAAACAGTGTTGGCTGCAGCTTCCCTCAGTGCTGCATTCTGGAATAACCCAGGAAGTAGAGTCATCCTCAGATTCAAGCCTATCAAGCTTCCTTGAAAAATGGTCCTGAAAGTCAAAATTTGGCTTATTAGTAAAATTGTTCTTGATGGCTTGTCTGAGTTCCTCAACATTCTCCTCAGAGATTTGTTCTTCACCATCACTCTCTTCTGTGCATGTTCCTGAGGATTCCTTTACTTCTACTTCCCTATCAACGTCTTCATCATCTGGATCATTGTCCTTAGACAGTCGAGGAGAAGGAATTTCAAACACTGGCCAGCCAATGTCAGACAGATTTTTGATGCCCAATACAGTCCCCATAATCCTTAGTTTCTGGTTTAAGTCTTTTGTAATATTTAACCATAGACAGAGTGCCTGCACCCTGTCTTGGAAGTCCTTTGCAGCATACTTTTCGTAGTCCTTTTGAAGAGCCTGCAGAGATGGATAAAGTGCTTCTATGTACTCCAGCAGCTCCATTATTCGCTTTACCTGCTCAAATGAGACCCGCTGCCGATGGAGGTGTTCATGGTAACTCGAGTAACCCAAAGCACTAGTTCCATGTGTCGATTTGCAAACTCCTTCTCCTGAAGTACCATTGAGACTGGCTCCATTTTTTACAGAGGAGAAGTTTCCATAGTCCACTTTGAAGGTGAGGATTTCATTGATGATATCGGGGATAGCTTGACGGGCTGCATAGAGATAGAGGTCTTGGTCATTAATGCTCCGGCCAGCATGCCAAGCTTGCAGCTCCAGCCAGATCAGCTCATTGGATCGGTTCAACCAGACAGAGGAGGTGTTTTCCTGTCCTCTCTGCTCCCTGTCCTTTTTCTTTGAGACTGAGGTAAGTTTTAACAAAAGCCGGAGGGTTTCAAAGAATTTTAACCGGTCTGCCGGGCAATCAGTCCTAGAAGTCTGGCGTGTAGTTCTGGGTATTGGCATGGGCACAGAGACTGGAAGCTTAGCATGGCTACAGCCAAGGCTGAGGTAAGGCTTATTGAGATCAACATCTGGAATTGTTTTTTTTGGCAGAGAGCCACCAACTGAGTCTAACATAAATGAGCACTGCACATTTTTCTTGTGATCTCGTTCTGTTGTCCTTAGGGCATCTCTGATCTTCTTCCCTTGCTTATAGCTGTGCTCTTCCACATTCTCAATGGTTTTCCCATTGTCTTTATGCAAAGACTGAGATGGCACACTCATCTTTTCTGTAAGCAAAGAAAAAAGAATGTGACTGCAGCAACAAAAACAAGCATATTTCAGTTCAGTTCCCAATCACTTTTCTTAGGTTGAGCATAAAAATGCTTAATATCAATAAAACAAAACGGGCACGGATAGAAGTAAAATGTAGTCTTACTATTCGAAGTTACCACTACTATACCCTAAACCAAAGGATTTTTTCTTTTTCTCTTACTTTACCTTTTTTTGCAGAAAGGACCTCAGAGAATTGTCATCTTGAGCATCCCAACAAACATGGTGTGACAGAAATTAAACAACCAAGTACCAGAAGCACAAGTAAGCCAAGCTCCTGATTCCCAAAATTCTTTCAGTTATCTAAATAAAGATACCTTAAATCTTATTTGTAAACATCTAAAAAGTTATTTCAAATATATTTTTATAATGATTAGTTACATCCAACCAACCTCTGATAGACTTCTCTTACTGAAGTATAGCCATTCAAGCTCAGTAAGAGCATATGCATACACATTCAAGGTCAACAACTACTCCACAAGGTTTTGGGGTGGCTTTTTTTTTCCTCTTCATAATTCAAACTAACTGTTCTGAGATGGTACACGTAGGCAAAGTTAAAAAAATAAAACCATGAACTTTCCAGAAAAAGATACTTTACACAACACTACCCAATTAATCAGGGAAAAAAACCTCAAACATATTTTAAGATACTCATGATAACAAAGAAAAGGATATTATCAAGCCAGAAGTAATCATTCCCTTCACAAATAGAAAGACCTTGCTCCAAAAACTCTAAATCTATAAGCAGGGATAAACAATAACTCCTTGTTTCTCATAAAGGTATCAAACTTCCACGTGTGCTTAAAAGCAAAGGCTAACAACAAAATATAATACATTATATTTCTTTAGTATCACAATGTCTCTGTTTAGAAACTAACTCTTTTTTAAGGCACATAATGAAAAAACAACAACAAAAAAATCACCAAAAGCAAGAAAAGTTTACATAGCCACTATAAACAGGGTTAAAATAGAGTTAAAGTTGCAACAGAAGAATTTTACTGGCTTTTAAATGTGCCTTTTAGTGAAGTTAAAGAGGCCTAATGCCCACAGTTAACTGGCAATAGTAACAGGATTTTTCTGTATTTTCATATAAGGAAGAAGTATTTTGGTGAATGTTCTCTTCAGTGATGTTATTTGGAGGTTGCATGAAGTGAAAGGGAATAGCTTTGGAAAATGTTTGTATTGGCCCTTCTTTTGTTACGAACTTGCATTCCACAGCCCTACACAAACAAAGAATTTACTATATTCCCTTATTCACTCTAAACAATTCACCTTTTTCTTCCCTACATTTTACCTCAAAAATGTTACCCTCGCTATACACTCTAATATTTCCTTGTTTCATGTGAAGCAATTTTAAAAATTGCTTCCAAAACATTAACTAGCAATAGTCAAGCTGCCATAACTCTGGCAAATAATTGTCTGACATAGTTTGTTACTTGTTTAAAATATATTAAACAAACAACAAAACAAACCCACAAAAACCTAGTTGTATTCTGTATGAAAACATTGAACATACAATCTTTTTTGCACCCATGCAACTTCAGCAACAACAAAAAAAATCACTTTAAGCTAAAAGGTTCTATTATGTGGTACCATTACCTAAGGACGTTAGGGAAAACATGCGTATCAGGTATGGGGTTTCCCCCGTTATCTCCTTATACTGAAGCTTCAGAAGCAAGCAGAAGTAACTACACTTTAAGTGATTCACTGACATTAAAGTGTAAAGAATAATCACTAAAAATTGTATTTTGCAATAAACAGCCTGTGAAGTGCTTCAGAACATGAAGTGAGCAGAAAAGCAACTACACCATTACTACAATCACAGAATCGCAGAAAAAAAGTGATTAAAATACTTCTGAAAGTAATTTTTTCCAACTTTCTGCTCAAAATCAGGTTTATTTCAAAACTACTTTAGCCTGCTCATGATTTTAACCAGTTCTGTTTTAGACATCTCCAAAGATAGAGATTCCACAAGCCAACAATCCCTCTAGTAAATTTCATTGTTTAAGCACTCCCATAACAAAATTTTTTCTTCTTATACCCAAGCGCCTTCCCTTGCTGCAATTCATGACAGCTGCCTCCTGTTCTTTCACTGTACCTCAGTATCCAGCTCCACCTTCTGTATGAGTGTATATATCCAGCTCCACCTTCTGTTTAAGTGTACCTCCACCAGGTAACAAGAGGCATTTTAGGGAAAATCCAAGGCACCACACCTACCTTTCGAAGTGGAGCGGCCAGCAGGTCTGCTGACATTATTTTTCTGATGCTTTGTTGACATACGCTTCATCTGGCGGGGCGTACTGGGGGGAGAAGCACCATAGAAAGTGTCAGCACTTGTTTCATCTGATAATTCCTCTGGGTCAGATTCAGAGATCTTGGAAGTAGCATCTCCTGATTTGCACTCTTTCCTGCAGAGAACAAGATAAACCATTACAATCAAGATAAAGACATTTTACTTGCAATATCTGTTTAAAAAGCTAATTCATTTAAATCTCTATTTTACCGTCACATCCATGTATACTTACCCCAGTTTTTTTCATATCCCTAAGGATAAGTTTCCAGTCAAATAAATAATAGGCAACATACAAAGAGGATGGTATAGGCAGTGTCACTAGAAGAACACAATGTAAACACACGCATATATGTATCTCTTCTGAAAAATCTTGTGGCAAGCCTAAACTAAGAGATGCATGAAATAAACAAAGGTTCAAACATACAAAGATAATGCAAGACATTCAATCTAATCAGTAGCAGGGACAACAGCAGAGGTCTTCTCTTCTATCCTCCATCCTCATTCCACAAAGCCAACTTCTAAAATCACCCTCCCACCCTTTACAAAACTTTTATCTAGCATAGGAGATCTGAAAGTATTTTTCACAGAATTTAACATCAAGAATACCATTAAGATCATAACTAAATACTATCATTCCCCAGTGGTGCCACACATGGAATTCTCTTGCTTAAACACATATCAGGGAGAAGAACACACACCATTTTCAAAGGAAAAAAAGAAATTGTTTGCCTCTATTCCCTCACTTATTTCTGAAGCAGGTGTGCAAATAACAACTCTACAGAACTCTTAGTAACTCTTGACTCTAGTAAAAGACACTGAGGCAAAGAAATAGTTGATCTAAATCAGTGCAAGATAGCATCAGTATCCAATAACTCCAATTTCATTCAAATCACAAATTATATTTTACTTGCTACTATTTTAGGGGCAGACAAGGAATGTTACTCATAACTCTAGTGAAATGAGTCTGAGTTACTGCAGCAGGAAGTATGTCAGAATATTGACAGCTAGTAGAACAATAGTAAGGCTAACAAAACAAAAACAAAACACAAATACTGTCCTTTTTCTTGGTCTTTATCTATAAACAGAAATAAATACCTTAGCATGCAGAACAGTTATGTTCTCTACAAAGCCACAGAAACATTTAGGGCATGAAATACTCTTTTCACTTTACTCTTCTCACTCTACTACTTCAGCTTTGAGAAGGCAGCAGGCAAGTTCACCAACTTCTGCAGATAAACTCTATTGGTTACCCAATAAAAATGACCCAGGTGGTATCACAGCACCACCTGGAGTCCTAGGAGTGCCCTACAATCTGGTCATAGTGACAACCACACAAAATCACCAATACTTTTAGTCTGGTTTCCTTGCCTTGGGACATCATGCTGCTACTGTGTCTCAGCAATGTGATTTAACCAACCCCCACTGTCCAAATATAAAAAAGAAGTCTTACAATTGTTCCTACAGATCTTGTGAAAATAGGTGGATGAGTAGGAGAAACGGATCCTGCAAGCGTCGAGCTGGGAAAGTAGAATTCAAGTTTACATCTTTTGGGACACCAGAAGAGCTTTATTTCTGAGAAGGCTTGCAAACAGCCCTACTGCAAAACAGGCGGAGAACACCCCTCTGATCTTGCCAAAGACAAATCAACCACAAGAGACTAAACCACATAAAACAGAAGTCATTAGTTCCAGTGCTTATGGAGCCATTTATTTTTTCAGTGATCTCACTGGCCTGGCAAGGCACTGGGTGGAGTGCTGATGCTCTTGCAGAGTCTGGCAGAACAGATCCTGCAAGCACTCACGTTAGGTCTCCAAGGCAGTTTTAAACTAGGACAAGTTACCTCATTAGGGAAGACCAGTGAAAACACTGTTTTCCTTCTGTTTATAAATAAGCAACCTCTTTGAAAAACTTAATGATCAAACCTCTCCACCAAGCCAAACTAAGTGATCTTTAAAGAACTTTAGGTTATTTTGGTCTCTATCTCTGGAGGCACTTGAAAGATCTGTAGATGGAGCCCTCACAGGACATGGTTTATTGGTGGACTTCAATGTGTTCCTTTACAGTCAGACTCAATCTCAGAGGTCTTTATCAACCTAAATGATTCCATTATTCTACCATGTTTGTTTCTTGCTATGTCTGATGAGAGAGCATGAGTGCCAGAAGTATCCAAATTACCCTCCAACCTCACACCTGAATTACATACATACCTATACAGCAGCATCCAGTATGACTGACTTAACATTCAACCATTTTTGCTGGGTAATTTAGTAAGATAATTTTGATAAGAAAGTAATTTTGATAAGAAGCACAGCAGACATCACAAAACATGCAGCACTTGAAATCATATCACAAAACCAGCAATCATGCTCTCATTCGTAACAACAGATGCAGTCTTGTTAGCAGCTTGTGAGATGATCTAACCAAAGCTGGCTGGTCTGCTTAGAGAGAGAAAGGCACAGGTTGCAAAGCAAGTTTTAAAAATCCAGCATACTCAGTTTAGAGTGCAAAGCCTGTACCTCAACTCAGACCTCAAATCAGTGTCAATTAACACAATGAATCGGTTTCACCAGTGCAAACCTTATGGCAAAACAATGCACTAAATATACAGGGTCTGAACGAAAGCAGCTACATCAGCTTTGACATGCTAGGATCAATTTTCCTAATCCAGACAACACCAGACATATATGATTTTCATCAGCAACACTCTAGTACTAAAATCAGTTATGGTTTTACAGATTACTGACACAGCATTTGCAATGTTTGTGTGTTATTTACCATCATGAACAAACCATAGACTAATTAAAGCTGCCAATCTCTAAAACACAGTGCTGGCAAACCTGAATCAGATTATGGTGTTGGTTATTAGACAGAATTGTTGGTTCCTAAATACTGTTGCGACCAGGGTTGAGAAATATTAATAAAGGCTAATTTCTTCTTAGCTACCAAGATATGCAGGTTTTCTCCCCCACAGCCAGTGAGAACCACCCAAATCTTAATCAGGCTTACACACAGAAAGTGAAAGACAGAAATGTGACAAATGCAGTTACTATTTGCCAATAGCAGCCTAAACCCAATCCCTACTAGGAAAACTAAAAGTGCATAATTTTCATATTCTATTCACAGGTTACCAGTCTCAATTTTCAAGAGAAAAATGCTTCTTGGAAATTTACCCTTGGAATATAAGAAAGACTGTAGCCAGGATGCATAAATCACAAATACTTCAAAAGTTTTAAGAGCAGTATGGTAATAATAACAACCAAAGCAAAACACCTTGACAGCTCTGAAATGCACCAAAAAACCCCAACAAACTCAGAATGTTTCCAAAAGTAACTATTGTATGTTACACCAGGGTGCATTTCGACCAGAAGCTGAAACGACAGAATACATAATTTCTTTAATTTGCACTTCTGGATGACAACAGGATTTGGGGGTTTTGTTCAGCTAAGTAAAAGGGATGGCAATGTATCTACAAATCCAGTTCAGTCATGAAAATCAAGATAATTCTTCTAGATTTTCAAAGGCCTGCAAACAAAAATAGGAACGGGGGACAGAAATTAAGGCATGAAATTTGGGGCAGGAAAAAAAGTCTGGTAAGTATCACTACTGATAAAGGTCACAATCTTTGGAAAAATACATTCATTTATCACTAAAAAAACAATTAGCAAATTAAAAGATCACTGAGGATTACAGGGGAATGTTACAATAATTAGGTTGAAGTAGGAGGAATACGATTTTTAACCAGCACAAAATTTTGCAGTTTCCTGAAGTATCATGCAAACTTGCAAAGTTTGTAACAGCCATTAATGAGAGATCATCCTAAAAACTGTGACAGCTATATGGAGAAAAACATCTTTTTACTCTTCCCTTCTATCAACTATCCTTGTCATAAACAGGAGTTCAAATACATTAGGCACTTACATAATGAACTCAGGATAGCCATTGCTTATCATCCCACAGGCAGGTTAAAAGCTTGCTGGGGATCAGAGCAGCAGAGGTCAATGGACTGGACTACAAGCACATGCAGTAAGATTTTGAGTTATGCAGTTACCACACAGGAGCCAGGATCATCACCCACCACAATGGTTTGGAAGCTGTGCACTCCAGACACTGCTGCTGTAAACAGCCTCCTGCAGCTTCAAAGACATCACACCATGCAGGAATCAGTAAGCCTCTTTCTCAACATTCCTTATGGCACCCTGCCACTTTCATACAAACAACTGCAATATCTTTACAGAGTCCAGCCTCAAATTACCAAGCATCAGCTCTTGACATTCAGTGGCTTTGTTTTAAAAGCAAAGTGTCTGTTTTTCAAATATACACTCCTTAACTCAGATTCAGCTGGATAATTAATGCAGGAAGACAAAGCTACATTAGTCTGTTCTTAGTAATGCACATTCCCAGTCAGCAAAAGCAGCAGAAAACACAGGCACTACACACTGCCAAACACATCTTGTTAAAGTTAAGGTAGCTCTCCCTAAAGGTAGTTGCAACCATTTTATTTCAAACAGTATTCTGACAAGAACTGTCATCACCCAACAGCTGCTGGTAATACAAAAAGCAAACAGAATTTTTAGGTATCCACCTTTGCACCTGTTAAAACAGAAAAACAGTGCTGCTAAACACCACACACAACAAAACTGGAATCAGAAGCCCCAGTTTCTTTGGGGCAGTACTAGGTTTCATTTTGCTGCAGAAGAGAATGTAATGGTAGTCCTGGACCAATAGCACAAGGAAGGAACTTCACTAAACAATCAGTAGCACCTTGGGTATCAAAGACTGAGGATTAGACAACCTAATCCAGAAGACAAGATGGAAAAACTTGAAGTTCTGCTACAGTACGGGACAGCTACCTGGTGTAAACACATAGTGTTACATTCCAACATTAGGAAAGCATCGTGCACCCCTGTATTTAACCCACTTTTTAAAAATTATGTTCTGAAGGAAGCTGTAAGCTCAAATAAATGGACATAGTTCTGACAGGTTGCTGAACTGAAAGCAGAAGCAACTAAAAATCCAGCTGTGGATAAGGTATTTTCAAAAGATCTGCTACACGTGTGAATACAAAAATGAAGTGTTTGATGCTACTGCATTTAATATAAACTGCCCTAAGTGCAGCAAAAGGAAGTCTTCAGTACAAGGCAAGGAAAAGATCTTGTTGGGTTTAATTATATTTTTTATTACAACACAGCAGGAATTTGCACACAGTATGTACAAATGAAGCTGTATTTTTTTGCTATATGCACCCTGTTTATGTCTGGCAGAGCGCTTATGGGAAGGATATTTCAAATTTCAAATTATGTTTTAAAGAAGATACAGTACCAGCATAAAAATTTCAGTTTTAATAAATATTTTAATTCAAATTCAGCTGTACATAGCTACAATTTTTCTTCTCCCAGAGGAATCAAGGGAAGGCAGGATAGATGATCATTTATCTCCACAGCCTAGGAATGAACAACCAGCAAACTGGGGGGAAAAAGTTGATACCTGGACAGAAGTAAAGGAGAGCAAAGAATTTATTTATAACAGATAGCAATTTTAGCATTTACTCCTGACAGAAAATGCAAAAAAGCATTTGCATCTTTCATCTAGTATGTCTACATATACAAATCCTACAGAATCTAAGTTTGCATTAAAACATCTTGCAGCAGAGACACTTGTAAGAGCACAAAAAAGGAAGCAATGTTAAAAAAAAATTATCAAGTATGAAATGTAAAGCTATTCACATAACTTTTTGCAGTGAAGACCCTCAGAAATTACCAACACTACAGGCATGGTAAGATGACACAGTAAAAAGGGGAACTTGCTCCAGTGCATCTTTTGCTTCCCAGGCTGCACATCCCTGCCCCTTTTGCCATCCCTTCTGCACAGAAGGCAGCAATCATGTGACCTCAATCACCAACCTGACAGTGAACAAACCCATTGGTTTTTTAGGGCACCATTTACCTGTCAGATCAATACCCACGAGCAAAAACCCCGCAGCCACATGACAGCCAAGCTCCTCCACTACATCCTTCCTGAGGCATTCACCTGGCATTCTCCTGTAGAGACACCAGGGTGAAGAAGGCAACCTGCTGAGTGTTAAGTGAAATGGTGCCCTCAGTCACTCTCTTCTGGCTGCACATGAAGCAATTTTACATGACTGTCTGTCCTTCCTGCTTTCCAGACACTTTGCCAGAAGTCACTAGTACCCAAGATGCACAGGAATAACTTAAAGTGCCAACCCTGGCTCTTCACTGGTGCTGACAAAAATCCAGCTTAGCTGGAACACCTTTGTTAGCAGGATTTTTCCAACTTCAGCCACTTTAATTTTGATTAGGCAGCTAAATGTACTTAATGTCACACTAGCAAGTACCATGTGGCAGACATTCCTTGTTGAGGGAGGGCAAGAGAGGGATGTTAGGAGATGAGAACAGTCATTTTTAGCTGAGTTAGCTGCAAAACTAATGCAGATTTTTACTTGCAGCAACAATAAAAAGCAAAATACTTGGGCAGGAAAATGCTTATGGTGATACTGGTGTAACCATCAAGAACTGATTGACTACATAATTCCGGTTGCTTTCTTATAAATTAACCTATGAACAAGGGAGTTTGAGCATAGGAATAATGACAGAAACACTAAAACTTCATTAGTGAATTGTCAGGACATAACAGAAACCCTTGAAAAGCCCTGCTTTGTTCATGATTTTCACCTTGTTTCTCTTTGAAAACTAACCTGTAGTAGGGCTGCACAAAAGAGGGCAGTGAAGGCTGCTATGAAACCCGTGCCACCCACGGCAAACCACAGGTTTACACTACAACAGCCCTGCTAACAGTTAAGAACCAAGTGCAATAAATTCCACATCAACTAAGGAAGCAATATAAAGCAAGTATTTCAGCTGCAACACAAACAGTGGTTTGGAGTGAGACTTGACTGTGAGAAAACCACCACAGTTTCTCCAGAAACCACCAAGGACAAAATAAAAGTCATTACTTGGGAAAAGACTAATGTACAGCTTTGAGCTAAACAGTTGAACTGTAATTGATTCCCAGCAACAACTTTTCCTCCTTGGTAACTCTCAATTAAGCTGCTTAATTAGAATGGAAGGACCCAGCAAGTGTGAACACACTTCATTTCTACAGTAGACCTCAAGCACACGTCTGACTGGGCATCACAAATTTCCTTAGAGCACTGATGTACTTACTAGCAAATTTTAATTTAACAGAAAAATTTTAACAGAATGTTCTCCTACTCAAGATCTGGAAGCCACCAGAGTCAGTTCTGCGAATTACTGCTACTTTGGCACTTTTCCCAAATTTCTCCTATATTCCTGGGCAGAAGCTTCTATATGTGTTTACTATATTTACAACAGAAAGACAATGTCACAGAAAAATCTAACCAAAGCTATTGAAAGAGAGGTGAGGTATCGAAGCACTTTTTGGCTGATTAGAACAACACAGTAAACCTCAAAAGAAGAAATTGTCAAACATTGATTCAAGAATAAATTAAGCACAATGCAAAGTAGTATTCATCATATCTTTTTATAGCAAGTAGTGATAAGCACTACTGAGACACATTTAAATGATGTAAGGAAGTAATTTTTTTTCTGCAAGTTATACCGACTAGAAATAAGTATAAAAAATTAATAAAATAGAGCTCTCATAAAAGTTTTGGCAGTTCTTCATGTTCTCATCTCAGAAAAAAATACTCAGAACTTTTTGTTCTTTTTTACCAGCAAATTTGAAAACAGAGAAAGCTTAACTAATTTTTCCATCTTGGATTTTTATTATAAGTTCTCATACAAATTTGAAGCATGATGTAACAGCATTTACAGTACATTCATTTTTGAGCTTGCCCCCAATAGATTATTTGATTAAAACTATGCCATATTTTATTTCAAAAGAAAAAATGTCTATTTAATTCTACCCTTGCTCTATAATGTGCAATAAAGTGTGAAAGTGTTGATGGGTTTGTTAGGTTTCCACATCCACGTTTAAGCCTGCCAAGTGGGGCTGCAAATGGATCAAAGGTTAGAACTGCAGAAACAAGAGCTAAGAGAGCTTTACCCAGCCCAGTTAGTATCCAGCTCTCTTAACTTAACTACTGATGTTAAAATATTCATTGATTCCAGACCCCATGCTTCTCCTTTAGTGCTACTTTTTCAACCTCAACTATATGCTAGCTCATATTTGGCAATTTGAAGTGATTTTTATTAAGTAAGAATCTCTAAAATGTGCTTTCCTCACTAATAATGTTTGAGCACTACATAATACAGTATCAATCCAAAGGGTAAGTGCTGCAATTAAGCTCTTGGCACCTGCACAGATCAGATCCCAAGGTCTCAAGCCACACACCAATGTAGTAAAACATACTTAATTAAGAACTATTTATGAAAAATCTGTGCTAACACACCTGCATGGCTTTTCTGGAAAACTTAAGCTACACCAAGAAAAGTTACATACTACTGAGAAAAGAGTATTAGGTTGCTAGGTTCAACTATAAATATATCATATATAAAAGTGATAAACTGGGAAATGCACAGACCTGTGATAAAAGATAAAAAGAACTGTAACAGCCATTCTCCCCCCACTCTCCCACACACACTCTATTCTTCTGGCAGAAAGTTCCATTCCCAGATAAGAAAAAACTAACAACTGGTTATGATCCCAAAGTTTCAGTTCATCATTTAGACAAAGGCAAAGTCTACAAGAACCCTGAAGGTGAAGCATTGGAATTAAATAGGTTTTCAATGGAAGCTGCTCTCTGAGCACAGCAGGCTGGACTTTTTGTCTGTGAGGTTTGGAAAATCCATGCAATGCAATGGGACTTCAGTCCTCTGCACTATTTGGAGCATCCCAAAAACTCAGTGGTCACACCCACAGAGAGCTCTACAGTGAAGCCAAGAAGTCATTGAGGCAGAGTAACTGTGGCCTTGTTATCACTTACTGATGGATGTTCTACAGCCAAAATGGTAAAAACTCTTCCAAATACTGCTCTCAGGAAAAGCAAAGCAAGTAAATCAGCAGCACAAGTAAGCCAAGGGCACAATAAACCATACACTTACACCACATTAGAAAGCAACACATGATACTCAGTACCACTGAATATCAGCAGGACACAGATAGAACAGAACTTATTTCCTCCTTCTACCCTAAGACTGCAGGAGACATTTATCAGCACAATAGTTACATCTTTTCTTGTCTGGCTGCAGAATAAACCTGATTGGGTTTCATGACAAATTAATGTGACTTTACACACAAGGTTCTTGGACTGGACACAAGTGAGCATTAGACAATTCAGTAACACTCAAATTCAGATGTTAAAGACAAACATTCTCATTTGGCTTTATGTTTGCAGTAAGCCAAGAGTGAGCATGGGACCCTTGTCAACTCTTTAAAGAAATAAGCTTCCAAGTTATTTTTTTTAATTCAAAAATCATTTAGTTAATAAATTACAGACTAAATGTAGCATCAGTGCAGTTAACATCTGAGAGAAGAATAAAACTGAAGGAAAGTAACAGTTTTGCAAACATAAATGTTGTAGATGACAGCAAATCCAACCATGCAACTGATAAAACAAGCTGAGACTCCTGTGCTGACAGAGGTCAACACACTATTGACTAGCAGTTGCTACTATGAAAAATTGTCTTCTAAATGTATTTTGGATGCAGTTTAAAAGAATGGTTTGGATATAATTTAAGAAATGTGGTAGTCATGGAAGTCAAACCTTTACAAGCCTCTAAAAATGCCAATTAGCTCCCTGAACTGAGAATTACTGCAAATCCCTTATGCTTTCCTTGAAATTCAGTAATTTGTTTTCATCACAGCACAGTTTGCATTCCACAAAGGTCAATATCACTAGCTTACATAATAGTAAAACCAACCTTGACACAGACAGCACTAATTAACAGACATAAAAACAACCCAGGCAGCCACACAACACAGACTAATCCTTACTGCTACAAATGCCAAAGACATCTCAACCAGCACTTCATGTGTGTTTGTGCGTAGGTGGAGCAATCAGTCATTCATTCCAGTCTTGCACATGTAAACAAGAAAATGCAATACATGTAGAACAGAGATTACATCTCACCTCATTCAAATGCATAGGGGGGAATAAAAGCTATGGCAAAGCTCTATATACTTAAATAATTTTTCCCATTGAAGCTATGATCTTAATAAAATAAACTCTTTCACTGCTCATACACTATCAGCCATACAGATAGTCTGGCAAGCAGGAAAATATGATGAGCACAATTCTCAACATAACCTCAGGCTTCCCCCAAACCACAGATGCTGGAGACTGACAGCCCCAAATCATTGTCATCCTGGAGACAACAAATCTGATAGACAGACTACTGACAAGTTCCCCAGCAAGGAGGAAGCCTCCACATAATTCACAATTCTGTCCCACTTTATTCACAGCCTTGGTCTTTCCTTCACCCTTTGCACTGGATGTATGCCAGGAGAAAAGAGGGAACAAGCAATCAGGGCACAAGTCAGGGTAGCCCTATGGCTCTTCATGCCTTTGCTGTGCTCCCAAACAAAGGGCAAAGTCCCATCAAAGGACATGCTTAAGGCCTCACTTTTCTCTATAGTGGACTTTGTGCCAGAAAATTCTTGGGAAAGGCTAAAATTGGGCTTGGGAAATTTAAAGCCAATGGGTAAAATAATCAAGAAGCACCAAACACATCTGTTTTAATTAGCATTGTAAATTATCTAAGTGGAAACATTTTAGCTTGAAAACTTTCCACTTGTTTTAAGGATTTACACATAAATGTGAATTCTTCACCAAACCTTTCAGTAGTATCTTTTCACTTATCCATAACCACTGCATGCTATCCAGGGTCAAAGTGCAATTCTATCTCAAAATCCACATCTGCTCGTAGCTTCCCAGAGCATTTTTCACTTTAGAGCTGTCTCCCCTCTCTCCCCCCACCAAAGTGTATTTCATGAAAGAAAGGAAGAGCTGGGAAAAACAGTGTGGTTTTGGAGAGGGATTCACAATGAAAAGTTTTTGACTAAGGACTGTGTAATTAAAAAAAAGCCATAAATATATTATGTTTGCCTTCAGTTTACAAAATTTACCATTGCATTTATATTCTAACAAGAGATAGGATCCTCACACAAAGTCCAGCAGATTTCTCACACCAAGCAGTCTCAAAACAACAAATCAATAAGCTTTGTTTATCAAACAAATGTAGGTGTATTGCTAATTCAGAATGACTGAATACTTATCCACCAGAACTAAAGTTAACTTAAAGAGAATGCATTATAGCAATGCACTTTGGTACTAGCCAGAGCTCTCTATCATAAGAACATATTCACACTCTACAAAGAGGATTAAAAGTGATATGCCATCAAATGGATTTCAAACGCCCAAGCCTGTGCAAAATAAACTGATTTCAACAAGATTCTGACCTCACAGCCCCAAGAATAAACACCTCATGATGATTCCAAAATTTAAATCAAAAGTAATCATGTTTGAAAAAGCTTCAGACACTTTACTTGTATTACATTTAAGTAAAAGCAAGTGCTGCATAAAGCCAGAGAAGCAGGTGTGAACTTGGGACACAAAGTACACACAGAAGTGAATCACAGTGGATGGAGTACATGCACTACCCTACACAAATTAAGGCTGCCTAATTGTTTTGAGACATCCCCTTCCCACCCACCAGCTCACTCCGAAATAGCTAATTCAATTTTCATTTGCTGGGTAAAGTTGTCACCACATTATCCACACCCACATCCGACTCATATAAACTGTCCTGTAATAAGCAGAATCCAGCAGAGGTCAGAAATGGCCCTGCACAGGAAATGCCTGGGTGTTTTCCATTCAGGCTCTGGAGATTACTCTTCTACATGAAGACAGCCCAGGTCTAGGATCATGCTGTTGTACAAACTTTATTTTAAATCATTTTCTGCTTAACCTGCAGTATTAGTCATTGGAGAGTCCTTTGAAAAGGAACTTAGAAGCTTACTAATTCAGTTGCCCTGCAGCATTTGTATTTCATAATATTTCTGTTAAATCTTACTAATTTTATATATATTCTGATTTTGGCATTCTCAGGAGAGAAAGACAAATCGTTAATGCACATTAATGAAAACTCAAAAGCATTGTTCAACCCCACAGCCTTGACCCACACAGGAGCACATCACAACTTCCCTTTTATTCCATCAGTACAAAACAGCAGCTCACAATATTCAAGAACTGTCTCAGCAACACTACAGCAGATATTTTGCATGGCACACCTGGAACACAATGCACCTGACTACTACCTTACAATACTAATTGATCACACAGGCGTTTTAAAAACGTTTCCTGAATGCCTCCTAGTGAGAGGTGAAGTGCATCAACAGGATGTTACTTAAAAATGAGAAATAATTGCCACGGCATTAATAACTTGGACTTATGCAATACTTCTGCAGCCAGCTGGAAACACTAAACCATAAATTTGCATCCCCATCTCTCAGCAGGGCACAGATGGAGACTTGCAAAAAGCCAATCTGCAGGTCAGCACATTCAGGAGGTGACAGCAGTTGCAGAAAGCTTTGAGGCATCGCACTTCTTTGTGAGCGCTTTCTCTTTTTTTTTTTTTTTTAACTCTCTCGTCTTACATCAATCGATTGCAGCGTTGCCAGCAGCGATACTCCATGACCCCGCTGTTTTACCGGCACGCCAGAGAGAACCCGATTTTCATCACGGCTGCCATAAACACGAGACAGCCTTGCAAGAGGGCAGCGCTTTTATGGCTGCAGTTCACAAGTCAAGGAGCGCGGGTCACGCTCGGTCAGCCTCCCGCGGGCTCCAGCTGCTGCTGCCCCGCCGCTCCGCAGCCTCCGGCCCGACCCCGACACCGGGCGGGCAGTGCTCCGACACACCCGCTTGCACTGCTGCGAGGCTGGGGGCGAAGGAAACGATTTGCTTTTAAATGCAAAGCGCCCACAAAACACTGCCTTACCCACCGCAGCCACTAGAGATTTCTTATCGGAGCACCGTCTCGCTCCGTGGGCGCTCTGCAGAAGCGCTGAAGCAGCAGCAGCAGCAGCCGCAAGTTCTGCAGCGCGGAGCGGCCGGAGGCAGAGCGTGCACCCCCGGCCCGGCGCTCGCAGCCCCCGCCCGGCACCGCTCCCTGCACGGAGCTCCCCACCGTGAGCCAGCGCTGCCTACTGACCTCCCCGGCGGCGACGGCGGCGGCTCCTCCATGGCGGCAGCGGCGGCGGCACAAACCAGCGCGGCGGCGTCTCTCATGCATGCACCGGGGCCGGCATGGCGGCGGGCCCCGGTGCGCGGCGCGGGGGCGCAGCGAGGAGCGGGCGCAGCGGGAGGAGGGGAGCGGGTCCCTACCCGGCTGCAGGAGCGCGGCCGCGCAGAGCCGCCCGCGCGGCCGCCATCTTGGGAACAGCCTCCGAGGGCAGCGGCGCCGGCAGCATCGCTACGGCGCGCCAGGAGGGACCGGCCGCGCCAGAGGCGCCCGCTCCGCCGTGGCCCGGCTGGGGGCGGCTCCTGGTGCGGGTTTCCCTCTCTCGGCCGCGGGGTCGGGACGGGCTGTGGGACGGCGGCGCTTCCCTCCGGCACCGTGGAAATTACATCTCCGCACTTCCCCGCGAGGGGCCGCGGTTATCCCGAGGCGGGGCGGTGACGGGGGCGCGGCGGGCGCTGCCGCCCCCTCCGTGCCCCTGTGGTGGAGCTGTCAGGCGCTGCCTGCGGGCGCCGCGGTCCCTGCCGCTGCTCGCTCCCACACCGCCGGCACACAGAGAGAGAAGAACAGTATTACTGCTGAGGGGAAGATGGTTTCCCTCAGCAGGTGCCCGATCCCTGCAGCCATGCTCGCCCCAAGTGCGGCGCCTGCGGAGGCTGGAGCGACCGCGGCCGGATCCAGGGAGGTGGAGGGCGGAGAGACCCCTGAGGTCCCCTTTGGGGGCGTGCATGGAAGAATAACCTGCTGTCTTTTATGTCTGCTGCTGACAGAGTAACTTGTTTGAATTTATGGACCTGGACTTTTTAAACCCTCCAGCAGCGCTGGTTATCAGCCTCGGACAGAAAACTGGAGCCAGGTTATCCAGCTGGAAATACAGAGAGGAAAATGTGATTTCCTTAACTGTAGGTTGGCTGGAATATCAATATCGTTATTAACTCCCGTCAAAGGCAGAAAAGTGCCAAGGGTCGTTTAATTGTTGGAATCGGCTCTCGAGGGAGCCTCACCTTCTGGGTTACGGGACTGGAAGCACAGCAACAAACCCTGGCATCAGTAATGTGTACACAAAGCACATGCATCATTTCTGATGGGTGAAATTTGACCTTGGACTAGAATCAGTTCTAGATTCTGCATTTTTGCACCAGTTCCTTCATTAGCTGTACAAGAAATTTGCACCTTTCTAGTCTGATACCAAAATTCAGCTGTGAAGTCACTGTTCGTGAAATAAAGTTGTCCACCTCTCTGTCAAAGTTTAGGAAACAAATTCAACAGTCCCTTGAAAATAAAATAATTTTTCTAAAGCTGAAATACAGGATATACTTCTACTGTATAATCTTAATACTATCTATTATTTATAATCTTAATGAATGCATGCTTTAAAATGCAGTACCAGCTAAATATCATTATGCAGGAAGCCACTTAGACTCTTTTCTGTAGGTCAAGATACCAAATCACCATGACCCTGATGATCATGACATTGAAACATCAAGACATTCAGCATTTACAAGAATTATTAGTTAAGATACAGCATTATCAAGAACTATTAGTTAAGATACCTCATGTAATGGAAAAAGGCAGTATTTAGCATGTTAAAGACTTTTGCTAGAGTACCTGAGCCCAAAACCATAAAGCAGTTCCAATGGCAGATACACACAATACATTCCCACTAGTCTGTCATGGTGAACAAAACTTAGAAACCATAGCTGAAGGTCAAAAATTCTGAGGTGCTAACCTAATAAATTAGTTGTCATCTCCATAAAAAGCATGCATTATCTAAGGTAAAGCTGCTTACTTCACAGTATGCATGTGTTCTTTGTATAATCACAAATAACAAAGAGTCAACGCTACAGATTAAATTTGAGCATTCTTTTCAGTTAGGGTTCATTGTCTCACACCATCTCTGCAGCTGTTTGCAGGGCAGAGACGTATTTAGCAACCATTTTTCAGAGACGTATTTAGCAAACATTTTGCTAAATGTTTCAGCTTCTTGGCTTCTTCTATCAAAACCATTTTCATTAAATCTGATACTGCATTTTGCCATAGATGGGATGGTGTGGAAATGGAGACATCCCAAGGGCCCTCGACAAAGGGAGAAATGGATACTGACCACTGCCACTACTTTCTGTAAATATTAAGATAGTTTACTGGAGTAAACTGGGGTTCACTGCAACCTCTCAAACAAGGTGGTCCAGAAGTCTCTTCCCTGTACACATTTTCCCCTTTCCCTTTAGAGCAACCCAGCATATTGCATTGCATCCCATTCTTGTAGTATATCACAGAAAATATCCTAGAACTACAGATATTGGCCAAGCAAAGCAAGGCTGTAAATTTGATTCAGACATGCTTCTTTATCTGCAATTGACCATAGTGAGGAACATAGCTCCTGGCATAAAGGAGAAGATTGTAAGAGAAGAAGTTTATGAATGGCCATACAGAGAACTTGGGAAGAAATTAAGAGATGCAGGAATATTTGGAAGTGATAGTACAGGAAACAACAGATGACATAAGAATCTCAGAGCCTAGAAACAGATAATATTTGGCAAAGAAAAAATTTCAAGGCAATACAGAGGTCTTAAAAAATTGATATGCAAAAAAAAAATTAATTATTTTTGCTTATTTTAAGGAATATAATATTTCAAAGACTTCCTGACCGCCAGTTTCTGAGTCTAAACGTATAAATATTTCATAGGTGCATGGAAACTGATAAATTTCACTTTCACTCTGGTTCTACTACTGGAACAGAAGAAGGCACAAAGTTAAAATATACATCACAATAAGTATCATCTGTCTGTAAGAAAATAGAGTTAAAATATTAGAGTTAAAAAATATTTATATTAAAATATAAAATGGATTTTATTGTCTGATGTGGCAAAATCATGACTCCAAAATTACAGGTTAAGAAAACAAACCAGGAAACAAGTAACTGTCAAAATAGACAAACTAATTTCAGTTTAACTTCTGTTTTCAGAAGTTTTAGAAATAATTTTCTTCTTTTTTTCAGGAAACATCTGGCTTTATGATTTAGCAGATGCTCAATTGCTTAGGAATTGCTTTTTATTCTAGCAACATGCCTTTTATTACAGTGGCAGTCCTAGAACTTGCAATAGAAGTTTTAAATGGCAATAGCATCCTAATAACAAAAATAGGTCTTTGAAATAGTATTTTCAAATTTCTACTGCAACTACCCTTGAAATTTCTATTGATTCCTGGGGCATATATTCTGTTGTTCCTTCCTCCTCAAGTCATCACAGGTATCAGGCACAATTGTACATGCAGCTGTGCTTTTGCCATCTGCCATTTGTCCAGGTGTTTTCTATAAACAAAAAGTCCTAATGAAGACAAAGAAATATTTGGTCCATGTAGGTAAATAAATATGTTTTTAAAATATATTTGAAAATTTTTCCCCTGGTACCTGTCACAAGGCAAAACTTCCAAACTTTTTTTTTCACATTATGAATGTTGCACAGAATAAGGCACAACTTGATTTTGGGTTTTCTTAAGTCAGTAAACGAAATCTAGTAATCAGATTTTTCTTCACTGTGTGAATGGCATGCAAAAAAAAATCAAATTCTTGACAAAACTAGCTTTGTACAATTTGTTTTTCCTTCAAATAAGTTATTTATTTTAATTCTAATAAAAGCTATTTAAAAATAAGAGCTAATTTAATCAGACATTAGAAAACAGCCTGCTAGGTATAGTTAGTCTTGTTTTAGTAAAATGTGCTGAAGACAGAATATTCATTTTTTCTTGGTCATAGATTAGAAATGCTCTTCTGCAATGCAATGAAGAGTAAAACATGAACAATACCTGCATTTAATATCTAGAACACAACCTGACACCATTTCATTTGCAGACATTGCAGCTTGCATCTCCAGAGTCCAAATAAAATACCAAGATGTGTTTCTACCTGGGCATATGCAGACTCACTCCTCCATCCACAGTCTCGTTGTTCTCACAGAAGATCAGGTTGGGGGTGGCATTGAAAGAAACAGAACTCACTTTTCAGTGTTATCTAACCTGAGCTTTGCTGCAATTGATTTGAAGTGTGAAGCTGACAGAAATTAAGGAGTCCCACTGTATATAGCCCTGTTCAATCACCCGTTACTGCTGTGATTCATTCACTTGGGAAGCTGGCATGGGAGCTGCCAAAGCTTGTTCAGCAGCATGGTTTAACACCCGTGCTGTAATAGGAGCCAGCTAACTTGATGGAGGTGGAATATTTCTGTCTGAGCTCTGTCATCTCACAGGCTGCATGTCAGATTGCACAGGGCTCAATACCATTAATTCACCACTATTAAAGGAGAATTTGTTAGTAAGAGTACCATGAGGTCAGATACATTCCTGTGATTATTGTTTTATCAATGCCTTCAACTGGGCATTATTTTTTATGTACTTCCCGTCCTAAAAAGCAACTCTGTGTAGCACTGCCTCTGCATTATTAAAATGGCACGACCCATATGAGAGAAGTACAAGATCCAGTTGTGCTTAAAGCTGTATGCTTTTACTGTGCAAAGCTGGTCTCTGGGCCCAGTGTTTGTAAAGCTGGGCATAGCTACACCCACTGGCTGCTCTTCAAAGGTACCAAGGCACTGGACTTAGAAATTATCTGAAACTGAAAATGTTGACACGTGTATAGCAGTCTGGCTACAGCAGTTTATATCTTCACAATAACTGATTTTGGACCTGTGAAAATCAAATGCACTGAATTCAGTACTACTTGAACTTGACTATCAACAACAGAGTAAGCTTGCTTAAAGCTAGCTTGGCTCCTGCTAAATCATATTTTAATTCTTCCCCCAGCTGTATAATAGACACACTCAGTGAGCAGCCATGGGGCATTTATAAACAAAACCAAATGCTTGTCTGCATTTGTGTTCACTGCATTAATTTTGTGTTCAAAGAAGCTCCAGTGAAGAGCTGGGGCCAATTCTTTGAAACCCTATTTGTAGGCCCAGAGCATATCCATCTGTCTTCTGTGTGTGCCTGACAGTGCAATTCAATGCATTGTTGCATGCAACTCTTTCAACTTTTCAAGCATCTTGCAAGTTTGACTAGTTGCTTATACCAAATTTTATAAAGTGATGCTTCTTATTTTCATCAGCCCAGAAAGCACCAAAAAAGTTCCAGACTATATCCTTTTAAAATATCTGGTTGTGCAGCTGAGATTCTATGCCTGCCTTACAGCAGCTGCATTATCCCAGCAGAAAACAGCTGTGAGATTTGTATCAAACTTCCCTCTCTAGGAAGACAGGAGCTGTCTCCTCACAGCTCTTTTTATAAGTGAGAGTAATCACAGAAAAGCAGTGTAACTGGCATTTTCCTTTACCCCAGCAGGTTCTGGCAGTTGTATCAGCTGGACGGAGTTATAAGCAGCCATGAGAAAATTTTAGTCTTCATTAAATGTTAATCCCTGCAAACACTTACATACACATCAGTTCACTTATATAATAGGCATACTGAAATCAGTGGGACAACCCTGGGAGAACAGTTACTCATACATACAAATGTTTATAGGATTCATTTCCTCCTTTTGCTCTGAATCATCTGGAATAATGTCTTCCCCACAACTTCACAAGGTGAGTTTTGTGGTGTAATCCTGTTGATGGCTCAGTTCTGGTGAACATCAAAAGGAATTATTTGCTGCAAAGCCCTCCTAACTGGAACATAGTAAAATAGTATCTTAATCTACAACTCCCTGTTGTGGCCCATTCTGCAGTGCCTCAGGTTTTATTATTTTTTCATTTCATTTTTTTCATTACTTCAAAAAAGCTGTTCTCTCATTGTTAACATAATTATTTTCATCCTTCTAAATACTTACACAGCTCCTCCAGTACAAAACACTATAAAGAGGTAATTGCCTGCCATTGACATTATTTCGATGCTTTCAGAGCTTTTTATTCTCATTTGAGTCTTATTGGCCCCTATCATTATTTCTACAATTGATTTGCATTTCTTCTTCCTCACAGGAATTGATGCTTATTTTAAGGCACATCCATGCTAGGAGACATAGCACACAGCACTTGAAATAACTGTGGAATGATGTGATGTCATTAATATGCTGTCCTGGCACAGCAGTCTTTCCCGCTACAGCCAGTTGAGGAATCCAGATTATGACCTTTGTGTTAGGGAGCTGAGACCCATGTGATATTTTCTGCTGAGCTGTTTGTTTAAAAGATGGCTTCTCTCAACACCTTTGGGTGGATTTCTCTATGACTGTCAGGATACAATGGGCTTTGATAAATTTTAGGAGTAGCTATTTTAATTCTTTATTTCAGTCCAAAGCCTCTCAAATCCACTGTGGTTGCTTTTCAGCAGTGGTGATATTCAGAAATACAAAGGGGTCAAAATTTTGTTGGTTTTTCTTCCTGTCCAAAGAAAATAGAATGAGATAATGTTTTGTTTGAGAACAATATGACCTTGCTGAAGCTGAGGGTCTGTAATTGCTTGGTTCCTCCTCTCTTGCAGGCTCAATGCTATGGCATGTTTGAGCCCTGCTTCTGCTGTTTATCTATGGATAGTGTGAAGTCCAGGAGGGAAATTTCTTCCACCCCTAAGCTCAGTAGAGCTACCAGTCAATTAGCCCTACTACTTGCCATAAGCATTGAGGCACTAACATAAAACAGACTAAACTTGCTTAAAAGGCTCCAGCTTTCCAGCAGTGCATGGATGTTGTGGCACACAGAAAGGAGAAAATGGAGAAAAAGGAGAAAATCTTCTAGGAGAAAAATGCTGATCTGGAGATGCAGCACCCAGTTTTCAGCACATTATTCATTCTGTAGTGTTGGAGAAGGACTCCTGGCTGGAGCATGCTTGTTCACCTGTTGGAAGCATTCAATATGGATCAGTTGCAAAACTTCATCACATGTTGGATAGCTGTAACCTGCCTAGAGATGAGATCATAGAAGCATTGATCTTCCAGCTAACTCTTTAGATGGATATTTGGGCTATAGCCCATCTGTC
This sequence comes from Agelaius phoeniceus, assembly GCF_051311805.1. Classification (NCBI taxonomy): domain Eukaryota; kingdom Metazoa; phylum Chordata; class Aves; order Passeriformes; family Icteridae; genus Agelaius; species Agelaius phoeniceus. The sequence goes on from NC_135267.1 coordinate 79,679,540, forward strand.
TGAGGCAGTCATGGTCTTCATTAGGCATAGATGACTACTCACAGAATGAGGAGTTATGTATTCTATAAGCTGTGGAAGATGACTCTAATACATACTATATTTCTAAATGTACAGTTATGGTTAATAGAAGAATTGCATTGCTATTCATACCTGGATTTCAAATGTCAACAATAATATTTCAGTTCAAACTTTTGCATTAAAATTTGTATTTGTACTTCTCTAAACCACCTCCAAATGAGAGCTTAATTCTGGGCTCCCTATCACAAAAGAGATAGAGACATGCAGGAATGAGTCCAGCAAAAGACCATAAAGGTAATGAAGGGTATGGAGCATCTGAGACCTGAGGAGAGAAGCTGGAAATGTTCAGCCTGGGGAAGAGAAGGCTCAGGAAGGATATTAGCAATGTGTATAAGTAATTGATGGGGCAGAGTAAAGGAGATGGAGCCAGGCTCTTTTCAGTGGTGTCCTGTGAAAGGATTAGAAGCAGTGGATAAACCATGAAAAATTCTGTCTAAACTTGAGAAAAACTTTCTTTATTGTCAGAGTGGTCAAACAATGGCACAGGTTGCTCAGAGAGGTTGTGGAATCACCATCCTTAGAGATATTCCAAACCTGAGTAGTTGTAGCCCTGAAGTACCTGCTCCTGCTCACCCTGCTTTAAGCAGAGTGTTGGGATGAGGTGATCTCCAGGGGAACCTGTCCACCTCAGCCATTCTGTGACTGATCTCATAAATACTTTTGAATTACAAGCAATCCCTTAAACAGAAAGTTCCCTAGGAAACACAACTATTTAAAAGCACACAGCGCCAAAAACTTTTGGTACTATTTATAATTTTGTTACCAATTGTGGTGATTTTAAATTAATGAATTTTTAATAAAGAACTATTGCTGGTAAGAATTAAGTTATTCTAAAATATATCATTTATAATGCTGTTAAGTAGCCATTTCTGCCAGCTAAATTGTAACTTTCTGTCAGAAGAAATTCACACCAAATATGTGGGTGAAATCACAGCTTTGTGAGCACCTTCCTTTCCAAAGTTGTACCATTTCCTGCTAAGGAGGTTTTACAGCAAGACCAATGATACTGCTTTTTAAATTTTTTTTATTTTATACTTGAACAACATGGATTGTTTTAAGAAACTTCTGAAAAACAAGTAACATTAGCCATGCTTTTGCATTTTAAGTTATACAAAATCCTGATATTCAAACTGTATAAATCACATACCATTGCATTTTACACGTCAAATGAACCAAGCCTGTCATTATTTGGTTGTGGTCAGCTTTACTGCTCTGCAGAGAGTGAATGTGACACCCATAATCATTTGTACAAAGCCAGATTCTGAAAATCTTAGACTCCTCTGATTTCAGCAGTTGTTTTTTCTCAGTGAGGTTTGCCCAACCAAAAGATAAATGTCTCTGTGCCATTCCCTATTCATGGCACTGTACCTCTGCTGAGATTTCTGATGTATTTTAATTATCACACCACCTGTATTTGAAAATAACCTGTAAGCACTTTTAGTGTGGCAGGTACAAAACATCTGTTGATATCACCATTATTTTTCAGTTACATTTCATGCTGTGATAATTGCAGCTATTCCAGATCTCCTGGTTGTATCCACAACAGCCTGCCAACCACGGTGTTGAGGATGTTGAGTAAGAGGACTTAACTGTGAATGGATCTCTCTCCCTGAAGTAGAGCTCAGATAGCCTTCAGAAAGTGATGTTTTGCCTGCCTCATCACTTGTCTAAAAAGGATAAGGGCAGAGCTATCAGAATTACTCTGATGTAATGCAGTGAGAATGAGTGTCCTAGAAAGTTGCAAGCTGTGGGTGTCACATCATCACAGAGTCTTGTTTCCTGTGAGCTGCCAAATGATCTTTATTTGAATTTAAAATATTTTTGCCTGAGAAAGCAGTAACAAGCAGCCTATTAAATATACCATTGAATGTCTTTCCTACTTGATCATCAGCATTTTGGTAACTTAAAGTGAACTAAGTTTTCTTCACATTATACAATTTGCAATTTTTAGCACAAACCAGAAGTGAATCTGATTGCCAACTTCACATTCATGGAGCCTTGCATTTGTGGATAAATATGAAAGCTCAGTATAAAATGTTTGTGCTCATATTGGCCATCAGAGTCCTAGAAGCTGATTATGAAAATGTGGCTGTGGGCATATAAAAATAATCTGAAAGTTACTATTTAAATGTACAGTTTGTGTACTCAGAGCCATAAGGAATCAACCATCTTACCTACAAGATGTTTACAAAGCAAGTCTGCTAGGTTTTCTAACAGCGTCTTTGTAATATATTTCGTCCCTTTTAAAATTTTATTTTATTTTTATTTTATTTCATTTCGTTTCATTTTAATTTAGAACTGTAATATTTCTGTTGTAGAATATGGGGGCATGATTAAGAAATATGTAATAAATACAATTACAGCCATGACAGGGCACATCTAAGTGGGGTATTTAGTGGTAGGTTCTGTTAGTAGTCATAGTTATGAGCAGAAGATATAAAAAGGATGGAACAGCAGAAACAAGAGGATGTTGTAGGCACTGCCATTCTGGTATAACTTGAGCCTAATCTTAACCTGAGTTAAGTATTCATTTAACAATGCTTGCTTGAGCTGAATTTAATTGATTTTTTTTTCAAACTAAGATGTCTGTCTTAAAATAACTGATTGATTATTGTTTAGATTATATAATTTATTATGATGCCTTTATGAACCATGCTTCTCACCTCTGCATATTGCTAGATTTTTTTCAGCTTCCACATGCTTGAATCACATAGCACTTTGTTCCAAAGCATTCTCCTTGAGAGTGATCTTTATTTCTGTGCAATCTGACAAGCTGAGAAAAGGTTTTCTTGGTGTATTTATAGTGAGGCAAACTGGCAGAGCTATGAATACAACTCCAGCATTGCTTATGAGCATAATTGAATCTCTTTCCATTGCAACATAAAACTATAATAATGTGTGCATTTTTTACCAGTATAACTACACCAATAATAGGGCTGCTACTGCCATACATTATAGACACCCATCATTAGCTTACTGTGAAAGTGTCATTTATTGTGCTTACAAGAAGGAAAAAAGTTTACTCTGGTCAATAAACAAAGTCCCAGCTTCAGAGCTAGAAAGATGCTTTTTTTTTTTTCTTTTCCAAGGGCAAGGGACTCACTGAGGAACAGGCTGCATGGTTGAGCTGTTGAATGCTTCTCCAGCTGCATGCTTCCCATCAGCCAAATATATTATCAGAGCAGTACCCAGATTCCTTGCCTATAAACAAAAGCATGCATGTACTTTTTTGTGCCACTAGCGACCCTTGATGTTCAAGGTTCACATTTCCTTAAAGTGCTAGATTAGAAATTTTTCCAGCCCCCCCAGCCTCCATCCATATAAGATAATTAATGCTAACAATTTCATTCCAATTCAAGGTCTTTAAATTAAGCTGGTCTGATTTTCATTTTCTGTGTAAAATGGAAAGACACAGAGGCACAGAGGGAAATGCAATGTTTAGTATCCGTGAACACCTTTGCAAAGGTAGGTAGGTATGCATTCAATCTGCATTTGATAGGGCTGAAGCTCAAACAGAACACTGGCAAAATCAAAGAACTACAAATTCAGCAGTGACTGGGCAAGAAATGCCCGTGGTTTTGCAGGAGGGTGAAGTTGCAGCAGGAGAGTGAAGTTGCAGCAAAAGGCCAGGCTTGTCCTGGGCCAGCTCATGTTTGCTGCAGGCTGCCTTGCTCCTGGCCTGTGGAGTGCTGACCTGCCAGGAGCCCAAGGGGAATTGTGCTGCAGAGCTTCTGCTCGTCCCTCCTTTGCACAAGGGCTCCGTCCCCTCCTCCGTGGGTCGGGGCAGAGCGCGTGGCCTGTCCCAACCTGACCTTCTGGGTGCTCTGGGCTGAGTCACAGCCACACCACAAACTGGCTGGAATCTGCAGGGTAGGGCACACTCAGTGTGACAGGGAAGGGCTCTGCCCCTGGTTGGACATCAGCACTCAGCCACAAGAAGAAAGCCCAGAAGAAAATGTTCAGGGACTCTGGTTCTTACGTCCTGGCTGTCTAGAACACTAGGAGGAGCATTCAAGTTCCACCTGTTTAGGGAAGGTGTAACCTCTGACTTGGGCTGTCGAGCTGGCTCAACAAGCAGGAACGGGTCAGGGTGATGCAAGCCCTGCCCTTGCCCTTCCCTGCCAGACTATTTGTTTCCTCAAAGGTATCAAGCAAACTCCAAAGCTTTTAAGCTGGAGGGAGGGTTAAAGCAGCACGCAACCATCATTGAGAGCTGCAGGCAAAAATAGCCCAGCGTTATTTTTACAGAAATGCATTTAGTCAATTTATTAAGGCAAAAGGATGCCCCTGTAAAGTAAAATATGTTGCTCACAAGAGTGAGCAGAAATTAGAACAGGTATTTGATGAAAGACTACTGAACCAATAATAGGTGCTAGGACAAATTTGTTAATCTTCAGCAAAGACCAGTTTGCAGTACAAAGGAATGCTGGAAGTATTTTATAAAAGAGAAATTTGCTAATCTGCACTGTTGAAAAGGCCAGTATATTACCCATGTATGAATTTGGTTTTGAGGTGTTTCCAGGAAAAATACAATAGTGAATGAAGGGTACTTTGTCCACAAAAATATATTTGCAAGGGCTCTTAGACATGAGAGAGTCACCAGCTCTTGTGACACTGATTGCTTAAAAATGGGTTGTTCCAAGGGAATGATGAGAAATGACGAGACAATAAACCATTCTTGCAGGAAGTCTCAGGCAGTAGCAACATTGGCCAAGTTTAAAATTTGCTGGGAGTAGAAACTGAGGATGTACTAAAACATACTGGGCTTAAAGTTACAACTGAACAAGCAACATATTATTTTCCTTTCACTGGACAAAGACCCATATTCTGCTTATGAACTGCTTTTAAAATTGCAAAACAAAAAAAAAAAAAAACCCTCCCAAATGTGTCACAAATTAGAATTACTTGTACAAAACATTCATCAAACAAGTTCATGCAAATGCCTGTTGTAAGAATTGCTCAGAGTATTTGACATTTGTGCCGCAGAGTTCGTGTGCTGTGTGACACTGAGGATGTGTTTCTGCTCTATGAGCGAGTGCCTTGCTCAGAGGGCTGTTGCTGCTCTGCCGTGGGCTGTCAGCCCTGCAAAGAGCAGGCACTGAGCTCTCCTCACATCTCATTTGTGAAGACAAAGGAAGGTGGGAGGTGAATGGTGCCTTGGTCCTCTGCTGCTCTCTCTGCTCTCTGTTTCCAGTTTCGATTCAAGAGACTTCAGCTACTTTTATAACAAACACTTAGGCAGATGACAAAGGAATTATCTTGCCTCAGAGCATCGGGAATAATTTTTTTTAAGTCACAGCTCCAGGAACTGTGTGAATTAGAGACAAATACAAATTCAGATTAAATCATTGTGTTCAGTTTTGTAGAATTGTTCTCGAAGACATGATCCAGAAATATTCTGAAGTTTCAGTAAGCAAACCAGAGTGAAAATAAAAAAGGATTTACATATACTTAGGCCAGTCTTTTCATTTTGGGGACCTGAATCATGACTTCTGAATGCCTGGATTAGCAATTCTCTATTTAGCAGTGACCAAAATATTCAAAAATAGCTTCTCACTATTTGTGCAGTCTATATTTATGCTTGGTAAAAGCCATCTAAGCTGCTAAAAAAAGAAACACAGACCTTGGCAGTTAGCAGGGCATGTCCACAAAAACCAATATGCAACATTGCCACTTGGGTCTGAAGTTCTCTTCTGTTGCCTCTCAGCAGCAGCAGGACTGACTGGAGCTACTCTGAGAGACTCTTCCTCATCTTCTATCACTTGTCCTTTAAGTGTGATGCATAAAGCAACAGTATTGAAAGTGATTGCACTCCCAAAGGGCAGGATCACCAGGCAAAAACTTCTTTTTTTTTTTTTGAAGAGGAAAAAACCTGTGATCTCAGAAGCCACATATTTGGGAAACTGTAGGAGGTGTTCCTGATTGAGAACAGACCAGACAAGCCTTAACCACTTACCTGCTTTTTCTGCTCTTTTCTGACCAGGTCTGATCTATTTGTTGATTTTATCCAGTCACATATGTCTTATCTTTTAGACAGTTCATCCTTTGGGACAGAAACCACCATTTACTTTTTTTTTTTAAATAACAATGCTGGATAATCTGACTGAAGTTTTTCACTTGCTATACTGTAAGTGTTAAATGAATAACAATTTTGGCCAATTCCAATTCTCACCTAGCCCCTTTTGGGCTATTGTAGCCCAAAGCTATAATAACCAAATAAAGCAATTTGGTCAGGCTTCTATCTGGAAGAAATCCTCATTCCAGAATACAGAGTTTTAAAGCTGACATCTGGAGTGATACAGGTAAGTTTTCTTATTGTCCATATATGCCTTCTGACACATTTATGTACTTTAGAAGTAAATTAATACTATTATGTTTAAAATGCACCCCTCCTTTTCTGCTTTGTCAGCCTCTACACTACAGAAACTCCTTACAGCTCCTCCAGTACAAATCCCAGATATGTGTTCTTTAATGTCCAGAATCAGAATCTGTCCAACACTTCCTCAGAGCAGCAGCCAGCCTCTCCCACCTGAGGATGGCTTGTGCAAGTGCCAGCCACTCCCAGCTGCACCCCACAGGGCACCAGCTCTTCCCTGAGTGCTAGCCCAGGAGAGCAGGACAGACCACAGGTAGGTCCCTCACTGTATTCATCAGTGCAAAAAAAACCTCTAAACCACAAACAAAAAATTCTAGAAAAAAAGGATTTACAGTGCTTTAATCATAACAGGGAGTCCTTGTGGGAAACTCTTTCTCCAAGATAAAACTGAGGAATATTGCAATACTCTGGCCTGTAAACAAGCCTGTGCCCATTCTGTTGCCTCAGAGACACTATGATGGACATTTCTCCATGTCTCATTTTCATTTTAAGTAACTTATTCTGCCTAGAATTACTGTGTGTGCTTCCTTTCTAAAACTTGTATCATCCTGTTTCTGTGGTGCAAAACTCATATGTCATGTTATTTGCTATTTATTGCTATCTGTACATTTCTTATCTGTACATACCCCTATGAATATGTTACTTATACTTTAAAAGGATGTGTTTGTAAAATACACTGGCATGTGCAACTCTGGTAATGAATCTAAAGATGAACAGATTTAAAACTATGCCCAAGGTGGTTTGGATTACTGCATTTGCCAAAAGTAGCTGGCTGTGTTGTAATGTTTTAATAGCTCCTGCATAGCAGATTCTTGCACATTATTTAATAGTCCTTAACTGAACTTTTCATTAGGTATACACAGGAAGAACATGGAAACATTCCTTATTTTTATCTGGAGTGTCCTCCAGGAATCAGCTACCTGATGTGGGAGAAATTATCTTAGAATCACTTCATATTACACCATAAGTGTATCAGTGAGAGGTTAGGACCTCACATTTATCCTGTTAGTGTTAGAAACTGCAATTATGTGTAAAATGAAAAATTATGCAGATTGAACTATGCAATGACAATGCAATGTGACCTGCCAGAGCAGTCCTGCATCAGTTCCTCCAAAGATCTTCTGTAACCTGACAATCTGTACTTCCTTCCCACTTTCTCCCTTCTCTCAGAGTCAGCAAGCTGTGCCATCAACGAGACACTGAAAAGCAAACAGACCTGAGCCCTGCAAGAAATAAAAGGGGATTTCTGTCCTTCTCTGAGTTTTGTCTCTGTAGAATTGAAATCCTGCCCTTCAGTCAACATTCACACCAGCTGCCTGGGTAACCATATGTGATGTCCCACACTTCCAAGACAATCTAAAAACCATAAGTAAGATTTTTTTCAGTTGAGTTTGTTCAACCTGATGCTGAGATATATATACAGGTATAATTATATACACACATATATATGTTTTAGCTATGTAGAAACCGCAAACTAGATATAAAGAACTGCAAAATACTTGGTTGGACTTTGTTTTGATACTTGCATATTCAGTAGTTCTGTCATGTTAAAGAAAGACAAAAATCATTTTATTAATGGGAACAGTTATTATGCTACTCAGTTGCCTAATGAAATGCTTTAGAGTGAAATGCAAAACTCACATGTTCATCCAGAGGATCTAAAAAAATGTGATTATACTAACACACAGTCTGTTTGTTAGTCCATCTTCCAACCCTGTACCCAGCAGAAAAAGTCACAGTGAACACAGTGAAAAGAACACAGTGAAGCATGGAAAAAATATGTAAAAGGTCCTTGCTAGTGTTACATTTGTGCATCTGTAGGGACAAGCATGACAGTTAGCCAAGAACCCTGAACATTCAATTTCTCCTTTGAGAGAAACTGCGTTCATGGGTTTTTCTCTACAAAGACGCCTCTGAACTTGGATCCTTTCCTCTGATGCTGAATGCCAGCTTGTTCCTTGAAAAGGAGGGGATTTAAAAGGTCATAAAACTAGAAGGACTTCTTCTGGATAGACAGGCAATTAGAACAAAAGGATATTTGCATCATATATAGAGGCAGAACTTCTTACTCTATTTCAGCATGTGCACAAAATAATTTTATTTCTGTTAAATAATTTCATTTGTTTGTAATGCCCTTCTTGTGCCCTAAAGACTACTCTCCATGTAAAACCAAATAGCTATTAGAATGGCAGAGAAGGCTTTCATCAAAGTTGCATGACTCATCTTTTTTTTTTTTTCATCTGCACTAAAATATGATCCAGAGAAACTGGCGGACAGTGTAGAAGCCTTCTCTGCCATTCCTGATATTTTGAAGTGTTTCCAAACTTGTTTGTAAATTTTTTGGCTTTACTGTCTGTGTTAGACCCCCTCAGTTCTCTGTCCCTTTTTTCTTTCCTGCTTATCCCTGGCAGAGGAGCAGCCTGAGGCATAGCTGGCTCCAGCAGCTCAGGCTCAGTGTAAAGCCCTTTCTTGCTCCTCAGTGAAACGGATGGATGGGCTCATTGGTTCAGCTCATTCACCAAACTCCCTGATCAGAGCAGCCTATCAGGCTCCAGGAGCTGCAGCTCTGTACTCAAACCAGGAGAAGTTGCACCTTTTTCTGTGTCCATCTAAATACATCACATGCTGAGCCCAAGTCATTTTCCTCCAACCCTATCACAAGACAAGTAAAAACCAGGCTTGCTGTGTGTTTGCTTACCACTCTCCAAGGAATGATTTGCTGCCTGACTTTTTATGGGCAGAGGAGCCAGCTGGGGCACCCCAGAGAGAGAGACAAGCATGGGTGAGCCATGCTGGGGCAGGAGCCAAAGGAGCAGCAGCAGCAGGACCCTGGAAGAAAAGACAATTCACAAAAGGAGACTGTGCCTTCCCACGCTGGGCTGCAGCTGGGGGCTCCATAGCCAGCGGCAGGGCCAGACGGAGGTGACTCACTGAGGTGACTCAGAGGTGACAGAGCTTGTCTCTGACAGTATCTGCCCTTCTGACCAGAGTTGTTATGGATGACCGGCTGAGAAGAACAACTGTGGGGAATTCCTTGGTACTGATGGGAGCTGTGGCATTGTCTTTGGGGATAGGGAGACTTCACCTGCCTTTCCCCTTGGCTCACCAAAGCACCCTGCTTCTGCTGCAGAGCAGCACTGGCACCGACTCTGCCTGGTGAAGCAGTCCCTGTGCCCTGAGCCCGCAGGTTTTGTGTGGGCAGAGCACTCAGTGATCCATTGCTGACAAGCACAGAGAGGTGTGGGAGCTCACACCATTCTGTGAGAAGGCAAGCAGACGTGTGGGAAGCAGTCACATCTCTGGCCATCTGAGGATGGCCTCATCCCTACCAGCCTGGCAGTCACACAGCCAGGGACTGACTGTATGGATGTACCCAGGCACATCAGTACCACTGCAGGTCCCAGCTCCCACTCTCCTCTGCTGCCTTAGTCACATCACTGTGCTCCATAAAGGAGAATGAGGTGAACTCTTATGATGAGCTGGATGAAAAGGTTATCATCCCAGCTGTCTGCTGCTGCCTCACCACCCAGTGCTTTTCCTGCCCAGCTCCCCTGTTCCATTACATTGCATGAGCAAGAAAACAAACCAGCCGGTTAATGGCAGAATGGAGGGGTGGGTCAATTGTGTGAATAATCTGAGGTGTGATCTAGTCTCAGGGACAGCTGAAACATTTTATCTGGCTGCAATCTAAATAGGTTTTATTTGGGAACAGCTGTAATGGCTTGAAAAGTGGCCATTTCCGAGCTGTCCCTTGCACTGCAGGGGTTGCTGCAGGTGACTGCTGCCAGTCTACCCAAGTGCCACTGGCAGCTTTCTCGCCTGAGTGCATGGCTGAGCCCCAGCACATGGGGGCTTTTCAAATCAGCCAAGCAGCTTTGCCCAGAGGCTGGCATGATGTGCCCAGGGCTCAGATGATGTGCTCTTTTAGGAGAGTGACCCCTCAGAGCAGACAGCTGAAAGCAAATGGTCCAACGCTGGCAATAGTATGTTAAAGCACCAAAGCTTTTTGTATTGTGAAGGTTAAGCCATCCTGTTTGACACTTTAAATTCCAGATTATCTGAATTTTCCATGTACTTGGAAAATGAATATTTTACTAATTAATCAAAGTAGATTTAAAAATTAAAAATATTTTAAAATTATTTTTTGGTATATAAAATGGGGTTTTTTTTATGTTTGCCCTCATATATCCCCAAAAATTTTAAATTTGCATACGTTAGATACATAAGAAAAGCTGCAGCAGACCATCACCTTGGTTTTATATGCCAGCAAAATCATCTCTCAATACAGAAATTATTTAAGTTCTTACTACACTGAGATAAGCTTGATGTAAGTAGCTGTAATATTGTACAGTAATAATATGTAAGCACTTCAGTCAATTTTTCTCAAATCCAGACAATATTGATATCTTCAAATAATCCAGTCTAGTTGCTTGTTCTCATCCATAGGATAACAAATACACATCCCAAACACCAGGGAAAGAAAAAAAAAAAGGAGAGAAACAAAATTATTTTTTACTTCCCCTAAGATATAGCTCCCAGCCTAGCCTAAAGCACCTCTGATAATGCACTAGACCTTTGGGCTTCACAGATCAGGAAAGCATGAACAAGTACAAAATAAAGTTTTATGACCAGAAAAGGAGAACTCACTTTCTACTGAAAACACAGAGGTTGTTTTATTTTTAAGTTGAACTCAGTTCTACAGTGATCTGGACACAATCATAGAGGCTAGATACTTAAAATACCAACTGCTCCACATATTCAGTGGGAGCATGCCTTGAGGCTCACCAGTAACTCATGTAACCAGAACTCTCAGCAGACAGACAATACTTTTCATTTCTAAAGCTGTGAACAAGCAAAACCTCACTAATCACTAATCAAGGAAGCAGATAAGCACGTGTTGACACCTCTGCCTTACTCTCAGGAGTGCAACAAACTCTGCTTTGTGCAAAGTGGGTCATCTGGAGCTGGGGTTCAGTGTGCAGGACTGGGGGTGCCATCCCACAGGGGTGTCTGGGCCAGGGGCACATGCAGAATTCAGCAGCCCCCCTGCTCCTCTGCAGGCTTCCAGCAGAGATGGAAAGGTGGGTGGTATGGCATTGTCATAGGTGCTATGTAAGGAAGATGCACAGAGCTCTGCAAAGGGTGTAAGTGATCAAGGCTTTCAGCCTTGCCACTCTCTTGTTCCCTAAACTTGATCAAGATTTTTTTATCCTTTCTACTCCATTTTACCTCCAAGGCCCTTTCTCCTGCCATGCTGGGCTGGATGGCACCAAGCCCTGGGTCCCAAGCACTGCCAGGAGAACTCATAGCAATACTGATCAGGATGATAGTCACAATTAATAATAAACAGTTCTTTCAGATCTTGTACAAAAAAAGAAAAAAAGAGCTACCAAAGAAATCAATAACCCCAGGCAAGACTGGAACCTAAAGAAAGTAAACCACAAAAGTTAAAAAAAAACTTTTCTACTAACTGCATATATAATGGCCTGTTCCAGAATTGTGATGTGTCGAACGTATAACAGGGTCCAGTGGCTTGGGTGGAGTGGCAGAGGGTAAAAAACAAACTGCAGAAGCAGCAGAAACAGATTTAAAGGTCACCAAGCTCATTCACTTTGGAAAACAAGTGAACACTGCAACACTGTGAACAACACTGTGCCTACTGTCTGTTCCACCACTCCCCATGACTGCTATCCTACTCCTTTTTCACTGTCATTGCAATATATTTATCAGTGGAGAGCTGAGAAACATCAGATATCAGAAGGAAAAAATGCAGAGTTGGGAAGAAAATAGCTTTGCCTACGTGTACATGGTGGAAGGAAGCTGTGCAGGTACTTGCACTCCATGGAGACCATGACTTGCTGCTGGCTCCATGTAATGTCAGCCTGAGAATGTATGAAGAGCTGGGTACCGAAATGATTTTCCTATCCTAATAAAATACATTTACAATGGAAGCTGTGTGTCTAATTTTCCGTTTACTTGTCTAATAAAAACCATTGTTTCCTTTCATGTTCCCTATGCTTGCTTTCATCCAGTGCTGGTTTTGACTGGGATAGAGTTGATTTTCTTCACAGTAGCTGGTAAGGGGCTGTGGTTTGGATTTGTGCTGGGAACAGTGCTGATAACACAGGGGTGTTTTGGTTATTGCTGAGTACAGCTTACACAAAGCTGAGGCCCTTTCTGTCTCTCCCACCACCCTAGCAGTGAGTGGGCTGGGTGTGCACAGGGAGCTGGGAAGGGACACTGTCAGGAGAGCTGGCCCCAAGTAACCACAGGGATATCCTGGGATATCCTGTGTCATGTGGAGTCATGCTCAGCATCTAAAGCTGGTGGAAGAAGAGGCAAGAGGCAACATTCAGAGTGATGCTGTCTGTCTTCCCAAGTGACTGTTACATGTGACAGAGCCCTGCTTTCCTAGGGATAGCTGCACACCTGCCTGCCCATGGGGAATGGTGAATAAATTCCTTGTTTTGATTTGCTGGCATGTGTAACTTTACTTGTCAAGCTGTCTTTATCTCAACCCACAAGTTTTCACCCTTTTACCCTTGTGCCTCTATCCACCACCTTATAAAACTCCATTTCTGCTTTTTGAAAATGGTGATATTTTATTCTGTGTATGGAGGTTTAAGCGCAGCAACTGGAGTGAGACCACAGGTCATACTAGCAGAAAGAGCAGTGAATGTACATGATGTGTGAGCATGCATGTCAGTGTGCATGCATGGTGTATATGCTGTGTGCACAGGTTTTTTCTGTAAAATATGTTTGCACATTAAATAAAATGTTAAGGCTTTTATAAATACTGGATACTGATGTCTTCTAGATCATCAAGGTTTCACATCTTCAAGTGGATGTGAAACCTTGATTTTTGTCTTGCTATTTAATGCACTTCGTAGCATTTTCACAGCTTTGTCTCTTATTATCCTTTTATTGCCAATATTTCTGTCACTGCCTTCTTAAGTGTTTAGTCTTCTGCTTTTTATTTTGTGTCTGCACCTATTTTTTCACCTGGTTTTAATGACGCAGGAATCCTTCAATACACTTGCCAGGGTCCAACCTTTGCAGCCTCAAGAGTAGGATATATTCAAGGCAAAGCTATTGTGAGCTGTTCTTACTTTCCTGGGAAGAGAAGGAAAGTGCCAATGATTTAGTTATCTGTCTCACAAGCTGCAAGATAAGAAAAAGACCTTGAATTTTCTTACCTTAACTCATACCTTCCTTGTTGTTACTCTGTTTAGCATTGCAGGCCAGTTCAAATTAGCAAGACACCACTCATATCATGAGAGCCATCCAGCTCTGGAAATAACAGCTACAGTGCTCTGCAATGTTTCTGTGACTTTGCAAATGAAAGCAGGTGAAAATCTCTCTCTGGGTATCATGTTTAAATTCTCCATTGCACGGCTCTCCTCTCCATCAGCACTGACATTTCAATCTTGAGTCACTCCTCTTTTTCCTTTCTGGTCCTTTTAATCATTCCAACAAGGGAGAAAGAAGTGAAGGGGAAAGAGAAGGGACTAGAGTCAAGTTTCCACATAAATTTAGCTCAGTGCAATGGGCTAGGAAATACCAAAGGAGTTGGAAATTAACTCAGTTAGAAACCGAATGCCTCCTGCCTACATGCGATGTTGTGGTTACCAGGACCTTTGTAATTTTTGAACTTGTTCTGTTAATGCCTTTTTTCCAAATAAAAATTCATAGGCAGCACTATTCCATGCATCCACAGAACAGCCCTTTCTTAAGGAAAATTTATGCAGATGTGTTGTAAGATCAAAGGGTGGGTTGGATCAGCAAAAGTTCAGTTTCAGTGCTTTTAAAAGCAAAGCCTACTTTAACTTCCATCCCTTTGGCTGATCCAAAGACCAAGGCAGATTCAGGAGCAAAAAATGTTTCAGTACTATCTTCTGCCCAAACTGAAGAATGATTTCAGATCACATGTCTGTACTTACACTGTATGGCTTTTTGCTGCCTAAGGACAAAGGCTGCCTCCCACTTTTCTTATAGAATGCTCGTTAATTGCAACAACAGTAAAATATTTTGTAAATTTGAGGTAGAACAATTAGAAGGTATATGGAAGGTATGCATTTTACTCCTATTTTTGCTTTTTCCCTCAGGAAATGAAAACAATTTGTGGAGAAGAGAGAGATTTTCATTGCTGTTACACATTCTGGAGTGGTGATTTTCAGTCCTCACTGTCTTGAGTAATAAACAAGAATAGTGAGCATGACAAATTGATATAGTTAAAAAGGGGGCACTATTGAAAGGAAAGAGTACCAGTGGAAGTTAGCATGTCAGTGTTACTATAATATTTGTGCAGCCTTAAAGAGCCTAAAGGAAAGCCTGAGAGCTCTCCTGATTCTTTGAAAGGAGAGGCTCTTCCTTATAGTTTCACATGATGCCTGCTACAAAAAAGAGCTGAACTTGTGACATGTATGTGTATGCGTGTGTGTGCTTCCAATGGCAAAAAATTACTTTCTTATGTTATTCTTTGTCCTCAGATATTATTACTGGATGAGGAATTGTGAAAACTTCAGAAAGATGTATGTAATTTCTCAGTACAGTACCCCAAGTGTAGAGTAAAACAGATTTTTTTTGTGAAGTTTGACTTGAGATATCTTGAAACATGAACTGAATTCATCCACAAACAGAAATATTAATAATATTCTGGTTTTTTAATATCAGCATGTATATTCTCAACAGTAGCAATTTACACTGTTATTTTAAGGAAATAAATGATGGGTGGTAACATCAAAGATATTTCAGTAAACTAACCTGAGTTTTAAAAGTGTGCATGAGTTTAGACTTAGATGCCATACCTTAAGCAAATATGTTCTGGAGAAAATCTTTTTTGTTAAGCTCATAACAATGCTTTAGAAGAATCACACAAAAAGAAGTTATGTTACTTTGACCTGAAAATATTGATAAAGCACTACAAATAGACCAGCTATTATTCAGTTTCTCTTCTTTACACATTTACATTTTAAAATGTGGTCAGTTATCTGTACATTGCCAGTGATGATATTTTGACTACATTGAAGTCTGTGACAACTCCCTTTGATTGCAGCAGCACTTGGATGATCTTGTTTTCACATACATATTGAATGAAACATAGCAGTAGTTAGTTCATTTGCCTGTTTAGCTTTTTTGTTTTGGTTTGTGAAGAGGAAAGGATATCTTACCAGTTAATGATGGGACAATAAAAGCTAAATAATAAAAAGAATAAAGCAATGATCAAAAACCTGTTTTGATAGTATGAACATGTCTGTAATATAGAAAATAAGGAAACTTTGTCAAAGTGTGTATGAGGGCTACTACTAAGGAAAACTGCACAAATGAATGCTCTATCAATTTTACATGCTGACAAAGCTGCTTAGATATTGCAATCATCATAAGTAATTGCCTGCACCACAGGGCCTCACAGGTCATCACAAAAAAAAACATCACAGGCATGTACTGTCCTGTTTCAAGAAAATGTCAAAATGCTAAAACTTCTGAAGCAGCTTCTGAGAATCATCAAAGCCAGCTAGGTGACTCCTGCCTATAATGAAAAATATCTCTCACTCCTGCAAATATCTCTTCCTCAGAGTCTTTTCCTTTTCCAGGCAAGGGAAAGTACTTCTCCTTTTTGTTTTCTCAGCTGTCTTTTGCCACATGATTGTCAGTATTCTTCCCCCAAACTTAATGAAATGGCTGAAACATTAGGCTACCTAGTTATAAGAAAGAAGAAATGTCAAAAAAAATAGAAAGATAGCACACATAAGAGTCTGTAGCCATATATAAAAGCTTGCATTATGGTAGAAGAGATTCTTCTTGACTGCCTGGTTCAAAGAAAGCACGTATGGTCAGCCCAAACCAATTTGATGAGAAATCAATTCTTTCACCTGGTATCTCAGCAGGAGAAAGAAAAAAAAAAAAAAAGTAAATTAAAATGCCCAAAGGTTCTCAGCTCTTCCCACCCCATTATTGGGAATATGGTGAGCATGTTGAAGTAGGATGAGAACTTGCTCAGCATATGCTTGGGAACAAATGGAAATGAAGCAATGTAACTATGTACACTGTAGGTGGATTTATCTGATCAAATGCAGAGATCTACAGGGTAGATGTCTCCTGACAAGTTCATCACACTAAGTTCCTTTTGTAGTCAATGAGAGAAATGAGAATTCCCAGGATGTGGCTCATCCCAAAGTAGACATATATGTGTAGTCAGACAAACTGTTTTGAAATATCTATTCCTCAGCTGGTTGGAAAGGGAATCTGAATGGTGACTAATTAGTTACAGACTAATTAGAAATCAGTATTTACCTAATATCTTAACTTTATCTAAAGTGGGTTGAACTCTACATTTCTTTTTTAGTACAAGTAAGATGCCAAAAGATTTTACTGTATATCCCCCAGGTGCTGCCATTTCACCTGACTGAATGCTGGGGCTCAGGAGAGGTCCTGAGTTTCAGAAACTCCCTCTATTAATCTATCTTTTGGACAGTCCCTTCACCCTCCACTTCATTTTGGGTAATGTTTTCCCTCTAAAATTCTGAGGTGTCACTATTTGAACTTAGTAAGTAGGATTTTTTTAAAAATCTTATTTTGGTTGTCCATTCCAAAACTCAAGTCCACCTCTTCTATCCTTCTCTCCTACAATAGTGCAACTTTTTCTACATCAGTCCTATGAGAGGTTTGTTACCTATACTTAAGATATCTTTTCAGCTGTTTTAATTCAGAACTTTCTTTTTGTGCCATGACAGATCACAGAATCACAGAACATACAGAGTTGGAAGGGAGCCCCAAGGGTCATCCAGTCACTCTCCTGGCCCTGCACAGCACCACCTCAAAGAGTCACAACAGGTGCCCAAGAGCTTTGTCCAAACTCTTCTTGAGCTCTGTCAGGCTGGTTCTGTGACCACTTCGCTGGGGAGCTGTTCCAGTGCCCACCCATCCTCTGGGTGAAGAATCTTGTCCTAATATCCACCCTAAACCTCCCCTGACACAGCTTCAGGCCTTTCCCTTGGGTCCTGTCACTGGGCACCACAGAGCAGAGATCAGTGCCTGCCCCTCCTGTTCCCCTCACAAGGAAGCTGTAACTGCACTGAGGTCTGCCCTCAGTCTCCTCTGGGCTGAACAGACCCAGTGACCTCAGCTGCTCCTCACACAGCTTCCCCTCAAGGCCCTTCACCATCTTTGTTGCCCTCTTTTGAACACTCTAAGAGCTTTATATCCTTCTTACATAGTGGCACCCAAAATTGCACCCAATGTTCAAGGTGAGGTCACACCAGTGCAAAGCAGAATGGGACAATCACCTCCCTTGAACTGCTGGTGATGCTTTATGTCTGCCTTGAGTCTTCCAAATTTAAATTTAAGCATATCCATCATGAAAACAGAGCCTCTTGAACATCTGCATATCTACCTACCCACTGCCAAAGAACTGCTAGTTTTGTCTTAATGTCAAGAAACCTCTGACACAGAACTGCTAGTTTTGTCTTAATGTCAAGAAACCTATCTTGCAGGCTTTTTTCACAAATAATATTTCAAGATTATTGACCATTCTTAGCACCCTCTCTCATTTCCATAACTCCCTTTGGAAATGTTATGTCAAAACTGGATGATCGTGGTACTAACCCTTCTTCAAGTTGTGAACAATCAGAGTGATCAGTCTCCTTTTCACACATTTCCTATACATCTACCTATTTTCCACTAAATTTTCCATAATTATTTTATCTGGATAAAATCAAGGCCTTTATACTGCCCTTTTCCCCCTGATTGCATCTCCAGCTTGTCAAGATAATGTGGAATGCTATTCCTGTCCTTGGGTGTGCCTGGACATGGCCAAGCTTGTGATCAGTGTTAATTATTCCATCATACAGCCAATCCATGGAGACCCTAAGTACTTGAGGGCCTGGCTAGTAAGTTTGACCACTGAGGTCCCAATGACAGGGCTATTGTGCATTTTGCAGTGTTTTCTGTCCTTCTTTCTAGAAAACTGCAGTTGCAGAGCAATTGACAAGTCAAAGGAGAATTAAACCTTATGTGCTGCTTTTTCTCCCTCTGGTGAACTGGTTTTCACCATCTGCCATGAGTTTGGTTTCCAGGTGGCACCTACCTCCCTAGACTAAAGCATCCTTCCTCTGTTCATGGAGCTAGGAACTTCCACAAGTGAAAGTCATTTTAAATAAGCCACTGGGACTCCAGGGAGTCAATACAGTGCAATACTAGGCATTGCAGGCACTTTCTAACAGCTTTCAGCACACACACTTCTGTTAGGAGATCCTATCAGAGAAGTTTGAGGCTGCTTCCCAGTTTACCTCAGTCCCTGCTTTTGTGGTTTTTACCAGGTCTGAAAGAGTTAAAAGCAGCCTTCCTGCTTAGAGTAGTATATGGGAGATAAGATTTCAACATACACCATTTTACAATGAACTTTGATAATTTTTTTTTATGTATGATGGCATGATACAGCTCTCCAATTGCAGGGAAATAGATTGAAGGTCCTTTTCAGTCCTGTGTTCCTTATCATGTTGGTAAATCTTTTATAGCACAGACAATCGGGCTTGAACATGCAGAGACCAGGATTCTGCTCAGAGGCATTGTCCACGATTTTCAGCAATATTATCTATATTTTAGTTAAGATAAATAAACATATTTAGTAAGACAAAAGCACCTTTTACCTTTCCCAACACCTAGTGCAAACATTTAAATGTTATTTTGTAACATCTTACATTCCAGGTCATGTTTGGAGATTAAAAAATGGAGA
This sequence comes from Agelaius phoeniceus, assembly GCF_051311805.1. Lineage (NCBI taxonomy): Eukaryota > Metazoa > Chordata > Aves > Passeriformes > Icteridae > Agelaius > Agelaius phoeniceus. The sequence continues at coordinate 79,698,727 of NC_135267.1, forward strand.
TTGGAACAGAGGAAATTATTAACTTCATTTATCACACTTGTTTGCTGATGCATAACTCTGGTGGGAATCAATAAAAGTTTATGCACTCACACACACAGCTTCAAGCTCAGCCAGCTGGGCTGAAATAGGGATTAAGAAAGCTGTCTTTCTCTTACATTTCTATGCTCAGGAAATATTTATTTGCCCTTACATTTGAATTAGTAAAGTCAAACCCAGGTATTTTCACTGTCAAGTTTGTGAAGTCACATTGTGATTTTCAGATTTCCTGACCAACTGCAGTCACTGCCAGAGCATTGGACCTATGGTAGCTGAGACTTACAAAAATCAAGAGTCTTTATTAAATTGTTCATCTATTTTCTGAAAATAGTCATATATAGATTTAATGCACAAATATTAGTACTTGTGTTCCACATTAAAGACCTGGCAACAGAATCTGCAGATATAACTTTTTCTTTGAGGAATAACTTTTGGAGGTGCTGGCACAGGCATGAAAATGAGTGCCATGATCCTAACAAGCTGCTGCAAAATTCTCTATGATTTAAGGAGGGGATTAAGATATAGAACCCAAGTACCACTAGAGTAGTATCAGGCTTGAGAAATTAGGGTGTAATCACACTGATATGAAAATGGCTGAAAAACTGTCCTATTTGGATACCCTGTTATGCATGGTCACTGCCTGGTTATCCCTTTATAGGTGCTTTTGGGGAAAGGATACAGTCTAGATGCCAACGTGTCCCTGACATTCTTAGAATGAGACTTTCAAAAGTCTAAAACAAAGTTCAATTTGATCTCAGTTAAAATGACACCTATTGAACACCACTGAAATGTGGAACTGCTCCTGTATCTGCTCATCTGTTGCTAAGAAATGTTTCACAATTTAGCAATCCTAATTTTAATCCTCCTTTTCTGAAATCCAAGCTTTTAAAAAGCACTATGAGTAAAGGCACAAAACATTCCCTCTTTTCTATGGCTACATGTTAATGAAGATTTCTTATTGCATATAAAAATAGGACCAAAATAGACTTTAGAAGATTTTAAAATAATTTTCAGTTATCAAAATCTTGCAGGATTTGGTTTTTAGGGAAATGTAATTACCTTTACAAAATGCTAAGTAATCTGATAAACTTTTAAAAGCATTTATATTTTATTTAATTATATTTTATTATTTATATTTTATTTTATAATCTGTAAAAGTTTTGGACATTTGGGGTAAATAGTTCAGTAAACACAGTACACAATCATCTTTCATGTAGCATCAAAATGTATGTTTTCATTTAAACATTAAAAAGCCTATTTTGCTGTTGTAACTGCATTTTTAAGATATAGCAACAAGAAGGTAAATACATTTTGTACAATTCTGTAATAATTCAGAAATACCACGTGACAAAAGCATAGAAAAAGTTGTAAAGCATAGCAAGGATGTGCTCTGTGTACTTTGGGTTATTAAAAACTGTTATTAAATTTTATTATCCTTATTACTTCCAGTTATTGCAGTATTGTGCTGCTTAAATATCTTTGATTACCCCGTTTCATTTCTAAGAGAAGTGTCTGCAAAGCAAATAGATCCATTTTTTATTTTTGTTGTTGTCCTAATCAATTTTCCTGTGCCTACAATGGAATGGGCTTCAAACCACGATGATAAGTATTGCTGGTGTTTTGAAACCAGTTCTTTACATTTTTATTTTAAAGTCCCTGTCAGACAGGTGTTTAAGCCACATTTTCCTTTTCTTGCTGCTGCTTAGAGATTCAGTTAATTCTCTCTTCCATTTGAGTATGCATCCCACCCAAATACTCTTCTGTTCAGCTTGAACCAGATAGAATGTACATTCTTTATGAGAAAAAATGAATGAGTAGATGAACTGGAACTATTTTGAAGCACACACAGAATTTGAGATTAGAGATTCAAAGAGTCACAGATGGCTCACAAATTCATTGCTTTATAATCCTGTAAGGGGCTGTCAGAGAAGTGTTCTGCCTCACTGTCTACATCCTTCCAAGGCCCTCCTTCATATCACATTTGATTAATTTATAATTTTGCATATATTTATCCTCATGGCTCTGCTGTGAGCAAGGCACGCCAGGTAGCTGCAAGTGAGATCTTAAATGTCATAGTGCAAAGTGTCAAGGCATTGATTGGGAAGAGCCCTCTGCTATGCACTAAGCTAATATTCATCTTCAGAAGCAACACTCTGTGCTGCTAAAGGCTCTGTCTTTGCCCTGCCTTCTCCTGTGTTCCTCACTACCTATTCCAGCAACTTTACCCTGTACCACTCCCAGGAGGATGAGCTTCATTCTGTTTGTCACCACTAATGCAAATGAAAGAAATAACATTTTAATGCAAATGCTACACGAGAAGCTGGAGATAAAGTCACATGTGTCAGAAGCAGCAGCAGAACAGCTTGAACAAAACAGACTATTGACTTTCATGTGTTTTCCTCTCTTGGTTTCAACAGGGTCTTCCTGTAAAAACAATACAACTTTAATGAGTTTCCTTTCCTAAGTACTCTGTTAATATCTCTAATTTTACTTCATTGATGGTGGTGGAATAACATGCATGTTTCTGTAGGATCAGGGTTTGAAATTTGCTAAATATGTTACAACAAGTGCAGAATGTCAGTTAGGTAAGGCATATATAAAGTGATACTGATTCATCAGGGGTGTATTTTGTTTCACTTTATCTTCTAGAGTGGAAAAAGAAAAAAAAAAGAAAGGAGGGGGCAGGATATTACAGAGGAATAAAAGACAGAATTCTGAAGAGGGTGCTGTGCCAGAACTGGGTGGGTAGCACAATCCACACATCAATGTTTGATCTTGTCATATTTGTCTAAATATTATGAGTGATCATTTCTGAAATATCCATTATTAGCATACTTTAAGCAATACTATACCATGGATTATCAAAGACAGTTGCTTTTTGCTGAGGTCAATTTATAGTGTATAATTTCCTCCACATATCTCTCACTCTGACTTTTATCTCTTACCACAAAAGTAAGAAAGACAAATATGCTTTGAAGAGACTGCAATTCACCCCATTTTGATTAAAATATGCTTCCAGTTTTGTGGTTCCTGTTCACGCAAAACACACACTTGGAAAAAATACCACTCACTTACACATCCTGAAATGAAGACAGGATTTTTTTGGTTAGGTAACAGATATTATGCAAGAAATGAAACTGAAATAGTATCATTCTATTGATGCACCTTTTTCTGCCAATATGTTGAGGTTACTATATGAGAAGCATGCAAGAAGGCCTGTTTGCTCTTCAGATGGACTCAAACAGGTATGATGTGTGTTACTGGAAAATTCTGTTGTTTAATTGGTTTCCTCTCTACATCTTCAAAAAAAAAAAGTCAACAGTTCTTTATGTGAACCTCTTTTAAACCTTGTAGGTTAGAACAATAGGTATGGCAATGAAAGTCAAATAGCTGAACCTGCATGAAAATATAGAAATAATTGCATATTACTGTATGAAATTACTGTTGCATACAGTAATATAAAACTAAATAATAATATTAATTAATTAATTAATTAATTAATACATTTCTAATTTTAAAAATACAGAAGAGACTGTTGAATTTCCTGTAAACTGTGGGTATGTGTCTGGTGGTTCTTCCAGGGCAGGCAATGGAGAGACTTTTTATGCCAGCTTATCTTATGGAAAAATATTCAGGCAAACACAGCGGATCCACAAGGGCACCATCCATTTTCTTGGCTTTCAGGTTGCATGAACTGAGCCAGAAACATTTGGAAAAAATAAAAAACAAAAAAGCTTCACTTATTCTGTAATTATATTTTCCTTTCCATTACAAATTTAGAGATTAAATTTTCATTCATGTGGGGTTTAAAAAAAAGTACTGCAGGAAACCTGATGGGAATGAAAATAGACCATGGTGTTTCACAACTAGTCCTGACACCACACTGAATTACTGTGGCATCCCAGAGTGTAAACATGAGAGCAAGAAATATTTAAAAATGAAACAACATTCAGATCCTTCTGTGTTTGTTTTATTTTGAATCAGTCATTTGCTTTACATGTGAATTTAGAGCATTTTTATTGTTAAGACTGGATTTATTCATATGAATCACTAAAATGTAGTTTGACAAAGTCCAGTTACAATGCATAGAAGAAAGGACTTAGGTTTGGCTTCTACTAAGGATAGAGCACTTCTACTTCTCTGTGGCCTGTAGTGCTTCTTGTCATACCTTTTCCTTGTCTCTTATTCTCACTTTTTCCTGCTCTCTCCAGTTTTGTTTTTCCAGCTGACTTTTCACATTTTTCTTTTCAGCCTCTCATTCAACCTCCCTAATGCTACAGTTCTCAGCCTGGTGGAGTGGGATCATGTAAAAGTCTCTGCTAAAACTCTCCTCAGCACCATTGATTGTTTATTGATCTTTGTGCATGCTGCAAATCATTCTCAGCCAGGGGTAGAAAATTGAGACTCTATCACTGGGGCATGTGATGCTGAAGATTTAGAGTCTGCTGATTGACAAATTAGAGGCTTCTACTTTTCCTTTTAGCTATAAGAAAATATAAGAATTTGTCATAAAAAATACAACTAAAGGTAGGTGGTAAAATTAAACTGCTGGACTCCAAATTTCTTATTTCATGTGGGTTGGGGGAAAGTGAAAATGAGGAAATAAAAAAAATGATTTTTTTTTTTTTAAATCCTGGACATTAATGTCCTAAATCTTACTCATGAAAAATTTTATTTCAAGAAATTTTTTAGCTGTATGTGAAGGCTTTGCATACAAACAAATGCAGCATGCTAAAGTGAAATTGAAATGCAAGTGCTCCTACCAAGTACCATCTGTTGCATGAAGTTGTTCCAGACACCCTTAAAAATGCCTTCTGGTCTCTGTTCTCAATCATTCCTGTGACTACTTACTAATCTGTATGCTGTTTCTAACTCACTTTTACATATTTCCTAAATACTGAGGGGGCAGGGGGGATTTTTAAAATTTAAATAATAAATGAAATTAAGGGACTGATTTCTGCTGTTCATTACACATGCTGATATGTCAATACAGAAATCTCAATTACCATGGGTCAGTTTCTTTCCCAGGAAAGAAATGGCAAGCCTGGAGCTTGGTAGATGCCACATTGTCACAACAGAGCAGTAAGGGGTTTCCCAAATGCCTATGTTTGGTTTGCATTGTTTGTGTTATGTTAGCCAGCTGCTCTTACTTTCCACACAATTGCCTTACAATACTTAAAAGTAGAGAGTATGTGCTGGATTTAAAAAAAATCATGTTTCCAAATATTAAATATGACCCTTCAGTTATTTTTTTCACAAATTGTGGACTAAATGTAAATGAAGAGGATCCCTTTAAACTGCCCTTGAAATTTTAAGAGTTGTCATTACTCTTCAGGAACATATTGAAGAACAGCAATTCAGACATATGGCAAAATAGCTGTCTACTTTCCAAAAGCATCTCTTTATAAATATTTGTGAGAACTGCAATAGCCTTTAAAGTGCTTTAGAGAGCAATAGATGGAAAAATTGAACAGCTTGTCATTCATCAGTGGCCTGGACTGTGTTTTATATGGCAAAGTAATCACAATTTGTAGCAAGGCTACCATTAGCTGTAAACTGTAACAGCAACGATAAGGCAAATACTGTTAATTTAACTGACTCTTTTTCAGCTTTCTCATCAGTCTTTTTTCCCCAAATCCTCCCTGTGTGTTCTGACTTCTTCCTACATAAATCTCTGTTCAAACCTGCCAACAACTCATGTCTTATTTTATGTTCCATCCTAAATCACTCTTTTCTGATCAACAGTTTTTTTGTGTGTATGAAATTATTCTGTTTGTGAAACTGTTGGAGGTCCTGTCCCTGTTCTGACTCAGGATGCAAAAATTAATTTAGCTCTTTTAACTCCTGGGGAGAAAAAGACCATTCCCCTCACTGTCCCACCCAGTGATTGCTGTCCTATCCAGTCATCACAGTGCAAGCTCATATGTGGGGAAATGCTCACTGAATTCATTATAACTATTGTTCATTGGGAGTCCTCACTCAAATTCACATCCATATGTGCTCATGTGTCCTGCAACCAAAAAATTATACAGGATTTACCTTTTGTTTTCTCAGTTTCTGATAAAGAAAAAGAGTACCTTTTTACTTTTATGGTAAAATCCTACTTATGAAAGAAGTGGTTCCATTTAAATCGGAATTTAAAAGAAAAAAAAAAGAGAATTGGTTTCTACAGTTGCATCTATGTTCTCATGAATGTCAATAAGCAGGAATGCTACTCTGTGGGGCATCACTTCTCCAGTCAGAACATTTGCACAGCCGGTGGTTAAGGCTCTACCATCACTGCTGGGTTTTATCAAGAAAGAAGTGAACAATTGCCCTGCTCACTGAAAAGGCCCCCAGACCCTGCCAGCTCCCAAATCATGTCTTGTCACTCTGTGAGACCATGCCTGGGCCAGAGCTGTGCCAGGGAATGTGCTAACATTTGAACAGCTTGCACCATCACGGGACAGCATGCAGGTCCGGGCTCTGGTCACGTTTCGTTTACTTGGACAGACGTAGTCTTTGTCCCCTCTTCAACAAAGGACACCCTGACACTGAAATCATTACCAGCTGGGCTGGGGGAACTAGGATCATTACACAAACATTCCAGCATTGGGATGAGTGAAGTACAAGGAAAAGAACATAGATATTTATCTAGGGAGTTAGTGGTACACCCGGTTCTGGGCATGGACACAGATCACCCTCTGAGATGGGCTGTAGATGTTGCTGCTGAGGAGAAGATGGTCATTTGTGAAATTATCTGAATCAACAACAGAAAGTATGATCCTGGCACTGTGGCAGGTTATAGCTGAGGTCTGGCAAGAGTGGCAGATGGTTTAGGACTAGGGAGAGGGCTAGGGCAAGGGAGATGTCATAAGGCACAACCACAGATTAATGAAAGCAAATTCAGAAACAAACAGAAATCATAGTGCTTCCTCAAGTTCACAGGATTAAAACTCTCAATGAAGGGGAAGAGGGAGGTAAAATTATCTGGAAAAGGAAAATTCAGCTAACAAAAAATTCCCTTTGAGTACTACAAAAGAAAAATTTCTCAAACTTAGTCTTTCTTTTGCACACTTATTTATATGCATAATTATTTATAATTACCCACCTAGCCAGTACAGGTACCACTGAAGAGTAGGAGGGAACAGAGGCTGTGGTGTAGTCATTTTTGCCCTTTGGAGGATACATCCTCAGAATCTCCTCTAGAAAGTGGATTGACTGTAATGTGGGTAGATGGTAGATGGTGTGATAGAAAATGCACTAAAATAATTTAGGAAATATCTAGGTCAAATTTCCTGATAGAAAAGCAAACTGAGATTCAATTCAAAGTTTCATACATATTCCTAACCTAATAGTGCCTTCTTAATAAAAACAATGAGTACACGTCTCTGACAGTGAATTCCTCTGTTCTTCATCTCTATGAAGTTTTTCACCCTAGCCCACTGACAACGATAATCTTTTTCTATCCTTATTACAAGCCTGTAGAAAGTACATTGCTCTTAGAAGCTTATTTTTCTAATAATTTGATCCTGTCAATATATTCACTGATTTGCTGTACTATTGTTTATGACTGTATTTCAAGTTTCTGTTTGATTCTCCAAGAAAATTAAAATATTCTGTCAGTCTTTACAGTTCAATTCTTAGATTACTCAGGTGATACATGCTTTAGCCTTCAATTAAAATGCAAGAGCTGAAAGGTATGTACCATACCTTGACCTTCCTTTTATAGCACTCCAGCTACATGACTGCACACCCCATTGTGCCATTCCTTTTTCTGTAACTGATCAGGATGACAGGCTGCAGAAAAGGACGGCCCCATTACATCCCTGACCCTGAATGAGGTAAAAGATCTGTCCAAAAATTTTTAGCCATTGCAAATCAAAAAGATTTGTAGAGACATGATGGGGACTCAGGAGCCAGAATCCCTTGTGCCCCATTGGTGATCCTGGGCAGACCACTTGGATGCAGAGGTCCAGACCAAGAGGTGCTTCACATGCCTGTGTGTAGGAGCATGAGCAAATGGGGTTCATGAGAGAATGAGTTTGAAGGGCTAAAATCAGCTCCTTTGACATTTTGTGGAAGAAATCACCTTCTCCTTTCTTGAGTTTTATTACATTTGTAAATTACATCCTGCAGTGCAGTGCCACAAGAGCACTCACTAGCTGCTGCTGAGCACCTCAGTGGTGCTGCCACCCCAGCTCAGGAGTCAGTATCTGCTGCAGATGTCAGAGCCCATGAGATGCCACACCTGAGCACACTATCTCAGACAAGCTGGGGAGTGTCTCTCCAGACTCTGGTAAGGCTAATTACTTTAGCTGCTCTATCTTGTTGATGTGGCTACCCTGCTTTTTACTCCAGAGCAGACTTCAAAGCTCTCTTAGGTGAATCACATACCTGGCAGAGACAAATAGAAGGAGCACAGGCATGTTTGTAAGGGAAGAAACACAGTCTGACTCAATACATTGTGTTTTCAGAAAAAACCCTGACATTGTTCTGTAAAAATATGAAAAGTAATGAAATTTATTGAAGAATGAAATTACAATTAAATGAAAGTCCAGTCTTAGCTTCTGTCTGTGTCTAGAGCTTTAATGCCCTTATAGATTCTTAGAATTATAGAATATGCTGAGTTGAAAGGGACCCAGCAGGATCACTGAGCCAAATCCTGGACCAGTGCAAGACACCCCAAGAGTCACACCATGGGCCCTGAGAGTATTGTCTAAATGTTTCTTGAACTCTGTAAAGCTTAGTGCTCTGACCATATCCCTGGAGAGCCTGTTCCAATGCCCAACCACCCTCTGGGTGAAAAATCTTTTCCTAATATCCAACCTAAACCTCTCCAATTCAGTTTCAAGCCATTTCCTCAAGTCACTGGTCACCATAGAAAAGAGATCTGTACCTGTCTCTCCTCTTCCCCTTGTGAGAATGTTAAAGAACACAGTGAAGTCTCCCCTCAGTCTCCTCTTTTCCAGGCTCAAGGAACCAAGTGACCTCAGCTGCTCCTCATAAGCCTTCCCCTCAAGGCCCTTCATCATACTCATGGTTGTTCTTCAGACATTCTCTAGTTGCTTAATGTCTTTTTTACATTGAGTACATAGAGCCAACAAAGATATCATGCTCCCAGCACTTGAGGCGAGGCTGAGTGCAGAGCAGAGCAGGACAATCCCTTCCCTTGGGATTGTGGCAATGCTGTGCCTGATGCTCCCCAGGACAGGGTTGGCCCTCCTGGCTGCCAGGGCACTGCTGGCTCATGTTCAACTTGCCATTGACCCGGAGCCCAGGTCCCTTTCTGTGGCGCTGCTCTCCAGTTCCTCATTCCCCAGTCTATACACACAACCTGGGTTGCCCTATCACTCGTGCAGAATCTGGCACTTGCCCTTGTTAAACTCACACTAACTGTGTGATAGAGAGAACCCTTCCCTGGCCAAAGTTCTGATATGGCATTCATTAGCCCTTGTCCAGCTGTGGTTATACATTCATTCCACTTCTGTGCCTCCTTTCTGCACATTACTGGTTACTGATGTACTTCCAGTAGCATATTTGCATTCTTTCTTGTTCAGGGAGACAGTGGAGAAATTTAGTTTTTCTTATCCAAGACAGCTTTGTATAAAATGCAGCCACATCTTGGGGTCTTGGTTGTGCCCTGCCAAAAAGAAACTTTCTGTCTTTGGACATTTCTTGGATTAAGAACGTGGTGGGAGGCAACTGATCCTGGGAATGGACTGCCCTCTCGTGGAAAGCAGTATGCATATTCAAAATATAAGATTTCAACTGCTACAAAAAATTACATAAAAATCGAAGGGAAAAAAATAATCCATTATAAATTAAAATAAACTGACATTCTAATAATTAGCCAATGAGATAGTTTGTTCCCCGCTTTCAGTATGCTCTGTATTTCAGTGCATTCTACAATAAAAACAGATGAAGCATCCATTTAAAACACCCCCTTCTCTGTGCAGCTGAATCTCTCACCTATTTCTAGCTCTCATAAAGTCTGTATTTGTTCTGGGTCCTTTGTGCTCTCAGCCTTTTTCACTGATCTATATTATTAATGGCCATACTTCCCGTTTTTTCTCAGGGACTCCCATAGGCTGTGAAGACATCAAGCTAAATTATGGGAGTTGTTCTCCATTGGCAGGCTGTGGCTGTGAATGCCTTTTAGACAGCAGTATGTGGCTTTGGTAGCCTCCATCCCCTAGAACGTTTAGTATGTGGCTTTGGTAGTCCCCATCCTCTAGAACTTACCTAACAGTCATCACAGCAACTGCCAAGCATGAGGATTATTTTCCCCTCCAGATGCTATGCAGGCTAAATAAAATAGTCAGCAAAGAAGCCTTCTGTTTCAGGAGTTTCTTATACTTGGCAATTGGCACTAGATGTGATTTTTTCAGGGTCTGATTTGGTGCAAATGGAAGGGACTCTTCCTTCAGTTTTGTGTATGGCAAATTCAGAACTGTTCCTGAGTCTCAGCACTGGAGGACACAAGATCCAGTAATATATGGGGTGTCCATATGGGGTGTCAAAGACACCAGTCACACATGGGGTGTCCATATGGGGTGTCAAAGATGCCAGTAACACATGAGGTGTCAAAGACTTCTCCATTGGGCAGGTTGAGGCAAGTCTTCAGCATTGTTGTTGACAACCAATTACAGTGCAAAGCAAAAATGGTATCAGATCCTCAGTACCCACCTTGTCTCAGTCTGTACACATCAGAGGTAGGATTTAACTACCCAAAAAGAAAATGTTAGGGTCATTTAGAAATCTTCAGGTTCTTGCCCGCAAAAAAGTTACAGGATGTGAAGGAGATCCAGTTCTTTCTCAAGTGACAGCTGGAGCCTCATGAGAATTCCCTAGGGAGTCTAAAATAGTAATAGGTACTTTGCTTTAAAAAGTCATATCCCAGCTTATGGAAATAATTTATATCACAGTGAGGCTGTGAAAAGTTGTCCCATTATCGGTTAGGATACATAAATAGGTTTTACTTCTTCATCATTTAAGACATGCAATAGAGGAAAAGAAAACAAAGAAGCTATAATGCATTTAATTCTTTGCCATGCAAATCAAAACTTGGTATAGTTATTTTAATATTTTGTTTTGCACTGGCACATTAATTCTTCAGTGCCTCATTGCAATGACAGTTGTCCCTGTGTACAAACAATACCACTCCTGGAATGCACCACAAGGAGCATTGCTTTTTTTTCTGAGAACATAATGAAGGATCATCTTTAAGAAGAAGAATGACAAGCTGTCTAGAAATGTCAATATGCCCAAAAAAACATCTGCACTCATAGCCCCAGGAGTAATTTTCACCCTGTGTTTAAGTAACTACTACTCTGGACTAGATTCAAATATCCAATGCACAAGACTTTCATCCTCTTGATCTTCTTGGAGAACACACAATACTTGGAAATATTTTTTTAACTTTTCACTGAGTGGTGAATTTTGCTGTTTGTAACATTACTTTTTTAATGCATTTTTTGTTAATTTCTCTGTAGAGTCAACAAAGATATCAAAATCCAGCCTGACTCCATTTTAATTCTTCAGCATCTGCTTTTTAAATTCCAATGGCCAAATTTTATTGCTTACAATGACATGTTTGGATAGAAGTGCACTATTTCATTGCAGTCCTAAAGCCAGGTTAGCTGTACAATATTATCAGTTAAGAAGTTGCTGCCTTTTATCCACTGTCCTCATTTGCTACTTCTGCTTCAGTTCAGTAGAGCTGAAAAAGCTTTTGAGCAAACTCCTTCGTTATTTCCCACATTGCATATTTTGTACAGATGAAAAAGAGCAATTGAATGGCTATTCCCTAAAAATATGTATAGGGGTTATTTACTGTAATAAATGCACATTTGTAGACTAAAAAGGCATAGGACAGGTGTTATTACCTAGTAAGTTTTCAAAGAAAATAAAAACCTAACACGTGTTAACATCTTAGCAAGAGCTAAGCAGATGTTATGTATCAGAGAGAACACTAGTGCAACAGTTCACTTTATAACTGAACACAAACTTGCAGTTTTTACCATTAAAGATTCCACTTTACACATGTAATATGCATTAGAGGGTATACTCAGGAGACTTTCATTATCTTATTTGACTGGATAATACTGTACTTTCAGCACTCCTATTATTAGAAGAGTAACAGTAGTTCAACAGGAATTTTGCAAGTGTCTTGACTTCATTAGCTCAAAAAGATGTAAGACTAAAAGTTCTTTCATTACTTGACTTACAAAGCTTTCAAACTCAAAGCATTAAGGCATTACAAAATTAATTATCTATATTACTCCCCTAAAAATATCACTGTTCTTTCATCTTAATTACTATGCACTTAATGTCTATGGTTTCACTCATGCTGTGCTTAACAACCTTACATGTACGTAACAGAAACTGGTAAAACTTTTAACTAGGTCTTTCAAAAACTTGCCTTGTTTCTATGCTGATTTTACCTCCCATTTTTACTAAAAGACTTATTCTAAGTAACAAAGACGAACAGTGCATAAATAGTCATTTTACTTCTCATATGAAAATCCTATAAAATGGGGAGCTTGAGAGAGAGAGGGATAAAAACCCAAACAACTCAAATAAATAAAAACTACTTTGAAAACCAGAAGAATTTGATAAAGGATGATTTACTTACCCAGGCAGTTTTTATTATCAGTATTTACAATTCAGTAGACAATTAGATTAGTTTAAGACTACTAATCTGATTTGGGTTTCTGTAATTTTTTTTTCACTCTGTTTGGTCTTCAGGGATGGTGCACTTTGTTATGATAGCCAACATACTTCTCTGTTATGTACTGGTTTAGAAGACATAGGTTGCATAACTTTATAGTTTTTGATCTATAGTCAGAAATATCTTGCATGTCAGGTAAGATATTAAGGATTTTATACCTTCCTCGTAAAACCTTTCTCCATAGTAGGGGTACAGATACTATACCATCAGTAACTAGTTTATTATTAATTATTAAACTCATTTGCTAAATTCTCAATCTCACCCTTGCCTGTGAACTGAGTTTTCTAGTTTATCATGGTTTTAAATCTGAAATATACAAATATTTTTAATAATAATTTTCAGAAGTTGGTGGTGGCTTTTAACATAATCAAGATTTTTTTAAAAAATTAACTGATTTGTTTCAACCAACTATTGTACAAGAGTCAAAAAATTGTTCAAAATTCTGGCTTGCTCTTAAACAGAAATATTTTTCAACCAGATGTTCTTGTTTAAAAAATTTTGTGTTAAATCCAGTCAGCAGTTTGGTGTCCTGTGTGTGAGAACCCTTGCATAAGGGAGAAAATAAGAATCTGTTACAAGTCCTGCTTTTCTTAGAGGAATAATGAAAAAAAAATTAAACAACATTTCAATATTTCTAGATCATCTGTAATTCCAGGATCATATAAAACATATTGATCTCTGCATATTTATTATAAAATGGAATTGGTTATCTAGGTTATATTTTAGTATTCTGATTAAGCCTGTACAAAAAGACTTCCTTCAAAGTAAATAGTAAGCTCTTGCAGTGTGTGTGAACCAACCTGCTCTGTCTCACCCCTGTGCATCTCTTGATTCTCCTGCTACTTGTTTTATTGGCCCAACCTATTTTTACAGCTGGCATGGCTGTAAAAATTAGATGAGCTTTAAGGCCCAAGGAAGGACTTGTGTGCACAAAACTTGACTTATTTTTTCAACTGTAATAGTGAATGTAAGAGAAAAATACTAAGTCCACCTATAAATCTTGTCTTGCCCGTGTTCTTAGACCACCATTACAGCATGAACAAGCAAATAAAGTCTTTTCTACCTTGATTTGCAAGGGGTGGAGCCCTGAGAATCAAAGGATTCTCATTCTCAAAATGATTCCCACATCTTCAGAAGGTAACTGAACAGACAGACTTTTTCCACCTTAATTGTTATCATGCAGTTAAGGTGACAAAAATACCCCAAAATAGATTTAGTTATGGAAGAGTTCACAGCAATACAGGTGCTGGCTGTGCCCTGCCCAGCATAAGCTGCACTTATATATATGTTCTTTAGTCCTCAAGCCCTGTTTTTATGGATGTTTTTACTGATGCTGGGTATCTAAGCTTTCTAAAGATGATCTGGTCATAGCTTATCTATGCCTTTTTGCTTAAGATGTACATATATAAATTGCTAATCTGACCACTAAAAGTGTGCACCATAAAAGTAGATGAAAAAGCCTGGTTTTGCTCTGTGTGAGGAACAATTTGTTGAACAAGCCACAAAGCTGAGCTGTTGAATTTTAAATAGTGTTCTGATCCAACTGCACACTCTGCCAGACATATTATCACAGCAATACCAAACACCCTTGACTGTGAACAAAAGTATAGATGCTGCTTTAGTAGCAACCTTCTTTTCTCTTTTCTTCTAGCAGTAGGCAAGGTTGCTGAAAGAAAAGATATTTTTCAAACATAAGCAACAGTTTATCTCCCTGTGAAAAGCGTGATAAAAGCTAATATGCTTCCTGGAAGGATTCCCAAGATGGACAGCTAAATTAATTTCTGGTTCTCCAGATCAAGTGGGCTTGTTTTGCATTGTTAATGTGAAGCCTGGCTGCAGAATAGAAATCACATTTGCACAATGTCTCTGAACATCAAGGCCTCTTTCCCAGGGTACCTAAGTATGCATTGAATTTGCAAATGTGAGGCTAAATTTTAAAAAGGCATTTGCAAGTCCCAAAATCTGCAAGTTTTGCAGATGGTTGAGAGGTTGCACTTCTTTATCATTTACTGAGCACTCTGTCCCTGGATGTGTTCTCACACATGGAGGTTTGATTGCAGGGGAAGAGGAAAAGAAAACATTTTCTGTAACTGTCCCAAGGGACATCTTCTGGACTTGTCCTACCTCTACATAGGTAGGTATCTCCTCACTCTCACAACAGGCAGCCAGTTTAGATCCTTTTTTACACAAATACCTCCTCTGGTGTCTCTAGCCAAGAAGCAACAGAGCTAAAGACTGGATTGTTTCAGTCTCTGCTGTTAAAAAAAAGCACAGTGTCTCAAGGAACAAATCTGCATCATCTCACAGTCTGAAACTCCAGAAGCAGGGGAGAAGCAAGAGGAGAACCCGGGCAACAGCTGCACAGAGGACAGAGGATTGTGGTGCTAAGAAGCTGTTTGGTAACTCATCAGGGAAGAACGTGGCATGACCTTACGTCAGAAGAGGGAAGAGTACAAAAATAGTTCATTACAGCATGGAATGGCCAGCATGGCCTAATAAAAAGGGCAGTGGCTTCTGCTGTAGGAATTTAATGTCAAATAAAGTTGTTTCCAAGGAAAACAAGACTGCTATTGAAAGGAACTATATCCAAAAGCATGTATTCTAGGGGGGTTTTAAAGGTGAAATAGTTTCAGCTCTTGTGATTTCCTAAAAACTTATCCTGTACATGAAAGATACTACTATTTTATTTTTCTAGAAAACCCAGTTGCCAACAACACAAACTAAGTTTCAGATTTGCTGGAGAGCAGAAGCCATAGACATCAGACAACCCTTCACACCTTAGTTACAATTGGACAAACAGTATATTGTCTTTGTTTTGCCAGACAACATTACCTGTGAACTCATTTGACTGCTGGCAATTGATTTTAATTCAACGTATGTTGTATATCAAACTGCACTTGTTTGGTATTTACTTTATGCTGGTGACTCTCAGTCACTGACAAGTGACCTATGACAGCATATGCAGCTGATCACTACCATGTCTGTCAGGGAGAAAGGAGAGGTTTGGGTGGGAAGTGTGCTTCTCAGATGAGAAGGAACAAGATTTCCCTCACAGGGAAGCTTAATTTAGGACAGAAAAACTGCAATATAACCTGAGAAATATGAAGAAAACAAGGCAAAGGTAGAGCTATGTAGCCTATACAAAGTGCATGTAAAATATTGTCCAGCATTGAAGCTTGTTTTGTTCTTATGGGCAGTTTTGACATTTACTTGAAACCAAATAAAACACGTACTAATAGATATCATAGCAGATTTTTATCTCTTTGCCCAGTGAAATGTCTCCACAAAATGAGTAAGTTCTTCCCGAGGGCTGTAAGAGGCAATTGCGCCAGTTTTCCCTGTGCCACTCCAGATCCCAGCACAGCACCATTCAGGAAAAGTCACAGTAGACGTAAGCACAGAAAAAATCAGGGAAAAAGGTCCTTGTTCATGATGCATTTGTGCAAGCAAAGATAAGAGGCAGTCAGGTGTTCTGAACTTTCAGTTTCTCTGCTGAATGAAACTGCATTTGCAGATTTTTCTCTACAGAAATGCCTCTGACCTTGGACTCTTTCCCGCAGAGCTGAATGGCAGATCAGTCTAGGGAGAAGTGCAGAGGATGGCATGGGCACTAGATGGACAGAAATGAGCTCCTGTTTCCTCAGTTCCCTGTCCTGTAGCTGTCAGGTACCACGAGCCCTGGCTGTCCCTGCCCAGGCACACAGGGCTCCCCCATGCTCCAGGACATGGAGTGCTGCAGCAGGGCTGCTCTCCAGGTCCCCATAGCCCTGACCAGCCCTGGACCCCTCAAAGCCAGGCCCCTCAGGGATGTGCCAAATGTCCAGTGCTGGGGCTGCCCTGGTGACCCCCAGCTGCTGCTCCTATCTAGAGGTGGGGCAGGCCCATAGGGAGTTCCTTAGGGAGCAAAACTGTTTTCTCCATGGTCCTTGCAGCAGGAAAGGGTTTGTAAAGCCTTGCTGTTTGATTCCCTGCTCCTACCCTGGTTGTCTCCAGCCAGTGATCCCTGCAGCAGGGAGGGTGCAGGAGCCAAAGCATAGGAAGTGCCTGCCTGGCTCAGGCAGCTCCCCAGCACAGCCTTCTCCTGGCTGGCTGTGCAGGCACCTTCACGCTCTGCAGGAGCTGCCACACTCCCTGCCTGAGAACAGGTCACAGCAGGGCTAGGAGACCTGCTTCTGTAAAGTCATCCTGGGCCAGGCTTTTTAGGAACTAAATTTCTGGAAGTGAGCCCTTAGCCCAAGGTTTACTGTCTGCCAGGAGGGGATTTATCATCTAACATGTCAGAGCACCACCAGGTCTCTGGCGTTGTCTGTGGCTACTACAAAGATGTTTGAGGACCACTTGAAGGAGAAGGATAGACAAGAAAAACACAGTAAACATCAGAGATGCAGCCCTGGCAGCCCTTCTTGCACTGCTTGTGTGAAAGCTTTGCTGGGATAAGGAACAGCATGGCTGGTACAACTGAAGCACAAGTGAAGAGTCTCGGGCCAAATGTCACAGGAGCGGCCATAAGGCTGTGGCTCTGTAGGGGGCTATGAGACACTCTGAGCAGTCAGCACAATAATGTCAGCTCAGATACTTGTTATCAAACAGCTTTTTGAGGCACTACCATCATATCCCTGCTTGTTTTAGCAGTGCTGATATTTATCATTAATATGGAATTAATATTAATAATTTACATGAATATTAAATATGTGTATTATTTATGTGTGGTTTACTTGAAGTATTCTGAATATGCTTCAAACTTAGTATTGCATCCAGTTGTCTGAATGCATTTCAAAAGAACCAGCCATTATATTTGCTATATTATGTAAACCTAACCCATCCATGCAGAGGAACTAGTAGAAACTATGAGGCGTGTACTATTCTGGATTGTACTATTATTTTTTTTGCAATTCTGCTATTTGATGCCTTGTTAATTTCCCACATGCTGTAAGATATGAAAGAACTATACTAAGGCAAAACCCTTTAGGTTAGACATAGGAAAATCTTAACAGTAAGGATAGTTGCTAGTTGCTTTCCTGAGAAGGGTGTCCTGGGAGGGTTTTAACCTGGGGTTAAAAGCAGCAGTCAGGAAGGATATTATAGAGTTGATTCTGTTTGAAGGAAGGGAGACTGATTAGGTGGCTTCTGGGGCTCATTTCTTCTTCAGTTGGTATAGGAAAGGGCCCAAACTTGGGCGTATAGACTACATTTCAAATTAAAGATTCAGTTGTTGGTATTCACATGCAGGGGAAGAAAATACAAGAACAAACAATTGCCGGAGGAAATGAGCTCTAGGCCTGCACCTCAAACCTTCCTCAAAGGTAAAAAGCTACAGCAATGTTCAGTTTTGAAAGGAGTTTTGCTTGGACAGCAGCTGCTTATGTGGATAAGGGACAAGGGCATCATTCCTCTGAGTACACTCCATGAGAATACTCAGTCCTTTGGGTGGGTCTCATTCATTTACCAATATGTTAGGGCCATATAAACTAAAGTATCAGTCTCTAATTTAGTAAGGTCATGTTAGTCAAGATGTTTTCCTAAAGTATTTTATTATCTGATAATGCTACTATCCAGCTATTCCAAGTGAAGAGCTTTCAGCAGTGCTGGGAGCAGACTGGTAATGCCTGTGGTGCTGAGAAGCTGGGTGTATGAGAGCCTGAGGCAGGAAAGCAGCTGCTGGGTGAGAGCCAGAGCCCAGTCTGGTGGATGCCAGCAGGACACAGTCTCCCTCCTCAGCTGCAGAACTGGCAGAGGCCAGGAATCAGGCCTAAACAAGTCTGACTTGCATCCCTCATCATAGCTGGGGGGCACCCCAGCTGAAAACAACAGAGCTGTCAAGGTGAGGTAACTCCAGAAGTTTCAATTATGTTGTGAAAAGCAGGGGCAAACCAATTGTGCTTCGTGTGCCCCTGGGGCAGAGGAAGCTGTCACTTGAGTGAAATGATGTTGCTTGTAGGCTCATACTGGAGATGTCTTGAGAAAGGAGATTGCTGTCTGTTCCCAGAGTGATTTGGAAAAGATTTTTCTTTCTTTGACGCAAGTTATTCTGATCAGTCAGTCTTCCTGGAGCAAGGATTCAGTGTGCTGTACTTTTCCCAAAGGAAACCAAAGTGCTCTTTGAGTGACCCACAGACCCAGAGCACAGAGCTGCAGCCTGCCAGCTGAGCAGGGCATGTAGATATAACCAAGGCAGGAAATGGGCACAGTGCTGTGGCAATGCGAGCATTTCAAGAATCACAGAATATTCTGAGTTGGAAGGGACTCACAAGGTTCATCAAGCCCAACTCTTAAGTGAATGGGTCTGGAGTTCTGGAAATGTGATTCTTCTCTTCATGTCTGTAAGCTGAGTGTATCAGTGGAGAAGGAAGACAGAAGGTGCAAAAGCCATTCAACAGAGAAAGAAGCATTATTGGTAATGGCTTATGGAGAGTTGTCTATAGGTGTGCTGAGGAATTGTTTAGGTGTGACAAATCAAATTCACAGAATGAGAAGAAAAAGGCAATAAAAAAGACTATTGAGTTCAACCATCATGGTGTAAGAACATGTACAGATCTAAAATGGTCTGTCAGATGTTTATCAAACCTGTTTCTGAAGTTTCTAGTCATGAAGATCCGAAAACCTCCCCAGGCAAAGTTTCAGGTCTTCCCTGAGCCTCCCTTTCTCCCAGCTAAACACCCCCAGTTCCCTCAGTCACTCCTCACAGGAGTTATGTCCCAGACCCTTCACCAGCTCCATTGCCCTCCTCTGGACTTGTTCCAGGGCCCCAATGTCCTTCTTGCAGTGAAGGGCCCACAGCTGGACACAGCACTTGAGGTGTGACCTCACAGGGCCAAGTACAGGATGATGAAAACTTACACAAGGCCTGTCTAAAAGCCCTGTGATCCCACTGACAGCATTGAGTGAATCAGTGGTTGGAAGTAGCACCGTGATTAAATAACAAATCCTCTGCTCAGCTCTTACAGAAAACACACACTCCAAGCCAGTGCAGCAGAGCTGCATGATGTTCTCTAGCAAAAGAATAGAATGAGCAAGTGTGTACAAATCTTTCTTTCTCCAAGCTGAAAGCCAAAAGAACGTATTTTATAATTTGATACTGGACATTCAAATCCTTTTTTTTTTAATGTTTTCATTATTGTTCAGCTCTATCTGTGTTTTTCCAAATTAATTTTAAGAACATTATGCTGAACTTATTCTCACTTAATCTTACTTATTTGTTTTATCAACATTTATTTTTCTTTTCAATCTAGTAATTTCTTGTCCTTCTAATTTTCCTAATTTTCATTAAATCTGTGCTATTTTCTCACAAAATTGTGGGCTTTTCTCTGCTCCAAAGAGACTCTATTTTTCATTGCATCATAACCTTTATTATGTTTTTGAGTACCTTTCAATGATAATATTACATTTGGCTTTTTTCCTGTCATTCTTTCTCATTCTGTTTTTAATCTATTTCACACTTGCATGCTGTCTTTCCTACACAGAGTATTGCATTGAGAAAATAAAGCTTTTGAACCTATTTATGTAAGTTCAAACCAATCAATTTGAAACCTGTTATATTAAGGTAGGAAGGAAAAGGGGAAAATGAGAAAGAAAAGCAAAGCATATTTGTGAACAACAAATTTCCTTATAAGCTTTGAGCTACAATATGAGCTAGTTTGTGGACAAATATCACCTGACAACGTATCCTGAGTGTGGTCTGACACTTTTTCCATGCTGGGGATTTGATGTCACTCACTTTTTCCAAAAGCTATCGTCTGCTGCACCCCTCTGGACATTGTCAGCACAGCACGTTCTCCAGAAAATCTCACACAGCCTGAAGTGGGATTGCAGAATAGTTTTCATCAGCAAAGATGTGATTTTATTTGTTGTTATTAGAACATGGGCATAAAAATCTCTCTGCTTTTGATTGTTCTAAGATTTAAATTAACTCCAAGACAAAAGACATTTCCATGCTACTTGCTAGCAGATCTAGAGTGGTTTCAGACTTCTGCATCTGTAATCTATGGTATTTGCAACCTGAGGACAGAGCAGTAGTGCTGTCAATGACAGAAACAGCGAGGCTTGGCTTCCCGTAGTTCTTATCCCTGCTCATCACGTCCCACTGCATCTCTTGGTAACCCCACTTCTCTGCTGTATTAAACTGGGGAATCAGGTCCTGCATGCCCTTCTACCCACCTCCCCCAAATGGTCCCCTAGTCCTGCTTCCTCCCATTCATGTCCCCATAATGGCTCTGTGAGCAGCTCCTGGCTTCCATGAGGGCAGCCTGTCTCTCCCACAGCCATGTGGCCCTGGGATTCACCTATGCATGTGCTGACATGCTGCTTGGAGGGTACAGAGTGGCTGGCTGGCCAAGCAGAAATCAGTGGTGATTGCTTCCACCATGAGGGTCTTCAGAGAAATTTTGGGTTCTTTTCTCTGTTCAACCACTGATTTTCTGAAGCCTTGTAGGATCATCCCTGTAGGAATATCCTTCTGTCAGATGTGACACATGTTGAATGATATGCTCAAACCCTGACTGTGTAGGTTGGGATGTAGATGAGCTGTGGATATGTTGGCATATAGACACAGCTCAGCAGAAAACAGTTAGGACCAAAGACTTGCTCTCCTGCTAGTGTCACTCCTGCCTGTTCTCACTACAGGTTACACATTGGCTGAGAGCCCTCTGCAGTGTGACAAAGCTCAGGCAAAAAGCCCATTAAAAGGCCACTTCCCTACTGCCTCCTCAGCAGCCCAGGGTGCATGTCCCACCCATGCCCTGGAGCCATTTACCTTTTGGCCACTGCCTTTACCCGGGTGACTCCCAGCGCAGAGGGGAATATGCAAGGCTCCCACCTTCCTCCCACCCAATCCCAGCTAAAGGCTACCCTGACTATCCAGACAGGCCAGTGGAAACTCCTGAAGGCACTATGGCTGGCAATGCCTGGCTTGCCTTAGCTGAGCCCCATGGGGTTAACAGATGTGACAGATGTTGCTGAAATGCATGGGGCACCCTGCACACACCCTGAGGTCTGGGCAGACTTGAGATATGAGCAGCTTTGCCTGGAGGCCAAAGGCACATCATACACTGAACCTAAGTTATGAACAACCTCCCAAGTCATGAACAACAAAAACTAAACCAGAAACAGAAAAGGCCTGAGGGAAGTATCTTTTTTCCTCCAGAAAGGGCATGGGAGGGTGTTAAAAACAATTCTGATAAGAAGTTAGCATTCTCAGGGTCTGTTTTGGGGGACTGACTTACACAGGAGCACAAGTCAGCAGCAGTTTCAATCTAAAGCAGTCCAAGTCTCTGACTGGAAATACCATTGAGATCTAAAGCTGAATACCCAGGACTATATAGAATTAGGTGTGTGGACTGTGTCTTGTTCCCATACTTTCCACCACTATGATTCTCATCTTTACCTTAACAAAGTGATGCCAATCAATCTGAGAAAAAAAAAAACAAAAAACAACAAAAAAAACCAAACATGTCCCAGAAAAGAAGAAAGTGCCTTCACATTTCCCAGTATACAGTAGAAATTATTGAGCCTGATTTGGTAATCCATCCAATTCAAGGTTGTTTTGATAGCAGGGGGGGCACAGCACAGGAGAATGATTAACTTAATCCTCCTGTCTTGTTTGTTTGATGCTGCCTCACTCCAGTGCGAGTCAATAAAACTTTGTGCACCCACAGACACTTCCAGCACCCACCAGCTGGGCCAAAATGGGGATTAGCAAAGCTGCCTTTCTCTTCCTTTTCTTGCTCAGCTCAGGTAAGAGCCCTTTGCCTTCTGCTTGCCTGGTTGGGACTGGGGCCAAACGCTAGCAGGCTCTGTGTGGTGAAGGTAGGTCCCCAAGTCAATGTGTCACTCCTTGCCTGGACAATGATGGGTTTGGGCCTAGCTGGTCAGAAAGAGCTGTTGTTGAGCAAAGAGAGAGCTGTGGTTGCCCCAGGGTTGTGTTCATTAGCAACAGCAGAAGACCAGCTGCCTTGGTGCCTGCATGGGCAACTAATGGCCCCAGGCAGACCTTTCCCATGGCCAGAGATGTGGGCACCCTTGGGAAGCAGCCTGTCAAAGGCTTGTGCAAAAGCCACAGCAGTCAGTCAGAAGTTAGCTCTAATTTCAGCAGGCTTTGGATCAAACGCTAAAGGTAAAGCTGTGTTTACTGCCAAGCATTGTTAAGCACAGTGATACTGATTTTCATCCTTTATGACAGGAGTTTTAAAGCTTTGAAATGGAATATTTTAAACAAAATTAAAAATTAAAAGGCTTCTTTATATTCAAACAATTTCACATTTGCTGTTGTCAAACACAATGAAGTGTTCTCCCTTATTCTTCCTGAGGGCACTAGGTAGAAATTTACTCCCCAGTAACCTAGATCACCTTCTCCAGGAATATGTCCAGAATCCTTTCTTACAGTTCCAAAAGATGATAGGTGTTCCACTGATGGTAATATATGGATTTCAAGCTTATCTACAAATTCTGTAAATAAATACTCTATATGCTGTAAATATTTCAATCGGATTTCAATCAGATACCATACTCTCTTGTACTTTGAAATTATGTATAATTGCATGGCACTTAAATGACTTTTTAAAAGTACTGATAAATACATATCAGTACAGTTTTTATGAGTTTTTAATAGTTCAGGTCAGAATACCAGGGACATATCATTGTGTGATTGTACAAGGTGGCAAAAGACAACTGAGAAAGTGGGGGGTTTTATTTGTTCATTGTTATCAGCTCTAGCTGACTTGCTCAAAAGTGATGGTCCACAACTACCTTAAAGCCAATTTTTATATCTTCTGTGTTAGTATTGGTCAAATCTGGAAAGATGCTTATGGAAATTAAGAAATTTGTTTGTTCACATGCATTTGAATATTCTGTTCAATTATCCTATGCAATATCTGGGTTTATATAGATTTTTGTTGGACTAATATACTCCCTGATACATTTAAAATCTCTTATATTCTTTTATTAAGTTTCCATTTTGCAGTGTTTTTAAGGCAACCAGCATCACCTTTTCTTTTCTATTATCTAAGTTTCTGCCAATCTATGTTGACTTTTATTTTATACGTCATCCAAATTCCCACTTATTCATTCTCAATCCAACTGCAATAATTTTTTTCTTATAGTCACTGAAAAGGAATAGTATCTAAAGTAGAGCTCTTTGAAAAAATACAGAATTTTAAGATGAGTAAATAAAATTTGGAAAAGAGAATTTTCTTTTTCTGGTCCCCTGGAAAAGTGGCCTCAGTTAAATTAGGAAAAAATTCAGGAAAGGAAGCACTTGTCTATTAATTCCATCAGGAGAAATTAGTGGGCTAGGCTATTGGTGCTCTGCATAGCCCTACTGTAACAGTAAGACTAGATAGGGGAAGCCTCAGTGTCAGGGATTTCTTGAACCATGCAGGTTTTATAGCATTGAGCCAACTCTGCCCTCAGGCAATGCATAATCTTATTTTCATTAGTGGCCAAAATATCTTTTATTTTGTGTGAATCTGTGTCATATGGAGGTAGGTGATGAATGGCCCATATATCATGGGAATTAGTAACACTGGAGTGATGTTGCAGTGAATTCAGCCCTAATATGAGTGTGTAAATGAAAAATTCACAACATTACCTGTGAGCATGCTGTATAAAATTATGAACTTCCTGCATCTGTCAATAATAATGTATATTGAAAAAAATGAAATAATTAAACCATATGACTAATTAAACTCACTTGTGCAACACTGTAACCTGATGCTGGAGATGGAAATAAACTCTTGTAGAAATTAGAAACAGAAATATACAATCATTTTAGACATAAAAAGAAAAAATCAATTAGGTGGTAAACTCTATTGTGAGCTACAGTATTTTAGAGGTGTGTTAGAATTATTAGCACGTAGATAATATAAATCTTATGCATATGTCACTTTCAGATCTAATAATACTAACTGATTTACTAATTTAAAATCTTGGGTTAATTTGTTGCAACAGAGATGTAGCCTGACAATTTCATTACTAAGTCTGCTCAACCCATTGCAATAAAACAATGGTGGGCATTGTAAAAGGCTGTATAGTAACTTTGTGATTGAGGTGTCTTGCTCTAGGGCAAGACATGTTGGGACAAACAGCTAGGCAGTGACCAATGAAGCTGCAGGGATTGCACAATTCACAGGTCATAATCTTCCATCCACCTAATTCGTGCTTCTCCAAAACCTTGATATGGGTATCACTTCCCTTCATCTTTCTCTGGTTGGTGTTGACACCACTTAGTCTCTCTCTCCATTCCCCCTCACTCTTGTTTCCCATATTTTGCTTTTCGCTTCAAACGCATGCATAACTCTAATCAGAATTGCCTCTATATCTTTCTTCTGCCTCTTTCTTCCCATGACATGTTGCAGTCATTCAGCTGTGACTCTGTCAAGAGACAGAAATAACCGCAGAGTTTATCATCTTTTACCCAGAATTATGCAAAATAAATTGTCTTCACCTGTCCAAGCTACATGGAAAATGGGACTGAAATACAGACATCTTCTTAACTGCAGAATTCTCATTTGTAATGTCTGATTCCTTTCCTTCCCTTCTAGTGAAAGGAGATATACTGGATGACTATTCAAGAACAGATGGTGTTTGGATACTTACTCGAAACAAACAGTTTTACAAGACAAATAATGAAAAAGAATGCGCAGACAAATGTGAAGCTGAAAGAAATTTTACCTGCAGGTAATCTCTGTTGAATCTTAAGACTGTGCCATTGCGGGTGTCTGCATATCAATGATATGTTCCTACCTTTACTCAGAACCTCATCCCCATTCTGCTGCAGGTCTGCCTGCAGCAGTGTCTCCCATGCTGTGCCTTTAGCTTGTGACTTATCTCCAGCCATAAATTACCACAAGATCAAATAAAGAGAGGATTTACAATGTACTGCTCATTTTATAGTAAATACTCAAGTTCCCATTCTTATCCAACATTACATGGAGAGCTGATTGAGCCTCTCTAGCTGGATGCTGCTTTGTTTCATATGAGTCCAAGGTTTCTAGTTCATTGTAGGGACAGTAACTAACCTGAGCAGCTAGGATGATGTTGATAATGTTTTGCCAATGCAGTTTCTAGTTCCCCACACAATAATTTATTCATGAAGTCATATATCCTGAATAAGTGAGCCACTTGAGAGTAGTAGATAAACCTAACCTCTTACTTGTCTAAAATACTGAGTGCAGTATCTGAAAGATAAGAATGAATATAAGACAGTGCTAGCAAATTAATAATTTATAGAAAAATACTTATAAGTTTAATAATTTGAAATTAATTTAAAATATTGCTTCCTATGTCAAAATTGCTTCCTTCTCAATTTCAACAGGGCTTTCCTATTCACCAGGAAAAAGCTACAGTGTTTAACACTGGCTGAAAATGCTAAAATGACAGTGACATTTGCCAGCACAGACACAGTTCTTTATGAGAAGATAAGTATGTGTACAGTAAGACGTAACATATTTACTCATCAAGCCTATTCTAATGGCATCCTTCTCTTCCCTGCTGCAGTGCTGGAGCAAATCCCTCTCTAGGGCAGAAAACTAATAGAGAATTTGGGGGCCAAACAGGAAGAAGCCACATTACTAAAAATGCTGTTTAAGAGGGATCAAATACCTAGGCCTAGATCCATGGTGGTCTCCATGTGCCATTTGAACTGGGAAGTTACTTGTTGCCTTCCTCCCAGACCCAGTTATATAGTCTTCATCTCCTCTCCCTGGGTGTCAGATGTGTCCAGCTTTATTATTTAGACAGGCTAAAATAATTTAGGAGGAACCCGTTTTTTCCTAGCAGATTGGTCTCCTGTCCTTGCTCTAACATTTCCATTTTATATTTTGAGGTTTGGGGAGATTCTTCTTGTACAAACAAGAATGGGGAAAAGGAAGGGGAAATCAAGATCACTGCCCTCAATAACTGGAGATTTACAGTGTCTGTTGCCAATAAAAGCACCATTGACATGATTTGTATGCTCTGTCTTGGAATCCCACTAGAAAAACACCTGGGAGAGTCCAAGGCTAAGATGAATCAAAAGTTTGGGGTCCTTATGTGATAAGTGCATTTTGATAACTAAGTATTTTCTGACTTAAAGGGATAGCTGGATGACACCCACACTGCAAATATGCTTATGAACAATGCCTATCCAAGAATCCCCAGCTACTGCTGAAAGACATTCCTATTTATCCCTGTATTATGATAGTATAAGCCTGCATTATTTTGCACATCAAAAACTTGATATAGCTGTCCTCTTTACTTGATTATATAGCTTCATAACAATGCTTCAGAAATGTTTATCTTTAGATGCCTAGTAGCTGTAACCAATTTATTTTAAAATACATTATAGAATGTTTGCAGGCACAAGAGGTTCAAAACATGAGTAAAACATGGTCCATCATGTACAGATGAGCCTCAGTTATATCTGCAGATTTTTGGTACCAATGAATGTTGTAACACCACTGAATTTACAAATTTGATTCCATTTCAGTTTACCTTATGCAGTGTAAAAGAGGGATTGGGACAGACTACAGAGGAACAGAAGCCAAGACTCAGAGGGGTATTCCATGCCAGAAGTGGGCAGAAAAAATACCCCACAAACCAAAGTATGTCCCTATTTACATTTCTTTTTGCTATTCTGAACCTTTTCCAAGTTTCCTCATCTTCATATATATATACACAGATTTATAGTGCAAGTTATCCAATCCTGTTGTCAGGTGACTTTTAGAAACAGCTTTATCTTTACCTGTCTTGTTACTTTTGACTCTACTGCAATGATCTGGATAAGG
Source organism: Agelaius phoeniceus (assembly GCF_051311805.1). Lineage (NCBI taxonomy): Eukaryota > Metazoa > Chordata > Aves > Passeriformes > Icteridae > Agelaius > Agelaius phoeniceus. Next base: position 79,726,231 of record NC_135267.1, read on the forward strand.
AAAGGATGCATTGTCAGCTAGAGAAGTTGTGACTAAAAGTGAGGTGTCTTAAGCAGATTAAATGCTCCTTCTCTCAACACGATGAAGATTTTTTGGTATTGGTAACAGTGGGGTCAGAATTACTCTCCTCTGTATAAAGTGATATCTGTCCAACTCTAGGTTCCTCCTACCTGCCATGCAGATAGTCAAAAAAAAAAAAAGTATCCAAGGACCAAATGGATCTGGCTAGGTAGAGTCTTCTCAGGGCTGGCTGCCATTGGGCTCACTGAAGCAAGTGGGGAAGCAGAGGACCCGTGTCCTCTCATCTATGTTGAAGTTTTTTAAAGAGAATATTTTGGTTTTATCTTAATTAAATACACTCGGATACTCTTGTTCAGATAATTTAAAAGTAATTTAGTCTTCTCTGGGAAGGTTGCTGTAGGAAGAAGCCTAGCTTCACTTGCTTCAGATCTGTGTGAGACCTAGTTGTGTTTGGTGAATAGTCTCTAGAAACACACAACTTTTAAAGCAGGTCCATTAAGACAAACACATGACAGAGCCACAGGTTGCAGTGAGCGGATTAGATCAACTGGATGCACATATTAAAGACAACAATTGTCCTTTGAGACTGTCATTGTCCTTACGGGCTGTAAGCTCACTTCTTACCAGCAACTGGGGCTAGGGAAAAAGCTACTAATAATTGTAGTTAGGAATGATTTTTCAGTTTTCATTTATGGCTTACAATGGGAAACCAGTTTCTCTCATTTTTACTGTGAATGAATAAAATTCCCAGCTAGATGAGCAGGTTGAACTTTTCCCTTCCACGCCACTAAAGTACTGGCATTAAAATAGAAATTTAATACTATTACAGTTATACACCTGAAAAACACCCCAATGCAGGGTTGGAAGAAAATTACTGCAGAAACCCTGATGCAGATGAAAATGGACCCTGGTGTTACACAACAGATCCTGCCACGAGATTTGATTACTGTGCCATCCCAGAGTGTGAGGACCAGGTCATGCACACTGGAGAAGGTATATTTACTTTTCAGAGAAGGGATGTTCAAATAGGTAATATTATTCCTGCTACTGTTTTGTGCTTTATTTCTACAGATTTTTTCAAATTAGAATTTAAATCAAGATGAACTTAAGAAGTTCTCAACAGAGAGGTTGTTTTCCTAATTGGCTTGAGTTATCAAAGTTATTTTGTAAATATGGAAGAACTAAATTTGCTGATATTGTTTGCTTTATCTTTATCTGTCTTACTACATTTTACTCTACTGGCAGAGAACTGCAATGATCTGGATAAGGACTATATTGCTCTTACACTAGTAATTTATTTAATTGTAACAAGGGTAAAGACTGACCCAAGTGCCGTGCAACACACTGAACTCCCATTGCTAATAGTACATACAGATACATGACAAATTCCTCCCTGCAAGGGAAACATACTCAGAAGCATTACTGATTTGGCCAGGCTGTAATGCACAGCTTTCTGAACTCCTTTCATTGTTAGCTGGAGCAAACCCCACTTGTCCTTTCAGCATAATCCTCCATGAATAGGCTGGTGTGTTCCTTGCTTCTTTTCCTTCTGCCTAGCACCTCTGGGAGAGTGCATGCAGTGTAATGGCGAGGATTACCACGGAGAAGTTTCCAGAACAGAGTCTGGACTGGAGTGCCAGCGCTGGGATGTGCAAGAGCCTCATATGCATGGATTTATCCTGAAACAGTGAGTGACACTCAGCACCAAATTCATTCCCCCAGAGCCTGGGAGAGCCTGCCTGCAGACAGCCTCATTGCTGCACGTGGCTGTTGCTGACTCCCAAGTTTCTCTCCATTTTCAATGTACAGCTATCCAGAGAAGGATCTGAAGATGAATTATTGCCGCAATCCTGATGGTGAACTTCGGCCCTGGTGTTTCACTACCAACCCGAATAAACGCTGGGAATATTGCAACATTCCTCGGTGCAGTGAGTCTGATTTCCTGAGATCGCTCCAGAGGGTAGCTCATTAAAATTATGCAGGGAGGGGAAAGAAAAGAAACCGCAGTTCTGAGTAACCTACAGGTATCTCTGTGAATCAGGGAAAGTGCACATAATTAACAGAATCACTCATTAAATTTCTATAATGTAAAATCATGTATGGTCAGTGAGGCTGAAGGTGTCATAAAGTGCAGTACGGCCAAAGATGTTACGGGAAACCATAATTTGCCTTTAACCATTTTATTTTTCATCTTACCTGGGAGGCAAGACATTAAGGTTAAATCAGGTGGTAGTTTACTGTTGATCTGCTAACTCATAGAAATCATCTAAATTACCATGTGGCTATACTGTGATATTTTATCTGGGTCTGATCTGCACAGCCAGCACTGCCTTTTTCTTAGCAAGGTATGAATCTTGAGAAACAGGTTCAGGCCTCAGGAGAAAAACCTGGCTTATCAGTGAGCTAGCTTAACCCATTAAGTTGAGCACACTAAATCTGGATATTTCCAAGGCACTGAATTAAGAGGTAACATTCCCTATTGTAGAACTAGATTGCACTTCAAGAAAAAACAATTATAAGTGTGTCTTTTCTCTCTAGAGATTGCTTTCTTATGTATCTGCACTTGCCAGTGCTCTAAGCAGTGGTGTGTGTTTGCTATATGTAGTTCTCTTAGCATGCTCAATTACTGATGACAGAATAACTCTTTATAGACTTTTCTATGATAAATTGTGACAGTTACCATAGCATTTCCATCCTGTGCATAAAACTTAAAGTTTAAGGAACATACCAACCTTTTAGGGTCATACTCATGTCCTTAGGGAATTCTGTATAAGTATTTGCTGTAAGTTCATTTTCCATTTGCCCTCTGCAGGTTCTGTGCCTCTGATCATTACTCTTGTTTTATTTGCTGTTCCCTACATGGCAGACCATCTCACTTTCTTACTTTTTTTCACTATTCCTTCTGTCCCTCTTCCCCAGTACACCGACTCCAGAGGTTTAGCTCTGGAGGCTGCTCTGCTTTCTCTCACAATTTCTTCTTGGTCCTTTCTGCCCTTCCACACTACCTGTGTGTATTGTATTATTGTTATACAATACTCAATAAAACTCCATCTCACTCAGGTTTACAAGACTGTGCAAGACTACTCACTGCCTTTCCTGCTCTGCTCTCAGGGGACAGTGGGCACAGAGTCTGGCTCAACCCAGCCAAGTTATTTACTGGCTGCTGTAAAAGGGCACACACAGGACATCCATCTGGCAGTCTGGAGGCCCATAAAAATGTCCTCTTTGATTTTAACTTGGCTTTTAACCAGTGCAACCTCTGCTGAAAGAAAAAAATACATCTTCAACATTACCAAAACAAAGGCATTTATATATTTTTGAAAGCACTACTTAACAATATTTTCCTCCCCTTCCCTTTCCTTTTCTTTTTCTTCTTTCCCTGTAACAGCTACACCCCCACCAGTCTCTGGCCTGGACTCCCAGTGTCTTTCAGGGAGAGGAGAAGACTATCGAGGAAGAATAGCCATCACTGAGTCAGGAAATGCCTGTCAACACTGGAACACGCAGTTTCCTCACAAACACGGCTGGGTTCCTGACAGATACCCCTGCAAGTATGCTGAGCCTCATCATTCTAACAAATACCAAAGAACAGTTGTTCCCTACTAATCCAGATGCAGAGGCAAGAGGAGGACAGGTTTTCCTCTTTTATGCTGTTAAGTTGTAATTCTCACTGTTTGTCAGTGCTCATTACTTCTGTTCAGGTCTTGCTCTTCATATTTTTTCTGCCTCCCTGTTTATTCTGATGCATTTTTCTCACTTGTCTCCTCCACATCCCACAGCAGAGCTATAGTTAGTTCACTACTTTTATGCTAAAAATCCTTTGGCTGTGTTTTGGCACATCTTCAATGTGTTACTCTTCTGAAGAGTGATGATCCAAGGACAACATACTCCCATACATCCTTGTGCTCCAAGGTCAGAGGAGCTGGGTTTGCAGAGCATTACTGATGTGCAGGAATGGCTGGAACTGACCTGGTTTATAGCTCTGTAGTTTGATCCTGCAAGTTTTCCTAGGGAGCTGGAACCCTGTACGCTCTCACAGGGCAGAAAGCAGTGTGCACCAGTGTTCCTATGTACACATTCCAGCCTTGCCTGGCTCTTACTGTAATCTCAGGGATATCAGTGCCTTGTGTTTTGAAGTCAGCTCTTACTGCTGCATCTTGACCTCAACAACAAGAGCAGAAAGTGTAAGCATCGGAAAAGTTCTTCCTATACCTTCAGCATTCAGACTGCAAAGTTAAAGACCATTGATTAGTCCCAGAGGAGTGATGCATGGGTTAACCAATCTCCAAAAGGAATAAATATACCACTGAGTTGAATTCTGCATGCAGTAGTTCTAATAGTCATGCACACAACTCTTCTAGATTTCTGTGACTGGTTTAAAGTCAGCATTCCTGTTTCTTGTTTAAGGGGCTTAGAGGAAAACTACTGCAGAAACCCTGATGGAGAGAAGAAGCCTTGGTGCTACACCACCAACAGCAACATTAGATGGGAATATTGCACAATTCCTCCCTGTGACAGAACAGAACAAGGGATTGCTGGTATGAATAGTGGACTGTAACTGAGATAAGGACTTTAAAACAGTGAAAGATTCATTGTTTCATATTATAAATGTGCTAAATCTCTTTTTTTTTTTTTCAGTCACTTTATCACTCTTAATGTTTGTCTGCCTGGCATGTTGCAAAATCTGCCAAATATTAAACTTTGAGTGGTTAGGGAAATACAGTGAAAGGTACAAATTACAAGCGGAATTGACAGAAGAGTTACAGGATGAAAGATATTTATGTTTTTATATTCCTTTCTTTCCAAAGGTAGGCCATTTATAGCAAATTCAATGAAAAACTAAAAGGTTTAAAGGGATAAAAAATTGCTAAACAAAATTAACTCCTATTTTTAGAAGTTAACCACAAATGAGGCAACAAGAGCTTTCAATGCAATTAAAAATCACATTGAAACATTCATTCATTTAAGCACAAAATTAGCAAGAAAGTCTTACAATCCAAAGGATAATAGAGAGACTGAAGTTTAACATGTCTGTTTGAGAAATATCATGGGCAAAATCACCAGTATCTAATCTTTGAGGATTTTGCATGAGAACTTTCTTATCTTTAATTCTGACACGTTCACTTACGCCAAAATGAAAGTGGTGAACCCTTCACTGAAAAACATCTAATGTAAGATGTTAAAACTGAAAGTTTTCTCAGTATCTTTGGAAATGCCCTTCTGCTGCAGGTGTGATGACTTCACTGGATATTGTCTGCATAAACGAGTCATTCATTTTGTCATCCTGTGTGTTTGAGGTTTCTTGTGCCTGCTCAGTAAGAACATTAAAAGTACGATGCCAAAGACCAGTTTCTGTTGTTTGCTGCAGATGTGCCTGTACAAGCTCCCCTAGCAGAGGAGTGCTACCGAGGCAAAGGGCAGAGTTATCGTGGCACAACTTCTGTCACTGTATCAGGGAAGAAGTGCCAGGCCTGGAGCTCCATGTTCCCTCACAGGCATATAAAAACCCCAGAGAGATTCCCGGACGCGTACGTTTATCTCACCTGTTCTCGCTTTCTCTGGCAATAACTGCTGCTGGTTGTATTATCCTTGCACAGCTATGCTTTAAAACACTGCTAGGGAATATATCAATAAAAGAGAACTTTTCTAAGATACAGAAATGTTTTCTGTTAGTCTCGTTTGTAAGAATTGTGTTTTCTTGTTATCCAAATTCTGAGTAAAATACAGCTGTGTCCCTTACTCTTAAATATGATCTTCTGCAAGCAACACCAGGAGACTTGCATCAAGAGACAAGGCATCTACTGAAATATGTGTTTTGTTTATGAATTTGAGACTTGCTGTTGTGGCCTTTCTAATGATTTAATCTGGGCAGGACACATCATTTATGATACAAAAAACCCAGTCAGATAGGTCATGCTTAGAAATGCCAACTAAGTGTTCTTTGCCATTGGAATTGGGCACCCAGAATTGTGTGCACTGAAATTCCCCCTTGATTTATCCTCTTCAGATTAACAAACTGCACCAGGAATGACTGGAGCAGTGACAAGCTAACCAAAATCACTAATGTGCCAGTTTTTAGTAAGGGCAGGAGAGCAAAAGGATTACAGGAGCAATTGTGAGGAAACCTATCATGCTTAGTGGATTATGAGTAGGAAGATTGATACTTTTCTAATTTTTTGCCCTTTTTATGCTGTCACGCTAAATAATTTGAAATTTTCAGTTCTATTTTGGCACGAAAAAGCTGGAATATCCTCAGAGGGGATGATATCTTTCAAAAACATTTTAGGAAATTAAAACCAAGCTGGGAAAATGTGGAATTTATGTGTTCTGTCATATTCAGAGAAAAAGCATTTCAGTTATTTTTTATTCTGAGACCATGCTGTGATTTAGGAGGGGGAAATACTGCAACTCTGCAAATTATTGAAAAGAGAAATTCTACTCCCCCATGCCCCAGCCAGCACAGACATGGGATTCCTCTCACTGAAGTCAGTAGAGGACTACCCCATTCAGTAGAAATGGGGTTTTGGGGTGTAAGAGGGGATCAATTGCATAAGCATTTGTTTGCCATTCTTCTGAATATGAGAAGGAACCTTTTAACATTTAAAAATTTTTGGAAAATACTAAGTTCCCTGCAATAGTATGAATTTTCTTGCATATTTATTACTAATTCACACATTCTGACAATTGTGTATGCTTACACACACCTACTTGTAAATTTTTTTTAATTGCCATGTAGGGTAATTATTTAGGTATTAGTACATTGAAATATTATAGCCAGATATAAGCCAGTAGTTGAATTGTTTCCTTATGCATAAATATATTCAGGATTCCAATGCACATGTGAAATACAACTCTTCACTAGCATCACAACCACTGATGTTCTTGCTGGTAATAGGATATCTGGCCAAAAGGAAGACCAATAAATCTATTATTTGTACATAGTAGATGCACATAGTACATTCTTTTGTCAAGATATTCCTGTGCTTACTTTCAGTCTTATGCAGCATGACTGTTGACTTTATTTGTGCAGGGATTTGAGGGACAACTATTGTAGAAACCCAGATGGTGACAGCAGCCCGTGGTGTTTCACCACTGACCCCAACACGATATGGGAGTACTGCAAACTCAAGAGGTGTAATGATCATGCACAAGAGCCTGCATCGAATGCCTCCCCTGGAATGATGGAACAAAACATTGGCTGGACTACACCCACCACATCTGGTAACAGCTGGCTATAAGCATCACCTCCTGTAGTGTCTATGGTAAAGGAAATAGCAACCTATCAAAATTATTCTTGAGTGTCATGGTTTAACCACAGCCAGAAACTAAGTACCATGCAGCTGCTCACTCATTCCCCCATCCCTTCTTTAATGGGAAGGAGAATTTTGAAAAAGTAAGGCTCATGAGATAAGAATAGTATAATAATTGAAACAAAATGATGTGCAATAACTACAATAATAATAGTGGCGATAATAATAGTAATAATTGTAATGAAAACATGAGAGAGAGATAAAACCCAAGGAACAAAAGTGATGCCCAATACAATTGCTGACCAATGCCCAGCCTGTCCCTGAGCAGCAATTAGTGGCTCCATCCAGTGCATGTAATGCTTATGCATGTTGTTCTATGGGATGGAACATCCCTGTGGCCAGGCCAGGTCAGCTGTCCTGGTCGTGCTTCTGCCCAGCTTCTTGTGCACCTCCTCACTGGCAGAGAAGGGAAGCTGAAAAGTCCTTGAGTTAGCGTAAGCACTACGTAGTAACAACCAAAATATCAGTGTTATAACTTCTATTCTGATATTAAACCTAAAACACGGCACTCTACCAGCTACTAAGAAGAAAATTAACTCTATCTAAGCCAAAACCAGTTCACTGACTAGGCTTGCAATGTAACAATTACATCCCTCCTGCATCTCTCTGATCTGTACTGCTGCATTTTGCAGCAAGTGCTCTCTAGTTAGTATATATCCTGTAGCCTATGTCATTTTACAGTGCATTCTGAAGGAATTCACCTTTTTCATTTAGGTAAACAAGAGGAAAAAGACATTTCTAGTATTTCTCCAGCTGTGTGCTATTGAAATATGTGACTTTTATTATCATAAGAATTTTGCTTGTGTTGTGCTTTATGTTTTCAGGAGGGTGACCTTAGCTTGTATTGTTCAAAGGCAGATTTGTTTTTCAAAATTAGATAAATGAGGTTTTGCTCTGTCCTGTTTTGTTACTTCTTTAATTGACAGCTCACATTTGTCAAAGTAGTATGACATTTCTTAAAGTATAGTGGAGCTTTGCATGAGTTACTTATTTTGCAAATAAAGGTGGTAGGGTTGAACAAAAGAGACATTTCTAAATTGAGTTGGGTGCTCTTCTTACATTCAGCAGAAAAGAAGAACCTGTAGCAAAGTCCTTGGAAGCAAAAGTTGCTCCTTCAGTCTAATGGGCTGCTGAAATATGTTTCTCTCATGAAAGTGCTCACTGATACCAATTTAGCAAAAATCTTGAAGTCTTTCCTGATATTAGCAATAGGTTACAGAAAATGTTTAGCCTAAAGTTCCTTGATATCAATATATAATCACCCTGGATTTATGAATGGAAGTGTTAAAAATCATTAATTTTGTGGTGAATTTACTTTGGGAAGCATAGATAACTGTGGGGTAAGAATAATCTAATTTTGACTATAAGCAGGTAAATGCATGTAATTTGGACTTTCAAGGCTCAGAAATAGTTTCAGAAGCTCAACATTTCTGCATGAAGCCTAGGAACTGAGGTATACACAGCATTTTTTTTTCCTTAACCCACACAGTCAATCAGAAAAGCAGGAAAATTGTGTAAGGTAATATCTTACTCATATTAGCCCAGTGTTGTGAATATCCCACTCACCCGAAGCAAAGCCTGTAATATACTGAATATACTGTATATATACTGTAATATACTGACTTAGAGACTGTGGGCAGTGTGTTCATTGGTAGAGTCAAAAATCATCAGACACAGGTATTCATATCCTGCTATGCCTGCATTTCAAGGAATTTAAAGCATTCAGTTAAATTATTTGTCCAGATCACGTAGATCGGGGATATGGAAAATTAGGAAAGTTCCATTTTTTTGTGTGTAATTGATCTCACAGTGATCTGGGGATGTACTCACACCCATGACTGGTGGATCTTCAGACCAAGAGCATGGCCTGGATGCTTAGAGACAAGGGGTCTTTCACCCCCAATTATTTTACTCCAGCAAGTCTAATAAAACACTTTCTCTCTCTACAGTCCTTGTGTCAGTCACATTTTAAAGCCTTTGGAACTACAATATTATTCCTGCCAGTGTTTTGCTGTTTGCATGGCTAGTGTCCCCATTACTAGAGAAGTTACTTCATACTCTCTTTTCCTCCCTAGGCTGAAGTTGGAGAACATCTGGTCTGCCAAGAGAAGAACGGATTTGTCCAATATGGAGTCACCTCTTGGGGACTGGACTGTACCCAACCATCAAAGCCTGGTTTTGCCCAATTTCCTGGTTTTGTTTCTTGGATCAAGAATGCAGTGGCTTCCCACTGAATCTGGATGCTGGCTAATTTTTCTGGAAAGTAGTCCCTGTGTCAGAAACAACATTCCAAGTATGGTTTTATGACTGGTTTTAAAAAGTATGTAATAATTCATACGAATTCTAAATAAATACCTCTATTGGCTGAGTGTAAGTAGCTATTGCAAAGCAGTAGCCAAGCTGAGCAATTGTTACTGTCTGTCAGAGTGTCCCAGTTGTACCTGTGTGATTCAACATGGTTGCATGTGACAGCAGCTGTAAGGTTCCTACTTCACCCCTGTTACACCCCAAATACTTACTCCAGGAATTAAATTGAAGGTTCCTTTACACTAGTTGGCACAAAGAGAAATCCCAACCAGATACTCTCAAGAGGTGAAAAATCACAAAAAAGCTCACTGGCAAAAGCACAGAAAATAAAGGGACCTTGGCAAAAGGAATAAATATGACACCATATTCACCTATCATAGCAGTACTTAGCATTTACTTAGCCCATTTCACCTAGAAACCTTTAAAACTATGAGATCTTACATTACCCACAAAGTTCCGTGAAAGGAGAATTACGATAAGAAAGAGAGAGAGACAGAGAAAGAAAGACAGAAAGACAGAAGAGATTTAGAAGAACACATATGGAGCTACCACCTCCTAGGATTCCATTGGGGGTGAGATAGGAACTCCAGGAAGCTGGCAGGGTCCAGACCATGTGCTGGCCCTGTGCTCCATTAAGCCTCCATGGATCTTTCCCCTGAGGAGAGACTTCCAGTCGCTTGGCCAGTCAGGGGCTGGGTTAGCACCACACCCCCATGTCAGTGATTGATTGATTGATTGATTGACAGCTCTGCCAGGGCTGAGGGGTCTGGGGGCAGGGCCGGGCACCACCTCACCTAGCAGCACATAAGCAAGCATTTCAAGCACCCCAAAAAGTGGCTGAGGACGCTAAACTTACCCAGCCTCTGACAAGGATCTTGCATCTCAAAACATCAATGAGGACCACAGCACTGGGACCTTTCCTCTTTTGGTCTCATCAGGGTCCCATCTAGCAGGCAGAGTAGAAAGGAAAGAGGAAAGCATATTGAAACTCCTATAAAGGGCAATTGATATACCAATAAAACATAATTAACATCTTTTTATACAGTTCTTTTCCCCCCACCATCTCATGAATCCAAAAATCACAGGATAATCAGGCTCCAGGGGGTGAGTTCATGCAGCAGTCTTTTAGCACCTAAAGAAATCCAGCAGATCATCTGTGATTCCCTGTGCTCCTGGAGGCATCACTTTCCTACTTTGAGGTTTAGCATTCTCTAACATTAGATAATTCATACAACTATTTGTGATACTTGTTGGACTTGTAAGCCGAGTTCCAGAAAAAGCTTGGCGAATTCAATTTAGGCTACCTTGACTTTTGGTCTCCACAATCTTCCATGTCCAGGTATCCCTACAACCCAAACAAATACACATGTCCCAGATCACCACCCTTATTCTTCCCACCAAGCAGGTTTCAGGGAGATTCCCAGAACCTGTACTCAGGGAGAGAGAAAGGTCAATGGACATCATGGGAAATGACATACAGTACGATTTTACTACTAAAATGATCTGGAGTGCCTCAGGGGTGGGAGTTAAAGAGAAAATAAAACTTATTCATGCCAACCTCCTCAGCATATCATTTTCAGGGTCATGATTTCAGACCACAAGCCTTTTCAACTTAACCAAGCCCTTCAGTGGCTCTCCAACTTAAATCTTTCCTTTAATCCTTCCTTGTCGACAGCTGGAAAGAATCAGGAGCTGGGTTAGTATGGCCTCTAGTGAGTGATTGATTGATTGATTGATTGAGAGCTCAGCCAGGCTGGGGGTCTGGGGATGGGGCACTGTCTCACCAGAAGCAAGACCTGACCCAACCTCAACCACACACCCAACCACACAGCATTGGTTTGAGACACTCAGCTCATCCAGCCTCTGACAGCCACCCCGTATCTCCATACAACAGACCAGAACCCCCGCACTGGGACCTTTCCTGCTCCCATCTAGTAGATAGAGAAGAAAGGAAAGAAGAAGAAAGCATGCTGAAACTCCTGTAGGGAGGCAGCTGCTATTCATAAATGTAGTTAATATCCCTTTATGAAGTTCATTCCCTCCAGCAGCTCTTGAGTCCAAAAACTGCAGGACAATCAGGCTCTGTGGGGGAAATGCATGCAGCAATCTTTCAGCACCCAAGGAGTCAAGCAGATCCATGATTTCTATGATTTCCAGTGTGTTCTTGGAGGTGACACTTTCCTTCTGTGAAGTTTAATATTATCTAATATTGGATAATTTACACAACTATTTTTGATACTTGAACTTGTAAGCTGGGGATGGTTCCAAGAGGTTTTTTTGTCTGGGGCTTGATCTCTACATTTTGGAACAAATAACAATAATCTGGGAGAAGACCGACAGGGTATCAGCTCCTTCTTGGGCATTGTTAGGAAGCCCACTTCCCACACACTTCCAGTACTTTGATCACATGTTGGAGCAGGGAGAGGGATCAGTTCTCCCCCCTCTAACAAGCTTAAAATTTTCATGCAACAGTATGAAACAGTAAGCTTAAAAGACTAGAGTCATTTACCATGTGCTTTCTCTTCAGAGAGCTTTATTTCATTTCCCCAGTAAAATCTTCAAAAAGTCTCTGTCCTTATAACTTAATCAATTCTGTTGCAGGGTGTGGTATTATCACCTTCAGCTCTGTGGTTTGGTATGCTAATTCCTTAACAAAAGGGTAGGGCTGAGTGTGAATGTCCAAGGGCACATAGTGATTATAAAATCAATAATGAGAAATCAACCACATGCTAAAAAATTCTTGAGGGCTGTTTGAATGAAAATGGCTTGGAGAGTGCCTATGCACATCTAAAGTACTATTCTGCACAGAAGCTTCGACCACCCCAAATTGGTCAGTAGCCAATCAAGCTTCACATGGCACCTCAGAGTGAGAGGCGCTGTGAGTAATAATGGCAAAGTGACCACGGTTCATGGCAGAAGGCAGTAATGGTGCCCCTTCACATCTGGAATATTTGTATCCAATGCCATCCATGACACATCCTGATGGCAATGTGGTTGTTCAAATCCAAACTCATGTCCTGAAGCCAGGGAAGTCACAGAAGTTGCAGCAGAAAGGACACCCGGGTTCGTGCAGTCTCAGAGTTGCTGCACTGTGCTGCAAGGAGAGGCAGGCAGGCTGCACAGTACTCAGGGGTTGCAGCACAAAACAACAAAATGGGAGCAAGTTAGCACCAAGAAGTAGCAATCATCAGCTCTGGAACCTGCCTGGATAATCAGAGGTTCTTCCAGTGTTCATGTGGAAGAACTTAGTAAACATTTCATTTTGAACCATTGTTGACTCCCCAGTTGTGGAGATCTTGGGAGTGTTTCATGTGCTTTTTGCCACGGAGACTGGATTCATAAACATTGGTAAATAACTGAAGGCATAAACATGAGTCACTACTTAGGCACATTACAAATGTTTGATTTAACAACATTTTGATTTAGGAAACCCATGGGGTTATTGTGGATTTTATGCAGTGTAAATGCTTCTTTTGCTATATACTTGCCTGGGAACATAAGCTGTCAACATAAAAAAGCTAGAAAGCTGTAGTTCATTTTTGTTCCTCTTACTCTTGTAATTCTCTCTTTTGTTTATAAAGCCTTCCACTAATGTATTTTATTTGGAAGCTTAATAACAGAGACAGCACATTGGAAAGAATCTTTAACTAGAGGCTTCTGAGAGGCAGAACAAAGCAACAGAAGGATGAATATCATTCTTTCTTGTCTGTAAGCAAATAAAACCCTGGTGACAGTCTCCTTGCCACTGCCCTTCCACTTGCAGAAACAACAAGAATAGTCCTTACTGAAGTACATGTTGAAAATGTAAAAGGCAAAATACTGAGCATGGTGCATAATATGTCAGTGATTCATCTTCCACTTTCATGTATGTATTCTTTTTTCCATACTGCTCTTCTGGTCACTTTCCCCCCACCCAATACTCCTTAGGCTTTGAACTCTCATTTACCCAAGTTGTCAAATTCCTATGAAAGAGAAGCCTTTATCCAGGACTACTTTACCAACCACAAGGAAAATGAAATCTCAGCACCTGAACTAAAACATAGCATTGATTTCTGTAAAAAATTAAAAACTGAACTTTTCCTTTATGTTTCGGCTGCTGCAAATCATGGGTGCACCTGGAATGCAGCCAAGTGATGTACAGGTTGTGAGGGCCACCTGGAGGTGAGCTCATGCCAACACCTGCTCAGAACAGGTTCAGCTTTGTCAGACTGCTCAGTGCCTTGTTCCTGTCAAATTTGGAATGCCCCCAAGGGTGAAAATCCCACATCCTATCTGGATCCATGTCTCAGCATCTGAATACCTCGGTGGAGGACTAATTTCTCCTCATATCTAACCTTAACTTCTCTTGTTACAATTTGGGTTTTTGCCTTTTATCCTTCACCTGCTGCTTCTCCAGGATGAGTCTGGGTCCATTTTCCCTCAGCTTTTCACTGGTTAACTGTAGACAGCAATAAGATCCCACTCTTTACTCTTTCCTCTCCAGGATGAAGATGCTTCTTCACCTTCCTCATACACCACATGGCCCAGCCAGCAGTTTGGTGGCCCTGCACCCCCAAAGCTGGGCCCTCTCCAGTCCGTCTTCAACCAGCAAGGCCAGAAGTGGCTGTGGCAATCCAGGTGTGGTCTCAGGAGCGCTGAGGAGAGTGAAGAATCCTTCCCTCAGGCTGCTGGCTGTAGATCCCGCCGCAGGGCTCTGTACGGGCGGGTATAACCCAGCTGGCCTTGCTGTGGGGACGCGGTGCTGCCGCAGCCCGAGCCGAGGAGCTCAGGGCAGCCTCGGCAGGGCCGCTCTCGGTGTGTTCGGCATCCAGCGGCACCGGGGCACTCAGGGCTGTTCCTGCTGCATGCAGGGCTCGGCCTGGACGGAGCTCGGTTTGCAGCTGCACACTCGGGCCATAGGTGGCACTGAGGGACGATGTGGTTGCGTTGTCCCCGAGAAAACGTCACTGCGGAAGAGAAAGCCGGAGAGGAGAAGCTGGGAGTGTGTCGGAGCAGCGGCCAGGCAGGGAGCAGCAGACATGTGGCGGGAGAGCCTTCCAAACGCATGGTGAGATCTCCTCGGCACGGTTGCAGGGATCCAGACTGGGCTCCCCGCGCCCGGGGCTGCGTGAAAGCGCCGGGAGGGTCGTGGGAGAGTGGGAGGAGGAGCTGAGGTCTCCTGAGCTCGAGTGCGGAGAAGGTGCTGATCCACTGAGCCTTGTTTGTGTCAGAGAGCTGCTTCTGGCAGCTGGCTTTGTTAGAGCGGGGTTTAGTGCTGCTGCCTTGATAGCTGCTCTCACACCTCTGCTCACCGACCTCCCGGATGTAAGTGCAGGGGGATACTCCTACCTGTTGCATAAGCTGTTTGTTCTTAGGAGCCCTGGTCTTCCATGCCTGGAAGTGATTTAAGGGAAAAAAACCCACGCATAGGCTGTTTCAGCAAGTGTGAGCAAATTGCCTTGGAGGTTACTGAGATATCCAGTACAGGCTCCAGGTTCTGCACTTCAGACAGCAGAGGGAAACAATTCTAGGGGATAACAAACACTCAGTGAAGTTGGTTTTTCATGGATTAGCAAGTCTTTTTCTTTTTGGCATTTGTTTTGGTTTTTTTTCTCAAAGTATTATAATTATTGTACCAAAGAACTCCCTAATGTAGCTGCCTTCCGCAAGGCAGAGTAACAAGACTTGCTTCTATTGTTGCTAGATTTTAGATTGTGCTTTTGTACCAGAAGCTGCTAGGCTTAGTGAACCGAGGAGGATACTTTCTTTTCCTAGCAGACAGGGGAGACCTAAAGGCTTGATATCCAGTCAGGAGTAGCTAGAAGTGTCAAAGGTACAGCAGCTCCTTAAACTCTGGACAGGGAAGGGTCCACAAGCATCTGCTGGTGCCAGCCCTGCAGCACGATCAGCACCACGTGGCTGGGAGCAGAACAGCCCTGGAGCTCGGAATTGCCCTGCTGAGGCTGTGCACCTATTGCAACACAGCAGTCAAAGTAAAGGATTTTCTTGGCCGAAGTTACACAGCTGCACACAGGATGAAACACTGCAAGGACACCAATGCAGCTGTTTACTGCCTTTCATCTAAGTTGTGCTGAAGGAGGGAATATTATGGCAACAAATTATCTAGTTAAAGCACAGCCCAAAAACACTGTCTCTTTGTACAGAGGCAGTGCTTTGTGAGCCCCTCTCTGCCTATCCTATCCAAAGAGTACAAAAAATAATGGCAGATGTTGCCAGGTGGCTGAAGAGCTTGTGATCACATCCCTAGGAAATGAGTGGTGCTGGCAGGGGGCATTTTTTGCACCATCCAGAAGGGTTGGAATACGACAACACTATCAGACTGTAAAGATCTTTCTGTTTTTTCCTTTTTTATAGGGAGAGCATCATGTCCCGGATCAGGTGAGTGGAATAGCTGTTCTATGCTGCAGTCTCCTCTTTTGGTTACAGCCCTGACTGGGGCACAGTGTCATCTCTTCTGTACTCTGGATGACAACAACAACAAAATCTTCACTCACAGCCCCCTTGCAGCCCCCTGCAGGAGCCCCCAACACCTCTACTAATCCCCAAGGGAAGCTGGGGAACTTGAAACACAAGTCAGAGGGGTAGGAAGGTACACTACATTTAGGACTGCATGTCTGTCAACTCCAGCTCTGGCAGCTTGGCTCCCACACCTCAAGTGTGGCACCTTGCTGTTCAGAACAGAAACAGGGGCACCAGCAGACCTCCTTACTTGAGAGCTAGGGGGGAGAGCCAGGATTGCCCTAAGAGATGATTGACTCTGTAGGGCAGCTGTGTACAAAGCACTGGCAAGAGGAGCATGTCCAGCGCATCTAGCTTTCTTCAGCAGCTGAAGACTTCTGTTTCTCCTCCTGCTTCTCAGCCCACTCTGGGAATATACAAAATCAGTTTTTATTACTGGACTGTTACTGTCCAGTAATAAAAGTCCAGCTGTTACTGTCTCATTCACTGCAGCACCTGCCTCTAAGTAGCTTGGCCCATATCCTATTGAACTTTGTCCCCCTGGGCATCCTGGTTCACAAGGAAAGGGACAAAGTGGACTTGTAATCAGCAAGTCCTGATCAGCAAGGACTTGAGACCCCTAAGAAGCCTTGGTAGATAGAACCCTGCCCCAAATCTTACCTGTGATCTTCAAAAATAACAGAAATAACCAGTCCCTGCTGACTGCCTGGGATCTGGAGGTTTTTGTCCCTGCTCAGCCCCTATGGATGTGCAACCAAGCCTCAGCAAAAGTCCCTTTGACACTGCTGTTGTTGAACACAATCAATTTTGTGTCTCCCCAGGCCTTTTGACTACTCTCAGAAGAATGCAGTCCTGGTCCCTGTGGCCGCCCTGGGGGTTGGAGGGATGCTGCTCTACTGGCTCAGATCTGGACGCAAGATCAAGACTATTGACATGGGTGACGGGTGGTGGGGCGCAGGAGAAAGGCCCCCCAAAGGGAAAGAAGACACGAGCATCCGTCCCTTCAAGATTGAAACATCTGACAAAGAAATCGAGGTACAGCTGCCTGGGGGGTAAGGAGGGGCAGAAAGGGGAGGCAGTCCATCACCCACCCACCCCACTGCCTCAAGGTGATGCCTTGGGGCTGACAGCAGGGCACTTCCATGTGCCAGGGCAGCTGCCCGGCTCCATTAGATGATGCTCTGGCTCACCATTCTTTACAAAGGGGATTTGAGCTCTGGTACATTGCAATGTCCCCTAAAGACTTTCTGAGACAGCAGCCCCTCTGTGCAAGCTGGGGCTTCTCCTGCAGAAAGGCCATGCTTTGAGCAGCAGACTTCACAGTGGGTCTGTGGATGGTGGAGCAGGGAAGGAGGGCATTGGGACAGCAGTAGAACCAGTAGGAAGCCCCCAGGACTGAGGGGCTTCCACAGAGGAAAGGGCTGTAAGGCTGAAGAGGGATGGTGTCTTGACTGAGTCATAGCTCCTCCATCCCTGCATGCCTGTCTCTATCTCACCAAGCAGCAGCCAGCAGCTCAAGGTGAGATTCTTATTCTCCCAGCCAGCAGTGCTGCCAAGCTCATAGCACCAAAAACCCTGAAGTGAGTTAGCAGCAAGCCAAGAATAGGACCCAGTTCTCCTGGATGCCCATGGGGAACTTGTAACCTGTAGAAAATTGTATTCCACATACAAACAATTCAGATAGTCAATTAGAGTATGGCACTTCTGCAGGAGGGCTTGTGGTGTCCCAGAGAGCAATACAAAAGCCAGCAGAGCCAGGAGAGCCTGTCTGTGCCTGCCCTGGCACAGGGCACATGGCAGCAGCTGGCCAGCCTGGCAAGAAGGGCTCCCTTCCACAGGATCTGCACCAGCGCCTGGATCGGTTCCGCTTCACACCACACGTGGAAGGAGCCGCCTTCCACTACGGCTTCAACTCCAGCTACCTGCGGAAGGTGGTGGACTACTGGAGGAATCAGTTTGACTGGCGCAAGCAAGTGGAAGTGCTGAACAAATACCCCCACTTCCACACCACCATTGAAGGTGAGGGGGCCTCCGTGCCTTGAATGGGTCTCACTTGGAAATGCACAGCAAGACGGGGGAGATGTAAAAAGTGATGATATTTGAGATAACCTATGCATAACAGCTTTGTGATACAAGTGAAATACAACTAGTGGAAGGCTCTATTATTAATAACCTTATAGGGATTAAGTTCATTACACAGTGGGAATAAGATTAGGTCTGCTTCAAGATGGGCTTCATCTGGCTAACCCATGCTAACTAACGATGACGTGCTCTTCGGTGATTGCCTTGAAGCCACCTTTGAAAACTGTGAAATTTAGCCAGACTGAGGCTGGAATATCCCTCCCCACCACACAGTAGTTTACCTAGGTGAGCTTAGCCAGACCTTACATAAATTATCTCTAGATTAGGGTAGAAAGACTTTACATAATTGATCTCTATGTTAGGCTTCTATCATGCCCTTTTTCATGTTTCACCTTTAATTACTGTAATGTTTTTGCATGTATCTTACCCCCATTGTGCTGCGCATTCAAGTGCAGTTCTTACTTATATACTGTGAGTCCAGTTTCTCAGGAGATGGATGCTAATCTCCAGTGACCCCAATATCTGTGGCTGGGGTCAATATCTCTGTGTGTATGTAAAAAATAAGACAACCAATACTATGCCAGGCATCCCCTTTCAGCCAGGTATGTTCTTGCAGCGGGCTGATTGTGGAACTTCTGCTCTATATGCCACTTACAGTTTTGCCGCCCTCCTTCTACAGAATACCGAGCAGAAACTGGTCCCAGAGCTTTAATTTTTCTTTCTTGGATGTGTGGCAGGGATTGATATCCATTTTATCCATGTGAAGCCATCCTATGTTCCTCATGGTCAAGCTGTTCAACCTCTGCTGATGGTCCACGGCTGGCCCGGCTCCTTCTATGAGTTCTACAAGATCATCCCTCTGCTCACGGAGCCAGCCAAGCATGGCCTGAATGAGGGTGATGTGGTGTTTGAGGTCATCTGCCCCTCCATCCCAGGATATGCTTTCTCAGAGGCCTCTCACCAGAAAGGTAAGCAATGAAAAGGCTCTGTTGGAATTGCAGTTTTTGGAGTAACAAACACCTCAACTATCCCAGGCAGCTCTGGGCACTGCAGTTTGTAGTGCAAATGCCTGGCTCTTCACTAAGGCCCATGTGGCTGAGGCTCTGGGGCTGGCTGTGGAGATTTGCAACACAATGGTAACAGGAAGTCAGGTCTGATTTTGTTTTCCACTGAATTTCTTTCATCTTGTGTTCACTTTCTTTCCAAGGAGTGAGGCAGGGCAGCATTGCACACTGTCCCTTCCCACAGCCCCACACACACGTGCATCAGTCAGGTCACAGTCTTTGGCCAGGGGAGGAACACTAGGACCAACGGTTCTCCTGTGTTTCCCTTTACCTACAGAGTTTGACTCCATAGCAACTGCTCGGATATTCCATAAACTGATGAACAGATTGGGCTTCAAGGAATACTACCTACAGGGAGGGGACTGGGGATCTCGCATTACCACTAACATGGCCCAGATGCTGCCACAGTAAGTAGCAAAGGAAATCAGTGCAGAAAAGCTGCCTCCAATTCCTACCCTACCTTCTGGCTCTGTAGTCCTACCTTCTGTTTGCCCTGCTTCTCATTCTCTTCTGCTCTGTTTCCTTCAGGGACAACCCCATCCTGTATATTCAATTGCATTCATATGCTTTGTACTGATTTTTTTTTTAAATCATGATTAATCTGAAGGGCTTTGTGTATTTGATTCAGTCCAGTGTTTATCTCACAGCTGCAGTCAGACTTATTTTCTAGAAAACTTGGAGACAGAAAATTGTTTGATTTAACCCTCTATTCCTTAACTTACTTTTAGGTCTGTGAAAGGGCTTCATCTGAATCTTGTTTTCATCACCACACAAGGTTTGGGAAAGATGATTCGTACAATGCTTGGGGCTTATGTACCGTGGCTTGTAGGCTTCAGCAGGGAAGATGCTCGACGTTACTACCCTTTCATGCAGAAAAATGTATATGATGTCCTACGAGAGTCTGGGTACCTACACATCCAAGCCACCAAACCAGACACTGCAGGTAACATACCTTCTCTGTATCCCTGTGAACATGCTACACTAATCACCTGGGGTACATGAAAACAAAGGGCAGCCAAATTTGAGAAGCAATGACTTCTGGTGACATGAGTGCAAGACTCATGGCAGGAATGAGTTTATGGGGATGAGAACTGTATAAAATGAAGCTAAAAGAAACCACTCAAGAAAAGATGGAGATTTCAAGTATATCTTTTCAAGGTCTTTTAAATAGCACACCACTTTCTTTGAGAATGAGCCCATTTCCATAGAGTCCTTCAAAAGTAAAACACAGGGTTCTGAAATTGAAGCTTTGAGAAGTAAATGGGGGTGAAAACAAGAAAAATATCACAAGCAAAGAGGTGCAATGTGAAAGTTTCAAAAAGGTAGACAAAGCTCAAACACCTGAAAAGCCAGAATGCTGACGTCCTGGGGCCAGTGGATAAGGACTGTGAAGAAAGATACAGCTATTTCATAATGCTAAGAGGAACTCTTTGCATCAGTCCCCACTAGAGAGGATTCTGGGGTATTGCTTTATTGAAGTCATCTCTCATCAGGAAAGACAGCAGAGCTCTCTCAGGCTGGTGTCAGATTTGGACACCAGAGAACAAAGAGTCCCCCATCCCAGCAATTCACCAAAGGAGAAGCAGCTCAAACTGGAACATCAAAGAATGCCTAGACTATTGCTTGAAGTGATTGCAAACCCCAAGAAATAAAAGAAGATAAACAATATACCAAGTGGGAGGGAGTTGTTGTGGTGGTGGTGTTTCTGGTTGCTTGGGTGTTTTTAAGGGCCAAAAAGTAAAGGGATTCACAAAAAAAAAAAAAAAAAAAAAAAAAAAAAAGAACATTAGTATGTTTAGTCTCTCTCTGATCAGAAATCTGACAGAATTTTTTAAGCAAGGAGAATTGATTTACAGGGGATAATATCATAGGGAAATCGTGCTTCAAGAATCAGCTTTGGCAGAATCAAACAGCTGTAGATCCACTAACTTATATAAGTAATTTAAAATAATGTTTTGTGGAGGCTCCTTCCCCAGAATTCTTAAGAAATTGAACTGCCTTAAGAAAAGAATTAAAACTAGTCAACATGAGAATCCAAGCACAGGAATAAATCCACAGGTTCCAGGGGAGGGAGAGAATCACAAAAATCTGTGCTGACATCTGTACCCTTTAAGAAGATCCTAACTTCTCTATGAATAAGTTAATAATTAGATGTAAAACTGACAGTTATCCAAGCTTTGGTTTATAAGTGACTGGTTAATAAAACCAGCCAAAAAAAACTGATATCAACAAAGCTCAAAGGAGTTTAAGTGGGTTCAAGTTTGGCTGCTCCCATATGAGAGATTCCATGAGTCAAGGGTAGTGCTCTCAAAAATCAGCTGGATCAAAGATTAAGGCAGTTTTGCAAACTCTAAAAAAAAAAGAAAAGCAAAAACACAGAATCCATTATATTCGTGACACTCTGATGTATTCTTGTTAGCCCTGTTTCATAAATATATTTTAGAATCAGAATACATACCATACTAAGCAGGATAATGCTCCCAAATATTTTATCTGAAATTTCTTTTCAGACTGCCATCTCTTTACATCTGATTGTGCTCCTTCTGCCACACATCACCAAGAAGCCAAAGGAACTTCCCTAACTCCCAGCTTCTTTTGTATAGGAATTATCTGAATTTGTAGTGCCCTCAGATACAGCCAGAATTCCTCTGCAGGGAATTTGTCACGAATAAAGTACTATAAGGGACAGATAAATACAGACTCTCTGCTGAATTCTCTAGAAAACTCTGAACTCTTCATGAAAGTCTAGTTTAACTTGCACTGAAGTATTGCAATGCCAGGCAACTGCAACAGCTCTTCTCCTCACTTAGGTTGTGGACTGAATGACTCCCCAGTGGGGCTTGCTGCATATATTATGGAGAAATTCTCAACCTGGACAGACAAATCGTTTCTGAATAAAGATGATGGAGGCTTGGAAAGGTAAGATGTTAGGTTATGATGTTATTTTGTGAGAAGTCTCATTAAAAGAATGACTGGTGGGAACTAATATGAGGATACAGGTAAGATACTAGCCTGTCAAAGCTGAAATTTAGGGAAGAAAGGCTGACATGACAAGCACCAGTTTAAACTTAGGGCAGACTGCCTGCACACTACTGCTTCAGCACCAGGCGGTTTTGCTCTGAACACACAGGTGCCAGCTAATCTGCTGCTTCAAAATAAGTGGAGATTAAGAGGGACAGCAGTTCTTCAGGGCATGAGCCCAGCATAGAGCACTGAGGAACAGCTTCCAGTTAAATTTCATCCTCTCTCTCTCAACAGCAAATACTCTCTTGATGAGCTTTTGACCAACGTGATGATTTATTGGGTGACATCCTCCATTGTGTCCTCAATGCGATACTACAAGGAAAACTTTTCCAAGGACCCAAGAATTCATAACAGGTAATTATGTGGCAAGTTGCAAGGCAAATTTGCAAATGAGGTTGAAACATTTGCCTGTATCAACAGTTAGATCACTTACAACAGCA
The DNA here is from genome assembly GCF_051311805.1 of Agelaius phoeniceus. NCBI lineage: Eukaryota > Metazoa > Chordata > Aves > Passeriformes > Icteridae > Agelaius > Agelaius phoeniceus. The sequence goes on from NC_135267.1 coordinate 79,748,938, forward strand.
CATTTAATTCTGAGAAAAATGAAAGTCCAAATTCTTACTTGCTTTTGATAAATATAGTTAAGGGTCACTTTTCTTTTGAACCTATAATGCACACAAGGTAGCTTGCAGCCAAGACAATGCAAAAGACTTAAAGCACCAAGCAAAGTCTTGTGTTCAAAATACAAGTCTATATACTTATTCACCAAACAAATGTGACTTGTAGCCCAGTTCAGTGAAAACAAAACAGAAGATCATGGGCACACCTAAGAGAGAAGTATAAACTGAATTAGGAAGGCTACTGCTTGCTGCAGAATAAGCTAAGAACTACAAGAGTTAAGCACAAACCTGGGGTAGCAACTTGAGCAGTACTTGAAACCCAGCACCTTGTGACAGCTGGTTCATTAAGATGATGCTAAGAGAGGCTGACCACAAAATGTTGCTGAGCAGACAAGTAACTGATCATCTGAACAAGAGGGGGGAGTCTTTTTCTTGGAGGACTGAACCAGCCCCTTTCCTCTCCAGGGAGTCATTTATTATGCATTTGGTATCATATTCTAAAGCAAACAGGAGCTGGCTCATTTCTCAAAGAGGTGTGGTATCTTGCCATGTAGCACAACACTTACGAAAGTTAAACTCAGAGATGGGGAACATTTCAAGATCAACCTGTATGCAAACTTGGCTCTACTTTGCACCTCTACAGATATCATCTTCTAAAACTCAGTGATACCTGAATAGAAATTAAGCTCCTCAGTGGAGTGCAGATCAGGGGGTGCACTGCACAAAGTGGGGAAACTTCAGTGAATGTGTTCCCAGAGACAGAGGTTTTTATAGACTTCCCCCAAGACTTGTTTCAGCAATTACCTTATGTCTTCCAGGGTTAGCGTATACGTTCCCACAGGGATTGCAGCTTTTCCTCAGGAGATTGTACATGTACCACGTGTCTGGGCAAAGGATGTCTACAAGAACATTGTCACTTACACTTACATGCCACGTGGAGGCCATTTTGCTGCCTTTGAGGAACCAAAGCTCCTGGCACAAGACATCATGCAGTTTGTCCGAAAAGTGGAACAGCTGTGAGCCTGCTGTTGAGATACATGCATAGAATGGAAACAAGTGGTTCTACCAGTGGCAGAACCTTTAGACTGGATTTGTTTAATCCCTCAAAATAATCACATATAGAAGCCAGCATTTTATTTTGATAATAATTACAGTCCTGATTTTTAAAATCAATTTGTAATGTTTTCATAAGAAAAAAAAACTTAACAAAAATCCAAAGAGCATCTTGTGTTCCTTAGTTCCCAGCACCCTATCATTGCTGCATTCATAGTTCAAGTATAACAGAATATGTAAACAGTTTATTGCAGTAACATTGCACTCAGCTGAGGAAGAGAGGTGAAAGGAACTGGCCAAGGCTTCTGTTAAACACTTGGGCACCTGCATTCTTAAACATGTGTTACAAGCAGCTTTGGTGGAAGCATAAAAGGTTTTGATCTCCTGAGCACAAACACTCCTACATTCAAGTTATATTTTTCCTTCAAGAGGCCTGAGATTCCATATTCAAGTGGGCAGCTGCACATAAGGCAGCTTTCATCACTCCAAGTTTTTCCCCTAGAACAAGCTTAAGAAGCAGCTACTGCACACTGTAAACATATATTAATGGATACTACAGCAGAGAGGGCACTCTAGTGTTCTCCAAGCTCAAAAATTCCAAATTAAGTTCCTACTACTTCTATCATCTCATTCCACCCAAAAGGTCAAAGTTAAAATATGCACCAAGTGTAGAGGTTTACTTCAACCTTCATCCTCTTCACAAAGGACTTTTACCACCCCATTGTGCATTTTTGACTAGTAACAGCAAGTACCCTCACTACCAAGTAGGCTCACCTTTCTCTTCAAGTGGGATGGAGTTATTTCAAGCTACTGAAAGCTCATTGCAGCACAGATAATAGCCCAGCTGACTGAAGACAATTCCAGCAGATATCTAGTTTAACACACTGCTCCCAGGGCTTTTCTCCCTGTCCTGTTCTGCAGTAGACACCAGCCCAGAAGAACAGACTCAAGTTCTGACTCTAGGTAATACAGTCTGACTAAGAACACGAATTTGGTAGGTAAAAATAGTGCTAAACTTGATCACATTCCCCTGATTTCTATGCATTTCAGAAACGTTTAAGTCGAAGTTTCTTCCTTGAGTGAGAGTAATCTTCCATTATTGCAGCAGCACTTCTAACTTTCTCTGAAGAAGGTTAGCAAAGAAACTGCTTACTTTTAATCTTATATCTAACCAAATTTCAGGGCTGTTAGGCAAAAATTAGTAAAAAAAAAATAAATTGTTTACTGCTACCCTGCCTCCACAGTACCAGTCTCTTTCCATCTCCAAGACAGCACTAGTTACAATATCTTTCAGTTGCTTACTTTGGAGTGTTAAGGAACAGAAAGTGAGTTATAGGAAAGTGTAATTTTACCAAATAGATGGACAAGCACTTGAGTACTCAAAGGAGGTGCACACCACGGCAGCTGAGGCAGCCTCGGGAGCTGCGGCTGTTGCTTGTAGAGTTGCCAGAGGGCCCCTTGAAGCGGCTCCGCCCATCTCCACAGCAGCCCGGGCAGCTCCAGCCCTTTGCAGAGGAACTGCCTTCATCCTGCCCCATTCTTTACTAGCTGGGAATAAATCCCTCTTCGGCAACAAGGTTACCTTTGTGTGCCGGTCCGGTTTTGCTCGCTGGTTTTCCTGCTGTGGGGAGCCTTTTAAGGACTGCAGGATTTCCTCCCAGAGTTATTTTTCAGGAAGTAACTTCACCTAAGACAGTCTATGGGTAACATGGCAAAGGCAGGGTCAGAAAAAACGGCTATATTAAAACTCAGGAGGAGATTGTATGGATCCATGTCAGCAAGCACTCAGCAGGGAAGTTTTACTCCCGACACATTAATTCATCCCGGGTCATAGATCAGGTCCCTAAAGAATTAATTGTTGGACCTCTGTGCAACTGTGCCTTAAAGTGGATTTGCCTTCAACAACAACTCAGGAAATAAGGACAATAGAGGAGCACAGCAAGATACAGGAAGGCAGTAGACACCATGAAGAAAAAAAAAATTCAGGCAGACATGGTTCAAAAATACATGGTTACATTTGCTAAAATTAACACCTAAAGAAAAAAAAAAGTATTCAATATTCCAGTTAAATTTCTATGGAAACCATTCATTCACTAAAGCCTTTGAGGGTCACTGGTGCTTGGAACCAGACATAGTCCTCCCAAGCAGGTGCTGTGTGCCGTGGAGGTGAGGCACTGACGTGGAGGTCTCCATCACAGGACAACTTAACAGTCAGCTTCCTCCCTCGGCTCGGCACTTGGTAGTTGAGCTTGGGCCGGAACCACTCAACACCACAGTCACGGTGGCCCTGGACCAGGACAAGAGTGCCTGTCACAGGGAGAGCCTTAAGTTCACTGAAGACATCAGCAACAAACAGGCGGTGAAAGAGCTGGCGAACACAGGGCGCGGTCTGGAGGCTCTCTTCAGCAGAGCCCTCACAGAACCCCTCCAAATTCAGCTCATAGAGCTCCTTGGGGTTCATGACGTTGCCTCCAAGTAGGAAAAGAACCCGAGGAACCAGCGTCAGACTAAACATGACTTCCAGGTGCTGGAACAATCCCTCCAGCTCCGTCAGCAACTGCTGGCACTTTCTGCTCGCTAGGCCCAGGGAATGTGGTTTCTCAATTCCATCTCCACCCTCGAAAATAAAAATTCACATTAACACATTCAGTTATGAACATATATTATACTCTGCAGAAAGCAGGGCCCATCCCAGAGAGTGAAGGAACAAGCAGTTTGTGTTCATTTTGAGAGCTACAAGTACCCAATTGAGGAAGACGCACATCTTTTCCCAAATCAGGAGATGCAAGAAGAACACAAAAGCACAATCCATAGCTACTCAGTTAGAATCTGAATCGCGCTACTGATGAATTCCAATAGAAAGTAGAAGCCCATCTTTCAAAGATCAGCTACCCCTGAAATCTCTTAACAGTGACTTGCTTGGTTTTTGCTTAGAGGTAACAAAGCAGCGACATGCTTTGAGCGAAAAAGCAGGAAACAATCAATTAAGAGCAATTTGTCGGCACTTTCAGCAGCCTGAACTTACCGCTGCTTTTGCCTCGTTTTGAAAAGAAGAGGTAACATTTAGAGATGCAGCCACAACAAGCGCTTTACTTTAAAATGAAAGCACGTTGCCGTGCGAATCCCCGAGCGAGACCAGGAGCTCACAAACAAACCTCAAACGCCACGGCCCTCCCAATCCCTGGCCCAGAGGCCGCCCCCGAGCAGGGGTCGGACCCCGCGGCCGCCGCGCCTCACCTGGGCCGCCCGCCGGCAGAAGTAGGCCAGCTGCTCATAGGGCAGCGGGAGCTGGTTCCGCTGGTGCAAGACGTGCTTCAGAAGCTCGCAGGCGAAGCGGTAGCCGCTGCCCCGGCACACAGCTCCCGGGAAGGCCACGGCCACAGCGGGGCTGCCCAGCACCGCCCTGTCCCCCCGAGGCCCCATGTCGCTGCCGCGATCCAGGCCCGCCAGCGCCGGGAGCGAAAAACCCGTGGCACACACACCGCCCCTAACGGCCGCCGCGGTTTAAATGCCGCCGCCGCCGCGCAGCCTCACGGGAGCGGCGCACGGGCCGCGCCGCGCGATGGGCGTGGTGGGAGGCGGGGTCTCTGACTAGCCCCGCCCCTCCGCTCCCCCGCCCGCTCCCGTCCCGGGAGCGCCCGGCTGAGGCTGTGCCGGGACCTCAGGCTGCTTCCTGCAGTGCTGTCCGGGGATGGCTGCAGGAAGCGGCTCCGCTGTCCTCCGCCCCGCTCCCAGCAGCCCTGGCGGCTCTGCTGTCGTGCAGAGGAGCCGCCTTCGTGCTGCCGCGGGGAGGCGGAGAGTGTGCAGGGAGTGCCGTGTTTGGAAACATTGTGCCTGCCGCCCCATTGGGTGCCGCCTCCAGCACACGGCGAGTGGAGGGCGGGATGGCGAGAGGAGCCGCTCCGAGGCTGCTTTACAGGAACCGCGGCCACCTGTGCGGAGCGCCACGGAGAGTGTCGGTTGTACACGAACAATGATCCAGAGTCGCTCACCCAGGGCATGCGGCGGGGAAAGGGAAGATGTAGTGGCCGTGGAACTGGAGACTGGGAATTGAGGGGATGCGGCGCATAGCTAGAGGTTCTTTTGCTGTTCCGGCCGCCCCCTCGGTTAGATCTTAATGTGTGTTTTGGGATCGCTCTGTGTCGGGCTGCTACCTCTGCGTAGTCATGAGGTACCTCCAATGCCAAACAGCTTCGAAAGTGCCCCAGTTTCCCGAATCCAAAATGACTGATCGCTCGATGTCAATAACCAGGGAACCCGGGGCTGTGAACTGCGAAAGGGATAATCCACGGGCGTTCGCAGATCCCGGCGAGCGGGGCCCGGGGAGCGGTGGCATCCCGCGCGTTGTCAGCCGCGGTCGAGAGGCGGCGCCCTCTCCCTTGGACTCCAACTCCCATCAGCCCCCGCGGATGGAACCCGTACGGGAGCGAGCTGGTTGCGCCGCGAGGCACGCCGGGAGATGTAGTTTCGAGCGGGAGGCGCGCGGAGCGTTCTCGGCGTTGTGGGCGGGCGGGACTCGCTTTCCCGGGGCGCCGCGCGGCGGTCGGTGACGCCGGGGCCGGAGCCGGGCCGGCGGGGCCGGGCGGGGAGCGGAGCGGGCGCTGCAGGGGGCGGCGGGGCCGCGGTGTCCGCCATGGACTCGCGGGTGTCAGAGCTGTTCGGGGGCTGCTGTCGACCGGCGGGCGGCGGGGCAAGCGCAGCGCTGCGCGGGCGCGGGGGGCCCGCGCCTGGCGGCGGCGGCGGCTCGAAGACGAAGAAGAAGAACGGGCGGAGCCGCGGAGGGAAGGCCAACAACCCCCCGTACCTGCCGCCCGAGGTGAGCTCCGGCAGCCGCCGCGTCCCGTCAGCCGCGGAGGGAGGGAGACCAGGCCCGGGGCCGGGGGCCGCTGCCGCTGAGGGGCGGGAGGGGCCGGAGGTCGGTGCCCCCCGGAGCGGGTCGGTGCCACGGCCGGACCCCACAGGTTGGTGGAGGGTCTGGCTGGAGGTGCCGGCAGTGCTGGTGCGGGGCCGTGCCGGAGTCGGTCGGGCTGACAGCAGCCCTAGGAGCTATCCTGCAGCCCCGGTGTGCCTGCCTGCCCCGGGCTCTCCTCCGGGCCCTTCTCGCGCCCCTGGTGCTAGCGAGGTCCCTGCGGGCTCCACCGGAGCCTGTCCGTCAGTCGTATCGCACTGCCTGGCATCTGTCTGTGGGCGCTTTGCCGCCTGCCATTGAAATAGCTTCGGAAAAAAAGCTTTGCTCGCCTCGTAGTTCCAAACATCCCGTTTGCATCTCTCCCTCCCCGAGAGACGGTCTGGTGGGTCTGAGCCCCTTTCCAGCTGCCAGACGGGTCCCGGTGACTCCCTTCCCAGCTAATTTGACAGCTGGTTCCTTCCATAGGGCTGCAGGTGCCATGGACAGAGGGTGCGGCACTTGTCTCTTGCAGCAGGAAGAAGTGGCATTGGTAGTACCGCGGATGTGTGCTCAGCTGGGGCAGTTGTCACCACTCTCATAGAACTGTCACTGTGGGCAGAATGACGTTGGCTCAGACTCAATTGCTTGGCCCCTGTCAGTGAACTTTCTGTAAAATATATAATAGCCTGTGCTGGGAGGGAGCAATTCCTCCACAAGGCAGGCCTGGGACTCTTGGGAAGATGTGAAAACAGCACTTTGCTACTGTTAGATCTTCTCCGCGGGCAGCACTGTGCCCTGTAGCCGCAGTTTAGTTCTTGTTCCTTTCAGCTGGAGGCTGTAGAGTCCCCTGTGGTTTCAACTCAGCTTCCTGTTTCTGGCTACCCTGTGCGGTGTGTGCCCCAGCAAGTCGAGGCTTGTTTGTTTTTCTAGTCTCAAGTGCCTTGGAGAAGACCCACTCCCTTATTTAGATGACAGTGCAGTAGGTGAATGGGTTTTGCTTAGAACTGGAAAGCTGGTAGATGGCAAGAGAGGAAAACCTGCTACAAGTACCTTCGTCTCACAGCACAGCTCTGCTGCCAGAGAACTGAGCTGACAGTTGAGAACTTATGTTGGCCTTTTGCCACTGTAAGCACCGCTGTGGTTAAGAGCTGAGCTGGAAGGCAAGGAGAGGGCTGTTGCCTCTCCTGACATGCAAATAGGTATCCAGAGGAAAAGGAAGTGCTTACTGTTGCCAGCCCCATTTAGTCTGACAGAGTATGTGGCTGCCTGCAGGCTCCAGCCCTTTCTTAGTGGTCCTTATACTGAATCACTGGGAAAAATTACTTAAATATTGTATATCTAATTGTAAAATTAGGTATTCTCTTTGATAAGCTGGAGCCTGTTTTGGTTGAATTGAGCTTGATGAGTACCCAGACCTTTCTGTTACAACCCGATCTGGCCTTCCCTGAGAAAGTACTTCTGAGCATATTGTGTACAGACAGTCCCAATCAGGTCTGGTTCTCCAGAACTTTGGCCAGTGACTAGCTGGCAGATGAGTCATTACTTTGCTTCTTTATGTCTTTAGTCCTTCCTTGCAGAGAGAAGATTCATAAAGTTGTAGAAGGAAATCAGTGAAAAACTAATTGAGTGAGGGAGAGTGTCATTGAGCAGGAGAGGAAGCAGAAGCTTTTGTTCTCAGGGCCCTGTTTATGTGCACATTGGATGGATGGAAGCTGCTGGATAGGGTGGGAGTGGGATGCTGTGTTTGACATTTTGTGGGTCATAGATGGGTGAGGGGGGAGACTTTAAATTATTTGCTGGCCTGTAACTTTTAAAACTGGAATTCTCTCTTTCTCTGTGACTCTTAGACTGGCCCTATTCTTTACTGTCCAGAAAAAAAAATTCCCCCTGGATAGTATTACCCTTGTGCCCCAATCTAGTTTTGTCCTTTGGTGTTCATGATGTGGGATACAAACAGCACAAACAAACAAACCATAAGGAAAGTTCTAGTTGAGTGTAGGAAAGAATGGCAGAAGGCTGGGACCTAACACAGTCTCCTTCTGCCACTTTCCCTCTCTTTGAAATCTTCAGCACCAGTTTCAGAATATATGGGCAGCTGGTGCCTGTAGAAGTCCCTGTGGGCATAGCATCTAACTCTTCTGTCTTGTTTCATTCTCTGACCAGGCAGAAGATGGGAACATCGAGTACAAGGTGAGTCCTTTGAGGTTGCAGAAGGAGGTCTTCCTCCCAGAGGATTATTTTGCAGTGAGTAACTTCACCAAAGACAGCCTATGGGTAACATGGCCAAGGAAGGGACGGAAGAGTGGACGCTACACTAAGGAACTACCATTCATCTTCTGTGTCTCTGTGCCAAGCTTTACCCAGTCTGTGAGCTGGAAAAGCTTGATCTCAGTACTGATTTTTAGGAATCTCTTCTAGTATGTGATGCTTATTGTATTGTTCTTGAGAGAGAGATGCAGATATCCCTGAAAATGATTTGCCACTTTCTTGTGGCTGCTCTGCCATTTGCACTTATTGGTTCCTGGATCACAGATTGGTCCTAGAGTGCTGTCTTTAACCCTGCAGCAGACAGGGTACAGATCCCTTTGTCAGGATGCAGGAAAATTCCTCTACCATATATTTGTACCTTTGTGAAACCCCTTCTCACCAGTCCCATGGCTTCTGTTCAGACACTGATACAGGCTGTGCTTTCTAGGGGTGGGTCAGAGTTGGGAACGTTGCTTCACAGAATTGGGCAATGGGATTGCCTCTGCATCCAGGCTGTGACTAGAACTGCCCTCTGTTAAACAGCTGAAGCTGGTGAACCCCTCGCAGTACCGCTTTGAGCACCTGGTGACCCAGATGAAGTGGCGGCTGCAGGAGGGCCGAGGGGAGGCCGTCTATCAGATCGGCGTGGAGGACAACGGGCTGCTGGTGGGCCTCTCGGAGGAGGAGATGCGAGCCTCGCTCAAGACGCTGCGCCGCATGGCAGAGAAGTACGTGCTCCTTTTGTCTGCAGGGCCACCAGCGTGACTCCCTGGGGTCCCCCGAGCAGCTGGCAGCTCCATCCTACAAAGCCCCTGTATGACTGACATTCCTTCAGTCCTGAGGCTCGTGAGGAAAGTTAGAGGGCTTCTGTCTAGAAGCTTGAGGCTCCTTCCCTGTTATCCCCAGCCTTCATCCCATTCACTTAGCTGTTATCCTAGAGGTGCAACTCAGCTATTATCCTAGTCAGCTGTTATTGCAGAGGTGTAAGAGCTGTTAAGTACAAATGTGTCTCACTCCTTCCTTATGTCTTTGTGGCAGGGTTGGGGCTGACATTACGGTGCTGCGGGAGAGGGAGGTTGATTACGACAGCGATGTTCCAAGGAAGATAACAGAGGTGCTTGTCCGAAAGGTGCCTGACAACCAGCAGGTAGGGACCTGTGGTTTGGCTGTCTTCTCCTGCTGGAGACCTAGAGGCTTTGTACGAGCAGTATGAGCAGCTTCCTTTTGGGATGGGAGCCCAAACCCTAGAGGCACTTTGTCATAGTTTGGGCCATAGCAGATGCTTTAAAGGGCTGCCAGAGGGAGGCTTGATGATAATGCTTCTTATCTCCAAGACTGTGATTGAGGCAGATGTCAGTGCAGAAGATTGCCTGGATCAGAGGTGAAAAATTATTTGGCTTCTATTGCAGTGGTTCTAATGCAGACCCATGTGCAAAAAAGGAAGGATTTAGAGATCTGCTGCAACAAATAGCCTTTTTTGTGATGTCAAAGCCTGATATGTCACATCTCAACTCTAGAGAGTGTATCATGACTGCTGGGCAGTGGTTTGCTGGGAGCAGAATCTGAGCAAGATTTAATTGCACATTGTCCCTGATGTAGGGAAGCTCTTTGAGCTGCATCTCCACTGCCCAGTAGTGCTTGTGCACTCAGTGGTTAAGTGTAATGATTTCTTTGTTCTTTTTCCTGTAGTTCCTAGACCTCCGAGTAGCTGTCCTAGGCAATGTGGACTCAGGGAAGTCAACACTGTTGGGTGTCCTAACACAAGGAGAGCTGGACAATGGGCGGGGCAGAGCACGCCTCAACCTCTTCCGGCATCTCCATGAAATCCAGTCAGGAAGAACATCAAGCATCAGCTTTGAGATCCTCGGCTTCAACAGCAAAGGAGAGGTAAGAGAGAGCGGGTTGCTGAACTCAGAAAGCTGGAGGAGACTAGGATTGCCCTCCTGTTAGACCTGTGAGTGGGACAGGAGGGAAGAGAGGTGGCACAGTTCTCTATATCTTAAGCTGAACCTGAGTGTTTGTTGTATGTTTGCAGCAGACACTGTTTCTTGCACCAATGGTGGATAATCTCTACTTAGTAATTCTGACATCAAAGTGGATAGATAAGGGTTTTCTTTACATGCCTGCTGGGGCTGCCTCTCTCAAAAGCTCCTTATCCCTTAGGTGGTAAATTACAGTGACTCCCGGACAGCAGAAGAGATCTGTGAGAGTTCTTCCAAAATGATCACTTTCATTGACCTGGCTGGCCACCACAAGTATCTGAAAACAACCATCTTTGGCCTCACCAGCTACTGCCCAGATTTTGCCATGCTGGTGGTTAGTGCCAACACTGGCATTGGTGAGTGTTGCCCTGCCTGCATGGATTGAGTGCAACATGTGAAGAGGAATGGAGAATGGGGGGCAATGGGTCCTTGTGAGCTGTGAATGGCTTTCAGAAAAGTTTATTAATTTGTAAGCTTCTACTGATACCTTGTAAGCCAGTGTCTATGAGTGCCTGAGAGGGGAGTAGATCTGGGATCCTCTTACCAGCTGTAGACCACATTAAACTGTACCCTGGACTGAGAGGATTTGTTTGGGATTTGGGGCAGTGTTTCTCAGAAAAGAAAACAACTTTGAATATTCTTAGGGATGCTGGATCCCAAAGTCTCGTAAAAAGGCATCTGGAATTCTCCCACATATATCTCAGACATTTTTGTAACTGTTCTCTGGCAAACTTTGGTCAAAGAATGCAAACAGCTGCATCTTTCTGAAGCAGACAGATCAGTCACAAAACTTCTTGGTAGTTTTTATTTTTCTGGACTGATGTTTAGTTTTGTTTAAAAGAATAACTGTGCTTTTTCAATGTATCATGAAGTAAGCAGTTACAGTGAAATCTCTAGAGTGGGCCCGTGGGATAGCCAGGAGACAGCTATCAGTATAAAGAAGCTACAGGGGTGACTGCTGCTGCACCTACACTCTCACTTGTCTCCTGCAGCGGGCACAACGCGAGAGCACTTGGGCTTGGCCATGGCCCTCAAGGTCCCCTTCTTCATTGTCATCAGCAAAGTCGACTTGTGTTCAAAAGCCACCGTGGAACGGACAGTGAAGCAGCTGGAACGAATCCTGAAGCAGCCAGGCTGCAACAAGCTCCCCCTGCTTGTGAATTCAGACGACGATGCAGTTACAGCAGCACAACAGTTTGCACAATCTCCCAAGTAAGGGACTGTTCCTTTCTTCTGTTGGGAGCAGGCAATTCAGGCTGGGCTGCCATGCGGAGCTGGGGAAGGGTGAACACAGGGAAGGTGACTACATCTTGAACATCTCTGCTCCTTGTCAGGTTTCCTACCTAGGCATTCTCCAAGAAGGCATTTTCTGCTCCCAAGCTTTTTTCTGGGCTCTGGGAGCAAAGGCTGCATTAGAGTTACTTCTTCATGAGTAAAGTGTGTGTTGACAAGGGATTGGTGCCTCAAACAAACATTGAGGCAGGGGTTACTGTGGAGTTGTATCTAGCCTTCCTGCTTTAGCCACTTTCTGGTACAGTATCCATCTTCCTGTGGGTCTCAGTAGATTCAGAATCCCAGAAACCTTCTGGAATTGTGCTGTGGCCTTCTGCTTATTTCTGTCTACTTGTGTCTGACAGCATCACCCCAATCTTCACACTGTCCAGTGTTTCTGGGGAGAACCTGGATCTCTTGAAAGTCTTCCTCAACATCCTCCCTCCACTGACCAACAGTAAAGAGCAGGAAGAGTTAATGCAGCAACATACAGAATTTCAGGTGGGTAAGGGTCATTTGTTTCTAGCACTGATACTGGACTTATTGCTGTGCCATGGGAGAGACTTTTGGGGAATTTGGACACCATGGGTAGAGATGTGGTGAACTCCTGGACTGTTGAGAGACATTAAAAAAAGGACTTGGTCCTTGATAAAAGCCTGATAGGCTGAATCTGTCGTAACCGTGAGATGTCTGTCTCAGGATACAATCATTTCTCTGGTTGATATTTAAAAGGAAGAGCTTTGTTCCTCTAATGGGTAGGTAGTGGGAGCTGGTGAAGCTCTGAGATGGTATCTGATGACCAGCAGAGAGATCACCTCCTTCCACCCAAGGGGCGGGCTCTTTGTCCTCATTCTGGAGTGCTGTTTCATAGCTGTCTATCTAAACAGCTTATTCTTGGTGCCTTGCTGCAGGTTGATGAAATTTATACGGTGCCAGAGGTGGGGACTGTTGTGGGAGGAACTCTGTCAAGGTAAGTGAGCCTAGGCAGATATGTGTGGATGTGAATGGTTGCTGGAGTTCCCACAAGGTTAGAATCACCTGCTGCAGAAGTGGAAGCCGTGTGAGGCTCAGTTCTGATTGTTGCCACTGACTCAAGTGAGAGTAGAGCCCTACAGGGTGTTGGGAAGTGACATGAGCAGACCATTGGTCATGTGGTGGCAAGCAGACAGTCTGCTCTAAAGTTGCTGGATAAGGAATGTGTCCTGAAGCAAGCTGAAAGAAGGCATGCTGGAATCTAGAGTTGGCAGAGGTTAGGCATGATCCCAAGGAGTTGCTTTCTTCCTTCCTCAGGTGGGGGGGAGGAAATGTAAAAGGTAGATCCTCTGATTCCAGCAGGGGTTAACTGCACACTACCTCATGAAAAGGCAGCTGTCCCTCCATGTTCGGGAGCAATCAGAGCAGTCTGGCCATCAGCACACCCACGCTGAAGGAGTGTCATCTGAGGTCTCTCCACCAGAAACAAAGCTGTGGCAGAGCACTGGGGGTACAATGGCCCCCCTCTGTACCTGGGATTCATAAGAGTGCTAGTGTGACTTTCACTCCTGCTGTAAGAAATCCTGATTCTCAGCAGCTTTGTCTCCCTGTTAGTTGGTCCAGGGTAAAGTCCAAAGACTTGGCCCTGGGGAATTTGTTCAGGTTGATCTTTGAGGGTGAAATGTCTTTGTCTCCCGATTAACTGTGTCCTGCTCTTCCACCCTGGGCAGTGGGATCTGCCGAGAAGGGGAGAACTTGGTGGTTGGTCCCACTGACGATGGGAAGTTCCTTCGGCTGAAAGTGTGCAGCATCCAGCGGAACCGCTCTGCCTGCCGTGTGCTGCGGGCCGGGCAGGCAGCCACCCTGGCCCTCGGACCCTTTGACCGCTCCCTGCTGCGCAAGGTTAGTCCTGCTCTTGCCGTGAGCAGGGCTGGAGGCTTCCCTAGGCATCCCCCAGTGGTAGGGTGGGAATGAAGTACAAATGTTTGCAGGAAACTTGCTGGAAGGGGAGGAAATGGCCAGGTTACAAATTACAGTGAGTACAAAGCTGAGAATGGGATGTAAGCCCAAGTCACAGAGTGGAGGTGTATTTGCGGTTTTGGGGGCTGTTCAGAAGCAAGGGGACTGGTCTAAGCCTTGGGTTTTTCTGCAGGGCATGGTGATGGTGAGCCCAGAAATGAACCCCACCATCTGCTCAGTGTTTGAAGCTGAGATCGTGCTGTTATTCCATGCCACAACTTTCCGGAAGGGGTTTCAGGTGACGGTGCACGTGGGGAATGTGCGACAGACAGCTATTGTAGAGAAGATCCATGGAAAGGTAGGCCATGGGAAGAAAGGGGAGGAAGATGGACCTCCCTGTGGGGTTTGTTGGGTTTGTTAAGATTCCACTAGACCCTCTAGTAAAGCTGGGGTCTGCTGGTATTTTGAGTAGCTGTGTCCCTTCCTAGAGCAGACTTTATCCCTTTATCCTGCCCATTTGGTTGCTTTTCCTCCAAACATGTTAAAGAAGAGAGGTGAACTCTATTCTTCAGGGCTTGTGTCTTCCTGTCTCTTCTTATGTATACAGTAATGGGAAGGGCTGAAGCCTTGCAATCTGAAGAAGGCTGCTCATTTGCCTCATCATCTTACCATCCACATGTACCTCTGCCTGCATGCATCAGCTTGGGAGATGGGTCTAAGCTCTCCTGTTTTTCTTTTCAGGACAAGCTGCGGACAGGAGAGAAGGCAGTTGTCTGTTTCAGGTTCATCAAGCATCCTGAATACTTGAAGATTGGAGCCAAACTACTTTTCCGTGAAGGAGTCACCAAAGGCATTGGGCATGTCACTAACCTCCAAGCCATCACCACCAAAGAAAACGGCCTGGAGGAGTCCCTGGGGCCTGGACAGCTGAGCTTCTGACTACCAGTAGGTCAGAGAAATCTCCACTCACCAGCACCTGGGGAGAAGGCTGGAAGCTCCTGTGGCTTTCTGAGCAATGCCTGGAGCTGCTGCTGTCCCGTTCTAGTGTGGATGTCCCTCCTCTGCACTGTGAGATGGAGCATGAGAGAATTTCTTCCATTCAGTGCCATACGTGGGACAAGTTAAGCATGTTCTCCACATCGCCTGCAGCTTTCATTTGGAATAGATTCCTTCAGAATAGATCAGAGGTACCTGCAGACCTGGGCAAGCAAGTATTGGCTTTGTTTACTGTTTGAAATTGCTGGTTGGGAGGTGCAGCAACCTTGAAGACAAGCAGCAAAGGGATGCTTTTCCATCTCTGACACAAGGTCTGGTCCCATTTTTGCTGTCTGAGCACTGAGTTGATAACAGCATTCTCTCAAATGATGCTTCAGTACATCCTTCTGGGCAGGGGATGGAACAGACCATGCTACCCACATCAGGGGCTTGGCTGAACCTCTCAGAATGTGTTCAGGACACTTTTTAACCGTTTGAATCTTGGTTGGCTTTAATCTGCTGTGCGTCCATTTGTGCATTGGTTTAGCGTTACTCCAATCTGAGTGTCTTACTGTTGGACAGATGTCCTGTTCCCCACTCACATGTACACATTTCTTCAGCATCCATCTTTATGACTTCCAGGAAGCTGTGGCTGCTCTGAGTGGCACAGCCTCCTGACATAACATCATGAAGAGAGAGTTTGTACTTGGATCTGTTCCTTGCAGCAGCTGGACAGGAGGCCATTCTGTGGAGCAGAGCAGGGCCCAGGCCTGTGCTGGTGTGAGCAGGTTGTTTCCATGGATGTTCACCTGAAGGTGCCATCTGCACATTGGTAGCAGTGGTTTGCCATGGGCTCCCTGGTGTGGCTGCTCCCAGCCCACCTTGTTCCTCACACGCTTGCCTTAATGTGTGAGGAGGACAGGCTGCTACCTACACAAAACCAGGTAACTTCTGTTTTGACAGTGGCATGGTTTTATTTCTCTTGGAGCAAGAATTCCTTTCTTTCCATTGCCACCAGTGTTTGTTGTCAGAGGGAAGCTGATGTTGCCAGCAAGGACTCTGTATGTAGAGTGGAGCACTCTGTATGTAGAGTGGAGCACAGGTCTCCCACTCTGTCTTGCAGCTCTGCTGTGCAGCCTGGAGGGTGCAGCAGGGTCTGTAAAGCTGTACATAGGCTTTTGGTTTTATTGTTGACTGTTAGACCAAATGTGTCTGCTGTGAGCAAAGGCCTTCAGCAAGCCCTGCTGGTTGTTTGGTGGCCTGCTAGCCCTGACTGAAGAGAAGGCTGAGGGCCTGTGACAGCACTTGGACACCCAAGTGGCCCTTGTGCCATGCTGAGAGCAGTTCTGCTGCTGGGCTGCTGGCACAGGTGCTGCTGTGTGGGGCCGGGGGTCTCTGCACTGGGCGAGGCTGTCATGGGGCAGGAAGACGGGGGCTGCACCCTGCCAAGAGCGTGCTGAGGTGGGGGAAGCCTGGCAAGTGGTGGCATAAATGAAGGAAAGGCAGCTTAATAGTTGCAGGAGTGACGTGTCCCTTGGAGGGAGCACCTATCCAGCTGAAAACTGCTGCATCCCCAGCAGAGAGAAAGGAGTTGCCTGCTCAAGCAGGATCCCTTTTTTCCCCATTCTGGCAGTGGGCTGGGTATTCCAATGACACAGTCTTTTCACTAATGCCTGCGAGAAGGACAGGCCCCAGCTGCCAGCAGGCTCTTCCCTTTGGTGCTAGTGTCACAAAGAGAGTTGGCTGGGGACGGGGGACTCCAGCTCTTTGTACTCTTCTGCACTGGTGTTTTCTGCCCCAAAGGGGGGTGCTGTGACCTTTTCTGAAACAGCTGATGGCTGGTCTCACCTCATCCCTGCCATCTGTGGCATGACAGCTGTTCTTGGTGCCATGCTCTTCATAATTGCTGTTTTGTTGTCTTGAATTTTTCTAATGCTGGGGATTGTCCCTGTTCTCCAAGCATCTATATAAATGTACAGAATAAAGATGTTTTATTGAGCTTGCTGGCTGAGTTGTACAATGAGTGAGGGTGGAGCTGGGCTCTTACCCTGCTGCCCTTGGAGCTGGGTCACAGTTGGAGCTGGCTACCCTTCACCCATTCCTAAGCTTCCTGCGTTCAGCCCTATAAATACCGCCGTGGTGTGGAAAGAATGCACGCGCTGCTGTTTACAACCCTGCGCTCCCGGCTTATCTGAGTAAGCCTGGGTGTGCAGCCTGAGGTGACAGCAGCCACGTCACCCTGAGCACAGCACTTTGGGCTGCCGTGGGCGGGACTTTGGGCTGTGGCAAGAGCCTCCTCACAGTCACAAATTCCCCCAGAGCCTAATTAAAGAGACGCTTTCTAGGGCACACATCTAACCGGTGATTTGTTTCTAAAATAGCTTCGACCTTATCAAGGGGTCATGACTGCCGTGTCTCCATGAGAACAGGTTGTTTCCTTGGGACAAGTAGAGGCAGAAAGGTTTCCCTGCGGAGATGACTTGTGACCAAAAGGATTTGCCTCTTCTAGACTTGTTTTTGTGTCACATAGTGGCATCTGCAGAGTCCAGTCCTGCCAGACACTTAGGAAATGAGATGTGCCACTGTCACAGGAGATGAGACAATCCTGCCAGACTGGTTCTCTTCACGTGAGGACTTTGGGAAATTTGTCACTTTGCAATGTTAGGACTGTCATTAGTGGGAGTGACTTCATAATTCCTTCCTCTACTTATTA
The DNA here is from genome assembly GCF_051311805.1 of Agelaius phoeniceus. NCBI lineage: Eukaryota > Metazoa > Chordata > Aves > Passeriformes > Icteridae > Agelaius > Agelaius phoeniceus. The sequence goes on from NC_135267.1 coordinate 79,766,036, forward strand.
CCACAGCTGCACACACCAGAATGAATTTCTTGTTGTTCTTGAAATTTCATGACTGTGATGTCAAGTATTAGACTCCACTGACAATAATGCAGCAGCATCCCAGCACAGCATGTCTGCTGGAAGGAGAGAGCAGCTCAACAGCTGCATTTAGGATGATGCAGTTCAGAAAACAGCACATAGATACACAGCTGCAGTTTGCATCAATTATCTGCTGCCTGAAAGGCTCTCTCCCGCCTGCCCAAGGAAGGGAAGCCCGCAGCTGATGAAACTCCCTGAAATTCGATTCCTAACCCCACCCAGAGCTGCCTTGACGTGGCACATTCTTCCCCCCGCCCAAAGAGCCACGTTCAAATTATTGGCAGCAGAGCTTCTGGCGGGCTCCAGGCAGCTCGCAGTGTAGCAGAGCTGAGCCCTGCCAGGCAGCTGAGGGCACTTCTCTTGCCCTGGAGCCAGTCTCACCCTCTCAGTGCCTGCTCATACCCTCCATGATACTCTGCTTTGTTGGCTGTTGTAATCTGTGGAGCTCTGGAGTGGCCACTGTATTGTGGCCTGTGGCTCAAGGAGCTGAAAAGTCATTTGGCAGAGCCCAGTCAGAACAGGTACCTGTCAGCAAGTTGTGTCTAGTATCACTCAGAGTCTGGGAGGAGGAAAAATGTGGTTATGCACTCTACACCAAACAAAAGCTTTCACAGTGTTCTTTGTGACTCTTGGCATGTTTTCTCTCCCTTCTAGCAAGGGCTCTAACAGTAGACTTGTTTATGTCTCAATAGCAATTATTATGAATTAGTGCAGAGTTTTCAAAGAGCCCACCAAAAGGTGTGCCTCTGCAGCAACTACTTCCTTAAATCTTTTATGACAGGAGTAGTCTTCCTTGTGTACTCCTGAGCTGCTGATAAGCATAATGCAATGGACTGCTACACAGAGGGAATTGTTAAACCATCTATAAAATAAATCCTGGGGTGTGGGAAAGAGGGAATAAAAATCACTGTCTTCCAGATGGAGGGGAGAAGGAACAATTGGCCTAAGCTATCACATATAAATTACACAGTAAGGACAAGGCCTGCAACTGCAGCCAGAGTAGAACCACGAGTTGAAGGTTTTATACAGAGTGATTAGACAGGGGTTCAAGCCAAGGCTTAGCTGGAGATTCCCTGGGATAAGCTGCTGCACTTACAGTAGCTGCTTTTATAGGAAGAACAGAATTACTGTGCAGCGATGGCATGCAAATACCTATGATAAGAGGTGTAAGTGACAGTACTGTGCAGCTTCTAGTAGCACCAGGCAGGCAGAGGCAGGCTTAGCTGCCACCAGCTAAACAGGCTACATCTACACAATTCATGAGTTCCAGTTCCTCTTAGACTTGGGGTGAAGAAAATTTACTAGACTTTTTGGCATTAAAACCTGGCAGGCAGTATAAAAACTTTGAACTGTATTTAAAAGCACCGATTCTTTAAAAACACTGATTATTTAAAAATACTGATTCTTTAAAAACACTCAGTGTGGCTGAGAGTTAAGGAGGTGAGGGCTTAAAGAAAAAATCTAAAGTTCTTGTCACACCTTCTTTGGGTCGTTTTGTACTAGATCCTGCTGGAGTCTTGGGCTTGTTCTTTGCCTTGGCAGGAGACCTGGAAGCCACAGCCTTTGCATTGGGAGCTGCTTCTGGAGCCATGGGAGGGCTGGGCTCCAGGAAAGAGCTTTGCAGCTCCAGAGCAAAGTGGTAGTCCATGTGCTCTGGGAACTCCCACACCAGCACGAGCTGGCCACACTTCTCACAGCGCTGCTGGTCCCCTGGAGAGGCAGGAGGCAGCAGGGCGAGCTCAGGAGAGGGTGGCAAATTCTGCTCATTTCCCTCCACAGCTGGCTGGAATTTCAGAAGGGTCCTGGAGCTGGGTGGAGTTGAGGGTGTTTGTGTGGCATCTGATGGCAACTTCTCCCGGCGAAGCCTCTTGTACAGAGAAGTAGGGCTGGCATCGCTGGGATCCTGCTTCACAGGGGACTCCAGGTCACTCTGTACAGAGGCAAATCCAACAGGCAAGGCAACAGCAGCTCTCTCTTGCTGCTCTGGGGAGCTGGGCACAGCTGGCTCTGCAGTGGCAGCAGTGGGCAGGCTGGGTGCTGCCACTGCCTGTGACAGCTGCCGTTCTGCTGCCCTTTGGAAGAAGGACTCAATAGCACTAGCTGGCTTCTGCCGAAGCTCTTTGCTCGGGCTCCTAAAGAACTTGACCCTGGCCCTCCCACAGGACATGGAGTTTTGGCTGGTGGTGGCAGTGCCATCAGGCTGGGCATCACCCGTCAGGAATGTGGCAATGCCTGTAGAGAGGGTGACAGGCTCCGAGAACTTGCTTGCTGAGAGTTGCACTGAAATCAGCGGTGGAGACCTGCAAAGGACAGACCAACATCAGCTCAGACACCAGCCTGGAAAGCAAGAAATCTTTTGAGGTAAGACTTCAAACAACACAAAACATTCACAGACAGGGGAACTGTAGTATCTGGCAAGAGCTGGGACAGATGTTTGCTCGGACAAAGTTAGTATTGCTACCTCCAGAACAGACAAAGCGGGCTGTGCTGGGCAAAGCAGAACCCCTCTTTCCAAAGCAGCAATTCCCAAAGGAAGGGCACTGGAGCAGGAGCAGCCAACTGCCAGCCTGGACTTTCAGTCCACTACAGGCTGAAGCTGCTCTAAGATGAGAGCACGTTAAAGGAGCAGCAGCCTTGTCAGAGTTTAACAGACAGGACCTTCTTGTCTTCACTGCAGAGCAGAAGGAAGGAAAGAAGAAAATGCTGAAGGAGTTGTGCACTTTAATTTTTCTTCCTGCCCCAACGGCTTCCTCACAAAAGCTTTGTCCTTAGGATAGGACAACAAAGCTTAGCTTATTTCTTCAGTCCAGCAGGGCCAGGACAGCCTCACTTCAGCTGGACAAACCCCAGCCAGTGGCAATCCTAACTCCAAGTACAGAAGTGTCTCACCAGATGTGGGGCTCAGAAGAGGCCAGGCTGTCCTACTGCTTAAAGGTCTCTGCACTCTACTGTGAGGGTGCTGGGAATCACTTTTCCTGCCACTCAAATTAACTTGAGTTCCTTCCCAATAGGTCCCTGGCTTGTCCAGTACCTCCCACATCAGAACCAGTCCTGACAGAGGTGTCCCACATTGCCCCACACTCACCATGCTGCTTGGTGAGCCCCAGCCGCATTGCAGGTTTGGATGAGGGTGAAGGCGTCATTGCACATTTTCTGTGCGTCGTAGCGGGACAGGGCACACAGGCGTGACACGCGGGTGTCCCCTTGCTGGCGGATCACCACCATCAGCTGCCGGGCCACGCGGTGGTTCTGCCGGGAGAGCAGAGCTGTGCTTCCAGCGACTCCTGCAGGAAGGGGCAGGAACAGCCGAGGGGACTGTTCCCAGCCTGGAGCCCTGCCCAGCCCTCCGCCCCCTGCCATCTCCCGAGGGTGGGGTGGGACATGTCCTGCCCGGCCTGATTGCCAAGGGATGGGATACACAACAAAAGTGCTTGCACAGCTGTGCCACACAGGATGGGAAGCAGCTAGTCCTTGCTTTCCCTCAAAGGCAGCTCCACAGTTTTTTTGGCCCTGCTGCAGTGCCAAAGCTGGTGGATTGCTCCCACCCTGGCCTGCAGCCTACCGTCAGATAGCAGCACAGTGCTCCCTCTCACAGCCCATGGGCACACCTATGTCAGCAAAGGGCTTGCAAGGGAGCAGCAGTGCAGCAGAAGGAAGGTGCAGTGGCTTTCAGATCCCTTCGTCCTAAAGCATGGGACAAGGACTATTCTTAACCCTGGAGTGTCCTGGGGCAAAACCATCCTGCCTGGCCATGTTCCTGCACACCTCTCTTCTTGGGACACCTCAGCACACAGGCACACATCTGTGGGTGAGCAGACTTCCTCCCCTCCCACATACCACCCTCAGACTCCTGCAAACCACTCATGGTGCAAATGTGCCTCCTTGTGTCCCTGTGCCTCCCCTCCTTACCTGGCTCCTGTCCTTGTTTAGTCTGGACTCCAGCTCCAAGGCCAGCTGCAGGAGCCAGTGCTGCACCTGGGCAAAGTAGGGGTAACAGACAGGTCGGGCCTCTGCTCACAGCAGTACCACAGTACAAGGGGAATGCTGGGGGGGAATCAGACTGGAATGGACAGACTTTTGTAAGGCCCCATATCTGTAGTAGACCTTGACAAATCAGCCCAGCTGAGATTCAACACCGCAGGCAAGGACATTATAGATACCATACAAGCCCTGCATTACTACTAGACTTTGCCAAGTAACCTAGGTTCCCTGTCCTGGATTTCTCTTTCCATCTTCCTACATGGGAAGCATACCCCACCTAATAGCTAAAGTGCATCCTGCCTCTTTCTTTGGGCTAGTTACCTTCCTTCTAACATCCATGCTCTTGAAGCTTGGAACTGTGAATAACTTTCGAACAGCACAGGCCCAGTTTTGCTCATGGAAGTTACAACCAGGATGGACCTCTTTGTGCAAGAGTTTGTCAATGCATTTCTGTCAACAGGGACTTCCAGAGCTCAAACCACCTTCTCACACTGAGCCTCTAGTCTGAGTTTCAGGGTATAATTGTGCAGAAAAGCAGCAGTTTTGCAAGCTAGTCTGTTTTTAGTATTCTTATCTTCTCCAGTGTGAAAGCCAAGCCTTATGCTAGATGTAGGCTTCTCCTACCGCCTTCTGTGTGGCCAGGGCTGACTTCCCAGGGAAATTCTTGCTGCAGCCAATAGACTGGGGCAGGTACCGGTTTTTGACAGGTTCCTCTTCAATTCCTCTGCACAAGTCATAGAGCCAAGACCTGAAAGCCACAGGGAACCGATGAGGTTAAGGCAGCTACAGACAGGCAGGCATCAATGGGCAGCAAGTCAGTCTCCTGCTGAGCCCTGCTTTCAACTCAGTGCAAGCTGTCACTGTCTCTCATCCTCAACTCTAGAGTCACAGCCACAGCTGAACAGGCAGGAGTCTTTCAGGCCACAGCTGCCTGTCAGCACAACTCCTCCACCTCTTCTCCTCAAGTGGCAACAGTTCACCAGTCTGCAGGGCTGTCCAACTGTTCTGGGCCCAGAAATTGTGTTTCTGGCTCCAGCCTGGCCTTGTAATTTCCTCTATGATGAGACTGTCAAGACTGCCCTCTTTCCAGCCTGCAGAGAGCCAGCCCTTTGACCCCACCCTTGGATGCCGTAGAGGAAGGCTGAGGCACTGGCTGACAAGCAAAATATGATCCTGGGGAGGGTGCGTGCCTGGGAGCAGGCAAGACTGGAAACCTGCTGTGGGCCCAATAGATCAATGCTTCCCAAAGATATCACTGAAGTTTTACCTTCCAACCTTTCCTAATCACAGCAGAACAAGGTTCTGTGACTGAAAGGAAGTCTCAATTCCTGCCAAGAGCCAAGTTGTGGTGAGTGGTTCATCATTACCCAGTTTTGTCTCCAAAATGTGTCTGGAGCTCAGTCTCACTGAAATGTGTCAGCTCCCCGATGTACTCCACTCCCAGGATGTCTGTGATAGCAGTGCCAAGCTTGCCTCCCAGGTTACGGCTACGGCAGAGAAACAAAGGAAAAAACACACAGATGAAGCATCATGTGGACACTGTGACAAGTCTCATGGCAGCAGCTGTTCCTAGATAAGGACAGCTAGAAGCTGCTAGGAACTAGCAGGACAAAAGGAACACCTGGCTCTTCTGATCATAGTAAAAGGACACATAGGAGTTGATGTAGGAACTGCTCCTTAGGTCCCCCAATTTTAGTGCTTCTCCCTCAGCTCCATCTGATCCCAAACTATGCTCTGAAGAATGCCTCACATACAGCTTCCTTCTTCTTACAGAGACAGGACCCTTTCCCACACATATCCTTCTCCATCCCTTGCAAGACACAGAAAGCAGAGAGCAGCAGTGCAGGCCTGGAGAGCAGGATTAGGGATCCATTCCTCTGGAGCAGCAGTGCTGGTAACACTTCCCTACACCAGGAAAAGTACTTGTGCACAGTGTGGATGCTAAAAAGCAAACCATATCTGCTCTCTGTGAGGACAGCTGTCAGTCACACATAGTCAACAGCTATGGCCTCCTTGCTTACAGTTGCTTCTGGCTTACACCTAGGCACCCCAGCAGACATCCTGAGCACAGCCTTACCCTGGGAAAGGATGCCCACAGGCTGCTGGTGGGATTATGGACTGTGGTCCGTTCACCAGCAGGGCTGTACTTCCCAAGCACACTCCCCCTGAACTGTCACTCACAGCCACAAGAGATCACTGGCAGCATTCCCTCTGTTTGTTAGGAGCATTGCCAAGCAGTTAGTGTGGAGCTGAGAGCCTCTGCTGGCTGCTGTCAGTGAGCTCCCATTGCTGTGCTGAGGAGAAGCAGCAGCAGCTCCCTGGTACTTACATGCTGCTGACGGGCAGTTGGCTGAAGAGCTGCGGCACAAACCGTGCAGACACCAGCGTCTGCCGGTTGGGCTTGTTCAACCCACAGGCCAGCTTTGCCAGTGTCTGTAACACAGAAAAGGGTGGAAACTCTGTTATTATACACTGTGCACTGGCCTAATGTGACTCTACTTAACAGCTTGTGCTACATCACCTCTAAGAGCTTGGAATAGCTGCTAGGAATATGTGCAGGGTGCACCACTGCTTGCTCTTAGGCAGTATCCACCTCATGGTGTGACATGCATTAGCTGCTTCCAGGCTTTAGTTCTGTGAATTGCTGGACTCCTGCTCCAGGCAGATAAACATCTTTCATCTGTTGTGGTTGCTATAGTTTTCCATCAGGCAAGCATGCTAGAGCTTCCACAGCATGCCCATGGTCCTCCCCCAGGCTATGTCTCTCACTATGCCTTTTTCCTTCATCTTCTGTGTTTGTCTTGCTTTTTCTCTATGTCACTATTTTAATCTTCTCTCTGTGAGGTCTGCAACAGCATAGTGCTGCAAAAGGAAACCTTTAAAATGCAGAATTGCTAGCCTGGAAGGGCTGCTCTCCTATACAGCTTCCTTTCCCACTCTAAGCTACCACAGGGTCAAAAATACACAGAGCAGCTTGAAGTGCACTTAGCTGGGTGTTTGAGGTTTTATTGAACAACTCTAATAACTTTCTCTTTCAGTGCTTTGCCACACATCCTGTAACTAAGCAAAATTTCTTGCCTGCCTATTGAGCTATGGCCTTTATTGACAGCCCATTTTACAGGCTTACATACATTTGAAATCATTTCTAGACAAAGTAGATCCCTTTTCAGATGTCCAATCACTGTTTTTCTTGTCTGGCTGGAGACTTCCAAGTTTACCCACCTCATAAAGTGACGTGCTGCAAGCGAAACCAATCACTGAGACTTCATGGGGAGAAATCATTTACTCTTTCTGACACCTTCTGTAAACTGCACATGCTGAAACAGGATTTGGCATTTCTACAAGACCACTTATATTACTGACTCATCCTGCTGCTTGTCCACAACTCCCGGCTACTTCCTGACTTACTGTGACTCAGCCAAAATCCTGCTGGTTGCTTTTTTTCTATAAACCACAAAAACAGTCAATGAGCATAAGAGGAGCATAAGAAGTGCTGTTTGGTGATTTCAGACTGACTCTAAGCTTTTTCAAGCTCAGAATTTTCAACTCTAATTTCATCTCAGAACTTTCACAGCCCAGGCCCTGAGCCCCACCTGTGCAACACCTGAATTCATACAGCTGTTCCCTCTCTGTAGGCTTCAGTGAAAATGCTGGCTCTCAGCAGACCTTGGACAGATCCCCCCAGGATTCCACTCTGAACATCCCAATTTGAGGGCACCTCATTTAACAAAGTCATTATGGGAAACAGTAATGTTTTCTTCAGCTACATGCATGCCCTTCAGACAACTTCAGCCACGTTGTCTGCTACAGTGTCATCACCAGGTTACTCAGCTCAGGGTGAGGTGTGTTGGAAACTTTAAGGTTGACACCTCACATCTGTAGTCTTTCCTGCACATTTGGCCACTTAGGCTGTCAAGGAGGGCACATAAATGAATTGGCATGACTGGTTCTTGAGAAAGCCATGCTGTTGTCCTTCAGGTGCTTCCTAATTTTTTGGTCTCATTCATCATCTGAGTTCCTGGTGTACTCTAATAAGGTACCTCAATGGGAAAAGCAGTTCCTTGGGAGAGTTTTCTGTAGAAAAAACACAAGCATAAAGCAGATAATCTTCACCTTGAGTTTCAGGCAACAGTTGTTGTAGCTTGAGAATGGTTTTTACTGACACAAATTCCCAGCAACTCGGTGGCAGAAGACCAAATTGGGGCACTGAGGTGAGGGGGGTTGCTTTTCCTCTTTCTGGTGAGTCAGCGTTTACCCTGCTGGCCATGGGGATTTGGGTGATGCTCAGCCAGCTGCCGAGAGCAGCCACAGGAGCTCTTGGTGCATGACAGCAGCTGCAGAAACAAACGGACTTTGCTGACTTTGATGCTGTAGCTACAGAGGGTTTCCTGCTGGGTGGAAGGTGGGCTGGTTTGCTGAGAGCACTCTTCTGTTCTGCAGAAAAGGTTTGTACCCATTGAAGTGAGCTGGCTGTGGAAGCACAGCACAGTGTTCTGCACAGCCACAAGTACGCTGTGGTGATCTCTGCACTGTGCTTGCTGCTACAGATACACAGCTCTTCAGCGATAGCACAGTACATCACAATGTCCTTACTCTTTAAAAAAAAAACAACAAAACGCTGGCATAGGAAATGGAAGCTGGGAGAAGCTGCTAGGAATATCAGGAAAGTTCTCTGTTACTCTTGACTAAAGAAAGCAAAAAGGCAAATTGAACATAGCTTCCACTAGAAATTTCTGCACCAGTGACATTCCTCAGCTAGCTCATTTCTGCCTCACAGTCTCTGCTAGTTTCAGACTAAGCCAGTGCAGAACCAGTTCCAATCCCTGTGTACAGCTGGCAGTAGTACCAGCTGTTTCTGCAGCAGTCAATGAAATATATCTTCCTTGAACTCCAAAGCATCCATTTAGTCTTCATTTTCTTTCCTTTTTTTTTTTTTTTTAAGTCATAGCTTGCCTTTATAAAGTCATTACTGTATAATAAGCCCCTCTTTTGCAGAGCAAAAGGGATGCCTCAGCAAACCAGCCTGCATTTCACCCAGCAGGAAACCCTCTGTAGCTGCAGCATCAAAGTCCGTTTGTTTCTGCAGCTGCTGTCATGCACCAAGTGCTGCTGTGGCTGCTCTCGGCAGCTGGCTGAGCATCACCCAAATCCCCATGGCCAGCAGCGTAAACACTGATTCACCAGAAAGACAAAAAACAACCCAGCTCACCTCAGTGCCCCAATCTGGTGTTCTTCTGCCACTGAGTAAGTGGGAATTTGTGTCAGCGAAGCTGGCTACAGTGACTGTTGCCTGAAACTCAAGGTGAAGATTACCTGCTTTATGCTTCTGTTTTTTCTAGAGAAAACACCTCCAGAGGACTTAAACTCCTTTTATTCCTAGTGAGCTCTCTCATTAGGGTACACCAGGAATCCAGGCAGTAAATGAGGGGATTGCTGACTGCCCAGGCCACAGCTCTGGGGAAACAACTCCTCCCATTTCCAGATGTCTTATAATTTCTCTGAAGGTGTGATCACACATGGTTGCATTCCCAACTTGGTTCATCTTCTGTACAGGAGACTCCTAAGTATAAGAGACCATCTACAGTATGTTCTGACTCTGTAGCCCAGAAGATTCAGGCTGATGTGTTATGCACGTACCTTGTTGTGCGAGATGCCAGCTGAACACCGGAATCCCGTAGCTTCTTCCACTGCCACCCTAATTTCTTCCACAATTACTGCGCCCATGGTCAGCTGCAGGTCAGGACAATCTGGGTTATCGAAAGACAGCGACGCCAGCCACTCATCCAAACCACGCTGCCGCAGCTCCTCTAGAAAAGGGATACAAAAGGGATCTCAAGGGGACACGATATGGCACTTCTTGCTGAGCCCAGCAAAGGGACCCGCAGCAGCCGCAGGCTTCCGTAAGCGCATTCCAGCCACAGGGAGGAGAACGTGCACCTTAAAAGCCATTCACTGCGGAAAACGCAGACCCCATTTACAAGCTCTCAATTGGAAGGAGTCAGAGCAGGCAGAGCGGGCCCTTTCCGGGGGGGGCGGGGGTCGGTGCGTACCCTTCCCGCCGGGATCAGCTCGGTGCGCGCCCTTCCCGCCGGGCTCGGGGCCGGGCTCTGCGGGCAGTCCCTGCACGAAGGTGCTGGGCAGCAGCGCGGCCGCCAGGGGGCGCCCGCGCAACTCGCGCAGCCGGTGGCGCGCGCTGCCCGTCAGGTCCAGGTACGCCTCGTCGATGCTCGCGCGCTCGATGGCGGCGAAGCGCGACAGCACCTGCATCACCTCCGCGCTGGCCTCCCGGTACCTGCCGGGCGGCGGGCACGGGCTCAGCCGCCGCCCTGCGCCACCAGGGAGGCCCGCGCCGCCGCCGCCGCCGCCCCCGGCCCCCGCTCTCACCGTGTGAGGTCCGCCTTGCCCCGCGCCTGCGGCACCCGGGCCAGCGCCAGCTCGGGGCACAGAGCCCGGGCCTCCGACGCCCACATCCCGCGGGACACGCCGAAGGCGCGCGCCTCGTAGCTCACCGCGATGATCCTGCCAAGACACGGAGGTGAAGCGCAGGGCGGGCCCGGCCCCGCGGGGAGCGGGGTGGGACGAGGAGTCGGGGTCGCCAAGGCGGCTCGCCTACCTACCCGCCGCCCTGCCATTCGGTGTACTGCACCACGGCGCAAGGGCGGCCGCGCAGCTGCGGGTCGAGGCGCTGCTCCACCTGCATAAAGAAGCAGTCCATGTCTACCAGGGCCACCACGCGCTCCCGGCCCCGAGACATCCCGCCGCCGCCACCGGCTCCCGCCCGACTGAGTGAAGGATTGAATAACCGCTCGCTCTGTGGGGCGGAGAGCCCCGCCTTGGCCCGCCGCTTTGCGGCACCCGTACTTTCCGCGTGGGGCACGCCGGGAGTCGTAGTTCTCCAGGGTGCGGTGGGGCGTGCGCGTGTCCCCGCCGCGACGGTGCGCGGCGCCCGCGTTCTCTCCGTGTCCCCGTGTCCCCCAAGGCGCATGCGCGGAGCTGCGTCCCGGCCGCCCCGCTCGTCCCTCCCGTGGGTGGCCGGTGGCGCGCGCCCGCCGCCTCCGCCATGTCCGCCGAGCAGGTGAGCGGCCTCTGCGAGCAGCTGGTGAAGGCCGTGACCGTCATTATGGACCCGGCGTCCACGCAGCGGTACCGCCTGGAGGCCCTCAAGGTACGGCCCGGCCAGGGAGGGAGGGAGGGAGGGCGCCGGGCTCCGGCCACGCGGGCACCCCGTCCGCACGGCCCCAGGGCGGGCGAGAGCCTGGGTCGGTCCCGGGCGTCCCGTGAAGTGCCGGGCGCCGTCAGCAGGCGGCGGGGGTCGGGCGGCCGCGTGTGCCCGGCGTGCTCTGCCAGGGCTGGGGCTGCCACCTCCTGCCCCGGTGTGTAACTGCGTGTGCGCTTCCCGGCCCTCCTCCCCTAGTTCTGCGAAGAATTCAAGGAAAAGTGCCCCATCTGCGTGCCCTGCGGGCTGAAGCTGGCGGAGAAGACGCAGACGGCCATCGTCCGGCACTTCGGCCTGCAGATCCTGGAGCATGTGGTCAAGTAAGTCAGCTCGTCCCGTGCCGCCAAGCTTGGGAAGGATCCTAGCCTGCCGCCACCCAGCTCTGGCGTGGGATCTGTGCCCATTCCAGCACCTCCCACCCCCGGGAGGCACTTTCAGGACGCAGGGAGTTTGTTCTGCAGCAGAGGACAGTTGCAGTCCTGCTCTGGATTTTTTTCTTATTCTGTAAAAGAAAGAGAGACTTGCTTTCCGGCAGGTTGGGAAGGTGAATTCACTGAGCTGTAAGACACGTTAACATCAAAAGATGAAAACAAGCACTGAGTTTCCAGTAGGTCTTTGCAGAGGTCTGTCGCTGGCCTCCTGCTAACAAAGAGGCTTTGTATTAGTTCAGTCCTGAGATTCCTTTCTCTGCCGCCTCTACAGACCTGATGCTTTGTGCTTTTGCTGCTGGTTCTGGTGTCTGTTGACCTCGGTGGGGCATGCCCATTTGCCAGCAGCAGTTTTAACTCAGCCCTTTCATGAAGGGATTGGGTGCTGGCAGAGGCAGGGAGGTGGTAGTGTCTCTAGTTTAGGTAAAGAAGCAATGGTTCCTTGAGAATTAAGTCAGAGATCCTTACAGATGTTTTGACTTGGTTTCTTTTTTGTTTGTTTATTTTTAACAGATACCGTTGGAACAATATGCCTCGCCTAGAAAAAGTTTATCTAAAGAACAATGTTATGGGCCTCATATCCAGTGTAAGTACCTGCTCCCGCAGGCTGCCCTGAAATGTGAGAGCAAAAGTAAAAAATACTCCAGTTAATTAGCACAGAGGACCTGAATTCAGTTTTTCTTTTCACTGCTTTTTCACTTTGTGTCTCTAGTTGTTTCAGTGCTTTTCTCTGTCTTGTTAGGTGAACAGCTATGTTACCTCACATGGCAGGAAATTGTGAGGCTTGTATAACATATGTAAAGTATTTTTTCTTTTCTTAGAAGGAAATTCAGTAGCTACAAATGTTCTTATCCTTTGCAAAAATACTAAAGCCGTTATCTTAGTTGTGTTTTCTCTGTTGTTGTGATTGCTGTCATGACCAAGGGACCTTCTTTTGAGTCGAATCCGTCTGGTTCCCAGAGTTTATTAGCTATGGATACTTGGGAGCATAGGAGTATCATCTAAGGTAGTTGCAATGAAGAGCTGCCCAGTGTTGTGTTTTGCTTTGGTTTTAGTTTCTGTGGTTTAGAATGTTTGCAAACACTGTTTCCCAGGTCAGAGTTATAAATGCCTGATGCTTGCTGTTTTGTGTAACTGTCCCCTTTCTGTTACAGGGAACTCAAAGTATCCTGGAGGAGGAAAGTCACATTAAGGATGTGCTGTCTCGCATTGTGGTGGAGATGATCAAGCGGGAATGGCCTCAGCACTGGCCTGACATGCTAAAGGAGCTGGATACCCTTTCCAAGCAAGGGGTATGAAACACAGCTGTCTGGTCTCTTTTGCTTGCTCTTAGTGTGGGGTTCATTCTTCCATCATCCTGAGAAAAATCTAACTCACTCATGGTCAAGTGAGACAGGTTGGTGATGGACTCAAAAATCCCTGTGAGATTAATCTATCTCGAGATGACTAGCAGGGAGAGCAACATCCTTCTGTTTTACTTTCTCAACATGAGACCTCTATCTTCATGCATGCTTGCTTTCTCTCCACATCTTTGAGCTAGTCTCTAGAAATTTTAATGTTTGGACTGTGCTGATGGAGTGTATTTCACTTTGGGACATCAGGAAACTCAGACAGAACTGGTGATGTTCATCCTCCTACGTTTGGCAGAGGATGTGGTGACTTTTCAAACTCTACCTACCCAGCGGCGACGAGATATCCAGCAAACCCTCACCCAGAACATGGAAAAGATCTTCAGCTTCTTACTAACTGCCCTGCAGCAGAATGTCAACAAGTACAGACTCATGGTAAGAGTCTCCTTCCCTTGGGTTTAGTTTGTGCTGGAAGCATTTAGGAATTGGGATGCAGCTGGCAAATTGTTGGGGAAGCAAGTGCAGAAACTGAAATCTGTTGCTGCCGCTCTGAGGTAGGGATCTGCTGTGGCCTGGGAAACTGGTGCTGATCAGAGAGACTGAACACACAAGGCTGATAGCATTAGTGTTGATACTTTGATTTTGCTAGTGTAAATGGCTTGAGTGGATTCATGCTTCATCCATGCTGTTGGAATGTGCGCTGGCAGTAGGGGTGTACAGCTTAGCAAAATGAAGGTGTGGTTGTGGCAGAAACAGGTAATTTGGGATGGTTTATGTAACACACAGTGATTAAGAGATGCCATTCAGGAATTGCGTCTGCTCTCTCATGCTGCAGTCCTACATTTGAGGTGATGCACCAAAATGCATGAGTTTCTCATGTGTCAACATGTTTCTGGGCCTCTGGTCCTTTTCTCCAAGAGCTCAAGTCAGGAAGCCCTTTTTTTGCAAAGTTGCAGTGAAGAATGCTCTTTCTATTTTTGTGTAAACAGACTTCTTTCCTGAATTCTTACCTAGAATCAGAGATGTGCAGGTCAGTCACAATGGATGATGAAGGGGAGTCTCTACCCCCATCTGTTCCTGTGAAAAGGAAGTGGATTTGAGAGTGAAGCACAGTCGAGAAACCAAACTAGAAACTAGTTGCTTAGTCATATCTCATATTCTTTTTTTTCCATTAATTAAAATCCAGAGTTATACTAAATGTGAAACTGGGAAGCAATGAAACACCCTTTTTCTCCGTGTGTTCTGTACACCTTCCTGATGCACTGTCAGGCAGAGCAACCCCCTATCCTGTAGAGCAGCCAGTTTTCTGTGCAGTTCATGGTGATGGGAGGGTGACCCTTGTGTGTTTTGTAGTCTGGTTGAAATGCATTTCCAGGTAAGGTTTGCATTGCAATGCTTGAGGCTCTGAAGTGTGGCTGCTTCCGCTAACGGTGGAATCTTTCTGATTGGCAAGGTTGGAGCACCCCAGGAACAAGAAGTCCTCACCTCTCCACAGGTTAGCAGATCTTTGGGCTATTTGTGCACAGGGTCGTTTCTGAGGGTTGGGTGTTCACCTGTCTGCACACAGACTGGGGGAGATGATGGATAGGTCCCCAAGCCCATAATAGTGTGCACTGCTTATAAGTATGATGGATTAATAGATAAACATGTTTGTAAGGTGGGTCATATATGAGGTGTTTGGGACTCAAGCTGATTAAAAACATCACTGCAGTGAATAGGCCAGACCAAAAGCTTACAGTAGAAAGAAATGCTTGTGGTGTCTTTGCAACTGAAAACCAAATCAAACTGAGTATCTGAGGGACTAGTTTGCATTAGACAAAAAGATGGTACAGGCAGTGCATTGTAGCTGTTAAGTGTCCTAGGCCTCAGAGTCAGGCTGTAAGTTGCTGCTCCAGCTCTCTCCAGCTGCCTTTCTGACCATGAACAAAACACCTTTTCAGACTTGAATCTTAAAAGCCACCAGCATCTTTTCAGAGTCTGGCTTTTGGGTGTAAGATGCTCTTAAAAGGACAAAAGCTTCTTTCCTGGAAATCTCCAGGAAGTACCAAAATGCCTTTCCTCCTTGTCTCCTGTGTCTCCCTGGTGCCTGCTGACTGGAGTGTTACCTTTTGGATGAGAAGGGAATTGTGGCTTAACTTGGCAATTCAGAGTCCTCTTATCTTACCTAGCTGGTGGCTGCAGAGGTGACTGTTGGCTGCAGCAATGTTCTGAGTGGGAGACTGTGATGCAGCCTCTTTTTTGGCTGTGTCCTTGAGGATAAGCCTGTACAGCAGTGGCTGGGTGGAAAGTGGCTGTGCTGTAGCTGTTACTTACCCTCTCTTATTTTCTTTTTCAGAAAACTGATTTGGCTCAGGAACCAAAGGTGAGTGGAGCTACATGAGAGTTAGCTCATTAGTAATTCTTAAGATTTAGGTTACTTAGAACTAGACTTTTCCTAGGCTTTCGAGTTGTTGCCTGCAGTTTCACACAGATGGATTTGTTCACACTTAATACAAACCCCTTGAGAAGAGACAAGTGAGGAGTGGCAGAAGGGTCCAAATCTCTCACTTTCTCAGGGGGGTTCTTGGTACTGTTATTTCAGGGAGTGGGTGGCTTTAGATGGGAATTGCTGTTTTTCTCTGGCTCTGACCTTGTACCTGCTCTCTGTTCACAGGCCCAGGCAAACTGTCGTGTGGGGATAGCAGCACTCAACACTTTGGCGGGCTACATTGACTGGGTAGCCCTAAGCCATATTACAGCAGACAACTGCAAGCTCTTGGAGATGTTGTGTCTGCTCCTAAATGAGCCTGAACTCCAAGTTGGAGCAGCAGAGTGCCTCCTGATTGCTGTCAGCAGGAAAGTGAGTTCTTCCTCTCTGACTCTTCTGGCTCCCTTTTATTATTCTCCTATATAATTCTTTAGACTGAGCAAGGCTATCTTTGCCTTTTTATCTGAGAATCAAAATTCAAATTTAGCTGATTCTGTTAAAGATATTTGGTGTGAATGTCACGCCAGCACTATACACAGAGCAACCATTAGAACCCTCTCCAAATTCTGTGCTCACTTCTCCTTGCAGTTTGAACTTGGAGGTCTTCACTGACCTTTTACCCCCCCACTTCCTACAACTGTGAAGTGGAAAATAGTGTCATCAGCTGTGTCACCTGGCATCTCAGAGAAATGACAGCAGGATCTAAACAGGTGATTTTGACCCATTCATTCACAAGCAGCTGAGTGTCAAGGCTGAGTGTTTATCAGCTGCCTATAAATAACTAGCCAGTCTTCTGTGAATAAAAGATAATGTCTCAGGGTCAGTTTTGCCATTTAAAGTTCCTGTGGTGGGGTTGCTTGGAGACATTTTCTTAGATCAGATACCTTGGAATTTTAGAAAGTTTTTACTTCAATCATATGTGGACTGTAAGCCCCTCCCTAGATGGAAAGAAAATTGTGACTCTCCTAATTTTGCTTGCAGATGGAAATAAATATTTATGTAGATGAGAATAAATAAGTTCTAATTGAAGCATGTGTTGTGTTTTGTGTGTAGGGTAAGCTGGAGGATCGGAAGCCTCTGATGGTCTTGTTTGGAGATGTTGCCATGCACTGCATCCTCTCTGCTGCCCAGTGAGTACCCTAGTGCTGCTGTGATTTCACACAATACTGCATATAAATGGCTTTGTAGGTGCAAAAGATACTGCTGCTTAAGCAAAGGAAGCAGGGACTGGATAGGAGAGAACAAAACCACCATTTCTTTTGCAAAACCTGGAAAACCAGGGTTGTTTTTTTTTTCCAAACCCATAATTGAAAGACAAGGAGGTATAAATATCACAGCTCCCCGACTTTGTTTTAGCCTGAAGCTGATCCAGAGGAAGGACTCTTTCAAAGAGGCAATTTCAGAGGTTTTAGATGCCAATAAAGCAGTACTTCTTGATAATAGGAAAGAAAATCCCACTGTGATACAATCAAATTGCTCTCATCCTCTTTCTGTCTACAAGATAGACAGCAGTGTGGCTGTCAGCTACAGCATGAGTAACTGTGATCCTGTTTTTCCCCCTTCCCTCATTCCCAGGACAGCAGATGGAGAAGGCCTGGTGGAGAAGCACTATGTTTTCTTGAAGAGGCTTTGCCAAGTTTTGTGCGCGTTGGGCAGC
This sequence comes from Agelaius phoeniceus, assembly GCF_051311805.1. Lineage (NCBI taxonomy): Eukaryota > Metazoa > Chordata > Aves > Passeriformes > Icteridae > Agelaius > Agelaius phoeniceus. The sequence goes on from NC_135267.1 coordinate 79,783,212, forward strand.
CAGCTATGTGCGTTGCTAGTAAGTCTTTATTAATACCAACAGCAAACCTGGCAGGGCTAGTTTTTAGGGCTGGGGCTTGAGGCAACCCTGATCTAAGGTAGGACCAGGGTTCTCTCCCTGCATTTCCAAAAGGCAGAAATGGCTCTGCTTTTAAGTGGGTTAACTGTGTCCTACCAAGTCATAGGAATGTAGAATGGAGGGACCCTGATTGATGCTAGGGCTTTGCTGTCATCAAGAACCATTTCCTATAACCTCTGTAAAATGCTGAGCTTCACTGAAAATTGGTCAGGTTTTTAGCTGACTACTGCTACAGAAAATCTAGTCCAGGAAATTACTCTTCTATTGGAAGCCTTTTAAATTTCCCAATAAAAATAACTCAGAGAGTAGACCTGTCTGTTCTTCTACCAAGACTCTCTGAAGCTGAAGGAAGAAACAGGTTTTGTTCCTGCTGTTCATCTTTGTAATGCTTTGTGTCAATGTTGGGATGAAGATGCAAATTCATACTGTTCATGCCATGCTGGTGCTGAATTCCCACTCCCTCCATTCAGCTGAGTGCTTCTACAGTGAAGAGGGCAGGCTTGTTGAGAGATGTTATTTGTGAAGAGATTGAAGCAACCAGTCTGTAAAAGGGATAGAGCAAAGTAAAGTCTCATAGGGAGGGAAAGAAAAAAAACAAAAACAACCTTTGAGAATTCATCCCTAAAATGAATGGACAGCATACCGAGTGCATTACTGCTTGCAGTGACTCCACTTGCTGTTAGGCAGTAGGAGCTGTTAATCCATAATGAAGTAATGAGATGGAGCTTGCTAATTCGGATTCACTTGGGAGAGGCAGCACTGAGCTGTACAATTTCAGGGATCTTGAGGGCACCAGATCATGTTATAATTTCTGAGAAGCAAAACCTTGAGTTTATGGCTCTGGGCAAAACTTAATTTCCTGACAAACTTCCAAGAAAGTTACTGGTCATGGATACCCATATACTAAATACACAAAATGGAGAAAATTTGGAGAAATTTAGTGAAATTATCTGGGTGTATTTTCCTGTGAAAATCATTGGTTTGAATTGTACTACTTTGGTACTGCTGTGTGGGTTTGACCCGATAGAACTGAAATTGTGACTCATGACAGCAGCAGTGGTTGTAAAATTGGTTTTAATGGAGCTCCACTATGTGAGAAGTCACCTGTTACTCTTGAATGAGGGTGGTGGTGTCTCCAGCACCTCCAGGCTGGTCAACAGAACTTGATGTTCCTCGGGCTATACTGGTTTCAGAAAAAAATCAGTTGTTCAGTGTTTCTGTCTCTGCTCCTTTACAGTCTATGGCCTTGGATGTAGTGCTCCTGCTTTACCCTGAAACATACCATTTGTGAGCCCAGCCTGCCATAAAGTTAGTATTTTGTCTGAAATACTTCATGTTCCTCATAGGGCTCAGATTGTAATGTGGAAACGCCAGCCAACTTTGGGAAATACCTTGAGTCATTTTTAGCCTTCACAACCCATCCCAGCCAGGTATGTAAAGGGCTGAAAATTTCATGTGTGTCTGTGTGTGTGAATGCATAATTGAGCTAGCCTGTAGAAAACTACAGAACTTCAGCTGCTAAATATTGCTCTCTAGGCTTTCCATTTCAGCTGAAGGCCTGGAAGGCAGAGTGTTTTCTAGTCCATTACCACACCATCAGGAGCACTTCCTGACACAGAGAACTGAGTAGAAAATGCAAAATTTGCAACCAGCTCTAGTATTAAAGATTTTTGGCTTTCTGAGAATTTGCAGTGTGCCTTCAATGTGCCTTGGCCTCAACTTAATAGTCAGTATAATTTGCTGTTGCTTTCTGATAGCAACACTTAATGTTAGCAGTGGAAATTCCAGCACTGAAATCCTGTTCTGCTTCTCTCTTTCCTCTCTTCTTCCCCCAGTTTCTGCGCTCTTCCACCCAGATCACATGGGGAGCCCTCTTTCGGCATGAAGTTCTGTCTCGTGACCCTTTGTTGCTGGCTGTTGTTCCCAAGTATCTCCGTGCATCCATGACCAACCTGGTGAAGGTATGTGGAAATCACAGGTGGTTTTGGGAAGGTGCCTGGTGAACGTGGCCTGTGGTCATGGGGGAAGAAATGACATTTTTGTTGTGTTGTGGCCAAACATGAGCTCCAGACTGCTAAGCACAGTTGTTATCTTGCTCCTTGCCTCCAGCCTTTATTTCCTTGAAGCTGGTGTTAGCTGTGATGGTTGACTTTTTTTCCTGACCTTTTCCACTTTGTCTCCAGGTGGGCTTTCCTTCCAAAGCAGACAGCCCCAGCTGTGAATACTCCCGTTTTGATTTTGACAGTGATGAGGACTTCAATGCCTTCTTCAACTGTAAGTTGCCATGACCTTTTCTGCATTCTGTTGTCTGTCCGTCCTTCCTGCTTTTACTCACTGGCTGAGCTTGGAGCCTAGCAGATTGGCTTGGCAGCTTCTATTTGTTTCTCAACTTTTTAAGTCTGGATCTTGGAGTAAATTAAGTTAGGATTTTCCTGGAGCAGCTCATGTGTTTAATTTTAGTATTTGCTGTTTTGCTGGCTGGTCAGATAGATGGCCTAATAGCATACTGGTGTCAAAGCCCATGTGTCTTTTGGTCCCCTAGAGGAGGAAATTAAACAGCCTCAAGTCATGCTCAGGTTAGGAGATGAAGGCAGCTTACAAAAGACTTTAGATGTCATTCCAGAAAGAATCTGTCTTGGTCCTGGTAGGAAGCTTCTGGTTTAGTACCAATAGCTAGAGCTGAGCAATTGCAATAGCCTAATTTAATAAGGATCTTAAACTAGTGCTGGATATTAGTGATTTTACTTTTTCTTTCATCTTCCCAAAACTGAAGTTGGTTCTCACTGGCTGGTGTCATTTGGTACTAACTTGGTGGGTGGGAGGATCCACGGAAGAAATTACATAAATTTTTACATTTTACATTTATGTCTAAAGATTTTAAGCGTTTCATTTTTATTGCTTACTAGATAGTTTTACTTATTGTAAGAAATCCTTTTGGATAGAAAATATAAAGTAGCTAAATGCACAAAGCCAGAATCTGAAATAGTTTTAGAGGGTTAAGTTATATTGAAGACATTACATATATAAGAATATATAACTAATTTGAAACACAAAATAAAATTACTTGGCAACGCAACTTTAATTAACAATGCAAGTTGCATTTGTGTAGTTAGCAGAGCTGGTTCTTTTGTGTGATCTTACACTGGAATATTTTGGAACAAGTGAAATTCTTGTTCTGTACTTTGTTTTTAGTATCTTTGAAACTGAAAACAAGGCAACTGGGCTTTGAGATCAAGTTTGTTTGTCATTAGTTGAATAATCTAGGAAAGTGTTTAGCTAAAGGAAATAATAGTTATCTAATGGTGGCATTTAATCTCAGTATCTCCAGGTGCTCTGTAAGCAGCAATTGTTTATAGTTTGAAGCATATTTTAAATGAAGAATAGAGGCTTAATTGTAGTAAATTTGGTTGAGCATTGATGCCTTTTCCTGGTCTTAAAAAACTCAGAGCCAGACACTGTTAAGGGATAAGGGATTTTTACCTTGGCAAGGTAAAAGGTGCCACAATGCACCTTGGCAAAGTGGTGCACCAATAAGGATCCTTATTAAAACACCAAGGCAGAAACCCCTTATCCTTTAACCATGTCTGGCTCTCAATTTTTTAAGACCAGGAAAAGGCATCAGCATAGATTTTCATAATTCATACTGCATTTTAATTGTACTTTTTTTTAATGTTAGTATGTCATTTTTTAGTCCGCTTAAATCACTTCAAAAATTGCCCATCCTGTTGTACCTGCTTTACTGGTTGTGTATCTGTGCCCACTACACAGCTGTTGCCAAAGCAGAAGTCCATAATGTTCGTGGCTCTGCAAAATTTGCACATCAGCTGGTTTCTTGGTGTGTGCTTTTTCCCTGCAGCTTTCCGAGCCCAGCAAGGAGAGGTGATGAGGATGGCTTGTCGTCTGGACCCTCTAACTGGCTTCCAAATGGCTGGTGAATGGCTGAAGTACCAACTCACAGCTCCTGTTGATACTGGACCCACAAACTGTAGGTTACCTCAAACATATTAGGGATATGGGATTTGTTTTTGTAATTAAAGCCAAGAAGAAATTTCTTGGCCTTTTTTTATTGATGTTGTTGGAATATTTTAAGTGGTAGCCGAGACCCCATGGTAGATTTTAAGGATTTTAAGGTTTTTGCAAGTTAAAAGCAAAATGAAGTCAAACCCACCCCTTCCTTAATTTATCCCTTTGGAGTCTACATATGGAATAAGTAATGTAAAGCCTCCCCTTCTCCTTCCCCCAAATCTCTCTGCAGAACAGGTGCAGCTGTCCCTCTGATACAATTTTACAATTATTTGGGCCATTTTGTCTTTGTAACGTATTTATTACTTTTGTTAGGGAAATTATCTGGCAAATTCCTTGTCATTCTCTTTGCTTTCCCTGCTCTGAAGGAAGGCTGCTTGGTGCTCTGCAGAGTCACACCGAGGGCAGTCTTGCCTGCAGGGCTGAGTCTGGGCATGTGGTCTCCCTTCTTTTCCTTTCTGTGATCTGTTCATATTGCTCTGCACAGTACCTCCAAGATTTATGCCTCAGGAGCCTTCACTTGAATTAAGCAAATCACACGGGATTACCTTAATTGCTCCCAGTGCATCCCTGCCAGGCATCTGCAGGGAGAGCTGTGTGCTTAAAATACTTGAGAGTGCTAAGGTGTTGCAGCACAGGAACTTACCAGGCTGCTGTTGAGGAGCATGGTGAGAGCTCTGGTTCTCTTCCTTTCAGCTAAGACAGGCGAAGGTCTCTGCTCCATCTTCTCTCCATCCTTTGTGCAGTGGGATGCCATGACCTTCTTCTCGGAGAGCGTCATCAGCCAGATGTTTCGAACCATGGATAAAGATGTATGTGTATCCCATGCTCCTGCCTTCTCTCCTGCCTGCTTCTGGGTCGACACCAGTGGGGTTTTGCAGTTCTCTTATCCTTGAGCAATTTGTAGTAGCTGGTTACCTCCATGCAAAACCCAGAATGTTTGGTGAGCCGTTCTCATGAGGAATAATGACCCTTCTTTTGATGACAACAAACTCATACTGTCTTAGTTTTGGACACTGTGGGATGAGAAGTCACCGGAGAGTGCTCAGGTGACATGCTTTTACATAGTGCCTTGCTAGAGGAGAAGAGATTACTTAAGGAAAAATTTCTTGAGTTTATTTAATTATCCTCTTTTTATTTCTAAGTAAATGAGAGAAACTATGCCCAGAGAGTAGGAGATAATTTCCTCTCTCTTGTTCAACAGCAGACAAATCAGAAGGATCAGTTTGATGTAGACTGACTTGATTTTTTTTTTAGATTAAACTGCTCATATACTCATCAATCTAATCACAGTAGAGTAATTATATAGGTCAATACAGTTGGTTAAGCTTGAAATCTGTTGGACAATGTCAAGAGGAGAATTGGGAGACAGACTGAGAGAGGAAATTTGCCTTTCCTAGAGGTGTGAGCAATAGTATGGGGACTAGAGACTGATGTCTCCAGAGTGTCCTATCAACAGTGGCAATGCTGCTGTCTTTTTTGCCTTAGCCTTTTTCCTAGGTTTTGTAGGAAGTATGCTAGAGGTTGAAGTATTGAGTGTTGCCTCCCTTTTTCTTTCCTTTCTTTTTGCTATCTTTGTAGGAAATCCCTGTGAATGATGGCATAGATCTGCTGCAGCTTGTCCTTAATTTTGAAACAAAAGATCCTCTGATCCTGTCTTGTGTGCTCACCAATGTCTCTGCTCTCTTTCCGTTTGTCACTTACCGACCAGAATACCTCCCCCAAGTACTTTCCAAGGTAGGTACATGCAGACCCTGCTAAAATCATATCAGCATTTTGTGGTGTAGGGCTCTTGGACTAAACTGCAGGAGTCAATCCTCTTGATGCTGCTGTCAGGGAAGGACTGTTCTTCATGTTAAAGATGGGAGAAACCAAGACTGAGGCTTGTCACAAGAAGAGTAATGTCAATTAACCCAAATTTTGTAGGTTTTACCCTTAAATCTTAGTATTAATTACATGCTCTGGCCATGTTTTATTTCAAGGCATCACTGTATTGATTCATATTTCAGCTCACTCAGGGGTTCTTCACTGACTTCAATGAAATTGCATTAAAATCCTTATTACTTGTTCCTTGAGCTCAAAGAGACATGAGTTCTAAATATTAACAAATGATACAGTTTTTTTAATTTTTCCTCCCTTTTCTCACAGCTATTTGCTTCTGTTACCTTTGAAGTTGTAGAAGAAAGTAAGGTACGTCTGAATTATTATCTACTAATGAGTTGTAACAGTTGGATCAAATAATATTCTAGTGTAGAGAGCATCCTGAGTCTGAAGACTCTGCTGAAGTAGGCTTCTCAAGTATAGTTCTGCTCCTGAAAAAGCTGGGGGGTCTAGGTATTGCTGATCTCTGTGGTTGACATAGCCTACTAAGCTTTGGCTCACAAACTTAGAAGGGCACAGGTGTGCTCTAAGGCCAGTGCACTTAGTTCCCCAGTCAGTGCTGGCCTTCCTGAGAGTGAAATCCCTTCATTAGCTCTGGGTATTCTTTCAGTACTTGGCATAAATAGATGGCATTAAACCTGCCAGTTACCTAAGGAGTGCCTGGAGTCTTGAAGTAGTGAGTAAGAGCTATGGCATCCTCACTCCTGAAGTACAGCTTGTTTGAACATGGACTGCTTGAATTGACTACTGCTTCAGAGGAAATTTGGTTAGTGCATGATTGTTTGGAGGGAGCAGGGCAGGCATGGAGATGTTTTTTTGATCTATGCTCAACAGTGCAGAAATTTATATGTAATGAATTTGTCTCTTGAAGATACCCTGCATTTGGCTGAACTTTTGTTTTGTTGCATTGAAGTTTGTTGTGTCTGTCCAGGCTCCTAGAACTCGAGCAGTGAAGAATGTCAGAAGGCATGCGTGCTCCTCAATCATAAAGATGTGCCGGGATTACCCTCAGCTTGTCCTGGTATGTAAATGCAGCTGTCACAAAGAGTCTTGGCCTCAGTTTCAGTTGGATTTTGTGGGATCTTCAACTTCCTTGGCTACAGTCTCTGCTTTCTTTGCAGGAGACATTCCTCCTGCACAAATGGCAAAGTGGTTCATTCCCTGTACTTCTTTTCTTCCCCACTGAAAAATTTTCTGCCTGAGGAGTTGAATTGTAGATTGGTGGGTTAAATGTGAAAGGGGTGATACAAGCAGCACTGCATTGGTTTTATGGGAATGTTTGCTGAATGTCCATGATATCACCTGTGTTGGTCTCAGTTAATTCCTTAGCTGAAGACTCTAGCATAGCTAATCACTAGATTTTCTTCTGTTACTTAAAATAATATAGGAAAAAAAGGGGAGCATTTGTTTTCTGGACGAGCTTGAGGATATTAGAAGACAAATACGTTTAAATTCCATGAGCTGTTGTTTTGTTCATTTTTCTGAAGTAAACAGTCTTTGCATCCAACATTCTTTAGATGTGTTTCTGTGGAGTGGGACCTAGGATTATGGGAGGACCATAGGACATTGCTAGTTTAAACAAAGACATTTTTAAAGCATGTTAATTAAGGTAATTTAGAGGTTCCAGTCTGCATTCTGTAATTGGTGCTAAGAACTAATGGGTTGGTTTTTGTTCCACTTTATTGGTCCTTGAGCTATAACTATCTCTTTCCCAAACATCCTCAGTAGAAGAGCCAAGGACCCAGAGTTGCCCCAAAAGATGTTCAGAGGAGTTTGCTGAAGAGGATGATTGCTGATGTTTGTACAAAATTACGGATAGATATGGTGGCAACTGGAGAAGGAAGGGAAGAAGTGCAAGAATTCCTGTGGCACTCATTGTAACCATATGAGTTGTTACTTACCACAAGTAAAGAGATGGATGAATCCTGAGTCTGGCCAAAGAAGCAAGGTGCTTACTGTGAGCAAATAAAAGCATCAGAACTGTTTTGAGGTGTGACACTGCTGTAAGGGATAGAACTGCCTAGGGAGAGATTTCCTCTTATTTCAATCATTCTGGAGAGTTAAAGTAAAATAAATGCAGGATAATGATAGAGGGGTAGGGAAAAATGGAAGTTCTCTTAGACTGAATATGCAGAGAAATTTGAGTGTGAGGAGGAGATGGCTATGTTGAGAAAAGGTAACAGCCATTCTTCTCCAGCTGTACAGGACACCCCTTCTCTACCTCCCCCATGGCCCTCCTCCATACCAGATGCATGATGCTTTTCCACTTGGATGTGTTTTCTAGCCAAATTTTGAGATGTTGTACAACCACGTGAAACAGCTGCTGTCAAATGAGCTCCTTCTGACACAGATGGAAAAGTGTGCTCTTATGGAGGCCCTTGTCCTCATCAGCAACCAGTTTAAAGACTATGAGCGACAGAAGGCTTTCCTGGAGGAGCTCATGGCTCCTGTGGCTGGCTTATGGCTCTCCCCAGAGATGCAGAGGTATGGGTTACTTTTCTTTCTGTTGGTCATTTCTTCTCCAGCTTAGAGCTGCAGGTGTTGAAGAGGTAATGCCCTGCCCAGTAAGGAAATGCACAAACCATAGGAGGGTGGTGGGCTGCCTCTTGACCTCCTCTGCTAAGGGCAGTGATTGCGATAATAGTTCTGCAGTTCAGAAACTGCCAACAGACTAAATGCTGTTTGCTGAAAATTTCTGGGTAAGAGTTGCTTAAGGTAATGAAGGAACATTCCCCAGCATGCTCAAAGCATTTGCAGAAAATAAGAAATAAAAGACATCCTTGCTCATCACCAGGAGAAGTGAAGAAGCCGAGTTCTTACTAAAACTGAGATGTCTTGCAGCTCTGGGTAACTGGGCTTGCACAAGAGTTTTCCCAGAAGGGCTATCTTCATAAGAGATTTGAATCTTTTAGATGTCCACAGCCCAAGAGAACTGATAATGTTTGGAGAGTATACCCATCTCTGATGCTTTTCAGGCATGTTCCCATGTACAGGATGGAGTGCTACCTAGCCTCTCTAGCCTGCTCTGTATTTGTGAGGTGTTCATTGCCAGTGCAAAGCTCTGCTTAAATTGTCTGGTACAAACAATAATCCCATTGCTGTCTTCTGCTGCTGCCAGAGTCCTCTCAGATCCTGAAGCCTTTATATCCTACGTGGGTGCAGACAACAAAATTGCTGATCCAGTGTTGGAAGATCCTAGTGGCCTGAACCGGTCTAGAGTGAGTATCATTACCAGGAGAGGTGTAATCCTTAATGAAAGACCTGCCTCCTTCCATCCCCATTTCTCTTGTGATTGCACACAAGGTCTCCTGATCATGTACTTCTTTAGATTGCAGAACAACAGGCTGGCCTTTGCTCTTTTAACTACAATAAAGAGCATACAGGCCATGCAAAATGACATTATTTATCAGAGTGAAGCAGACTTTCCTGCTCTTTGCTTATAATAGAGTTTGGTTTTGGAGAAGCAATTCATTTGCATGATTTTTAGAAATATGGCACAGTGAATTGTGCTTTTTAAACCAGGCAGTATGGAAAACATTGTGCTCAGACTGGAGCACAGAATATAATTAAATTCATCTGAGGAGATTTGTGTTGAATTTTTAGTGTAAAGTCTTCACTTGAACAGCAAATGGAGTTGCTGTCCTCAGATCTGTAGAAGACACTGAAATGTAGTCCATAGAGTGATTTGGGGCTAATGCAGTTCTGTCATCTCAGAACCTGTATCTGTCCCAGCACTGCATCTTCCCTCATGAAGGACACGAGGAACTGATGGTCTAGACCCTTAATTTTAGCAGCCTGCCTTGCTTCTTGCATGCTCTTGAGATGGTATGCATTGGTGCTTTGTCTGATAGTGAATTCCTAGGCCATCCTGCCATGGCCAGGGCTCTCTGAAGGTGATGGAGTACAGCATGATCATTCGCTGCATTTTCCTGGCAGCAAACTCACCAGAGTTTGTTCCTATCACCCGGTTAGGCTCATTCTAGAACATTCCCTTTGAGATGGGACAATGGTGTGTTTCTTTGAAAGCCTGTTGATTCAGACTGTGATTTGGCTAAGAAATCCTTTCTCCACATCTCTTGCTGCAGATAAGCTTTTGTGTGTACACTATTCTGGGAGTCGTGAAACGAGCTCGTTGGCCTGCTGCTACTGAAGAGGCAAAAGCTGGAGGATTCTTTTTGGGATACCTGCCCAGTGGAACTCCAATGTACCGTAATCCCTGCACTGAGCAGGTCCTGAAGCTTTTTGACAATTTACTTGCTCTCATAAGGTGGGTCAAGTTGATTTGAAATCATTTCTGTTGGCTCTGAAAGCCAACCTGTGATAAATAAGTGGAATGCTCATGGTTTGCCCAGTGAAGCCAGTAGGAATAGTGCTGGTGCCAGTGCCCAAGTACTGTTCCTGACTGCTCACAGTGGGGAATGGCACTGTGCAAACTGGTGCCTTCTGAGTGTTCATTAGCCTGGCCTGCAGGAGGCCATCAAAGCTAATGGGAGCCACTGCTGTAATTCTACCCCCCAGTTAATGATTTCTCAGCTAACATCTCTGCTCTGCCCTCAGCCCCTACAAGGCCACCTCTCCCATCACCACCAGGGCAGTCCCAGCTCTCATCGCATCCACTCACGTTGTTCTCTCTTCAGTGTTAAATTAAGCTGGCTTGGCTGACCGTGAGCAGCAGCCTCCTGAAGCACTGTCTGCTCTTGGAATCAGTGGATGCATACTCTCAGGCTGTTGCTACCATGCAGTGCCTCTCTGCCTGTCACCAGTGGTGTGTCAGTCTGGGGCAGCAGAGAAGGCAGAAAAGGGAAATCCTGAAGAGTGTAGTTCCCAGAATTACAAAGGAGAAGTCTCTCTCAGGGCAACTCCTGACACTGGGAGTTTGCCAGACTTATGGGACAATTTTGTGAGATAACATGTTACATACTTGAAAACTCGCTGCTCTCTCCTTGGCAGGGGCCTTTTGAGAAAAAGTGTTTTCAGATCCACTTAGATTTTTCAACTCCTGGGTTTGTAAGGGAAGGGGCTCTGTTGCCTGAGCTCTGTCTAGTCAATTATGTTCAGTAGTCACTGAGCTCAGGAATGTGCTGCTTCCTGAAAGAAGCAACATGCTGGACTGTTGGGACAAGCACATGCTCTCTTGGCCCACACTGGCAGTGTTCCTCATCACTAAACTCTGTAGCACAGTGCGTGGTACTTTGGCCAGTGACCAGGTAGACCTACAGAATTGTGCTTGAAGTGTTTTTGCCTTTTATCCTGGAAGGCTGAAGATCCTATTGATGAGCTTTTGGGAGAGGTTAGGTAGAGTAGAGTTGTCCTGATTAGTGGTAGCCTCATGCCATTTCTTCCAGTGCCTGCCATGTGTCATATTGTGTGAGAGCAACTAAACCAGTGCCCAAGGTCTGAACAGGCTACAACAGACATTTTTTCCTTGTGCAGTCACTCTTCCTCTCAGAACTTGTGCCTCAGTAAAATCACTTGGGATCTCTGTTGCAACAAGCTTAGGAAACTGTCATCCAACTTCTGTCACCACTTCTGTGAAGAAGCAGAAACTCTGTGCCTGGATTTTAGCACCTCCAAAAGAACACAGGAGCTATGTTCTCTATCCAGGATATAAAGAGGCTCCATGGCTGGTTTGGGCTTTTTTTAAGATAATGCATCTGTGTTGTTCAAGCATCTCACCTGCAGACCAAAATATTTTCTGTATACATGATAGTAACCTGTACTTCACTCAGAGGCATCTGGGCTTTTCTTAAGCTGGATGCTCCAACAGTAACTAATGAGTGATGTATTCAGAACAGTGGATCTTTATGCTTCATATTTTTCCATTGCTGCTGTTGGATATATAGGCCTCTCTTTGACAACTGCAAGCTCCTAGTTGTTCAGTGCAAGTGTTGATGATGATGTTTAAATCTTTTTGGCAAAGCTGGATCTTGTGCTGTGGAGATCTTGTTGTGTTCTTTGCTGACTTCAGGTGTTTTTCCATGTATGTGGTCCTCAAGCCCTCTTTAATATGGATCACACAGGAGAATATGGAATCTGTAGCTGCCTGTCAGCAGGCAGGAGGTATGGGCATATGAGGAAGGCTGCCTGGCAGGAAAGCTGCCTGTTTTTAGGATGCTTCAGGGATGTAGTTACATTACTACCTGGGGATGGATGCTTCTCTGAGATCTGTGCCATGAGGCAACTTTCTGTATGGATAAGCAGCATCCAGTGTTGCCCAAGTGCAACCCTGGGACAGAGATATGGAAGTCCCTGCAGGCTGTGTTGGCTTCTGTGTGAGCAGATGTGCAAGTAGCAGTAGCATGGATCCTGCTGAGCAGCTGGACTGGGCACCAAGTCAGGCACCAGTGTGCTAACAGAGGGGGTTTCCAGGCTGAGCAGGTGCTCTCTGGGTAGTGTGTGGCATTCTGCTGCTGTGTTAGCAGACAGAGGCAGTGAAGCTGTTAAGCCATTGGGCCTTTGCCAGGGTGGTAAGTAGCCTGAAGGGAGGTCGTGGGTGAGATCAAACTGAGAAGAACGAGGTAGTCCAGGTAATGGAATAATAAAGTAGCTTTGAGTGGCATCTTATTGTGCCTACCTGTATTTGTATCTGTGTTGGTAGCTGTGTTAAATGAATTATTTTGAGGTTGCTTTATTAATCACTGCTTGCAGTTTTCAGAGTAAGATTCTCCTGTCCTCTGTGGCACCTCATTTCATTTAGGTGTTTTCTAGCTTCTGGCTTAAAATGTTCACTCCTGAATTTAAACCCAAATCATGATTTTCAGCCACCTTGGTGTATTTCTGCAGTCAGTAGCTGCATGACCCGATTGGTGCAGAGCCTTTATTGTGCTGGGATTTTGCTCATGTTTTGTTGCAAATTAAGTGCTCAGGCTCAGCAAATGCTTTACTTAGACAAAGGCTTTTTTGGAACTCCTGATGATGAAATGCTGACATTGCTAAAGCATTAATGCTGGTGAAAGAATTCTTGGGTAGACATGGATGCTGTAGGCATTTTCATTGTAGACAACTTTGGAAAAAGATTCTTCAGTCATGGACTGTCCTAAAGGACTCATCTTCTGGTTTAGAAGCTGTTCTCTCTAGGCATCAGATACTCTTTCTAGCAGAGCTGTCACCATCACTGAAAATTCCCCAAGTCCTGCCATATCCTTTGCTTGTCTTTTTTAAAGCATAAATGTCTCTTGAAATTAGTTTGTTGTCCTGTGTGTGGGGTGCCCAGGAGTGCTGATAAGTCTCAGCTGGAACATGCCTAGGGGCTACATCATCATACATGAGGGCTGTTGGATGCCTTTTTAACTCCCATAGGGAGTGGGTGGTTGGCCATTTTCTCTCCATTCCTACTGGGAACTTGCTAAAGTATTAAGAGAGCTTGCCCTGTAAGTGGGCATCTGCCTCCCAACTCTCCAACTTAAGAAAACGCTTCAAGGACTCTGAAACAACTAAGGACCATGACCTCCAGGATATGGCTGTCTGGCCTGTCCTGCTGGAGTTAGTGCTCTGTGATTTCAGGGTTCACCTTTGCAATTGCAGTCCCTGCATTTGCCCCACCTGCCTTCTGCCCAGCATGAGGCAAAGCCAACACTGACATGGAGTGGACAGGAGACATACAAGAGATTATTTTAGTGGATAGGTTTCAGGATAGCCTCAAGCAGAAATGTACAGCTTTTTGAGTCAGTGGGGCAGCATTAACCAGTGTGGAAGCTGGGCTGTTCCCTAGCCCTTCTTGGCAAAGCAGAATCAGCTTGTGCACCTTTGAGGCCTGTTGCATGGTATAAGATCCAGCCCAGAATGAGAGTATGAGTCATTAAGAAGTCATTTCTATAGCTCTTTCTCATGAAGTTCACATACTTGCCTTCCTCATGTGCAGTGAGCAGGGGAGTATTTAACACTTGCAGAGAGAAACAGGCTAGCTGTGGTTTTGGAGCTTTCTGCAAAGGCAGGCAGACATCACTGCATCACAGTTGCCAGAATGATGAACATAGACCTTTAAAAAAAACCCCAAAACCCAATAATTACTACATGAGTGAAAGCTGAGACTCTGGAGAACATCCTGAGGTCTGTCCACCCTCCCTTCCCCCAGCCATTCCCATGTACCCCCTGCTTTGGGAAACGCTGCTGAGGGGGAGATACTGAGTTGCCCTTGATCACCTCTAGCAGCAGGTACAATGGCATTGCAGTTTTGGAGGAGGCTGCAGGATTTGTGCTGTGTGCAGCTGGCGACACCCAGAGTGGAGGTCTGAGATCTCAAAGGAGAGAGGTAGGTGAGAGAGACACCCCTGCCGAGTCCAGCTCTGAGTGTCAGTACCCTGGCTGAGAGAGGGGACCCATTTTGGCCTGGATGGCAAGAAGCAGCCACCCATGGCTGAATTGGTGGCCCTTGCAGACAGCTGACAGTGGCCACTTCCTATGATTTGGAACTGTTCCCAGCTGGATGTGTTGTCCAGGGGGCAGGTGTGCCTGCCATGAGTAACATCTCATCAGACTGATGTTCTCACTGGAGTCTCTCCAATCCCACCTGCCATTCTGGGGGCTGTGACCCATCCCTGAGGGGCAGTGTGTGTATTTTGGAGCTGAAGCAACCCCTCCCTCTGCAGGGGCCTTAGGTGCAGAAGACCTTTTGAGATGACAGAATCCGTGTCTTGTCAGTTTTAAAAATACATTCTCGGATCCCTTTGGTCAAGCTAATAAGTTGTTCTCAGCATCATCTGGAGAATTGCTGGGAGTTTTTGCTGCCGGTGCTTGCAAGGGGTGGGATGAACTGAAATAAGTGGAAGGGGCAGCCAGGAGATTCAGGACATGAGGTGGTGTCACTCCATGTCTCTGTTGGGTCAGCTTCCCCAATATTTTTGCAGGTGGGGAAGGGGGATCCCATGCACATGTGCGTGGTCTCACCTTCCTCATCATCTGCCTCAGAAGAGCTGTCCACAAGCTGAAGGAGAGGATTCCACTGTCAAGGGCAAAAAGGGGTTGATTTACATGAGTATAAACCAAGTGCTCTTCTGTTTCAGGACTCACAACAGCCTCTACACGCCAGAGATGGTGGCCAGGCTGGGGGATACATTTGCAAAGGCCTTGGACATGCTGGAGGTGGAGAAGAATGCCATTCTAGGTAAGAGGTTTCTCTTCAGGAGGAATGTGTGGGCAGATTTTTAGAGATATTTGAGTTAGTGATCTGTCCATAACAGTGGAAGTGAAATAGGGCTGGAGCTTCTTCATAGTATTTGCAGCTCAGCTGTGATTTGAACCAGCTGAAACTAAGATATAAATAAGTTACTGGTCTCAGACACATTGGTTTCTTCTGCATGCATTGTAGGGTACACTACCAAACTGCTTATCCCATCTGTGGGGTGATGGTGGTCTCTGCAACATGGCATTTCAGGCTGCAGAGGCTGGAGGGTGCTGTAATTGTCTGCCTTTGAGCAGAATTATTGCTGAGAAGGAGCCCTGAGTGCTGCTGCAGAGACCTGTCCTGGAGGGCAAGAGCCAAGTTGTGCAGTGTGGCCCTGGCATTTGTTTCTAGACAGCATATTAGAAAGAGGCCTTTGGAGCCTTCTTAAAACAGGTTTGAGCTTGTGAACACAGGAGCCTTTGCAGCCAAGCAGAAGTGGGTGGCCCCTGCACATAAAGCAGCTGGGCCATGATCTCTGCTCTCAACTTTTTAATATCATAGTTCAACAGTAGCGTGTATCCTGGCAAAGAATACAAACCTGGAGAGATGAACTATTAGAGGAGCTGCAACAACTGTCAGCTTTGCTGCTGACTGGGTTCTGACAGCTCAAGTAAGTTCTACTTCAGAGAAACAAGGCAGCTGCAACAACCTCAGTGGAAACACCTCTGCTCTGGGTGCAACCATCCTGAACCTGGCTGACCTCTGACTTTCTGCCCCAGGGTTGCTGCACCACTTCGTATTTGGCTCTTGCCAAGAGCTTCCCTTGCTGTTGCCAAGCTGGCTGGGGCCTGCCCATCATGCTCTGAAGGTGCACCGTGCTCTCTCATCAATGTAACTGAAGCTTATTCCTTCCCACAGGTCTCCCTCAGCCTTTGTTGGAGCTTTATGACTCTCCTGTTTACAAAACAGTCTTAGAAAGGATGCAGGGCTTCTTTTGTACCCTCTATGACAACTGGTAAGAGCACCACATCTCAGCACAATGCAGCACTGCACAGCCAGAGCAGCAGGTTGTTGTGGGGTCCTAGCTTCCTTTAGAGTAGACCTTTGATGTGAGCTGTATCTTGCAATACCCAAGTACAAGCTGCAGTGGTGGCATATATACAGTGGTTGTAACCTGCCACACAGACATGGAACAGTCTGGAAAAAGTACCTCAAAATGGTGATCTGCTTTTAGCTCTTCTGCAGTTAGGTAGTCAGATTGGAGCGCTTACCTGATATCCTGATCTAGTTTGTCTCTTTTGCCACTCCTCATTATGTGTCAGGGTACATCAGCACTTGAAAGCAGCTTGTAGTACTTAAATGCTTAATTCATTGTCCCTCTGCAGGTATCCCAGAAAAAGAGATGCTGTGCTGAAATTCCTCTGTAGTATTTGTTTAGGAATGTGACAACTGTGTAGTCTCAAGATGATAGTACTTGTAGCCTTTGCAGATCAGAGACAGGATACTTGTTATCTGGCAGACGAGTAACTAACTTGTTTTTTGTTGAAGTTTTCACATCCTGGGAAATGCAGGCCCCTCCATGCAACAGGATTTCTACACTGTTGAGGGTCTTGCCACCCAGCTCCTCAGCTCTGCTTTCAACAACCTCAACAACATTCCTGATTACAGACTGCGGCCCATGCTCCGTATCCTTCCATCACTGTCTCAGGCCAGCTTGGGAGGCTCTGAAGACATAAATTTAAACCCTGCATTGTTTTCAGTATGGTCAAGACAAAGAAGGGTGATTGAGGAGGCAACCAAACAGGGATACACCTGGTGTGGGTGAGGTGTGATGCTAGGAGGGCACAAGCGGAATGAGCAGTGTGTGGGGTCAGAATAAATGCCAAGGATTTGTGTGGTTCTGGAGGCACTGTGAGAGGTGAGCAGTGCCTTCTGAGGGGCAAGGAGGCTTGGATAGTGAGGAGCTTGACATTAGGATGTGCTTCTCTGGGAGATCATGTGGGTTTCCCAACCTGCTTTCATTTCAGCTGGGAAGTGGGTGCTAAGCACCTTTAACTTTCTCAGCTGAACTCTCAGGGAAAGAGCTGAATAACTGATGTTCTTGCTGTTTAGAGAAGCCACTTGTTAATTCAGGGCTGTGAGAAGGTGGGCTTCTAAGTGCCTGTCCCTTGGCCTCCCAGTGGAATGGGCTGCCTTGGGCACAGCTGGCTGTGTTGGATCTCTTCCTTAACTGGTCTGTGCAGGTGTGTTTGTGAAGCCCTTGGTACTTTCCTGCCCTGCAGAATACTACGAAACCCTTGTCTGCCCCATGCTGGGACCACTCTTCACCTATCTGCACATGGTAAGAAATAGCTTGTTCAGTGCCTGTTCCTTGGCAGCCCTGACTCCTGTAGCAGCTGGCAGCAACGTGTGGGAATGTCTGTCCCTACAGAGCCAGCAGAGACGAGGGCAGAGCTTTGATGCTTAATGATTTTGATGATGTTTAGAGGGGCCTTTAAAGTGTATTGAGCCCTGGCTGTTGCACAGCATCCCATGCTGTCAGTTCAAACCTGTGGACATGAACTCCTCAACCTGCAGCCCTGATAGTTTTTGGGTTTGTTAATGGGGTTTTTTTGCATGTCCTCTCATTTTCATGACAGCTCATCCACATTCCAGCACACTTGGTACCAGTTCTCCTGCCGTTCAAAATGACATTTAAAGCTCTTGTGCTTCTGCCAGCAGATATTGCTTGGGTCTCTTTGCATTGTGTCCAGATTTAATCTTTCCTTCTGTCTTGAACAGAGGTTGTCCCAGAAATGGCAGGTGATCAACCAGCGAAGCATGCTCTGGTAAGCTTCTATCCCTTGGTACAAAGAGGGAAATGGGGTCTTTTATGTGGCCCTTTGCCCAGGGGCAGCCCTGCTAGCAAGGGCTGGAAGACACACTGGTGACTCCTTCCCTGTGTTAGGGTGGAGGGGTACTTAAAGACATTGGCTCCTGTCAAACTAAAACCTGTTCTCCTCAGTGAGGATGATGCTGCAGATGACAACCCTGAGTCTCAGGAGATGCTTGAGGAACAGCTGGTCAGGCTGCTGACTCGAGAAGTCATGGATCTTGCCAGTAAGTGAAATCAGATTAAGTCTCCTGAGATATTTGGGAAGTTTTCCCTGGAGTGGACAACAGGAATTCCTAATGTGCAGTAAACTTAATTAGAACCATCAGTAGAATGTAAAATAACCATGAGAATGCAGATGTGATACAGCCCTGCCAAAATCTTTGCTAAAACCTAGTTTTAGATAATTGAAAACCTTCAGAAGATATATTCTTCCATTTTTTAGCTTTTAGGGCTCCATGGTTTTGGCAACATTCCTGTAGGAATCCAGTCCTGCAGAGAATCGGGTTCTCCCATTCTGTGCTTTGGAACCCTGTATGGGACATGGATTTGTGGACAAGCCAAGTGTAGAGCAGTTTTGTTGCTGGCAGTTGCCATGTGTCTAACCAGACATAAGGGAGGAGTCTGTCCCCCAAAGCAGTCTTCCTTCTGTTCCCCTTCTCCAGCAGAATTTTTGTGTCAGCGTGGCTTTGTACAGGAAGGCTGGGGAAATTGATTCCATGGAGATTACAGATCTCAATCTTCTGTCTCCTTTCTTGACTGGCCTTTTTGCTTTAAGTCAGTGTTCTTCTTGGGTTATGGGTTTCAGATGGTTTTGCACATTCCTGGTTCTCAGTAGTAGGAAGCAAGCCCTCCCACTGTGGGGAGGTACTGTGGGTGGGGTGTTACAGCCTTCCAGGTAGTGCAGTACTGAGCTTTTATACTGGGGTTTCTGATTCTTCAGATTACCTGTAAGAGCTGGGGGAGCTTGAAGCAGCTGTGAGCCCATCAGAGTCTGTAGGATAATCTCTGCATGTTCTGCAGTACCATCTTCCCTTTTCTGCTCCTCTGACCTGCAACTGTTTTTGCAGCTGTTTGCTGTGTTTCTAAGAAAGGTGTTGAACAGAACACTACTGCTGCTGTAGATGGAGATGGTAAGTAAATGCCTACCTTTGCCTTTCCTGCCCTTGGTGTACACCAACACTGTTCCTTTCCTGTTTCTTGAGCGGGAGGCTGGGATGATGCTGGAAGTTTTGCGTCAGGGGTATAGGCTTGGAAAGAAGCCTTCAGCTCTGTCCTGCCCAGGATGCCTGGGAGCCATAGAAAAACCCAGTCTAGCCTTGAAAGGAATGTGCTGCAGGGTTCACAGGTGCCATATTGGAGCAGCTGGTTCTTAAGGTTCTGAGAAGTGGGCTGAGGAGCAGAGGGGGATGTGAACACTTCCCCAAGAGCTGAAGGTAGCCAGTTGCATGCCCCTCCTGCCCCACCAAGGGTGGGTGCTTTTTGCTTGAAAAGAGATGTCCTGGGTAAGCTGTGCCAGGACACTGATTCTGTGTGCTGTCTCCTGGCTCCCAGCTTAGTTCTTGCAGCCTCCCTCAGTCCTTTGGAGGCCACATTCACAGTGCAGCCTTTGCTCTGCAGATGATGAGGCGATGGCCACGGAGGTGACTCCCCCTGCCAACGCAGAGCTCACCGAGCTTGGCAAGTGTCTGATGAAGCAAGAGGTAAGAGGGTGTGCTCTGACTGCCACCATCCTTTCTCTGTACTCTTTGTCACACTTGTCTGCTCTGCAGCCAGACACTGCTGCAGAGATCTAGGCTGCTGGAGTGTTAGAAACATGTATGGTTTCTAAGGGCCTTGCAGAGGCCACAAAGCACATGGGGTTGGGATCCAGTTATAACACACAGCTACAGAGTTCCATCCCTTCTGGGGAAGAGGCCCTGGATATTCAGCCCTCAGGGTGCTCCCTGGCTCTGCCTTCATCCTGGGGCCCAGTTTTCATCCAGCTTTTTTTTTCCTGTACTCTCTGCTGTGGATGCCTCAGAAGCTCTTGTAGAAGCTTTTGTAGTGACTTGAGAGTAGCAGCTGATGGGAGTCCATGAGTGCTCCAGGGTCTTTCCCAGGGAGATGAAGGGAGCAGGTTAACTTAACACTGGTCCCTCATGGTTCTGATGGTGTACACTGGGTGAACACCTTTCACTAGAGCAACAGTAACATGCAGGATTCTCAGAAGCTCCTGCACATTCTCTGGATTGCTTCTTGGCTCCCATCAGGTTTGAATGCTGGAAGTAGAAAATAGTTCCTCTGACTGATTTTCCTCTCTGGCTCCTTTTCAGGATGTCTGCACTGCAGTGCTGATCACTGCCTACACATCCCTGTCCTGGAAGGACACCTTGTCCTGCCAAAGAACCACAACACAGCTTTGCTGGCCACTGCTCAAACAGGTACCTCTGGGAGGAAGAAGGGATTAGTTCTGGCAGGGTTGGAAGAGAAAGCTCTCAATGTTGTGAGAAGTGTGGCTGCTTCACCGCTGGGCGCCTTCTCCCTCAGGAAGAGCAAGCTGTTGCAGAAAGGTGGTTATGTACCAGTATCTTGCTTCAATGCTGACAGTGCTTCTTCCTCAGGTGCTTCCAGGAAACCTCCTTCCCGATGCTGTGTCCTGGTTTTTCACAAGTGTGCTCAAGGGCTTGCAGGTGCATGGGCAGCACGATGGCTGCATGGCAGCTCTTGTCCACTTGGCTTTCCAGATCTACGAGGCCTTGGTGAGAAATTCTGTTCTTCATCCAAATGTGAGGTTGAGGAATGTGAGGGGAATGGTGAAAAGTGATCCCATGCCTAGTGGGTAGGGGCAGAGGAGTTACTGGCCCCAGCGAGGGCCAGGCTGTTACTGTGGCAGAGCTGTGTTAATGGTACTTCTCCATGCAGCGCCCTCGCTATGGGGAGCTGAAGGCAGTGATGGAGCAGGTCCCAGACATCCAGCTGGACTCTTTGGAGCAGTTTGATTCAAAGCTTCTCAACCCAACACTGCAAAAAGTGGCAGACAAGCGCCGGAAGGATCACTTCAAGCGCCTCATCTCAGGTTGCATTGGGGTAAGTGATATCCTGGAGGAATATTTCACAGCTGTATGCTGCAGAAGTGATGGGGTAGCCAGCCTGCCTCCTCTCATCAACCACCCCCCTTCCCAGCCAGGAGGCTGTTGCAGCATGTTCTTAGTGCTTGTTCTCTTCACCCTGGAGGTCCTGAGCAGCCCCTCCAGCAATGGCCTCTCACTGAGAGGTAGCAGATGGGTACCTTGCGCAAGGGTGCCCGGGGAAACGGTGTTAAAATGTTTGGTTGAAGCTGCTGGGTGGACATTGGACTTCTGTGAGGATGGTGGTGATAGAGCCTTTGACATTGAATTAGAAGCTGGGGAGCTGGTATTCTAAAGGTTACCTCAGGCCAGGCCTGAAATTCCTCAAAATGCAAGCACAGGGTCCGGGCCTAGGGATTACTGAGAACCTGGGCTCTGCCTCTGATGTGCAAGCAAGCTGCCCCTGAGCTGTGTGGGGGTATGAAGACAGAAATGATTGATGCCTGCCTTCTGTCCTCTGCAGAAGCCCATTGGGGAGCAGTTCCGCAAGGAGGTTCATATCCGAAACCTTCCGTCTCTCTTCAAAAAGGTGAAGCCATCACTGGAGACAGATGTGCTAGAAAACGAGGATGGAGAGGGCTTCAATGTACTCTTTGAACCCTGAGCCTGGGATGCTGCAACCATCTCCTCCCCTACCTTTTAATTTGTCTCTCCTCATAGTAAGCACATTAGATTCTCCTTGTCACTGCCTCCACAAGCATTGTCTGAATAAAGCCCCTTACGGGTCCTGTTCCCTTCTCTTCCATACACTGGGATGGGGCCTGCAGTGGCATTTGAACCAGTCAATATTAAGCTCTTCCTGTGACTCCTTCCCTTCCATTGGATGAGCATCTTTAGACCTCTGCTTCTCTGCAAGGTGGGAGCTGAGTCCATAGACCTCTTCAGGGTAAAGCCTTCATCTTGTAGCCTCGGGTCACTCTTGCTCCACCTCTTCAGCCCTTGGGGTTTAGGATTAATGCAAAAGGCAGAGTAGTGTGCCATGTGAAAAGGGGCTACCCTAATCTAATCTTCCTCTGGGTGCTAGTAGCCAGGCTTTGTAGGGAACACGTTGGACACTCCTGTCATGCTTATCAGCACTTGTCCCTAGCGGACTGCAATTCTGCTGAATCCGTTTCGCTCCAGGATGCTGAGCCTTGGGCTGAGGGCTGCGTGCCAGGAAGCCTAGCAGTGCTCTAGGATCTCCTGTGAGATCAGCCTTTCTAAGGTGCAACTGCTCTCTAGAAAGAGGCAGACACTGTCATATATATACATATGTATGTATAGATATGATCATACAGCTTGTTCTACCCAGAGCCAAATGGAAGGCTTTTACTTTGTGCCAGCCTTTCTTGGACATCTCTCAGGGGGAGCAGGACATATTTTTTCTTAGTATTTTTTTTTTCATTTTTCCATGCCCTGTAGACTAGAACTTGGCCAGCACAGGGTAGATAAAATCTGGACCAATACCTGAAGTACCTGCAATCCAAAAGGGATCTCCTTGCCCTGTTGCAGTGGAGGTGACAGTAGCCCCTGTTTTTACCCAGTCTGGTACTTCCCAGAGAATTACATGGTGGGGCAGGAGGGGTGGGCTTGATACTGCAGTTTACAGGGGGGAGCCAGGTCAGAAACTGGGTTTTAGATTGTGGTGGGACTCTAATGAAGCCACTCCAGTCTGCAAAGCTGGTTCTTCTTACATGACAAATACTACACAATCTATCCTAGAATTAGCCCAGGAGCTAGGAGGGTCTGTCCAGAGCTAGCTGGCAGTTTTGCCATCCAGGAGACAGAACAAGTAATAAACTGTGGTAGGTGGAGAAGTGATGTCTCCACGTGGACAGACTGGACAAAAAGGCTAGTGTGGGGAGGTGTGGGAGTGCAGATAGGAAGAGCAGGCCTTGGCCATCCACTCACCCTCCTGCCCCTGCTGTTCCACCAGCACCCTCCACTTTCTTCCTAGCCTCAAACTTTTTTAACCTCTGAGCTAACATGGCTCCTGGCTCTAGCAAAGGCTGGGTGTATTTATTGTGTTGTGATATTTTTAACATTCTGTGACTTCATGCTAGACACAAAGGGGTTTTTGTAAAATGGATTTTAAACCTTTTTTGTAGGAATGTTTAAATCCGAAGCTGTCTCTGAACTGGTTGTGTTACACCTGAATGTCAGTAAAGCTATTCCAGTTTCATACACATGGTGTCATGTTTCATTTTTATTCTTTCATCTGTTTCAATAAGATCTGAGGCCTCTGGTCTGACCAGACTGCCTGCCTGGAGATTTCTCAGCATTCCTTATTCCAGTTACCAAAAAGTGGGCACCTTTGCTGGTGGTTAGTACACTGTCAGGGAGGGGGTGAACCATTCTGGACTATATAGTTTAATTAGGTGAGGGGGAAATTGCATTTTTAAAGTATTTATTTGTCACTGCTAGTTTATTTTAATTCTAGGTCCCAGCTTACAGCTTCAGGGGTATGTGCTGTCAAAGCAAAACCCTTTAGGCTTTTCAAGGGTCTGTCCCATAAGCATGTGAAGCAATAGCACAGAGAAATGATAGATAGATAGATAGATAGATAGATAGATAGATAGATAGATAGATAGATAGACAGATAGAGATAACGTGTGATAGGCACATGCAGCATATGCCTGGGTCTGTGGCATGGCATGGGACAGGTTGGGGTTGGAGCCAGGATGCCAAGTGTACCTGCTCCCTACAGCATGTTCACCCTAAAAGGATCTTTACACTCTAAGTAATTCTACCCCAAGGAAACAGAACTTTCATTCTACTTACCTGCTGAGGTCTAGCACTATGGTGTGCTTTGACTTCAGCAACTGGGACACACCAATACTCCAAGACATTTTCAACTCTTAATACTCAACCATGTTGCTCAGTGCCCCATCTAACCTGGCCTTAAACACTTCCAGGGATGGGGCATTCACAGCTCTGGGCAACCTGTGACAACTTGCCTCTATCCTCATTGTAAAAAATATCATGTTCAATATAAACCTACCTTCTCAAGTTCAAAACTGTTGACCCTTAGCCTGTCGGTACAGACCCTGGTAAAGTCGTTCCCCATGCCCCCTTGATATACTGAAAGGCCAGAATAGGGTCTCCCTGGAGCTTTCTTGTTCTCCAGCTTCTACAAGCTCTCTCGGTTTCTTCATAGGAGAGGTGTTCCAGTCCTCTGACAGTACAGCCTTTTCTCTGCCATATTAACTATCCCTGAGCTGGTCTGAAACACCCAGGAAACGGCCATGCTCTGTTCGCAGCTCGTTAAACCGCACTGACCTGCTGTGAAGTGCTTTACTATGCTGCCATCAGTCCTCCTCACTGCTGTTACTCATCTTTAGACATGCTGCCACTTTCTTCTCCATGTATTATGGTTTCACAATTGTGAATGGCACAGGAGACAGCTTTTAAAAAAATGAACCTTTATTTCAGTGCATCTTCTCACTGCGTTTCATTACCAATAGAAAAATCCGGAGATAGTCCTTGGACTCCTGGCAAGCTCCTAACAAGCCTCCTGCCTATGGAAGAGGAATTCCCCTGGAGGCAAGTGCAGGAAGCCCAGAACAGCAATTCAGGTTTCTGCTTTCCCAGCTACAGCCTGGTCACTCCATAGACACAGAGTCCAGCTCATTGAGGAAACGCTGACACTTTCCCATCAGGATCTTGATGGCTTCACTCACCAGCACATCTGGAGGCAAGATACCCGTCGACTCCACAGAAACTGCACAGAGACACAGACACAAGTCAGCAGAGCTATGAGGCAGCCTCAGTCTCCATGCACCTGGCTCCATGCTGCTGTCCTTCACCTTCCCTTACACCTCACAGCAACAAGCCAGATCTTCACAGCCAGAAGCAGCTACCTTTGCCAGCAGGAAGCACCAACAGATTCAATTTCCAGATTCCCAAAGCAAGCAGTTACCCATCGCATTCTGAATGTTTGGATGCTGGGGGTGGGAAGAGGCACAGAGCCAGCCATATACATGCTGGCCAGTCACTGCTTGTTCTCACAAGCCATGTCAGCACTCTGTGGAAAACGGGGCACTTACAGATGTAATGGTTCCGTACTCTTGCCAGGCGCACGAGGTTTTTCAGACCCTCGTGTCGGAAAACTTCTCTGCTGAATGTGTCCAGACGTGCATTGGCTACTCTTGCCACCTTTTTTCCTAAAGGGAAGATGAAACAAAATGGGCAAATTGCAGCAGGTGGGTGCCTTATGGATACACCACGTGCTTACCTCAAACAGGCACTCCCCCCTCACCAAAGGCTGGGAGACACCAATATCAAGAATTAGCATATACTCAACATGAAACTCCAACCTGCCAGGAAAACCCAAACACTAAGCCTACATGCACCCCCTGGAAGGACACAAGAAGTCTCCACACTCAGCTGCTTTTCCAGCTCACTAGCAAGCTCACTACCCAGTGTCACAACTGAACAGCACTGGAAGCTGCAGTCAGCAGCTGCAGAGCTCTGTGGACAGGTATCCAATTTATTTCAGGACATCCCTGTTCATCACCCAACACGTGTGCACATGGCAGCCACTCATCCATAAAACCAGGCTCAGAAGAGCATGAACCATTGATCAGCAAGGCAACATCATGATGTGGTTTTGTCTCTGCTAAGTTTGGCTCTAAGCTCCAATCCTCTCTACTAAAGCTTGCAAGGAACAAGGCACTTAGCACAGGAAAAAAGTACCATTGATATTCTGGATCTCAATGACCCCAGGGGAAAAGCACTTCTGCAACGTCTCAGCTGCCTCATCCTCAATAGGCTGCAGGAGAGTAATGTCAGGAAGCAGTCGATAGCTTGCTGTGGCCACAGGAGAAAACTTGGCATGATCCTTACCTGTATGAAGAGTTAAGAGTGAAGAATGAGAGCAGGCCTCAGGGAACAAGGATGCTGGGGCCTAAAGTTCCAGGGCAAAAGCCAGTTCTCCACCTTCCCCATCACACTGCAGTGCCCAAGCACTCCCATTCCTTGTCCCACTGCCCCAGGAGTCAGGACTCACCTATTCCCTTGACACAGTGCATAAGCACATCTATTTCCTGTCCGGGTCGCAACAGTGCAATGAGAATGTCATCGTGAACAGGTCGGAAGTCAGCATCTGGAAAAAGGTCTGTCTGATTCCCCAAGGGCACCCATGTCATGTGTTTACTGTACACTGCAAAGAGAAGTCAAAAGCATCAGCCAGCTGCTGCCTCAAAGCAGGTCACTCACTTGTACAAGACTGGAGATAGCAAAAAGTAAGTTTAGCAGAATGAAATCAACTCTCCCTGTGAGCACACAGGGCTGAGAAAACAGCCCAAGTCCTGTCTTCCAAGACCAAAAAGAAAAAACAGCACCTATTTTTAGGAGCAATCTCACCTTTATGATTGAAATAGAGTTCATCGGGATCAGATGATTCCTTGGCAGCCTGAGGGTTTCGTTTGCATTTGATTTTCAGCTGAAACTGCAGAGTATCAATTTCAGTGCCTTCCTGATCTCCTGGGAAGAAGCATAGGAAATCACACTTCTGCTCAGTTTACACGACCCTGATTTCCTACTTGGAGAGAAACCTTCAATATTTCTATTCTATTGAAGCTTCTCACCTTGATTTCTGTACTCAAAGAGCCGGGGGTCAGCTCGGATAGGGATGAGGCCCAACCGATGAGCCAGAATTTCATCCTGCACAATGGATGTGTTGTTGTACACAAAGACCTTCTCTACAGCCATCGTTGGCACCTCAGGGAGACAAGAGATCAAGTCAGCCTAAGACAATAGCTGAACTACATGCCAAGAGATTATCCAGCTCAAGTGTCTCTCCTCTCCCACAAATAACTGCCATGCAGACTATTTTGAGTGGTATGTCTGCCAAATCAGGCTATGCAATATACCCTTACACCCCATCTACACACAAACTCCCATCCCCGTTTTTTCACACAATCTATCGCAAGAGATGAAGGGCGGGAGAAAGGGCTTTGAGGCATCCTCAACCTTTTAGTACTTGGCAGCATTATGTGGCTTCTGTTGGGATGGCAACACAGCTTTGTGAAAAAGGCTGACCCGCAGCCACCACCAACAGCACCTAGGACCAGCAGGCGGTATCGCCCATGCTGCTAAAGCCCTAATTCTCTTTGGGCTCCTGGCACACACGCGGAATGAACGTGTGCTTCATTCCAAAACCCGCAGCTGTCCTCAGGGGCTGGCAAGGCTGGGCATTCCACGCTCCCTGTCAAGCAAGTCGTAGGCAGGCACCCCTCAGGTGAGCACGGGTACCTCGGCGAGCAGGATGCGGCGGAAGGCGTTGGCGATGGCGGCGTCGATGCCCACCATGTCGAACTCCAGGGTGTCCTCTTCCTCACGGATCACGTCCACGCGGAACGCCTGCGGGAGCCGCGCACCGCGGGTCAGCCGCCCGCAGGGCCCGACCCCGCACAGCCACAGAGAGCCCCGGCCGCAGGGCCCGACCCCGCACAGCCACAGGCAACCCCGGCCGCAGGGCCCGACCCCGCACAGCCACAGAGAGCCCCGGCCGCAGGGCCCGACCCCGCACAGCCACAGAGAGCCCCGGCCGCAGGGCGCGACCCCGCACAGCCACAGGCAGCCCCGGCCGCAGAGCCCGACCCCGCACAGCCACAGAGAGCCCCGGCCGCCGGCGCCGCTCACCCACCTCCTCGAAGCGCCGCTGGTCCCAGGCGTCATCGTAGCCGGGGTAGTTGCCGGGGAAGTCGGTGGTGTGGACCTGCGAGAACAGGGCACAGGCGGGGCCGTGAGGAGCTGCGGGCGCCGGCCGCCCCCCGTCCCGCCCCGCCGGGCTCGCTCACGTTGCGGACGCCGAACTCGCCCAGCACCACGCGGTCCCGCATCTCGTCCGTGGCCCGCCGGGCCGCCATGAGGGCGATGGGCGGCGCTCCTGGCCCTGCCCGCGGCTCCACGGCCGCCGTCACATCCGGCTCCCGCCCATCCGGGCCAGCGCGGCGGGGCCGGGACGGGCATCATGGCCGCGCCGGGGGCGGCGGGCGGTGGCAGGAGCGGTGCCCCCGCCGCCGAATGGGGCGGCTTCGAGGACAACATGCAGGTGGGGCCGGGCCGGGGGCGGCGGCGGGGCCTGGCGGGGCCGAGCGGGTGCTGACACCGTGTGTGCCCCGGCGCAGGGTGGCGGCTCCGCTGTCATCGACATGGAGAACATGGACGACACATCGGGCTCCAGCTTCGAGGATATGGGGGAGATGCACCAGCGCATGAAGGAGGAGGAGGAGGATGAGGCGGAGGGCGAGGCGGGCGCCGGCGAGGAGGAGGACGGGGAGTTCCTGGGCATGAAGGGGCTGCGGGGGCAGCTGGGCCGGCAGGTCGCTGACCAGGTGAGTGCTGTCCCCCGCCCGGCCCCGGGGCCCCTGCCTGCCCGCCCGGCCGCTGCCCGCTCCCTTCTCTCCGCAGATGTGGCAGGTGGGGAAGAGACAAGCCTCCAGGGCCTTCAGCCTCTACGCCAACATCGACATCCTCCGGCCCTACTTCGATGTGGAGCCCGTCCAAGTGCGAGCCAGGTGGGCAGCCCCGGCGCGGGGAGGCAGCGG
Organism: Agelaius phoeniceus; assembly: GCF_051311805.1. Taxonomy (NCBI): domain Eukaryota; kingdom Metazoa; phylum Chordata; class Aves; order Passeriformes; family Icteridae; genus Agelaius; species Agelaius phoeniceus. The sequence goes on from NC_135267.1 coordinate 79,811,811, forward strand.
CTCCGTGCCTGCAGGAGCCTGGCTGCCAGCTCCGAGCCAGCGAGCAGCAGAGGGCTGGCAGCCCTGCAGGAAGACTCACATATGGGCAAACACATTGTGCGTTGTCCTGCTCGCCTTAGTGAGGTCCCATGGCTGGGCTGGCAGCCCGGTCACCTGGCATTGCTGCTCAGGGCAGGAGAAGGGGCTCTTTTTCTACTTGGCTGCTTTATGTGGCTTCTGTTGGGTTTGCAACACAGTTGTGTTCAACAAGGCAAAGTTTTGTGAGCCTTGTTGAGGAAAGTTACCTTTCCTTCCTGCTGTTCTGTCAATGATCTCTCATCCCTGAGTGGGTTCCTAAACATTTTCATTGAATCTGCCCCTTCTCAGCAAAGTTAACCCACTGACAGTAAGGTTTTCTTTCTTTAATGACCTTGACTCACCCTTTAGAAAGAATCCTCTGTCCCTCAAGGCCTGTCAACACAATAGCAAGCACTGGTAAGGGGTATATGGCATCTTTTACTTATGAAGCATTTTGTTAACTATCCTGTTGTTCTTCCTGCTCCTGTTGTCATTCCCTGTTTTCCTGTGAGGCAGACTGCTGGAGTCCATGATTCCTGTGAAGATGATTAATTTCCCACAGGTGAGTTCCCTTTTGCTGAATCAGACTCCATGGCCAAGTGACTGTCCCACAGGCACCTTGTAAAACTTGCCATAATCCATATTATTAAGGACTGAGTTTCTTAGGTGTTCTTCTCCCTGAAAATGTTTGTAGCTCCCTTCCATGGTTGTTCCCAACCTCAGTGTGCTGTCACCTAACCTCAGGTGATAACCTGGGTGATAAACTCCATCCAGTGAACTTCTCACATTGCCTGTGGTGGGGACCATGATATTCAGAGGCTCTAACCAAACTTTCCCTCACCTGTCTCCTGCTGCAGAAGATTGCAGGCGAGCTGTATGGACCCCTCATGCTGGTTTTCACACTGGTGGCCATTCTTTTGCATGGAATGAAGACCTCAGACACCATCATTGTACGTCGAGGTTCAGTGATAAGTGGTGGTTTGACTGGGCTCTGGGTTGCTGTACTGACACTAGAAAAGGAGAGGAAACCTTTTCTATAACTGAATAAGCATCTTGCTGAAAAGCAGATTGATTTGAGGATGTTGGTTTGGGGGTGGGAGGAAAGATGTACCAGAAACTCTTGACACTGCTGCTGGGAGAGCTTGGAGTGTAGGTCCTGTGGCCCCCTGAATGCTGCTGGCCACCTATTTGATAATTCCTACAAAGTGTCTGGGACTCTCAGGGGTTAATTTGGGTGCTGGCAGGTCACTGTTCTCCCCATCTTGATACTGTCTCCACAGAGGGAAGGCACACTGATGGGCACAGCCATTGGAACCTGCTTCGGTTACTGGCTGGGCGTCTCATCTTTCATGTATTTCCTGGCATATCTGTGCAATGCCCAAATCACGATGGTGCAGATGCTGTCACTGCTGGTATGTACTCATGGAGCTACCCTTTGATGCACATTGGCTGTATGGTGTTCCAGAACAAGCTTTTCACAAAGAACAGGAAAAGTCTTTGTAAATTGCTGGTAACTGCAGGTAACTGCACTGTAATAACCCAGAATTCCAGGATGTTCTTCTGACCTGCCCCATCCCAGGCACAGCAGTAGTACAAAGAGGCAATTCCTTCATGCAGGTCTCCTGCTTTGCACTTCCTCATTTGAGAACCTGGTGGTTAAAAGCCAGGAGACTCCAGTTTCTCTGGGATTGGAGGATCTTTCCTCTGTTTCCCACCTTGTCGTAATCTCTCACATGCCTGTGAATCCTTCAGATCGATTATCTGTGTGTGAGATGCCATTGTTGTTCTGGTTGACTGTTGGGCAGTGAATGAGTGGTTTGTGAGGCTTTGCCATGGTGAAGTGTTGCAGGAATAGGCTGTTCTGCTCTTCATCAATGGCCCTTTGTGTGGGACTGGTGCTTGTAACATGGACATTTTTGTTTTGTCAGGGCTACGGTCTTTTTGGACACTGCATCACTCTCTTTGTCACCTACAACATCCACTTCCACTCCCTCTTCTATATCTTCTGGTTGGTCGTTGGTGGACTCTCTACACTACGAATGGTAAGGGACAGGCAGCCTGGGGTCCTCCTCTTCCTGGGACAGAAAAAGGGAGGGAAGTGGAGTTTGCTTTCTGTTCCTTGGCCTGGTGGTTCATTTCACAGCCAGGCAAACTGCTGTGGAGAAAACTATGCTCCTGCATAATTTGGCCACTGGTGTATGGAGGTGCTGCTTCCATTAATATCCTCACCCATTCTAACAGCTACAGGAGGTTTGTTTACTCCCTTACAGCCCTTGCTGCTGTGGAGAGCCATGCCTGAGCAGCCTGAACTCTCGGCAAGACTGGGCACATTTCACCTACACAAAACAGTGCCAAATTACTCCAAATTTGTTGATGAAAACTGCAAAAAAGACTTAGTGCAGTGTTCCTGCAGATTCTCGCTGCCTGACCTGTTCTTCCATGTGTTCCTGACTGCAGTGCCAGAGGCTCAGGTACAGGTGCCCTGTCTCTGATCAGCTCCTCTCTCCTAGGTTGCTGTGTTGGTGTCACGCACCGTGGGACATACCCAGCGGCTCATCCTGTGTGGGACTCTTGCTGCTCTGCATATGCTTTTCCTCCTCTATCTGCACTTTGCTTATCACAAGGTGGTAGAAGGTAAGCAAGGGAGATACAAAGACATCCTGTTAGATCTGGGGGAAGAGAAGTTGTTTTTTCTCTCTCTGAGAGAAAGGATGGACAGTTGAATCTGCCCTTAGGGCATCTGTGCCAGTTTCCAACTCTAAAATCACTACCACTGGCTTTTTAGAAGAAACTGTTCAAATAGGGCAGCAGGTAAACATTGGGGTAGTTACTGTGCACTGAGTTTTAGCACTTAAGACCCAATTTGTGAGGCAGGACCCTAATTATTTCCGCACAAGTGAAGTGTAACAGCACTGACTGTTCTTTCATGCAGATGTCCAGGCCTTTCCTGAATATTGTTGAAGTCAGGTTGCTTTTCTCTGATCAGGAAATATGTTATAAGTGTTTTTCCTTCTTTGTTTAACATCTTTCTGTATCTTCTACTATCTAGCAGATAGTAGAAGCTGTATCTTCCCCAGCTGATACTGTTAACCAGGCCATGCATGTTCACGTCCTCCTTCTATCTCTTCTTCTTTTCTCTTAACAAAGTCTCAACTTCCTTGAAAAAAAAAAAAAAACACCACAAAGCAAAATTCTTCTCCCACCCCATCTCTAGAGAGTTTCCAGATCCCTAAATATCCCTAAATATGCAATTCTGCAAGTCTCTTCTATGAGTTTAGGCAGCCAGACCCATTTGTGATATTTCTGATAAATCTTCATAATTAGCTTAATAGCATTACAAGTCCTTTTGGATATAAATCTTGTCTTTTCTGAATCTGTTCTTATGGCAAAGGTTCTGATCTGCAGCTTTTTGGCAGATTAAATAGAATAGAATATACTCCAAGCAATTTTCCTCAAAGCACTCCAAAACTGATTATCAGTCTTAAGAGGGTAATTGACAGAGACTTGAGGACAATTGCATTGGTCTGTGTATTTCCTGCCAAGCATGGTCTGTGCATTGCGGTGACAAAAATTCCACATTGCAGCACAGCTGCAGCTCCTGATGTGAGTCTGCAAGTGTATATCAGGATGAAAGTGACTCTTGGTCTAAGAGCGAGATCTGTGCTGGGATGAAGTACAAACAGGATTTTATCAATTTCCCTCAGCAGGGCAACATCTCTGGCAGTACCTGCATTCAGGTCAAATGGCAGGGGACTGGATCTGACACTCTCAAAGCAAAAGGGTCTGTGTTCCTTTTGGGAACATGCAGTTTTTCTGCCCTTTGCACAAGCTCTGATGTGTATGTACCCTGTGGTCTCTGGATGGAAGTGTTACTCCTGTTCAGTTTTTGGGGCTAGATGTCTCCTCCCATTGCCTGCAAGTGCTTTGCCTGTTCTGAGCCTTGCCACCCTCAACCCCTACCTGGACAGAGAGGAAAGCAAGAAGAAATGTGCTATCTATTATCATCTGAACTAACTCTTGCCTCTCTCCCCTTTTTTCTATTCTCCAGGTATCCTGGACACATTGGAAGGACCCAACATGCCGCCCTTCCAGAGAGTTGCCCGAGACATTCCAGTTGTTTCCAATGCTGTACTGAACACAACAGCCAAAGCCATTGCATTGACCCTCTAGTTTTACAGACTTGGACTTGCTTCCTTCACTACTTTTGGGGCTGCATAGGGCCACAGTAACCTGCTGCCTGTTAGGAACAGGACAGAACAGCAAGAAGACAACTTGGTTTTGTTTTCCTGGACCTGTCCTCTGCATTAAGGTTTTGGGCAGCTGAGTGGACTCAGCAGAGGCGAGTCACACCTCAGTGACTCAGAAGAGCTGTACTCTTCCCCCATCCAGGTGTGGGCTATCTTGAATAGAGTGGTTCTGTTGCCTGCATGTTTAGCTGGGATTTCCCAGCACAGTTTGTTCCTTAGCCCTCTTTCCGCTTGCTGATGTAACTCCAGGAGTATCTGCCCTGTTCCTGTCCTGAAGAGGGAAGAATTAAATTGATGTTGGTGCTGAGTGATGTCTTATGCTTGAGCCTGCTTGTCTAATTGGGAGCATGGTGTTTGGGTCTCTGTGCCTTCATCTGTCCTGTCCTAGACTCAAAGCAGGATTCTTTGCAATTTTCTGCTGTCCTTCTTCAAATGTTCTGTGAGACATGTCCTGTTTTGGGCACCTTTTTCAAAGGCATAGTAGTTCAAAAGGCACAGGAACTTCACTTTCTCTGGTGATTTTCAGGAACAGCACAGTGTTTAACCACATGCTATTTCTTGTCATACTCCCTATTGATCCCTCTCTCTTCACTTGGTCCGAGCTGCTATCTCACCTCAGCATCCCTTCTGATCTGGATGTCAGAAATGTATCTGTCCCCACGCTTTCACTATACCCTTTGTCCCTGCCACCCTTCTGCCATGTTGCTCTGTGGGACATGCAGGGCAGCACATTTGTGCATGGTTTTCAGTGGATATTTCTATTCAGAGGCCAGTTCAGCCCACCCTTGTGCTGCTGGCCCTCATGTCTCCCAGCCATGGGACTGTCACCTCTGGGCAGGAGTGGCATTCTGTTCCCCAGACACCCATTCTGCTGTGTGCTGCCTGGCTTTTCAAGCTGAGTCTAGGCCTTTGTTTAAAAGGACTCTTGGGGCCTTGAGAGTCTCTGGCAAGCTTTCCTCTGGTGTTTCCATTTAACAAAGGGAGAAGTAGCAGAGTGTGTAATGGAAATAGAGTGGCCATATTAATCTCCAGTGTATTGATACAGGAAATCTCCAGTAAGGATGGGTAAGCAGAGCAGCCCAGTCTAGGCTTACCTGCACTGCAGTAACTCACAACTGAGTAGTTCAGCCTTCCCTCACTGCTCAAACTTCTATTGGTCTGCTTTCATCTTTTCTCTCCCTGTGGTTCTGGATGTCTGGGGGAGGAAAGCCACCCCTCAGAGAAGGTCATCTTTACACTCAGACAGAAAAAAACCCAGGATATGGCCCTTTCCTGGTGTGCCCACAAGTGCACAAGGCAGTATGTCAGAACTGCACTGTTTGGTCCCTTGTTGATAGTAATGGGAGAGGATGCAGCTGTAGTGGCATTCAGACTAGTGCCAAGGTGCAATGAAAGAGAGGAAGACAGTGCCAGCTACTGTGATCAGGTTTTTCATCTGCTTCAGTTGAAAAAAATGTCACTGGACAGGACTTGATTATTTTCAGTCACAGACCTACTTTCCACTATTTGTTTATTCCCATATTCATAATTTGTCCCCCTTTCAAGAGCAAAAAGCTTCTCTGCTAACACTCACACGTATAACAGACAGGTTTCCTCACTCTCTTCTCCCCTGCTGACCCCCCTCCTTAGGAAACATTTTGTCTGAAGCACTCAGAGCAAGCTACTTGGAGGAATTGTTAATTATTTTGGCTAGTAGTCTCCATGGGGTTTTTTGGACCAATTGAACCACTTAAAGCTCCTAGAATTTCTATTACTTCAAAACTTGACAAAATGGAAATGTCAGTTTGTAATGCTGCTTCTGGTATTTCCCTCTTTATATCTCCGTGGGAGGTTTGTTTCTAATTCCAAGTTCTTGCCCTGGCAGCCTAGAATGGATCTATTTTTCTTGGTGCAAACTCTGGAAGTACTGGCAGGGGGGAAGGAAAGGAGAAGGAGACAATTGTCACTGGAGTAAGTTCAGCTGAGAAAAAAAAATCATTCTGCACCAATCTTGTACCATTGCTGATTTATGACACAATTGGAGAACAGCTGTGCTCCCTCCTGCACTGAGCCACTCAGCTGAACCAGAGGGGTGAAGCTGTGCCCTGTGTTTTCACTCAAAGCACAGAGAGCAGTGAGTAAACTCCTCATGCTTCCCCTGAGCAGCTTGTGTGTTGTGTCAGCTGGGGACATGATCAGGGTGACAACCAACCACCCTCTTGGAACCTGTGGGGCTTGCTCTGCTCCAGTTCTTCAGCCCTGATTAATTCTTTGTGCAGCAGCAGCTGGAAGCTGAACTGTTCTTTACTGCCAGAAATTCAGTGCTCGGCTGAGAGCTTCAGCATTGCCTTTCACTGACAGAGAAGGACATGTTTTTTCAGAGAAATGCATGCATGCTGCAGTTCCAGGGAGCATGCTGAGCACGCAGGCTTAATGAAGTCCTTGTGGGAGGGCATCTCAGTGCTTACTCAAGTCCTCTAGTTAGCAGAACATGCCTTACAACCCTATCGTGCAATACTATCTCTGTCTTTGTTTCCTGCCACAGCTCTTGCAGCAAATCTCAAATAATTTTTGCCCTTCTCCCTTGCAGCAAATCTGAAATAACCCACTCATCGTTTCCCCCTTTTGAATAAAGGTAGCTCTGTGTAAGCCCCTCTATTAAATATGGAACAAACATACAAAGCTGTCAGATTAGAAAGAGAAAGCTATATATTAAAGCTGAAAATTAATATTAAAGCATCTATGACCTCCTCTTCTCCTATGCAGTACCTGAGTGTCCAACTCTTCTTACAGTCTATCCTTGTACTAATGGTCGCCTTAGTTGTGATTTTGGGTTACAGGTGGGCTCTTTATTCTCCCATTTGTTTCCTATGTCTACTCTCACTGTAGTTGCTGTTCATCCACTGTTTTTCTCTGTTTATGTGTTAACTCTCAATGCCATCACTCTTTCTGCCCCTGGTAGGTAAACAATAAATGACCTTCCTCATACCTGCTGCTAACTGCACATGACAAGGAAGAAATACCTAGTTCTACACAAAATAGCATTGCCAAAGTCCCCTCTTCATAGCCCTGTATTAGGTTTGGTGAGCCAAAGCTTTGGACCATTAGCTCCTGTGCCACTTTTTCAATTAATTGAGCATAAAGTAGGTGGGATACTTGTCTCCTCAATGTGCTCTGGCTCCTGACAACAGGCAGTGAAGAGGCACTAGAGCATCTTCATCAATGTTTCAGGACTGCTGCTGCAATGGAAGTGGGACATGTCCCAGGGGCTCTCCTCTGAGCACCTCTCTAATAATAGTCTGTTTAAAAAAGCGTGGGTTGAGTAGTGCCTGGAGGTAATTGGGAGGTGAGTCTGAGTGTAGCCTTCTAGTTGACCTGCATGCAGTAGCAGCAGCTGGGATTTTCTTGCCTACCCCCTGGCTATAATTCTGGAAACTCTGTCCCTCACCATCCTGTAATATGGAGGATCGCATTCTCACCTGGGTCTTTTAATGTGACCTTAGAGATGAGCTGCTGCATTTCTGAAAGCCACAGTACCACAGCTGTACCACATCTGGATGCTTGCAGCTGCTGCTCATATTGCAGCAGAGATGAAGTGCGAGGCCAGTGGTCTGTTCTTGGTGTATCTTGCAGAACAGTATCAAGGTCATGCATCTCTGTGCAACAGAGAAAGAAAGAGGAGGCTGTGTAGGTACTCCAGAGAGCAGCCACAGGTTGCTCAAAGGGCATGGTGATACCCACATTGCGAGTTGAAGCCAAAGTCTTAAAGCTGCTGCTCCCCTTACCTCATCCAGGACCTAACATGCATCCTCAGCTCAGGTGATCTGCTCCTCCATTTCAATGGAGGAAAAGTACTCCATATCCCCCTCCACACCCTATTTTTCTCTTCCCTTTCCATCCCCTCTCCTGGGCCCTGGCCTGCAAACCAAGCAGAGGAGCCTGGTTTTGTCCCAGTGTTACCCACTGGGCTGGAATTCATTTGAGCACTGCTATATGCAGCAGCCAGATTAGTTACGTGCAGAAAGCTGCCTACTTAGGCGGTTTAACCTAATTTCCACATCACTGCCTTCCTTTTTCAGCTCAGTGAAGTTGAAAACGCAGGGGCCCTGCTTCCTATTTCTCTCCAAGTACAGGATTACTCAATGGGGAGAGAGGGGACAAATCCCTGTGATCCATACCTGTGAATTAGCAGGAGGTGGGGTGTGCCCCATATACCTCAGGTCAGGCTGAGGGCAGAGGCTGTGTGCTCAGGGATAAGGAAGTTTGTGGCCCTTCCCCAGCTCTCCAACTTTCACCTCCAGGCAGCTGCCTCCAAGCACTGGCTCTTGCACACTCTGGGCCATGAGGAGCAGATCTGACCTCACCACTAAGTCATGGGTCAAGGATTCAGGTTTAGTGAGTTTAAGTATTAAAGGCAACTGAAGCCATGGAACACCACAATTTCTCGGACCAAGCCCCCAGAGTGCACCAATGGCTTGGGCCCCTTTCCCCAGGTGGGAGTAGGGCTGGCATGGAGAGCCTTTCCCAGGTGCTTCTTACACACTCCCTCCCCTCCTGCACCCCCAGTGTCGGGGACCCAGCCGGGCCGGCCCTGGCCCCGCCGTCTCCTCAGGGCAGCGGGCAGGTGCCAGCGGGCGCGGCCGTCGCCCCTCGCAGGCTTTGAGCGGCGTCGGGGCCCGGAATGCCGGGCGGGATGCCGGGGTGGGATGAGGGATGCCGGACCCCCCTCCACGCCTGCTCCGTCGCGCGGGGAGGCGCTGGCCGGGCGGGGAGGAGGGCCCGGAGCCGGAGCGGCGGCCGCGGGAAGGCGGGGCGGCCCGGCAGGTGCGGGCGGAGCGGGGCGGGGACCCGCGGCGCTGCCCGGCCCCCGCCCGGCGCTGCGGGGCGGCGCGACCCTGCGTCCCGGTGCGGATCAGCCCCGCCGATGGCTGCCCTGGGTCACACCGCCCCGCCGGGCGGAGCGGGGCGGCACGGCGGCCGCCGGTGAGGCAGCGCGGTGCCGCCCCCGGGGCCGCGGTGGGCCGGGCCGGGACTGCCCGGCAGCGGCGGCGGCAGCAGCGGCGGCGTTGCCCGCCCCGGCCCGCAGCGCGCAGCGCGGCTCTCCCCCGGCTCTGCCCCGGGCTGCACGGCCCCGGGATCGGCGGCGCTCCGAGCCGGGGGAAGATGCTGCCGGGGTCTATCCAGATCTCCGGGGAGACGCTGTCGGGGGCGGAGATCCGAGACATCTGCGAGAGCCTGCGGGAGAACTCGGTGCGGCTGCTGTCGCTGCGGGGCTGCCAGCTCTCCGAGCGGGACTTCGGGCACGTCTGCCGCGGGGTGGCCGAGTCCCGCTCCCTCGCCCAGCTCAACCTCAACCTGGGCATCGTCTCCAACATCAACCGCGTCAAGCAGCTGGCCGAGGCCCTGAAGACGAACCGCTCCGTTCAGTCCCTCTTGTGAGTATAGTGCGGCGGGGGCTGCCGAGGGCGTCCCGGTCCTCTCCCGGGCGGGGACGGCTCTTTCGGGGGACTATCAGCTCGGGGCCAGTCCTTGAATTTGAGTCTTGTCGGAGGGAAAATGCCCTTGATGCTGCGGAGGATAAGCCCCTGCCCATCACCTGGCCGGGAGGGAGCCACCTCTGCCCCCGCCGGCTGGGCACGGCCCTGCCTCTCAGTCTCGGTCCTCCAGCCCCGTGGTGGGGCTGCCCCTACAACGCTGGCATCCCCTGCGCCCCTCGTCCCGGCCGGGAGAGAAGGGCCACCGTAGCGACCAGCCCACCCTAGCGACAGAGGCTTTCCAAAGCTTTTTGCCCACTTGGGGTTAGTATTTGTCATCCACCTCATTTTGTCTGCTTCTTCCTCCCTGTCAGGTTAGTTAGCCCCCAGGAAGAAGGCTCCGTAGTAATTTTCCCTTTTACCTGCACAGCCTCCATGGGAGTCCCCTGACAGATGCAGGCTTGGCCCTCCTCAACCCTGCTCTCTCCATCCACCCCTCGCTGGTGGCTCTGGATCTAGGAGACTGCATGCTGGGTGATGAAGGCATCAACCTTATCTGTGGGCTCCTGCCGCCTGATGGGGCCAAGTCTGGTAAGCACCAGGGGCTGTGGGCTGCTCAATGACTGGTGGAGCTTTCACATAGATCAGATGTATGCAGCACTAAATCCTCAGGCCTGGAGGAGGCAGGCTCTATGGTTTGCCAGGGCTAAGGATTTCTTTCCCCTAACTTAAGAAAAGCAGATAAGCCAAGCAATAGACGAGTGGTTCCCTTGGGCAGGTTTGGACTTTCTGCTACTGATCTGTCCTGCTGGCAATTTGGAGCTCAGGGACTAACAGGTTGCTTCTGGTTCATGTCAGCAGCATTTGAAACTGGAGGAGAGGATAGCTTGGACTTGGAATTTATTATTTTGCATTTGTGTGTTGATAATCACTGTAGATAAATATACTGTGCGCCCCTACCTCAGCACTTAGCTTTATTATCAGGGCCTGGGAGTTGTCCCTGTTTGTGGTGCATTCCATGAATGTGTAGTTGCATGGTCACAGCCTTCATGCCACGACTCAGGTCTTTCCAGGGAATGATCTTTGGTGGTGTGAGGCCAGTGACCCACTCAAGCTGAGAGCTGGCATGTGCTGAGGTAATACCACTCCTTCCTTCTGACTCTCCAAAGTGCTTTCCACCTTTTCCCAGCACCTCCTCCTCTGTGTGCGCACAATGCCACTGATGCTGTTATCTCTGCTGGCCACCCCTCTCAGGTGCAGGCTTTGGAGCCTACTGTCCCTGTTATCCTCTCTCCAGCCTGTCACCTCATGCCACCTTCTTTGCCCAATCAGTTGTCTCACACACCCCTTGGTTTCCATTGCGTTTTCCATTGTGTTTGCTATTTAGGGTAAGCAGGATGCAGGTTGGGAGGGCAGATAAATGGGGCAGTTGCAGCGCAGTTAGATGAAGGGCACAGCTGAAGGCAGTGAAATATTTCACTGATCACTGAAATATGTCGTGACAGTTGTCAGAGCAAACCAAGCCCTTAAGCCTTACAGAGTACAGAGGACACAACCCAAAGCTCTTCTGGTGAGCTGAACAAGTCCTCCTGTGACTGCTTTGGGGACCCTAAGGCTCTGGTTTGGCTTCTCTCTCTTCTCCAGGCCTCAAAGAGCTAACACTGAGCGCCAACCCAGGCATCACAAGTAAAGGCTGGGGACGCCTGGCCATTGCAGTGGCTCACAGCTCACAGCTCCGTGTGCTGAACCTGGACTACAACCCCCTAGGTAAGCTGGGGGCCAGGGAGGAGGAGCACTCCTGCCTCTCAGCGTTTGTGTGACCTGCACCAGTGGGGGGCCAGGGACCAAGCTCTGGAAAGGTGGTAGAGGAGGATGGGGAAGTTCCTTGCATAGGTGCCCTCCCTTCCCTAGCAGCAAGTTCACCCTGCCAGGCACCTTCAGCTCTAGGAGAAGCCACAGTCACTGCTCTGCTTGTGTGAGGTGGCCACATGCCCTGTGGGGAGGTGCAGAAAGGAGGCTGTGCCTTGCCTACTCCACTGCCTTTGTCGTCACGTTTGACCCTCCATGTCTCCCTTTTCCCTGAAGCCCTGGGCACTGAAGCTGGCTTGGCAGATGCAGTATGTCCCCGCGCTCCCCCCTTCATCTTCCTGGGGGAGCAGGGAGGAGGAGGAGGAGAGCCTGGCACTCGTTGCCATAGAAACAAACTCTCTCCTGCTCTGCTGCAAGGTGGTGAGGAGGAGATCCGGCCGTGCCTGAGCATCAGGATGACGCTCCCCTCCTCAACCTGTCTGCCAGCAGAGCCTCCCCCAGGCCCTCTTCTCTGACCAGGTACCTCCTCTTAGACAGGAAAAGTCCCAGGTGTTACTTGACAGCAGGCTGGGTTTTGTTCCAAGAGAAGGTGTCACGGTTGTGTGGCATCTTGACACTCGACAGAGAATGTCAGAACACATTCTGAGTCTTATCTCTTCACCAACATCAATTTTCAATGCTCCTCATCCTGCTGCATCCCCCATCAAAGTCTACCCCCTTTCCAGGGAGGCAGTCTGCCAGCTGGTGCAGAGTCCTCTGTCTGACTCCAGCCTTTCCCTAGACTGAAGTATTCAGCTCCTATTCTGTGTCTGGGATGCCCTTACAGGGACTGTTAAAGGCCCTTGCCTCCTTGAGTAGGAAGGAGATTTGGGGAGATATGGTTCTTTGGGGAATAAAACCAATCTCACAGTGTTCCCCTGATAATCAGTGACTGCTCCCATAACCACAAAATGGCGCACCTTTCCTTGTCTCTTTTCTCCTTTAACAGCTTTTTTCCCACCATGAGGTAACAGATTTGGAAGGTTGTCTGATGCAGAAATACTCAGAGGATGTTCCCATGGCAGCCTCAGGCGCATGAGGGCATGTGGCATTACAGAGGGAAGGCAGGCTCTGCTGACATCCCTGGTGTGCTCCTCCCACAGGTGACCAGGTAGCCGGGATGCTCGCTGTGGCTGTGGCCTCCAGCCGAACCCTCGAAGTGCTGGACTTGGAGGGAACAGGACTTACCAACCAGTCAGCTCAGGTGAGCAATTCACAATTACCCTACAGCATCACTGACAGCTCAAGGGCCCAGGGCTGGGGTGTCTGCAGAGGCCCCAGGACCCACACCTGCCTCCAACCACACCCTGGAGTCTACAAGCACCCCCTTCCCTCCCTGCACCCAGGGGGGTTCTTGCTTTCCCCTGGCTCTTTTCTTGGAAGAAATGAGGTTGGATTTTTGGCTGAGAATCAGAACTAAATCTCTGTGGACAAACACAGGCCAAGGTTCAGTTGCACAGACTCTCAGATCTCCAGCTTCTAGTGGTAAGAGGGAATGGACCTGGATGTGTGACAGCAACAGTGTAGAGCAGTCCCTTCTTCTTTAGATAGAGCCAGAAAATCCAAACTCAGCTCTTTCCACAGGAAGATGGGAAGTCTTCAGTCTCTCATAAAGCCTGATGAAGGGAGATCAAGGGAAGGCAGAAGCAAGGAGAGGGGGGCTGGAATTCACAGGTAGACAAAGCACTGACACTCTTTCTGCTCAGCCCTTGTGATGCTTGTCAGCCTTCTTATCTTACTCTCCCCCTAGACCTTGCTGGACATGGTAGAGAATTACCCCACAGCCCTACGGACACTCATCCTGGCAGAGAACAACATTAGTCCTGAGCTGCAGCAGCAGATCTCTGATCTTCTCTCAGAGGGCGAGGAAGAGGAGGAGACGGAGGTCCATGAAGTCACAGCCAGGGAGAAGAATCCCTGGATCTGCCAGAACAGTAAGAGCTCTGGGAGTGGGGGGTAGGAGCTGAGGGGCTCCTGAGGCGTTGGGTGTTTCCAGTGGCACTGACCTCTTGCAGTGGGGTTGGTGAATGCACCTGTCCCTTTTCCCCATGAACTGGAATACATAAAACCTCCATGGAATGCATACAACCTCCATGGAATACATACACCTCCAGGCATGACCTTCATGTTAAACAGCGTTGGCTGCGCCTCTCTTGGAAAGGCAGCCTCCAAGGACAATGCGGCTGCTGCAAAGAGACTAAACGGTACCTCTGAGGCTTTTTTCTGATGCTGCAGAACGAAATCTCAAAGTCTTAAAACTCAAGGGCAGGAATATTAAAGATCTTGGGAGCCTTTGCCAGATATCCTAGCCAAAACTTGTGTCATTCCTTACTGTTTCCAGAACCTCTTTGCAATCTGCACAGCATCAGCTGTTCCTATCTCTACATCCCAAACATGTGAAGGGTTAGCCAGGTGCCACTGTCTGTCTGTTGCGTGTAATGGAAAAAAGGTGTATTACAGAGATAGCTGTAGCCTGTTCTGTGTAGTTTGCATATATGATACTGTATTTTGTCATGCCTACCTTGTGATCCAGGTTTGAAGGTTTGCTTTTTTTTACCTTCATTTGTCCTTCACCCCTCACAGTTCTCATATCAGACTACCAGTAGACAAGCACAACCAATCCTTGAGCCTCAAAACATCTGGATCCTCATCTATTAAACCCAGAAAAATAATTTAGTGACAGTTTGGCCAAGTTTTGGATCTTGCTTACAGAAATTGATTCCTGAAATAGAGATGCCCCTGCAGCAGTTTTGAATGTGCAGAACTGCTACGAGAGATCTCCCTTCCACCCAGGAAAAAACAGGGGTTTTTTTTGGTTTCAAAAGGCTTCTGGATGGGAAACTGGTACCCTGCTAAGTTTCTTACTTGCTATGCAGGTCCATTCTCCTTGCAGTTGATTCACTTGCTGTGGGGAGAATCACAGTGTTCCTGGCTGTGGCTCTGAGCCATGGCAGAGCCAGCAAGCTGCCCTCACCTCCCCGAGGCAGGCAGGGGAGGGCTGCACAAACCCTCCATTCATGCAGTGCAGAAAGTCACTATTTCCAGGCCTCTGCTGCTGTAACATGGCTGATTGCCCACAGCATTCCCTGCTCTTGGGAAGGCAACACCACCACCCTGTGTGGCATTGGCTGGCTTGCAGCCTGCAGCCTGCCCCACCTGGACACTGTCTCTCTGCTGAGAAACACTCGATGAGTGCAGATTTAAAGGCCTGTGCAGGGTTGGGTAAGGGCACGGCTGGGCCAGTGCAACCAGGATCACCTGCATGTCAGGGGTAATCAGACCTGCAGTTCCTCTGGCCTTTTGCTGCTGTCTGTGCTTTCTCCCTCTCCCCAAAAATCACTTCTGTTCTGCTGTGTAGTCAGAGCAGGCCTAACTCCCACTTAATCTCCCACTTCTCTCAGCAGTTTTCTTCCCACCCTGCTGTGTTTTAATTCCTCATCCTCACCTCTGGATCTGGAGTACAGCCCAGCGCTCTCCAGCAGCCCGAACGGCTCATGGTTCTCTCCCTCTCTCCACACAGATTCCAGCTCCCAGATGGTCCTGATGACATCAGGCCTCGGTGACAGCCTCTTAGCAGAAACAGAAATGTAGCTGGGCTACCCTGCCTGCTTCTGCCGAGGAGAGCGCCGTGCTCCGCCAGCCCCAGCCTCGGCTGGGCTCCCCAGCCCTCTTGTCACACATCTCACCTCCTGCCGATGCCTCCCTGGGCACTGAGCGCAGGAGCCTGCTCCAAGCGAGTCTCTACACACGTCTCTGTGTCCTCACACGCCTCGTCGGCCGCTTGTGATTGTCCCCGTCGCCGCATGTGTAGCTCACGCCGCCCTGCCACCCCCACGCCCGGCTGCGCCCGCAGGGCGCTGGCTGTATTTATTCAGATGTGTATAAGAGATGTCCTTTCTATCGCTTGTACTGCTGTCGCGGTGAGACTTTTATAAAGGTCACAGATGTGGTGGCACCACTCGAAAGCGTCCGCCTCCGCCACTGTGCGACCCAGGGAGGGCGGGCGCCGGCAGGGACAGGCCGGGACCAGCTGGTAAGGGCAGAGAGCGGCAGGGTCTGGGGGGTGCTGACAGCTACCGGCAGGGACGGGCAGGGTCTGCGAGGTGCCGACAGCAACCGGCAGGTGCCAGGCGCGGGCAGACGCTGTGGGCCCGACCAGGCCAGGCCCGGCCAGGAGCCGCGGGCCCGGAGCGCCGGCAGGGGGCGCCAGCCCCTCGCCCGCCGCCTCACGGCTCTGCCGCGCCTCCCGACTCGGCGCCGGCCCTGGGGACAGGTCTGTGACAGCCCAATTTTCTGTCCTCCAGGCCCTCCCTCGGGCCAGGAGAAAGCGGGCTGGGCTAATTTAGCTCTGCAGGCAGCTTGACACCAGCCGTGCACACCCTGGTGAAGGCTTCAGCCCGCAGTAGCACCATGCATTGCAGTGCCTGTGCTTTGCCAGGCGTCCTTGCTGACAAGGAAGATCGTGTTTCAAGGCTCAGATTAGGCTGGAAGATTAAATTGTGGTAGCAGCTGCTACTCAAGGGAACAAGGAATAAAATCATTAATTACGGGGACAAAGAAACAAGACACTCTTTCTAGTGTTAGGCTTGCATGTAGCCAGCTCAGAAAGGCACAGGCAGCCTAACTTGGAAGATGGAGGAAAATTCATCACAGCCCTGTGACCTCTGCAGCACCCTTCAACGTGAAAAGGAAACACTTCCAATTGTCTGTATCAGCATCCTGCAGGAACTCTCTGCCTCGTGTTTGGAAGGCTTCCAGACAGGGGTATGTCCAGTCACCCCTGATCCTCCCTCCTCACACAATACTGAATCTAGAATTATAAACCTCTTAGGAACCCCAGCAAGGGGGTATGGTATTTGGTTTCTGAAGTGAAGTGGTACTCTCAGATGACTCCAAAAGCTGGGACTCCAAGAAAACCAACAGCTATTAAAAGGATTAGCTACACCTTATCCTATGCTAGATGAGAATGTAGAGGTCAGCCAAGGCAGATCAGCCAGTACAGCCAGCAAAATACGTGAAATGGGGTGGGCAGAATCTTACAAGTAACACTGAGGGCTGCTTACAGCACCAGCTCACAGATCACAGGATTGCTCTCTCTGGACAAGACAATGGGTGGCACGCACAGTTCAACAAACTTGGGACACTGTACCATGAGTAGCTAGCTCTACACCTTCACATGCTCAGGATCATTCCAGTCCAGGTCTTAGCCACTATCAAGTACAATATAGCCATTGCCATCTACTTTTAAAATAGTTTATTTCTGGTCTTAAAATATACATCAGTTTGAAAATCTCAGAAAAAACCCCCACATTAGTTACAGATTAACAGTCTGGAGTTGGGACACTGGAACTCAGATGGGCTCAAGGCCCCAGAGCCAATACTGCTGGAGGTGGGCAGGAGTGCAGAGGACACAATGCCCACAGGTCAAGAGAGGGCTCTGCTGCTGCTTGAGGCCACCAGTCCCCCTCAACCTCTGCCAGCATCCTAATGCTGCAAAGCACAAGTGTCTGGTGAGATGGTGGGCATATCTTTGCCACCCCTCCACTTCACTGTTTTGCTTTTCAGTCTACCTTGACCAAAAGCAGAGCAAAGCCAGCTCTGTTCAGCATCATCAGCACCAGCTACCTCAGCAAAAGAGTTCTGTCCACTGACCAGCATGCTAGGGTTCAGGGGAGATGGGGCTGAGCCCTGGTGGGCAATGCCTCCCCCACTGCAGGCCACCAGCAGCCTCAGAGCCAGAGCAACTCACTCAGTGAGCAGCCAACCCCAGGTGACATCTGTGAGGCAGGATCTGGCAGCTGCTGCAGATGCAAACCCTCAGCAGTGCTGCAGAAGAACAAAAGAAATGCAGCAGTGGAGTGGCTGATGGCAGCAAACACAAGGACAACCCCCTGCTCCTCCACAACTGGGACAGGGGAGATAAACACTCTGCAGGCTCAGAGGAGGCTCCCACTCTCAGCCTGTCTGCACAGCAAAACACTGCAGTGAAATACTGAGTCCCACTTCCCCACCAGAGGGTGGCATCCAACTCTACAACTGTTCCAGGTGGGAAACAAAGTGAGTGGGAAACAAGGCAGCAGCTCTGCCTAGGGTACATAAAACAACCTACACAGCTTGCCAGAGAGGCCTGCAGCTCCCCTTCACTGGCCCTGGAGCCTCCAGGCCCAAGCTGAAGCCCTGGCTGGCCCCAGCTACAAGCTGCAAGCCCTTTACAGACAGGGGTTTGGGGAGGGGAGCAGGCCCCCCAGACAGCTCTAGGCTGCAAATCTTGATGCAAGCATATGAACAGATGCTCCCTCCTGGAGAGAAGGATGCTCTTCTCCAGCCCAATGAAGAGCCCACATGGTGTAGGGTGAGAGGACAACACAAACCCAACTCAAAAACCAGACAGCAGGCTGAGGGCAGGGTTGAAGGGGCTATGGTGAAGGGAACTGGGCTGTTCTCTGCCCTGCACTCCCATGGAAGCCAAGAAACACCAGACAGACAAGGGCACAGGACAAAATTAAAACAGGAGGCCTGGGCTTTGTAAGCCCTCAAAAAAAATACCTACATCTACAGACCTCTCCCCTTCCCTCCCCCCCAACAAGACACTGAGCACACAAGACTGAGAGGAAAAGTCACACAGTATCACACTACGCTAGGAAAAACACGCAGAGAGCCCTACCCAGGAAGGGAGGCCCCAGAGAGGCCCCAGAGCCTGGAGCCCCCCAGAGAAGGGGCCGTGCAAGGAGACCCTGGTGAAGGGCTGCTGCCGAGCCATGAGGTAGTGCATCTGCAGGGAGCAGCTCCGCAGCACGCTGCCCTCGCATCCCTGCTGGCCCTGCACCAAGCCCTTCCCAGAAAATCCGGTAGCATCCTTCACACCTTGCTTGCCTGGGGCAAAACCTTGTTCTTAAATCTGCAGGGGTTTCTGCAGGCTGGAGGCCAGGATGAGAGGCAAGTGCAGCTCTGATAGCCGAGACTCCTCAACACACCCTCAGTGCAGGCATCAGACCGGCTGCCAACGGCTGTGTCTGTTTATGCGGGGTGGGGGAAAGAAAAAACAATACACCCCAAAACCAAAGGCTTGGAAAGAAGAAAGAAGCCCACCCAAGAGCAAAGCATCAGCACCGTTCAAACAAAACAACAGCACAGAGAACAGGGGAAGAGGTGTGAGGGAGGAGACACACAAACACAAACCCCAGAGCCCAGCAGGCACTGCCTCCCCAAACAACCTCAGCAAGCAGCGCCCATGCCCCACAGCACAGCACCAGCCC
This sequence comes from Agelaius phoeniceus, assembly GCF_051311805.1. Taxonomy (NCBI): domain Eukaryota; kingdom Metazoa; phylum Chordata; class Aves; order Passeriformes; family Icteridae; genus Agelaius; species Agelaius phoeniceus. The sequence goes on from NC_135267.1 coordinate 79,830,672, forward strand.
CTGTGCATTGCTTCAGTGGGGACCAGGTGCTGAGCCCAGCCATGGAGACACACGACAGTGACCTGCAGAGGCAGATTCTGAAGACCCACCCAGTGGGTGGCTGGGGAGAACAAAACCAGGAGGAAAATGAGACACCAGCAATCCCAGCTCATCCCCACGGCACACAGCCATCTGCTGGGAGAGTCCTCGTGCCCCACTCACAGCCACTGGGGCTCCCAGGGAATCAGACACCACCACACAGGCACTCTGCCCTGTTGGCACAAGTTAAAAAAGAGCAGAGCAGCTGTGGGGAAACAACAAGAGAGCACCCAGGGCCTCAGGTACCTGAGTGGGAAGGGGGATGAGAGCAAAAAGAGGCACAGGCACCAGGACAAGGGGTACCAAGAACTAGCTCTGGTACAGGCACCAGTGTGAGGCTGTGAAGAGAGCTGTGAGTGTGTCAGGGCAGTGGGTGTGCTTCTGCACACTGCGTGTGCTTGTACTGAGGGTTTGAGGTGCCAGGCAAGGGAGATCCCAGCTCTTCCAGGTAGCAAAAGAAGAGAATAAATATAAAACCTCAGAGCAGATTTCCCCTGGGAGGAGGGTACTAAGGGAGGCTTCTCCCTCAGGTGGACTGATGGGGGGCATCCCACAGCTCTGCTAAGCATGGCTGGTTCTTGCTGTGCCTCAGGTGAGAAGGTTGCCCTGTTCCTGGGCTTGTGTCAGACTGTCTTTGCGATGTAAGTGGTGCACCCCCATCCTCTTGGGGCTGCGGTGCGGCCGACTGAAAGGAGGCTTGACCCTGCCTTCTCCGCTTTCCTCTTGGACACCTCCTTGGCTGCTCTCCTTGTTTCCCTGGAGCAGCATTTCTCTCTCCTCAGCCGGGCTCTCAGGCAAGCCAAGGTCTACATAGTCCTTGTGCTTCTCTGGTGAGGGGCTTTCAGGCTCAGCAGTGCCTCCACCGCTTTCAAGCAACAGCTTCTGGGCTTCATCCTGGGAGAAATCTGTACCATAGTCTGAGGAGAAATGGCTCCTGCGGGCTCTGGACTCGGTGCTGTCTGTGTCCACGCTTGAATCCCGGCTCACGGTCCAGCTGCAGCTCTGAGCAGACTCCTCACCATCTGAGTAAGCTGAGGCTGCCCTACCCAGCTCCTGCATGGAGCGGCTGAACCTCTTCTGGAGCTCGGGGGCCGTATCACGGCTGAAAGCCGTGCGGTTCATCAGCACTCGCTCCGAGGTGGGGGGTGCCTTATCCACAAACATTCGCTGCCAGTTAGCCAGTAGGTCCTCCTCAGAGCTGGCAGAGCTGGCAAAGGCGCTCGGGATTTGGGGAGGGCTGCTGAACGGGCTGCTCTGGGAAGAGCCGTGAGCCCTGGCTGCTTTAGGGGACTGCTGGCAGGAACAGCTGGAGGCTGAACGGTGCCCTTCGGAAGCAGGGCTGCTGGGGAGTGTCCGGTGCCTGTCACAGCTCTCATCTTCGCTCTGCACCAGGCTGAGGGAGATGGCCTGGCGTGTAGCATATGTACAGTTGGGCAGGGGGCTGTTCTTTGGGATCCTTACCTTGTCCTCAGAGAACTCAATCACTTTGCGCCCTGGGTACATAGGATGGGGAGGTGAGGGAGTAGGGTATGGGCTTAGCTTCTCGAAGGCAGGCACCTCCTCAGGCACACTTTCCACACTACTCTGTGGCTTGCAGCCACCATTCTGCTGTTTCCCCGCATCTCCTCCCTCCTTCCCCATCTGCCCTGCACTGTTGCAGGCATCAGGAAGGGCTCCGCTCATGTCCACATGCACAAAGACATCCTCAGCCATGGGACAGCTGCCACTGCTAGACTTGGCTGAATTCAGAACCAGAGATTCTGGTTTCTCCAAGACTCTGGCGATGACTGAGGTGGGCACAACATCAGATGGAGCCAAGGTGTGGGCTGCCTCTTGGCCAGGGCCTGCAGACTCCTGCGCACTGTGCAAATGCTTATTCACCATGTCCTGCAGCTCATAGGGAAGCTAGGGAGAAGGAAAGTGACATTAGAAGGGGGCTGCTATGCAAGTAATTTAGTTTCATATAATCTACCTTTTCTAACCAACCTACATGTGTATTTTGTAGTCATTATCTTGACCCTAACATTCACCTACCTTGCCTTCAGAAGAGTATCTTTTTTCAAAGCAAACCTGCCCCATGAGTGACTAACAAGGCTCTCTAGCTGTCACAGCAGTCATGCTTCTAGGCCATGGTTCACAGGCCCCATGTGGCAAAGCAAACAGGTAAAGACAGCACATGGGCTCAGTCTCACATGCCTGTGAGCACAGAGAAAAGGCCCAGCCAGCACATGCACTAGGGGTCTATTGATCTGTGGAAAATCAGCGGGTGGTTGCACTGAAGTGACTGTACAGCCCCCACTGCTGAGATCCACAGTGCTCCCTGAATGCATAATTGCAGCCATGCTGCCTTGGCAGCCTGCCCACAGACCAGGATCGATGCCTTCCTGTGTTCTACCAACTCCAACACGTCACCCCGCTCCCTCACTCTCTCCATTTCAGAGAGACAAACATAGGGCTTATTACCAAAGTTGTTGGACTGGGGTCTCACCAGGGGGTAAGCACTACCCCTCATCCTGCAAATGGGCACTACTGCTCTCCCCACTGCCCTGCCAAGCTGCCCTCACCTGGGTCACCACAGGCAAGTGAAGCACGGAGAGCGGAGGTCCCCAAGCCACTCAGTGGCACAGCGAGGTCTGTCCCATCACAGCCAGAAGGAAACTGCACCCACATCTGGGTGTGCAGGGCACACCGCATAACAGCAGCTGGGTGTGAGGCAGGCTGTGTGCACAGCTGCTCAGCACCAAACTCCCTCCAGTGGCAGCCACGTGGAACACAGTGCTTTGGGGGGCAGAATTCAAAGCTCCAGAGAGGGGGGACAGCTGGGAGAGAGGTCAAGGTTACCTCAGCAGTAACTGATACACTGACCTCAAGAGTGCTAATTTGAGACACAATGGGGGAGGGTGACAAAGTGGTCACCTGCTAAGTTAAAAAAGACAAGCATGTAGTTTTGCTGAGAGGAACACAAGAAGGGACAGAGACTAGAGGTATGGCAAAGAGAGAGCTGGGCTAAGGGCCTGGACGATACTTTCAACTAAAGAATTGATGCTACTAATGTGAAAGGAGATGAGAGCAGGATGAGCTAAGCTGCCCACACCCTCATCCCTCCCCACAGGGGGCAGTGAGTTGAGTTGGCACCAGCTTCTCCTGCTCAGAAGGCCTAGAAAACCCTGAATGCTGCCTCACACATTTCTCCTCAGAGTAATAAGTGTCATCAGGTCAGACTACTGCTGCTTCTTATGAGCAGTATGGCCCTTGCATGTGGCCAGGAGAGGAAGGAAAAAGGATGGAGCAGAGTAAGAGAGAGGTCTGTCCTCCTGCCAGCTACCAGCATGCACCCAGCAGACTATCAAGTTCAAGGTTATTGTGCTCTTTATAACAGCTCCTGGCTGAACTGTGAAATGAAGCTCTCATGAAAGAGGAGCTGGCAGAAGCTCTGTGCTGCCTTCTCAGTAGGAGTGGGAATAGGAACCTCCCCCCACCTCTGAGACTGAAGGATGAGAGGCCAGCAGCCCTGTGGAGAAAGCAAAATGCAGTCAAAGCCCATGAGCCCTTCTTCCCCACCTCAGCAGGATTACTACTCACATCAGCAAACTTGTGGTTCCTGAAGTGCGACTTGTTACACTTGAGCAGCTGTACTGCAAGGTTACAGTCCTGTCGATAGCGTTCCTGCAAGAGAGGGCACAGGTGTGCAACACTGTCAGACTTGCCCAAACTCTTACCCAAAAAGGCACCAACTGACCAGATACTGTTTGAACAGAAGCCAGAAGAGGCATCTGATGAATCGTTCATGAGGGCACTGCCATTCCCTCTTCCCTATACTTTTATGTATTTTCTTACAACTCAGCCACGGTGTCCCTTTTAACTCCAGTCCTTGTTCCTGGCTTATCCTCTGTCAGTGTATCAAGCCCCACTCCCTCTGGGGATTTTAAACATCCCCAAAAATCACACCATTTCTCTCCCATCCCACAGTTCAGCTATATCTAATGATGCAAACAGACTGGAAGGAGTTGAGAGCAGTTAATAGAGACAAGCACTGGATCCAGGAACTTCTATATTAATAGTGTAGAAAAGGCATCAGCTCCCTCCCAGCTCTGGAGTGAATGACCCCTCCTTAGGTACAGCCCAGACTCAAGTCAAACCCTAAGCTCAAAAGAGCAAATACATCAAACTTGAAGATTCATTCTTCTCTGTTCAACCCCTCATACCCTCTTCTGTTTGTCTGTCCCTGCTATCCTGTACAGCTCCTGCACTTCCATACACACTGGAGTCATTCATGTGCTCCTTTACACTAATGACTTTGAACAAAAGGAAAAGCCCACACCTCACACAATTTCACAGCCATTTGCAGACTGACACTTACATTGAGTTCCTCCAGCTTATTGATGGTGGTTTTGGCATCAAGCAATTTATTAGTGAGCTCTACAATCTCCCAGTCCAGCGTCTTGCGGTCCATTTCCGCCTTTTTAATCTGAGATGCAAGAACACCAGGTTTAAAACTCCCTAGCACAGAACCTGGCTTTACCACCCACCTCAGCCCAAGCATAGCACAATGACATGTTCAGCTGGGACACAAAAAAACTTCCAGACAGACAGACAGACAAGGGAGACAACCCTCTTCAAAGGAAGGTGATTCCAAAAGCCAAATGGGACCAGCTGCTCTGCTAGCTACAGAGACAAGAGGTTGAGTCAGAATCTCCTTAACGCAGTATCTCTTCTTGCAGCACCAGCATGTTTCCTCTCCACCTCTGGTTCCCATGGTGCCTCACAAAAAGCTAGTGGTTTTGAGCAATCAATCTCAACCTGACACTGAAAGCAAAGACCTCTGAGATTGTGACACCCAGCCCTCCTTCCTGGGGGGGCTTTCCTAGAATACTGCCTGAAAAGATCCAGCAGTCAAAACTGAATGGACAAAAGGGGGGAGGAACCATCTCGCAAGAGTTTAAGCCTTGCTCTAGTAAGTTAAAGGACCTGTGGCTTCATTTGAAGTTCAGCTAATGTCCTCCATAAAGCAGGGAACCTTGCCTCTTCAGATTCCCTAACAGTTCAGGTACAGGGCTGCCAGAGACTCAGAGGTAACAGCAAAGAGGGACAGCAGCTCAGAACAACCAAGCTGTCGCTGTCTCAAGAAGTTCTTCCAAACTGCCCAAGGGTGCTGTGAGGCTGTGACCAGCAGGGCCAGCTGTGCATCACAGGTACAGCACAGCAACAGGCAAGTGGATAGGGGAGCCAGTACTTCACCAGTATGCAGTCTCTTCAGGCACCAGCACAACGAATAATTGGTAGTGAATATTAACCCAAGAAATTCAAGTTCTAGAACCAAAGAAATCTCATCCTGGGCTACACAGAGGCAATCAGCACCTCAGCTATTTGACTTGCCTGCTCACAGCTCAGAAAGGGAAGGAAAGGGAGCAAACAAGGCTCACAGCCATCCACACCTTATGCAGTGCTGCAGCTTATGGGCACCACTTCCCAACATGTCATGCTCCAGCTGGCTCAGAGTCAAACACTCTTAAGATGGAGCCCTGCAAGCTAGGACCTGCTGCATCTGCGGGCAGCTGCTGGATACCAGGTGAGCCCTTGGCTGGACGAGGGCTGGGGCCCCTCCATCTGAGATGGGGTATGTGGGATTGACAATGAGACCAACAGGCTGAGACACGTAAAGAGGAAAAAGGAAAAACACACAAACGAAAAGACGCAACTGCAAAAATCCAGCTTTGGCTGAGAGAGGCCTGAGAGGTGAGTGCGCCCAGAGTGTGCCAGCGGCAGCGTGGGGAGGAGAAAGAGAAAGAGAGGGGGAGGGAGAGAAAAGAAACAGCCATGAGTGTTATGAATGCACACAACAGACATACACGCACATTGGCTCTGCTCTGACTGCCCCCGTCCTCCCAGGATGACCACCCCGGACACATCCCTGGCACTTTGAGAGGGACTGAAGCAACATGACGGAATACCATGCAATTATGTTGTGAGGAACCAAAGCTCTCGTGCATGACCAAGTACAGGCTCAGTAAATCAAGAAAGCCACTCATGACACCAGCCAGAATGGGTAGTAGATGATCATGGCCAGAATCTCACCCCTCACCCACTGCCACATCTGCTGGGTAAGGACAGGACCCCTTCCCCCATCTGCTCCTAACACAGACTGGTCTCTTCCACCTCATCTCTCTAGTGACTTAATAGGGCACTCACCAGGGCATGCAGCTTCTCCTCCAGGTCTTGGTTGGTTCTCTGGGAAGCAGTGTAGCTGTTCTGCAACCTATAGAAACAAGTTTGTATGCTTGGGAATGGATTTCAGGCACCTACTCAAGTTGGCTCCATAGGTGCCAAGAAAACCACCAACTCCAGAGCTCAGAAAGACTGCTACTAAGACAACCAGGCATATTAACTATGCCTCTCCTCTGACACATGATGGCCTTCAGAACCCAAATTACTGGAGGCAAGATGAGGCTGGCAGGGTGAAAGGATCCTGCAGGAGGGGATGTAGATGACTTTGGAGGACTCCTCTGAGCTATGTCTATGCTCATGCCAGTGACTGGCACTGATTTTTAACTGAGGTACTTTTCAGGTGAAGCAATGATGTATTTTCTTGCAGCCACCAGTGGCTTTTTTTGCATGCATGCTTACATCCAACAGATGAAGAACTCCCTGTCATCAGCCTTTCATGCTGGCAGCATTCCTACCCTGTACCTGGGAAGAAATAATGGCTGCAGAGCCTTTATCTCCCCTAGAGTCTGGAGGTGCACCTTTTCAAGGATGCAGCACACCTTTGATTTGCACAACAGGGCACAAGCTGCTCACACCAGCTGAGGGAGTCTTTGGTGTGAGGGATCTTTCTAACTCTACCCCTCTCATTTTCTTTGTCGTACCTACGGAATTTGTCCTTGAACTTCTCCAGCTCCTCACGGTTCTGGCCCAGTTCCATCTCCAGGTAGTCCTGACCTGACTCCAGTTCCCTCTCCATTGCCTCCATTTTGTTAGTCACGTATGTCAGCCGTCGGCGAAGCTCCTCATTCTCATGCTGCAGTAGCCTGGGGCAGGAACCAGGAGCAAGGAACCACTGAGTGCACAGGGAGGATTCCACACCAGCACCCCCACCCCACTCCCCTGCACCAGGGCCCAAGAGCCCTCACAGGGGCCCCAAGAAGTCAGGAACTGAACACCTAGGAGACTCCAATGCATGAAGCAAGAGGTACATATTTGTCAGGACAGACAGACAAACACTCTTGGAGCAGGGGCAAAGAAGTACATGCCAGCCAGCCAGCCATGGCTCCCAGCTCCCTCTTGGGTTACAGTGCTTGCATAAAGACAGATGAGCTGCACAGCTCCAGTGTCCCTCACTGATGAATGAAAAGCAATCAATAATTTATCCCAGTCCAGGATGGATGAATAGAAGGGAAAAATCCTCTCTCCCTCTCTGTTAAAAACTTAATCTACTTTCTTTCACACCCACCAACTCCTCTGCCTGCACCTGCACTGGGGATCCATGTTCCCTCCTCCTCCAGCGGGAGGGACATGCAAGGCACAGACCAAAGCTCTGCCCACACGGCCCCAGGAAGATTGAAGATCTGAGAGGAGCCTGCAGGGCCAGTCAGCTTCACTGCACAGGTGGCACAAGCAGGATGTGAGGAATCAGCACCCACACAGTTGCAGTATGACAGGCATAAAGGGGGAGCAGGACACTTACTTCATCCTTTCTGCATCCGTCAAAGGTTCCTGCACAGGGAAAAAACAGCTGTGAGATTCTTTTAGAAGAGGAGTTGGTCTCTCACACCGTCCTAAAGGGCAGTCTTGGTTGCTAGACCCTAGCTGTGACTCCTTCTCCCCTGCTCTGACAGTTCATACTAGGCAAGCTTAGAACTACAAGGATTTGTACCCACTGCTCAGCTGTCTGATACCAAAACACGCTGTGTGCTCTGGTTCAGGGTAGAAGACTAGAAACCACCACACAAGTTAGGTAACTTTACCCTACCATGGTGCAATCTCAGCATCTCTTTGGTAACATCACCACCTTAGCAGGTCTTTCAGCTTCCTCCACATCCACAGCTGGTGGGCAGCAGGAATCTCACAGGCCAGCATACACAGGATTCACTAGTCACCACAGCAATCACTTGTGGGGCCCTGAAGCCCCACAAAAATCATGAGTGAGAATAATTTGGGAGCTGAAAAATGTGGCTACCAATTATATGACCCAGACTGTGCTGCAAAAAAAGGTTTCTTTCTGCAGACCTGAAACCAGCCACTGTAACTATACTGGGGTAGCAGAAGAAACACTAAAGGTCAGGAAAGCCTGTAAAAGAAAATGTTGTGGGCAAGATCCCCAGAGATAGCTGGAGCAGGGCCCTGCAGAACAAGAAGGCAGAGAGCAGTGACAAGAGCACACAGCTCAGCTATTCTGGACTCTCTGTGCTACCCCATGAGATGGCTGCTGCCTGCCAGGATGGCTGGGAGATAATTAATTAGCAGTAGAAACAACTTTTTTTTTTGTGAAAGCCAAGACTCTGACCATTCTAACAACGTCCAAACTGCCCATGGATTATTTCTGGTGGTTGATACCAGGAGCACTTCACAAACCCAAATGCAGCCACGCTTCAGACAGTCTATTAAGTGTCACAGTCAGCTCTGGGCTGAGAGACCATGTCAGACAGTCAAGCTGCTAACAATTCCATAAAGTACACCATCCCAGTTCTGGCCCTAAGACATCATGAGGCTGCTATCTTCATTAATTCACACTTTAAAAGAATGGTCTTTAACACCTGCATACACCCTCCTGTTCCTAAGGGCAAAGCATCAATCCATTCTTTTCTTACCTCCTGACTCCACATGGCAATCAGTTAATTCACACAGAATTATCAAGCAACTGCCTCCCCTGCCCCCACAAATACACAAACAGCAGATGATAGAGACAAGGCAAAGGGGATAATGTGATTCTTATTAATACAGGGTAATGGCATTGCCTCGAAGCAGGCTAGAGAAAAGAGGAGAAAGCTTAAAGGACCTGAAACAGCCATCATACAAAGATCAAGTACCCTGAGGCAGACAGGCACAGGGCACACACAAAGCACTAGGAACATCCCAGCACCTCCTGACAATGGAGCTGCCTGCACACACCTACTACTCAGCAGCCTGAAGGGCCTCCAACCAGCAAACAACTGGGAAGTTTGCAGTGGGGAGAAAGCACCAGTTTCTACCTTCCTTAATTCTTGGGGCCAAAGGGAAGCTGGTTACTCCTAGGAAGATATACCCAACCTCTAGCACAGCCATGAGTGGCACCCACAAGAGAGCAGCCTCTGGTGATTAAGCACCCACAACATGAGGCCTGCTCTCAGTCTCTGCCCTGGTATTCCAGACTAGATGAGATCCAGGTAGGGGTTTGGCCTTTGTGAGAGCCCTGCCTGCAAGTCGGTGACCCTGGCACCTACCTTGTTTAGTGCCAGGTTGAAGGAAGGGGAGGATCTAGATGGGGTAGGTCCCTCCTCCCGACTCCAGCATGTTGGAGTGGAGCAGGATCCTTTCTCTGGGTAGTTCGGCTCCACTGTACGCTTCTGCCCAAGCTTAGCACACTGATGGTGTGGCTGTATTAGCTGTGAACAGGGACTGCTTTCATCCCTTCTGCCCTCTGCACTGCTTTTCCATGAAGACAGTGAATGCTGCTGCCCAGAGGATGTCCCTGCCAGCCCCACGTCTGCCAGCTGCTGCAGCTCATACTGACATAGATCTACTACCCTTCTCTCCAAGGAAAGGGGTTTTCCCTTACTGTCCTTCCTCCCAAGGGCAGGTTTCTTTCTTAGTCTGGAAGCTCTCTCAGCTTCCTCAGCATATTTTCTCTGGCCCGAAGCCAGTCCCAGCCCCTCACTTTTCTTTTCTGCTTTTCTTCTGCTTGGGCAGGGGGATCTTTCAGTTGCATGCTTGGTTTTGACCCCTTTTAGGCGACCTTCCCCTTGGCCTTCTGGCACGGAGCTTCTGGGGAAACGGGGAGAGTTCTGGTCTTGTTCTGCTCCCCTGGTCTCTCCCAGTGAGCGCAAGCGGCTGGGACTCAGCACCCGCTGGGTAATCTCATCCAGGAATTTGGAGAACTGCAGTTTTTCCTCTGTGAGCTTCCCCCTGCGCTTGACAGAGCCAGCGGCCCTGCTGCTGCTTTGCTCCAGGGAGCGCTTCTCCCCAGGGCTGAGGCAGAGCTCAGGATCACTGTATTTGCGTGAGCCACGACCGTGGCAAAGCGTCTCTACTGAGCAGGACTTGCACAAGCTCTCAGGGCATGAGCCAGTCATGTTGGTCTGCTTCAGGATCCCTTTGAGAGGCAGGTGTGTAGAGGAGACACGAAACTTCCTCGGTGTCAGGACTTCAGGAGGCTCTTTAAATATAAGTGAGCGTTCCAGGCTTCTGCTCTTGAAGGAGCAAGTGGGATGGTGTCTTTCATCTCCAGACACCAGAACTGTCTCCATGCTACGGCTCACAAATTTGCTGCGGTGCCCACGACTGCGGTTCGGGCACCGCTTCCCACTTCGCTGCCCCATCTTCCCACCACGCTGAAGCGCTGGAGAGGCAGTCTGGCTCTTGATGTTCAACTCTGCTCTGCACCCTGCCACTTCCTTCTCACTGCTGGACTCCAGGGACCACGATGAGGAGAAGTTCAGGTTGCAAACCTCAAACCCCTCTGCCTGCTCGAGCTGGCCTGCCTCGGTGTAACTAAACCCTATTTGCTGGTGCAATGGTGTTAAGCCCTTTGTCACCCGGCAAGTTGTTACCTGACTCTGCTCAGCCAAGATCACTCCATCCTGGTCGTCACGAATGATGGGCACCTCATGTCGGATTTCGCGGTGCTGCGGGGGCGCCTTGCGGTAAGGCTTCTTTGACGGGGCCGTGCTCGACATCCTCCCACCTGCGTGGCTCCCAAAGCGGGTTACCTACCAACAGCAGAAAGGGCACACAAGACAGAGTCACGGCTGCTCCATCCAACCCTAGAAGTGACCCAGCAGGAATCTGGCTCCCCTGGAGTCCCAGAGCAGGTCCCCATGCAGAGTGCTAATAGAGCAGGTAAAGGATGTAGCCACAAGCCTTGAGCAGCAGCTGCAGGAGAGGGAGCAAAGTAAGAGGCAGCTGTGTCCTTCTCCCAGCTAGTGAGAGCAGAGGGCTGGCACATCCTCTCCCCCCTCTACACACGCTCACTCACGTAGCTGTGTGTCCAGATTATATATAGCAAATGAGAACAGACCTCACAGCAGCATATTGATTAGGCTCTTTAGGAAAGGCCTTTTTCAATATGGAAACTGCAAGCCTTACAGGCAGCACTGACAGCTGGAGCAGGAGTTATTGATCATGTCCTGTCACTGTCAGCAGGGACTATGTGGGAGGAGACTTTAGCCATTAAAGAGCCCAGAATTTTTTGGCTTACACTGGGACCAGTGCAGCAGACCACAGGAGATTTGTTAGAAGGAGAACTGATTACTCTGGCAGAAAAGACAAAGACAACCCCCAAGTCACAGGTGGCATCAAATTAGGGAGTAGCAGTTTTGACCCCTTGGTACTTAAGGCGAGATTCTGCAACACAGAATCACAGAATGGTTTGGATTGGAAAGGACCTTAAAGATCATCATATTCCAACCCCCCTGCCATGGACAGGGACATCTTCCACTAGACCAGGTTGCTCAGAGCCCCATCCAGCCTGGCCTCGAACCTTCAGGGATGAGGAGTTCACAACCTCTCCAGGCAACCTGTTCCAGTGCCTCACCACCCCTAGAGGGAATAAGTGCACATACGTAGACATGCAGCTGTACCACTAGTGGAAAGATTAGTTCCTTCACCCTAGCTATGCTGGGATTCTTCCTGCTGCAGGAACAGTACAAGAGCAAAAAATAGGGTAGAAGAAAAGCAGCTGTCTTGTATACAAGACAGCTTTCTTTCCATCTTCTAGGTCTGCAGTTGAGGACAGGAAGACTTCCCTACAAGCAGCCAAAATGTCAACCACTCTGTTGTACACAAGACAAGAAGTCTCAGAGCTATCAAGCAAGTGCTGCAGAGCCCAATTCCAGACTTTTCCCAGTGACAACATATGCATCATTCATAGCTGTCCTATATTTGGAGTAAGTGCCCAATTCTCATTCCCCTTGCAAGACCCTTACACCCAGCAAGCCCAGCATCTCTGCAACCCTCAGCACCTGACCTGCAGACCTTCAAAGTGCAGGCAGGACCTGTGTCCACTCAGATCATCTCCTCTCCCCACTTCCACAAGCAGGGCCACACAAGTCCCTTTTACATACCTGCAGTTGATGGCTGCCACGGGGCCCGTGACCCAGCAGACTTCATTTGCTTTGTATGTAGGACAGTGGAGTTAGACATGGTAATGGTCTAACAGAGCCTTGAGAATTCTCCCCAGTTCTTATCCTCAAGAATTCTCTCCAATTCTTATCTAGCTGCCTCTTTTGATACCCAGACTGAGTCCCCTGAGAGGAAGGCAAGTGGGAGGTGTCTGCACCAAGCACAGAGCAGTCCCAAGCCATAACAGGCTTTACACTTCACAGGTACAATTGCAAACCATCCTTCACTCTGCTATAAACACAAGCTCACAGAAGTTTCTCAAACCTTTCCACAAACACAAACAACTTCCTAGGACTAACCTGTAAATCTCTCCCATCAGAATGCTGGGAACTTCCCCTTGCTGCAGTCATTCCCTCAAAGTCCCTTCTCCTAAAAAGACTCAAGTAGATGCAGAGATCTCTAATATCTTAGAAAAATTACATCCATAATACTGAATGCACATTTCACTGCATCCCTAAGCGAAACAGATAGGTCTGTGTTGTGGTGTTAAACTGCATCAGGTCTGATTTGCTGGGAAGACATTTCTCTTTTTCAAAAAGAAAAGCCAGAAGAAGCTTTGTAAATGGCCCACTATCAAACAGGTGGTCTAGGGGACTCTTCTCTCAATTTCTGCCAGCCTAAGGACAGGAGATGTGCATGAAGATATGCCCAGCTGAAATCACAATCATTTCTCTAGTTCATAAGGACATGAGCACTTACCAGCCTGGGCTCAAATTCAAAGCCTCATGAAGCCAGGACACTCACTCAGATGACCTGAAGAAGAGAAACAAATAGCTGAGCATCCACCAAAATAGCCAGCTTGAAATCTCATCCCACAAATATGTAAGGCATAGGGAATATTTATAGCCAAGGACAACTGGGATGGCCACCTCATTCCAGGTACCTGCCTCAGCCCACATCAGATCTTCTGAAAGAAAATGAACTTAAAAATACCTGGCCACATGGCCCAGCAAGAGCTGGAAAGGCACATGGCAAGGAAATGTAAAGGCACTCAGGCAACTGGAATCACATAAACTCAAAATTCATGAAGCAATGGCTTCAAAGCAACACTGGTTGCAGAAACAACTAAACAAACCTCCTCTAGAATGGGACCCTCCCAGCTAATCTTCCCTGGCACTGCAGAGGGATGCTAACTGTGAAGCCTTCGGAACAGAAGTTTGGTGATGCTAATAATTATCTCACTCATCCTTTTAAGTCAGTGTTTTTCACCCACAAATGAGCTGGCAATTATCAGGCTTTTGTTTAAGCCAAAACATTTGTGCCTAGAGCTGTGATAACCCACACCTCCACAAGGGAGAGGAAGGCAAGCTACCCTCTGATTGCCATCAAGCAGCATATCATCCTCTACCTTGCTGTTAACAGGCTTCTGTAAAATATCCAGCCAACCATGGACACAAAACAGGTTCAGAAACAACATTCCTCTCTGGTCAAAGCCTGGGGTATTTAACTGGTTTTGCCTGGGATAGAGTTAATTTTCTTCCTAGTAGCTAGTAAGTGTTGTGCTTTGGATTTCAGATGAGAATAATGTTGATAACACACTGATGTTTTAAATGTTGCTAAGCAGTGTTTACATTAAGGCAAAGATTCTTCAGCTTCTCGCCCTATCAGTGAGTAGGCTGAGGGGCACAAGAAGCTGAGAGGTGACATGGCCAGGACAGCTGACCCCCACTGTCCAAAGGGATGTCCCACAGCATATGGTATCATGGTCAGGATACAAACCAGGGGGAAAGGTGGCCCACAGGCCACTGCTCAGGAATTGGCTGGGCATTGGTCAGCAGGTGGTGAGCAATTGCACTGTGCATCCCTTGTTTTGTCTATTCTACTTATTTTATTATGATCCCCTCCTTTTCTGTCCCATTTAACTGTCAGTATCTCAACCAACAAAATTTTACTTCTTTCCAAAATCTCTCCCCATCCCACAGAGGGGTAAGAAGTGAGTCAACAGCTGTGTGATGCTTAGTTGCCAGTGGAAATCAAACACAACAGGTACCCATCACTACAAGAACAGAATTGGGTTAATCTGGGTTAGTCAGCTGTAAGGGAGTAGCTTTGTAGCCATCACTCTGCCACTGGCATGAGTAAAGGCTTCAGTAAAGCCTTCCTTTCCCTGAAACACTACTGCTGCTATGTTACTTTTTCCATGTCAGTGGCATGAAGCCCTGGGAGGTGGGACAGGAGGCAGGGTGGAGCAGATATACACATGCAGGGAGAGTCAGACTGAAGGTGAAAGGAACAAGCAGGCAACCAGGACCATGCAAAATCAGGTTCTGCCAAAACAAACTGAAGAGGTGCCCCAGTGCTGGCCCTGCCCCAACAAGCTGTCTGGCTACTTTCCTTGCTACAATGCTGGAGTCGGGTCTCAACTAGCACACGGAAAAACAGCTTCACAACACTGCAACTGCTCTGTGGGGCAAACTGCAAAGTATGATGGGATAAGGAGGGAGAACGTGCACCTCCAGGAGGGATCAGATCAGCATAGTTTGAATCTGCTTTCCATCAACTCCCAGCAGAAGGTGGTTCAGCATCATTGCATAACCACCAGCCACATGGCAGACAGACAGAGGTTTCCAGGAACAGCTGCACCCATGGGTCCATGTATGTTTCCATTGCAGCTGTGCTCAGAACGAACTTGCCAGGGGCCTCCCTGTCTCTCAGCACACTGTTCCTCAGGCTCAAACAGAACTCTCCTGCTTCCTACCCTAGAGGCAGTAACTATGCTACCTGCCATCTCATTCCCACTTATCTGGAAAAAAACCCAGGATTTGAAATCTACCCTCATGATCTGAGAATTTCCATAGATAGTTAAAAACTCACAGGGCTGCCAGACAACTTTCCCTCAAACAAGGACTTACAGATCCAAAGTGACGACGTGTCCAAACATTTCTGGTCGTTTGTCTCCGAATCAGCTTTCTCCTGTCAGTATTCCGCAGCATCTGGCCAACAGCTCCTGAAACATGAGAAAGGAAACTTGGTGTCAGTCACCTATCAGCACAAAACATGGAAACAACCAGGCATGCTCAGAGCAACCCACAGCCAGGTGACAGGGCAGAAGTCAACAGCAAACTGCTGCACCATCAGACTACTATCTAATGCCAGGTAAAATGGCTTCACTGTAAAAGCTCCATGCCTTCACTGTATCCCAGAAAGCACAGCTCTTTTAGCCATCTCTCCACCGAGCAGGATGCCTGTGCAGACCAGTAACTGACATTGGAAAGGCAGCTGTTTTTTCTCCAGGGGTCCCTGCTTCCCCACCTGCATTCCTGTCCACCATCAAGAATCCAGTCACTGTCATTCTGCTCCATCCACTCTTCCACACCAACCTAATTTTGTTTTGCAGACAACCCTGCAGTGAACAGCACAGCAAAGGCCTCCTCATCTACAATACCTGAGCATCTCTTGCTAGCACAGTGAGAATCCCGAGGTGGTTCAATTCACCACACCTCTGTTCAGAGAGGAGCAGATACTCTCTGCAGAACAGATGGACCTTGTGCTCCAAGGCAGAAATGGATATAGGTAATATCCAGAAATAGAAGAAGGCACTAATTCTGCTCATCACACTATTCACAAGTGTCTCTCTGAAGGAGCTTGCTGTCAAGTCCACATTAAGACTACCCTGCAGAAGCTCAATTTTAGCCTGGAGCTACAGCAGGAGGCAGCTCTTCAGCTATTTTAATTAGCACTGTAATACAAGAGGAAACTTAAACTCGTGGTTCTTTTTATCCTTTCCACCTCTCATCAGTAATGCTCCTTAACATTTACAGTCCTCTTTCTACCAGTCTATTACCTGCAGTAGGTCCAATTCTATTGTCTTCTAGCTATTACCCACTGTTGTTCCAGTAGGATTTCTAAGATCACTGACAATAACAACTACACTGGATTGGCTTACAAAGGCCACAAGGCTCACACTGACAAAACACACACAAACTCTTTCTTCACAGGGACACCATGTCCTGGTTACAGCTGGCACAGAGTTAATTGTCTTCCTGGTAGCAGGTACAGAGCTGTGGTTGGGATTTGGGATGAGAATGATGTTGGTAACACACTGATGGTTTAGCTGTTACTATGCAGTGCTTACTCTAACTCAAGGAATTTTCAGTTTCTTGTGCCAGTGACAAGGTGCATGAGAAGCTGGGAGGAAGCATAGTCAGGACAGCTGACCAAGCTCAGAGGGAGCACAGTCAGGACAGCTGACTCAAACCAAGCAAAGGAATATTCCATACTTAATGGCATCATGCTCAGTACATAAACTGAGGGGAGCTGCTGGGAAGGGCCAACTGCTGCTTAGGAAGAGGCTGGGCATTGGTCAGCAGGTGGTGACCAATTGCATTGTGTATCCCTTGTTTTTCTTGGGTTTTATTCCTCTCTCCCTCTCTCCATTACAACCTCTCGCCATTATAATTGTTATTATATTTTACTTTATTTGAATTATTAAACAGCTCTAATCCCAACCCACAAGTTTTACTTTTTTCCAGTTCTCCCCCCCATCCCCCTGGGGGCAGAGGGGACAGTGACCAAGTGCCTGCATGGTACTTGGTTGCCAGCTGGGATTAACCACAACACAGTGACAGAGTGCAGCTGCACAGGCAGCACACAAACCTGACTCTAGCTGACTTTACCAGAGAGCATCCCTAAGTGTAAAATCCACTTACAGGGTAGCTCTGCTCTCTGTGTGATCTGAGAAAGGCAAAACCTTTACCACACACCACAAACAGATGTCATCTCGCACAGAATTGCTTAAGACAGTTCTGTGGGCCCTGTACAGAATAAACAGCCACTTGGCATGCATACAAAACCACACCACCACCCATGAGCATTGCTTTATCTTCAGTAACAAGACAGAGACAGAGGTCCCTGGCAGAGAAAGGAAGGTTCAAACAAGAATGCTTTGGACAAAAAGGGCAAGAACAAGAGAAATAAAAAAAGGCAACATTTATAGGCACCTAGTGTCTTCCTCATATTTGGAAAGCCCCTTGAGGCCTGAGGTAGCCAACACTTTGGTTCTAAGATGCACACAACTTCTGCCTGCTTGTAGTTGCAGCAGCTGAACACTCCCTTCAAAGAGGCAGAGGACTTTTAGGCTTTTCTTCATCATCACCTTTTCTTGTGTTGCCTTTTCTGACCTTATAAAACAGCCTTCTGACCAGTGCTGAGTGTCCCTTCCTCAAGGGAAATACAGTGATTATGATGCAGATGCAGTTTTTTATTTCAGGTGCTGTATCACCTTTCCAGCTTTTCCTCTTAACAGCAGCATTTCTTTAGCACTGCTTTTTATTGAGAAAGATAAACTTGCAATAATGAAAAAATACATTCCATAACACAATCACAGTCACATTTGTTTCTAATGCAACACCACAGAAAGATTTTTTTGTGGCTATCAGAGTCAGCACACTCCAAAAACTTGCAGGTACAATACCCACAAGTAACAAAACCAAATGTCCTGTGACACATATCTGATCACCACAGTTAACCTGGACTATTGCTCTCTGTGGGCCCACCTATATTCTGCATGCCTATCCAATACAGGATATTGGCACATCCTGCTTTAGGAGGTATCAGTATTTCCTGACTAGCTTCATGAAAAGCAAACACAAGAGAGTTTTGTCTAGTTGCCTTCCTGTGCTTATGGACAGAGGAAACCTTAGATTTCAGATGTCTCAAGCCAGACTACCTGAGAAGCTGCTGCAGAAAGCCTGGCCAAGACAACTAACCAGGGAGATGGACAATGCCATAGCTGCACCAAGGGATGTCTGTCCAGGACAGGAAAACAAGCTGTGTGAAATTAAAAACAGCACCTGTAGACTGCTGGTGCCAAGCACAATAGAAAAGGACTGCAAGGTTATTAAAGGGCCCTTTAACATTTAATGAGAAAGATCTTTTCATTCAGAGAAGGCATCTCAAAAGAATGTTCAGATCCATTCTACTGCTGGCTATGTTGAAGCTCATTTTAAAATAAAAGGATGACAGCTCCAAGTGCAGACTCGCATCTCAGTTCTGCCTGTATGTTAATGCTCAGGATTCAGAGCTGAGTAATAGCATTATAGTGACTCTTGGATTAAAATAGAATTTCAGGAGGATTATTGCTCATTCCTGCTTTTCCATACCAATTGACCTTGACTGTTAGGCAGAAACCTCTGTTCTCTGCATGGGAACAATTCCAAGAGCTATCAAGAAAAAGGGATCAGGCTAGATGTTGGACAACAGTCCATGTAACAAGCCCTACTTAACACCTAACACATTTCCAAAGAAAATGAAATCCCTGGACTCCAGTCATACATAGTTCCTGTTGAATGGAAATACCACAGGACATATCATGTATCAGTCACATCCACTGCACCATGCAGAATTCTCTTAAAAATTATCAGAATCACACTTTTCTTACAGTCCTGCTCTCTCCTTCCACAATACAAAGATCTCAGTCCCCATAATTCAGTTGCACTCCACACCCTTAAATGTGCATTTTATTATCTACTCTCTGCTGTGTTAAGAGTAGCTCAGCTTCCCTAATTCTTTTATAGAAGCGAGGACTGGTCAACATTGACCAAGAAATGCTAGCATCACTAACATGTAACTGGAATAGAATGCAACAGCTGATTAACATCTGAACAGGAACAGGACAGGAAGCAAAGGACCAGAATTCAATCCCCAGAAGGAATGTTAATGGAGAATAAAAATACCCAGGGGAGATTTTGACCAGGAAATGAGCACCAGCTTTTTAATACATATAAAACATAGAACCACCATTAATGGCTACACCTGAAATTGCACAAGAACCAGCTCAGCAAAAGGTAATTTACCAAGCTACCTTTAGCACAGACAGCTACACCAAGGGCTAATGACAGCTTCTCATTCAGAACTGCTGACACACCACAAGCGTGTTTAGTTTGTTCAGTGATCCTTCCAACTCTCACAAGGTACTTTAGGCTACAAACTTTCAGAGTCTCTTCATCTTAGCACCCTGGGCTTCATGTCCTTCCTCACTCTTTCTTTCCTGTTCTTTTAAGATTTCCCATGAGAAGACTTCTGGAGTACATTGCTCAGAAATTTAAAGAAATACCAGAACATTAGATAAAAACTCATGGAGATTAGGCGAACTCTCAAAAGTTTCTGGGAGTGTCTGGACCCAGCTAGAAAAAGTAAATCTTGATACTCTAACAACATGTATCTGGATAAAGCTGATACTTCACAAGAGGGAAATTTGGGAGTCATGGCCTTAAACTTTCTCTAACACAAGCAAGGGAATAGCTACCACAAGCAAACATTTGAAGAGAAGTGGAAGAGGGGGATTTCTGTCAAAAATCATAATGCAGGAATTCCTTTCCCAGACCTCTGTCATATCCTGTGCTGTGTAGGAGGGGAAGAAGAGGGGGAAAATTCATACATTGCCTTCCCAGAGCATAAAATCATAAGGCATTTAATTAGGACAAGGTAGAAGCAGCTTAACGTTTTCAACTAATGAAAGGCAGATTCTCAGCCCCTGTAAGTATTCCCTGAGTCCCACACAACCCCCAGCAATATCAGCAGTCCTCTTGTTTCAAACTTTAGTTCAGAAGCTCTGGGCAAACGGCAATCTCCACCTCTTCAGTGCCAGGAACTGAATGTCACTGAGCTGCCACTCTAGCACAGATACAGTAATGCCAGAGAATGCTCCATTGCTGGAGCATTCAATGCTACACTTGCCACAATCCACTCTCCAAAACGTGCCCTCTGTCCGAGGCTCTCAGTGATGCACAGATGGCTGACACACTACGCACTATCTACACAGTGGGACAATGGAGCAGAGCACATTATTTGCATTATTTACAGAGGACAGATGGACAAGTTGCTACAGTGACCTAGCCTACAGAGCATCTGCAATGCTGAGGAGGCGCTAAGTCCAGCCCTAATGCTTGCAGGTGCTGACAAAAACAAATTCAAGAAATAAAATGGCTGTTTACAGCAGTCAGCTTTATTCTGAAATGCTATCACTACAACCACACTTGCAGAGTAATTCACATGCCAGTTTTGTTCCCACAGAGCCTTTACCAGCAAGCAGAACACAAGATGTATTGACTAGATTTATCCTTTTCAACCAGAAAGAGAACTGACATCTGCAGTATTTACTTATTCCTTGGCCATAAGTTCTGTATGTGTGTAAGTCACCACAAATAGCAGGTGGCACATACTGTTGGGAGACAGACCAGGAAAGAAACAGCATCAAAATTGGGTGACATTTATTTCAAGCTATGGATGAAGAACAGTAGCAAAATTCGGCTCAAACCTGCTCAGCCATCTGAGTTTTTTCAAACATTAAACATTTGTGCCAGGTTTTAAGATGTTGCTTTTGCTGACTGAACAGACAGGACACTAACCACATTGCAGGTACTTTTATTGGTAGGCAGAGGACAAAACTTAACATTATAGGGGTCTCACATCTGCTCTAAATAGAAAAAGGCCTCACTTACAAGGAGGATCAACCTACTTTAATTGAACACTACAGCTAAGAATGACCGAGTTGTACAAAGGCTACAATGATCAGTTCACCCATCCTCCACCAACACGCACCACAACAGGCTCTTTCATTCCATGATCACATGGCTGCAGCCAAACATGACAGACTGTTCAGCAAGTAATAAAAAGGATCAGCTTTTTCCCCAAGGTCTTGTCTACATATACACTGTACTAAATTAAATTGACTTTGAAAATAATATAAAGCAGTATAACGCTCCTGGGCAAATGTTCTTAATTCAGTTTAAGAGCACTTTACATTGAAACAACTTAAGTTAAATAGATAGATACAAGACACAAACTAAATTAAGGATGCCTATACAGGAATGCTGCACTAATATAATCACAGCTGTCTCTAATCTGATTAAGTTAAATCAGTCCAACTTCCCTGCAATGGCAAAATCCTTACTGATATTGATGTTAACCCTTTTTTGCACTTTTCTACTCCCAAAGGTTTTGTTGGTTTTATGTTTGGTTTGGGGTTTTTTCTTCCAAAAAACCCCAAACCCACAACAGTGTGGCCTCTCTCACAATCAAAATAAGCTAACTACACTATACAAAGTATATTAAGACACTAAAGGTATTGACATATAAATGTCTTGAAAGTTTTATTAATCCTATGCCAAATAAACATAATAACAATGCTCAGACCAGTGCAGCTTAGTATTTTCTCTACTTTCCTCAAGCAAGATGGAAAAGGTGATCACAAATGCTCACACTGTACACTGTTTTCCATACTCCCACACAGCTTTTGCTTGCTGATGTCCAGCATCCCTGGGGCAGTTCTGGGAAGCCAATGGTCCCCACTTGCCCATTCCTAAGGGTATGGCTCACCAGCAGTTTATCTGAGTCAACTGGAGTGTGGAGTTAGAGCACGTTACCTAACTGCCCCAGGCACAGTCTCACTACTGACCCTCTTCTACCAACATGTTCTCCTGTTAACTGTGGGGCAAGCACAGACACAAACCAAGTCCCAGGTCACAGACCTAACATGCTACAAACTCACACTCTAACATCATCTCTCATCTCCTCAGTTCCCACAGCGTTTCCCCAGGAAACATATCTGTCAAAATTAAATTTCAACAATTCTAAAATTAGTAGTGTTCTTTCCATTCCTCATTAAAAACTATTCGAACTCTTCCCCCTGGATACCAAAATTAAATTTATCTTCACTCTCTTGGCACTCTTTCATCTCTACCTGCTTTTTCAATTGTGTCTCTTCGAGCTTTCCAGTCTTCTTCACATCCATACCAGCAACACAATCATTTCTCTCTCCTCAGGGCCACCTTCCACTGCTGCCTCTGAACTACTATGTGTACAACTAACTTCCTCTTCAGTGCAAATTTTCCAAGTTTAGCACAGAAAGACATCATCAAGAACCTCTCAGAAACCCTTGAAGGGAACTAAATCCCTCATTGGCCTTCAGAAACTAAATTGTGCCACAACTTCGAATAAAGTGGTGAACTGTCACTTGAGTACACAGAGCAGCCCTGAAATCAACCTGAATTGTAAGTTTTTTTTCTTTTTTTTCTTTTTTTAAAGAGCTGTTTTGAAACCCAGACCACATGGCATCAAAGATTGTAGGTATACAAAAGTTTGGCTGCTAACCTACACATTTTTGGTTTTATAAGATTTAAACTTCAATTCTCAAAGGGTTTCAGATATATTTTTGCAATAAACCGGTCTTAAGTCTCAGCTTCACGCTGATGTAACTATACAGTTATGTGGACCCACACCAAGTCTAGGATTCACTGTCACCATAAACACATGCAAAGAAGGTAGGAACAATTTCGTTTCCACAAGTAAGTAGAGGAATTGAGGCACTAGGACAAAAAACCAGTCTGCTGCACTGGTTTTTCATTAAGTTGCAAAGTTAAAGAAAAACAGATTCAGCTGTCATAAGAAAGATCTGCAAAAAAAAAAAAAAATCAGCAAGACAATCTTATTTCTTGCATTTAAAACAAGAATGATCTGGGATAGAAAATAGAGAGGAAAGTGTGCATGAGCTAAACACCTACCTGACAGCAAATGAGTTGAATAGCTGCAATTCTTTATAAGAACAAATAAAGCAGCAGCCCTGATCCAGTAGTAGAACAATATTTGTACTATACTCAATTTTTTCTGCTGCTGGGGTTTAATCCCAGCAAGAATCGTTTTGGTTTAATTAGCTTTTCCCTAGCAGATGGTCAGATATGAGAGGCAGAGAATGGTACAGGCTTAACTGTTGGGTGATTGTGCAGCTGCATCTGTAGCTGAACAGTTAAGCATGTCCAGGGGTCCAGCTGTAGCTTGCATGACACAGGCCATCTCTGCCATTAGCCAAATGTCAGCTTCCTCTTTTTCCAGATTATGTATCAGTCAGAGGCACATCCAAAGGCAGGCAAACAAATTATATGCAGCTTCACCACCATCCCTTTCTCAGACAAAATCCTCAAATCTTCATTATCTGGAAGTCCCCCTTTCTTTGATGACAGAAGCACATTCAGAAGCATTGCCATGGGAACTCGAGACATCCTCTGTGCTATTCATCAGAGAAGACCCAGCACAGAAATATTTTATGATCTCTGTGGCACTGAATACATACAGCAGTCAGCATAATGAAGTAGAACCAGTGACACCAGTGTTGTCTGAGTACAGCAGTGGGATGCTCTTCAACCAAGCTGCCTGAATCTTGCATCACCTACAACGAGCAGTAACTTGCTGTAAGCTGGCAGGGAAAAGCAGAGCAGCACTGAGAGATGCAAAGTGATGTCTGAGGAGTAAAACTATCCAGTCAAAGGGATAAAAGAGAAAAGGGGTTATCACAGCCCTTTCCCAAAGCTGATTATATCCTGGCCCTTTCTCTTCCCAGAGGTTACAAGTGGTATTGCTACTGACTCCTTGGCAAAGCAGGATTCCTACCAGGCACAGAGATCTCCCACTTAACCCATGTCACAGGCACTGCGTACTTTGGAGGCTAAAACAAGTATTCCTCATTGATTTCCACTCAGCCTCTGTATCCAGGCACAATGCTGAGTGTTAGAGCATCCACTCTTGTACACACTGGCAGTAGTCATCTCAACAGGCAACAAAGGCAGAACAAGGAGATGGCTTTCAAATCCATGCTTTTGGCCTAGCAGATTCAGAGCCTGAGCCAGGGGCAGGAACAGGAACAAAACTTTTCTCAACTCTGTCAACAATACAGCAGCATGGCTCCTGAAGCAGCATGTAACCCTGGAGCTTCTTCCCTCTTTTTTGTGGTGTGGTCCTGTAGTTAATCTGCCTCAGTTTGCCTCATTTGTTTCGTTTGGGTTTTTTTGTTTTGGTTGGGTTTTTTTAATGGTTCTCTTAGTCTTCAGCACCACTGAATTACTGAGAGATTTCATTCTGAGTTCAGTCACAGAAATACAACATGGCTTAATCCAGCTTAGGAAAAACAAACAGATCCACCCATCTATCTTTCACTGATGACCTGTGTAAAGCACGCAACTGACTGCAGCTCCTCTCTCCCTGCTCCCCTGGGCTTCAGTCACTCCTTTTAACAGCAGGACCCCAGCCACAGCAGAGGGGACTCACACCTCCACCCCCTGCCCTGCACAGGGAAGCTGCCGGTCACCAGTAGTCATGGCCTGCACTGCTTGTCCTTCTGTACATACTGTAGTGTACCTCCTAGTTCACCTTCCTCCCTTGGAGGGGGATAACCACAGATTCCCCACTTGTGACCAAGTTGGGTTGCTTCAGCTCTTTCCTCAGACGCAACTTCTCTTTGTGGCAGATGAGTCAGAGAGAGTTCCCATTAACTGCCTCCCTCCACATCTGTCATCATTGCTAGCACCAGTGCTGTTCTTCAGCTGAAGCTAATTATGAGCATTAATTGTCTCAGGGGGCAATTGCAGCAAAGGTCCATCACTTCAGTTTTACCACAAGGTCAGCTTCTCCAGTCTACTTCACATCCCCTGCCTGGCATTGCTCTTGTAAAACTGAAATGCCTTTACCACTGTTGTCCTTTGGGATAGCATAAGTCCATATACTATTCTAAGGTTAAGGAAAACCACTCCTTTTTAGTAATGCTAAACACACAATCTCCTCCCCTACCCAGGGCTCCCTCCTGTAGATCCCCCATAAATAAACCCTATGCAGCTCTTCAGAGAGCAAGCAGGGAATGAGAAACAGTTGAGCTACAAGTGAAATCACCTATCCTCAAAGGGGCTCTAACTGAGGACTAATAAACCCCAGATATCTTAAAGAAAGCAAGCCACCACATTCCAGGTACCTTTTTTTGTCAAGCGTCAGACAAGAACCCAAAGAGCCAGTAGCTCACTGCTAAGGTAAGGGCAAAGGCCACAGAGGAATGCCAGCACATAGCCAGGCAGATGTTGCACAGGCCAGGTGTTTGCTCAGTAGTGAGCTGTTCACTCACGCCTCAGCTTCGTGCAGCTGCACGAGCTCAGCTCTGCTGAGTCTGTGACTCTGGACTAAGGAATGTCTCAACTGGACACCACATCTGCTGCCGGCTCAAGGTGCCCAGGATCAGACCAATTCCCAGTTTTACCGTCCAGCCGTAGCAGTGCCTTCTGCTCTCTGTTCCACCAGGGGGAGATCTAGCTACTTGGGAGGGTTACAGCTCTAGCCAGAGCAACACACTGCCGGGATACAGGAGGCCTGGATTCCTACAGCCTTGCAGTCCAGAGCAGGGAAGCCAAAACGAGGACTTAGTGACTTTCTCTCACAACATATTAAAACTCACTGACAGGATGGAAAAAGGCAAATAATCATCTGTACTTCCTCCTTGGCCAACATCACATCTATTTCATTTTTGCTCCCTCACTCCTTTCCTGGCAACTGGAAAGTGTCAGCAGAAGCAGTATGTAAACAAGAGATCCATCTTTGAAGCCATAGCCTGTATTGCATGACAAAGCTGAAACAGGCAGTATGGCAATGATTATACACACTTACATGTTCTATCAGTAACCTGATTTTAGACTTATATTTTGCTACCACCTCCTGTTGCTGCAGGGCATACCGTCCAGCCTGCCACTACAGAACAGAGGAAGGAAAATGAAGATACAGACAACACACTCTCTCAGCATCCAAGCCCTAATAGTCACATATGGAGTCAATGGCAACTAGTTTGAAATGAAAAGCACAGTTTACATGAAACCAAAAGAGAAGAGATCCCAATGTGAATAATTTCCAACTGTTTCACAATGCTATGAGCCTTGGAACAAGTAACATTCCCTTAAACACCTATCACTGAGATTCTGCTTTGAAAAATGACACAGCCTTCTGGAGAGAGGGTGGCATGGACCTCTTTGCAGTGAGGTCTGTAGTGATTCATGGGGTGAGTGTGGCGACAGCTAAAAAGCAAAAACTAAGCTATACAGCCAGAGAACTTCTGAGAGCAAATTCTTTCATTCCTGCTACTACCTAAGGATGGCAGTAGGGAGGTCTTCTGCAGAAGACTAACTTTAATAAGGAAATGACTGGCAGGTCACAGAATTTCAGGCTACTAGAAATTGCCAAAAGGGAAACTGCAGAGGATCCAAGCAAATGGGGTAATGAACAGCCCAGGGCTTACCCAGAACACAGAAGATGATCTGCTAGTACTTCCACAAGCCTCTGTGCCAGGCAAATGAAAGACTTGCATAGAGGACAAGGACGGCTTGCATGATAGGTGCATAGCAAACTAGTGACCATTTGTCAAAACAGATATCATGTCAAGGATCCCAAAATAACAGCTACATCCTGATCTGCCATCCTTCAGCAAACTTCCTGTCCTCAGCTCTTGGGGTACCAGCTAGAAAAAGAAAGATTTTCCAGAAGAAGTTGGAACAGAAACAGAACATTTACCCACTGACTGGGGGAAGCACTCCTGCCTGGGTTAAATCCCAGAGCCATTCCATCTCCAGGCAGACATCTCGTGCACTGAGCAGCGAGCTGCATAGCACGAACCACTCAATCATCTACTGATTGCCAAGAGCACACTGGCTGCAGGGGGGACCAACCAACCTTAATTGGCCTTATCGGTGTAAATTAAACCCTACAACACACCCAAGCAAACAGTCAGTTCCTTTGGAGAAGCAGGCATGAGTTATTTTGCTGCAGCTATAAAGGAAACATTGCTGCTAGGACATGCCCCTGGAGTGACTGTGCCGCTCAGCTCTCCCGGTGCATTCCTGGGGTTGTTTAGCATGGATTCAGCTCCAGCCTTTCCACAAGCAAAAAGTCTGAACCCTGAATGCCATCTGCAAACACAGCCAGACTCCACCTCCTGCATGCCTGCAGGCCACCAGGTGTGGCCAGGAATGGCACAAGCTACACACAAAATACACCTTTGATGTGGAGCTGAAAGCATGTAGCCACGGGGCATGAACAGCACGCCGCCCGCCGCCGTGCTGACTCCCACTGCAGGAATGCGGCTGCAACCACAGGCCAAGGAAGGCAAACACATTGCATTCCTCATCAGGCAGAGAAGGAAAACAAGTAGCAAGCCCACACACCCACCCTGCTGACACCCGCCATGCTCCCTCCCCACACTGCCTGCACAGCCACTGTCAGGACCTCAAGGACAGCTTCAGCCCCGAATTCATTTGTGTGAGGGTGAAGTTCTGCAGGCAATTTCTTGAGCCAATGGGACAAGAGAAACAGAGCAAGGCAGGAGAGTTCTCAATTGGGCACGCAAGCCACAGGGAGAAGTGCTGTCACCCGGGCTGGAAAGTAGCCACAGTCCAGGGCAGGAACAGCTCTGTGCACTAGCCTGAGAAGGGAATTTCTCTGACTCTTCCTCTAAGACAAGGGACAAATATAACACTGAGACCTCTTGAGCTGAGGGGACGGGGCTGAATAAGAAGTTGACTTTGGGCAAAAGGGATGCTTGGAAGGATCCAGGTTTTTCTCTACCCCTAGAAAACCATTCTACCTTAAGTCAAGTAGCTTTTCTGGGATGGAGGCACTTCTTCATTACCCCAAAATCCTTCTGTAAATGCTTGTCTCCACTGCCCACACACACAGATTTGACCTTCACTGTACAACATTCTTCCACTACAGCACTGACACCGGGTCATTTCAGTGATCAAGAGAAGAAAAACTTAATGTACAAATATCCAAGACATCGGGTAACCTCTTATCTCAGAACCTCATCATTTTAGAGCTGCAAAGAGACTCTGTGCTCTAGTCAGAAAAAAACATTATTCCTCCTTCATATGGCACTCCTACAAATCCTAAAGCTTTCCAAAGAATTCACATTCTCAAATATGAAGTTACTCTGAAGGATGCCTCAGATGTGAAACTGTCAGCAGAATTCTCAAGACTATATTGTGAACTCCCCAGATTCACACTGTGAATCTGCACTTACTCCGTGCAACATAACTAAACAACCCACTCCTGAAAACCTTAAAAATTCATCCCAGTGCTAAGGACTAACTCTGAGACTCAATAGCCGGTGTTCTCACAGCACCAAACAGGAAAACCAACACTCTCAAGAGCACTGCAGCAGGAATACATCTGACTTGAACCTAACAGCCACGAAACAGTGTCAGGAAATTCAGAGAGAACCAATTAAGGGCTGAAACACTGTAACCTCTAGGGAACCTCAACGGGGAAAGATCAATGTAGCCATAAGCTCCACAGACATACCCATGCATCTAGCAGGCTGCTGGAGCAGGGATGATTTATAAGGCTTGCGGCCCAGCTGCTCCACACCCCACATGTGCATTTCAAGGCCCTCACAGAGGCAAATGATCTGATATTAAGTAACAAGACCAGACCAGACTGAGGTCCAGTAGACTTTTTCATGCCTGTTGAAATTCAAGGCCTCAGGCTACCTGTTCACTTCATAAACTGCAGTAGCTCCAGTACTTGGAAGAATGAGGCATGGAAGGCCAAATTTACCAATAGATTTATATCCAAAGATATAAATAGAAGCCCGGCAGGATTTACAGATTAGGTGTCTAAATCACTGCATGCAGGAGAATGGGCTTCTCCCCTTCTAACCACTCCATACCTCTCCAACCCCAGCCACCAAAAGAAAACACATTTCAAACAGGACAGAAGCCCCTGCTGTCCTACACATTGCCAAGGGCCATCCCTGTGCAATCCACTTCGATGGCGACGGCACCCGAACTCCACAAGTCTCAACAGTGCAACCTGCAATGGCTGCAGCTCTCACAGAATGTAGGTCTGCCTGTTTCCCAGAATAGGAGCTGCCTCTACAGCCTCTCCTCTCCCTTCCCCCACTACATCTTTGCTTTTCATAGACTCAATACTGTTTCAAGGTACCCTCATCCTGCCACCGGTGGGTGGGTGAGTGGGGGAAAGGGGCCCTTTATAATTGTAGTGTTGCAATCTGCCAGCCCGGCCAGGCAGCCTGTTCCCGCCTGCACTGTATTAAATACCTTATAACTGATTACACCCCCATGGGGCATGATTAGCAGTCTTCAGAGAACAAAGTCTACTTTCATAAGAATAAGAACAGACACGTACTGCTAACCTACTACACAGCTGGGCAGGTGAGGAAACAGGGAAGAAAGGAGGGTGTGGGGGGGGGGGGATGAGTTAACTGTACTAACTCTATTCCTCTCCTTCCCTATCGTGGCTGAGTTGAGATTTCCACTGCCCTGAACAGTAGTACCCCTCAGACCCACACCTAACAAAAGCTCATAAACAAACTGTTGCCCGTAGAAGTCAGGCAAAGTCCTAACCTGGAGGGGCAGGGCTCAAGGCAAAGAGGATTGAGCTTTCCTCTGGGTGACAGCAATTCCTTCACATCAGTTCCCGGGGAAAGGGAAGGGTGAATTCCAACTTCAGTATCAAAAACACAGAGAAGGAAGGAAAGCTCAAAATACGATCACATATCCACGCCCCTCTCTAACCTCTGTATACATCTGAAAGGTCTACATAAGTAACAGCAAAACATCTAATTCAATCTGGAGGTTAACAGCTCTCCAGGTGAGGATTTTTTTCTTGTGGGGAGGAGAGAAGGTAGCAAAGAGAAGGAAAGCCCTCTCCATCTGAGATAGGTAATAGGGATCCCCAAACATACACAGTTCATATGCATTGCCGCAACAAAGACCCAGCTCAATGGAAACTCAGCCAATCTGACATGAAATGACCTACAGCTCATTAGCAAAGTGCCTTCCAAATCTCAAAATGCCCACACAAACAGCCACAAATATATTTGGTGCTATCTGGCCTCCATCTCAGCAGATGACGCCTTTCACCAAGAGCAGTAAGAAATATAAGCCTAGGATCAGCCCTTCCAGCTACTCTCCCCAAACCTCCAACAGAAGCGAGCACAGCAGAAAGCTCCAGGAACATGGTCTTACTTGAGAGAGAAGCCCATGTAGAAGCTTCAATAAAATAGTAAGAAGTCTCCTAATTGTGTTGTATTGGAAACAAACACCTGCTTTACCCAGAGCCCACTGTCTTTGCCCATGGCCCCAAGGATGCTCATGGTACAGTCTGGAAGCACTCACGTTCAGCTGATGCATATAGAGGGGACACCCTGCTGACACATTCCACCTGGATTCTTACCAAACCCACCCAAGAAAGAATTCCTTAATGAGTAACCAACCCAGCTGAAAATGATCTACTCATATGTGCTTTACTCAGCAGCTGGTCCTTCAGCCAGCACACAGATCTCTGAACTGTACTGCCTAGTCCCATCTGTACAGCAAAGCCTCCATATTCTTTTTATTACAGCAAGACTTGAAGGTACCAATTGACTTTGGGCTCCAATGTACTTGCCATTGATATAAAGCATCAATTCATTTAGAGTTATATTACAAAACAGAACGTGCTTTCAGGGTTTGGATAAATGGAAGCTTTCACCATAAACATGAGTTAGTCATTAGAAGCTCCAGGAGGTAATTTAAATTATCGCAGCCAGCACAAAAATAGTTTTCCTTTGGGAGCTGAAGTTGCAAAGCTGTAGTAAATCCAAGTGGCACAGTAAAACTTCTTATAAAAGTTTAAAATTAGTTGTGAAGCCCCAAATGGCCTTGCATATCATTTGATTCTGCTACCGTGGGCTAGCAAAAGGGAAATCACTCTTCACACTGTAAAAAAAACCACTAAAAAACTCTATCATCCTTCAGCTCCTAGGAGACAGAAGAGGTAGGCTTACATTTTGTGTCTCTATATATATGTGTAAAATACGTAGAAATAATAAATCTATAAATAAAATGTTAAACCCACAGAACTAACAATGACTTGTTCAACCCCACACAGTGCTGGGCAGCTATCAATCAGGCTTCAGAGCTCAAATTGGAGCATTGCAATCCAACGCTCTCTCCTGGCTGCTGCACCCCCACAGATAGGCTGTACCCACCCCCATTCCCAGAGTAAATTGCCCTCCACTGCTGAGAAGCACTCCTGCTATTCCAACACTGGTATTCACCACCAAAGCAAGAGACCCTAATTTAGCCCCGCACGGGCCTTCTGCAAACTGCTAATCCCCCCTCCACAGCTGCTTCTCAAATGTACGGGCATGAGCAAACCATAAACGATTTATGGCGCGTGGCAGGAAGGCTCCTGGCTCCCTGCGTAGGCGGGGCTTTGGGACAAGATCATGCTTGGACTAATGTTTATATTGCGAGTTGTCAGTCAGGCAGTAAATCACCTCTGGAGCTGCACAATAATACAGCCCCATCCAGCTGGGGCCTTGATGACACTGAATTCTGTTCTAGCTATTTCACTTACACCTGGGAACCTATTTGCAAAGGCATCATCTAATCATGGAAAAAATAAATATGCTTATAAGTAGAATCTACCAAAATTCTGCAGCCCAGAAAGGGTGATTTGCTTTCAGGAATCAAACCAAACTGGTACGAGACGTGTGCCAAAAATGACTCTCCACATCAGTCATAGAAGAAATTGGATTGAGTGCCTACACAAACATCTAATAACAGAGTGTATCTCTAGCAAAATGCAGTTACCTGAGACAACCCTTCTGAGCAAAGTTTTCATCTCCCACTATCCACATAACTGTAGTGTAAGCGATGCTTAAATTTTAAAAGTGAAATAAAGATATTTTGCATACTTTAGTGCACAAGACACTTTCTGCTCAGAAAAATAAATGCACTTAAAAGCAGGATGTAAGCTTGAAGTCTATTCTCAAGAAAGGTTACTTAAAACAACTTAATTTTAAGCACAAACATCCTGTCATTTTCCACTTTTTTTCCCCCACTTGAAAATGCTTTTCATACAATACACTGAGTGAGAATCTCCCACCGATAAAAGAGAAGGGAGAAGAGTTCTCCATAATGAAAAAATTATAAATAAAATACTCAAGGGGAAAAAAACCCAGAACAGTAGCTTTAACTGCAATCACTATTCAGTTGTGAGAGACCAGATTTCAACTCATCTCCCTAGAATATTTTTAATCTTCCTGCTGGGCAGCAGCAGAGTCATCACTAATGAACACTAAAGCTGCAGGAAGAAATCTGATGCAGGAGACAGAGCAGCAAGGCATCTTTGAGAACTGCAGAGAGCTTGTGAAGTAAGACATATGCAGGTCCAAAACCAGTTACTCTAAGTAGCATATGCCAAAATAATGGTCAAAAACCTTACAGCCACAACAATTATCTAATTATTACCTTGGGAAAATAACTTATATTCTTTTGAAACAAATGCTATAAAGTAAAACTTGCCTAAGGTTTTTTTATGAGTCTATGTGTAATTCCTCAATAGTTAGAGAGACTACCTTATCTGTCCCTTTTGATTTCAGAACCAGTTGTGCATGAGTGTTACATTAACACAGCTGGACAACTGAGACTGTAACACAAGAGTAAGAAAATCCAGTTATAATTCCTATAACATTCCCAATACAAATACAGAACTCAACCAAAGACATAGAAGTTGCTGTGGGACTTCCAGGTCTGAATTTGCTAACCCTTAAAAAATCAAAAATTTAAACCAGTTCTCTCTTGCCACCAGAAGCTGGTCAGATGCTTTCTGCCTAAAAATCAGTCTAAGCCTTGCAGGAAAACTTACTTTCCAATCCTGACCATTTCACTTTAACAGCAATACAAAACTTCCGTGAAAGTCAGTAACTGTTTATTCTCAGCTGTTAGCCCTGCCACAAAAGGGTTAAGGTCATGTGCCCTAAAGCATATGTTGTTCCCAAAGAAGCCCATAGGGCCCATACCAGGATCTTGTGCTGCTGTCTTTGCAAATACACAGACTCTTTCCTTCAGCTCCCCTTGCATTTAGGCAAACATTACAAACACACAGCTTTTTCATATACATATTTTCATGCCACTGCCACCTATCTTTATTAGCCTATACATCAAATTGAATTTATACCTACTTGCAGCACTGATGATTCTCCTGATCCTCAACAGATTGGACATGAGCACAGGACACAAACTGTCTTCACAGACATTAGTACATTGAGGCTCATGCTACAACATACCAGAACTCACTTGAACAGCCTTAAAGCCCTGCCTTTCAGACACCTTACAGACCAAAGTCCACACCAAGACTGCAACGTGGAGAGGCCAAACTCCACACATTCTTTCCCCTCTTATAAACAAAGGGAAGAAGCAGCAAGTGCTCTGCCTGACCACTCAGCATGAAATGACAATAGCTGCAGTCTCCATGTTTATCATAAGACAGTCCTCCTCTAGGAACCACACTATCTTTCCACAGACCCTGCTCTTCACCAGCTTAAAATCCTCAACTACCAGGACTAATCAGAGCAGCTGCAGTGCTTTGTGGATTTGTTCTTTGGTTGGTGATTTGTTGGGCTTTTTTTTCCCCTAATGCAGTTACCACAAAAAGCAAGGTCAGTGAGCAACCTAACATAGCACGTAAGTGATTCAATACCTTGCCCCTGACATAGACCAATACATTAAGGTGGTTTAGTAGCTGGAGCAAGAAGCCTCAGTGACAATTATGGAACACACTGCCATTTCTTCAAAATGTTAAGAGATTGGATTAGGTCTGAAAAATATACCTTCTAAAACAAGTTCTTTAACTACAGCAAGTCTGAACATTTCCACTCCTAAGTGCTTGATCTTTCTGAATCCCGCTCAGCTCTTAGCCTCAGCGCTATTATGTGGTAGTGAATTTCCACAGATTAGACATCATGTGAAAATACTTTAAAATCATTATTCAGTTTGATGCCTATCAGTTTCACTGAATTGCATTCACCTCAACTGAAGAATACATTCCAGCTCCTTTACCCCTGCACAGCAGTCTTCCTTAGGCTTGGCACCCAGCATTGTTGAAAAGCAGAGGAAAACTGAGCCCACCCAAGTGATGCTTATACTGCATTCCAACCATTGCAAAGCTATTCTCACACTCCTACATGGTTTTCCACGCCATTTCCTTCCTAAGAGCAGCTTGTCCCAGGAGGACACTCCAGAGAGGCTGGCTCATGTCATTCCAACTACGAAACATCCTGCAAGCTGCTGCTTTTGGCCCTCTCTGGCTGAGCATACTTGGAATAAAACCATACATGAACATCCTGACAATGAAGAGCACGGTTTCTGAGAATGGAACAAACAACTAAGAGAAAACTATCCCAGAAGTCAAAAATATTCAGGCAAGGTTAGATGTGAGCAAAACAAGCAAACAGCTCCTGGGAAGGCAAAAACGTGAGGTCTCAGAGTGCCCACTTGCCTTGAACAAGGCAGGGCCTGACTTGCACTCCACAGCAACTTCACCATGCCACAGAATACACAGGACAATGGATCACACAGGGGTCTGCTTCATTCTGAAGTCAGAGCTTGAAATACCCTTCTCACTTCTCCTCCACTGAGCTTTACTAAAGCATTCAACACCACAGTATCTAAGCATCTACACACTTATGGGTTCATCCTCGAATCCCTAGTAAGACTGGTGATAGTCTTTTCCAAGCAAAGAATGAAGAGTAAGAAAAGTAATGATCTGAACACAATAAGTCTGTAGCAGAAATGAGGTATCTTTCTGACCATAACATCGCCCTTCCCCTCCAACCAGCTGTAAAGGTATTTCAACTTTAAAAAGTAACATTCTTCCTACTACAGTTACAGACTCAGCCAATCTAGATCTAAGGAAAAGCCCTCAGGTAGGGGAACTGGCAGGGAAACAGGATGGATGATTCCATGCCCTAAGGCATTTGTCCTGTTTGCATAGGTTACACACATAGTTCCTCTGCAGTCCTGCGTAAAAGAATCTCAGAGAGCATGGTATTTACCTGTGATCTGAAATACACACAGCTGGCTTGAATGCCAACAAGCACTCTCTCTCCACAGCTCAGGGTGTCATACAGAAAGGAGATACCTTGCCAACCAAAAACCCTCTAGCAAGGAGATGAATATACCCAGTTTCAGGACCTTAAATTTACTCTCAAAGCATTAATCAAGTCAAATGGTCAAGAAAATCTGCTCTATTATGAGAATTCCAGGTCCTGACAAGCCCAGTAAAAGAAGCAAGATGAATCAAAATGGTGTCAAGCCAGATCCTCATTTATTAGCAGAGGAATCCTACCCTCAATGTCCATCACATGCAGGCTCATTTGAGACCTCTACATGTTGCACTTCCCCCAGCAACACGTAAGGCATAGAGTTCTGTTGTCACTCTGTGCTGGAGAAGCGAGGCCCATGACAACAAATACATAATACAGTAAATTAGTCAGGACATAACCTCCAGAACTGCTTCTTGGGTCTACACTGTAGATGTGGTGACACATGGAAACCTCAGAATCCAGTTTTCAGTGGATTCTCCATAAAACATGGCAGACATTTTAAGAAGTTAGGGAGCTCACCTTCAGAAAAACCATCAGGCTCTAAGACTCACAAGCATCTAATCAACTACCAAAAAATACAGTTACATTTTACTAAAACTTGTTTTCTTTGCTACCTCTCAAATAGCTTGGCTTTCTTCGCCTTTTTAAAAAATTTTATATGCCACAGCAGCTGCCACAAGCCCTTTTTCCAAGCCAGCTCTGATATCATTCAGACCAGCAAGCCAAACAAAAATCATTTGTCCATCTGACTTGATTTGCTTTGCTCTGAGACAAGAAGCAGGCAGACTTGCAGAAGACTACACCTTCTTCAAGGCTTTAGCCTATCTCCCTGACAAGCTATACCATGACTGTATTTAGGGTGGATAGCAGAGATAAGAACTGAGGGTTTGTTGGCTGCAAAGCAAGCGACTTAGCAGCAGCCAACAAACAACTTGAAACAGAGTGGAAAAGCACGCAAGGTCATCTTTAGTTCAGAAAGCTGGTTTGGAGAGTGAAGAGGCAACAGGTCTTGGCAAGTAACTCATCCCCTCTTGACCCAGTGCCTTGTTAATATTAAAGATGAAGATAACCATGGGCTGCCCTTTGGAACTCCACTGGCCCTGCTGAAATGCATTCACAGGATTCCAAGAGCACTGGGTGCCTGGGAAGGAATGAAAAACTCCTCTTGATACCACAGCTAAGACCTGGTAGCTGAAGTGCTGATTTAACACCCAGAAGCTAAAACACACTGTATGCAAAGCACTGCTGGGATGGATATAGGTGCTTTCTGCAGTGATCCACTGGGAAGTGAAGAAGAGAGCAAGGAGTTGTTATAAAGGTGATCTGACAGTGTACAATCAAAAACCAGCTGCTGGGTACCAAACAGCTGCTCCTCTAAACTGGATCTCAACAGTGAGCTCAGGTACATCTGCACCACCCATCACAGGAACAGCTAAAATTTGTGTGGAAACAAATAACCTGACAGAACAGAGGGCCACCAGAACCACCTAACTTTGACACTGCCATTATTGCAAGAGCAGGATCACCAGAAAGGATTTCATCTGGATTATGGCTGGGCAGATCCCTTGTGAATGATACAGACAGCATGGCTACTTTGGCACTGATAGAGCACATTAAAGATTGCTTTCCCAGATGGCATGTCAAGAGCACTGGCTTACATCTTTAACTGAACCTTTCTTTCCAGAAGCTCTTGCTGAATTTCTCAGGGTCACTCCCATTTCACTGACACCCCTGGCCTCTCAATTCTGGCAATACAGGCCTACTATGATGCAGAGAACACCACAAAGAAGGCCACTGTTTCAGGTATGTGGTTTACATGTTCTCAAAAATTCAGGTAGTGATACAAAAAGAACACAGTCTGACTCAGCATTAGATCATTCCTGGCTTTCTTACCTGCTCTCTGAAGATTCAGTGAGGATTCATGGCTTCATTTTATATAGGCCCTTTATCCCAATTCCTTCTCCAAATCTGTAAAACAGAAATGCATAGCTCTGAAAAGTTTTCACTGGCACAGAACTATCTTCCTGTGATGGATGATTCTTTTCAGTGGACAAGATCCACCTGGCATCTCTCAGATCTAGGTCATTCTCAGCCTTGGCAGATTTGTGTATCATTTCCACACCCTGATGCCTACCAATGCAACCTCATGCACACCCAAAAATCTGTGTATTAGCACTCAGCCCTTTACTCTGCTCTAGGCAGAGTGCTCAAGCTCAGAGCCAGAAGCAGTACAGCATTTACTATTCATCTGTTTTCCTTTAAAGTCTCCCCATGTTCCCAGAGGCTGCACACTGGTTCTACAGGGGGAAGCACCCCTTGCACTAGAGAGGATGTCTAGGCTGGCAGAGAATTTCCCATTAACCCTTGCAGAGTCTGACACCAGAGGAATGCTGATTCTTCCCTTCCAACCCGGCCTCTGCCAGTTACACTCCGGCTCTTTAACACACCTGCTGGCCCAGACTTGTTCTGCTTTGCAGCTCCTACTCCCTGCAGAGATGTTGCTTTTTCATTCCCCACACCACCTAACTCTCCATCACTCAGAAACAGCTATACTCTGCATGCACCAGGTTCTGCCTGCCGATCCCGTGCTTGCGCTGCTCCCTGACACGGGTCTCTTCCCGGGAGGAAGGGCTCCGTAACGCCCTGATGGCTGAGGCAGTGGCATCACCACCCTTCCCCACGGAGCCCGTCCCTTCCCTGGGGCCTCGCCGTCCCCCCGCACCCGGCCCCCGCCCGGCCACGGTGCGACCCGCCCGAACCCGCTGTCTTCGGGGAACTCTACAATTCCTCGCCACACACGTGGACAGAAAGGCCCACCCCGCTCGCTGGGCACCGTCCGAAGCCCGCAGAGGCCCAGGAGCGCAGGGGGCCCCGCCCGGGGCTTCATCCCCAGCCGGTCGCGCTCCCCGCTCCCCGCCCCCGGAGCCCCAGCCCGGCTCTGACCCGGTCGGGCTCGGCTCCACCAGGGGTCCCAGTGACTTTGCGGCCGGTTCGGCCTCGGTTCGGCTCCGCCTCGGGCCCGCTCCAAACTTTGCCCCCGCCCGGCCCCGGCCCCGCTCTCTCGCCTCAGGCCGCCATTTTGCCGCGGGGCACGCCGGGTAATCCGGCGGAATCCCCACGTCGCGGCGCGGCTGCGTCATCGGACGGCACGCGCGGGGGGCGGGGCGGGGCGGGGCGGTCCTGGCAGCGCGAGGGGCGGTGGGACGGGACGGGACGGGACGGGAGCTGAGCTGAGCTGAGCTGA
Organism: Agelaius phoeniceus; assembly: GCF_051311805.1. Classification (NCBI taxonomy): domain Eukaryota; kingdom Metazoa; phylum Chordata; class Aves; order Passeriformes; family Icteridae; genus Agelaius; species Agelaius phoeniceus. The sequence continues at coordinate 79,869,002 of NC_135267.1, forward strand.
GCTGAGCTGAGCTGAGCTGAGCTGAGCTGTCGCCGTCAGTGCCGGGAGCCGGGAACCGCTCCTGCCCTTTCCCGCCTGCCCCGGGACCCGGGAACATCCTGAGAGGCGGCGGGATGGGAGCTGGGAACCGCTCCTGCCCCTTCCCGCCTGCCCCGAGAACTGGGAACACCCTGAGGGGCGGTGGGACGGGTACTGCTGCTGTCAGTGCCGGGGCCCGGGAACCGGGACCCGCTCCTGCCCCTTCCCACCTGCCCCGGGACCTGGGAACACTGAGGGGCGGCGGGATGGGAACCAGGACCCGCTCCTGCCTCTTCCCGCCTGCCCCGGGAACTGGGAACACCCTGAGGGGCGGCGGGACGGGAGCTGTCGCTGTCAGTGCCGGGGGCCGGGAACTGCTCCTGCCCCTTCCTAAGTGTCCCGAGAAACGACCCGACGGCCTGGGGCGTATCCCAGCCTGTCGCTAGGGAAATAGAAACCCAGTCTTGGGAGCAGGTGGAGAGGGAGGCAGAAAGGTGGAGTAGTAAATGGAGATACCCACCTGAAACGCCCCAAGGACAACTGCCTGCTTCTTAAAGGAGAGGTGCTGAGGACAGCGTGTGCCAGGCAAGAGCTAGTGACACAATTTGTGAATGTGCTTTGGAATTTATTTGCAAAATCTTCCACTGTGTTGTTCTAATCTTGGGTCTTTGAAAACTCAGTACATTTTAATTTCTAACCAAATCATCCCATTTATTCAACTCTGAGCGCAGACAGGTACTTTTTCCATTGCTTTTCATGCCCAGTCTGTAGACTTACTCACCCACTGCTTCCATTTCCTGTTATCCTTTCTTTCACAAACATCTCATGAATTGATGATTCACACAGTAAACAATGGAGCCTAGTTCTGAGGACATTTGCCCGGTTCAGAAAAGTCCTGATAGAACTTACATGATGTTCTTCAGGGTACTGCTACATTTACAAAGCCTTCAGATTTACATTCAGGTAGTACCAGGCTCACAGTACTGCAAACTCTGCCCAAATGGTCTCCTCTCTTACACAATAAAAGACAGGTGCTCAGCAGGACCCCAATTCCATGACCTTGGGAATATTGTCCAAAAACGTCTGCACCACACCGCGCGTCAGCCAGGGATATTTCAAGAGAGCCTTCGGTACTTGTGCCCCCATAAATTCTCCAAATCCTCCCTGTGCTGGAGTCAGATAACAAGCAGAAGGACAATGGCTCCAAGAATCCAGGCTGCCCATCTGCTCTGCACTTCCAGATTCTTGCTTCCACAGCGCCAGCTGATGAAATTTTCATAGCTGATGAGGTTTCTCATTTCCACCGGGCCTTGCTGCCCTGGAGCCTTCACAGCTGTGGTCTGTTCAGGTTTCCGTGGGTGAGCACTGATGGCAGCAATGATTAGAGTACTTTGCTCTCTTTTAGTGATTTGTCAGAGTAGGATCTTCAAACTTTTGGCAAGTCTAGGTGAAATAATCCCTGAATGATGAAGAGAGGCTGATTTTCAGATGGTCTTGTCATTGACTGCTTCCATTAAACTCAACTCTTCTCAAAATCAGATGTCAAGGTCAGACCACCAAAGGGAGACAGGAACTCGACTTGGGCAGGCTGAGCACCAGTCACCTGCTCTGAGCACCAAAAAACACTCTTCCCTCAGATCCCAAAGGCCTTGGTTCCCAGTCCTGCTTCCTCTGCACATACATCCGCCTTGCCTTTCCCCATTTCCGGTATGCCTGTGAGCTGGACTCAGCACTGCCCTGAGCCTAGAGCTGTGACATGATGCAGAAGCATGACGCTGGGTTACATTAGATTCATTTGTACAACACCATTAATACCAAAGTGCAGCTCCCTGCTAGAGCCAGTTGCTCGCTAAAGCCTCTGAAGTTCAATTAACAAGCACCAGGTAATCTAACACTTGACTCCCAATAATCCTTTTATTTTAAGGGGCCTCTGGCGGATGTAAAGCCCTCAGCAAACAGTCCTGGAAGTACATTTGAGATTCTCTCAAATACCAGCTGAATTTATGACCCTTAGTGAAGAGCAGGGAGGAATCTCTTCAAAATACTTTCCAGCTGGCAGCACTTTATATAGACCCTTGTAACTGAATAAAATGAACCCCTGGAGGGGCAGGTGCCACCCTGTGGAAGGACAAATCCCTCTGAAGTGCCTATGGTCTTGGCTAGTGAAAAAGGAGATGCCAGAAATAATGTCTCCCCACCAGAAGAAGGCAGTGCAGGCTTGGTCCTCTCAAGTTTTCCATCAAACCTGGTCAAGTGAGGAAGATGGCAGGTGCTGGACAGCCCCTTGGTGGCTGACTTGGAGGCTGTCACCTGCCTGAGAGTTGCAGTGGTGAAGGGACCCCTATGAAACACTTGCCTCCTCAGCTACTTCTCTAACTCCAGTTGCACAGAGGATTCCCCAGTAGACATCAGCTGGGAAAGCCTCATAGGCAAAAGATGTTTCTTGGATGGATGAGCCCACCAAAAGGCCAGAGACTTAGTTTAAGCAGAGTTTTCACTCTGGGATAGGCCAATACAAGAGGAGCTCAGCACCCAAAACTAACAGCATTTCAGGAACAATAAGATCAGTGAAATACTGCCAGCCTGTGACAGTCAAACAAGTCTGTGGATGCCGAATTGGACAGCCAAACACATTCTGCCAGTATGCCTGGAGCATACACCTACCAGACAAATACAGCCAACCCGCCAATAAAACAGTTGCTAAAAACATACCCACGTGTATAGTTCAGGCCATCCCACCACGTAAGAGTGAGGGCTGGGACTCAATTTTGAGTTTAATAGAGATTCAACCCTCAAAAAACCACTGGAGTCTTTTCACAAGCAAACACGTTCCCCAGCATCAGTGCCTGAAGAACAAAAGTGTGCTGACCCAACCCAACCCAAAATGCTGTTTGTCTTATGGGACTGCCCAAGGCACCCACTGTGGCTGGGATGTAGCTGTGCTGGGCACTGCACAGAAAGACAAGCAGACACAATATCCTGCCCTCAAGGCTTGAATCTCTGAATCTTTTGAATCTCTCTCAAAGCACCTCTGTGAATATGAAACGGAAGATGAAGGCAGAACTGGGGAGCAATGACAAAAATCCACCATTGCAGCACCCGGGTGCTTGGCACAGCTCAGTGGTTTCATGCCATCACAGGTTAGAGCAGAGCACGAAGCTCACACTGGTATTTCAGACATACATAGGGGCACTTTCCCCCAGCCTCTGTGCTTGAAGGATACGCTGCCCATCAACACTTGCCCATTACAATTGCTGCCTATGCAAGTCTTCTATATATTTATAAAGGCGTGTGTATAAAAATAGAATTAAATAAATATATATCAGTGACCCCTACTGGCCATTTCTAACTAGCCACAAGAAGCCTCAGTGAGCTCTTGCTGAGGTGCAGTATTTCAATGTGAGGCACAGAGCGCAGAGCCTGGCAGTGGTGTGTTCGTGCTCTCTGCACTCACTTTGTGCTGGCTGCATCACTCCTGGGGGCAGACAGCTGAAATTGGGATTTTCTGACCTCAAGTATTTGTTTGTGGCATCCCACTCATTTCTCTGCTCACCGCCAGCTCCATGCCACGATCCCAGCTCTCGCACCGAGACCTGTACAGGTGCCTCCAACTCTTACTCTGCACAGTTGCAGGGCTCTGCAAGGGAACAGGTATTGGGCTGTGACCTTATTCAGGGTATTTTTTCCAAAAAAACTCAGTTCCCAGCTGGAACCCACACCACAGCTCCTCGAGGTCAGCTCCCTACAGAAGGAGCTGCCCAACACTGCACAGTTTCTCCTCCTGGCAGCCTCACCTTAGCCTCACCAAAGCTCACTGTAAATTCTTCACCCCACTGGGTGCTAAATCCAGCATGAGTGCTGCTGTGCAGCAGAGACTGAAGGGCCCTCCTGGATCAGTGATTTACTTTGGTGAAGGAGTGGAGAGAATGTGCCTGACAGGCAGGATGGCTGCTCCAATGCAAGGCAAAACCCTGTGGGAAGCAAAGGCTGGAGTCACTGTGTCAGCCTCAGACCAAGACTCAAGGGGCTCTGCCTCCCTTCCCCTTCGTCAAAACTTGTTTAGCTTGTCATGCTAATAAAGTGTTTGAAATGAACTGAGTTAAAAGTATGTGGAGAGGAAGGGGGAGGATGCCTCCTGGAGCGTATGGGGAGGTGGCAGAGGGCTAGGTGTAACACCAGCTCTCCTTGGTGTGTGCAGGCAGACAGGGCTTCATCCAGGTTTGGGCACAGTGCTTGCCACGTGCAAGGGGAGGACACTCCACACAGGAGTGCAGAGGTTGGCACTTCACCACGGAACACAAATGGGGAGGGCTTGATCCCCCAAGCCCTCTGAGGCAGAGCAGGGACTCGTGGACTCTATCATGTAGACACACATGGCTGTGTGTTGTCTCTCAAAAAACCCTTCTGTGTGGCTAGCATGCGCCTCCAACTCACAGAGACTTTTTTTTTTTTCATGAAATCTGCAGCACTGCTCTCCCCGTGGAGCTCTTGCTGTTTATAGGGACGGGTCCAGGCAGGCCAGGGAGGAATTACCTTTCCCTAGGACACGCTTGGTGCTTGGCTGAGCACACCGCTTCTCGCTTCACGGGAGCTGCTGAAGGCCAAGGAGACAGTCAGTCTACAATTAGCCTCCCTCCCAACACTCGTCCACATCCCCTGGGGCTGCTAATTATGGACTCCTCTGCAGCCAGGGTTCAAGTCTTTCTAAGCACAGGCCACAGTTTCATGAAATGACCTTGACATTCTCTGCAACAGGCTCTCCTGCCAGGTTTCACTGCAAACACCAAGATATGCCATCCCCTGTAAACACCCAGGAGCAAGCTCAGGAGCAAGCACCAAGAAAGCACAAAAGATTTGCTTCAAGAGTCTTCCATTAAATGCTTGCGTGCTCCTGGTGAGATTAAGAGGTTTCATTGCTAGAGCTGCCAGCTGGAAAGGCAAAGGGAGACTGCATAGCTGGAGATGGGCTTTGAGGCACCCATGGGTGTGTGCCAGCAAAGGGAAAGCCTGGCAGACATCTCCTTCCCACTCCAGCCCTTCCAGAGCTCCTCCTGGCAGCAGGAGGCAGGTGGGGGGAACGTGTACACCCCCTGAATCAGTGCCCTTGGGAGAGCCCTGACATTACCTATTGTACATGCACCCAGAAGGAAGCCAGAAATCACAGGGCAAAACAAGATCCTATACCTTCTCATGAACTCCTGAGGGTTTTTTGAAGGGGGTTTACTCAGCCTTTTGAGCTGTGGGGACACAGGTAAAACCTCTTTTCTCTAACTGCCCGCCATACATACATCACTCTCCTTTCCCCCCTCTTCAAGTCTAGGTACTTTTCTTCTAGTATTTATTCTTTCTTTTAAATTTTTTTCCCCTGGTACCTTTATCTTGTCTTGGATTGAAGTACTGAGGGTGGATTTGAGGAATCTGTATCTCAAAATAATGTGTGACTTAAGCTTACTTTTGCTGCTCCTCACAGCAGGTTTGAAGGCTGTAGGGTACTGAACTCAGGTCCATCACAGTGACACATGCGTTCTCCCACATTCAGAGGATCTGTTTCAGTGGAGCAGTCCAGCAGGCAGTCAGATTTTAGTCAGTCCCAACAGAGCAGCTGCCTGGAGGCCAGTGGAGAGTGCAGACCACCCCTCAGGAAGCAGCAGCCCTGGTGATGAGAACTCCCTGCATCTGGCTCTGGGAGGAGGAGAAGCAAGCTGATGATCAGAAGCTTGGATGGAGGCTGACACTTGGCTTGGAGCAGCTGGGAATCACCTCTCCAGGACATCTCACAGGCACCACCAGGGCATCCACAGAGTTCATCCTGCCTCGGCCTTGCTAATGGTAAATGTGTGCACTGGGTATGTATGGATGATACCTACCCATGCCAGCATCCTTTGTCTCCCAGGACTGGGCCTGCATGGCTCAGGGAAAGGTACAAACATTGCCCTGCACAAAATTACTGCAGAATGTGCCCTTGTGGAAAGCTGCTCCTTATACCATCACCTAGAACTCGTCTTCAATGCCCTGGAGCAAGAGGGTTTATAGCTCTTTGGAGTTCATTCCTTTTTATTCTCATTGTCTATATAAATATCTAGTCAGGTTTTTTTAATGAATGCCTTTTCTTCTTACCCAGTGGCAATGAGTTCACTGGATCATCAGTGTTTAGGATGAAAGTAATTCTCCCTGTCATTCATTCAGATTGCACTTTTTTTCTCATTTTGCCTTATATCCTGGCAGGTCACAAAAGGAGGAAATAAAAGAAGCTCATGCCAAGTCTAGGCAGTGTTCCCAGATACTCTGGGGTCACAAAGACTGTGATATTGGACTTGGGCAGCATTTCTGGAGGCTTTGGGCAAATACAAAATACATCTTGGGGTAACCCAGGATGGCTACTCTTAGTGCAGTACTGGAACATAGGAAGGTGAAACCAAGGGCAGCTCCCATTCCCTGAGGCATCCCTTGCACAGCCACCAGGCCAGGGGAATTTGGTACCTCCTAATGGCATTTCTGGTGGTCTCAGCCTAGGAAGATTTGAAGAGTTTTTAGAGGCTTAAGAGCACTTTTGCCACCAGAGAGCAAAACTTGGGGCAAGGTAACACCAGGTAGAGTCACCAAGACCACAGCTTGTTCTTTTCTCCATCATTCCCCAGATATGCCATCAGTTCCACTGTTGAGTTCATGCATCACTGTCTGCCAGCCTGGCCATGCTCCACAGTGTGGCAGAGCATCAAGATGGTGCAAATAGCGAGAAAAGAGCCAGGAGGTTTTCTACCTTTAACTCCCACCCCCTCCCTGCTTCTCTTTTGCCTGCCCCCTCCACTTCCCCGCTGAAGGCACAAACACCTACTGCCCATGGAAGCTATTCCTAAGCAATCCCGGGCATCTGGGGAATGAGGCTCTGAACAAGTATCAGAGCGTGTGTGTGCAGAGAGTGCACACACATGCACACACACACACACATGCACAGCCACGGTGCTGCTGCAAAGTCAAATATAGACCTCGTGGAAGGGAAACAATGGCTGGGGTTGGGTTACATGGCTGTAGGGCCAGCGAGCTGCTGTTTGTTGTGGGCTGGGGTGGAATTGGAAAAGCAAGGGGGGTGGGATGGGGGAGAACATTTGTTTTAACCTAGAGACCCTGGGCTGGTGCTGTGCGTAGGGCGGAGAGGGTGACCCAGAGCAAGAGCTGAAGAGGATGATCATTTGAGTTGGCAGCTCAGAGGTGTTTGCAGTCTTTCTCCAGCTTCTTTGTGCTGTTTTTCTGCCTTTCTTGAGGAATTAAAGTGAGCAGGAAGGGGTGAATTTCTCTGGGCTTCTGCACAGGGAAGAGTTTCTGCTCTGGAGAAGGCTTCTTTGTGAAGAAGAGGCAACATTATCTGTTTTCTCAGCCCATCTGCTTCTTGTCCCTGATGTCTGGCTGCCTCCAAGGTGCAAGTTCCAGACTCCGGAAGAAAGGGAAGCAGCTTCAGCTGGTTTTGACAGGTAATTCCTCCCTCTGTCTGTGAGTGGTGACCGTGTGTTGGGATGATGGTGGGGGAGGGAGTCTTCATCTAGCATGCATTGGAGGGAAAACCATGACAAGAGGTTGCTCCAGTTCCCACTCCAGGTCCCTGCTTTGTGGGATTTCCTTCACTGGAGGGAAAAGCCATGGAGGGACTCTTATGGCTAGGAAAAAATCCTTCCTAATTCTGATCCAGCAGCTGTTCCATCTGAGACGCCTCTAGGGATGGCACGGCAGGGATCAGAGCCTAGTAGAGCAGGGTATAAGCCAACCACAGGAATCCCTTCAATGCCCACTTCTTGGGTCTGCAAATAGAGCTGCTCTGAATAAATAGTACTGGGCAGTCCACGGACTGACACAGCGAACCTGAGACACAGGATAGTGCCCGGGAATGGGACTGGAGCCCTTTGGTGTGGAGGAAGGAGTGCATCCAAGGTTCATATTGCATGAGTCTCTTCTCCCTCCTCTGTACTCCCCTTTTACTCCCATCCATCCCTGCCTGCTTCTGTCTGTGATACTCACATTCAAAGCCAAACCTCAAGCCACAAAACACATAATTTCCTCAGATATCCCACCTTCTGAAATCCCACCCTGGATTTTGTTCTTCATTCCCCTTCCTTGGAGCTCAGATCTTCAGCAACCAACTTTATCTCCTCAGCCTGGACAGCCCTGACTTGCTGGTACAGCTCTCACCTCCAAGAGAGGCAGCACAGGGAGAGCCAGGTGTCCCATTCTGCTGGCTGCACCCTAGCCCCATCTCCCTCTCTCACAGTGCTCGTGCTGCGGGCGCAGATGCTTACGGATATCAGCATGTGCCGGGGTCCCTCTGCAGGCCCCCTCCTCTCTGCCCATTCAAATGTACACACAGCATCCAGAGGGTTTTCTCAGGCATGTTTAAGCAAGTGAGGTTTAAGGGCACCGGGGCATGGCTGTGCAATGACATTGCAGTGCAGTGCGGTCAGGACCAGGGCAGATCCCAGCGAGGAATGCGGGAACAGATGAGGATGTTGCAGGAGGTGGTGCTCTATCTGACACAGTTAGTGAAGGTAGTAGGATGCCAAGGAGGAGGTGAGGGTGAGCAGCCTACACTCAGTGTTGAAGGTGTCACCAGTAAACCTTTGGCCTCCAACCATGACTGGCAAAGAGGCAGGATATTGTGGGTGTCAGAGCAGAAATGTGGATCATTCCAGGTCCTAGAGCTGTAGTGATGGAAGGAGAGGCTGTATGGTTTTAAACCAAGTACCAGAAGCTGTGCTTTGCCCTCAGCCTCCCCTCTCCTTTTTGCTGTAATCTCCAGACATGGTAGGAATCAGGGCTCAGAAGCAGGCTGAGTAGGGGATGAGAACGGATGTAGAATTACAGGAAGCATTTCAGGACAGAGCTGGTGCACATCTGTCTCGCAAATTTCCGAAGAGCTGATGGAGCAACCTAAGCAGGAGGTTTGGACTTCTCTGTCCCTCTGTCTATGGGGTTATAGAGACAGGAGGAGGAAGAGGGCAAGGAAAGTAACAGGGTTCCTGGCTGACAGGACAGAAGGAAGGAGGGAGGAAGGAGGCAGCTCCTGCAGAGGTAGGCAGGGTGGTAGGCCCCCATTTTATCGCTCAGTCAGGTTGTGTTGTCCAGGCATGCCAAGGATGAGCAAGGAGGGGTCCCTTCTCAGAGCTGGCAGAGACCTTGGCTTTGATGGGGTTGCACCTGGGCTCTTACTGGGTCCTGGGACCTGCAGAGCTACCCATGGCTGCCACAGGGTGCTGACAGGGCTGTCAGGAATTGCAGAGAGCTGGGGGGGACTAGAGAAGGCGAGAGCAGGGAGAGGTTAAGCTTTGTCTAATGAGATGAGATGAAGTGTGAAAGCATCCATTAAGTGCCTGTAGGATATGGTTCTTCCTTCCTGGTGAAAAAGAGCAAACCTTGTGGGATACAGGGGTAGAAAAGAGCTGAGTGATGTGAGCTTGTAATCTAATTAAGGATTGCTAGGACCTTTGAAGGTGACGGCTATGATCTTGTCAAGCAGCAGAAAGGCCATGCAAGGTGAGGAGGAGAGCAGGCAGCTGTTTCATCTGAAGATGTGGCAGCCCAGATCCTCTCCCACGGTTGCCTTATTGTTCCCTATTGTCCACTGAAGTGCTGATGTCCACATCTCGTGAGTGGCAGCGAGAAAAATGCTGGGGACCACAGCTTCTCTGGATGGCTTCTTTTTTGGGGGGTGACTACTACAAGCTGAACCTTTTTTTTAAGGATGGGGCTTCTTAATCCTACAGTGGAGGTGTTTTAGTGGACCCCGGGGACATCAGGGAGGGGCTGCAGGAGGTGGTTTTGGTTATTCGTATTATTTCACATAATCTGAGCGAGACGAAGGCTCGGATCATCGCGCACCTATTTCCGAGAGGGGCGCCAGGCTGAGAGGCTCCGTGCCCCGCGGGACCGCGCCCCAGCCCAGGCGAGGGCGGCGAGCGCTGCATCCCCCGAGCCCCGGCCGGGGGTACCCCAGCGAGGGCGCGCCCCTGCGGGATCGCCGGCCCGGGCACCTCTCGGTGCTCCGCGATCGCTGCTGGGGGCCGGGGCCGCTGAGCCCTCGCAGCCGCGGCTCCCCCGGGGCGGTGGGGGCGGGCGGGGCCGTGCCGGGGTCCCCCCGGCCCCGGCGGCGGGAGCAGGGCAGGGGTGAGCGGGCAGGGGTGAGCGGGCAGGGCGGGCCGGGCCGGGGGCTGCCTGCGGTTTGGGGCGGCGGGAGGCGGGATGTCCCGGGGAGGGAGCGGGGATGTGCAGGCACACGCAGCCGCTGGCAGGCGGCCGGGGCTGCACGGCGGCGGCGGCGGCGGCGGCGGGCGGAGCGGCGCGGCACACGCGGCGGCAGCTCCCTCCGCAGCCCCGCGCCTCCAGCCCCGCCGCCGCCGCACCGGGCATGGCCGCCCCCCGCCGCCGCGCCCCGCGATAGCCCCACGAGCCGCCGCGACGCCGAGGTGAGCAGGGGCCGGGGAGCCGCAGCGCCCCAGCCCCGCCGGGCCCCCTTTCCCCGCCGCCGCCCCGGCCGCAGGGGCACCGGCGGGGCTCCGCGGAGGGTCCCTCCGGGGCAGCCCTGGGGTGGGGTGGGGCTGGGGGAAAGGCGAACCCCCCGTGGCCGTGCCCCTCCGGGGGGCACCGGGACTTGGGGTGGTCCCGAAGCCCCGGGGGGAGGGGGTCGGGGGGACAGGCGCAGCGAGCCGCAGCGGCGCGGCATCCCCCGGGCTCCCAGCCCTGCCCCCGGAGCCCAGCCCGGAGGGGTCCCGGTAGCCTTCAGACTTGCAGCAGTGCCTGAGAGCCCGCGTCCTGGGGATGTCCCTGGTAGTCCCCAAGCGCACAGAGGTCCCTGATACCCTCGAAAGGGAGGTTAATGGACTCGGGGATCGTCCTCGCAGCACCCGGAGGTCTGGTAGCCCCCAGCCCGGCCAGGCAGAGGCGGACGAGTGGGAGACGGAGGGAGCTCCCTCGCCCGCGTTCGTGTGACCCAAAGCCAGGCCTGCCCAGGTGCAAGCTGCTCACTCCTCTCCCGGGCACCAGCTGCCAACCAGGATGCCGGGGTCCGGGTCGAGGTGCACCTCTGCCAAGGTGCCGCGGGAGCAGCACCCACGGGGTGACTAGGTCAGGAGGCCTGAGAGGCTGTGCCTCGAGTGGGGAGCTGTGGGGGAAAATCAGCCTTTGCAATGGGGAAAACACAGCCTTTGCAATGGCATATGATCGGAGCTTGTGCTTCTCACAGTCCTGAAGGAACATGATACCACTCTTGAGCCCTAAATTATTTTATAAGTTTCATAGCAATTGCTTCGCCCTCCCGTGAAATGCAGCAGCTGTTTGCCACTGCCCAGTATTTAGAGGCAGGAGGCAAAGGAGGGTCCTGCAAGCATGTTGTCAAAGGGACTGTGGGGAGGGAAGATGCAGCAATCCATGGTGGGATTTGGCTGGGGCAGTGGCAGTAACATCCTGTAGCCCCTCTGAAAATGCTGCATCCTTAGTTGGTGGTGGTTTGTTTGCTGGAGAGATGCTTCAAGCAACATCATTGCTTTTATGGGCTATTTTGTCCGGTCCAGGGAGGTGAAGCTCTTAGCAGGGACCCCAAAACCTCTTCCTGCAATGCATGTGTATGTGAGTGGGAGGACTTATGTCCCCATCTTAGAAGTCTCTCACACAACTATGGACCAAACATAACCTTCCAGAGCTGAAGAGTCAAGCTGAAAGTGGAATGGCCCCTGTTCATCACACCCACGCAGCTGGGTAGAGTCTGCTCCATACCTTCACCATTCTCTTAACAGAACTGTTTAACCCCTCCCATCTCATTACAGTAATATATTTATGATATCACCCTCGAATTTCCTGCCCTTAACAACCCCAGAAGGCTGGGAGGGAATGAAGCATTTTTGGAAAGTATTTAATGCTACTTCAAGAGGGCAGGAGGCGGTCGGAAAATAGATGGGTGCAGGAACCTTGGGCTGACGGGGCTCTCTGCAGGACAGCTGAGGAAAAGGACCACACCTAGTGAGAGATGTGTGTTCACATTTCCTGCCTGGGGCTGCAGCCCCGCTCTAGTGCCTGTTGATGCACTCTCTTGCTTGGACAGTGAAAGAGGGCTGCTGTTTTGTGCCTGCTCCTCTGCTAGATCCACTGGACTCCCTGCTCTGCTGCAGGGTTTGAAAAGCAGCCTGGACACCGTCAAGAACACTGAGCCCATCTATTCATGCAAATGTGCACAGGAGGACCTTATTTAACACAAAGCTGAAGTGTCCCAGATCTAGGGAGGGAAGGTGAAGGTCCCCACAGCTGGGTGGGTGTTTCTGGGTTTCTGATCTCCTGACAGCAGCTACTGGGGCAGATGCTCCAAGGTGTGCTGTAACAGCCTGACCTATTACACAGGATTGAGTCTGCACTCTAGGTTCTCCTGTACACACATTTTCAAAAGCTTTTTAATTCTTAGTGCCCCAATGCTGACTTAGAGGAAGGAGTCTGGATGGAACAGAGGGGAATGTGGTGACAAGGCTGTATAAAACTGGATGTTTCAACTCAAACTCCCAGGCAGTAGAGAGGACCTGTGGTGTTAGCCAAGGGATTTTCCTGAGCTTGCTCTTTTTCTCTCTGTAGGTGTTCATCTCGGTGGGGCCACACTGACCATGCTCAGGAGCTTCTGTCTCCAGCTCATGTCCTTGATTTGGATCCTCTTGGCCCATCACCAGCTTGTGCAAGGTGAGTCTCTGTAGACATGGGTTCTTCTCTTTCATATCCATTTTTCCAAACCTGTCCTTGGCATTCCTGAAGTCTCCTCAGTTTCCCATGCAAAATCGAGATGTTCTGACTTGGAAAAGCAGAAAAGGCTGCCTGGTTGTTAAATCACCCGGGGTGTGACACTGGAGGCACCTTAGAAACTCTCGCCCACAGGGGTGGAAGTGCCTGAGCAGACTGACAGAGACATCCCTGCTGCTCTCTCCCCATTTGGTTTGGGAACCCATTCACCCTATGAGCTTGCTCAGGGGAAAGAAGGTCCCAAAAGTGAACAGCTAACCCTGGATCCAGTGAGACAAAATCCTTTCCCAAAGATTAGTTTGCTCTATCCCTGCTCTAGATAAGCAGCGAATTCCCAAAGCCATGTGCCAGGAGAGATGGTTACAAATAGGAAAGGTGGCAATACCCAGGCTTGGGGCTGAGCAGTCCCAGGATGCTGCTCCAGCTCCATAGTGACTTGTTTAAAGGAGGTTCTGACCCTGTGCAGTGGGACCTGCTGCCTCACTGCAGCAAAATTGCATGCACAGGGGATTTCTTCCCCTGCTCATTTTCCCAGGCAGCACAAAATGCTGCTTGGGAAGCCTGAGCACATCTCAAGGCATGGGGGCTTTAATCTGTTTCAGTCCAGGCTGGAGGGGCTCAGGTAAGGACATTCACCTCCTGGGCCTGGCCTGCACAAGATTTGCACAAGTCTTCTGGAGAAACCCCCTGCTTCTTGACATCTGCTCTAGTTCTGCTGCTCATGGAGCCAGAGTGAACCAGCTCCTCTGTGGAGCTAAGATGCAAGCAAGTGATGGGGAAGAGGGGAAGGTGGAGATGAAAGGGAACACCTGCACAAAGGAGAGGATGAGAAGTGGCACAGAGAGGCCATGGCTCAGTTACAGCTTCTGTGGCTTTTAAATAAATAAACAGAACTGGATACCTGGCCCCATGTGAGGCCAAGTCCTGCTTCCCTGTGCTGGAAGGGGAGTGCTGGCAGCCAGGTCCCAGAAGAGGACAGGAGCCCCTGTCAGACTGCTCAGTGCCAATAGCTGTCCTTGGAGACAGCGACATCCTGGGAGGTGAAGAACCATTCTTTCCATTTCCATCCTTGGCCCCTTTGTGCCCCTTGCAGTACTTGGCCCTGAGCTTTCCCACCCCACTTACTGCAAGACCGGGGTCCCAGGTGGGTCAGTCCCTATTACACAGGTTGTCTTAATGCACAGGCAACCCCAGCTCTTGCCCAGAAGGGCCCAAAATTAAGGGAGGCAGCAGAGAAAAGGTGGGGAAGATAACCAGAGGCTGGGTAGTTTTAAAGCAGAGCCCCATTTCTCAATAAAGACAGAGTTATAGACAGTGGACTGTGAAATCTTCATTTCTTGTGTGACATCAGTGAGTGAAAGGAAGGTGCCCCACCTTACAGTTCTGGGGAAAGGTAGGGTGAGCACTTGAGGAAACACCCAGGGCCATGGAAAGATCTGGAATAATCTATAGTCTCTGCTTAACCCAAGTTCACATGTCTCTTGTCTTGTAGGGGATGACTGCAGTGAGCGCTGCAATCTTGCCCACGGCTGCTGTGACCAGGATGGGAAGTGCAGGTATGGCTTGTCTGGCTCTCTGCTGCTCCTGACCGTGACTGCTCCCCTTGATACTGTGTCCCTGGTGCCTACACCCCTGCCCAGAGCTGAAGCACCTCCTCCTCCACTCACCCACATCTGGAACCAATGACTCTGCTCTCTTCTTACCTGACACACTCAGGAGTGAGAGATTCCTCTAGCCTTTGCTCCAGTGCCTCCCTGCCCACCATCACACACAGAGCACTGTTATTCTGCTGAGCCCTTTCTGTCTAGAGGGAAGCCTAGGACAGCCTGGCCGTGCCTGGGTGATGGGAAGCAGCCTTTAGGCTCAGATATGATGAGGGAAAGTCATCAGGCAGCAGAGCAGGCATGAGGGTTGGCCAGAGATGGAGGGTTGACTGAGATGGAGGTGCTCTCCCTGGGGCATGGAAGAGAAGGCTTCCAGCCATGCATATAACTGAGGGCCTCAGGGGTCCCCTCTCAGAAGTCTGAGCTGTGGTGGAGATCTCTGGATGTTTTTCATAAAAGGTTTACCAGTAAGCTGTGAGCTACAGCAGCAGAAGTGCATATGTGGTACTTGGCATCCCAGCTCCAGCTGGTGCCCAGATCCTGCAGGGTCAAAGCTCAGAGCCTGAGCCTGCACTTCAGCTTGGGAAGCACCCATATAAGTGCTCTGGGCTGCCACAGACCCACTGCCTGTTGTCCCACTGCAGGGCCATCTGCAGCCCCTGCTCTACAAGTCAGCACCAGGGGGCAAAGGCTGGCTTTGGGCTGGCTGGGACACCTTGGGTGCAAGGGGACAGACTACTCAATGCCACCCCTTTCTCCTCACCAGAGCATGGTCAGTCCCCTTTCACAGGACAGCCCCTGGTGTCACACCACCACTTGTTCTTGCTGACTGCTGTAATGGGGAGTGTCCAGCTCTGGTTTGGCGGGGCCCCGTTTGCGCAGAGCTCTCCCTGAGCCCTTTCAGCAGCTGTGGCTGCCTGGGGGAGCAGGGTGCTGCAAACCCAGTGAGAAAGGCCACATGTCACCATGTGGCAGGTGTCCCAGCTGCAGACCTTTCTGCACGTGAGTTGCTGCTGCTGATTTCAGGCCTCCAGAGCATTTACTGAACCCTGTGGCTTGGCAGTACCTCAAATCACCTCAAACTCAAGGAGACTTAGCTGCTTGCCTTGCCCCCTTCCTGGCAATTTTTAGGTTGGCCAGCTCCCTTTTGGAGAAGTGGAAGAGTTGATAGCACCTGCTCCTTGCAGGTACTGGGGGGTAGGTGTATCCACATCCCTCTGCTCAGGGCTGTCCAGGTATGAATGTAATTCCCCAGAATATACCAGGCACATGGCATCACCTCCAGTCTCATAGAAAAGCCTCTAATTAATATATGTGTGTGTGTATATATATATATATATATATATATATATATAGACACACTTTTTTTTGACCATTTTCCTCACTCCTTATCTCTTTGGAACTACATACAAGTGACCACAGCCAGCCCAGGTTTGAAAGTGCAGCTGTGGCCCAGCCCAAAAAAATTGCAGTCACCACACTTTGTGCTGAAATGAGCCCCAGCCATGAAAATGAACCTCCTTCCTTACTCTAGAAACTGTTTTGTTTTTGTTGGGTTTCATTTTGTGCTGGTTTGAGTATATCTTTTGTTGTGGCTTGGTGCCACCTCCTCTCAGCTCTCATCTTGTTATCACTTGCTTTCTGCCTTGGAGCTGGCAGGTCTGAGGGATGCCTGCCACGGGAGCCATGCAGCTTGGCTTTACTTAGGCATTGCCACTGCCCTGCTCTTCTGGGGACAGAAGGCTCCTTGTGTGCTGCAGGTTTCCCCATTGTGCTGCCCCTGTGAGCTGGCTGAGGAGTCTGTTCTGTGCACCAGCCATAGCAAGCAAGGTTTCACTGCTGGCTTACAGTGCACTCCAGACAAAAAATGATACACATTATAATGCAGAGAGGAGCAGTGAAACACACAGACCTCAGCAGCCTCTTGTCCCTTTCCCTCAGGAAGCTCAGAGTTAGGAATGGGCTTCTCTCTGCCTGTCAGAGTGGCTGCCTGCTGTGGGAGGCACAGGAATTCCTGAGCAGGGGTGTATATAGAGTGGCTGGTTGGAGGAGAGCAGAGGGATGTGGGCAGTGAAAGTGAAGCTGCTGAGCTCTGCTGCTGGCCACTCACCCACCCTGGCTGCAGGGGGTGTCTGCTCCTGCTCTGTCTGCTTGCTTCTTTGGGCAGATGAGACATCAGTACTTACCTCTGGAGGAGGGAGCTAGGAGGTCCATGGGGCCTTTGGGAAGGTTTCCAAGCACTGCCGTACCCGTAGGAGCCCTGCACAACGCACAGACAGCTTTTGTGCAGCCCCTGCTTGGATTTGATTTGATTTGATTTGATTTGATTTGATTTTGGTGCTTTGCCCTGTCCTCGTGCAGGTGTGATCCAGGCTGGGAGGGGGAGTACTGCGAGGAGTGCGTGCGCATGCCAGGCTGTCTTCACGGCACGTGCCACCAGCCTTGGCAGTGCATCTGTCACTCTGGCTGGGCTGGCAAGTTCTGTGACAAAGGTGAGTCGTGGGCTTGACATCCCTTCCTCCGGTGCCCAGCACGCCCTCATGGATATGTCAGCCAGCGTAGCCAGAAGCCACCTGGGTGATGCCATTTTGGCTGCCTGGGAGATGGGATGTTGCCTGGCAGCCACAGCTGGGACCATTCCCTTCCTGCAAGAGGTCAGACTGCTGACACTTGTTCCCTGGCTGTATGGCAAGAGCTGGTGTGACACTGGCCAGCCTCGAGAAATGGAGCAGATGAACTCATTGCATTTCCTGTGCTGCATCAGGACTCCAAGCAGCATTCCCTGCTTTTCCCAAGGCTTCCTGCCTTCAGCAGGTGGCTGGAGGGCTCCCCTTCTCCAGCCCCAGGGACTTGTCTGTACCAGGGGGTCTCCACTGGTCAGACAGTTGGCATGCACTGCATCTTCACAACCACACAGGCACTGCACTTCTGTTGCTGCATGTGCCTATTGGAGGGGTGAAGAGAGAAGCTCCAGCCATTTCTCCATCCCCAGGGGGTTTGGTGGGTTGTGTTTGCATTGAGTTGGCCACATCAACCCTCTTGTCTCCCTAATTCACACCATTTTTTTCCCCTCAGACATACACATCTGTGAACACCAGTCCCCCTGCCAGAACGGGGCACAGTGCATCTACGATCGAGATGGGGAGTATTCCTGCTTGTGTCCAGAAGGTTTCCACGGGAAGGACTGTGAGATGAAGACAGGGCCATGTGAGAAGGCAGGGTGAGACACAGACACCATTAACTTTGGGTCACACACTGCCAAGTGGAGGCCCAGCTTGGCTTGTTACCTGTGAATTTCTGTACAGTTATGGAGTTAAGCCAAAATCACCTTTGGCTTTGGTTTAGCAGCGTGCAATGCACGGTCCCACCAGGAAAAGGGCTTTGTTGCAATCTGAACAGATTCCTGTCCCTTTTGTAGGAGGACAGGAATCTGTTCATCATGCGTGGGACATCCTATCTCCCAGGCAGCCAAACTGCTGTAGGCATGATGAGCTAACATCCATGATGCCTTTGGGGAGCATCAGGAGGGCATGTTTCCTCTTCAGGTCATTTGGCTGAAGACCTTCCCTGGTGGGTGGTGGGGCTGTGCACGGCCAGAGCCTTTGAGGAGCTTTGAGGAGTGAGGCCTCTCACTCAAGGAGACAGAAACTCCTACCCAGTCTTCTCCTAGAGATAGCTGCCCACACGGAGAGAGCTGGACACACTGACCATGCAAGCAGCTCTGTTTACCTGCCTGGGGTAGGGGAAGCTGCTTGGTCTCCAGGGCCGTGACCTATCCTTGCTCTCTCCACACAGGTCTCCATGCAAGAATGGTGGGCAATGCCAAGATGAAAATGGCTTTGCCAGTAACTTCACCTGCCGGTGTCTGGCTGGCTTTGTGGGGGCTCTCTGTGAGCACGACGTGGACGACTGCCTGATGCGCCCCTGTGCCAACGGGGCCACCTGCCACGACGGCGTCAACCGCTTCTCCTGCCAGTGCCAGGTGGGCTTTGAGGGGCGTTTCTGCACCATCAACATCAACGACTGCGCCAGCCAGCCCTGCAAAAATGGGGCAAAGTGCTATGACCGCATCAATGACTATGACTGCTTGTGTCCTGACCGTTTCACTGGCAAGACATGTGAGATCTCCGTCCCTGAGCCCACCTGGTCTCCTCCCTACCACCCTGCCAACCATGAGAATGCTGGAGGCGTGAAAAGCACCACAAGTGAGACGCCGGGAGTGACGCAGCCAGAGCCCATCAGGACTGTGGTCACAGGGCGGCGTGTGGCCAACCACAGTGAGAAGGAGCTGGGGGGAGGGTTGTTGAAAATCTCTGTGAAGGAGGTGGTGACCCAAAGGGACTCAGGGCTGAGTGAAGCCCAGCTGGTGACAGTGCTGGTGTTCGGGGTGCTGACAGCAGTGCTGGTCCTCATCACTGTCCTGCTAATGCTGAGGAACTGGCAGAGAGGCCGTCAAAGGTCGAACTGGTGCCAAAGCCCTTCTCAGGCTGCAAGAAAGCTCCAAGACCAGGAGTGTCAGGTGGGCATGCTCAACACCATCTTGATTGAGCCAAGGAAGACCACAGAGCTGTGAGCTGCGAGGACTCTGAACCAGGCCCTGGCAGGTCATCGTGCTGGCAAACCCCTTGAACTGTGCCCTGCGGAGCCACACCGGCACCCACTGGGCAGCAGGGAGGGGCTCCCAGGGCAGCAAACACGTCAACAAAACCCTGGGTGTTGAGCATTGGTGTGATGGCCCTGCCTGGGTCTGAGCTGTCTCCTGTCTGGCTGGCTCAGCTGGCACTCATGGCATTTGAAGGCAGGGCTGTGTTGGGCCAGCCAAGGCACCACTGTCATCTGATCCAGCTCTCAGAAACAGGACAGGTAGTGCTGAGGAGGGCACAGCCCTCCTGCAAGCCCAAATACTGCCAGACCCTTTGTAACTCCTCTCTGTGACTACGAGAAGGGGATTTATCCTCATTTCTGCTGGTGTTGGGATGCTTCTTCTGGGGCCTTTGATACAGTTGTGGCTGCATGGGTCTCCCTGCCACAGTACTGTATGGGGTAGTTCCTGGCTGTTTCTGGAGGCTGTCATTTCAGATGCCATGTCCCTAGGGAGTGAGCAAACACCCTTGCTCCCTGGCCTTGTGGTTCTGTGAGCCAGTTCAAAGAGACTTCAAAAATCATTGCAGGTCTCATGCCCTTCTTCTGCCCTGGCTGATGCACCCTCCTCTTGCTGTCAGACTTGGGGGTTACAAACACGTTCTGTACTTTCCTCCTGATAATCCAGGAGTCTCTCTGACTCACTTACTAAGCCGTCCTTTCTGGTATGGCCACAAATGACCAAGATCCTTTGCCTCTGCAGTGTGCACTTCTGCCTCACTATTTGCTCTCCTCTGGGCCTGAGCTGGTCCTTCTCATATGTCCTCATAGGTGAAGCTGGAGAGGGACATGGCTGTGCTGTGGCTGGTTCAGGAGCAATACAGGATCCAGGTCCTCCTTTCCTCTCCCATTCACTCTGAGGCAGGCAGCTGGCTCTAACCTCAAATCAGTCACTGCAGCGTTCCTCAATACACCAAAGGCTGAACTCCCCACAGTGGATGTGAGCCTGGGATGAACACAGGAAGCAGACACAAAACTGCCTTCTCCACCTTTGCTAAAGCATGGCTGAGAGGCAGCAGATGGTCAGGTCACTTAGCCTTTGTACAAGATCTGTTCCTGCCTGTGCTGGTCTGGTGTGCAGCATAAGGACCTGAATCTCTCTCCCAGGACCAGGGATTTCTGTGCCTCCTCATGGGCATGAATAGCTAAGCAGTGGGGCAAAACTCCCCACAACCCAAACCCTACTACTGGCTTGTAGGGTTGCAGAGCTGGGTCCAAGGTGGTGTGAAGTGAGCCAAGTGACTGCTCAGGCCAGGAGTGAGACCTGGGAGAGGGGACTGGGGCTTCATCAGAAAGATTATTTTTTTAATACATGGATGGATTATGTACCTTTATCAAATAAAACAAGTACAAGCTCAGAAACAGTGTATCAGAGAATCATAAAACAATTTAGGTTGCAAGGGACCTCTGAACACCAACCTCCTGCTCTCAGCAGATCCAAGTAGATCAGGTTGCTCAGCAACTTGCTGAGTATCTCCATCACTTCCCTCAAGAATGCAAACCCAGACTGTGGCACAGGAGTTGTCCTGCCTTATTCTCCATCTGCAGGGATGGGGATGGCTCCTACAGCTTCAGGGAAACGAATGGCACCTACCCCTGGACAGCATAGCAAGGGTGTGGGCTAGGCATTTCCTTAAGAGTGTTGGGAAGAAGGAGTCCCAGGTGCCTATGGCAAAAGCAAGATCCTAAAACTGAAAGCAGCTGTGGGTTTTGTGCAGCGGGGAGCAGGGCAGGAGGGATAGAGAATTTCCCTTGAGGGAGTGGTCTTCAAATAAACTAGCCTTAGAAGCCTTTAATGCAATTGCATTCTAGCCCCTCCAGGGAAAGGCCTTCTCCACTGAAAACCAGAGGAAAAGTAGCAAGGTCCCTGGGTGCAACCTTCTGGGCTTGGAAAGGTCTTCTGGGAATAGCAGAGGTAGGTAGGGCTGTCTTCATGTAGAGAGGGCACCACTCTTGTATCTCATAAGGAAATAAGTGTCTGGTGAGGAAAAGGGCCAAGGACCTGAATCAACAGCTTCACAAGGATATTACCACTTTATTTTACATTGCATACATCAGACTAAGTCTCAAACTAGGAGTTACTGATTCTTCAGTGAGTAGAAAATCCCTCTGTGATCTCAAAGGGAAGCCTTGGAGGGGAGCAGGATCCCACCAACCAGGCTTGCATAACACTGAACAGCAGGCCACATCTTCCCTATTAAAGGAAAGGCCACAGTGCCATGCTCCTGTCCCTGAGGACACACAACTGCTGCCTGCAGGCAGGAATAAGCCCCTCCCTCACCTCAGCAGCTCCTGGCCCTGAGGAATGCCAGGCACCCAGCTGGAAGGGCTGCCTGGGCCGAGCCCAGGAGGGAGATCATTGCTGCCTGCTGTGCAGGAGGTGCTGGAACAAGGAGCCATCTTTCTGGCTGAGGCGGGCGGGTGAATCCAGCTCTGCCACTCTCCCAGCCTGCATCACCAGCACACGGTCCGAGTCCAGGATGGTGTTCAGCCTGTGGACAACAAATGCCAGGACACACGTTGGTTGGATCTGAGGAGAAGCTCTGGATACTGCTTCCCCTGCTGTTAAGGGTGGCCCAAGACATGGCCAGCATCAGGAGCTGTGCAGGATCTCCCTCTGCGCTCAAGGCCACAGTGCAGTGCAGCTCCCCAGAGAGTCTCTGCTCACTGCTGAAGTGCAGCACCTCTTAGGAGAGCACAGTGATGCCTTCCAGCTGCTGGGTATGGCAGGGCACCAGAAGCACAGAGGGAAGTTCTGTGGGGGGAAGCTCAGGGCATGCCTGATTCTGGGGTTGCACAAAATGTCTCCATCCCCGCAGGGGTTAATGAGTTGCTTTATTTGCCCCAACATTTCCTCACCTGCCACCTCCCAAGGGCAGCAGAAATTGTGCATCAGCTGTTATTCCTCTGCAGTCTAGCACCTTTGCTTATACTACCACCACCACCAGATTTGTACTTGCCAGACAGCCAACCACAGGACCCACTGCACACATATGTGCCTAGGTCTGCCCAGACTGCCAGCAGAGCAGCAACCTCTGGCTCTGGATATGGAACACAGGACAGCAGGAATGTTTTTGCACAATCATGCATCATTCAGTGTGAAACTACAGCCCTGTGAAGCTGCAAATCACAAGGAAGACACTACACAGGATTTGAGCAGGTAAAAGGCATTATGGAGTTCAAGACTCTGGTTACACCTTCATCTCCAAGAGAGTGCAGGCTGCAGCACTGGAAATTACTTGGAGGGGAAAGAGACAAGTCCAGAGTCACCTCCCATCCTGGATTTTACCCAAAGCTGAATGGCATGGAAAAACCATGGATACAAAACAACCCCATCATCACCTCTCTCTCCTTACTGCTCTCCCCCATTGCTCTTCATCCCAGTGGAAAAGGGGCTGGGGCCATCTTCAACTCAGTCTTGCTGCTTTGCCTTCTGCCACTCCTTCCTCTGCTGTTTCTCCTCTTTAATTACTCCCCCATCAAAGGTGGCCTCCCCACACCCAACCCAAACATACACCTCAGCCCACAGTGCCCTTGCACTTCTACTTTATTTATGCCTAACATCCCTAGAGTAGGAACCACATTCCCTTCACACCCCTCCTGCCTCCCTCCTACACAATGTATTTAACAAGACCCACTTGATTCACTTGCCAGGCCCAGCCCACCCTGCCTGTCATCCATCACTCCCACTCCTGTGCAGCAGGACACCAGCCTCTGCCATCTGCTCATTTGATTTTTATTTTTGTGGTAACCTCTGTGCTTTGAAAACACCCTCCATACAATTGCATAACCCTCCTCCAAATGCTCCTCCACTTGGCAAGAGTAAGAGCAGAGAACACCACCTAATGCTCATCCATCCCTTCTCTGCAGTATTCATGTTTTGCCCTCCTCCCTCTGGCTGCATCCATCCACTGATTCTACTCCTAATCTCTCTGATGGGAGGCAATCACTGTTGTCCTGTCCTGCCTGGGCAGTGTCTATCTCACTGGCATAAGGTGCAGGCTAGAACTAAAACTCAAAAGACAGAACCATCCAGGAGCTGGCTGCAGCCCTTTGCTGCTGGCTGTCCTGCACTGCCCTCTACTGAGCCAGGGACACCGGCTCCTCCCCTGTCTCCACATCACCCCTTTCCATAGGATAGTTCTCCATTACTCCTCGCCCTAATGTGGCAGAACCACAAGGAACGATTCACCTGCCCTACCAGCAGGCAGTGCCCAGGAAGAGAAAGCTGTGATATGATGCTTCATTTTGCCTTTTGCTGACACCAACTTCTGGGTACAACATTTTCCTCTTTTCACATCCAGTTGTTTCAGCACCCAGCAGAAAAGGCAAAAGGCAAGATCAAGCTTTGGCACATAAAAAACTTTATCACAGAGACCTCCATGCTCAGCTTGAGGCCCAGGCATGGCATGTGAAGCCACCTCTCCCTGAGAGTGGCAGGATGATTTAGGCACCGAGGTTCTTCCATACCTGTGAGCAATTGTCAGAACAGTTTTGTCAGCGAAGCGCTGGCGGATGGTCTGCTGCAGCAGCTGGTCTGTCTTCTGATCCACGCTGGCTGTGGCCTCATCGATGCACAGCACCTGCCAGGGACACAGAGTGAAGGCAGCTCCCAGGCACCACAGCAGAGCCCCCCTCCCTGGCTAGAGATAGCCTGAGAAGTTAGCACGGGATCTCTGTTCCCATTACACCTTCAACTCTGCACACTCTCCTCTGGTGTCCCCAGGCAGCCAGGTCACCCTCCCCCTTGCTGCAACGGGGGCAGGGCACTCACCTTGGCCTGCGTCAGGAGGGCTCTGGCCAGACACACCAGCTGCCTCTGTCCCACAGACAGACTCCTTCCCCTCTCTCCCAGCTCGCTGTCCAGTCCACCTGCAGGGATCAAGATCAGCAGTCACCTGCATCACCTACACAGGGCCCCAGACAGCTCCACCAGTCCAAGGTTTTCCCAGTAGCACACAAAATCCCAATTCTGCTCAGGCCCAGGCCTTAGGAACTGGAGCCTTTACACTTAGACATGAGCAACATCTGGCACAGTTCCCTTAGAACTAAGGCAGGGCTTATCTCTCAGCTGCTCCTCTAACACCCACTGAGGCCTGATCTCATCAGCAAACTTCTGCCACCTAATCCATCACCTGCCAGTCCATTTGCCTCCAAATGTCAGGTAATGCCACCGGGTCCCACAGACCTGTTCCCACACTGGTTCTAACCTTGCCTAAACCCCTTCCCTACTGCATCCACCTCAGCTCCCTGCCTGAGCTAAGCCCTTTCCTCCTCTTGCAGAGCCCGCACTCATCAGCTGCTTCTCGCTGGTTTCCATCTCACCCATCTGAGTAACAGCATCCCACAGGTGGCACTGCTCCAGCACCTCGCGGAGCTCAGCATCCGTCCGTTTTCCCTGGGGATCCAGGTTTTCTCTGATTGAGCCACTGAACAAAAATGGATCCTGAGGGATGATGGCCAGCCTAGATCTGCAAGCAAGCAAACAAAAGCTGAGGGCTCATGGGATAGGTTCTGCAGAAAAACAAAGATCTGCTACTTCTTTTTTCATGGGGTGTCTTAGAGCAATGTTGTGATGGCCCCGACGAGGGGAGAGAATGATGTATCTGACTTTATTGATATTAGAAGGTTAATTTATTACTTTATTATACTATATTATTCTATACATCTAAAACTGAATCTGCCAAGCACTCAACTGCACACACTGTACTGAATCTCGTGACTGTCACCCGACAGTACCAACACACACACACACACACACACACACACACTCTTGGCCCTGATAGCCCAAGGAAACAAAACACCATGACTTTGCATAAACAATCTTCATGTTGTATTCTACTTTTGCACAAACACAGGCACAGCAAATGAGATAAGAATATTCTTGGGAAGAATTGTGCCTTGCTTTTCTCTGTGAAGAGAAATATGGCTACAATGTCTTAGTTTGCTATGAATCTTAGAGGCACAGAGACATGGGTCACATATTCAGCCTGGTTTCCTTAGCACAACTGTCGAGAAACAACAGAGAGACTCATAAAAAGCTGCCACAATCAGAGAAGAGGGGGCCACAACAGTGAGTCCTTTGCTCCTCACTCTTTACTTTGACATCCAGCCACTGACAGCTCTCAGCCACCATCAGCTACCCTTCACTCTGCTCAGCCATACCTCAGCTCCTCCAAGCCCACTAGCTGGCTGTCAACACCATCAAGGAGAATCTGGCCTGATTTTATCTCCACCATACGGAAAAGGGCCAAGAAAAGGGTGGATTTCCCAGAGCCTGTGCGACCCACAATGCCCAGCTTCTCTCCAGGGTAAACAGTGAAGCTCACACCATCAAGTGCATTAGGCAAGCCTGGTCTGTATCCCAGGACCACCTGCTGGAACTCCACAAGCCCCTTGCTTGGCCAGTCAGCAGAAACCTAAGAGGGATACACAGGTAAGAAAGGGTGTGATAATGATTGATTGTCATCTTCAGCATCACCTCCCCACAGTCTAAGCCCCACCCTTCCCTTTAGATGGTTGCTTGGCTTCTGAGAAGAACCAACACACAGCCCAGTCCTACCTCCAGCCCACTCCTAGGCTTGTTCTTCCATCACAGCTTGTATCTAGCACTCGTTCTGCTTCCCTACTCCTTCCCATCACTCCCACCTTCACCAGTTCCTGCCAGAGATTCAGCCTCCCCAGGAGATACACTAGTAAAAGATGAGTGGTCAAGGTGGTTTCAGTGGTGAGGGCCCTCCACCCATTCACTGGAACCCTGTGATCTCCCTGGGGGGCAAGTACAGGGCAAAGAGCCAGAAGATGGGCTCCTGAGAACACATTTGAGCTTTTACCTGGACAAATTTATCCTGAGGCTCCATAGGGATGTCTGTGGTGTACTCCTCTGTCCGCTCCACACTCACCATCATCATCTCTGTGTGAGTGAAACTGTCAATGAGGCCTGAGAGCAGCTGTGTGACAGACAGGGCATATGAGAGTGCCAGGCCCACAAGTCCTGTGAGGACAAAAGCATAAGCAAGAATGTTAGTGGCAGGGAAGGAGCTGACATCTGGGCAGAAAACAAAAAAGGAAAAGTCACGACTCTGAAGTCTTAGGGTCACACTTGAGGTTGGGGACACACAGAGCAGAGACAGGAATGGAAGTGACGTGCTAGCAAGGAAGCAGGAGCTCTGGATCTTACCCCAGTGTAGGAAAATGTGTAGCTCTGGGCTGAGAGTGGAGGAACCCCTTGGGCACAGCCTAGGAGTGGACATAGATCAGTCCCTGGCAGCCTACCTGGATTTCCCAGCTGCTTCTGGTGCTGGATGATGGCAATCCCTGCTATAGCAGTAACCACAGCAACCCCAATCATCTGCAAGCGGATGTCCAGCCACTCCATCACTGTTTTGCTGGCAAAGAGACAGCGCTGGTTCTGCTCCAGATGCAGCTGATTCTCCAACTCAAACCTGTCAGGCACACAACAGAGGTTTGCATCACTCAAATTCGTCTCCTGCTGCCCTGGACAAAGGGCATTTCAGCCATCCTATAACCAGCCCCACAAGAGGAAGGCCTTGGCTCTGAGCTCTGTCTCTCTGGGTGCTTGTGCTCCCTGCTCACCTCTTTGTTGCCCGCATGGCTCTGATGGTGCTCAGTCCCGAGAGGGTCTCTGAGAAGTGGGTGTAAATGGGAGACAGGGTGATGCTGTGCAGGCGCTTCAGCTCCCGCGATGTGAATCGGTAATAGCGCTGGATGAAGAAGTAGACTACAGCCAGAGGGAGCAAGACCAGACCAATCCAAGGGAGGCCATAGGTCATTATCACCAGCATGCCCAACAGCCCGTAGATGTCGGCTAGGAAGATGTTGAGGATGAATGGCAGGCTGTCATCCACACAGTACAGATCTGAGGAGAAGCGGTTCAGGATGCGGCCTGTTGGTGTGCTGTCAAAGAAGGTGACTGTGGCCTGGCAGTAAGGGAATCAGACAGTAAGAGCCAGTCAGGTGCCGTGAGATCCAACCACAGAACAGTGTGCAGGAGAGCAGCACCAAGGGGAGCAGATAAGGCCACAAGGAGGTGGCCACCACAACCCACTTCCTTACCTCAGCCTCCAAAGCCAGCATCCACTAGCAGCCAAACAACTCACATACTGTTTGCATGGAAAAAGGAAGCACTCCCTCTGTATCGAATGGCTGACAGCTACTGAGAAAGCAGGCACTCAGACACCATGATGGCCCAACAGCAGCAAGGCAAATCTAGCCTCTAATCTGAATTTCCAATCTCCTAATCCTAACTCTAGCCTGAGGACCCAAGGAAGCCAAAAACATCAAGTTAACTGACATATGCCAACATCAGCCCCAGATCTTGCTTAATAACTCCTTCCAATCTCATCTAAACCTGAACTCACCATCCTGTAAAAGCTACTTTGACTTGACTGGCTATACATCTAAGGCTAATGAGTGAACAGATGCAGGTGGGAGCCGTAAATCATCCTTCCATGGAATGAACAGGACACATTTTGAACCCCGCTCATTGGCCCCTTGTGCTGGCTGTGGTGCAGCCCTTTGGAATACAGTCCTACCAGCCAGTACCAACAGAAACCTTAATCTATCTCCCACACCCGTACTCCCAGCTATGAGAAGAATGGCAGCTTGCAGGAGCCTCAGCCTGCTCTGGACTTTGTGCCCATTACCTTTAGAACCCTTTGGAGCAGGCGGTCGTGAATGACAGAGGCAGCCCGGAGAGCACCATAAGCAAAGAGGAACGCCCGAATAATGGTGAACAGGGAATTGGCCCCTGCAATGCTCCCATAAACTATCAGGTAGAAATTCACATCCACTGAGCCATTGGGAGGGGCTGGGGTCTTGTCCAGATCTTGAATGGGGGAACTGGAAAAAAGGAGGAAGATTATGAATCTGCCAACATCCTCCTGACAGTAAACTTACAGACAGGGCACGAGAACCCAAAGAGCATACTCCAGGGGAAATCAGGATACTTTAGCCTGATACTCCTGTTACACACCTTTGGCATGTTGGGACAAATACTCTGATTACTATGCAGCTAGGGGTCTTCCATCAGCCCCAGACAGAAGCCTTTCTGGCACATTATCAGGTCAGGGATTTTGATTCTGTTTGTCAAGGCAGCCACACACATCCCCTGAGGTGAAGTAGTCAGTTTATCTATCCCTGCTCTCCAGGATCTTCACCCAAAATGCACTTAAGGACATTTCCTGCTCCCTTTGGTACCTCTGGACCATATTTACTTACACAAGCCCAGCAGTGGAGAAGAGAAGCAGCTCTGGGGAAGGCAGGGAAGCTGAGCAGACCATCACAGAGGTATTTGCTGTCTGGGATATGCTGGAGATCCAGTATGACAGCCACCAATCCGAGATATTTCTGGATGCTGCAGAGAAAGACAGACTATGTAAAGAGAAATTCTGCTTCTGAATCAGCAAATATGAAGCTGAAGGGGAAGCTGCTGGACAACTTTTGCATAGTCTCACTGCCCAGTACAGTCTTTCCCCTGTCAGTAGCAGAGCAGGAGCAAGTGAACAGCCTTGAGGACAGCAGCAACACCGCACTGCTACAGAGGTGAGTGTTCAAAGCCCTGGCATCTTTCCTTCTGGACTCCATGCAGCCAGGGAATGAGACAAGAGGAGAGGAGTGTCTAAAGAGAGATGTGCTGCTGGGTCACTGCCTCACCTTGCATCAGGAACAGTGAGAAGAGGATTGATATTGCTAAGCAGCTGCCCATTGCCATCCAATAGGCCTTGTACACCTGAAAAGCCACCGCCCCTTCTTTCTTCTCTTCCTCCTTGTGGATGAGATTATGGTTTTGGGTTGGTTCTTCTGCCTCTGTCTTTATGGCCTCTTCCTGTCCCTTATTATCAGGGGCTGTGGGTATAGATGCAAAAGTAAAGGTCAGTTCAGTGTTAAATTCTTCCTGCAGCTGTTCCTAAATGTGAACAGAGCAAGTCTAAACTATGAGGGACACTTTTTTTCCCCTCCTCTCTCCTCTTTCAAGACAGGTGCGCCAACCCTGGCAGTTCTTCATCCAAAACTGGACTACAAGTGGAACAAGAGGTTCAAATACTGCTCCAGACCAATACCCAATGATATGTGGGCCTTCTGTCCTTCTGTGTATACACCACCCACATATCAGCACTGCCACAGCAGAACAAGATGATGGGAGTTCTGCTCTAAAGCCATCAGGTACAGGTTCTGTCTGGAAGGTCAGCTGTGCTGCCCCAGCTACCCTTAAGCTCATTAGGAACAGACCTTTATCCTTATCCCCCTTGTCTGTATCCTTGAACTTGGGGAAGGCTTCAACAAGTGGCAGGATATCAGCTGGTGTGCCTGCAGAGAGAGACATGCAAATTCTTCAGCATCTGTGAGGAGCGGGTGACAACTTTCCACCCTCCCACAGCCTCTTGCTCTGAAATGACCCAGTTTTGTTCCCTCATAATATTCCCTATGTTGTACAGCAACTGTACCATTGAAGGCTCCGCTCCATTCAACCTGTTACTCTTTCTGCCTTATCAGCTCCCCACATCTAGAGCTGTCCTGTTTCATCCATACATACATCTGCACATCCTCTTGCGCCCCATCTTTGCATATATGCAGTGTTCTCAGTGTGCTCTTTTATCACTGGACTCCCCACTAGTCAATCCTAGTCCCCTCAAGCCATTCCAAGACACAGGCACAAGTGAATGCCTGAGAAGACAGACAGTGTACCTGTCTTAACTATCCTGCCATTGTCCATCAGCAACAAGGCATCGGCCTTCTCCAAAAACTCTGTCCTGTGAGTGCAAAGGACCCTGGTCTTATGTTTGAGAACTCCGAAAATGCATTTCCACATAATATGTTTGGCTACATCTGCATCAACAGCAGCCAGAGGATCATCAAGGAGGTAAATTTCTTTCTCCTGGGAGGGGGACAAAAGAAAAAAGGATACAGCTGCTGGCCCTGCTGGAGCAGGCAGTGCTGTACAGAAAAGTCCAAGCATCTCTGTGTGGCAGCACCTTTAGGCTAGCACAATGTGCTTTAAAGACATGCTGCCAGAACTGTACAGCTGAGTGCTTCCAGACTCTTTATATTTGACTTGGCAAGATCTGCCACACAATAATGCCCTTGTTATTTACCTGGTAAACAGCTCTGGCAAGGGCTATTCGAGCCTTCTGTCCCCCACTGAGTGTCACACCATTTTCACCCACCTCTGTCTGGTCACCTGCTGGTAAAATCTGAAATATTCAAGAAAAAAAATTAGAAAGGGACAAGAAACTGCTGGGGACTCAAAACCAGGATACATGGGCCCCTCTCCAGTCTCTGGCAGTAATTTCTAAGGCTGACACCTTACCAACAATTAAACAATGCACCAATCTATGCACTGGTTCTACAGACAACTGGCAAGGTTTATTTATGCAACACAAATCTCTGACACTCCAGAATAGGGTGGTCACATCTTAACTACCTATTGAGAGCAACTTCTGGTCCAAGGTAATTGCACACAGTAATTTTCTGTGAGAACAAGGGCTGTGTCTGCATCAAAATTATGTCAGGGTCCTTACAAACAGCATTGCAGTAAAAACTACCAATTTTCAGAACCTGGAAATAAGTCTCCTCTCAGTTTGGTAGCATAGGTGTATTTTACAAAATCTCAAATAAAAATCATGCCTTTACAGAGTATTCATAGCTCCAGCCAAAATAAACAGGAGCTGCTAAAGCTTGGTACTTCAGAAAATCAGAAATTAGCTTATAAACTGGGAGAAGGCTAGATTCCTACATATACCATATGTACAGCCAGGTTTACTGGCTAATACAGTCATAAACCTCAAATTTAGAATATATGTCAAGAGCACTGACTTAGCCCTTCAAAACCCCAAAGAAGTTGCTTCTGATCCTCCCCCCAAAAAAGCATCAGCTGCTGACAGGTTCTGCCTGAAAAACACAACAGTCATCAGCTCTGCAAGAACAACTCCTTTCCCCAGCATGAAATCTTTTGGCTCAGCAGCAGAAGAAACCACCCAAAGTGCTACAAGACTGACTTCACACCTTAAAGAAGTATGGGCACACTAGGAATGGTGTGGGCCTGGTAATCAGAGCAACACTGTGTGATGGGACATTGGAGCAGCAGTCTGAAACAATAAACACTGATCCCATGAGGCTCAGGATGGATGCAAAAGCCTGCCAAGAAGGCCCAGGCAGGTTTCCAGCCTAGGCACTCACATTTAGGTCCTCAGAGAGGGCACAGGCCTCCAGCACCTCCTCGAACAGCCTGGCATCATATTCCCGCCCAAAAAGGATGTTTTTGCGCACAGTGGTAAACTGTATCCAAGGCTCCTGTGTGGCCAGACCAAATCCTTGCTCCAGGTCACAAACATACACTCGTCCACCTTGTCTGCAAGCACAACAGAAGTGGGCATAAAGGGCAACAAAGAAAAACAGCTGGCAGATCCAAATTACCCACAAGTTGGGATAGCACTGGACAATTCCCACATAGAGGGACCAGGCAGGGAAAACTCTTTAGGCTACTTACTTAATGAGCTCTCCAGTGATGGCTGCAAGCAGAGAGCTTTTGCCAGAGCCAACCTTCCCAACAACGCCCAGGAGCATTCCCTGCAAAGGGAAAGGAAAAGAAGCAACCTGATGTGCTAATGCAGGGTAGCTTGTCCAGATTTCTTGAGCCACACGTAGGCTGTAAGGAAGCTGACTGCTAGGACCATCTCATGTTCAGCAGTGCAGCTGGGTACAGTTGTCAGACTCCTGATACGACAGGACACAGATTTGCAAGGAGTGTTAACTCTAGAGCCCTGCTCTGTTCCCTGTCCAGTTGTCTCCAGCAGCAATAGTAGAAAGCAGAGAGAACTAGTTGATCTCCTGTCTGTAAGGCATGGATGCTCTCTAGTGCCTTTCAGCCTTTCAGTGTCCTGTGCCGCTTGACCTAGAGAAGATTTTGATGCACAGCTCCTAGACTGAGGAAAACATGCCATCTCTGCTCCATTATTTCTAGTTTCCAGTATTTTTTCTCGAATGCATTTTTCTCTATTACCCCCCATGTCCTTGCTCACCTTTCTCACTGACAGGTTCTCGATGTGCAGTTGCAGAGTGCCTGTGGATGAGGGCTGCCTGGTGCTCTCCTCCTCAGCTGGCACCCATGAGAAGTCTGCACATTGCATCTCCATGGCAGTAGCAGTATCTGAAGGGCTATCTACAAGTGAAAACCCGAACAGCAAAGCATTGCTATGAGAATACCAGAAAATTAAAGGCACCTGGCATCACAAATATCATCAGCTTTCTTCCCAAATGCAGAGACCATGAATGAGGCACTGCATGATGCCCCTAACCCAACAACAGAATGAGACTCTTGCCTACTGACTTGTCCTTAAACTTATACATCCCTTCTTCCAACCCTTCTGTCTCCAGCTCACACCAGACACATGTGGCTGTCAGGGAGACACTGTAATGATATAACCTGGTTTTATTATTGCTGAAGGTAAAAGAATGGCAGGGAGCTGGCCAAAGGCAATGAAAGAAGGAAAGGGAGCTAATATGGCTTAGGAGAGGGGCAGCCACTCAAGCCTTTCTGCCATGTGAAGCCATGTTTGTTGGTGGCTTCAGTGTCAGAAGAGCTTTGGTGAGAGGACAGAGCTGCTTGTTCTACTTGGACATTAATGGCTCTGTTGAGACAAGCAGTGGCTTATGGTTGGTAAAGTGGAATGTTATAGCCTTATCTCCTGCTTTCCACAGAAATTAAGAGAAATGTATCCACTCTGCCTCTACCCAACTGAACATCCTGAATCACAGGGTGACAGCCAGCTGCCCTCCAGCACTGCCCCTGGGCGTTGCACCTCAGCTCTCTGCTCTGAATGTCTGCTGATAGCTCAGATTCCTTAACCATTACCTAGGGCATAATAAGCTTCCAGGTCCTGGTCCATGAGTTCAAAGAATTGCTGGATTCGATCCAGGGAAACTTTGGCCTCCAAGATCCCATTCAGCACCCATGGGAAGCTGTTAAGGGGTAGAATAAGCATCCCAACAAGGGCCAATGCTGTGAACACCTGCATGGGTAAGCAAACAGCCATGAGCTGGAGCTAGCAGCTCCCCTGTATCCTCCAAACAGCTTCACCAGTGAGAGCCTGAAGAGCTGTGGAGAGACATGGGCTGGGTTTATTTCCCAGAGAAGATGCCGCAGCATTGCAGTTCCAGCATAGACTGTGTTCTGCACAAGTTTGGAGCTCTCCCTACTACCTACTCACCTTTGTGGCAGTGAGCTGGTGACCCAACAGGACATAGGTGACAAAGATGGCAATGGAGATAACAACAGGGAGTGCTGCCCACATGTACACACACAAAGCATCCAGGTAACTGATGGCCCGCAGCTTCTGCAGCTCTTTAGCCCGGCAGGATTTTATCCTGGTGCTGAAGTGCTGCTCCCAGGCGTAAAACTTGATCACCCGAATGCCACACAGGAACTCTGTCATTAGCTGCAGGCAACAGAAAAGAACATCAGGCAAACAGTGCCCAGCCAACCTGGGCTGTGCCTGGGTGTGCAGCTGTCTCCTGCTAAGGGTCAAGCCAGAGATATCAGGAACCATCTATTGCTAACAAAGGCATAAACCTAAGTGACAACTACTGGAAACTTTGTGCTCATCCATCCCACCAGCTTCTTCATCCACCCATGCTGTGCACAACCAAGAAAAAGGCAAAATATTACACTACTTTCCAAGTGAAAGATAAACAACACAGGTGAAGGGATGTGTGGAATTGCTAGCTCTAGCCTGGATACTATTCACTTGTGCTGACTTGACAGTGCCTTGAGATAACATCTGACTCTCGGGACTGGTCCTGCCCTGACACAGCTGGTCTGTATCCAGAGCCTGGCTGGCTCATTTCCAGAACTCTGGTGTCCCTGCAGGATGCAGTCCTCTCATTTCTGTTCTCAGGTCAGCATATGTAGAGCAAGCTGACTGTGTCTCTGCCCAACATTAAAGAAGACTAACAAGAGACTTTATTCAGCAAACCAGTCTTACAACAGTTGGAGAAAGTTCAGCATCATCAGATACAACTCTAGTAGATGCACCTACTGTTGGGAAAATAGGTATTTTTAAAGCTGCCAACAGTTCTGACAGGGAGTTGACATAAGTTTCATGCTTCAAAGCATGAGTGAAACTGCTGTCCCCTCAAATTAGAGATACAATGCTAAAAGGTGGGAATCAAATGTGGAGAGGAGAGATGGCACTGCAAATAGGAGAAAAGCAGTGGAAAAGATGACTGAGAGTGCCAAGCCTTGAGCCATATAAAATTACATCCATGATCATTGCCCTTGTCCAGACTGAAAGCCACTTCATCACTGATGGCATCACTGGAGCAATAGGATGGATGCAAATCTAGAGGAAGTCATTGGGAGTCTGACCTTTACTACACAGAGAAAAGAAACTTGCAAGGGAACCTAAATTAGCCCAGGGGACAAGACAAGCATTAAAGGTTCACGATCTTATGGGAGGTGAAACTACTTCACCCTGAAACACTTTTGACCAAAGTGTGTGTGTGTGTGTGTGTGTGTGTGTGTGTCTGTGTCTGTGTCTGTGTGTGTGCCCCTTCTGGCATTTTTCTCAACAGCTGTGATTCAATTAATCTGCTTTGGACCATGACTAAGTGGCAAGAAGCCAATGTTCTGGGCCAAACAGGGAAAAGTTACAAACTCAGAGAGACACCCCTGCCCCTCGCCCACCTTGACTCGTGTATCCTTGTGTTTCAGCATCTCCTCGTTGTTCACCATGATGCGGTTAGCTATGATCTTGTTGATGGGCACTAGCAGCAGTGCCAGGGCCATGCCTCCCAGGAAGGCTATCCCCACTTGCTGGTGCAGGAGGTAGAGGGTAATGGCAAGCTGGACAGGCAGGCTCCACAACTCATGGAAGCTGTAGCAGAAGTTGACCAACCTATCGGTGTCCGTGCTCATGAAGTTGACGATTTCCCCCACAGTGAAGCGGGCAAGGCTGGTGCTGCTGAC
Organism: Agelaius phoeniceus; assembly: GCF_051311805.1. Taxonomy (NCBI): domain Eukaryota; kingdom Metazoa; phylum Chordata; class Aves; order Passeriformes; family Icteridae; genus Agelaius; species Agelaius phoeniceus. The sequence goes on from NC_135267.1 coordinate 79,904,006, forward strand.
GCGCAGAGCCTTGCGGTAGATGGCGGAGATGACGGCAGCCCGCACCATCAGAGCCACCTTGTTCATCTCATACCTGAACTGGCTCCGCAGGAGAGCGCCCAGGAAGGAGCCAGCAAAGAGCCCAAGGGCATACAGAATCCCATGGCTCAAGGGCTCCTGCCGTGACTCCATGAAGTTCACCAGCAAGTTCAGAAGCAGAGGACCTGAAAAATCCAGCAGACTGTCAGCCAGCTTGAGAAGTCCAAGGGTGTAGAAACGAAACCCGAAGGCCGCGTGAAGGACTGACAGGAGGCGCGCAGCTTTCTGGGCATGGTGTGGGCTGTCTGGAGCACCACTGCTCCCATCACCTCCAGCAATGATTGGGCTGGTAAGAGACTCTGTCTCCTCCTCTGCTTGCTGAAGAGCTGCCTTCTTCTGCCAGCAAGAGTAGAACCGGTCGCAGACCCTGGCAGCCTGGAGCTGGTGAGGAAGCACATAGATGTCCTGTGGCTGGTTCAGCTTCTGCTGGTAGCCACGCTTCATAAGGGGGTTCATCCAGGTGTAAAAGAAGCGGGAGAGCCAGCTCTCACCATCCTCTGCCACTCTCTGCTGGTCAGGCAATGGGATCCCTGGCTCTGAGACGGGCTGGTCCTCTTGCCAGGAACGATTGATGGAGAGGAAGTCTTGCCTGGCAGCAGTGGGGAAGAGGTAGCTGACCACATAGGCAAGCAGAGAGGCCAGCTGCAGACACAGAATGGTGAACCTGGCGGAGGCACCGGGGTGGGCAGGGGACCAAGCTGTCCCCCTCTGGCAGTACCACAGCAGGGTGATGATGGAGGAAGGTAGGGGTAAGAGAGTGAGGAGAGCCAGGGCTGCAGGGCCCCTGGTAAAGCCGTGAATGGATCTGTGGAGCATGAGAAGAGCGAAGCCGTGCACCAGCCATGCCAGGGCAGCGGTGCCATTGGCCAGCACTTCCAGGTACACGGGGCCCAGCTCCTGCTGGGAAATGGTGGCTGGGATGGTGTCAGCAAGGAACAAGCCAGCAAGTATGAAGGAGGTAGCAATTCTCCACCCCCAGCTTGGCCTGCAAGGCACACCAGAGCCAGACCTTGAGGAGGAAAGAGCAGTGAAATAAATTACAGTTGGAATTCCTCTACCTCTCCGTCAGTACTGTCCTTTCTTCCTCTCCTCTTCCCCATGTTTATACATCCACTCCTACTTAACCTTCTGGATACACCTCCCTAGATCTGTAACTTTTTCTGATTGTAAGCATTGCTAAACGACATCAGGTCAATATAGCCCACTCTTTGGTCAACACCAGAGATTTAGATGCTACCAAAGAAAAGCATTTCTTTACAGAAATTTGTTTGCAAACTATGATATTTTGTGGTCAGGTCAGACTCCAATCCTTGAGGATTAATGCAAGAAAAAGTATATTTAACCTCTTTAACACAAATTTTGGATGATGAAATTCCCTGCATCACATCCTTGATTTCTTTGTCAGGTATTTTTTCTAGAAACGTTATTTTTATCACTGTGAGTTTCAGTGATGCTGTACTTGTAAGGTCTATAATCTATTGCCCATCAAAATACTTCATTATCACTGGATTCTTTGTGGCCTTTCAGTATCAGTGAATGTTGTCATGTTTAGAAATTTCAGAAGAGGGTAAAAAGAAAAACAATTCTGCATTTCTCTAAACTCCTTATTGCCTTATATATATCTTCTCTGCCACTTTGGATTTATATCCTCTACCACAATACTCCCAGTTTCCCCAGTCCTCACTCACTGAAAAAGTTTCTAATTACTTTCTGTGATTTTATGCCTACAATCCTCTCTATTCTTTCTGCATTCCTTTCTGTACACTGAATTAAAATGGATGCTGACAAATATAATAGCATTATAATATTGTGTCCTTCCCTAATTACATATTCAGCACGTGATAGGGAGATACAATTTCCAGCCTTTCCACTCCACCTCCAGTCCTGCATAGCAATCAAGAGCCAGACAAGTCAGTTGTCATACCTCGGAGTGCCAAGGAAGCAGGCACTGACCACTGCAAGGATCACATGAGGAATCACGCTTAGTGTCAGCTGGTTAAAGCAATGGCCAACGCTGCCATGAACCCACAGAGGGAGTGGATCTTCTGGGCTGGTCCCACACAAGCTAGCCAGGATGTTCTCCATCCTTTGCTGGTAATTCAGTCTGAGAGACAGGATGTCCTAGGGTAAAGAAAAAGCAGCATGAGGTAAAAAACATAAGAACTGCAGCCCCAGTCGAAGATGGAGTGACGAGTAATTAACAGAGCTAGAAGCAAGTTCCTGGATCATAGTCCAAGCCCAGCTATTGTTCACTCACTATCATATAATCTACTTAAGAAAATGATCAAGGGCCAGCTGAAAATAAATTATCTTGTTTATTCCCTTAAGTCACCCCAGGACTGCAATGCCCTGTGAGTTTGAAGCTTTCTTATTTTCAGGTTGATTTTTTTTTTCCCCATGGCAAGTTTATCCTCTATAAGTAGGATAAGGAAGTATTTTCCCGCCTATGGATTGGCATGAAAAATATTTTGAGCTGCTTAAACAATAACCTATTCATTGTATTTCCATGTTCACAACACTTCCCACCAAGGTACTCCTTGAGGCAGCGTGTAACATTAAACATCCCCCAAACGGCAAGGGAGGATGCTGGTGCCCATCCTGAAGCAGGCGGTACCCGTAAGCTACACCCGACTGGCTCGCCAGCCCTCTCTGTGTGCCGCCCCGCGGACTGAAGCACACCTGGCAAGGCCTCGGCTTTACAGGGATTTCTGCTCACACCAGCCCGTCCCATCTCCAGCCCGGGGCCGGCCGAGCGCCACGGGCCGGGCGCTGCACCGAGCTCGGCACAGCGGGGGCACTGCAGCACCCGGGCACGGCAGCACTCTGGCACAGCGGGGGCACGGCAGCACCACGGCAGCACCACGGCAGCACCACGGCAGCACCACGGCAGCACCACGGCAGCACCACGGCACACCGGCGCTCGGCACAGCGGCCCTGAGCACAGCAGCGGCCCTGGGCACAGCAGCGGCCCTGGGCACAGCAGCGGCCCTGGGCACAGCAGCGGCCCTGGGCACAGCAGCGGCCCTGGGCACAGCAGCGGCCCTGGGCACAGCAGCGGCCCGGCTCGGCTCAGCAGCACCCCGGCTCGGCAGCACCTCAGCAGGGGCCTCCCAGCCGGGCCGGGGGCGGCGCTGAGGCCGCCACGTGCCCGGGCCGGGCGCGCCCCCCGCCGTCCCCGCCGCCCCCCGGGCCCGGTACCTCGGCTCCCCGCGGCGCAGGGCCCGCCCCCTGGCGGCCCGGAGGACGCGGCGCAGCCCCGGCAGCGGCGAGGCGAGCCCAGGCCGGAGCAGCAGGCCGAGCTGAGAGGCAAGAGCGAGCCAATGCAGCACGCACAGCCCGCTCAGACTTCCACCTTCCGGTTAAAAAATATAAATTACTCAAACGAAAAGCTAGGCTCCAGCCATGAACGTGATTTTCCCCAAAATTCCTCTAGTTCTGTCCTGGTGATCACATCCCTCCCTTCCTTCTCCTATGATTTTTGGCTCACAGCATCTGAACTGTTTGCACACTGTGAAAAACGCCAATCACTTGTTTTTAGAATTTTAAAAGTTTAATAGTAATAGAATGGTTATGAAAGTAGTAATATAATTAGAGTAATAAAAATTTGGACAATTAGGATTTAGGACAATATGAGACAATAAAAACAAAGCATTACGGAGAGTCCAGGTACCTCTTTCTGGGCAAAATAAGCCCAAAAAAAGACACACGTTAACAGAGGATTAACCCTTAAAAGCTATTGCCTGTTGCATATTCATACATCTCATACATGATGCATAAATTCCATTCAAACCAAGGATCCTGTCTGGTCAGTGTCAACTTCTTCCTCTTAATCCTGATGGTATCTTCAGGGATGAGGGAGGCAGGAAGAAGTTAGTTTCTTCTGATAATGGAGCAATAAATTCTCTTTCTCTGAAAGACTTAGGTGTCCTGTGGCTGCTGTCTCAGGCGCGAATACCTCATTCCTTTCTTTAAAAAAAGTATCTTACATAGTATAGTTTCTATTTTAACATTATGTTATAACCTAAAACTATAACACACTACTTAAGAAAATTAATACAGCATAACTTTCTACATAACACATATAATATTCATTTTAATATTTGCAAAAAGCCAATCATAAAATGTGCATTTTTCACACACACTGACAGACACCGGATGCACATTACAGACTTGCAGTGTCACTGTGTCAACCAGGACGGGAATATTTATGGACCACTGTGTTACCCAAACATCAGCAGGGATAGCCCAGGCAGTGCTTTTACAGGTATAAATTTACTTTTACAGGCACAGCATTCTTTGCTTGTAAGACAGAAGACTACAAGATGAAAATAACATTACTATAAGAGCACCTTGCCAATAACACATCAGTCTACTCACAGTGGCAGAGCTCTCCTGGCATAGTGAGAGATCATGATGTTAACCTAACACAACCATCTGAATAACACAGGGTAAACAAATCCTCTCTGATTCACCTGTGTTGTGTTCAGTGACTGTCTGGAGCATGAACACACATGCAAGCAGCACCCCCAAATGTGACACTCATTCTTTACTATAAGAGTATGTTGCATTCGGGTGGGGGGAGTAAACGCACAACTTTCCAGATGAGAGAAAGCAAACTGGAGAGGATATCCAGCTCCATCTGCTCTGGACTATTATACAGTAACAGGAGGGTGCTGTAAATGTCACCACACTACCTAGCAATTTTAGCTGCTACTGGTGATTTTTATAGCAGATGATCTGAATGTTTCAACTGTCCCAAACCCTTCCTCAGTGCTCCTGCCAGGGAAAGTAAGCATATAACCACCACAGGTTGAAAACTTTACTTTCAACATGCAGCTCACCAGAGATACAAAAAGCATTCTCTGAGCTTGGAGTGTTATCAGTGCAGTGCTGAGGAAGGAAAGATTCAGTGACCTTCCAGAGAAAACAGAGCAATCTGGCTAAGGGAGTGTGGAATAGCAGCTAAGAGCAAGAGCTCAGTGGCCACACTACTCTCTAATCACAGCTTCCTTGAAAGGAGCATAAGAGTGCATTTTCTGCAAGGCTCTCTCTCCCCCTCCCTCCTTGTTTAATAATCTTTTCTCACATGCCTGACAGCAATCTTTGTGTGTCAGAGTTACAAGGTTGCCTTTACATGACCAAGCTACTCACACTGTATACTGTATTTGGCCAGCCTGCTCTTTTCCACAGGTCATCCAAAGGTTTCTAGACTTAACTTTCCTGAAGAGGCCTTGAGAGTTAAGTTTTATGTCCTCTCTGCTCAGGGAAGCTTCCCTTCAATGAAAATGCTGTGAAAGCAGCAAACTCTCAAAACAGCAAGTAGGGGTTGTGTGAGGTTGAAGCACTGAATTGCACACAAGTGAAGCTGATTTCAGATTTCATGGTTCTGATGTCTTATTTATTTCCAAATGAAAACAAACAAACAAACCCAAACAACTTAAAAATATCCAAAACCAACCAGATACCCTCAAAATACCCACAACACCAACTACACAAGTACTTTCCACGTCTTAAGATACCAGAGAAGTTCTTGGATATCAACAAAGAACAACCTTTCTCCCCTGAACTAATCACCCTCAGAGCTTTTCCATTCAGCCACTCTGTATTTTAGCATTCTCTTTTTTCATGTGCTGCATCCTGCTTGCTCATCTCTCCTAAACTCTTCAGGTTCAAAACCATGAACTTTATCACTTCACCTGAAGGATGGAAAACTTTCACATGCCACAGATTCCTTTCTGGTCCAGACAGCATTGCCTACACTCATATGGGAAAACAAACACAAAGGGTATTAAAAAAGGAACTACAGGAAAATACCAACTCACCTTAACTGATCTGAAATCACTTTGCCTGTTCTGCGTAAGTGCATTTAAATAGCATCACAGCAAGAATTTAAGTAGACATTCCTCCTTTTCCACCTTCCTTTTGGCTATTTCTCCTGCTCCTGAATATTGCTGCCTACTCCATCTACTGCTACATATCTGACAGATTTAAGATGTGCAGGCACGTGGAGTGGTGGCTATATTGCATACAAAGTACCTTGCACACTATAAATAATCATACACCTGGCAATTATTAAAAAAATCAGAGCATTCAAAATTCAAAAAAACCCCACCAACATTAGGTTTAATTTAATCCACCCCCACAGGCCATGCAGGCCAGATTTTATTCACTATTATCCAGAGTTTGTTAATGCTCTAGATGGATAAATCCCCAGTGAGGAAGCACTATCTGGCAAAGGGAGACTGCCCCCCCTTTTCTGATGAGTTTGTTTTGTAACAGATTACTTAATACCAATCCCAGGACTCAGGGAATCAGTGTAGGCTGCATGCCCATTCCACTTCCCAGCTATAAGTAAATATTGAGCTGAAACAGAAGCCAGCCTAGACAAGCCTTAAATTCAGAATTATCAACCTTGTAATTATAGCTGTAAAATCTCTGAAAGCAATTGTCTGTTTGGATGTGTTTTCTGTGCTCCCAGCCAGGACTCTGCTATCAGCTGAACCATCCTCAAATTCCATGACGACACAGCCGAGGAAGGTTTGATTACTCGGCTCAGTCCAAAATTTTTCATGAACACGCTGATTTGCCTGGACCTGAAGGCACAAGATAGATATTATGCCCTGTTTTCCAAGGAAAAAAAATTAATGCCAAGAAGACAGATGAGTATCTTCTACTGCATCTCCTCATGAGAACACCAATTCTGTCATAGAAACACAGAAATTGTCTTTGTTGTTACTCATAGCCAAGCCATTCCACATCAGATGGTTGTCTCATGCCCCTGGATCTAGTCTTGACTCATACAAGAAGGTAAAAAATTACAATTAAAATTTTTCTCTTGTACTGGTCTGCTTCTTAACCTTATGGTTCAACCTGAATTAACTTCAATTCTGATTTCTGTTTACTTGTTTATGCAAAGCTACTCCTAACTTTTCTTATTCTGTTCTTTCTGAATGCCATTTGCTCCCCTTTGTTATTTGGGGCCTAATGAGAATTCAGAGATATCTTATTACCCCAACATTGACCTCAGCATCCAATTAGCTAAAACCTCTCCAAGCAGCAGCTAATTGCAAGTTCAACTATGAGCCTTGGAATTCCAAAGAGGAGTCCAGGAGCTGAACTTCTACCAGAACAGACTGACTGGCACCTCTGTCATCCAGTGAGAGCCTAGAGCACCAGTTGCAGAGATGTTACATAAACCTCTGCAAAGCAGGTAAGGACCTTGCCTAACTTTTTCAATCCCTGAGACAAACTGTAGTGCTTCCTCTTCCTAAGATGTGAGAAGTCTCAATTTGCTCTGCACCATAGGACTCAGATTTCAGAACTGATTTTAGGAATAATTTAACTGGATCCCCACTAGGGATGCTCAGTCCCTTTAAAAACTTAGCTTTGTAAGGCATGTGGTTAAAAGATGATACTACATCTAGTTGGAAATGAGTTTATAAATTGCAATTATAAATTGTAATTGTAGGGCAATGCTCAGTGAGATGACAGGGTGCTAGAAAATGTTAATGAGCACTGGTCAGTCTCCAACAAATGGAATGTTTCTCTTAGGAACTCTTTTAATATCACAACACACAGGGTGTTTGCTTTCTTTCTACCACTTCTCCCATGAGCAGTTTTCTTATTGGTGTGCAGATAAGACACTTGAATGAACTTTCTCTTCAGTTTTTATTATCTGGACTTTTTCACCTTCCAAATGCCACTAAAATCTATGATCAGAAACCAGCAGAAAACCTCCTGTAGACCTCCTTTGGCTATAAGGCAAAAAAGTTAGAAAAAAATTATTTTCTAACATTTTGCAAAGCTTTTAGGTATTAGATGCCCAACTACTGTAGAAAACTGAATTTAAAAATGTTTTGCAGCGTTTCTTAGGTTTGTGGCTTTTTACTTGTCCATTTTAAAATCAAACTATAGTTAAAAACTAATGCTGTTAACATCAAAAACAGCAACAGCATAGAAGAGATGTCCAAAACCAAACAAGTAATTTTTCTCACACTTTTGATCACACGCAGCTATTTTTATTTACTTCAGTTGGTCAAACTGAGTGCTTGATGCAGACACCTGACACTAAGGCATGAAAATATGTTCCTCCTTTGAATAAAGTAACAGAACATATTTGGGTAACAGTATATTCCTTACAGGGATAAGCTACTTGCATGTGACCTACCGCAAAAAAAAAATAGAGGGGAAGTTCCAAAATACACATCAATTTTGTGGTTATCTCAAAGTGTTTTGCTTCTCTGGGTGTCACTGAGTCTGTTGCTTAGGGTAGTTAATTGGAACAGGCTGAGCATCCATTGGTCCCACAGGAAGTAGATTCACAGCCTGCTGCACATCCTCAAAGATGAAGTCCTTATCCCAGGAATTCTTAGTTGAATTAAGGTCGCTGAGGGACACTGCAAGCCTTAGGACAGAAAGGAGGTGAGAAGAGGACAATGGTAGCAGAAAATAAGTCTTTAAATAGCTCATGTGTATTTTTTAATGACTGAGTGCATTTCCTGAGCCTGGGTAGTGATGCGCTCATTCAGAAAATCTTAAAGGGGGTCAGTTTTATTACAATTGTAGTAAACCACTCCCAGCAGAAATATCTTATCAGACAGATCATCATCCTGCTGCTCTTTGTTGCTACTACTTATAAAATAGCATGCTTCAAAATGGTGTGATGTTCGAGCAAATACATTTCCAAACACACAAGCAGAATTGCAGCCAGAAATCAACTGGCTCTTCAAATAAAATCCCTCACATGTCATTCAGCTAAGAACAAATTACAAATCAAGATATAAAAGCTTGTGGATTTTGGAAGTGAAGCTGAAGAGTTTTAGGAGAACCTTCATTTCTCTATCACTTCTTTTGACCGCTACCCCATTTTAGTTAATTGAAAACCAAAACCCCCTTCCTCTCTGGAGACAGCCCCAGAACAGAGTAAGAGAAATTTCAGCCGCGGCAGAAGAGCCGCAGCTGTCCCGGCCGCTGTCCCGCAGGAAGCGCGGTCGGTGCTCAGGTAGGAGAGGGAGGAGGCGGGAAGAAGCCATTTCCTCCCCTGCCATCCCTGCTCCCGGCAGCCCAGAGCACGGGAGTTGGCTCAGGAGTTTTCTGAGCTGGAGGCTCAGCCTCGGCACCCCTGATCGATCAGGCAAGGCTCGCTTTGCAACACACTCCTGCTTGAAGACAACACCACCTATACCGACCAGCTCCGCAGCACCGTGCGTGCGCGTAGGGGAGTGAACAAAACCCAACAAAAACAAGTAAACAACCGAAAAAAATCCCAAACAACAAAAAACCACCAAAGCCGAGCGTGCCCCAGTCACGGCCGCTGGGGCGCGGAGCGAGGCAAAGAGGAGCCGCACGGCCGAACACAGCAGCAGCACCTCCCAACTCCCACCCGACCGCCGGCCGCCATTTTGTGAGGGCGTCCCCAGGCACCGCCCCCCCCCTCCCCGCCCGGGCTCCCCCTCCCCCGCCCGGCTCGGGAGCGCGCAGGGCGGCGGGGAGCGCGCACGCCGGGGGGGGCCGGGCCGGAGGAGCCGCGGGACCCCCGGGCCGCTGGCGCCATCATGTACCGCTCCAGCAGCGGCCGTTCCGGCCCTTCGTCCTCGTCCTCCTCCCACCGGCTGAAGGAGGGCGGCTCGTCGGCGTCCCGCGCCTCCCGCTTCAGCACATCGGGGCCGGGGCCAGGCCACGGCCGGCCTCCCCCGCCGATGCCCGCCGCCGCTTGTGCCGCCGCCTCGCCGCCGCGCTCCGCTTCGCCCCGTCCGCCGCCGCTTCGCCGCCACCGCTCCCCATCGGGCCACCGCGGGCCCTGCCGCCGGTCCCCGTCGCCGCACCGCAGCCGGAGGTTGCCGTCGCCGCCGGGAGGAGCGGGGCTCGGCGGGCCCCGGGGCCGCCGGGGCAGCGAGCACGGAGACGGCGGCAGCAGCAGCCGGGTAAATACTGCGGTGCACCCGGGGGGCTCGGTGCGGGTCCTGCCCCCGCCTGGGCGGCTGTCAGAGCCCCTGACCCGGCGCGGCCAGGTCCTTGCAAAATTACACCCGCCCGGACTCTCCCTGTGCTGAGGGAGAGCGACAATTTGCCCCTATTCCTTAAAGAACCAAATGGGGAAAAAAAAAATTATTTCTATTTTAAGTGATGTTTTCCCACTAGTTTCCATTGCGTTTTTATTTGTCTTACTGGCTAGAGCCATTTTAGAGAAGGTTCGAAGATGATGCTGTCTTTTCGCTAAGGCAGAGGATGTCATTCTCCTCCATTTAACATATTGGGTTTAGTGTATAAATATCGTTTAACTTACGGGAATATAACTTTTTAGACAGCATGTTGAATGAGTACTTTGTCTGAATTCTTCCTGCTGTCACGGCAGGCGTACAAAGAGGGCTCTTATTGATTTATGTCTTTGAGAGGGATTCTTTGGTAGGCACCGCTTTGTAGCTGGGGCTGTACACAGGGTCTCCCAGTCTTCTCACTTTGTCTTGGCAAAGTCTGATTTGGGCAAGCGAAGCTCTTTTTTGGTGTCTGTGGTGGATGGCATCTTGGATGCAGACACCTTCGTCATAAATCAAAGTGTGAAGTTTTTTTTTGGTTTTTCTTTTTTTTTTTTTTGGCGTGACTTTTTTTTTTCTTTTTGCGGGATTGGCTCACCTAGATTTTGTCTTCTTGCTCCTTGGTGCAGTGATTGTTTTGTCTGGTGATTCTGAGCTGTGGTGTGTAGAAAGTTCATTGTGCATTTGTGCTACCGTGAAGAAAAGATTTCCGTACTGGGGTACTCTAGGCAGTGGTTGCATGGTCACTCAATCCAGCACACATGCAGTTGCAAAGAACGATGTACTCGCCTTTCCCTCTTGCTTTGCAGTATATTCTGCCCTCTCCCGTGTGCTCAGACGTGGATTTGTGAGTGGCAGGGTGGGCTGATGTGAGGAAGCAATGTAGCTGAAAGTCCAACAAAAGTGTGTTATCTCCTGGTCCATTGCCTGATGGGACTCTCCCAAGGGAGAATGGGGATTGCCCTTTATCATGGTGATACAAGTTCTTACCGGATTTCTTTGGAGCCGCAGCCATAGAAGAGGTCACGGGTGATTGTAGCGGCATTAAAATTCAGGTATTGGTGTTATTTCTTACTGAAAGGTGAGTTGCCCTGGAGATGCAGGAAGATAATGTTATCTTGGACAGTTAAGCCAGGCCAGGCTATGAAACTTGCCTCTGGCCATTTGTTTTCACCTGGTATTTCACCCTTATCTCCATCCTCTTTAGTTTCCTTTGTGTGCCCTTGCAAATTGCATTACTAATAACATCCACGATGAAAATAAGTAGTTTTTAAAGAGGAAATGTTTTTCTGTCTGATTCATGTCAGTTTGTGTTGTGGCTTGATGGACAGTTGCATGTTCACGACTGATGGGTGGCAAACCTGGGATACAGGACAGAACTTTCTTAAACTGACTTCATCACTCAGTCTCCCATTTCATTGTATCCACGATAGGCTGTGAACCCGTGCTGGCTGTAACAAAACTTTCAATGCTGCTGACTGTGTTGGTAGTCCGGACTTGGAGAAATTTGATCTAGGAGTTTTTACTAGAAGCCTCCCATTCCCTCTTTGATTGGGAGAAGGCCACCAAAAATGTCCACTTTACACGAACATTATTTTTGACAAACGCTGCTCTTCTTGTGTTACTTTACACCCTCCTGGCTCAAGTTAAATCAGTCATCTCAGCAAATTGTTACAGATTGATGATTTTTTCTTGCCTGTTGAAACTTCAGAGAATGATTGAAAAACTATTTATCCTAGAAATTAGGCGGCATTAGCAGGTTATTAGCAGGTTAGCTAATGCTGTACTGATGAGCCAAATGGATTTTTTGTTTATTTACAGGATTACTGCATTTAAGGAAAGCCCTTCTGTAGGAAGCAATTGTCACAGTAAGAGATCTTGAGACAATTAAATAGAGTTCTTCAACCTATATTGTGCTGACTCTTGCGTTTGGTAAAGCCCGCTGTAAGTAATTCTTAGAGTGTAATATCCACATTTTTTCCATGGAAGCTTTTGTTCCCCAACAGGTGTTTGACTGAGAACTGACACTACTTCTTCTTCAAAGTGATGTTAGAAAGCATAAAATACGTATTTAGGTTTGTTTTATTTTTTAAGAGTACTGTTTACAAAAGTAGTGTTAATTAGAGAAAGATAAAAGCTGGGATTATGCTGTCATTTTCCAACGAGTGGCACTAAATGTGATGGAAACAGAGCAGACAGCAGATATGTTGGGTTATCATGACTGGTCAGGGTAAAGTTTTAATTAAATTTTTAGGATTTTATGACTTAAGACTCTTCAGAAGCTTGAGAATATGAAATGTGCAGATGTGGGAAGTTACACAAATATATTAGTAAGTGGGATTTTGGAGCTGTCACTGAGAGGACATGAATTCAGAAACCCGAGGAAGAGGAATTTAGGTTGCAATGAGGAAGGAGGACTTGAAAGAGGGGAATATATGCATAAGGGTGGGAGATGTAATATGTAGAATGAAGACACTGATGGGATAAGGGCATGGGGTTGAAATGGAGAAAATAAATTTGAGTACAAGTTCCAGGTCATTGTCCCTATCCTATATATGAATTGAGGTATGAAAGCAGCAGCCTCAGAGATTTCTTACTAAATTTTCTTATTTCTGGGAATTGTTTTGGTTTGGTTTTTTTGTTGTTGAGATTTTTAAAAAAAATTATTATTATTTGTGAGATGGAGTACATGCATTTCCAGGTTACAGCATTGTTGCACAGTTTGTTGTGCATAACTGGGATGCGGGCAGTGGAGCCCTGTATTGGATGTTGTAAGTAGGGATGATGTTAGTTTCTTAATAGCTGAGGAAAGCTGTGGTGATTGGAAGAACGTGGAGTGACAGCAAAAGTTTGGGGTGAGTACTGAGAAATGTAATGGAGGAGAGGAAGGTCAGGGCTTTACAGTGAGAGATTTTGGCAGACTTTCATTTGTTCTTGCAAGGCTGACACATGCTGCTTTTATTTATCCCTGCTGACCTGCGTGCTTGTTCTTTTTAAAGGTTTGTTTTAGCTTCTTTGCTTTCTTGTAAGAAAATTGGCTGAGATTAGAGGACTGGAGCATGTGGGGTCAACAGAGGATGGAGAAATGACAAGCAGGTATGCCACCTGTTCAGTAATATGGCAGTGGTAACTGTGGTTTAGGTGGCAGAGCAGGAAGGAAGAAAAATGCAGTGCAGTGTACACATAGGTATGACTAGTGGTAGTGTTCAGTGCTCCAGATACAAAAACCTTTTAAACGTGGAGCTTCTCCAGTTTAAAAAAAATATTAAAAAAATCATGAAGTTCAAATATTTACTGCCCTAACTGCTGTCTCTGGGCAATTTGTATAGATCAGTCATAAGCAATCCAAACATCCCAAACATTCTGAATGTAAACTGTTTCTTTCCTTTGCTCAGAATTTGTTCTGAGATGTAATCATCACTTCTCTGTCTTCAGTGGAGGTGATTGTCATTTGTATGTCCAGTCTTGATGATGAGAAGATGGCCTTGAAGATAGTAATTTCTTGAGGCAGCCAGCAAAATTCAGTGTTACAATGGGCACAAGTCAGAATGTGTTTGTATGAGACACATGCACCTTGAATATGTTGTTTCTCAGCCAGGCTGTTGCAGGATCAGGGCTGGACAATTGTGCTGGACAGGGCAGTTGGTCTTGAAAAGTAATTTAAGTGTGTTCTGATAAATGCTGGGATTCAACTTAGTGAACAAAACAGAAATCACTAATGTGTTAGCTTAGAATAAAGCTATATGCCCAATGGATTCTAGTACAGATTTGTACTGCAAGTGAATTTTATTAGGTAAACTTGTAAAGCAATTCTTTTGCCTTTGTTGGAGATTATGTACTGTTCCTTTGGTCTCTTGGAGGATTGAGCTGAACCTGCTGCATGCTCTCAGGGTGGATGTGGACACTCAGTGCACCTGCTGCTTGCTACTGCAGTTTTCAGCAGTAAAAGCGGTGTGCAGTGCATGACTGGTTTGGCAGAACTGAAGCTGGTTCACTGCTTCCTGTTAGGCAGAATCTATATTGTGTTGGTTTAAAAAAGCAAATCAAGTATCTCTGTCTTTAGGCAGTCTCACCTGTTTTTTATGGAACTTCCCTTAACTCTGATCAGTTCTGTATTCCGGTGCTATATTCTAGAATAATGTGAGGCATAACTAGTTAAACATAATTTAACAGTGATGGTGTTTTGTGTACTGTGTATGTGTACAAAGGAAGGTCTGTGTAGAGGCAATGAGCTCAGGTCTTCTCTGCTGTAGGTTTTTCCAAGGCAAATTTATTTAGTTTACTCTGGTTTTCTTTACCAGCTTTAAATAATGATAATGGGAATTTTAGACACCTATAGAAGGTGTTTCTAGTGCCATTGGTTTTTAGTATTATGTTGTGCTTATCTGCTGAAAGCAGCATGAGGTGAGGAAAACTGTTAAAAACATCACTGCTAGGAAAATCTTTGTTTACACTGGTTCATGTTGTTACTAAAGTTGTAAAGGGCCAGAAATCCAGACACTTTATTCAGAAATTCCTGGCACTGTTTTTTTATGCAATATTTATTTAGCTGCTTCTTCTCTACAAAGAAAGGAGAACAGCAGTAAATTTGGAACTTTGTGACTTTCTCTTTGGTTTTACATCTTCCAAAATGGGGATTTATGAAATGTATTTTTGAGTTGAAAATTTTTAGGTAATTTCAATATGGAGCATGTTGTTAGCACGTGGGATGAGAAGTTAAATGCAGTCAACACCCTCCCCTTTATTTAGTAACTAAATAGAATTGAAGTATTTGGAACAGTTGTTCTTCTAGTTTGATTTTTTAAATTGAGCCATCTCCCCAGGTTGAATTTATTAAGCAGAGCAGAATCACTTTCCTTTCTGTGGCTGAGATTAAAATCCCCTGATTGATGGGCTTGCACTCTCTCTTCAATTTACAGAGGCGCTCTCCGAGTCTCCGCTCTGAGTCTTCCCTGGAGCACAGTTTGCGGATTACTGTTGGTAATGACCGCTATTGCATTGGCACGCCGGAGCGAAGGAGGCTGCCTGATAGACTGGGCTCACCAATTGATAACCTGAGTGACAGGTATGCTCCTCTGCTCGTGGGGATTCACCTGGGTGAAACTGCGTGGGAATGGCTCTGTTGGATGAGATCAAACATCTCACTAGCCCACTGAATGCCTAGGGAATGAGGGTAAGCATGTAGTGGTGCTTCCCAGGAATATTTCCCCAGCCTCTTGCAAGTTGTGGTACAGAGAATTCCTGAACAAAAGTCTCTGCCTGTGTAACTCTAAACAGATAGTTCTTTAATTTTGTCAGCTGCTTCTAAATCCCATATAAACTAAGCATGCACATGATATATTGCAGAAGGGTATGTGATGTCAATCCCTCCAGTGCTTCCTTCCCCTTAAGGGTGGATGTCACATTGAGACACTTCATTTGACATTTCACTGCTTCTGCCACCTTCTGTTTCTTATGAACCTACCTAGTCCTTACTGAAGGGAAGGTTGTTTAGTATAAAGATAGTGTAAAGCTTCAACTTCCCCATTTAATTGTCTACTTTCCTGATTTTTGAGACTAGTCTAGAAGAAAACTCTAAAGCAGCTTGAAGGAGATTATTATTTTGACTTTAAAAACCTTGCAGAAGAGAACATAGTCAGACAGTCTCATACATTATAAAGGAAGTGTTAGAATTCTTAGGATCCCTTGACTGAAATTGGAGAGAAACAGTTAATGGAGAGAATTCTTTTGTGTTAAAATACTTCACTGCTGTGAAGAGTGAAGTGTAAATATTAGAAATAGAATTAGGAACTCTTTGCCTTCAGTAGGAGAACCGGTATAATCTGGGGAAAGAAAATCAGAAAACTGTGCAAATAATTCTCTTTGTTTTGAATTGCAAAATTAAAGATGGCATAGCTTGTGCCCTGGAGCATACAGTTGAACTTTCAGGTCAGGGATAAGCATCCAGCACAGCAAAAACCATTACCACTTCCATTTTTGATGCAAATATCATCAACTGTTAAAAAAAATATGAGAGAGAGGGAAGTGAGCAGAAGAAATGAATTTCCTGTCTTTCTCAGGTGTAAAGTTAAGTTTCAGCAGGTGTAGAAAACCAAATGAGACTTTGGGTTTTGCTACTGTCACTTTTATGCCTTTACCTCAGTTCTCCTGGCATCAGTGTTTGATTTGTAAATCCCCTGTGCAGTCTGCAATCTTGTAAATGAAATGAGTGTGTATGCTCAGGGAGAGTACAGTGGTTGGAAGGAAAAGGAAGTGATATGTTGGGAACTGGCACTTCTCTGGCAAATTAGGTACATTTGAGGGGGCAGTGGATGGTGGTGTTTGTCCCATTGCTTCATGTTCTCAGGTGAGATTTTAGATTTAACCTCTTCTGTGGTGCTGATGCATGGTTAGAAATAACATCAGGTATAGTGCAGTTTATTTAATGTAAGAGTGAGAAATCACAAAAGTTGACTTCTCTATTACAGAACCCATAGATGCGAAACAGAATGGTAAGAATAGACTCCAGAGAAGGTTTAAAAGTGACAGATGAGTTAGAATGAGAAGAAGATAAAGTGAGACCATATAGAGTTTAATCATTAAATGACTTCCTTGTATTTGTAGTGTAAGTATGCAAGAACTTCATGTTGTTACATTTGGTTTTTTTTGTCTAATCTGTGCTGGCTGCGCTTTTCTGAGTGTTGCCCGTTGTCCAGAAGCTTAAAGTATGTGACAACCAAGTCACCTGTTAGCTTTTCCTAAATTGTCTAGGTACTGCTTCTGAATTCTAAGTTTCTTCACTGCTAGCCATTTTATTTGTTTTCAAAAGACACTTGGGTTTTGATTAAGAACATTGTTTATCAGGTATTTTTCATCATGTATTTTTTCCCTTCCCTGAGAGGCTGCCCTGGTACTGGGACACTGACTTTGTCTATCACTGGGCTGTAAAATGGTCTGTTACTGCTTCTATCACATTTTTATTTTGTATGTGGTACATTCTTACTCTAATTAAAAAAAAAAGACAAAAGAAAAAAGTGTTTCCTAAAGTATTTTGATGTAATTGGAGCAAATAATTCTGAATTTAGTTATTCTCAGCTATTTTTGCTAACTACTCTACTTTGATATTTCAAGCAATCACTTTGACACATTATTCTCTGTAATTTACAAGGCCTTGGGATGGTAGAGAGATTCGTTAGTCTATAAAGGAAATAAAATACCAAAGGAGAGAAATCAGGGAGGCTTTTAGAGTCTCCTGCAGCAGTATATGTTCAGGATGTCTGAGGAGACTTTCTAAGGGTGTTTGTTCCCATGCAGGTCTGTCCTAAAACATCTGTAAGAGCTTGCCCCATGTTTCTAGGGAAGCTGGTCTCCTGCACACGTCTAAATAGGCACACTGAATGCTGCTGGACTGTGAGGTCAAGGTCACCTAAGCAGCTTCAGCTTCCTGCTTGGACCAATAAGTGTTTTTTTTGTCTTCCACAACCTCAATCTGTCAAAGTGAAAAATAAATCTTTTTCTCTCTCCCCATCTTCCATCTGTACAGCTCTCAGTATTTTTAAGACATTCTACTACTATCTGTGCTGGCACAAGCTCTAGAGAGCATCCCACCAATTCTTTCATCTGAGGTTAATACAAAAGATAGACCAAATCACTGCAGAGACTTGGTCTGCATTAGGCTGTGTTCTGAAATAGCGTTTTTTTGGCATGATATCAAGAGTAACAGTTGGCTGGAACATGAACAGCTCATCTGACTCCCTATTCAAAGACTGTGTATTAAAGTGGAGTCCTGTGGATTGCTGACAGCAGAATACCACTATTTATTTCTATTTCTGTGTATGTGAATAAATATGCCACAAAGTAAATTACCTTACACTAGTTGTAGGTCTCTGAGGCAGCATGTGTGTGTAGCCTGTGGTCTGTTTTCCATCTCTGAAACTGCAAATTCCAGTGATTCATGGATTCTTTGTTGGTGAAGGAATTGGGATGGTCACAGTGGTACCACCTTGTATCCTCTCTCGAGGATGCAGTAGCTAGTAGTGAGCATCACTGGCTGAAAGCATGCAAACCAGTTAAGAGGGATGTAACTATTGGACTGTATGCACAGAAAACATGTTTCAAAGAATTCTGTAAGGCAAGAAATAATTTGTCCCACAGCTGTATTTAATTTTCAGGTTTTAAATTTGCATTTTAGCTGTTCAGAGTGTATTTGGAATGTCTTGCTAGTTTTAAATACAGTAGATTTGCTATTCCTTTCTTTCCAAAGTATGATTAAAAATTCCCGTGCTTTGTCACTGCAGTTAGTTTGAATTGTAGGCAACAGCTGTCAGACATGCATCTAAATAATTTTATTTGCACAAAAATCAGCTGAAGGTATATGGTGAAACATATCTGTTACTCCATCAAGTGTGTTCATGCAGCTTGTACAGGTTTAGCAGGCTCTCAGAAAACGTGCCACTGGAAATAGACATACCTTTATGTAGGTGGTGAAACCAACATTTATTTATGAAATTTAATTCAGCTATTTGTAGATGTTTTTGTGCTTTTGGAGGAGGTGGATATGTGTAGTTTGCTGAAAACTGGAAAGATACCATGTAATACAATGGGTACAGGTGCATGCCAGATTTGTTTTATAAGATGTGTTGGACTGATAAAGTACCTAATAAATGCTTTGCAAATGATGCAAGGTAAAGTGAAGTTTTGTGTTGATTTTGTTCTTAAATATGCATGTGTAAACTATGAAAATACCCAGGAAAAAGACCTTGTCTGTGCATCTCTGCTATTCTTTAGTCTGTTGTGAAAAACTGGGGCTGTAATTTATTTGCAGATTTTTTTGACGATGTCTTCTGGCATGACTTGATTTTGTCCCTTCTCAAATCTATGGAGGGACCTTTTGGAGTAGGAGGAGGTGATTTTTGTGGATTCAGGCCATTATTCATAGTTTATCTCAAATTGATTCACTCAGGAAAGAGTCTTCTGTCTCATTGATGTCACTTAGGGAGCACATTTTCTTTCTTGGACGATCTTGCTAGATTTTGAAATATCAATAAGTAAAACCAGCAGATTGTAGCTTTTAAAGTGGTTTGGTTTGTTTCTGCCTTATCTGAAGAGAAGTTGCAGAAAAGTTTTTAGGCATCAAGGAAAAGGCCTTAGCCAAAACAGTACCCCTAATTGTAGGTGTCTGTAGGAGTTGGTCCAAAAGTAGATATTCCAAGAGAAGAAGCTGGTTATTCTGATGTTGTGACAGTTGCACCATCCACTGTAATAATGCAGAGAGGCTGGCACAGAAGAATGGTGCCATTACACTAAATCTCCTTGGTTTATAGATACCAGAAACTGTGCTTCTTTTTAGTTATGGGGTTCATGTGATTAGTGACAGTGCTGTCTGCATATCTGTTGCAAAAGTAAATGTTGGTAGAATTTGTGGTCCTTGTCCACAGCTGAAGATAAAAAAAGGATCTGGTTGCATTTGCCAGTGTGAAACTGAATTATACCTTGAATAATTCATAGGAAATCTGACCTTGGCATCTGACCGGGAGAGGCGAGGAAAGGGATTGTGGTCTGAAATATGATAGTAAGGGTTTTTTAAAATGTGTAGTCTCTCACATTCACAGAAACTAATCCATCCTATCAATTTTTCAAGGCTCTAATTCCTCAGTATGAGTTGAATTGTTCATGTCACTGCATTTGCAGGTAACTTCCTAGGAGGGATGTACAGTACCATTAAAAAGAATTCTCCCTCTCTACCCTGCATTTTAAGTACATAAAATGTTGGTTCTGTTTAGTAAGAGAGATGTTATTTTGAAACTGGTTTGGAAATTTCTTACCCTTGAGTAGGAGTAAGACTTTATTTAACCTGATTCAAATACTTCTGTTCTGTGTTTCTCTCACACAGGGATGATGTGGCTGATGGTCCAATATTCACTAGAGGCCTCACGTGTCCTCGCAGCCTTGAGAGATACCCAGCCCATGAAGATCAGCCTTTGAGCCCCTTCATCCCGAGGCACAATGAGGACTACCGCAGCCGAGATGTTTTCCTGCACCGCTCAGATTACAGCCCGCACTACGGCCGCCGGGAGGAGCTGCCTCGCGCATCTGACAGAGATGGTGACAAACTGAGGAGATCCCCCTACCCGCTGAGGGCAGAGGAGAGGGGCCGAGAAATAAAGCGCCCACGGTATGAAAAGGATGAGAAGATGCATGGTGTGAGCGCAGAGCATCAGGGTTTCTCATCAGGAACGCGGAACTACCGCAGGCGAAGCCGCAGCCGGAGTAGAAGCCTGAGCCCGTCATACCTGAATGAAGAATTCCGAGAGCTTGACCGTGCAAGGAGGAAAAGAGAAGAGGAAGAGCGCAGCAGGAACTTGAATCATGATGTTTCAGGCACTGGCTACACCATCCCTGGCTTGACTAACACACTACAGACTTCTGAGCCTCGCTATACATACAGGCCTGAAGAAATCCCACCCATGCCCAAAAAATCTATCTTGAAGAAACGAGTAGAGATGGAAGTAGAGTCTGCTGTTCAGGTTTGGTCTCTTTATGTCTGTCTATGTGCTTCTACTTTCCAAAACAGTTACTTCATGAGACAGAATGTTAGTTTGCTTTCCAAAGTACGAAAGCCAAATCTTTGTTTCCCTTTCCTTAAGAGGACAGGTATCTTTCTGCAGGGCTGTAAAAGTTTGAAGTGCTTTAGAAACTTTAAATGGTTATGGCATTTAATCAGGAATCATATATATATATACACCCCTATATAAATATATATATATATATATCTATACACACACACACACACCCATATATATATATAGTCTGAGACAGAATAAAATGTCTCTGTGGAAATTCAACCCATGATGCAGAGATCTGGGCTAGCTTTCAAAGAAAAACTGGGTCTCATAGTCTCATAGTACCACAGGCAGTCAGGATATTGATTGAAGCTCTTCCCCTGTAGCAGTGTCTCTTTCTTGTCTCTTTATAGACTTAGAGAACTGCCTAATGCTTCTTCAGTACCTCTGTTTGAAAACTTTTAAATTTCTTAATTTTTTTCCATTTGAACTATAGGCTGGGATCAGGTTTGGAACTATAGGTTTGGGACTTAATTTGTACCAAACCTATACCAAATTTGATTCTCCAAATTAGAACAATGCACAGATAAATGTCTGTGACTACTGTGATAAACTGACTTTTTGTGTTTTAACGCATCACTTTGATTTGCCTGTTTTACTGATCAGTGTTGGTTTGATAGTGACATACTTATCTCAGGAGTGCTCAGATACTGAGCATCCCATTCCATACCTATTACTGGAAATGCTCTTTAATATGGCATTAATTATGAATATCTGAAGAAGTGACTGAGAATAACCTCAATGCGGTAGTTTTTATCTGACTTAAGGTATTGAAATCCTATGTGACTATGACTAAACTCAAAGCATATCCAAAATGATGTAACAGGGTTTCAGTTTTTCATTTTCAGTTCTTATGCTTGCAAAAAGTTTGAAATATAGTTGTGATTTTGTGTGTTCTCCGAGATAAGCATTCATTGTTGGACAGGGCATTCCAGAATCATCGGGCAACTTGGTTTGTAATCTTCTGTGTTCTCTTTCAACTGCATATTGTCTCTTCTAACACTTTTATTCAGCTGTGAACTGAAGGAGAAATGAACATGTTCCTTTGTTCTGTGAGGTGCATAGTGCCTTAGAAGTAAATAGTATCTTCTCTCTTTCAGCCCGAGGGCTTTTCAAGCAGTCCAGCCCCCAGCAAGGATCTTCCTCTTCTTTCTAGTCAGTCTTCTTTGCCCCAGAGCAACGACGTAGCTCCTTTTGCTTCTGAAGTGGAAAACTTTCTCAAACGGTTTAACCAAGGCTCTCTTGTGGAGGCTTCAGACAAGGAGTTGCATGAAGGTTTGTGTGAGTGGAACCCACTCTCTGGGCCTCCCAAAGACACTTTGATATTTGAAGAGAAGTTTGGAAGCTTCTTAAGTCACAAAGAAAAAGTAGAACCCAAGTCAGAGCCCACCGATCGCCATACTGACTTCCTGCTGCCTCATGAGAGGGCCAGTCAGGATGGCAGTGGTTTCTCCCGAATTCTGGGCATGATGGCTGATTCTGTCAGTGCTCAGGAGAAGAGGAGGCGTAGCTTTCCTGACATTGAGGACGAAGAGAAATTTCTTTATGGCGATGAGGATGAAGAGACCAAAATTGAATCTCTCCCCATAGAGAAGCCCCCAGTGAGTTGTGGCAATGAGATAATAATACAGAAAATGAGCCCACCTCCTTCTCCTGCTCCAGCTGTCAAGATGGATCCTTTAGAAGAGCCAAACGCAGAGTACGCAAAGATCCACGACTTGCTCAAAACCATTGGACTTGACATTGGTGTTGCTGAAATTGGCAAACTGGCTGTCCGTACCCAGGAGCGCCTTCATGGCAAAAAGCTGGCGTCTCGTTCTCCGGATCGCCGCTCCTCGGAGGCTCGCAGGCTGGACACCTGGGAGCTGCGCCGCAGCCGCAGTGACACTCGTTCTCCTGAGTCAGGCCAGCAGCGTTCAGCGTCGCCTCCCGGCTCCTTCCCGCAGCCCAAAGATGCGTCCTCTCTTCACAAATCAGACTATGCTAAGAGCAACCCAGTGGGACAGGAGATACCTCCACACACACCAGAACAGCCTCTTCCTTCTGTCTCTCTCATTCCTTCAATTCCACCAACTCCTGCTAGTTTGCCACCTACACCTACTTCTGTTTCCCAATACCAAATTCCCAACTATTCCCACTACACTGCTGCTCAAATTTCCCAAAACTATCCCCCTCCCACAATGGCTCCTCCAGGATATGATGCATATGGGCACTATATGGCATATGCAGCCCCTGGCTGGCCCATGTACCCCCCTGCCCAGCAGCCTAATCCTACGCTACCAGAAGCTCACGGTCTTCTTACTATGGCCATGTCAGCGAACCCCACGCGTCCCAATCTCCGGGTGATTGAGACAGTCTCTCTGGGAAAGGATGTCCCTGATGTAAAAAGAGATGGTTCTGTGCTTGTTCAAGTCCCTACCACTCCTTCTCATTCCAAAGCACCCCTTCGTCTGTCGTCACACTCTCTGAAAAATACCACAGAAAGGATGTCGGATGAAAAAAATCGGGCAGCTCAAAAGCAGAAGGTATGTTAGCTATTCTGATACTTCAGATTGTGTTGGATTGCATGATTGGTGGGGTAGAAGCTTTTTCTCTAAAGGTGCACTTTTTTTTTTGGAGTTGCTTCAGTTTAAAAATAGTTCGACCTAGTTTACTCCCATGAAATATCCCTAAGCATTTGTCTGTAATATTCAATGACTCCTGTAAAAAATGCATTTTTAAATCTCCCAAAGTTGCATGCCATTGGCTATGACAGAACAGATGGAATCAAATACAAAGTTTAATTTCTTTGAACAAGCCAAAATCTTAGAGAAAACACATGCTGGCCACAGTTTGGCTTTATTTTGCTGAGATTTAGATATTGAAATACCTGAAGATATCTGGGGATATGTAAAAATCTGAAGGGACAGTGTAAAGAAAATGAAATGGCTTTTTTTACTGGTGTTCAGTGGCAGAACAAGAGGCCACTGAAACACAGGAGGCTCCATCTGGACATGCTACATTGTACAAAATACCACAGTTATATCTGTATTAGGCATTCTTTAATACATACTAAAGGGTATCATCATTCACCATCACATAGAATCTTCCCTCTACATTTATATTAATTCTCTTACAAAAATCACAAAACTAGAAGAATTTAGGGGAAACTACTTGGAGGCTCTGACTCCAAGTATGACTCCAGTTTGGGTCATATGTATTAGTGTTTTCCTCTTCTAATTATCTTGGTTTGTACAATAATTAGAAAGTAGTGGGGAAGAATGTATTTTAAAATAGGAAACTGTAGTTACACAACTGTCAAAGAACTGGATGATTCCCAAAAGTTGTTTCAGTTTTCAGACTGGTGTCCATTTGGTCGTTGTTGTTAAAATAAGAGCATAGAATTATTTGGGTATGAGAGGACAATTAAAAATCATCTCGTTCCAACCCCACTGCCACAGACAGGGACACATTCCACAAGACCAGATTGCTCAGAGCCCCATCCAACCTGGCCTTGAAGACTTCAGGGCTGGAGAGTCCACAGTCTCTATGGGCAACCTGTTTCCATGTCTCACCATCCACATTGAAAAGAAATGCTTCCTTTATATCCAGTTTAAATCTACCCTATTTTAGTTTGAAACTGTTGCCACTTTTCCTGTGACTACAGACCTTGGTAAAATATCTACCGATTTTTCTTTCAAGCCCCCTTTAGGTATTGAGGCTGCAATATCATATTTTATTATAAGAGCCTTTTCTTCACTTGTATGAAGTGCTAAATCAGCAAATAAGTGAGCTTCCACTTCTTGCAGGAATAATAATTTCTTCAGCTAACACAGCTGAAATTTTGTTCTTAATGTAATTTAGTACTTTTGGAAGAGCTCTCTTGGCTTATGGTGTGTGCTTTTCTCCTGCCCTGACATACCTTGGTAGCTCATCTGTGCATCTTGGTAGAACTTCTAAGGCTTTGTCTGCACTACAGAAATCTTTGTCTAGGGCTTAGTCCACTGGTTTTTTGTTGGGATGGTTTGGAGTATAAAAATTTGCATGTTCCACTTGATGCCCCCATACTGCAGAAAACTCAGAAGGAAAGAATGGTGCTTTGATGATAAAAAATAGCATACAAAGCCACAATAATAATAATAAAAAAACTTCTTATGTTGTTTAAGATGTAGCTTAACTGTGTTGGTAGAACTACTTCAGGAAGGATTTGGGGATCCTGCCAACATTGACATTGCTGTGGTAGAAGTGATTGTCTAGGGAAGTCAAGATCAAGATGACTTGTTTGTTAAGGGAGGAGCCTGTAGTAAGCTTTAAGAGCCTTGTGAAGGTAAAAAAATGGGATTTGTCTCTTGAAGAATGAAGCTGGAAAAGAAACTGAAAGAACTTTTCAGGTTTCATTTTAGCATATTGCTTTGTTTCCTTCTATGAGAATCAATGAAAACCAGTGAAAAAAGGATTTGTGAGCTCCTCATGCCACAGTTTTTACCTTATTGAACAAGAAACAAATTTCATCCTGATGTTTTATGTCAGATTGAAGCAAAACCTAACTAACAGCTAAAAGGAGCCAGAGTCAAAGCAGGAGGCAAGGTAAAGGGCTGTGTAGGCTGATGGAACATGCCAGCTGTAGAGATTCTGCATGAGTTTTGAACAGCCATTTGTCTTTGATCTCGATTAGCCCTGTAGATGATAGTCAGCTGAGCCTAAGGGCCTTGGGAAGTGTTGCAACAAACAGAGCAATTTGGAGGAAAACACTGCCCAAAAGAAAAAAAAATGCCTACAAACTGGGTTGAAGCATGACCACACAATACAGTTACTTTCAGATACAGAGGGAGAGGTGTGTTTATTGTGTTAAAATACTCAAGAACATTTTGGGAATACTGAGCAGTGTTCTGTGTCTGGAAAGCTGAGGTCTTCCTGTTATTCTTGCAAGACTGTTTAACTTGGGAAGAGAAGAAAATCCAGACACCTTCCAATTTATTTAGGTGATAGAAGAGAGAGAAAAACTGAAGACTGATCGAGAAGCACGGCAGAAGAAGCTTTACTATCTCAAGACTGAATTGGACAGGCTTCGTAAACAACAAGGTAAAGTGCATTACCACCCTCCCAGCCCCTGCTTCTTTTTTCTCCCCCACTGGCATGTGTCACAAGTCTTGGTATCTAACAGGAGAAGGAGAACCAAAATAAGAATTGTCCATAATGTATTTTCATGCTCCTGGCAATGCACAACTCATGAAAAAGGAGTGACCTAGTTACTATATTAAGATCAATTACATCAAAATTTGAGCAGACAGTTGCTCTTGCATCTTCTTGCCTTGATAAGCTAAAGGAATTGTACTTTATGCATTTTAGTGCTTCTTTAGAAGAAGTGAGAAATAGTGACTGAAGATGTTATTGTGCCTTTCAATTTTTCATGAATCTTATCTGGAGATGGAAAAGTCCTCTCTCAAGAGAGCTAACTTTTTGTGTCTTTAAAACTTGTTTGGTCCAAGTAAATACTTAATTCTCTCATCTTTGGAAAATGATACTTTCAGGTTAGAACAGGCAATTTAACTTTTGCTTGTTTGGCACACAGGGAAGTAGTGGTGCTAAATTTATACTCGGGAGAATTATGGTGCCTCTCTTAGGGTGTGTATTATGATAATCCTTATGGATGCACATCATGCAGATTTAGTGATGCTGTACCTGAGAGTCAATTCCATCTTTACAACTTTATAGTGAAGATTTAGCCTTAATATTTTGTATTAGTATTTTACTTGTTGCTGGAATTATTGTACAGATCTAAAGTCAGTTTTCCTCTTGCATTTCTGACTCTTCTGCTTCCTTGATTGGCTCAGGCGAGATGTTGAGGAAAAAACGTCGTGAGAAGGACGGACACAAAGACCCCTTGTTGGTTGAGGTGAACAGACTACAAGAGAATATTATGAAGGAAATTGCAGAGCTGCATAAAGAATCTGATGCAGCTGACAAGAAGCAGTCTGAGCTTGACAAAGTAGCACAAATCCTGGGGATTAACATATTTGAAAAACCCCGGAAACCATCTGTGGAAACTAAAGATTCCTCGGAAAAGAACAGCAAGTCAGAAAATGCAAAAGTTGTAGAGAAAACATCTTCCTCCAACAAGGTAAAGTCTTCAAGTTTGTGTGCTAATGATTTTCCCACTAAGAGAAGAGGGCACTGGGCAGACAGCTGGTCCCAGATATTTATTAAAGGATCATTTGGTGTCATTTGTTACCACATCTCATACACTGGCTTTGATGGTGCATGCAGGTGAGAGTTGATGTATCAGTGTATATAATGTCCCTCAGGTTTTGTGCAGTTCAGCACCACTTACTGTTGTTGATATTGCTGAGGTGTTGGTTAAATTGAACAGTATCATGAGTGTATATAGCTATTTGGTCTCAATACCATGCCAGGGGGACAGACTTCTTTTTTCTCTATATAATTTCTGTCATGGCCTTTCAGACCATATAGGAGTGTTTATAGCAACAAAGCTCTCTCAAGTTGGGAGCATTGTTGGTCTTCTTACTTGGTAATAATAGTAACAAATCACAAGACTTAAAGATGATGGTCAGCATAAGATGTTTTTTATGTACACATGTTCTCTCTTCAGAAATGTCATTATGCATCAGTATGGTCTGTCTGGTGTGGTCTGTACTACTCTGGGCTGGATGTACCAGCATTCCAGAAGATAGTTTTACTTTGAAAGTAGTATGGATACTACCATTTGAGAGGTTATGCTTGTATTCAGGAAATCAATTATCTTGCTTTTCAGATGTTTATTCGAATATGTAACAGAAATAGCTAATGCGAAATTGTAGATTAATTTTGTGTAGATCTTAGCATATATATTTTTTGCAGAGAGGAAAACATTAGTAGGGTAAGAGATATAAGAAAAACTGATATGGCACCTCATCAATTTATCTGAAGGGAGGATGTCAAGAGCATGGAGCCAGGTTCTTCTTCTCAGTGGTGCTGAGCAATAGGACAAGAGGCAATGGGCAGAAACTGATGCACAGGAAGTTCCAACTGAATGTGAGGAAGAACTTCTTCACTGTGTGGGTGACTGAGCACTGGAACAGATTGTTCAGAGAGGTTGTGGAGTCTTTTCTCACTGGAGATATTCCAGTACCATCTGGACACAATCCTGTGCCATGTGCTCTGTGATGACCCTGCTTGAGCACGGAGGTTGGACCAGATGACCCACTGTGGTCCCTTCCAACCTCACTCATTTTGTGATTCTGTATTTTCTCCAAAGCCACTCAAATCTGTTTATCCTGTAAAATTTTCTTTATGCTTTATTGTGGTCTGAGAACTCATTAGGTATCTTTAATTTAAAGACTTGCTTTTGTTTTTTTTTGTTGTTTCTTGAAACATCTCCGAAGTTTACTGTTCACTTACTTTAACAAATTGTTTTCTTCAGTCACCACTTCATAAAACTAAAGTAGGCAAAAATGTTTAAGTCCTACATTGCATTAAGTTATATTGTTTTCTTTTCTTGAGATATGGCATGTGTGAATATACTTCTCATTATTTTAATTTGCATTGTCTGTGTCGTCCAAACCCGTAATGACTTGATCTCCTTTTCGTAGTTCCTTATTTTAACATGGAAAATTGTGAGTTCTGGACAGGAGCATTGAGTATTTTCATACATATGTAGGCACATAGGACATGGCCTTCAGCCTCTACAGAGCTACAATTCATGTTGTAGTTCTGATTAACTTTTTTCATGAAAAGAAGGATGGTGCTGGCCTTTCAACACTGAGGTTGGTTGACTCTGCCAACCTGAGGGCAAAAGCTTTTGCCTTTCTGCTTATTTGCCTTTCTGCTTATTTGCAAGGCACCTTGTGGTCCCTTGCTGCTGACCCTGTGTCTGTGTTGTAGTTATACAGTCAATGCAGAGGTAAAGCCAGTGTCACTGTGCTAAACAGACAGATCACCCTGTCTGGGCTCTAAATAGTAGCAAATTATAGAGGCATCTTTGAGCTGGGGTAATGCACAAACTGGAGTTAAGAGTGGACTGTCACCTGTCTGTCTGAGAAGTATTGTATTTTTAAAGTTTTGATTGAGATAGTATTTTTATAGGTCTATGTCTATAAATAACATAAACATTGATGCTTGTGTGACATTGTGAACATCCTTCCATGCACCTCCTGCAGATCATAAGCTGATCTCATTGTTCAAGAGAATGTCTGCTATGTTCTTGCTGACAGAATATGTGCAAATATTCCTGAGGTCACTTCTTATTCTGCTACCAAGAACTAGAATATATTGGGATATGGATATCTGTGGGGTGCACAGTGGCCTGGCTGTCTCTTCATTCTTTGATTTACAGTGCATGTTGTGGGGGATGGTGTTAAGGAATTTAAAGTAAGGCAGATGTTATTTGACAATTTTGAATCTGCTTAAATAAATTTGTTCAGTGCTGGTAGTGAATAACTTGGAAATCATGCAACCAACTCGAGTCTGCTAAATTAACATGCTGTTCTTTCCAGACTGCCATGCAAAATGATAACATTTTGGACTTTATGCCATTGAAAATGTAACTCAGAACTCAAAATACATCTAGTAGTATTGTAATCTAAATTACCAGGGCTCATTCATGGTATATTTCAGGTAATATTTGTTTTGCTACAAGTTTAGTTTGGTATTAATTTTGGATAGAGTCCTGAAATGTCTGTATATCACTATATGGCGTCTTTCTGTACAGATCAATGTAAGTGCAAACATCACATGTTTAAATCAGAAGATCCTTCGCCCTATATACTTAGGTAATTAACAAAACACCATCTTTCTCTTATTATTAAACAATAAGTTTTCTGGAGAGTTTAGGAACACTCAATCTGATAAAACTGATGGAGTTAAATACTTTTAGTCACCTGATTTTTGCTTCCTTTTCCATTCTGCTTTCATCCAAACTACTTTTACAGTAACTTCTGAATGCCTCTAGGGGAACTATTTGAGGTCTTCTGGGCACTGTTTGGCTAGTATGGTAAACTGGAACTGTTATGTGAAACCAATAAAGTGGGAAGGGTGCATGCCACAGGGAATTTGTTCATTTGGTTCCTTGATTACCTGCAACCATCCAGCCATTACATCTGGGACCCTTATTGGAACCTCTTCACTGCAGCCACGCAGCATCTTAGTCGGCAATACCAGCTCTCTGAAACAGTGGAATTAACCTGGGCGCTGAAAAGCAGGTGATATATTTTTTTTGTGTGTATGGCTTCTGCTGGAGGCAGGTTCTGAATTTTAGAGCATTTTGTCTGTCCTGCCTTGTCTTAGAGAAGTGTTTCCTTCTGTTCAATTTAGGAATCAAAAACTACTAATGAAAAATCGAGAGGTAGAAGCCCGAAGCCAGCAGAATCCTCTTCACAGTCCTCCAAACATCCTTTCCAGTTGGCCAATATTTATGAATATTATGATGCAGGGAACCACTGGTGCAAAGACTGCAATACCATCTGCGGGACCATGTTTGACTTTTTCACACACATGCATAATAAGAAACACAGACAGGTATGTTGCAGGCTTCCTTCACTAAGTGCATTTCATATTGCTATGAATATTAACACTAAAACATACATCACAGAACTACATTTTACAAGAGAACCTGAAGTAATAACAAACCGAAGAAGTAACTTATCAAATTCTTTTCCCCTAATGTTGGACTTGAGCAGTTGTACAGCTACTGGTGTATTCCAAATAGTATAAATGGGGCCTGTGTTCAGTTTGCTCAGGTTTGCCGCTTGTGTTTCACATGTTTACCTGTTCTTTGCAGTCATTTACATTTTACACTTTTCACAGGTTATCTTGTCATTGTAAATTGCAAAGTGGGAGGGAAAAGCGAGGGAAATAAGTTGTTGTAAATATTTGCACGTTGATTTTAATGTTCAGTGTTCTAAAAGGATATTAAAAAGGAAAAAGACAAGTGTACTTGCCTTGCTAGTGTAATATATGAGCCTATATACCTCTGTCACTGTGCAAATAGACCCTGGATCCTTACAACAGACCTTGGGCTTCGAAGACCCAGAGTGAGACCAAACAAGAGTCCATAAAACGCA
This sequence comes from Agelaius phoeniceus, assembly GCF_051311805.1. Taxonomy (NCBI): domain Eukaryota; kingdom Metazoa; phylum Chordata; class Aves; order Passeriformes; family Icteridae; genus Agelaius; species Agelaius phoeniceus. Next base: position 79,934,756 of record NC_135267.1, read on the forward strand.
TTGATAAGATAACGGTTCCTGCCAAAGGTATGTTGATTTTTATTAACTTGGCTATCATCCCTCTTTGCCCTCCAGCAAGTCCCACTTGCTCAGAGAAAGGAATTTCCAAAACTTTACCTTGGTATATAGATACTGTATTATTAGGAAAAAGGCAAATTATTTAGTTTCTTGACTGTTCTTGTGTAAAAGGTCTTGAAGCGAGAGTGTAGGAAAAGTGTGGTTTGTTCTCATTTTAGAGATTAGTTTTTTATTTTGAATACCAGTTGTCTTTCAGTGTAGTTCTGAAATAATTTTTGCCAACATATTAGAATTCAGAGCATGACCACAATAGTTGGCAGTATTTGGGTAGAGCTTGCACAGTATTCCACACAGTCTTGTAGCAGACTTTTTCATTCAGTACATTTTTAGCAGAGGTCTCCCTGAAAATTGACCAATGAGTACTTGTTGTAGTGCAGATACAGAGAATCTGAGACAGACATTTGGAAGGAGCTGTAACTGAGTTGAAAATTAATATAGGATTTAAAATATGAATGTCTAAAAGGCCTGCCAGTGATCAACTCATTTTATTAATCTGTTACATATTTCTGGTAGTGCCCACTAAAGAAGAATCTGCAGTGTCTTAGATAACTGTAGCAGGTTCTGTAGGCACAAGGGTGCAATCTTCCTGAACTTCAACAAAAATATTTGTGTTCTGTTTATAAACCAGGTATTTAGTATTTGAGCAGACTATACCAGAAAGATGGAAAATAGATCAAGGCTGTAGGAAATGTCAACCTACTTGAATACTCAGTTACCTTAACATGATGCAGAGCACTTAAATCTTGAACTGTAGTAATAAACTTCTTCACTTTGCATGTTTGTTCCTGGTAGTGGTGGTTCCTATGATACTGTAAGGAGACCAGCATTAACTCTTCCAAAAAGAACATTGCTTGAGGTTTTGCTGTTGTTCTTTGACCAACTTTGTTAAGAGCTTGGCATTTATTAGGTTTTGTTTCTCTGATAATTTTCTTTGGCCTTTTCAGGCTCTGAGTTTCTGATTCCCATCACTGGATATTATTGCCAGCTCTGTCATGAATTTTTTGGAGATCAGATCTCAGCAGAGCAGCATGTGAAAAGTCATCCCCACAATGAGAAGTATAAGGTTGGTAACTGATGTGCTAGGAGAGAGACATTCCCTACCCTAGCTTCTGTTTGTTCTGTCTTCCTTTGCTGAAGAATGACATTTAACTTCTTGGAGTATATGTATTTGGTTATCTTCACTACGTTCTACTGAACTAAATAAGCAGAACTTCCCACTACACCAGTACATAGAGATATTTTATCTGCATGAAGCTGAAACAGTGTGTACTGTAAAGTGACAGCACTGCTGCAAGCAGTTTGTAATACCTCAGTTTCTTGGTAGGAAAAAGTTCCCTGGTCTCTTAGTGTTGAGATAGCACTTACTGAGCAAGTCAGAATTGTCAGAGAGCTGCATTTATTTATTTATTTTTCATGGAAATGAAAATTGGTGGCTAAAATGTTGCTGTTTATTTCCACAGAAATACATAGATGAAAACCCACTCTATGAAGAGAGGCGAAATCTAGACCGTCAAGCTGGATTGGCTGTGGTTCTGGAGACAGAGCGCAGGCGGCAAAATGAGCTGAAACGGAAACTGGTTGAGAAACAGAAGGAAGAGAAGGATGAGAAAACCCCAAAAATAATAAAGAAGGAGGAAGTAAAGAGCAGCCCAGAGTCAGGAGAAGGGAATAATGAAACTCAAGGCAAAACAGATTCTTCTGGGCGAAAAATGGGTATTACGGTAAAGCTAAAGAAGGAAGAGAAGGCAGAGGAGAAGAAAGAAGAAAAGAAAGAAGAATTGAAAAAGGAATCACCAAGCCAGACCTCCTTTGGGAAATTCAGCTGGAAAAAGACTGAGAGAGAGGATAAAACCCCAGGAGCTGTTGCAAAGGAAGAGAATACAGAAGGAAACAAAGAGGAGAACAAGTGTCAATCTGTGAAATCCCATATAAAGCCCATTGAAATCAAGCTGTCTGGGAAAACTGTTATTCCACACACTAGCCCATGGATACCAGTTGTTTCTACACCAACACCAACAAAAATTCTTCCCAATTTACCAGTCCCCACCATGATTTTCAGGAAGTCCAATACTCCAACAGTTAGTAAACCACCGCCTTTGAACACCTTTTTATCCATAAAATCCTCTGGAACTACCACCAAACCACTGCCAGTGGTAAAAGAAACAAATGCAGATCTTCTGCTGCCTCCAGATATCATATCAAAAGCTTTTGGAGGAGAAGAAGTAATCTTAAAAGGCTCAGAGGAGGATTTGAAAGCAGCAGAGAAAAATGAGTCTTCTCAGCCTGCAGATAGACTACCTCCACCTCATGCTCCACCAGCAGTCCAGCCAGCAGCTCTCATCCCCGCAGATGAAGTAGCTCCAGGTGTGTCAGAAAGTGACCAGACAATGTTGGCAATGCCTGTGAGACCACCACCACCTTCAACTGCTTTCAGTGAACAAGCAAAAAAGATAGAGAAACGAAATTCTTGCTTGGCCACAGCCAATGCTAAAGATCTCTATGATATTTTCTACAGTAGTGGTGGAAAGGGTTCAGCTGACAGCAAGCTTGCAAGTTCTGCACTTCCAAATGGAGAAAACCCTAACATAACAAAACCTGCAGATTCATCTGCAAATTACAGAACAAATAGTAGCTCATCCTCGTTGAAAGAGGATTCTGAGACTGTGGATTCCTCACAGTGTAATAATCAAGTGACAGGGAGTTTGGTTCCTGTTGAAAATCAGGCTGAAATGAGCAAGAAATCACTTCAGCCTCACCTATCAGAAATGTCAGTCACAGAATTACCAGGAAAAAAAACTGTTTCTGGCATCCAGATGCCTGCAGAAAGTGGACTTGTTGATACAGGAGGTGGAGAGCAGGCAGGCTGTCTGGAATTCTGTGATCTACGGAAATCTGAGGTCCAAGAGAAGGCTGGACAGGAAAATGGAAATAAAACTCCAGTTACAAACACAAATGTTCCTGGTACCTTGGAGACAGAGACAAAAGACTGGGAAATAAAAGCAGTAAAGCCTAAGCATGGTCTACACACAAAGACTTTGTTACCTGAGACACAGAGCGAAATTAAAAGTTTGGGAAATTCCCATTTGGTAAAGTTAAATGATAACTGTAGAACTCACTCAGAAACTGATAGTCCAGACTTGCTCTGGGGCACTTCCAGAACTAGTAATGGAAAAGAACAGATAGTCACAACTCATTCTTGTGCTGAAAGTAGTTGGGATCTATCAAATACTCCAAATCCAGAAATAAAATCTGGTTCTAATGAGGTTGATGCTTCAGAATTGACAGAGGGACAGACAAAAACTAAAAGTACCCTATTAGAAGCTCAAGAAAAAGTTAAATCTAAACCTTTGGGCCATACAGTGTTAGATAACCAAACCCAGAAGCAGGGCATTGAACAGTTAGTCAATACCTGCTCGAACATTGCTGAACTCAGACCCAATCTAGAATTAGTAGCTGAAAATGAAAAAAAATCATTAGGACACACTGGATCTGATGCAAGATTAGATAATTTTCTTTTCAAGAGACCATCAGAGGATGTGAAACACATGAAGACTCCCTCCCAGAAAGCAGATCTTGAGTTGAAAAGCACTGATTTAAATCTGGGAGACAATAAGGTAAAACATGAATGTTTCAGCATCCTTTCAGAAGGACTTTTAAAGGAAAATACAGAAGAAGTCACAAAAATAGAAACTATTGCGTCCATTAGGCTAGAGTCCAGTAAAGTTAAAAATGTGGGCATTGACAGAACAGTGAATGAAACAGAGATTACTGATTTTACTACATTGACTTCTGATAGTTGTGAAGATAAAATTTGCACACGGATTTCTCAGAAACCTATGCTGCAGCCTGGATCACAGACCTCAAATAGTGACACTACAGAAGTGGTCATGCCAGTTCTAGAAATGCAGGGCATTTCTCCCACGTCTGAGATACTTGTGCAAGTGAAGGAGAGCAAAGGTGGCACTGTTGAAATGCTGTCTCTGAGGTGTGACAGAGGCAGCACAGAAGGTCAGGCTTCTGGGTGCGTGGAAACTTTAATGCCTGGGCTCAAAGAAACACATGGGAAGGTGGGTGGCTCAGGAGGCAAGGGAATGTGCACCATCCTGAGCAAGAAGACTGAGCAAACAGAAGCTCCTGACAGTAGTTTGGAAACTACAATGAAATCAGGAATTTCTGAAAGCATAGCAGAAAGCCCAGTGGGTTGAAGTAAACCCAGCCAGTCCCAATATTTGAGGAGCCAGAGCTGGGATTATGTATATGGTTTTTGTTTGTTTTTCTTTTTGTTCCAGCTGAGAGTTTTGGGTGTATTTTGCATTCTGTGGTAAGACTTGACTAAAGTGAAACGTACATCATAAGAAGGCAGTCACATACTTTATTCTGTACATAATTAATTGTGTAAAATGTTTTTTCATGTGAATTTTGTTGCCAATTTCTTTTCTACACTCTGCTATTAAAATGGAATCTCGTTTATAATGCGTGCGTCTTCTTTATTTTGGGGGCTTTTACTCTTTGACCATTCCTGGTGAAAGATTTCCAGCTCACCCAGTTTGTGTCAGTAGCACCGTGAGTAGCCCAGCTGCTGAGACAAGCTCAAGAATAGCAATTTAGAACTGAGGAAATGGAGACTTGCAGAAGAACTAAAACCCAAAATTTCTTTGAACTGTAATGCATGGGTTTGATTACTTCTGTTGTTTTGAAATGCAAGAATGTGTTCAGAGTCGATTTTGTCTGTTTATCTGTCTCTGTGCTTTGTAATTCCTGTTGTATTACATCTGTACTTAAGGTGTCTCAGTGTATTGTATAAGCACATGTATGGATGGCACATCACTAAGCAAGGGGAGAAAATCTGTCCCGACTGGCTTTTGGAGAAGAAAACTAATCGGTAAGGCTCTGTGGCCTGACACCTGGACCAGACATATTGAGGTCACTTACGTGATTTGAAATGGGCTTTCTTTCATTTTATTGTGATCCAGTAACTATTTGTGTTAAATCATTTAGCAGCTGACCAGCTCTGAAGAAGTAGAAGATCAGAACCCTGGTGTCAGGAATTGGACTCGCTTCATGTGATACAGACACATGCATGCCTACCCTGAATGGTCCTTGAGCTATTGAGTGTGATGATTCTCATTTGTATAGCTTGTAAAAGACTAAAGTATTCAATGTGTTTCCTTGGATAAATATAACATTTTTATTTGTAAATTGTTTAAAAAAATAAACATATGGAGGTCAACAAGGCTTTCTTCTTGGTTTTCTTTTTTTTCCTTAACTCAGTAAAAGTGGTTTTTTTTTTCAATTAGTTTCTGACTCCTGTAGTAGTTGATAAAATTGAGAAACTGTAGAGGATGAAGATACTCAACAGTTAGCCTGCTCAGTAAAAACCAGTTTATTTCCAGCTGAAGTCAATGGTAGAACTACTGTCAACATCGTCAGTGGAAGTCTGCTTGGAGTCCTGAACCCTGTGTAAAACCAGAGGTGGGGCATCAGGGAGGGACCCCAGCAGAGCTTGAATTTCTGTAATCACTGCCTGCACATGGACCTTTGGAGAAGGCAAAATCACCATTTGTCTTCGTTTTCCATGACTTGTATGTGTGGAAGGTATGAAATGTTTCTGAGTCTTGCAGTGTTTTCATACAAGAAATGTAAGAACTGTCTAAGCTGAATTTGGAAATCTGGTATAAATGGTCAAGTCAACAGTAAAAAAGTAATTAAGAAAGGAAGAGAGTTTTGAGAAAATCTCTGAGCTGGTTTTATGATGTTAAGCAGTTACTGCATTGAATATAGGAAATCTTTGTTAGTATTGTTGCCCTACTTTCATCAGATAGCTGATTGACTGTCAAAACCAAAGCAAGCAAGGTTTGAAATGCTTTGATAGTTTAAAATGGAGTTGGGCAATGAGTAGAGATTGCTTAAATCCTGATTTATAAAAAAGTCCTTTGTAGTTGCTTCTTGGTTTTATCCTGTATTTTTTATCATACACTTGAGTTTGTTTGTTTACATTTGACAGATAAATTTTCCCCCTTGTTTTCTTTCCAATTTTTTCAGTAAAGTGCTTGGTCTCTTGTAAATCCACAGAGGAAGAGGGGAATTGATTTTCTTACCTGCCTCGTATTGAGAGATATAAGTGCAGGGAAGGGAAATATTAAAGGGAAGGCTGAATTTTTCTAGAGTTCTGCACTTTAGATAGTGTTGTTTTGTAATACACACATGCTTTCTGGTTAGTTTCCTTCTGCAGATTGGTTTTCATGAAGGTTTCAGTGCATACACTGGCAAACAGCAATCTGGACAGTCTTCAGACAACCTTATTTAATGCTGTGTTATCTGTGTATACCTTAATTTTTAAAATTACCTTTTATTTTTGAGGAAAGGACAATATAATTCTGTTATCCTTGTTCTGTGCTCTACAGTTGCTTCTACAAGTAGTGGTTGTGGTCAGTGCTGAACGTGGCTGGCCATGAATGGAGAGGAGCTAGTGCCAAGGGCAAGCAAGAATTTTGCAAAGGAGAAACTGGAAGTTGTTACCCCATATATGTCTAAAGCTTTCCAGAATATGAATTTTCCTGTGGTCCAAATTAAATACTACTTTTCTTCATGCCCTTTAGTCTATCTCTGAGAGGAGGTAGGGCTCTTTATTTCTGGAAGGAAGATTAACTTGGTCTCTTTTGGGGAAGAAGTAAACGGTAATCCTTGAACCTCTGGAATGGCCAAGAACATAATAGGTGGTGTAGGTGATGACATCTAGGCAGATTGGCATACAAGAGGCATTAACGCTGTAATTTCATGAAATGGCATGTATTTTTATTTATGTATTTTTTCTTTTTTTTCTTTCTTTTTTTCCTGTTTTTTTTCCCTGTGGTTTCCAGAGGCTTGCAGTAAATGATTTATCCACTGTGCTCGTTCCCTGTGCTGACAGAGCTGTAGCATAGTGCACTGACTGGGAAGCCTTATTTCTAGGCTGGCCTTGGACTCTTCCAGATCCTCAGGAGGAGGGGTGAGTTAATGGGGATTTACTTGTCTGTTTGAATGGTGCAATACATTATCTCTCCTTCCTGATATACTTCTCTAAAAACTGCACAAAGCACAAGAAGTTACCTTTTTCCTGGTTTTCAGAAAGCTTCTGATAGGAAGGAAACAAATATAGTTTGAATGTTTCTATCTTTACTTCAAACCAGGCACAAATACCTAGTAAATTTAAAGAAGAGTGGATTAACTCTTAAGTGATTTGATGTTGTAACCTTTAGTTTGTCATGATGGAGGCTGGCACATCCTTTCTCCTGGATGAAGTTTGTTGGAAAACCAAGCTTGATTAAGAAGCAGTGGGAGAAGAGAGATAGAAAAGCTGCAGTCATCCTATCAATCTGTTTTAAGGCCAGGTGGGTTTTTAATTCATCTTCCAGTCTCTTTGAATGTACGTTTGGAAAGGAGAAGAAATCTTCAAATGTTTTAGGCAAAATACAGTAATTTTTCCTGGGGTAGTCAGTTGGGTAGGTAAACCTTGCTTCTAGCTTGCTGGAATCTTGTCTTTGACTAAGTTTTAACTAAGCAGTAGATAGGCTTTAGGGGGGATTTTTTGTTTGGTTTAGAATTTTAAATAGCGTGTGAGCAGGGAAGAAATGTAGCAACAATCATTTTGTTACTAAATTTTTTCCAAATGTATTTGTGCTCTAGTGGTAAAAAGTATAAGAGATTATACTTTTATATTAGTAGATTAAGATATGAGGTCTCTGCTGTTTTACAGAATTATCATGCTGTTTCTGGAATCATCATCCCTGGAAGTATTCAAAAGACATTTGGATGTGGCACATGGGTCAGTGGTGAACACAATGGTGCTGGGTTAATGGTTGGATTCAAACATCTTAGAAGTCTTTTCCAATCTTTGTGGTTTTATGATTCCTTAATTTTTGCCAAGGGTGGAAATAAATGCCTAATTCTTATCTAAGAGAAGCTTCACAAAGAACTTAAACTTTCTCATGGAAACAGTAGGGAATGTGGGCAAAGGTCAATTATTTTTTTACCCTGGTAAACCCCAAACAGTTTTTAGAAATACCTGTGAAAGTAAGTGATGGTAGCAGCAAAAAACCACAACCATCCACCAAACCAGTGCATCCCAAAGCATGACAGAACTATATTTCTTTAGTGTAGAGAGCAAGAGGAGTCACTTGAGACAGGTTTTCATGTGGTGCCTGATGTAATACTGTGCTAGTTTATTATTATTATTATTATTATTACTATTATTATTATTGTTATTATTATGTTCTCTCAGAACATTACAAAAGGTTAAAGGGAACAAAATTATTCTCTGAGACAGACCTCAGTCCTTTTGTGCCTGCTGGGTTATGTGCAAACAGCCTACGTGCCAGCAGTGTGGGAGTACAAAGCAGCCATAAAATTTATTTTACTTGACTCCTCTCTTCTGTCTGGCATGAAGAAGAGGGAGATGCAAGTTCTGGTTGCTAGACGATCCTTTCTGTCAGCTATTTTCAGACAATATGGATGTATTCATGTTTGTAACCAACTTGAGCAGAATAGCCCAGCTGCAGGCTGTCTTAGAGCAGAAATCCAAGGCTCCACAGTTAGAATTAGTTTCTGGGTTTTGTTTTCTGATCCCACCTCCACCTCTTCTTGGGCTGTCATCTTGCTTGTGATGAGAAGGCTGATTACTGTATGTTAGCATTCTAGGCTCTGGTAAAATGAGTCAAGCTGCTGCTACAATTCCTGTGAAGCTGTCCATCAATGGTGGATGCAGACAGCAGAGCCATTAGAATTGGTTGGGCAGGTGGTGGTAATAGTTGAACACCTGCAGGAAATAAAAGCTGCATCAGAGCTGCTTCAAGGCAAACAGTATTCCCTTTTCCAGCAGCCTGACTGAAGAATCTTCATTTTACAGACAGTAGAGCACACAAGATAATGTTTTCAATTCTTAATCAAATACAGTTTTTCTTCAAGAAGCTGCTTTTGTGGGGGAGTTTCAGCCAGAACCTAAGTAACACTGAAATACTACAAGCCATTTGTGTTACCACCCTGTTTAATTTCCTTACAAACTTTAGATGAATGTAGAAACAAAATAATGCTTTAGGAGCCATGGTAGCTGTGGTGGATGAAAAGCCCTGTAATAGCTATCTGGTAGAGAAATTATAGGGATGGTCTTCATATCAGATCTCACATTAAGCTGTATTCATATCCTGTCAGAGATGAAAAAAACAGGAATTAAATGTAAGTGCCAATAATTAGATGAGAGGAGTCTTGTAGCTAGGCACCTGCAAGATGGGTATTTAGACATGCTTGATTAGTGGAGAAAAAAAAGTCCATTAGCAAAGGAATATCTGTCACTGCATTTTCTCTTAAGAACTGAAGGCTTAATGCAATTAAACCCATTTAATGCGCTGCTTTCCAGGTACTGTTTAAATTTCATGTTCTCTGCTAGTTAGTTTCACACGTTATATTGCTTCACCAAGGTGAGGGAATGGTTCAAAATCAGTGTGTCCCTGTCATATCCAAGCTAGGGTTACAAAAGTAATTCACACTTCTGTTGTATGTATTCAGTGGAATGAAGTCATGCAATGGATTCAGTTTGGCTGGGTGAAAAAAAAAATCCCATATTTGCATTGCTATAGTCCTTCATCATTCACATTTGATCTGTCTGGCATTTGATACAAGATACAGGCATGGACAACCTGCCTCAAGCTGCTACAATGTCTACAGAAGAGACCTCATCCAAGATAGTAAGTGTAATTACTTCTCCAAGAGTCGAATTTGTGCTTCAGAATACAAGAAAGGCTTACAGGTTGAAGGTTTATTTCAGGTTTGTAAGATGAAACCTTACGCTTTATATGTTTAGCATCCTAGACTAAAGCATCACATACATGGCTTTTAGTTATCCTACTTCCTACAAATCCCTTCTCCTAGTGAACTGTCTACCTTCACAGTGTTCATTGACAGCTGTTTTCATTTGTATTATGCTTGTCTTATGACCTATCCCTGAAAGTGGGGTAACTGAGGTTCTTGTTAATAATACATCCCTTGGGGTGGATTAGAGTGAAATGACACTAAATTACCAGTGTGTATATGTATATATCTGCCAGGTTTATTTCAGAGCAATTTGGTTGTCAAGGATAGGTGTTATGTAGGTTTGATTATTATCTGTAGAAACATAACAATACAGACACATAAAAATAACATTCAAGAAAATGTATAAAGAAAAGAAAAAAGAGAGAAAGGATAGGTGAAAGCCTCAGAAATTAGTTTGAGGGCACTTTCGGGGTCTCTGTGGTTTATGACACCTTCTAAGACATGACAGCTGCCTCTCATGACAGCCTATTTTATGCCCTGTCTTGAGGGATGAGCATGAGGCCTATGTGTGAATGTCCCAATGCCTCCCCAGCTACCCCACTTCCAAAGGGTCTTTTTATCACCCTTTTCCCTCATCTGGCTCAAACCCCAGCTGTGCCCCCTCTGCACCTGAGCTGTGATGATGCACATCACAGCAAAAGCAGCCAAGTGGCTGACTGTCTGAGTCATTGTCCATTAACATTCCAGTCTAGCAGCTTGACACATTCCTACCAGACCAGCTGTTTAGCTATTGAAGGGTTTTGCTGCAGAGGGGAGGGAAACAATTAAAAGGGCCTAAGATTTGGGATTGTAACAGTCAAACCCATCAGATGCTCCAGCAAGTGGGATTTTAGGATGAACATCTTTTGCTGTAACAAGTCTTTCCCTCTTTGTATTTTGGATTACTTTCCACAGGAGCTAAGAAAATGTCATCTTGAATTACCAGACTTCTGGAAACCTGTTCTGAGAAGGTGAGTGCAGATTTGCATGACTGGAATGGTATCTTTTGCTCCTCTCTTGGGAGGGCACATTCTTTTTCTTAATATTAATGTGACTAATCAGTGAAACTTTCTCTATATTCTTACTGGTTAAACCTGCTGGTCATGGGTATATCTCTAATTTAAGTTCTTTTGCCAGCATCCAAGAAGACTCTGTATGTGTGGATTCCTTTCTCTCGATTAAATAGTGTTATTTTTAAAAAAAACATTAAACTTTTATGAAATTATACTCATTCCTGAGTGTTGTTGGTTTAAAAATTATTCTCTAAAGAGGATTTAAAAAGTGCAGTCTACTACGAGGTATTAATAGTGACAAGAGAGGGTGCTGGATTCTGAAGCTTCTTGATTCATAGGGCCTTTCTGTATCCCTTGGAAAAGCTGCTTAAAATAGGGAAAAAGGCTTTTTGAAGCTCCTGTCTCTATACTTAATTTGGAATCTTGCAGCTATTTTTGAACTCAGCTACCCTGTTAAATTATTCATGCAAACTTCTTTGTCATGTGTTCACAGAAGTGCCTTGTTAACTCTTGTCACAAGTATTTCATCTCAAGGGAAGTGGTGTTGTGTTTCACCAACAAAAATATCCTGACAGCAGCTGCCAGGCATGTAAAAGAATAAAGACAGCCCGTGCTTATTTTTTCCCCCAAAGATTTATTATAACTGTTGATTATTCTCGAAAATCGTGTGTGAGAGATCACTTTACAGTGTGCAGATAGACTCATCCTGCTTTCTATATGACTAAAACCCCACAAACTAGCTTGTTGCTGCTGCTCAAGGAAGAACATTCTAGAAATTCTTATTTTTGCCACACAAACTTCACACAATCAGTCATACCCATGAGTATAATACTAAGTATTGAATTGTCAGCTCTTAGCCTGTTGTGTTATAGATCCACTTTCTCTTTCTCCTTTCTTAATTACTGCTGCAGAGGCTGACTGATAAACTAATTACTATAGCACTGATATCCTTTGGCCAACAGAGGTGTAATTCAGGGTGGATTCAAACAGCCTGCCTAGAAGGGATGGCCTCTACTTTAATCATAATTAAAACATCAGAGCAGCAGAGGTCCAGCTGCTCCAGAAAATATTCAGGAACATGGTCTGTACAGCTAGTGAAAAAAATATTTTCCACACAAAGGCTGCATTTTAATCATGTTCTTTAGCAGAAATGACCTCTTGCCTGCAGTAGAAGTGTTGGTTAGAGTTGATAAACCTGGTAGCCCAACAGAAGTGAAGCTGCCTGCATCTTTGTCTCACCAGGTCCAGGCAGCATGAAGGCTGTGTGTGTACTCTCAGTAAGCACACAAACACACCTGTGTGTGTGCACATGGCCAGGCACACAGACAAACACATAGAAAACCAGAAAACAGCACTTCTGCAAATGGAAACAGGACTAATGCCATTTATCAGTAGAAACTGCTTTCTTGTAACTTGATTGGAGGTCAGGTGTTGCCATGCCACACCCCCTAAGCACCAAGCTTGTCCATTCCCAACTGCCCCAGGTAAGGGATACATGTGCAGCCTTTTTTTTTACCTGTCCTAGACAGCCCCACTTGTCTGATGGCAACAATACAGGGGGAAAACGGAACTATGGGGAGAACAGAGGACATCTAAACCACAATAACATAACTATACATCACTAAAGCTTTTCTTAATATTCACACAATAGTTAATTTTTAATTGTGAGAGCCAATCATCTCATCCATCTATAACAGAAGCACCCACTGGCTGTGGATCTGCTCAATAACCAACCTTGGGCAGTCCCCCTGCCAGCTGGCCCTGGTACCCTCTGCTCTCTGATCCTCTCAGGCAGAACCTCATGGCACAGCAGTAAGGACTGAAGAAAGTCCAGAGAGATGAAAGTAGTCAAAAGGTGGGTGAGTAGTAGGGGAAGTGTCATTTGTCATTGTCCTGCTCTTGGTCTTTCATGGTATCTGCTTTCCTTCAGTATCACCAGCAGGCCTTTTGGCTAACCAGAGCATGCTCTGAGCCAGAACTGGCATTCCTCAAGAGCTGGCAAATCCAGCTGGCAGACACTGGGCTTTTAGCTGCGGCACAGAGGCTGGATTCTGTTGCATCCACACACTGAAGAAGCTGCAGCATCCTCAGGGAAATTAGTAAAAAAAATTGATTTTGATACTAAAGTGCTTAGCAGCACTTCGCTACTCTGCACCTGGTAACACTCATGTGTGTTTCATGCTGTTCTGCAAGTACAGATTTCATATTTCATGTCTCTCTCATGGGATTTTTGACAGCCACAGAGCCAACCTGAGATGGGGCAAGACCTGAGGTGGGGTGGTGTAAACTATGTGAAAATAGTTAGTCTGTAATGAAATAAAGCCTGCCTTAGAGTTGTTGGTTTTGGCTAGCTTTCCTATGGAAGTGAGGTTTAAACCATCAGGGTGTGTCTTCAGTGACCTGGGCGAGTTCAACAAGCCTCCTCCACACTGGTGCCAGGTACTTTTGGTGCAAAGCTGAAGGAGGGGCTACAGCCTTACTTTATTAACTGTGAGAGAATATGCACAGGAGGAAGTAGTTTATCTTCAGTCAGAGCTCACAGCATCTCAAACACCAAAACCAATCAATCACAAAAGGCAAGTACACACGAAACCAATTGTCTTTGTTTAATGACAATTGGCATCCAAGCAGGGGAGCACCTCACACCTCTCAGAATAAATATATCTCAGGCCATACATGGGCTGCCAACTTCCTTAACCTGTACTAACAGCCTGGGAGCACCTGACCAATATCCACCACACACAGCCCCATCCCTCCAGGGCTAAAGGGGCCAGGAGGGGTTTACAGGGGTCCCATGAAGAGGAGAGCAGCAGTCTGGGCTGGTTTGCTTCTCCCCATAGGAGAAACCAGTAGTACCTGGCTTTTCCAGTGGTGGCACAGTGCAGGGAGTCATGTATGGCTCCAGCCAGGACATTGCAGTCCAGCTGCCTGAGGGACACTGGACTCCCAGTCCTCCAGGTCTCTGTGAGTGAGGGAAGTAGGTGTAACAAACCTACCCCAGGGAGAGAACAACCCAAGGGGAGCTGAGCTCAGTTCTGCAGCTTGACAAGTCTGCAGAGCCTTGTGTAGCCTAAGGAAATCTACCCCAGTTACAGCCCTTCCCTGAGCCAAAAGCCCAAGTGGCTGCTGCTTTCAGAAGTAACCTGTCTGCAGATTACTCTGCATCTCACTGTGCAACAGCAGACTGCTCAAGACAATATAATTTTGTTCAAGAAGCACTTGTACTCAAAAACTGTCCAGTGTCAAAATTAATTTCTTCTAGGGGGGCCAGGATGCTGTACAGTGGCCATTCACACCTCCCATGCCTCCATAATTTGTGTGGTGAAAAACCTTATGTAGATAGGAAAAGAAAAAATCACGACTGATAAGAGACAATGACAAAGCAAAGCTCTCATTCCTGTCCCCAGGAGAAAATTGTAGCTGCCTGCTCCAGGTTAGCATCACACCTCCAACTGTTCTTCTCCCCAGCCACAAAATCCTTATGTTTTTCAAGAAACTGCTGGTCCTCACAGCACAGAAGGGACATTAAAGCAGTTACGGAACTGAGTGATAAGACTGGAGAAAATGCCTTCCAAACTGTCCCTACCCTGCAGTGTTGGCACAACTGAACCAAGAGAGAAATACATTTATTTGTTTCAGAAGGCAGATGTCATCAGCTGGGTGCCAAGATGAATATGACCCTTCTGTGCCAATGCTTATCTGAGCAGTAAATATAAGATGACAGCAAATGTCCTCATGAAATTAGCACAAAATCCTTGCTTCTCAATGTGTGCAGATTCAGGAGTGGACACAGGAACAGTGTCAATGTGTCAAAATGAATTATTTCATGTACTGCTTGCTCCTGTGAATGCTTTTAAACCCTATAGAAAAGAAAAAAAAAGGTTCAGAAATAAGGGCTAAACATTTTCATGACCGTGAGCAGCTGAGCAGGGTCAGACTGGACTTACTGCCCAGATTTGTACACTTCCACCCGTGCAAGCACGGTGAATTCAACCATTACATAAAAATAAAAAAACCCCAAAAGCAAAACATCAAAACAAAAACCAAACAGAACCCCCCAAGTCAACCAAACAAGCAAAAGGTCACAAGTTTTAAGCAGCAGTGTTGAATTTGTGAGGAAAATCCCAATTGTCCAGATCTCCAGTTTAGACTATCCACCCAGGCAAGGCTCCCAAGCACAACACCTGAGATGCTTTGAATTGAAAATGAATGGATTAAAGGAAAATCAGGTCATTCTCCCAGCCCAGCAGTGATTAAGCAGCTTGCCAGAACTCTTTATTTCTTTTCTTTTTAAAAAACTGAAGCAGGCTGTGGCTACACTGTACTAACCACTATACAACTAGAAGCAATTACACAAAGCAGAATGCTTGCATTATTCCTTTGACACTAAGCTTTTAGTCTTTAGGAGGCAATTTTCCTCCAAATGTGTAGACTGACACGTCTTTAGTAGTAGAACTGGTGGCTAAGATCCCTACTCTTTATCCTCCTTTACCTTCAGGCTACAAGATCCTTCATATTTTGAGTGCAGCTTTTCTGCTTTGTGCCTGCCAAGGGCAGTTTCATGAAGAACAGGACTCCCTGCAGCACCAGCTTGCTGCTGGTGACAGACTGGGATCATTTTTGGCACTAGTGGTTTTGGCTTTCCCTAGCATGGTGTAGTCATCCCAACATATCCTTTTATCCGTGCCTCCTTTCCTGCCGTGCTTTCTGTGGGTCTGCTGTGTCCTGGGCAGGCGGGCAGGGCTGCAGGGAGCGGGCGGGATCATCCCCTGTGGCCCAACTGAGCTCACTTTCCTGGGCATGGATCTGCACCGACGTGCACGGCTTTCCCTCTGTGAAAAACGCCAATCACTTCTTTTTAAAATTTTAAAAGTTTAATAGTAATAAAATGGTTACAAAAATAACAATATAATTAGAGTAATAAAAATTTTGGACAATTTGAAATAGGACAATATGAGACAATAGAAACAAAGAGTTACGGACATCTGAGTACCTCTTTCTGGGCAGCATAAGCCCGAAAAAGGACACACATTAAAAGAGGATTAACCCTTAAAAGCAATGGCCTGTTGCATATTCATACATCTCATACATGATGCATAAATTCCATTCAAACACAGGATTCTGTCTGGTCAGTGTCAACTTCTTCCTCTTAATCCTGACGGTGTCACTTGCCCGAGCGAGGTGGGAAGAAGTTAATTTTTTTCTGATAATGGAGCAATAAATTCTCTTTCTCTGAGAGATTTAGGTGTTCTGGGGCTGCTGTCCTAAAGGACACTGTGGGCCCTTTCTTTAGAAAAAAAAAAGTATCTTACATAGCATAGTTTCTACTTTGACATTATGTTATAACCTAAAACTATATTTAACACACTACTTAAGAAAATTAATACAGCATACCTTTCTAAGACAACACATATAATATTAATTTTAATATTTGCAAGAAGCCAATCACACAATACGCATTTTTCACACCTCGGAGCATGCTGAGCAACTGGAAAGAGTGAACGCTGTTACACCTCTCCCCTGCCTCCCGAATTTAAAATATTTTTTAAGGAAGCCTCCCCAGCGTCGCTTCCAGGAGTTTCTGTGGTCGGGCAGGCTCAGCCCGCGCAGCACTGCCTTCAACGCCCCTGAACGCCACGGCCCGGCCGGGACACTCCTGCAGCCGGCGCCGTCAGGCCACGGAGCAGAGGGAGAAACGAGACCCGCGGATTCCATTTAGTAATTGAACTGAAACGGCTTCCGTTTATTGATTTTATTATTTTATTGATTTTATTCGGCACCCGGCGCCCCTGGCGAAAGGCTGTGTCGCGCGCAAGGCATGCCGGGATTTGTGGTCCTGGCCATGAGTGGGGTCCTGCAGGGTGGGGACGCACTCTCGCTCCCTGGCGCGGTTTGACCCTTCCGCCGCCCCGTCCTCTCCCCGTGCCCCGCCCGTTGCCGCGACGCCGCTGGCCGCAGCACATTCCTGCGCGGGCTGCGCGGCGGGGAGGGAGGAGTCCTGCTTCCGGGTCTGCCCGCGCCGGCGCCTGAACAAAAAAGTGAGATTCTTGGTTCGTCCCGGGCTCCTCTCCCACAAAACCGGCCCGTTCTCCGGCCTCGCACCCGTGTCCCAGTTTAGCAATGGTGCTCCGCTCGGCGGATAGGCGGAGACCGTCGCGGACGGAGGTGGCGCCCATCAGGCATCGGTGTTGGCGGCCCTAGAGAAGCCGGGTGAAGAGGGAGGCCGGGGGCCTGCGGCGCCGCGCTCCCCGCCCTGAGATGCCAACCCGGCAGTCGGCGGCGCAGCTGCGAGCGTGGTGCGTGGGGCCCGGGGAGCCGGGCGGGCATGGGCGGCGCGGGGACAGGGGCTGCGGTGCCGGGAGCGCTGCCTCGCCGCACAGCACGGGGTGAGAGCTGAGTCTCCCCCACGAGGCTGGGATGGGCGAGAGGAGGGGGGAATGGCGGGCGGTGGGAGTGCGAGTACCGGTAGCGCTGAGTGCCGTGTCGCGCAGGTCCACCCGTCGTGCCCCGCCGCAGGATGGAGTTCGAGCTCCTGGAGAACGATGTGCTGGAGTCGCTGGAGGACCTGGGGTACGTGTCCGGGTCTGGGGGTGCGGGGCGCTCCCCGTGCGGGCCGGGAGCAGAGGGCGGCCCCGGCACGGCGCCGCTGTCCGCACCGCACAGGCGGGGCCGCCCCGCTCCGGAGGGCCGCGCCTGGAATGGCCCCTTTCGGTCAGAGCCTCCCCCAGAGCCGGGCTGGTGATGGTGCCCCATGGCAGCTGGGCTGGCTTTTAGCTGCACGGCCTTGTCCAGTGAGTCCCTTCTCCGTGCGAGCTGATCCCCCTGATTCTTGGATGCCATCTGGTCTCTTGCTGCTCTGTTCTGCACAGCGGCCCTAGCTGAGGGTGGGACAGGATAAAGAGATACGTCAGACAATAAGAAAACTTTCAGGCTTCATGGTTTTTTTTTGAGGGGGGGGGGAAAGAGTAAAAAGAATTGCAAATGAGCAAGTGTTTTTCTTCTTTACATTTTCTCAGGGTAATATAGCACAGGAACCTTTTGCTGTTACTGACCTGTTACTTTGTCAGAGTCAGGAAAGGTTGCATAAGTATGAAAGGGAGAGCGTAGAGAATACGTCCTGCTTTAAGCTCCGATGTCTGTAAACTGTTGAGAGTTCAGAGGACAGGCAGCTACAATTTCACTTCTCCTGCTGGTTGCATGCAAACAGCTGTATTTACTGACGTTGGCCCCATTCCCATAAATCACTGTGGCTAGAGTCATTATGCTCCAGCAAAGATTGTATTTCCAGGCTAGGTTGGTGGTGATAGTTGCAAAGCTTGACAAATAGGCTTCTGTCTTAGCAGGTATTTCTCTGACTGAAATGTGAAAAGGCAGCTCTGCCACAATGAAAATATTGAAAATTATTGATTTTATTGATTTTAGTGATTGGCTTCTTTTTTCTGTCATATGTTTAAAAGGATACTAGTGGCTTGAAGGGATTGTGATTTGTGCAATTATAGACAGAAGGTGTTGTTGACTTTTGGCATAAATAAGTAAAGCAAACAGTGAAAGTAGTTGAACAAGTAAGTTATATGAAGCACAGTTGGCAATAGTGAAAAAAAGAAAATCTGGAGGATGAAAGACACGAGACCTCAGCAATATTGGTAACAACTGGGAAAACTGCTGCATGTGTCTAAAGGACTTCTGATCCTTGGTGTCTGGAAAGACTGGGGTGTTTGAGGCTTTCTGCTTTGGCAGTAGCTCTGTGGTCTTCATGGTTCAGCTCATTTTTTCCCATCAGATACTGAAGATATTCCTAATATATCACTTGATTTTTTTTTTCTCATAGAGAGAAATGTTAGAGAGCTCTCATGTTAGAGAGCTGTTTTTTTTTGTAATTGTGCTCAGGGTGTTCAGATGGTGGCCTCTTGTCTTGTGCATCAGTTTGTTGAACTGTTGAAAAAGCAAACAGATGGGATAGCACAATGTTACCAAAGAGAGCATAGCTCTGGAACACGTGCCATTGGCAGAAACAGAAGGAAAATGCTGCTTGCAGTTAGGAATCTGCAAGTTGGATTATTGGCCAGATTGATGTGTAGCTGAAGTCATAATTATAAGAAATAACACACTCAAGATATTACCTCTGTTAAAGAAGAGGTGCCTCTGGAGGTTTTGAGCAGGGACTTAAATCACAGTCCTGCCAAAGCACAAGGCTTGCCATTGCTTCCTTTCTACTTTGACCTATAACTGGATGCTTCTGTTCTGAGCCCCAGCTGTTCCCAGACCTACACATGTAGACCTGAGATGTCTGTGGGATGGGACTGGAACTTGCTCTGATTATCCTCTTGAAGTGTCTAGCTTGCTGTGGTCATGCAGTAGGGCTTTGAGATTACAGCTTCCCACCAGCTGCCAGTAGATTAACTGTGGCACCAATCGAGCTGCTCTGTGAGGTAAAAGTTATTTTTGAGTGAGGCTTCTTCATCTTCCTTGGCTGAAGTAACAGGCCACTACAGTAAAGGCCAAATCCTTTGTCTGTGGTATTAAGCACAGGAGCAGAGTGAGGAGAATTACATTTCAATTTGAGATGCTTTTTTATTGCTGAGGTTTGCCAAGAGTTGCCTGGACTCGTTGGATTGTTGTGAGGTAGTGGGTGACTTTACCTGGAAGTTTCCAGGAGAGATTTCATTTGGTTATGAGCACTCTTGGATGTCTGTCTCTTTTGGGGGCAGTATATCAAAATAATATTGTACATGTTTTTCCTAAAATACTGAGGTAAACTCTGACTTGAGCTTCTACCTGGTTGATAAGGCAGCCTTCTCCCTACTCTTCATTCTCCCTCTGAGAGATTATCAGTACACAGATGTCCTAAAAGCTACGTTTTCTAAGATCTCATCTATAAACTCATGCTTTCTTACACTAGGTCTGATTTTTGGCTTATTTTGCTTATGCAAAGAACCAGTTCCATTAATTTTTCTTGTGTATATTTAGGGAGGTTGGTTTTCCAAGAGATGATATTTTTATGCAGATCACTTTTGTAATATTTCTGTCAAAGGCTTTGTTTTGTAAGGAGCCCTTTCATACATGATAGGAAGTGACAGAAAAGATGCACTTGTTCAGCAGTAATTATCCCACATGGAGAGCTCAGGAAGGATTCCTGAGGACTGCAGTTGCCCTGGATAGGTCTGTTGTCAGTAACATCTTCGGGAGGTGGAGGCAGAGAAGTTGCCACTGTACATGGTAACATTCTCCAGGAGGAAACCTCTGATGATGATATTTTGTGGCACAGTCTCTGTGATGGTGAGTTAAGGTGCACACAAATTCTGAGTTTGCTCTGATGTTTTCAGTGTGGTTCTTGCTACAGTTCAGTCCAGGAGTCACCATTCCATGAGATCAGCACTGCAGATGTGTTGTGGTTGTAGCTCTCAATATGTATCCAGCATAGAATAAATCTGTCCAAGGACACTGCTCACAGCAGAGATTAATAAACTGTGCTTTTGTTTTCCCTCAGTTACAAAGGTCCCTTGTTAGACGACGGAGCGCTGGCTCAGGCGGTCTCCCATGGAGCCAGCTCCCCTGAATTCACCAAACTCTGTGCTTGGCTGGTGTCTGAGTTACGGCTCTTCTGTAAACTGGAGGAGAACGTGCAGGCAACCAACAGTAAGTAGTCACAACTCCAGCACAAACATGCACTTAGTGTGTGCTCCTGCATGCCACAGAGATTAGGGCTGGCAGGGCTGGCCATATCTCTTGTACCAGGGAGTGTTGCCTGCACACTGCCAGATTTTGGATATTTTCCACGTCAACTTTGCCTGATGAACAGCCAGTAGAGATTGAAACAATAGTGGTGATCAAAGAGTCTTTCTTCTGAAATTAGCTTTTTATGTTAATTTTTCAACCATATTGTTTTTTAAAGTTCTTAGATGGATTTAGGGAAACATTAATGCTAGTTGGGTTTTTACTAGATTGTGGGAATACTTTTATTTCAATGCTTCTGTTTGTAATTTTGATGTCAGTAATACTACTGTTCAAGGTAACATTCTTATGACTACAGTAACCATATCTTCTTTTTAATGTTAGTTCTCTTAACTCTGTGCTTGCTATGAATTTTTGGGAAGGAGCCTGAAAATGATTGTTTTTCATTTTGGTAGAGGAAGCAAACTGTAGCCTTCAGAAAAAAAAAAAAAAAGTTAATTTTGGTCAGCTAGTCATGACAATCTACAGATTAAGTTATTAAATTGGTGTGATAACCCACATTCCTGAGTATCTAATATATTAACTCATAATGCCTTTATGAGCTTAGCTTTATATTTACTCAGTGGCCAAAGGTTGCTGCCTTTTACCTCAGCATCTGTTACTTTCCTTTCTCTCTGTTTTTGACATATTCATTCTTTCTTCTTTGAGTGTATTTCATTTCATTTCTTTCTCTGTAACAGCACAGTATCTGACCCCTTCTAGTAGTACAAGGTTCCTATTCTTTGTTTTATGTAAAAACACAATCCAGAAGTCTTCCAACACCTATCTTAAATTCTTTAAACACAAGTGACAAACATTTTAGCTGGAGTACCATGAAGTCCTACCTTCATTTTGTATGTCTTGAGTTTAGGAATAACAGACATTTGGGGGTGAAGTCTCTTTCCAAAAGATAAAAAAATGTTATTTCTCATCACTGTTTTTTTTAACCTAACAAATTCTGATTAGTTTCAGTAATTTTTGACAGAAATATCAGTCAAAAGTTTGGGTTATGTGACTTCCTTATTTTTAAAGGATATTGATATGAAATAAAATCAGTTGACAAATGTGAGCTTACAGAAAAAAGTGAGAACTCGTAAGCCACATTTATTATTCACAATAGTTTTTAATGTCCCCTTTCATTTTAGAAGTTGCCAGTGTCTGTCTGTTGTAACTTGGAAAAGCTGTCAGTGAAACATAATTTTATATTAATGGAGCATATCATGGATCCAAATAGGTTGCAGTGTCTTGGAGGAACCCAGGAAATGCACTTGGCCTCCATTAAAAATGGGACTTAACTTACTTTGCTCGAGTTGCTATTTAACATTTTCTTTTAAAATAGCTAATTCATTCTAATCATACCCCCTATATATTAGCAGTGAATTAATTATTCTTTTCTTTCTAAGGTCCAAATGAAGCAGAAGAATTTCAGCTTGAAATGAGTGGGCTGCTGTCTGAAATGAACTGTCCATATGCATCATTAACATCAGGAGATGTGACAAAACGCCTTCATAATCAAAAGAACTGTCTCTTGCTGCTTAGTAAGTTAAAAGGGTGCTTGCAAGCAAACCTGATTTTCTGCAAGATTTATAGTATTGTTTCTTACACTTAATGAGATACTGGTTACTTTATCACAATGTACTACACTGTAGTTACCTGAAAATATGCATTATTTTTACTGTCATTTACAGCATCAGAGTATTATACTTGTGGGTTTACCAGTCAATATGTACCCAGTATATGAGGGAAAATAACATAACCTTTTTGACATTCACGAGCAAAAAGCCTGTCCTATCACTTCTCAAAAGACACAACAAAGAGGGAATTATTTGAAGACTTCTGCCAGAATTTAGCCACTGAACTCTACTTAGCATGGTTGTAAAAATGACGACTAACATCAGATGCATCATAATTTTAGAGGCTCCCAGTGTGATGACTTGCAAGGTGCAACAAAACTTGCATTTTCCTACACTGACAGCAGTCAGAATTGTTATGAAGGAGAGAATGTTTTATCCCAGCTCCCAGTTCTTTTGATCAACATCCTTAATAAATAGCTTCACTGTTGCTTTCTGCTGATTGAAAGGAAATTAACATTAGCAATGGTGACGTCTTTCCTTTTCCACTTGTCAGATCTCAATAGCTGAATTGTTTGCTTTTCCTCCTTATGAAATGTTAGAGGAGAAGAAATAGTACTTGAATTTGTAAAAGGTGTGTCGTATTAATTCACATTACAATAAAAAAAATGTAAGCTTGAGTTAGAAACTGTAGTACTAATTTTAACCTAATTTTAAAATCAAGATGTAATGTTTTATTTGCTTCCTCGGTTGCTGCTGATTCTTTAACTTTTCAAAACAGAAATTTAGTTCTGCCTTCTGAGATACAAGAAATTATTTACAGAGTAGGTTCCTGTATTTCAGCAGTAGGAGAAAGATGACTAGACTTAATCTGAATATTTCTTATAGTATGTTTAAAAATGTCAGATGAAGTGAGGTAGTTGTTTCATTTGAAATAGTTTGTTTGAGCTACAATCTTCTCTTCAGCTTGTTTTCTGTAAGCCAAGCCATTCAATAAATTTGGCTTGTTTGTGACACACAGTTTACCCCTGAGGTCCTTTGGGATGTACATTTTGGTAATATAAGGCCGCGTTCAGGAGCTGAACTCTGGTATCCCATCTGGCAGGAATGCTGTGTTTACTGTCAAATGTGAAATTGCAGTAGTGCCAAATTCCTTTTTAGTGTCCCACCATAGCAGCATACTTTCTTTAGCTGTTTTAAGTGAACTTATTAGGTATCCTCTTCTATGTGAGCCATAAAACTAGTTTTTTTCAGGAGAAACAGGATAACCCTCTAGTGAAATGTCAGGGTATTTTACATTTTAATGAAATGCAGCACAGTTTGTCGTTTGGAAGATGTAGCAGTATTGCTGGGAGATGAAAGCACCAAATAAACCCAAGTAATTAGGATTGATTGTCCTAATGTACAGCATCACTAGAATGCAATGTTAGGCACTAGCATCTGCAAAACAAAAAGTACAAGAGATTCAGGCTGGTTCAGAAAAGTTGTGCAAAAAAAGAATGCCTATCTAAAGAACATTCATCTTAGTGATAGACTTTAAAATTTCTGTCATTGTTTGAGGAAGTTAGAAGATAGCTTAAATATGAACTCTAAATTTGAGACAAAATTCTCCTGCTAGTTTCTTTTCTAGTAGGCCTGAAAAGTGTAAATAATTGAAAGTTCAATGTGAGAAAAACCTGTATAAAGTGTTGCTGAAGAACTTACAAAGGATGCTTCACTGTTTTACATATTCTAAGAATTTTTTTATTTATAAGGTATTCTGTATCTTCAGTAGACGACATTCTAGAGATCATTAAAATGCTGTGTTCTTTTCTTAATCTTTTTATCTGTCCCAGTTTTATAAATAATAAGCTTCTTTTGTATATCTGTGGGTTTACTTCCCTGCTCACAAGTGTCTGCAGTATTAGTTTTTCTTATTTTTAGAAGTGTTTATGTATGTTATTGCTATGGTCACTCCCTATGATTAATGAGAAAAGTATTGTTAAACTTGTGCTTTTTTTAAAATTCAAACCTTAATCTTGTGACACCCACAAACAAAGGCTGTTTATATAATTGTAAATTTATATCACTGTAAATAACACCTGATGCTGAAATTCTGGGCATATACTGTGTTCAGAAATTGTGATTTAGATTTTTCTCTTTTTGTTTGGTGAAGGAGTTACAATGTAATGGTAGGCTCTCACAGTTCTGATATTGAAGAAAACTTCAGCTATTCTAGCTTCTATTTCATCAGTTACAGCCTTCCTTTCTGAAGTTATTGTAAACATGAATTCTCAATAGTACTTCTCAGTGGGATTATTCTTCCACTCTATATTTTGTGTGGGGAAGTAGAGGAGATTCATCTGACATTTCACTTCTCACTACTCGTTACCTTCCTTGTTTCCTAGAGCCTCAAGAAGTGCTTGCTTGTCTACCCTAAAATGCACATCTCAGTCCCTCATCATGCTTGTTTCTATGTTCCTAATTTCCTGTCTTTACTGGGCAAAACCTGAAGGAAAGGAGCTGTGCTCTGTTGAACTCTGGGATTAATACTTGCTGGAATCATAGGGATTTTTTCTAGGCTTTAATTGTACTAAACCCGTCCTCTGTTTGTTGTGTTTCTAGCACTGAACTCAGTAATTGTAAATATGAGTGTCCTTGAAGATACAAGAAAATTTAAGATACAAGATATCTTGAAGATACAAGAAGTTTTGTAGATACAAAATTTCTAGCCCTCCTTCTATCTAAAACAGTCAATTTGCACATTTGTTGGTTGTAAGCACTTGAGTTTTCACTGGCTCTAAAATAACTCTTTTATATCTGATGGTCAAATCTAACTTTTCTTACCCCAGCATACCTCATCTCAGAACTGGAAGCTGCCAGAATGCTGTGTGTGAATGCCCCTCCTAAAAAAGCCCAGGAAGGGGGTGGCAGTGAAGTCTTTCAGGAGCTGAAAGGCATCTGCATTGCTTTAGGCATGTCCAAGCCTCCCGCCAACATAACGATGTTCCAGTTCTTCAGCGGAATTGAAAAAAAAGTAAGATCCAAAGGAAGAAAATTCTGAATATTTATGATGTTATTGTTTTGATGGAAAATAGTGCTGCTACCTGGGTGAGATTTGCCTCTTGTGAAACTCCAGTGTTTGGATTGTGAAGGAGAGTTGAGGTGTTTTACTGCATATACAAAGAGTCAGAATTTTGAAAATTATTTTGAAGGCTTTTTCCATGCCAAGGCATGAGGTCAGGGACTGTTGCTATCATTGCTTTTCAGGGTGACTGCTCTAGGTTTTGATGCCACCACTTGTTGCAGAAGACATAGAAAATGCTAATCTTAGGCCTCAGGAAGAATGTTAAAGAGAAATGTTTTTCAAGAAATACACCTAAACAAATTTGTATGGGAACCTAATGTTTTAAAGATGTTTTGGTTAAAAGGTGGTGTAACAAAAGTAAAACTTAACACCTTCTCCCTAAGACTTCATAGTTTCTTGTGATTCCATTTATTTTTATTGCTTGCATATGTGTGTTCTCCAGGCTTTTGTAATTAAAAAAAAAAAAAACAAACTTCTGAGTAACTTTTATAAATCAGAGAAAATAAATGGAATGGACTGTTCCAAGGGCTGGGGACAGAAAGCTTTTAAATCACATGTAGTGACTTAATTTGCAGGATAGGGGAGACTAGAACAGCAGATAGGGAATGGCAGAAGACAGCCCTTAACTTTAAAGAACAGATATGGGTCCCTTCCAGTGCAGAATATTCTGTAATTACAAAGCTCCCCAAAACAGTGCTCTTTGAAGGCACTTAGGTTTAAAATCTTAAATAAATTTGGCTCAGTATAATTTGAAAACCAGGTCACTGAATGTGTTAGGTCACATGCTGGAATGAACAGGTTGGTGGTTTTTTCCCAAACTGCTTTGGAAGTTTTTGCCACTGCCACTCCATTACTTCCCCCTTGAAGTCCTAAGAAATTTTGAGATGGGATAGATAATTTGTGTCCGATCTCCTAAAATGCAAGATAGTTAAAATTTCATACTAAAGATTTTTCTCCTTTTGATTATAAAGAGGGGTCCTTCTTTGGATCATTTTACATTTTACGTCATCTTAAAATAAGCTTTTTGATACAAACGTGGGTTCTTTTATGGATTAAAGAGATGATATGTAGAATAATCCTTATGGCTTCAAGAGTAGCAGTACCTCATGGTGTCTTTGTTTTTACTGCTGATCTATTCTATAGTCCCTTCTCTTAATTTTTAAATAATTATAGCTGAGAGTACCAGAAATCTAAAAACAATTACTTTCCAGAAGAAGTGTGCTTGGCTGTCTGTTCCAGAGAAAATAACTTGATATTGGAGGTTGCAGTGTCATGCCTTTCACTGTCCAACAGTCCTCTCCTTTAATTAGGATCTTGAAAAATGAATTTTTTTAGCCAAAGCTTATATTTTTATATGTCTCCTAACAGCTGAAGGAAACTCTAGCAAAGGTTCCACCTAATCACGTTGGAAAACCTTTATTAAAGAAACAACTGGGACCAGCTCACTGGGTGAGTAGTTGCAGGTATTAGAGCCCATTTCCCTTTTCCAAGTGTACAAAGTATTGATCCTGTGTGTTGCAAAATGATTTTTCTCTTTCTGAAGACAAGAAGATAATTTCTTGCAGTATAATGTATATGTTGTTGCAATAAATGTACAGCAACTGCTAAGATCTTAGACTCATGAATCTCTAGGTCCAGGTGCAGGCTAAACTTTTCCAAAATTAGAGACCTGCAGTGGTGGTGCTGACCAGCATGCTCGTGCAGTAGCTTAAACCTTCCTCTTCTGCCCTTTACCAGCACTGTCTGTGTGACCTAGTCCTGCTGAGATGGTGGCATGTCTGCTTCTGGGGCTTCTTTTTAGCTAAGCTGTGGGTCTGTTCATGATGTCCCCCTCTTTTTGTCACTTGGAGTAGTCTGCTTCCTTCACAGCCTCTCCAAGAGGCAGTGAGTATGCAGGTAGGAGCTGGGAGAGACATTGTACACCCAGGCTGCAGAGCTGTGATCTTTTCCAGCTGGGATTTGTCACCTGCTGTACTAGGAGCCTGGTGCCTGGGTTAGTCACTGCTGCTGCACCAAGCTCAAAGCTATGGCTGCTGCTGCAAGAATTCAGGTCTCTCTTGTTTCTCTAACTTCAGGCTGAAGCACATCTTCCCCCAGCAGTCTGCTTCCTTCAGTGCTTGTATTGTTGAGACTGAAAGTGGGCCCTGCTGCCCTCCCTCCAGCCAGGCCTCTTTAAATATACATATTATTTCTCTAATGGTGCATATCTCACCTGCTGCTCTAACTAAACCACTGTCTGCTACCAGCTGTTTCTCATGATTATTTTTTTCTATAGGGCACTTTGTTGTTTTGGCTGTATGCAGACTATGCTTCAATCAGGATTCTCTTGCAGTACTGTACTTACTTTCAGTCCTTTATCTTTGCTCTATCTTTATCCTTAAGCTTTCTACTTTTTAAGAAGGCACGAACATCCTGTTTCTTAGGAGTTACATATGCCCTTGCTTCAGCTTGTTGTCTATAGTATCTTCTCACCTTTGTCTCTCTGTCCTGGTGGATGTTGAGAAGTGCCTCAGCAGTGTGTGCAGTTTTTGTGCTGTTAGAAATGTTAGAAGGCTGAACATGAGCCATGGAATCTTCAGGAAAGTAACGTCAGCAGGCACAGCTTGGCTGTGAGTCCATTTGACAAGGTAGATAATTGCAATCTTAAGACATGCATATTATCTCTGTGTTATTATCACTGTCTCTCTCTTCCATCCACATAGTTTATGAAGTAGAAACACTTTAAACTATAGATTGTTTGCAAATTTTTGTTTCAGGAAAAAATTGAAGCAATTAATCAAGCCATAGCCAATGAATACGAAGTCCGAAGAAAACTGTTAGTCAAACGTTTGGATGTTACTGTGCAATCCTTCGGCTGGTCAGACAGAGCTAAGGTACAGAAAGCTTGCTGTGTTGTCCTGGTTGATGGTAACCCTTTATAATAAGTATCTCTGGAAAACTGCATCATTGTTTTGTCCTTCATGAGTTAGAAATAATCATGGGAGTTGTCTGGCTTTGTTTTGATTTTCTAGAGAGGTTTATGACAATGGAAGATGAGTAAAAATATTTTACTTAAAACTGTTGGATTCTAAACCAGTCTATAAAATGAGAAGTCAGACTGTGTGTAGCTACACACCAAAACCACTGGAAAAAGTAGAGGTTACTGATCCAACTGTGTTCTGGGTACCATAATGTGAACTATTAAGTGCTGTGTCTTGTGATGGTAGAAAAGCACCTTCCTGTTGACCATCCCTTATCTTACTTTGTGCTGTCCACAGCAATCAGATTTCCTTAACTCTAAGCGTGTGTGCAGTCACAACTCCACAGATGCACATGAGAAAAGCTGCTAAGGCACTACTTGTTCTTACCTTATAGACAGAGTAATGCTTTATGTGCCTCGTTTGTCTTTGAACTGTGCAAGTGGCTGTGACATGAGATCTGTTCTCTGTTGTGTACATGATACATATTCTGCTTTTAGAAGTAATTACATGATTTCCCCATTTCCTATGTCTCAGAAATTACAGGATTTAAAAAAATAGTACATACAATTTAATTTCCAGGACTAAACCAGATCTGCAAACATAGTGTTAAGTATACTGCTGACAGTGTTTGAGACAGTTACTAGTGCTAAACTGTGAAACATAGAATCACTGAGTGTTTTTTCTTGATAAGTGTTTTTTCAAAAAGCAGCTATACTTTAATAATAAACTGTGACCTTGTTTCATCTGAGTAGGACTTCTACTGGTGTACTCTCTATTAAACCTTGTATTGTTCAGGCTTTTTAGTAGATGACTGAAGAACTCCCTGATGGTTTAAATATTTTAGTAATGAATAAAAATGAGCAAAAGTGAGAATTATGTTTTAAAAACAGGGATTTCTAATTGTGTTACAGCTTTGGCATCTTCATCCATGTGGTTTTGTGTTTTTTCCTAGGAATTCTCAGATACTTTAGAACTTGACTAGTTACACAAAATATTTTCACCAAACCCACAAATATATGCATTTATATCTATTAAAATGCAAATTTTTTTTTAAGCATAACAATACAAATTTGGAGAACGTTGCTGTAGTATTCCAGACACACAAAAGAGTTTGTTTTAACAGTAACTTTTAGAAATATGATAATTTTCTTTTTATTTGAAAATTATCAGAATATAATTGTATGACTGAATAGCCACTTCTCCAGATAGTGGAAAAATCAGGTAAAAAAACCATTGCAGTCTACTATTAGGGATTTTTTTTTAACTTAAAATTCCAAGTTTCACCTAAAACAGTATCACAAGACCAAATTATTGTGCTCATTATTGTGCTCAGAGCTCAGTCAAACTTAGCAGGGAAAAACACACTAGTACTAGAAAAACGCACTGGTGAATGCTTTTGCTTCTCCTGCCTTTAGTCAGTGCCATATTCCAGTTTTCTGCCTTTGGATGGAAAACAAGATTTTTTAGGATTTTAAAATGTGCTTTTAAGTTTTTGCACTGTTAAGATATGTTGGAAAACCTGATTTGCCTGTCCCCACTGCCATCATCTGCATTCAGATGGCAGTGTGGCTTATCTTAACTGCATCACACACTACACTGTTGATGACTGAAGAGAGATGTAACTTGTGTAGTAACTCATGTGTGGTAGCACAGATTTCTCCTGTGTCTCAGCTGGAAAACTTTTGAGGTGTTCAAGAAAGCCAGAGTGGTTAATGCTGAAAGGCAGTAGAGGAAGAGACATTGCATACAAGGCAAAGTTGAGTGTAGGATCTCATTTCTAGCTCTGCCTGGCCTCTTGGTGCCTTGTTTTTGTGAAGAAGCCCACTTGAGTGAAGAGTGAAATGAGTTAACAGGGCTTTTTCTGCTGATAAGTGCTGGAGATGGGGTGATACTGGCCCAGCTGGAATGGGTTCAGGTCAGGGTGAAGGCACAGAATGGGGTCTGGAGCCTAAACACAGATGTGTTTCACTTGCAGTGTCTTCTGGATTTTAGCAGTAATTCATGTAACTATATGGCACACTTCTGTTGTGTGTTGGCCTGGAAGTAATTCAATCTGATGTGTATGTTGAAATTGTCAGCTCTTTGGTGTCTTGGCATTTCAGTCAGAATTGTGTTTCCTATTT
Organism: Agelaius phoeniceus; assembly: GCF_051311805.1. NCBI lineage: Eukaryota > Metazoa > Chordata > Aves > Passeriformes > Icteridae > Agelaius > Agelaius phoeniceus. Next base: position 79,965,104 of record NC_135267.1, read on the forward strand.
ACTTAAGAAATTAATGTGACAAATGCTAGTTTGATTGAAGTAATCCTCAGTTATAAAGTGGTTCTCGCTGATTTTATATTAACTTTTTGTTCTGTTTGCACTAGTGGCTTGTTATTCAGTGCTGATTTGATTCTTTTCATGAGATGTCCCATTGCTTTAACTGACTGGGTTTTATTTTTCTTTGCTCCGACAGAGTCAGACAGAAAAACTGGCTAAAGTCTACCAGCCAAAACGTGCCCTCTTATCTACTAAGTGCACTATATCAATTGCAAATCTCTTGGCAGCTCGGCAGGATCTGTCCAAGATTATGAGAACAAGCAGTGGATCCATCCGAGAAAAGACTGCATGTGCCATTAATAAGGTACCTTTGGGAACAAATGTTGTGTTCCTTTTAGGAATATTTAAGTAACTTGAATGTAATAATAAATCCTACTTTTTTTCAGGATTGTAAGTGAATTTGGAAATAAAGGATAAGAAACTTGGTGTTTATGTATTGCAGATAATGCATCAGTGGATTATGGATAGTGCAGTTTCAGCTTTTGAGGTTCACAGTGTCCCTTCTTTGGGGCAGTAAAAATTGCTGAAATACCTTGGATTACTTTCAGTGGGAGTAGGCCTGCTCTGTTTTACCAGAATTACTGAAGCCATTACCTTGTTGCTACCTGATTCTGTCACCATATCTAAAATAGCATCTCCATAGTAACTCTGTTTCTGGTCTGTGTAAATAGAATGCACTAAAATCACATTTTAGGCAAGACCCCCACAAATTAGATTGCCCTGAGTACATAAATAGATTACAGTCAAGTGTATAGTTCTAATAATGACACAGGAGAAACATGACTTAGACAAAACAATTTTGCTTTGTTTCAAAAATTATGATTTTACAGGAGTAATAGGCTCAAAAAGTATACATGCTGAACTTGCAGCTCAGTAGCTATGTACAGCAGCATACTTGGTGCTTTAAAATTGTGATGATAGGTGCATGCTCTTCTACCTTTTGAGTACCAGCTGTACCTCTGGTAAAGTTCTAATTGATTTAGGAGGGAATAGTGGTGTGATTTGGCCACAGCCCATCCAACCCAAATAATTTCTGCACCTTTTTAGTGTTGTTGGTGTGAAAGAAATTAAGTAGTAAGACAGGTTGACCCTATCATCAGACTGTATGTCTGCAGTACTGCCCTGCTGCTGATGTACAATCTGTTAACTTATCTCCATTATCAATATTAAAAGTTTTCTAAGACAGTAGCATAAAATAGCAAACTAACCTACTTCCATTAAAGTTCCTTTGTTATATTGCTTCAAAACTTCAGGCAGTACAAATGTCCTGTCCCATTTTGCCTTGCTAAATTTTAAGGTCACACCATCCTTAGACAGGTAAAGACCTCTAGAGTTTTGTTCCACTCTGATCAGTGCTCACACCTGTCTGTTGTTAAGTTTCTGCATATCCTCACTGAAAAATATAAATTTTTGCCCTTTATTTACCAAGTCAGTGGCTTCTACAGGAACTCAGAGCACTAGTTAGGAGAGAGAGTGTGTTACATTGTACTTGTGCTTATTTGAGTTTAGCACTCTGCACTAATAAAGAGTTAAGTGAAAGACTGTTGGGGCTGCCCATGGTGGTGTGCCTGCTGTTTGAACACAAAGCACTGGTCTCCTGACATGTCTTGTTAGCAGTGCTTCAAGTACTTGATAATCCCTGTTTAACTTTTATTGACTGGACACAGAGGTCTGTCACATTCAAACACAAAACTTGCCTGGATGTAAAAACCTTGGAGTGGGTGCTGTCTGTGGTGTGTCTCAGTCGATGTGACTCTTGTGTGAGGTGTCACAACTCCTATGGCAGTTTTCCCTTTCCCTTTGCAGGTGCTAATGGGCAGAGTGCCTGACAGAGGAGGAAGGCCCAATGAAATTGAACCTCCACCTCCTGAGATGCCACCGTGGCAGAAAAGACCAGAGGGTGGCTCGCAGCAAGGCGGTGGCAGAGGAGGCAGAGGTGGCTACGACTCTTCCTACGGAGGGCGGGGAGGTTACGACCACGGGGGTCATGACCGAGGAGGAAGAGGAGGCTATGACTCATCGTACGGAGGGCGAGGAGGTCACGAACAAGGGAGCCATGATCGAGGGGGACGAGGAGGACGTGGTGGTTATGATCATGGTGGCAGAGGAGGAGGAAGAGGAAACAAGCTTCAAGGAGGCTGGACAGATGGTGGAAGTGGTGGCTACCAGGATGGCGGCTACAGGGAGAGCAACTACAGAGATGCAGGTTTTCAAGCAGGTGGCTACCATGGTGGTGGTGGCTACCAAGGAGGAGGCTATGGTGGCTACCAGTCGTCTTCTTATTCTGGAAGTGGCTACCAGGGGGGTGGTGGTGGTGGTGGTTACCAGCAAGACAACAGATACCAAGATGGTGGGTCCCACGGTGATCGAGGGGGTGGCCGTGGAGGAGGGAGGGGCGGCCGTGGCGGTCGCGGTGGCCGAGGAGGTCAAGGAGGCGGCTGGGGGGGCAGAGGTGGACAGAACTTTAATCAAGGAGGGCAGTTTGAGCAGCACTTCCAGCATGGAGGTTATCAGTATAATCAATCTGGCTTTGGACAAGGAAGACACTTCACCAGCTGAGGCTGCTAAAAATTTACACTTCAGCAGAGCTCACATAATAGAAACCTGGTTTCAGAGGCCTGACTTAAATGCTGCTTGATTAGTACAGGTTTGTACACAGCAGGTAGAAGCTCTTTGGGTGGGATGTTTTGCCTAGAGCAAAGCACAACTTTGTGTAGACCTCTCCTCCCCACCCACCTCTGCCTGTCTGAATGAAAGATATTGTCACTACCCCCTGCACCCTAAACATCAACTAATAGACATGCTTTTTGGATGTTGGACAGGTTCCCTCTGCTCAAAACACTTTTGTTCTAAATATGCCAGCTGTGTTTGCCTTCTATTTTGATTTGGAGAAATACCAAGACCTGTCCAATTTGTCTGTTATAGTATACACTAGAACTTCTGCATTTTTCCCCCCAAATCATTGTTGAGTTACACGTTCTAAGCCAGTCTGGAGTGTTGCTTTTCTTCTTGCTGACCTCTTGTTTCAGTCACGATGCTGTTACAGTGCGTGTGTGCGCACACAGGGAACTCTGACAAACGGGGTTTTGTGTTATCTGAGCTCTACTATGGATGCCATGTTCAGTAGCCTTATCTCCTGCTAAACCACGTTTTCCCACCTGCTCAACAATGAAGACTGACCGCCGCCAAAATCTGCAAAGATCATTTCAAACTAAGCTAAATTGTGAACCGATAGTGTGTGTAGGCCTGTAGTTAGGTGTAGCAATTCAAACTGACCTGCATCCATCCAAAACAAGTTGCTCCTCCTCCAAACCTAATTTTTACTTGAAATCAGCTAGAAGAAATGACAAACTGAAGTTTATTTTATTTACAAGTTAAATACCACTGGCTCAGCAAATCTAGGGCAATTTGTTTTGGGGGTTGTCTTTTTAAAGAAATGCACTACGGCCTGGGAAGATTAGTTCCTGCCTGGAGGAAGCCCTTTTATTATTGCTGCAGAAAACAAAACCTGGCTGAGTTTGGTGTTCTAATGTTTGGGTTTTTTTCTTTACTGAAAGCCACATAATGCTTCTTGCTGGGTTTTTTTGTGTACATAAACATTGTCAAAAAGCTGTGAAAGAAAATGGCTGAAGGTGTGCTGTTGTATAAAAGGTGAGCAATAAAAGTATCTGTATGTTCTGTTTGCTTTAGTTTCTTTTCCTTGATAGTAAAAAGCAGTTGCTACTGTGGCTGGGAATTCATGGGGATTTCTGTCTTCTTCATCTCTTCTTTTATTGTAACCTATTTTATATTTTGTAGTTGTCCCAGCTGTACCATGCATTCTGCCCTTTGAGGGGCTGTCAGAACAGCAGCAGGTGGGAGGAACTGATCTTCAGTTGCTCTGACTTTGTTCTGTTCCTCCCTCTGACCTGGTGTAGCAGCTCGTAGTACTCTCTTGCTGTGTAAAGTTATGCTTAGGCTCTGTGAGCATGTGTCTCGTAGGTTATGCTCCTGCATGCCATGTGAACTTGGTATGCTGCTTCTGGGAGCTTCCTGATGCTCTGCAGCCTTGTGGAAATGTAGGTTCGTGCTACCATGCTCAGATCACTGTAGCAGAGGCTGTGATGATGGCAGAGTCTACCTGTTTTTTCCTTGGGGATGAATCCAGATAGATGCAGGCAGGAGGCTTACAGTAATGCATGAGTATCTGAGAGAATCTCTCTAACACTGGTGTTGCTGTAATTCAAGGTAGTCGTGTAAATAAGCTAAAAAACATAATTTAGAATTGATTTGCCTGTATTTCATGCCACAGTCAACCTGAAAATGTTTGATTTATTGCAGCCACTAGATGCTGCTAGTGATTCACGGGTTTGGAAGGAAAGGTCCCTGAGAAAGGCACTTGGGAATCTGACTTAATGGCTTTTCTCCTTTAGTGTTTCAAATAAATCTAACAAGCCTGATGAGGGAAAAGCTTTCTGTATTGAATTCAGGTCTTTGAGAATCACTGATACACATCTATCTGTGCCTAACACCATTCAAATTATCAGCATCTAAAACTGAATGTTGCTGCTACACAAAGGTTTATCGATGATCTCTTAAAACAGCAACGTCTCCAGAGATGGTGTCTCCCCTGTAATGCTTTGTCATAAGCATTAGCTGGTGATGAGCTGCATTCCTGCAAAAATAATTAGTGGGTTTTTTTTAAGAATTAGGGTTCCTACAGTGGGGTCAGTCCTGGACTAGCAAATGCAAAGAGGTTGACAAATTAAAAAGAGCCTTTTGCTGGGAATGTAATCTTTTCAAGCTGACAGCTTCTGCTTTTCTTCACACTCCTCAGTGTAAAGAGGATGGTGCTTTCTGTCAGTGCATTAAGAGTGCTGTAAACTTGTTCCTAGCAAGAGGGAACTCAGGAGGCTCTTCAGAGAGTCCCTGCTGGAGTTACATCAGTGCCTTCAGAGATTGCTTTCTGTGCCAGAACTGCCAGTTCCTCTGCAAGGCTATAGCTGTTGCTGCAGTGCAGAGTCTCACCTTTGCACACTGTGACATGGTGAATTGATGCTGGGGTGGGGTAGGAGCTTCCCCTTCCTCCTCCCAGATAGCTTTTTCTCATCTAAATACTCCTCCTCCTCCTTCTTCTTCCAGGACTTAGGCCAAGTCCCAATTTATTCCTGTTTGAGGGGGAAAGTTAAAAAAAAAAATCAGAAGTCAAAACCAGGAGGCTTTACTCTTCCAACAGGAAAGAAAACACTTTGCTTCTGCCAGCTGTTGTTGTTTTTCCTTACTCTATTGTTTCCTCCTAGTGTGCTGTGACTTCTTTGTTCCCCAGAGAAAACAAGCTTTGTGTATATGGAGAGAGCAGCTTTGATTAATGAAAGCAAACAGCCACTGCTTTGTTATTCTCTGTATGATGCTCTGATATTTACAGTTTTCCAAACATGATTTCTGCACTGCTGCACTGGGAGGAATCTCTTAAATAGAAGCTGGGAGAAGTGAGATGGGTTGTGGATGTTATTAGACTGTGGTGGATTGGATATGCATGTTTGATTTCATTGTGCATCATGATCAAAAGCAGAACTCCAGCAGATTAAAAAGGCAAGTAAGCAAGCCAGGGGAACAGTGTTCTTCCTCTTGGCCTTCCTGTTCCTTGCCACTCTTCTCCCACAAGCTGTAGGCATCTTGTTCTGTTTTTTCCATCTGCCTTTTTTTCTCTAGCAGCTTTTGTTTCCTAAAGGCTTCACTTGCATTGCCTTTCCATTCCCTGTGTTAGGATCACTGTCTCTCAAGCATTGTCACTGTGCAGTAACATAACTATGGGGGGAGGGGGGCACACTTGCTTCCCACATCAGGTGCATTACTACCTGACTTGGAATACCATGATGCATATGCACTGTAGTCATAGTTGAATTTTCCTTGCAGGTCTGAGGAAGAGATAAAAATTGATTTCTTACTGTGAGTAAAGGAGTACCACAGCCAGGGAAAGTGGGTCAAACTGAGCTTGCATTGTACATAACTCACCCCAGAGAGCCTTTTGTCTTGTAGCTATTCCATGAGTAGTTTTCTCTTTAGCTGGCTGGTAATTGCTCTCTTGATGAGATTCTTCTACTTCAGCAGCCAAAATCCTGAAGTGTGTAGCTCCATGGTGATGTGCCACGATGGCTGATGGCCCCAGAGGGGCTCCTCAAGCTATGGATTTGGCTTCTCAGCCAGAGCCTGTGGGTAACCTGCCTTAAGGCTTCAGCTGTCTGTCTCCAGGAGACTGTCACTTGCATCTGAATTGAGGAAAGTGGCAAGTGCCTCAACCAGCCTCAGGCTCAGTTAGAACCTAGAGGCTTACCAGTCAACTGTCTAAGATAGAAATGGGGAGAAGGGAAGCAAGATTCATGGCAGTAGATAGTTATGAGAAGTGGTTGGAGCTTGACAAGTCCTGTGGTGTAGGAATATTCCCTGACAGGTTATGCACCTAGAAAATGAAAATTAAACTACTGAAGTGGAAAGAATGCAGTGGGGAATAAGGATTATCACTGGGATCTCATGGCTTTTGAGTGTCCAAAAGGCTTGTGTCAATTCTTGTGGTACTGGAAGTTGATTCAGCTCCCTGTGAGGTTAATGAAGACCTGCAAACAAAAGCCCTCAGGTACCATTTTGTTGCACATAATTTAGTCTTAGTTCTGCCACATTTAGACTGCAGTAGAGAGTCCAAGTGTTGTTGACTGTTAGGCTTGTGATTCTGCTCTCTCTGAACTTCTTATTTCCCTGGACAACAGGAATGATATGGATGTATCAATGCATTTTTAAGGTGTTGAACATGATTTAGCAGTCCCAAGCAAGCTGGCTAGTGCTGAACTCCAAGTTTGCTTTATCAAACCCCAAGTTTGCTTTTCTAGCAAACCCTTAGACTACCTAAGTCATAGCAGTGTTGTGATTGGAGAGCAGTATGCCAAGGTGTTTCCCCTGTGTAGGCTCTTGGCATACTCATGTCCTAGCTTGGTTCAGGTTATGACTTTTCAAGGGGACAAAGTCTGAAAAAGCAAGTGCTGTTACCAGCTGTAAACATTGCCTTCTCCCCTCCTTGGCTGAAAATAAGTCACAGTTCTAATGGCTTGACAAACAAGGGAAGAAGGGAAAAAATATTTTTCCTTTGTGTTTACTTGGTGCTTTTTATAGCTCTGACTGCTGTCAGTGTCATTGTTTCCCCTTTATTGTCCAGTAATTTCCTCTCTTGTCCACGTGGGTCTTTCCCACAACACAGGAGAGAAAAACAAGTACAAAAAGTAGGAAAACACTATTGTAAAACCAAAGAAAGAGGGAGTCTGCCTGTGCTGTGGGCAGGTGGAAGGTCATAACTCGTTTTCACACATGGAGCAGAGATGAAGGTGATAAGACCTCTTTAAACTTTCCGGCATTAGCTCCACTCATGGAAAAAGCAGACTTTTTGGCTAAATTTCATACTGCCCCAGCAGTAGCCTTTTGCTGATGGCTTTTCTGTCTCCTAGGACCAGATTGTCCACAGCTGTAAACAGCACTTTAAAGTGCAGCGCACGGATTTTCCAATGAGTTTACCCCGTTGGCTGCAATGCTTTTTTTGAAAATCCAGATCAGTGCTGATAACTCAAAAACTTTTTCCAAACTTGCATCCATTTCTGCAATGACCCTGCCAGCTCTTTTGTCAAGGCTTTCTTGAGAAATACTTGGAGCTATTTTTTGTGCTATATGGATATTTTCATCTGTTAGTAGGCTGATGTTGAATGAAGCAAACCTTGATTAGATTTTCTTTGTGCTATAATAGTCACAAAACAAACAAACCCTTGTTTCTCCTGCCTCTAAAAATCCTTCCTTCCTTCCTTCCTTCCTTCCTTCCTTCCTTCCTTCCTTCCTTCCTTCCTTCCTTCCTTCCTTCCTTCCTTCCTTCCTTCCTTCCTTCCTTCCTTCCTTCCTTCCTTCCTTCCTTCCTTCCTTCCTTCCTTCCTTCCTTCCTTCCTTCCTTCCTTCCTTCCTTCCTTCCTTCCTTCCTTCCTTCCTTCCTTCCTTCCTTCCTTCCTTCCTTCCTTCCTTCCTTCCTTCCTTCCCTCCCTCCCTCCCTCCCTCCCTCCCTCCTTCCCTCCCTCCTTCCCTCCCTCCTTCCCTTCATTGAGATCCCCTTCCATTCTTGGTGTCACATAGAGAAAGAGGTCTCTTAGTGTGTTTCTTCCTGCATTTACTCTTTGTCTGTCTTGTTATTTGTGTTCTCTGTTTTTGGTGAGGTTTGTTTTGTTTTGGGTTTTTTTGGGTTGGTTGTTTTTGTGGAGTTTGTTTTGTTTTGTTGGTTTTTCCCAGCCTCTGTCCAGTATACTTCACATGCAGCTTTCTTTCATGTGAAATCTGTATTTCCCATACAGTTGCCTAAAGCTTCTAGAACTAGTGTCCAAGGCTGCAAGGATCCTCCTGTGGCTGCACAGCCAAAGGCTTCTGGGCTTCCCATGAGGAAGACCTTGGGGGGGCATGTAGGGGATGCTTTCACTTTGACTTCTGTAGAGGAGTCCTTGAGCAACAGTTCACAGAGGTGACGGGCTGTTTAATTTTGGAAAAATGTAAAATTTTAGGCAATGGCTGCCCCTAACCTTGCTATGCAGCTCAGCTCATCTGCTGTACTGAAAGGAAAATGGCTCACCTTCCCCAGCTGGGGAAAATCCATGCTTCAGACTAGTTCTGGTCAGCAAGTATATTCTCCCTGCCCAAGACTTCACCTGCCTGAGGAAGGTGCCTTTGAGAAGATGGCTTCTGTCTAGGAAGATGTTTCTTTGTAAAGCTGGGTTTGTTCTTTTAAAGCCTAAAAGCTGAGTAGGACTGGGTGTGGGAGGCAGAGGAGGGCAAGACTCTGGGGAGGTTTAGAGCAGAGGAGAGAGCTGGGGTTCAAACCTGACCTTGCATTTCCCTGTGAGAGAGCCAGATGTCCCCCTGACTCCTTGAGAAGCACTCTAGCACTTCATAAAGTTGGAAGCAAAGCTGAATCTCTCTTATGTGCAACATGAGGCTTTGCAGAGGTTTTAAACAAGCACAGAAAGTCCTAGTGGGTTTGGCTCAAACAGCCAAATAATCTCTTACAGGGTCTATCCAAGCACTTGCATTTTTCACCTACTCTTATTGCTTGTATTCTTTGGCATTTGCAGACCAAGCTGTAAATAAGGTTTGACACAATCTTCCTTCTTTCCTCTGTGTGGTGTTTTGGAGAGTTTGTTTCTTAAACAATCCCTCAGTCTGCCCCCATGTTTTTTAAAGGATCCTGAGACAGGAGAGAGAATGGATGGGGTGGAAGTATCCAGCATCATTTGGGATTGTATCTGACTTTAGCTACTTCATTAATCCAGCCTTTTTGTCATTATGACACACTTTCTCCTGGACACTCTCCTGGAATTGCTGTACTTCTAGCAGGCAGGATTTCACCAAGACCAGCAAAGACACATAGATCAGGCAGGAACTCTGATGGCTGATGCTTTCTGCATTTTGTTAAGTTAGAGCAAACAAGAAACTCTTTGTTCCTTCGCCTAGATTGGGTAACTAAAATTGCTTTTGTGAAAATAAGTCTTTCCCCTGTTCAGAAAAAGATGTCCCCTTGAAATAAGAAAAGAAAAAGATTTTCTAAATTTCCTATATTCAGGCCTCCCCACAGGGGAAAAAAAAAGCTCATAGCAACTTCTTAAAATGTTTGTTCAAGCCCTGTGAACTCTCCCTACTCAGATTCTTGTTGTGGACTAGGAGATCCACATTCTGTAAACAGCATGTGAATGCTTTTTTAATAAATAATTACATTTCTAAGATAAATCTATTCCTTTCTGGGCAGTGAGAGGTGTGTGTGTGAGAAAAATGGCTGCATTTCTACCCAGTGTCTTTCTTGTTTTCAATGGCCACGATCACTTGCTGCCAACAACACACTCTGTGTTCCCCTTCCTTAAATGCCTGAGGCAAAGGATTTCCAGCTGTAGCAGGTACTTGAAATTTTCACCTATTCCTTCTCAATTTCATGAAGAATTTCAGGAAGAATTTCTTCATGGTTGGGGTTGTTAAGCATTGGAATGGACTGCCCAGGGAGGTGGTGGAGTCACCATCCTTGGATGTGTTCAAGAAACAACTGGATGTGGCATTTAGTGCCATGGTTTAGTTGACAAGGTGATTGGTCAAAGGTTGGACTTGCTGATCTTAGAGGTCTTTTCCAACCTTGATGATTTTGTGATTCTCCTCGGAGGCTGCAATATTTTGCTTAGCAGGATCAGTTGTGTGGGCCTGCAGACTATCCTTGATCTGCAACTGCTGCTGAGGTAAGCATATAACTGACTGAAGCTTCCAGGCTTGCAAGGATTTATTGATGAGATGAGTAAGTCAAGAGCTACAAATAACTTTTAAAAGCCTGCAAGAAATGAGCTGAGGTCTACAGACTAAATGCTGGTCAAAACTACGTGATGTTAAGAATGAAGTTGCTCTGAACATTTCATTTATAGAGCATTAAGAGGCTTATCTGAGCAGCTCCATCAACAGCCTGGATGGTAACCAAATTTCTCTATTCAAATTCTCCAGCAGAGCATTTTCACTGTGAGCAAGCCGGGCACTGTAACGGTAGCAGTGGCAGTGACCCGTCAGCTGACCCACCACAGGAAATGAACACCATGGGTTTGCTAATGCTTGCTCTTTGCCCACAGCAGCATAAGAATGAAGTGTGCTTCTGGCCCTCATCCTAGTTTGGAAACCTGAAGAGTGCTTATTTCTCTTGAGTTTACAACAGTAAAGAGAATGGTTTTAAATTTTTTTTTTTTTGTCTCCACAGATTTACCATTTACTATTGCTACTGGTTGTGCTGGAAAACAAACATGCAGGATGCACACCTGGGCAGGTATCAAGTAGTCCCAGTGCAGTTTACAGTCAAATTACCACAGAGGAGTGCAGCTGTCAGTTTTGTGTTAGGGAAGTCTATGAAATTACTCTCATCTTGAAAGTTTATAACATGTTGAAGGGTGCAATAACTTGGATTTTGTAGGACATCTTATGACTGGGTTTTAAATCAGAGCGTGTGCTACATATGCACACTCCCTACCCCTGTTTTTGTGGGGAGATGGGATAAGAAGACTAACACGTGTGCCAGTTTTTCAGGTTTGAGCTTTGTGGTGTTTTGTTTTTATCTCTTTTTCCAGATGAGCGCTGTCCTCTTTCGATAACTTAACAGTTCTGGGAAATGCAACTTCAAACCAGACCATTATAATTCAGGTGCTAGATCCTACCTTAGCAATCTGCTGATTTGGAGATTGCTCTTCAGAACATTTAGTCTTAACATGTACAGCTTTCTAACCAGAGAAAAGTACCAAACTCACATACATACATGGACACAAATACACACACACATAAAACTAAAGTGTTTATTGCATGCTAATGTTACCATAATCAGTGCTGGCAAAAATGACCCTTCTCCATAGAAAAACACATAGTGTCTTGGAATTCCTTCAGTCTCAGCCAGCTGCTGCCTCTTTGAAGGATTCCCCAGTCTGGGAACCAATATCACTGTGCTGAACACCAATATCTTCACTGCAGCAATGTAAACACGGCCAAAATTCAAAACCCCAGGTGCGTGAAGAATTTCAGTATAGAGTATTTTGTGAGAGATTTTTGTTTGAGATTTAATCAACACACACACACCTACTTCTTTCCTTAAATGATCATGACATGCGTCGGGAAAGGAGTGTTATTGAACAAACTTGGATGCTTGGCTTCTGTCCTCACCCTTGCTGTTGCTGGCAGACATATTGAAATGATGCAGTGCCTTTAAAGAAGGCTGAATATATCCTCACTGGCACATAGAGGAAGTTTCCATGGAAGTCATACAAGAGAAAACACTGAGCACAGAGATTCATTCTGCTGTGGCTGTGCAATATTCATCGAAATGGCTTACTCGTGAGAAAATAAATAGTGCCTTATAACACCTTTCAGCTAAGAAAACAGGGCAATGGTTGGCTTTAAAAGGATGAGGTATGGGAACACTCCTTATGGCCAAATGTGGTCTGTGACAGTCCATCAACACTTGCTGTAGTTGTCATCTTTAGCTTTCTGTGCTTCAGGGTGAGCAATCAGCTGTCCTGCAAGCAGAAGAAAATAAGCATTTACATGCTGGCAGAGAAGGTCAATAAAAGCATGAGGCTTTGGAAACATAAACTTCATGGATGACAGCAACAGACATCAGATCAATACCCTGCCCTGGCCTGGATTCCTGTATTTGTCAGAATGGTAATTGTTGTGGGTGTTGCTCTCTCATGGAGCCCTGAACTGTGCACTGCAAGAGTACAACAGGACAAAAGGTGGCCAGATGTCCACCAGGCTACTTTAATGGTATTCAAAATGAGAAGTACCAACTACTAAAAAGCACACACTGACACCAGGACCCAAACTGCCAGTTAGAGTGTCGTAGCACGCGTGTAGTGCAGTGTAGAAAACAGGGATCTATGGATGATTTAGCATTCTTCTGAAAGTGACTCTTGTGCAAGAAGCAATGACAAATTTGAATGAAAAAGCACCCTGAAATCCATCAAATAACCTTATGAGACTTCAGACTAGCAGATTTTAAACTGCCTTGGCTTCTTCTGGAACTCACCTCGGATTCTTGTGTTTCTGGGAGAGTTTCTATTCCATTGTGATCCTGTATGTCTTGTGGGGCCTCAGCTTCTAGGTCCACATCAGCCTGCATGCTGGGCTTTTCATTCTCCCACTTTGCAAAGCCTTTGCTCTTCCCAGCTTTTCCGTAGAATTTGGACTTCATTTTGGGGAAAGTGTGGGAACCTGAATCATTCCAACCTGGCTCATGCCAGAGTGGTTCTGTCTGTGTTGCTTGGCTGGTGGTCACCCGCTGCAGCCGCACGGAAATTTTCCGTGAAGAGCCAGTGACGAGGGTGATAGCTCTGCCATCAAGGTCTTGGTGTTCTGCAGCAACACTGGGAAATTCAAATACTTCATCTTGGACTGAAAGAGAGGGTGGAATTGTTTTGTTTAAGTATTCTGCTTCAAGGTCTTTACAAAAAGTTAACAAACATGGGGGAGGGTGGGGAGGTAACCCCTTGTATGAAGCAGTGCTATAATTATTAATATCCATGTGCTGCTTGGAAACTGTTTCTGACACTGTGTGCACAGATCTTATTGTCTCACCATCTGCATGCTCAGGGCATAAGGCAATGCTAGAATTGTGCCCTACGTCTCCTTGCTCCTAAGTGATAAAAAAGGAGAAATACCATTTCATTTCTTTTCAGCTGGGATAGAGGTGCCAGTAAGGAGGATAGTGAGCCTTAGGATACCAGAACACTAAAGCAATCGCTGGAAAAAAGGACGCTGTAATCTGAGGACTGAATACAAGCCATAGTGCAGAAAAAAGGACAAGTGCCTCTTTGTGTGTTGATGCAAAGGAAAAATTAAAAATGGCAGCAAGGACACTGGCCATTAGAGAGGATTCCAGAAATGGCTTAAAACAGGAAGAAAAGTGTTCTCACCTGGAGGCAGAGATGGACTGCTAGGAAGAGACCCATGGTTGCTGCCTACTGAAGTTCCTCTGGAAAATTTCCTGCATGCCAGCACAAGCAGATCTCTGCATTGCTTGTGACAGTTGGCACCGCAATCTGTAAAAAAAGGAATTGTCAAGTCATCAAATGGAAAGCCACAACTATCTGTAATCCCTCAGGGCTATTAGCAGGCAGACACCAAGAAAGGACTTTGAAGGAACAAAAAGTTTGACAGAAGTTGTGAAGGGTGTCACAGAAATGGATCATTTGGTGTGAAGGGCATTACAAAAAAAAATGGATCATATCCATGACAGCCATTAGTAGAAAAATGGCAGCAGAAGACAAGAGGGAAGATGATATTTTAACAATAAAATAGTCTCAAAGAAGAGATGTGGAATGATATGATCCTGTGTATGCCCTACATAAAACTTCTGCTCTTCTGCTCCCACCAAGAGGGGGGTTATTTATTTGGCTGGCTTTTATCTGACCCAGCAGGGCCCATTATAGTAAGCAGGTTTGGTTAGAAGACACCAGAGCATCCGTACCCTGAGCATCTGAAAGGACTGCTGGAGGTCAGTGTCGACTACTGTAAGTTAAAAATAGTCTAAGTAGCTCAGTAAGCAACATTAGCACATGAATGAGCTCTGTGGAAGTTATCATCCACTCAGAAAAGACTTTTTGAGTACCTGCACTCCAAACCTCTGCTGGGATTTAAATCACTGGATACATCATGACTAGGTACATTTATCTGAAGTGTGGCTGGAGTATGGATCTTACATGCAAGAAATGGCTGAAGGGTGGAGAATGTGCCCCAAACACAATCTTGCTCTCCTCTATATCCTTTTCCACTGTTTAAAAATTCCCATCTCCCTTATTTCTCTTCTGCTGCTCCACAGCCCGACATTTTGTTCTAGGTGAGCATTGTCAAGGTTTATTTAATTTATTTAAATATCAAGCATTTATGGCTCTGCTGTAGGAGCCTCTCTGCTCAGGGCAGCAGCACTGGCATGATGGGTGAGAGTTCTGCTTTCTGCCAACACCTTGTTCTTATGACTAATGCAGCAGCCCATGCCCAGCTCTGCCCTTCTCTGCCTCAAAGGTAACACACTCCCTCAGATACACTAAAGATCTCTCTTGAAGTGCAGGACTCCTTCTATCACTTGCAGACCATGCAGTCTGGCTTTTATCTCATTACTCACAGTGCTGGAGTAAGCAGCACACCTGGGAGAAGGAACTCCCTCCCTCCCCCTGCTGTGTTCAAGCAGAGGATGGCAGCTCTGTGCTGAAGGCAGAGTTCATCTCTAATGGGTGTCACACTGCAGTGATGCTGGAACACAGAGCAGCTGGTAGCTGCTGCAACAAAGGCAGCACCCTCACACTTGTTGACCACTGAAGGATCTGAATAAGCAGCTCTGCTCTCCTACTTTCATGCTTCATTGCCTGTAACTTTGACTTTACAGAACCACTTTTGCTCAGTCTCCACTGGGCCAGTGCTACAGGCAGTGATGCAGGACAGAAGCTCAACTTTCAGATCTCAGATTGAGTTTACAGCTTGGTGTGACAAAACTTTACCTTCCTTTCCTCATCCTACCAATAAAACTATAGACTGCAACCAGCCCTTTCAGAGCTTCTAAGATGATAGATAAGTAATCAGGAATATCTGAATTGCATATGTTGATTTAGCCATGGACATTTTTCCCATCCCACTCTGAGGAAGAGAGGTTTGTGGCTGGAGAGAGAGAGATAGGAGTATGGTGTATCCTAAAAAAAATTACTGTGAATTCTTTTTCCTTTTCCTTGGAGTCTATGTAAGACTAAGTGAAAAGAGTACAAATGTGAGTCTTCCCCTTTGAATAACTGAGAGGCAGCTACAGCTATGAAAATCAACAGTGCCCTTCAGCCAGAATTGGGCTGCTTGAGAAACAAATAGGTCCAGGATTTAAAAGCCAATGAGGACCACTATAATGCCCTTTATGGTCTGACCTGCTTAATAGGGTACAAGTACTGCATAAGAAATTAAATGTTTATGAAGGCAAAGGAGAGGGATGTAAGAGCTCTAGCATTTTTTATGAGTTGAGTGTCTGAAGAAGGTCTTGGAATGAGACCTGCTGGGCAGTCTAGGAAATAAATATTTCTCTATTTCTAGCTCAGCCGCTATTAAATTGCATGTAGGCTTCACTACAGGTGCATGGATGTACATGGATGTACAAACTGTTGCCAGCAGACTTTTTCCTGACCCAAGTCTCAGGGCATATATTTCAGGATCTCTCAGTGTTAGGATAAGAACACTTGGTTTTCCAATTTACAAGGTCTTTACTGGTAGAAAGTTACAGCTCATGGAATCAGGGGCTGCTTTGGACCTTTATCCCACAGAATCTTTGCATTCCTACTGCATTCTAATGCAATAATGTGCATTCTAATGCAGTGAAACTTCATAATGCTCATGGACAATACAAAATGTAGATGCAAGATGTGTTTGAACACATGCCATTTCAGTTAAAGGTATGGTTGACTAACTTGTACTACAACCCACCACCCATAGCTTGAAAAAAATCCTTGTAGTATTTATTTACCTTTACATTTGTAGCCTTGTTTGATTATACCCCAGAGCTGCAAAGAAAGACAAAAGAACGTCAAGGAATCAGAAAAGAAAGCTGGAAGGAAAACAAGGTCACAATGAGGAAGTACCAATGGCTACAAAAGCACAAACAGGATACAACTGCTCTTAACACCCTTCCTGTCAGGCAGACCTCCCCCTCTAGTTGTGATAAGACTTGTGTGGCTTCTCCTTTACTTCTGCTACTTACTTGTAGTAATGGGACTACCAGAGAAGGAGAGACATAGATGACTTTTGCTTCCAGGAATGGGTTAAAATGTGTTATCATATCAAGCTCAATGAAAACAGCAGAGCACACTCTGCTTCCAGGCTCCCTTAATGTTATCTGCAGGAGAATTTCCTGTGTATGTCCATTCTCCAGATAAATCACTGACCCAAAACATTCAAACAAAGCAGAAAAAAAGACCACTGGGGACAAAAACTAGGTTCTTGGTTCCCACTGGCTCCCAGCACACCTAGCCACAGCAATCTGATTTGTGCACCTGCCTTTTCCAACTTAAAAAAACCCCAACCCAAACAGATGAAGAATGAAACAGGCAGAAAAGCCACTAAATTCCATCTTTGCCTTCCCTCAGAAGCTGTTCTTGTCAACATACACTTGCAACTACCAAATGCTAAACATCCAAGGGCCAGTGCGTGTGGTCCCACTTTTGGGAAGCTCTCACTGCCACATGAGCAGGATTGCTTGGAAACAGGGAAACTCCCTAGTAAATTGTTTTCTATGTACTCAGCAGCACTGTATCTACAGCCACGGCATTATAAAAACAAGAATTTCCACTCTTGAGAGGCAGTGAGAGGAAGGAGCAGTTTTTCTAACTCCAGCATAAAAGGAAAAAAAACTGGGGACTCTGATGTTTTTTTTTTCCTGAACTCATTCACCAAGGAGGGTGAGCACATCCAGGCAACTGAAACTGTGTGTGGCTCATCACCAGATCTCTAAGTGTCCATGCACAGAGAGCAGGGGGTGAATATGGCCATTAAAGAAAGGTTCAAAAGGAAGAGATGAAGATCATTATGAATACAAAGGAAAGAGTAAAACAAACATAATGGAAAGATTCTGGGTGAAAAAGAAAACCACCCCACTCATTGCACAAAAGAAATAGCAAGCCAAAATGGGCTCTGGAGAGAGCAGAAACAGATTAGACAAGGTAGAAGAATGGTGAACAAAAGAACAGAAAGGACAACAGTGGAAGCTGGGTCCACAGAAGGCCTGTGGCTTATTCTTTTCTTGCTAATGCCATTTATGTGCACAGCAAATACAGCTGCTGTGCTCAGGCAGCAACAGGGGAGCACCCCAGTCCCTCCTGAAAAAGCAGAGATGACCTGTATTCTCAGATTTCTTGTTACTTATTTCATTTAAGCTCTAATCTGTTCCCACTGAAGGCCTCTCTAGTCATTCCTCACCTTCTTATCTCTGTACCTTCCTCCCCCTCAAATTTGCCACTACTGTTGTGGCTACACACCGCAGTGGAAGCTTAGCTGAAGTGTCATGTCATGAATTCTGACCTAAAGCTTAGAATGTGTCTGACACAGCTCTGCTGCCAAGGTAAGAGGATCTGTGCAAATTCAGATTATAAAGCTTAGCAGGACAGCCGGTCACCCACCCTGCCATGTGGTGCAACTCAAGCTTTGGGACGGAACTGCGACTGGCCATGGGCATATCAACTTTGTGCTGCTTAATGGCATTAGGTGTTAGCTTGACCTTCAGCATTTGTAATATTCTAATAACTGTGTGCATTGCACTGTCATGTCAATTCATCCTGCTGCATGGTCAGTGCACATTATTTTGACTGTGAATCAGTGCATCAGTTTGAAATTGGGTTTCCACCCGTGGATGAGTAGCACTGAAATGCAGAACAAATATGCAGCAGATCCTGTAGTTGGTTCCTGTCCTATCAGCCCAACTCATCCACAGAACAATGCCAATGACTTCAGTGAGCTGACAGGAAAAATGACCTTATTTCCATTTCCTGTACAACCCCTTACTCGTTTGCATTCCTGCGCTGGATGTAATCAGGGAGACGTGAAAAATCTAACAATGGCCAATATAAAAATTGAAGTAGGAGAAAAATATCTGCAGGAGAGGACATTTCAGGGCAGTCCTTGGGCCTCGCTTTGCTGTGGAAGCCTTCCAAACATGCACCGAGTGTCACGAATGCAATGACGTCTTCCCAAGGCAGCCTGGAACAACAGGCTCAGGCCCCTGCCCCGTGGGTCTGCTGGAGCTGTCAGCCTGAGAGCCAGCAGCACACTCCTACGTCAGCACTGACCATGTCACCAGAAGCCAGGGCTTCTGCAGCTCCAGCGGAAATAGGCGGAATTCCTTCTTGCCCGTGGTGCTAATCAGCGGCAGCGGCTGCGGCAGGGGCTTCAGGCACCCAAGCAGAACTGACGCGTCGCAGAAGATGTGAGTGGAAAATGGGAGCATGGGCTAGAGCAGGAACACCAGGGTGGGGCTGAAAGGAGGCACATTTTTGCACTCTGCAGTGCTGCTGTTGCTACTTTCAACCATCATGAAGAAATATTGCTTAGTGGAAAAGATGATGGAATAAAGTTATCTGTTCTGGAGAGCAGGACAGGGCCTGAGTTTACAGGCTGTTATGTGAGCCACACACAAACAGAGGACATGGCCCTCTGCCCTACTGCTTTAGCTGCCTAAATGTGGACATTTGGTTTCAGCCAAGTGTGTCCATTAAAGTAACTTCGATATCACAGTGATTCTTTACTACATTTGGTTTGAAGTGGAATACTTAGAGAAGGTTTACAAGCAACACAAATGTCCACAAAACCAATCCTTTCACAGATATGTAGAGAGCACTCTAATAAATGACATCTGGTAAGTTATGGCTGAGAGAAAAAGCAAATTAAAAAAACCCACTCCAACTAATAAATTCTAAAAATTCTTATTGTAAAAGTGCTGGCAGCACTTTTGATTTCTTTACCAAATTAGAAGATCTGTTAATTCAATAGGGGGAAAATTAGGGCTGTTACAGCCATTCAGAGAATTATGAACATATCTAGGTTGCCATGTGCAATTTCCTGAGAAACAACAGCTTTTGCCTCATCTACATCCTCTGCTCCAGACATCTATTTTCCCTTGAGCTTGTTTACATGGGAAATCAAGCCAAATTAAAGAACTGAAGATAAACCAAGTAAGACTATTCATACAGTCTCTAACATCCTTTAGCTAACATAATTGTCTCCCCCCCAACAGAAATTCCTACAAACAGCAGTTTTAGGAAACCACTAAATCAAAACTGGATAGCACAGCTACAACACGAGTAAATGTTTTGTGCTTCTGAATGCCATGAGATAGTATTATGAGATACTTTAGCAATGCAGGGAGCCAGTTCCACCTTATATACTTTAAAAGCTAAAAGTTGTTTTTAAGATATGCTATTATTAAAATCATACTTACAAATCCTGCACAGTGCTCGCAGAAAGTTGGTTTAAGATATGTCATTTCCTGAAAGTTATGAATAAACCCCGGTCCCATTTTACACTGAAACTGTGATTTAGCTCTCAGAAAGTAAGCCATCATTTCTTCTTTGCTTATAAGACCATCTCTGTAAGGGAAATAAAAAGTAGAGTAGATCTGTCACTGCTCATGGCACTGAAAAATTTAGCATTTTCTCGCTGCAGAAAGCATGCAGCACACAAAGCACATCCTTTGAAAGAGCTGCAGCAGTCCTGGAAGGAAAAAAAGCCCTTACAGCCTTTGTGGTTCTTATCTTTCTTTAAACAGTAACACTGAACCTTGTTATCTCACCTGTTAGTGGTAAGATAGCACAGACCAGGCCACTAAATGAAGGAACTTGACTTACTGCTCACACAGAACAAGGTTATGCCTCCGGCTGGCCACCAGCCTTCACAGTCAAAGAGATTCTGGATAAGAAGAATAATCAAGCCCAACTGGCTAGGAAATGGGTGATACATATACATTCTAGGGTATTTGTTACCCCCTCTCTGCTGCATGCACTCATTTTCCATGTGCCGTACAGAACTCATTTGTTTCATCAGTCTGATGCCTGGCCTGAGCAGAGTATCTCCACTGTAATTGCACAGTACTCTAGGGTTTTGAGTCAGTCCCAGCAGGAATTTGTCATTAAGCTATTACATAAATGATTTTTAAATTACCAGGTAAAGCAGGACTCCAACCTAGGACTTAAAGAACTGACTGGAGTATAAGAATTTAAATGATAACAGAATTTGGCTTTCAGTAATCTTGTCAGACACAAGAAATTTGGGAGCACTGCTTCTTCAATATATGTATTTTCTGAATTTTCAAATTGAGGAAAAGGGGAAAAAAAGCCACGACAAAGAGATATCCAAGCTTACTGGTCTTTGTCCAGTACACAGAAAGAGTCCAAGAAGGGGAAGTTGGCAGCTATACTCTCAAAGTCTTCCTGAGATATATAACCATCATGGTCGTGATCATAGTTCCTAAAGACAGACTGGGGAGAAAAAAAAGATATTATTGTACTATTATCTAGTTTATCCTGAGTCTATACCAGCCTCTTCAACAATATAATTACATGCAAACAAATGTTTTATTCAGCTATTCAGATGCTCTGTTGCATCTCTTTTATTCCTTTTATTTTCCTTAGTATTTCAATATGCATATTATTTGACTCTATGGGAAAAGTTGCTGATTTTTAAAGGAAACTTGACATCAGCATTTATCTTGTGATGATCCTCCACATGTCTTCACACATAATTATTCTTGCTTTACTTTTTCTTCTTTGATGGAAATGTCACTAAAATTCTGCCCCAGGTTATGACATATTCCCTTTGCTTCATTAAGTATACTTTTTAATCATAAAAAAAGAAAGAAATAAAACAAAAACAACAGCAGCGTTCCCATGAGTATTTCAGATGGTTTTGGCTTCATTTTTCTCTCAGGTGGTCACCTCTACTCTGCCACAGTACTGTTTCAATCTATTTTGTTTACTAATATTTTGACACCCCAATCATGAGCAATTTGTGCCTAACAACCATTCTCTTCCATCAACCCACCCCAACCCACCACTAAGTAAAAACAGACATGGGATCAAATTTAAATGTCACATACAGTGATGGGTGCCCTCCTTAGCTGCTAAGGAGTCACTGTATTCTGTCTTCCTGTTTGCAGAGATGTGCAAACATCTCTGGTGTTGAAGCCATGTGTGATGCTGATGGGAAAAACATGAGTATCAAAGTCAACATGGCTATCTAAGAGGCACACAGTGAAGTACAGGCTCCTTCATTAGATGAAAATGTTGTTGATAAAGACATTACATCAATATACCAAGACCCCTGAAAGGCATTTGTAGTGTCCCTGTCACTAGGGACACTACATCTGTTTTAACAAGAACCTTATGAAACCCATTTCTATGAAATGACTGGCAGACCTCAAAAAAACATCACAAAGACGGAACTAAAACACAAACCCAAGCAGTATTCAACACTTTTTGTAATAAAAACAATGGCTAAAAGCACAACTCAAAGCAGCAAGTAAACAACAAATACTGGCAAAGTGAAAACAGTTGTAGAGTGGTGTGAGCCTTTTAGTAAGCTGTATCCATAAAAGCCCCAAACCATGTTTTAATCCTGTCAAACTCAAATCACATGTCCTGAACCGGGCCAAAATTGTGGAATGTGGAACTGCAACTTCCTCAACTATAGGAACAAACATAAACTCCCACCCAGCACATTCTGGAAAGATTAAGGAATTGTGGCAGACTTCCTATTTAACAAGATATCAAAGAGAGGTTTGGATGTGGAGTCATTTTTATCAACACATATGGCACTGACAAAAGCAATTCAGGAACAGCATGTGCATTTCTGGCATCCCACATTAGAAGAAAAGTTAAACTTTTTTTAAAAAAGGTCATGTACAAAAATAAACAACAAGTTATATTTGAAATCTGGGTGAGAGAACTGAAGAGTTTGTTTAGGTTATCTTAACAACATAACCCCAATTAGTGATCTGTAACACAAACAAAATCAGAATTTAATAGCTCCTCCTGGAGATACTTATTAATTTGTAAAAAGAAAAAAGAAAAGTTCCGTCTCTCCAAAGGAATCTGGAGGTGTTTAGCTTTGTTTACATTACCTAGCACAACACATCACCTTCCAAACTGGAGCTAGAAGATCTCAGCTCTAATTCTGTGTGACCTTGCGTTCACATTTTTAAAGTGACACCAAGACAACGCTATCTTTACCATACATAATGTTCTCTGGACAGTAAACTAACAGCAAGCTGAAAATCAGAAATAGAGTTTCTAGAAAAGTTCATTAGACCTATTAATGTATGAGACCTTGTTTCTGAGTTGCTTTCTTTTCAGCTGAGGTTATGTTGCTAGAGCTGCAGAAACTATGTGGCTAGAGCTGCAGAAAATAAACTTGCACTCTGAATTTATATTTGCTAGACAAACCTATTAAACAGCAGCCAGATGCTTCTGAAAGTCTGCTCCTTTGCACCCAGAAACCTGTTTACTAGTCCCATTGGTGACTGCAGGAATGAAATAAATATTTCTGAAGGTATCAGTAATGGCTCAAATTTGTTAGGGTATGTCTGAAATTCACCCCAACCATAACAATGTCATTATAAGCTTGAAATTGATTATAATGATGAAAATACCAAATTCACCATTCTCTTAGACCAGTGTAATGTTCCAAATACTTACATCCACCAGTTTCCGGATGTGCTTGTTGATGACTGTGGGGTCAGGTTTAGGTACCACTCCAGATGCCCACTCCAGTGGCACTACTGGCTTGTTGGGGGTGGTCGGGGAGGTAGGCTGCTGAGAGATGGATCAGAACACAAGGATTTTCAAATCTGAATTAAGAAGCTGAATTTCCCAGGAAAAGCAGCTCAAAATGTCAGAGCTACAACGGCAAACTGCTGGAGTGCTCGTGCTGTAAAAATGTGCTCAGCAAAACACCAGGCAAGGTTTTAAAGGGCTTCACTAACAGCTTCAGTTAGGCTCTGTGCTCCACCTTGCAGCTTCACTGCCACCACCCAGGGAGCTCAGAAGCAAATCCAAGCAGTCTTTCCTCACTGACATCTCCAGAGGGTTCAATAGCAATGAGACTTGAAGGAAGGGGGGTCTGTAGGGTTTGTGAACACAGTGGGCATTAGAAATAGGTAAGCCCAGAAACCTGCTTTGCTCCTCTGTAAAACCTCTGAGGAGTTCACCACAGTCTTCCCTCAACTCCCTGCTGGAGGGACCCATGCCCTGAAGCCACACAAGGGAGTGCCTCAACCAGAATAAGTTCATGCTCCTGCTCCATGTGCCACCAGCAGGACAGCAGGATGCAGAAGCAGGGCAGAATTGTGCTCAGCAATCCTGCTGGTTTCCAGCTGAGATGTGCCAGGATGCACAGCTTGATTCATCTAGGCAGCTTGAGTAGAAAGGCTCTAACCTTTGACTTGTTCTGCAGATAACACCAGCCAGACTATTTTATTTTAAAAATGTCTTGGTCTTGACAGAACAGTAGCTGACAGCTCACTGGATGCACAGACTTCACAACCTGACTCTCTCCACACCACTACAGTGCTTTGGGAGTAGCTCTGGAATGCAGCTCAGATTCTTCAAGTAGAAGAATCTAGGTTTGTCCTAGAATATAGGACAAACCTGAACACATTTTCAGGTAAGGATTAATAAAACCCAGTTAGCATGGACAATGCTGCAAGACAAACTGGCCTTTCCCTGCATCTGCACTGGACATCTAGCAGGTGAAGCTGTGTCAAGCAGAAAAAATTCAGAGTGTTTTGGATCAGAAGGGAGAGGGTCCACAGTCAGAAGGCCCCTGTGTTAGCTGATGAGCAAAGAATCTGGATCTCAATTGTCTTGCTCTGAATTGGTGTGACTTGAAAGGGAGACAATTAAGACATGTAAAGATGTTACATGTATTATTGTGTACAGCAATGGTATTGTAGACTTTGACATCCAGATGAGAAATGGTCACAGGTTCATATTTTACTGTGTTTGGTTGGAAAAGAAAAAAAGGATTTGTTAGTGGATTGCTTTATTAATTTAGTTTTTCCTTTTTCAAGTGTTAGAACAGCTTTTATCAACACCTTGACAGATTTTGACCCATACAAATGTGCACAAATAAGTTTGGGAGGAAAACACCCCTATATGAACAAAATTCAATTTTCATAAGAAGTACAGTGAACCTGAACATCCAGCTCCATCTGCTAAAAGCACGGACTCAAAGCATCCAAATTAAAAGTGTCAGTGTGATGCCAGACTACCAAGACCTCACAAAGAGCTTTTAACATCTGCTGGTCTCAGTGAGTAGTGGCAGAAAGAAACTGAATTCACTGGAGCCTTCCTCTTATTTCTGGGCTATTTCATTTGAAGTCTCATTCAATTTTTATGGTTTTTTTGATAAGTTGCAATGAAATCTTCATGTTACTGACCACTAACCAAAGGGAATTATTTGTTCTTCTATTGCCCTCATAGACTCAAATGAACAATGGTGATTTTATTTATGTGTTTGAAATGCATCCTATGAGGAAAGGTGCTAACTGGCTGTCCAGTGACTTCCAAGCTGAATTTATTAAATGTTCAGAACACTGTATCTGGCCATGCAGTTTGTGATTCCCACTGTATCTCCCATTTATTTCACCAGCACAGGGACCGTGGTATTGTAGACTGAGAAAGCATTTTCAGATGTTTGCAAACATCTATGTATTTTGACATTGAAGTGAATTCTGCTGAAAACAAAAAAAGTTACCTAAATGCATCATGAGTGGTATAATTGCACCAGGCAGAGTTGTCCTCTAGATAACAGCTGTATTAGTGACAACTCCCAACAAGAAGATCATTAATGGTTGTGGAAAAGCAGGACACTGTGACAAGGAGCTGCTATACTACAGCTGGTGGTCATTCCTCAGATTTCTTTTAAGGCTGCTGTACTAACTGAAGGGTCTCCTCCCAGTTTCAGCAGAAGGAAAGTCTTGCTCAAGTCCCTGTTGACAGCAGACTGATATGCTAACAGATCAGCTCCACTTTTGCCCGAAAATGATTGCAGCAGCATGAGGCATTTCCTCCAGAGTGCACCTGCATGGGAGTGGTACCCACATAACAATAAATCAAGGAGCAGTTGGAATGACATAACCATGCTGTCACGTTGCCTTTGACAAATTTTTCCACATACAAAAGCCCTACAGATCCTTTCCCCTGTGTGCTTTGGCAGACCATCAAAGAGAAGAAAGCTTCAACTAGTCCGGCTGCTGTCGATTCAGCTGCAGCTTTTTACCCATCAGGGTGCTGCCATAGCTCAATGCCACTGCTGTTCATTGATCCTTATGCAGAAGTTTCCCACTTTAACTGCTGGGCACTGTTAAAGTTCCCAGCATTGTTTATATTGCTTTTGTCCTGCTTAAAGCAAGGCTGGAGATCAAAGCAGCAATGTGATAATTTTCTTCATTTACGGTAGTGGTCCGTCAGTCCTTCCACAGCATAGGGCTGTGACATTTCAACTTTTCTGGCAGTAATGAGAGCATGAGGGACCCAGAAGTACTGAAATAAACAACTGCTGTGGTTAAATCATACCAAACAAGGACTGGAGACTCAGTAATGAAATTTCAAATGTTCAAGCTGAGCTAGTATTGACTGTAGAAATATTCATTAGTTTCCTTATCATTGCTCATAATACATCACTGGGAGCACACACATCATCCTCAAACTGGTCTCCAAGAGTGATTAACAATTTTAAACCTCAGAGAAGCCTTAAACTTGGAAATTTAAGGGTTCTGCTTCCTTTCTGCCTTTTAAGAATGCTTCAAAACCTTAAAAAGCACAGGAATGCTTCATGTCAGACTCCTGGACCCTGCTCTCATCCTCTGTGAAGATTTCCAGCCACTCTCAGCTTCTACTGCTGTCAGACTTGAGAGGGCTCAGCCTGAGAGCATCACAGGCTGGATATGAAAGGTAATAAGAATGTTGATACACTGAAGAAATGCTTGGAGGAAAGAAGAGTCCCCAACCTCTGGCAGCAGAAGAAAGTGAATAATTAATACTTGAAGTGGAACTCAATTATTAATTATGAGTAATAATATTGAGTAATAACTCAACTATTACTTATGAGGTTTATCTGTATTCTTTGACTTTCAAAAATAAAGAAAAATGCATGAATGCAGCATTATCTTTAGTTGCACATAACCAAATAAAGACTAATATCTATTCTCATCTGTTTAAACATTGCTTGAGAGCCCAAGATGCAGCCAATTATACCTAAGCAAACAGTTCTAAACTACTACAGTAATTATTTGCCTTGCCTTAAACAAACCTTTTAACTCAGTGCTGTTTTATGTAACTGCACCAGCATACAGAAAATCAGCTAAGGGTCACACAATAAATAATTTATATAAACTTATAAAGGATTATATATCTAAAGCAGAACTTTGTTTTCCAGGACTTGCAGAGGTTTTGTTGAAAAATAATTAACAGTGACATCTGGCATGTTCCACTATTTGTTTCTCCCAATATGCACTAAAATAAAAGTGCATATTGGGAGAAATAAATAAAACCTAGTTTTATAAATAGTTCCTGTGTTTTCTACACAAATATAACACTAAAAAGCTTTATATATATATGAATAAGGAAACACATTAACTGTCACTTAAAAATGAAATCAACTGCATGCAGACAAAATAAGCAATATGTCAAAAAGCAGTAAAAAATGACATACAGATTTGGAGTTCCTTGGCTCCAGCACCAGCGAGAGCTTGTAGATGTCATCCTCAGTGTGGTAGAGGTCCAGGGACAGCTGCATGTAAGAAAGAATGGAAAACTGTAATATTTACTAGACTGGGTTGGATATGACAGGCTTTTAAGCTCCCACTGAAGGCAAACACAACATTTTGCTACTCTGAGTTCAGAAGGCATGCCAAAGCCTTGTGCAGCTGCTGGGGAAGTGGATTTGCCCAGCGTGAAGACAAGCCAGGCTGTGAAGAACACACTGCTGCTCATGTCACTGCACCTGAGGGCTGGCACCAGCCTGACCCCAGGGGTGAGAGGAGCTGCATGCTCATGCACACAGGGACATGGGCTCCAAGGAGCACCCCTACACAAACCCCTTTCTTCTAGCTGCTCAGTGCTCATGAGAGATCTCAGAGAAGCAGCCTGGTGAATGCAAAAACGTCAGGACAGTAGTTGTAGAGGGGCAAGGCTGGAAGGATTTCAGATTTTATTTTGTTCCTCAAGAAGGGTCATAGGAGTGCAGCTCTTCTACAAAGATCAGCCCATGCAGCAAATGCCTCTTTGGAAAGCCCTGGACAGACAGAGGCCTGGGAGAGGCAGGCTGGGTTTGCCACTGCTGGTGATGCAGAAAAGTGCTCCATTGAGAGCAGTCCCAGTTTAGCCCAGCTTGGCCTGCTCCTGGTCACCTCTCAGCAAGTCAGGCAAATTACCTTCCAGCTGTTTCTAGATAAATGAAAGATTTGTCAATCATGTTCTCATTCTTTAACCTGGAGGATTTATTGAGGAAAAAAAGAAGGTACATAAATCTACTTGAAGTAGGATGAATCTGTTTTTACTTAGACAGCTGGGGTCTGCACTGATCAATGTCTGCAGTGAACTCCTCCTCCTGTGCAGTGATGCAGGAGAAAGGTAATCAACACTGTAGCTAATGTTTGACAATGAGAGGAAACAAACATTGCATGTTTCCTGTGATCATGTTCCTGCATTAACTGGCTTTGAAGGATTGACATGATTTGAAGTTATCAACCACCTTGCGAATCCCCAGTTAAGCTAAGATTGAGTTAAAAGGATTTTTTGCTGTTCCCGAGCAGACAGATAGAATTACTACTGACTAAATGACTGGAACAGAAGGTTATTTTTAGAGAATCTGAAGTGCCAAGTAAGTAGCAAGCAAGACCAGTGACACCTACTGAAAAACCACCTCCAGGAACCACCCTCTTTTAGGTGCAATTTTGTGTGATGAGTAAGACACAAGTGGTGTCCTTTCCCAAGATAGGTTCCCAAAGCAAACACATGGCTTTAGAGAAGTCTGGAGATCACATTATTCATTTTGTCCAGCTGAAACATTGCTGATTTTTGCACTTTGTAATTAAGGGCACAGTGAAAGCTGTGCATCCTGCAGGTTCCTTTACTCAGCCAGCATGCTGCTGTCACAGGCTGAGGTAAGGGCCTGTCCTAAAGACAAAATTGAACCAGTAGGTAGGTGCTGTAATAAATATTGATCATGTGGTGAGATGTTCAGTGACTGCACTCTGAGGTTCCTTGGTGGAACACAAGCAGCACTCCTGGTGGAGTGCATGATGTTATCAGGTCAGACTGGGAGAGCAGAAATGGTACTTCAAAAGGTGTTGTCTGGTTCCTGTGAAAGAGCACAGTTTTCTCAGCAGGCCAGATGAGCTGGGTGTGGATTTGGGAGTGGAAATGTATTAATATTTATTGAGCAAGCTTGTATCTCTCCCTCCCTGAATTATATAACCTTATCTTAAGCAGTGGACATAACTTCATTAGGCACAATGTGCAAGCATGCAGTGGACAAGGTATTGTCTAGGTCAGAAGTTTCATACATTAGCACAAAAATTACAAGCATGATGATTATGTTATGTAAGCATTAATTTTATATTTTATTTACAGTTTTACTACAACAAATAAAGTATAATAAGAATTTCCCTAGAATAAGCTTTAGAGTGAGTGGCAGTTTCTATTCTAGTTTGACTATCATTGCTGTCCTGTTTTTTTTCTGAGCAATTTGGAGGGGCATTGAGAAAGGTAGGGGAGTGATCAGAAACACATGACTTTTTTTTTTTTTTAAGTGGAACTTACTGAACACAAGTTAGGGAGGGTGTCTTTCAGTTTGATTGTTTAGGTAGTTCTCATTCTCTTCACCAGATTGTACAAATGCCTGGGACTTTCCAGTCATTTGCATATAGTCTCAGAACAGGTTAGATAAATAGATACCGAGAGATAAAAATAGCAAGGAAAAAAGGTGGCACCGAATAAGCTTTAACACAGTTTGTATAAATACACTGTGGTCTAGCTGAGAAACTGAGATCCACTTCCATTCCACAGAAAGTGATGAAACATGTACCCACAGGTTTTTATTCACATTGTGAAAAAAACCCCAAACCAGTGCATAGCAGGTAAGGTTAAGCATCCTTACCAAAAGTAAGTTTTCTAAAGGCAAAACTGTCATTAAAGCTGTTTTTCCTCTCTGCTGCACTGCCCAGCTTGTGTTTAGGTCCTCTTTCACTGCATCTTACCTCCACATGGTGGAGAACCAGGTACAAGGTTGGGTGAAGGTGGAGCAAGCATGGCCAGTAAGTCAGGAAAAGAAGAATAATCACAGACTAAGAGCAATCATGCACTAAGAACTGAGTCCATCTTCCTGTGACATACTCTGGCTCACTGGCTGCTGAATTGTAACACATTTACTTCACTTGCCCATGTAGCTCAGACTCATTTACTGAGCCCAAGGCAGGACTTGCATCCCCCTCAGCTTTTGTAGTCTGGGCCAGTAAACCTGGCAGGTGTCCCTGCTGTCCATACACCAAAACTTTCCCTTGTTGGTGACATGCTAACTTCCATGCAAAATGCTGGCTTCTTTCAGCTGCTTGCTCAAAGCTAAAGTTCTTTAGCTTTAGCTCATAGCTAAAGTGAGCTGGAGGCTGACTTTTTATGCTTACAAAAAGATGAGGTGGGGCGGAGGGGTGTGGGGATGGGTGAGAACAGACTCTAAGTTTGTGTGCAGACATTTAAGGGATGAGAAAACCAACTTTGCAAACTGTTGACCATTCAGCAGCTACCACTGAAACCAAGAGTCCTCTTGTTCCCCATGAACCCTTTTGATCTATACTCAAAATAACATATTTAAAATGCCTATAAGCCCCTTGAGGAATTGGCCTGAAGTTTATTACCCACCTCTCATCCAAGCATCTAACCCAAGTTCTTACTTCATAGCTCCTATCAAAGTCTCCCCAGACATCACCATTTCCAAGCCACTTGAAAGGTATCATCTCCCTTAGAGCAAATTGGGCTCTACCACTGAGGAAGGGGAAAACCAGGCCAAATTCCCACATGGCCATGAAATGCCCATTTTATCTTTCTGTGCAAGTTGTTGGACTAGCAAGCCAGAACCCAGAGAGTGACTTGTCAAGCAAGCACAGGCCTGGCACTTGCTAAGTGTGGTGTAAAAGGCAGCACTGGAAGGGAGGGAGGCCAGGCAAGAGATTTACACATTGCTTATCAGGACAAGAGACCAGATAAAAGCTTGCCCAGATAAAAGCTGCTCAATGGCAAAAGAGCAGAAAGGAAGAAACAGTTGGGTCAGCCAATTCACACACAACTGAAAAGCATTCTAGACATTTATATTTATTTACTAGATTTGAAAGGGAATTTTTCTAAATAAGGTAAAGATGGAAAAAATTTTTACAGTTGACATTAGAAAGATGAGACCTAGCAATAAAAGGAATTGTTAATTCTTCACGCTTTGAAAACTGAAGATGATGTAGGCAGCAGGGGAGGCTAAATCTACTAATAGACCATTTGCACATAGCAAGGTCAACTGGTTTTAGTTGTCAGTTGCTGTCAGCTTTGGGTTGCAACCCTTTTCTTGTCCTCTTTCTCTGAACCCAGCCAGTGATTTAAAACTTTCTTTTCAACAAAAAGATAGACAGAAACATTTAATCTACAATATAAATCCATTATTTCTATTTAAGAGACTAGCATTAAAAAAAAATATTAATATACACTGATAAGGACAAAATCCACTTACAGGAAGAAAAAATGAGAATATTCATAATTTGGTATGTATCAAAATTCTGATCCAGGAACTTTTGATAGAAATTTGTTGTTTTTTCCCTTTCCAGAAGTCACCATTTTAAACCAATACTCTCACACAAACCTACTTGATCCACAACTACACTTCCAGTGACTGATGTGAAGACAGAATTACCCTGGAAAGATTTTAGGTTTCCCACACCTGTCTACCTTATTTATAACCCTTGATCAGGTCTGGAATCAACATTTCAGAATGCAACTTTGCTTTTTTACTATCAGGTTGGCTCAACTGTAACAAAGTCAGCAGAGTTATATTATGAATGAATGCATTGGAGTATCACAAGTGAGAAAGTACCCATCATGTACTACATTACTTATCCTAGTAAATGGAGTACACTGAAAGAAATAAAAAAATACAAATAAAATCCCTGTCATCTAGCTGAAAACAAAGAAAACAAGGAAAAAAAATTAAAAATAGAAAAACAGATAAACTATGTGAGCTCAGGCTGATACAATGACAAACATATGAAGACTTGCAAGGTCTTAAAAAAATCTTAGCTTTCTGCTCCTTTTGGAAAACAGGCTGTCACCAAGAAGACAGAACAGCTAATGAAAGTGGTAGCAGCAGTTCAGCTTCCATCTCTCACTTCACATTGTCTAATTTCTATCCTTTTGGACTCACTTTTTTATTACTCAGTTCCTCAGAGCCTGAGGTTCCACTTCCCCCTATTCAAAGCCAAGCTTGTAAGAAATGACCAGGAAGGGAAAGAGTGTTACAAGAAAGCAGCTCTCAGTCATTACAAAAACAAAACAAGACAATAAATATCTACCTTTACGGTTCAAAATTTAAGTTAAAGGATTGTTGCAGGGTTCAACATCTGGTGCCTGCTCTTTCCTGTCCCACTAATCAGGATTAAGACTTGTTCCCAGGTTGTTCCAAACAAGGCACAACTGAAGGAGGTTTTCCAGCTTCCCCAAACTTTCCCAGCCCTCATTGCAATGAAGCCATAGGTATATCCACATCAGCCTGGTTGCTCCAAGATCAGGCTCATATTTGTCAGCTTCCTTAGTGTAAAGCTCTGTACCTGATCAGTCCCAGTATAAATCCATCACATTTTTATTTACTGGACAGGAAGGGTACTGTGTCACAAGGAAAGCACAGGGGAGCAAATTGGAGTGATGCTCAGGCTGGAATTTCTCTCCTGTGTTGATGCCAGCATGTCTCCCAGTTGTTCCAGAGGAGACATAAACCTCTATTCTAAGTAGTCAGAACTGAGTTTTACTTCTAACATAAATACAGCCCTCCATCTGTCACTCTTAAAAGAGGTAATTTATAAAAATCCTGTTGCTGCTTCCAGCCATCCCATACAACTGTACTAAAACCCTTTGATTTTCTTAACACCTCATGTGAACCTGTTTCTGTTTTGTATTTTTTCCCTTTTCTTTTTCAAAACTGAGATTAAAATATGCACTTAACTTCACAGATATGAGTATTCCTACTGACACTCAACATTTGAATCACAGCAGTGAATTGAAACATGCTCAATACTTACGGTTAGCAGGTTAATTAAATCCAAATTGGGCTCTAAATGATGAGAAGCAGTTTGCAGGGAAACCAGTTCACTCAAGGTGATGGAAAGCTGCTGCATTTTCACGATGTTAACTTTGTTCTCGTCTATCCAATCAGGAAAAATGACATGGACAGCAATCAAGTCTTTCAAATGGACTCCCAAGATAGGAATTTTGAAGCCAACACAGTCAGCAAAAGCCTTGCGGTAGTTGCAGTAGTTTCCATTGGAAGAGACCAGCTCTGTCATTTCGTTCCAGTCCTACAAATAACCAGAGAAGCAAGTCCCTGTGAAAGCATCCATTGCATTTCCTTAATTTGTTTTAAATGAACACAACTCTAGTCATGGTGTTGACAGTGTTAATGTCCTCTCTGGCACAGGCAATCAGCCAGGGGATCTCTGTGAGCTTATCCTGCTCCATTGAGAGGAATGCAACTCATTCCTTTCAGGATGCTCTGCCATGATCCAAATATTGTGCTGGTGAGACACCTGCACTGCAGAACCCATCAGACCTCAAAGAGGTGATGTTCACCTCAATATGTATTCTGGAGTCCATCATACCTTTGTGACTTCTGAGGACAGGTGAGAATGAGTCTCTTTCAGGCGAGAAATAGAGCTGTGGCTTAGACCTCCCACCACTGCCATCAGTGTGTTGAAGTTCTGGAGGTGAAGGAGCTTCTACAGGGGAGATTAATCATGCATAATTGAAAATTAGCGAAATACAAGCAGCAGCTACTCAAAGTCATAAACAGCAAGTTAAAGGAGACAACTCATCATGGCTAAAGCACAAACCAATAAGCCAGGGCACATAACAGAATGGCTCCGCATTTCGTTTTTTAATTATTGTAGGTCCAGAAGAAACACACAATAGTGATGGTTGCCAAGTGGAATAAAATAAAGAAAAATTATTATAAAGTTATGTCTGCTAGTTCGAAATTGCAGGCACACCACACCTGAACAAATAATCTCCAGTGATGCTGAACAGGCTATTCACTGAGGAAATCACACAAAGAGCATCAGCTGATTTGTTAACTGTAATCTCCATTTATATTCCTGCTTTGTACCGGAAGAAAAAGATTCATCTGCAAGTCTTACCTGTGCAACGTTGATAAACTTTGTGATTACTTCTGCTCTTTGCTGGGGTGTTGGCTTGCTGAGAACCATGAGCTGGACCCATTTAGAGATACCATTAAATAAAGCAATAGATCTCTCCAAAGTAGGATTGTTTTCCAAGCAGCCATGGATCACATAGCTTTGGTAATCTGTGAACTAACAGAGAAAAGACACTTGCAGTAAAACAGTGGACAAACTGGAGAATCAAATTGAAACTTTGATGCTTTTCTTTCTAAAGCTTCTCTTGTTTAGGAAGTGACCATGATTCAGGGTCAGCAGAGCCTGCTGCACATCTCCTCCTTAAAGTCTTTTTACTGTTGTTTTGGTGTGGCTTTTCCTTAAATGTCAACTTACAACTTGTTTGTGTGTCAGGAAATACAGAAGCCTGCAAAATGAGTGTGATTGCTACTTCCATCTTTCCCATCATGTGCTCAACACATTTTATTCTATGTAGTTGTATTTGACACCTTCAAGCCACGGTACTCTATAGGATCCCAAAAATTAAATTTCCCTGAATGTTTGAAAAACAGTTTTCAGCTGTCCCTTAAAGGGAGGTTTTCAGTAATTTAGGACATCATTTTAGCTTGTATAGGGAGTTGCTAGTAATGACAGACAAGATGGGTTTAGGTGATCAAAACCAGCCTGCTAGAAAAACATGAGGGCATATACTCTAACACAACAGATGCTTGTCTCCTAGCTGCAGATAGACAGTAGTTCAGTTTTCAGATAACTTAATATTTTTTGTTATAGTTAATGCTGCCCTTCCTTCTCCCCCATTTTTTTTAAACAGGTAAAACCAAGCACAGGATTCAGACTAATCATATTCTGCAATTACATATCTTTGAGAGAACAAGTGGTACAAGATCAATTAACTCTTGCTGGTTGCAGACAATCATCTCTGACAGCAAAATTCAAGCTGAAGAATTAACAGAGAAACTAGAAACGGCAAGGAAAGAAAAGAAAGTTCATTGCAGATTTGAGTTTTCTTCCTGGAATCCCCAAGGGAATTCAAATGCATCTTAAATCTAATTAGAAATCCATGCCTTTTTTTCTTGTCCTTCCCTCCTTCTTTGAGGTCAGCATTGCATGGATCACAGTAGGGTGTTTTCCTATGATTTGAAGTCTAGAGTCATTAACCTTTGAACATGATTAAGCGACATCAAAAGTGATTCTATTTAGACTGGTCTCAGCTCCTCATTGATCTCTTTTTCCTTCCTCCCTTGAAACAAACAAAAAACTCATACATTTTTCTTAGTTTGGGAGTTTGATTTCTCTCATGCTTCTGAACACTTCTAAAAAAGTCTCATTTGTCATCCTGAGAACTTACTGCTTCCATTTGCCACCTGATACAGTAACATCACGTGACCCTTTCATATGGATATTTGCCAGCAGAAATCAGCATTTCTTTTGCCATTTGTCTTACTCATTTGTTTTGTTTTAGCTTCAACTTCAGTTTTCATCCACTTTTGCCTCTTGCCCTTGTACAATCCTCTGTGAAAAGAAGCAACTGTGCCTGAATTTCCCTCAGTGTCAAAAATCATCAGGCCCAAAGAGGTCCAGGAAGTGCATTGCTATGTATATCATATGAGAGAGTATGAAGATTCACTACACTGAAATGCTGAGAAAAAAGTCACAAATGTGAAACCATGTGAACATTCTTTAAAGACAGGCTCCTAATTGCAAGTGACAAAGTTGTGGGCTACTTACAGAAATTCTCCTAAAAGATTTATGCTCCAGAAAAGTGAGATGTTCAGCTAGCTCAATGGGCTCCAGATGGTCAAACAGCAGGCAGGCTTTTCCTTTCTTGGAAATCTTCTTCCTCTGTGTAACTCTTCTCATCCAGTCATAGGAAGGACTGCAACAGAATAGGAGTAAGTCTCAGTTCTGTTTGGGTGTATGTCACTGTAGCCCAGAGCTGGAATGTTTCATGTAAAACTGACCACAGAAGGACCATGAGACCTCTGCCCTGTGACATCCAGCACATGACAAACAGAGTGTAACAGAAGAGTGTAACAGAAGCTGGGAGTTTTGCATGCACTAGTCCAAGTGATAAATGATAGCAGGTCTATATCACAACAAAAGGACAACATTTTCTTCCCCATGATACAGGAAGCCATAATTAAAGATGATGTAAAATACAAGAACAGCTCAAAGAATTTCTGATGCAGAATAAAAACATACTTGAACAACATCTAGGATTCATTTTTCCTCTGTAAGTCCACAGGTCCCTGAAGTAATGGAACAACAGAGACAGCCAAATACTGTGAATGTGTCATATTTTAAAAGAAAATCTACAATATCAGATGAGATGCAAAAGCATGTCTGGTGATGTTTAAAAAGTAACTTTCATCCCAGCTTGTCAAAGAAATAGTAATTGTAATCATTTTGATGTAATGCAACTACATATGTGAATGCTAAAGATTCTCCAGGTAAATAATAGAAAATATTGCAAAAAACAAATTACGGACGAGAAGATGAGAAAGCTTCCCTGAGAAGATCTGAGATTTACACAGGATGCCAGTCACTACATTGTTTGCTTTTTTGTATGAAAACTTGTAGAAAAAAGTAATACTAATCACTTAATTGGCTTGTGCCTTGTCAGAAAAATAATTTATTTCCTATTTATATGAAAAATTTACATACAGGTAGGAATCTTCTCCTTACTGTGTAACTCTAACTTCAAATTTTTAGTAGCTTCAAATTTAAAGACAATTTTGCAAGTGCTGCACTTTTTTTGTTCTCTCAAGATCAAGATGGGCTTTAATATTTTTGTACTTTATACAGAACTAGAATTCTGCTGTTCCAGACACAAAGATGTCCTTGGCATGACATCCTTACATGCTGGAGATATCAATGAGATGGATGTGATCCTCGTATCCAAGCTGGCTGGCTACTTCTTGAAACTCTTCAGTCAAACGAATCAGCCCAAGGTCCAAGTTAAACTCAGCAGGAAATTCCAAAATCCAGTATCTGAAATCCACAGACAGCAGTTAAGAGATGCCCAGAGACTCAGGTATAGCATTCAGTGGCTGCATATATTTTACATGCATTTTTTTTCCATAGGACTTATTTCAGGTCCACTGTTTAGACAGAGAGAGTGAACTCAGTTTGTTTCTTATGTAATTATTTGTGACGCTGAAATGGCAAAATGCCACTTTATATTTTAATTTTTTTTTTGCTTAGCTCACAACAGCACAACAAAGCAGCATTCCATTGAAATGCTAAATTAAAGTGGTATCTCAGGTGACACCCACAGAAGGCACACAGAGTGTCCTGCCTCAGGCTGCCAGGACACCCAGATAACATTTGCACTTAGTCCCTGTCCAAGTGAGACAACTTTGTCTGCCCAGAAAAGATTTTCCAGTGAAAATGCAAACATGCATTTGAGTGGCAGTTCCACCAGGATAACTGTGTAAATCAGGTGTAAGCCACATAAACTTACATGTAGAACATGCAAGCCCCCTCCTCTGTGTAAGGGGGAGTGGAAAAGGCTTTATCAGCTCCCCTCATTTTCCTCTCAGTGATGTAACTTCACCCAAAGGAAGGGGGAAAAAGCTTTTGTTTGAGTAAAGCAATTGATATAATGATTAGTTAAAAACTCACCCTTTCTCTCTTACAGAGAAATGTTCCTACATCAGAACAGCCCAACACATGGAAGCTTTCCCATGGAAACAAGGTCAGAGCAGCTGCTGCAAGGTTTGGAACACACCCAGCGTGTAACAACTTCAGCATCACTAACACACTCCTGTCACCATAAATTATGTAGGGATTGCAAGGGATTGCACGAACTGAAGTCTACAACCCAGAGACAATTTTCTTCTCCCACACTAAGTTACAGCTGGGAGCAAAATGTGTCTCTCCTCTGTTGGCACTGAACTTGTCACTCTCTGAGAGGCTGATAAATCATAGCACTCATGAGTCAGATAAATAATAACACAAGTTTTCTGTCAGCTTTTTAGCTTGATGCAGTTAAGTGTCTTAAAAGCTGGATGGCTCAACTTAATTGTTTTAAACACATAGAAATTGCCTCTTCACTCTAGAATGGAGACCAAGTAAAAAACCCAAATGAACAAAATTACATTGATAGTATTAACAGAAGCATAAAACCAAAATGCTAGAGGACCAGAAGTGCATTTACCTCATGAAGTAGCAGATTTTCAATCTGAATTCATTGCAGTTCTCCCCGTCAGCATCTCTGTAAGTATGTCAGCTAAAGAAACCTTTGTGTGCCTTGACTCAGCAATGTTGGTTTTGTTCACTGGAGGCTGATACTAGAGCAGCTGAATTTATCAAAAAGTATCCAACTTTTCTTCTAGAGATAACCACATTATGCCTCTGGTATTTCATTCACTTTCACAACATCACAGGGGACAGAGACTATTTCCTGGCTGCCCCTTTTTTTCCTCCTATCAAAAATGCCTCTATTCTACAATTCTGAATATTCTGCTGCAAGGCTTCTTGTCAGCTCTGGCTAACCAAATATGATAATAGTTATGATAACTGAGTTAAGAGGTATAAATGACATGTAGGTAGTTAGATATCACTGAAAATTCATAGTACTCAAAGGTCAACCTGCTGTGATACACTTGAAAAATTATCTTGGCCTCATATTTACAGTTATTCAGTTGATGCACAGTTAGTATCCTTGTACATAGGTAGAAAACCTACAAAGTTTTTATGTATGAGCGTAAAGAAGCTCACAAACTCCCACCTTCTAGGCTGAAGAAAAATTCACCTCTGAACCTTGTTTGTCATTAATTAATTGGCACATTTTTACAAGCAGTCAGGAAAACAATCTGCTTTTGACACTGCAATGCCAATTTGCAGCACTTTGTGAAAGGATATGTGGACAGAAGCTTGCCAGCCAGCTCTGTGGAAGGCAGATACCACCGGTGCATTAAAAGAAAGGTTCTTGGCAAATGGCTGGAGCAGGGGTTTCCTTTGTCATCTGCAAAAGAGAAACAATGAGTTAACCCCACCATAAAAGGGGGGAGCTTTTACTCTTCAAGCACAGTCAGACAAAAAGGATCAAAAGTGGAAGTGTTGGCTCGTTATCTATCAAAAAGGTAGAAAGAGCACCAGAGCACAAAAATGCCCCTTGAACAGCAACTTGCTAAATGCAGTGAGTGTTATTTAAACAGAGGAAAAAACCCAAACCAGTTCAGATAACAGGCCACAGCTAAAAAAATAGGGCATGGGCAGCACTGTGCTAAACTTTATATAAAGACAGTGCCAGTAATCTAAGGGACAAATCCAAAATTAGTCCATCAGGAGGGGCGAGGATGATTTATGTACAACTACATCCAATATTGATTTTATTGCAGCTTTTTAGCTTTAAGTTAGTGGTTAAATTATTTTTTTAAATGGATCTGCTTCAAGGAATTCAATGTTAAAGCAGCACTAGCACCTCACATCTGTGCCCAAGGTCACATCTCCAGCTGCCTAACAGAGATCCTTGTGTCTTTGCAGTGAAGCCGCTGAAATACACAGAGTTATTCCCTGGCAGACTGGCTGACCATCAGTCTCCCCCACCATCTGCAATGTTGGATTATCCTGTCTGTCACGTTTTTTGGAGACAGCAGATGATGTGATGTATGAAAACAGGAGCCACACATGGACTGTGCTTGTCAAGAGAGTGTGTACACAAGAGGAGACACTATTTCAAACAGACAACATGTGCATGGGCTCTGCTAATAATTAAATGAAGTTCTAGAGTAACCAGTTTGATGGTGGCCTACAGAAATGCAGGTATGGGATTCACTGCAGGAAGGTCTGTCCATCCATCAATTGCTCAATCTCTCACCTTTAGATACTTGTTTCTCTCCACATGGCATATAAAATTAGTACTTCCTTCCAATCAGAATCTGTCCTGCATCTCCAGGGAATCTAAATGTGGCTTAGTGAATCAAAGCCCTGTTTGAAAACACTTAAGCCCATCCATGAACTCATTTGACTGTAAAGTGATATGTGCCATGATTAATGGTGTTATGGACCAAGGTCTTTTTCATCACTTCTTTCCCTCAGACCTGGTACATCACATTTTTATAAGAGTAAAAAGATTACATGAGCCTTAGGTCATATTCTTACCAATTATTGCATGATGATTTGGAAAACCTTTAAAAAAATGACTGGTCAAAACCACAGCTGTGTAACCACTCAAGACAAAGATCAATGCCAGAAATAACTCATTGAATAATTCATCTAAACATTTCTCTTGGTAAAGGCCAGCATTGTAGAAACCACCATACCCACAATTGTGCATTATCTGTATTAAGAAAATTTAATAAAGTATGCATGTGATTAAATTTCTGGCTTGCATGATTCTGGGCCAAATTGAAATGTGGAAAATTTTACAGAACAGAAATGTTCTTAGCCAAGAGAAAGACTGGCTAAACCAGAGAACAGCAGGATTTATATTAAAAGATTAATTTCAATAACAGCAAAATAAAATAATGAAAGAGCATACCAAACATTTCAATACAAGTGTTCAAAAGCTCATCTAATGTTGCAGCCTTTCCAAGAGTGTTTGACCCCATTGTCTTTTAATCGTTGTCAAAAAATAAGAGACATTTTCACCAAGTAGAAGGATGCTTCTTCAAATGCCCAGCTTTTTCAGTTTATTTTGTTGGTTGCATTCTTAGCTGGACTTCAATGAAAATCTGAAGAAAGTAAAAGAAATCATAATTATATGACTATATGGAAGAATGCTTACAGTTCAACTCATCTTTTCTATAAACTGTTTTTTCCCCCACATGATATAGAGCATGTGAAAGCTTGCCATAAGCTTTCCCTACATTCCAGCTTGTGTTTCTAAGCATTGTCCAATTGTTTGTGCACTAGCACAAAATAAATCCATAGCTAGGGCCATAAAACAGACACCAGATGGCAAATGAGGGCCTGCATGTACAATGACGCACATTTTGTTCAAGTCATTCTATTTACACTTGATAAGTCACTTTTTGTTAATAACCCTGCTTTTATGTTTTTAAGCATAACCATTTTTCCCCCTGAGGTTACTGGTTCATGATAATGCTAATGGTCTTAATTGGCACAGACCACATAAGGTGTTTGATGAAGTTCATAGGAGGCAATTTTTCAAAGGACCTTAAGGTCAGCTTTTTAAAATAAAATAAATCTTCCCACAGTAGCTAGGCAGTCACAGAGACATAAACACATACAGAAACTTCTAAATTTTATTACACGTCTACTATGCATTTATATATCAAATATCTGTTTACCTGAAGATGCACTGAATACTTTGTTACAAGTTTTCTGAAGTACTTTTACAGGTTATATTTAAAGAACAAATCAGTACTTTATTATCTATCTGTGACTAAGCCCCACTACTGCCTGATCACACCAAG
Source organism: Agelaius phoeniceus (assembly GCF_051311805.1). Taxonomy (NCBI): domain Eukaryota; kingdom Metazoa; phylum Chordata; class Aves; order Passeriformes; family Icteridae; genus Agelaius; species Agelaius phoeniceus. The sequence goes on from NC_135267.1 coordinate 80,006,054, forward strand.
TGTTTGAAATGTGACAAACAAGTACATCCAGCAATTTATCTAGAAAGCCAAGAGTAGAACTGAAATAGTCCTTGAAGTGAAACTACAGGAATTTGGGAAATTCATTTTCAGAAGTCATTTCCCATAACATCAACTTTTTAAAGCTGGTCATGCAAAGCACTGATGAAGAATATACCTGCTGTAATTCACCCACAAATACCAAGTTTTCCCAACCCATTGTAACACAGATCTCACACTGCAAAGCCTGCAGTCCTGGTAGGACTAACATTCTTCACCCCTCTTACAAAACCACCCTGACCCCCTTGCCACTGGCCAGGGTTACAGTGAACACAGAGTGACACACTGAGCTGTGTCTCTGCTTGCAGCCCTGCAAATGTGACTGTGGCCCAGCCACCCAAGGGACACCAGGCAGTGGCAGCTTCACTGTCCCTGCTGGTGCTACTCCAGCCAGGCAGCTCACACCACAGCACAGGCAGGAGTGCTCCTTCTCCAGCAAAAGCAGGGCCAACACATCCTGACACAACTCCCAGCTCCCAGAAAGAGGAGAATTCCCTTCTCATTCAGGGTAGCTCTGCACTGCTGATCATGCCCAGACTGGCCTGCAGCTCCATCAGTGAAGTGTCTCAAGCTCCCAGGCAGCCTTGGCATATGTGAGCTGCTCATTGCTGGCCTGTGCTGGCTGCCACCTGCACCTCATCTCCATTCAGGACACCACTGACTGGCCAGGGGTGCTCTGGCAGCACAGTGCACTGCATCCCAGCACCTGGAAAGTGTCCTGCACTGGACACTTCTTTATGAACCCAGAGTCCTGCAGTGCTGAGCCTGTTTGAAGCATGCAGCAGTGTTTTGCTTGGAAGAACTTCAAAATATTCTATTCAGCCAAAGATGCAAGTCCTATGAGGAGCAGCTGAGAGAGCTGGCATTGTTTAGTCTGAAAAAAGGTAGACTGAGGGGAGACCTTACCACTCTCTACAGCTGCCTGAAAGGAGCTGTTAGCAGCTGGGGCTCTTCTCCCAGGGAACAAGCAACATAATGAGAGGAAATGGTCTCAAGTTCCACCAGGGGAGAAATTTAGATTGGATATTAGGGAAAACTTCGTCACTGGAAGGCTGGCCAAGCACAGGCTGCCCAGGGAAGTGGCTGAGTCACCATCCCTGGAAGCATGTAAAGGATGAGTAGATGTGGCACTTAGGGACATGGTTTGGTGATGGACTTGGCAGTGTTTTGTTAATGGTTGGATTTGATGACCTTAAAGTTGTCTTTTCCAACCTAAACAATCCTATGATTCTGTAGTATTATTTTTAGATGTGTTCCCACAGCCAGGTTCTTTCTGGTCCCATCCAGCACTGGATTTAGACACAACACTCTCTTCCCTGGAGCTGAGAAGATCCTAGAGGATGTTAGCACAGCTCATGGAACAGGGAGTTTCTACCAGGCAGTGCACACACAATGCCTCAGCCCAAGCCAGCCAACAAGAAACTTGATCAGAGAGGTGCAAACATTAGATCCCCCCCCTCCTAGGTGGAAGGAAGCACTCTCCTCTGAATTTGGTGGTGCAGGACTCCCTCTTGAAAGCACCCGCCTGTTTCTCTTGGAATTACACAGAGATGCTACTTGCAATGAACCGAGGGGAAACTAAACTAATCCTGTCACACAACAGCAAACAGAGCATGCACTTAAGAAAAAGGGGAGGTGAGTACACAGTGGTCCTTGGCTTCAAGCCTGTGTAGCAGGTGGTGCCCAACAGGCTGGCTCTGGGGCTGGACTGGGCAGCCTCAACCCTTCCTGCTGGAGCTGGGCTAACACTGGAACCCAAAGCTGTGTGACGTGAACAGGAGAGTGCAGAGAGGTGTGATTCTCTCACCTGCTGGTCAGGCCACAAGAGCTATGGTTACCCTAGGGTTAGTCTTTCTTCCCAAGACTGTTTCTGTATTTAAAACGAAAAAATAAAAAAGTAAGCAGAGCATTTGTTTGGTTTGCTTTCAGAGTTAACCAGCAGCTGTGCCGTGTTTTTCAAGATCACAACTTGTACACGTAACTTTTGCTAGAATCCCCATGTTTTTCCTTTTTGACCAGACCCAAGTCCTTCTCTAAGTGCTTAAATAACTGGTGTAATTTCCACAAAGCCAGCTATCTAGCTCTTCCAGATTTATCTGACTTGGGTTTTCTTTCAAGAGGAGAAAAATAAAATAATTTGCCATTTCAAAATACCTTTTAGTCACTGCTTCAAAATTAAATGGGGAAAACTATTGTATTTTCTGTCTAAGCCTAGAAAATTGTTGAGCATGAAATATAGGAGTGGAAGAGATTTGATCTGGCTTTTAAATTTTGTTGGTATTCCCATCATCCATAAAATATAGCACAGGAGAGTATCATCTCTGTCTTCCACTGACAACAGTATAAAGGCAGACACATGGTAATCAACAAATAATGCCCTGGGTAAAATTGAAGGTTTGGTGTTTTTCTTCAATTTTACAACAACTACTTAAGTAGCAGACACCTAGATCCTGACAGAGCTGTCCTCCCAAGCAGCCTATCAGATCACTAAAGGTCAGAGCATTACTATAATAATGCTTCTTAAAGAAAATAAAGCGTTTCCACCAAGTGAAGAACTGGCTGGCTGGGTCTGAGTCAAAACCTGATATCACATCTCTTGACTGCAGACTCCAAAACCCACAACCATTACATCATTACTTGTGTGATCAAGCACTGCTGTTCTACTAAAACAATAAAGGAATTGTCCATAACCATGCCACAATGGTATCCAACCACACACCAGCACCTGTAGAGATGAATGAGTAAAATGAAACTCTAAATTTCATCTACATAAATTAAATAAGCTATATTCTGTCTACAGTTCAGTGCAAGAAAGACACAAAATTAAAAATAAAATAGAAACATCACAAAGTATTTCTACAAATAAAAATTTTTAAACGTTTGAAATATGTGGCAATTATTAAAAAATTGATTGCCAAAAGTACAGTTGGACTTTCAAATAAAGATAACTTTGAGAATCTCTGCCCTCAGCCTCTTTGCAGCATAACACTGAAATATCTTATTGCCATCCAGCTATTTCTGGGAATAATTGCCCACTAGAATGAAACAAATAAATTTTTTCCTTATAATGGAATTATAAATCTGATTTGGTTTACTGTGATTGACATGGGCTGTTAAGGACACAAGAGGCACACAGCCCTCCACAGCCATCCATTCTCATTTATTTATCAGGCCATTTGGAATGGCAATCTCCCCTGCAAGTCTTGCTGGTAACCCACCTCATGCTGGGAAGGGATAATCAGGAATAGGTGAAGACTGCAACAGCAGCAATGCCACCAGCACAGACCTTAGCACTCACTCAAAGCCAGCAGCTTCTTCTCCTTCATTTAGGCCATAGAAACAACCACAACATCCCTATGAACCAAGTCATGGTGTCAGGCATGTCATGCTTTATTTTATGCAATATTTCTATCATGGGATGTGCACTTCCTCCCTAGAGAGAAAGCAGAAACAACTGCAGTGATGTGCTCAGAGGTTAGAAGCTTGCCATGGACTGAACTACAAATCATAGAGCTCCTTCCAAGTCCTGCCATCACCCCAAGTGCCACATGCACGTGGTTCATCTGAGCAGATGGGTTTCTTTAGCACTTTGTGCAGTGTAATTGCATTTTGTGTTCAACATTTTGGAAGTCTTGAGATGGTGCTATTGTGGACTGTCCTGATAGGTTACTTGAAACATATATGTAGGCTGTGAGCTCTTGAGACAGATGTGGTCAGGTGCAATACATTAGTTTTTAGAAGAAAAAGGATACCCTGGCAGCAAACTTGTAATCTTATGCAAAAGCACCAAGTGATGTAAACAGGGTGGGCAGCATGAAGCCAAGGTTTAAATTGGTAAAACCAAAAGACTTTACTTCTGCTGCTGGAGGCTATTAAAGGGGGGGTCCACACCCACAACCTACAGCAGTTTAAATAATATTAAAATGTCAAGTCTGTGCAAATCCATGGGTGGGCACTCCATGTGTGGATTTCAGGCAAATTGTATTAGTTACAGGTGCAAGCTAAATCAATAAGTCAGTTTTAAATAGGCTTAAATTTGACATATAGGGTAATATTTATTCAGCTAAATTAAATTCAAGCAGCTTTTTAGTCAGGTCAAATTAAATGTACCTGTAGTATTTCCCCCATTTATTAAAAGTGGGCTATTTTCCTTCTAATTAAAGACTTCTAATAAATAGAGGCACATGCAAAGAGTCCCACCTTGATACAGAGGCACCTCTTTGGGTCCCAGTTTATCCATAAACTTTCCAGATGCCTGCACACATAAGACTTGTATTCTTTACAAGATTAGGACATTCTTGGGGCTTTAAATAAGCCAGACCTCCCCTCCTCCAAGCCTACACAACACATCAGTGAATGCTTGCATTAAACAGCTTCCACCTGGCAGCTGGAGAACTCCTAAGTGGGAGCAGCTCAACAGGGAAATCCAATCAGTAGCAGTATGCAGAAAAAGAAGTTGCGAAGAAATCATGAGTCTCATGAGAAAGTTTAAGGGTACCTTCCTTTGCTACACCTCTTTCCATTATTCTGACTTAATCACATCCAGGGCAAGCTCTTCAGGACAGAGGTCACCTGCTACCCTGTAGGTGTAATGGAGGCTCTCACAGTAAGACCCTTTCCTGTTATTAGTCTCCACAAATATTAGTGTAATTACCATAATAAGAATCCCAGCTGGGACTGCACCTTTGCCTCACAGATGCAAGCAAGACATCTGTTTGGGCTCCAGTCAGCACAGACCTTAGGTTGCCTACTGTGTGGCTCCTGGAGTTTGCTCTCTCCCAGCAGTTAGGTATTTCTTGTAGCTGGGCAGGACCAGTTTATTTATTACAGTGCACACAGCTCTATTTCTAGAAAAGTCCAACCAAGTGACACAGGGTGTGTGTCACAGACTCTTCTCCAGGGTGTGACACAGGGCAGGGCAGAGAAGCTGGGCTGTCAGGCAGCCCAATGGCACTGCCTGTGCCCAGCCCATGACCTCAGCACCACGTGCAGCTGGCTGCAGGACGGCACATCTGGCTTTCCAGGGACCTTTGTTGCATGGAGCAGGGACACAGAACAAGGGACACATTGTGGCACTGCTCCATGAATGCAAGATGCAAGTCTCTCTGTGGGCAGGAGAGGTATGAAAATGGAATATGGGAGTCCTGGGCTCATCTGATTTCCCAGGACTCATTCACCTTTGTTGCACACCTTCAGATGGTAGTTACACAGTAAACCACAGCAACTGTCTGCAGCCTATTGCTTTGCTTCACATTGTTTTTTTTTTGTTTTTTTGGATCAAAGGGGAACTTCAAAAGACACTGAACAACAGAGTGGGACGTCTGTGATTGAGAAGAAGGTAGGAGAGGTACTCTGCTGGTGGCTAGCTGAAGCCAATCCTTTGGTGAGACAGCCAGCAGTGCATGAGGTCAAGGACTGTCCTCAGCAGTTTCTCTCCACTGCTGCTCCCTTCTCACTCTGTCCTGTGCTCCAGCATGGCTTCTCTGTGGGCCACAGTCCCTTCGGAAGTGCACTTGCCCTTCCATGAACTTATCAATGGGCCAGAAGCTCTTCAGGAAAGTACCTGCTCTGCCACAGAGCACCTCTCTGTCCTCTGACCTTATTACTCCCTCTCTTCTTCCCTCCTCCTGGCCATTCCCTTGTTTTTTCCATGTTTCCCCCTCCTCAGAATTTTCTGCCTTTTTTTAATATGTTTTTCCAGAGGTGCCATGAGCTTGGCTGATGATCTCAGCTGCACAGGGTGCCTTGCAAAGACAGCTGGAAATGGCTGTGTCTGACACAGGGCAGCCCCTGCCTTCTCCCTCAGAGGCCATTCCTGCAGACTCTCTGCTGCCAAACCCTTGCTATTTGCATCCAGTTTAGCCTCTAAGGGATGAACACTTGTGCCTTAGCACAAAAGTATTCATGTTACAAGTACTCGAAATATGTTTTATTATGCTTAATTTTGAGAGAAGGATCCACTAAGCTTAATATATACTTTCACAAGTCACCCAATGAACACAGAAGGGTACTACAAGCCATTTCAAGCCCTAGATATCTAGTCTTCTATAGAAACAGAGGTTAAATTAATAGGGCCACAGGCAAGAGACCAAGGGGATATATGGATCCACTCCCATGGAGTACCCAGGTGTATGTTCAGACCCACACACAGAAGACCACGGTGTCTGGTACAAGTTGATAAATTAGCATATGGAGTACAATGCATGCTGACCTAAGATAAAAAAGAAGCTTACAGAAATCATGAGGAATGGCAATGGACAGTCACATGACCAAAAACTTTCAGTAATCAGAAAGTCACTTGATTAAGGCTTGTGCTGCTTAGATAGCATTTTGTTTAGCATTCTTCCTGTGAAACATAACCAAGAGGATTTCAGAGACAGCAGAACACCTCTACCACCACCCCCCAGGTTTTCTCAATTATAATTCACCTAAAATAATAGACAGCTTAATAACTGGATTTGTAAAAACAACAAAGGTTACATTCCCAATTGCAATACTAGCATTTTATTGGATTGGTTATCTAGCATACTTTAGGTTTGTCCCATCCACTTCTATAGTTGTTTCCTGTATTTATTTTGTTGGTATTTGCCTCTGTAGTTTAACTCCAGCTAATAAATGGCCGGAAAATCTGAGCAGACATCCTTGGTTTGTTCCAATACTATGCTGATGACATCTTCCACTTTGCATAGGTCAAGGTAGTAGAGTTGCCCAGAATGCATCAGGTTAAAAGGGAGAGCTAAGGAAGACTTTAGTTTGTTTTCAAAAGAAGAAAACTCCCAGCCATATTTCTCAGTAGATTTGTCATGAAAATTATTTTGCTACTCCCAGTAAAGTTACCAATATCAGACATTTGATTAACATGTGTGACACCAGGGGATGCAGCTCTTCTGAGAATCTTTGTGCTTCAGACACATTAGAGATCTCTAGCACCGAGGGAGAGGACAGCAACAGTAGTAAGAGTTTCACACACTCTAACTTGATCTTTTTTCAGAAGCCAAGCAAGACACCATCAATGCCTCCTACAAGTTATGCTACTGCCTGTAAGCCTTCTGAGAAACTCTTGGCAATTACCTTTGCTATTCACAGACTTGCAGAGAGCATCTTTCAAGAGTAGGTCTGCTTTGTTAATCTAGTCAAGTCAGGGTTAAAATATATCTTATCAGCATATATTCATAACTTGTTACACTGTTACATGCCTATAATGAGGCTGGTACTGCCCAAGAAAAAAGCAATTATTTTAGGTATTTTAAAAAAACATCTGGGGAAGTAATAAACCCTTCAGTTCTGAAAGACAAACCCCAGAATATTTATTACCATATATCTGTTACAAAATATTTTAATATTTTATTATTGTTTACCTTAACCAGCTATGTTGTCTTCAAGACAAGCCAGAAAAATCACATTTATTGTTTAGATTACTAAGAAATCCTGGGCCCTATCTGCCTAGACTTTCTTGTATGTTCAGCTTGAAAATCTACCACAACACTTGCTATGTCTTATTTTTAACTAAGCCAAAATTTTTCAGTAGCAGCATAGTCCCTATGTAGTGACTTCTTTCAAGCTGTGAAATATTCCAAGAGTTAGGACAGTTTTAGAAATCAGCACTGCTTTTATTTTCACACAACTTTTCAATCAATTTTAAGGCAAAGAGGAGTCATAAGAGCATGTAACTCATATTAAAACTCAGTAAGTTACCAAGGTATCAAGTTCTTTTCTAATAAACCCATAGCTTCTAAAGAATTTTTTCCCTTAGAAAAAGCTTTTTTCACTCCATATAATTCTATAATTTCCAGTTGTTTCCCACTGTAGACTAATTACTCATGGAACAGTATTTTCTGGGCCCTACAGTGGGAGACTGCCACCCTGCAAACATCAGTGCCCCCTTTCTAATGATGCCATAGGAATTGCAGACACACATGGAGCTTCTCAAGCCCACCAAGCTCTACAGGTTTCTGCTGGCTTCCCAAACAGTAGAGATTATAGTTAAGTGTCCCAAAAAGTAAAATTTTAAAACATTCTCCCTCTTCCACTGGCCATCTCTGCAACTATTTTGTATGAAGGTAAGAGAAAAGCATTCTCTGCAGTCACAGATACCACTAGGGAGAAATCAACACCTCCTACTTACCTGCTATCATTTTCAGCAATGATCATATTTGATTTCTCCCTCTTTCTGCTTTCTGACCTTTCCCAAACTGAAGAACAACTGCAGTTACTGTACACGTACTAAAAGCAAGGGTATCACCTTGTGAAAAGGGGAGGTTAAGTGCAATGTTCCATTTTTTCTTCTTCAGTCCTGTTAACCCTTACATTCCCTCACATCTCTCCCAATGAATTCACAATCTATACCTACCCTAGAGTGAGGAGTGGCCTCCCTGTGTAGTGAGAGCAGTTTTGCTGCTGACCTTTCCTCCTGTGACTGCAATCAAAACCTAGATTGGCTTCAGAAATGTCTCAACCACATATTTACAGCCTGGGAAGTACTTATCAGCGCAGTAAATTGAAGGCAGCAACTGGTAAAACAATACAGGCAGGAAGAGGCTTTCAGAGACTTAAGTAATGGGAAACTGGATGTCTGAGACGGAGTAAGACAGAGTTAAAAGGACAGAGGACAGGACAGAGCTTTGGCTGCTTTCACTCATTTGGCTGTTACTGTGCATTTGTAATGGGATAATCCTTTGTTTTCCCTTTGATGAGTGCAGAAAGTGGTTCACATGGAACTGCTATTTCCCACAGACCTGCTAACAGGTCCCACACTAGGAGTGTGGCTGGGCCAGCTGCTAATGGCCACAACCCTTCTCAGTCCCTGGTGGCAGCTGCCATCCATTGGGAGCGTTGCTCTTTAGGGAGAGAATGCCAATGAAAACAGCGCTAGGGAGAGGTAACAGACAGGCATGGGGCACACAGAGCTGCTGTGTGACCCTTGGAGCCCGTGCAAATTGCTCTCTCCTGCACACTCCCACGGAGCAGGGGTGCCTGGCTTGGGTGGTTTTGCAGCTGCAGAAGCCACCAGTGCCTCACGACTCACAGGCAAGCAGCTGTAGAGTGAAAACAGCCCCGGGGTCAGGAGAGATCCAGTATCTTTCTTTTTGGAATTCTGTCAGCAGATGCTGGGCATCAAAATATGTAAGCAGCTTCTCACCTCTAGTTATTATTTTTGAGTTTCCCTTGGGAAGATGGGTGGAACAATGGCATCTTCAGATTTCTTTATGCTGAAAAGAGAGCATTTTAAACATAGGCATACAGTGCTTCTTGGGCCACTTCAGAGTTTTTCTAAATACTAAACCTCCAATAGAGAAGAGCAGCAAAGGGATTATTACCTGGTTTCAGTGTGTCTGACTAGATTTTGTACTCTTTTTTTTCAGAGGTAACAAAGCAACCATCAGTGAGCTGACAAAACTTTGTTCCCTCACAAAGCAATCTACTAAGAAACATGCACTGGTTTGTACAAGCATGAAGAAACAGCAAACCTCTAAAGCTGTTTATGATACAAGAAGTCTACAGAGTACAGGATATGAGAACAGTGTCACCACAGTACAGGATATGAGAACAGTGTCACCTATATTCCTATATCCAAGCTCTTGGGCCAGAGTGAGTTTTATTAATAACCACATACCTTCCTAACAATAAGACAGCTTGCAGCCAACAAGTTAAATGCCTTCTTTAAAAAGAGTAACCTAAGAATGTACTGTATATAAAAATACACAGAACAGCAAGACAACTTGAAAAAGGGGAAGGAGCAGTGTGAAAATAAAATCTCAAAGAAAAAAGAGGAAAAGCGTCTTTAAAACAGTTCCTGCTTTAATAAGTAATACTTCAAACAAGCAACTTTGATATTTATTTTGCTAATACTATTTTGGCAGTTATATATTTATGGTATGAAAGAATATCTATCACAGGATTGCAGCTACACAAATATCCCACTTCCACAGCCACAGAAGACACTACTGCCATAGGACTTCAGAAAAACAAAGCTTATCAAAACCTCTTGGTTAAGTTTGCCAAGCTCATGCCTTAAGATCCAACACTGTAATTCTTTAAAGCTCATGTATGCTAAGGATTCACCATTATTTGAAAAGCAGCAAGAGCAGTTGCTGCAGCTGTAACAGCTGAGAATCACATTCTGCACCCAGTACACTTTTGGTGTGGTAGATAAAACCCTGCCAGTCAATTGGCAGTGTAACAACTTTGCAGTGGCCAGTTCAGACCATCCCAAGCAACTTGAAAGACTCTTATTGAATTAAACCAAACCTGTTTGTTTTGAATTCATACAGGACACCCATAACTCTTTACTCCTTAGCATATAACCATCAAATTTATGGACCTTATCAAAATTTCCTTACGGATCTGCTAAACTCCAATAATTCTAAAAAAAAAAATCCTGTGGCTATTAGTAAAGCTAATATCAAGTGAAAAATATGGTCAAGTAAGGGGAAGAAATTAAAGGATGAAGGAGCTGGGAAGATATTGATTTAAAAGTTGATTTAGAGGCTTAGGGACTTGTTTTTCTTCCCCCAGTATTTCTCATTGAAAGACTGGCTGCTGTTGCAGTCAAGCTTTCAAAACACCTTGGTCTTTTTCAAGCTTACTTACAGGAACACACTATAATTCTATAAGCAGTAGTATAGCAGGTAAGCATGCTCAAGTCAAATTCTCCACCAATTTCTAATTCAATATCATTAAATCAGTTTGAGTATTCAAAAAGGAGATGGTTTTGAAACACAGACATGAGGTAAACTTAAGATACATTCATCTGAAAACCATGACTCTTATTTTAGTTCTGCAATATGAGCTGACAACTGGATCCAAAAGGAGGATTAAGAGCCCAAATCCTGGCTCCCTTTTACAGCCTGACTCCATGGGTGTGTTTCTCAGCCTGGTCTCTCACTTCTCACCTCCTCACCCCAGAAGGTGTCTGTCTAGAGCTTGTAACCACTCCCTGTACTTTTGATATTAAAGTCTGCACTTTTGATATTAAAGTCTGAGTCAGTAACATCAAGAAGCTCCCTACTTTGGTCACTCCTAAATCCTTTTGGGATCTGTACAGACGAAAGTCCTCTGCCTTGTCTGTGTTAAGCATCCTTTAGTCACACCTAACATGTCAATCCCACGCTACATAGGTGCAATCATGATGCCCAGATTCCTTTTTCCAAGAGCTCTGAACACTCCTTAAAGCTATGAGAGGCACAGGATCAACTCTTCCAGTTCATGGAAGGATTCCAGACCTCACCCTATCTTGGCTGAGACTACAGAGGAGATTCATCATCCTCAGAACCTCAGTGTAGTTCCATATTACTTGAAATAATGAAGTTTCTTTGGTCTGCAGGGAGCAAGCAAGCAAGAGCATGACTGTGTAATTTAAGGGGATGAGCATTCACTCAAGAGGGGGGGAAAAGGTGAATTCTAGTTCCTGCCCCAATTCCCACTTAAGATAAAAATATACAGACAGTCATTAGGGCAGGGCCTGGAAACCAAGAGTTTTAGGAAGGGTGGCAGCTGTTCCAGGAAGTATGTGTTCATGAATTCAGCAAAGTAGAACATGAGTAACCAAGCTAAAGCAGGCAAGACATCTTTAGCAGAGGAGATTGTTAGTCTTTTAAGGAAGCTATTTCATGAACAGTGTGATAAGGCTGGAATGTCATGGCTATTCTGATTTGGAGGATAAATCACTATATATCCAGATAGTGAGTTGACTCAAGCCCCAATTCAGCAAACTTTTTCTGATGTAATTTTCCCCACTGTAATCAATTATGTATTTGCATAAGCTGGGTTTTTTTTTCCTTCCCACTGGAAACACCAGAAATTTCCAAACAAGCTCTGGGCTTGAATAACGCATTGCTGTGAAACAACCAATTTACCAATGTGTGCCACATGAATCAGCACCAAGATTATGGATTGGGTGAATCTAATTGAATTATGGGTTATGAATTGAAGCCTTTCTGTAATAATGCTACTTCAGATTAGGGAAATTCAATTTGTTGAGACCAGAGTTTAAGCTGGAGAAATGTTCATCTTTCTAAAGAACATGAACAAGAACACAGCATTATGACAAAGAATATATGAACCTTTGATCATGTGTCAAAGGCAGCCTTATCAACAGGTTTAGCAAGCAAGCAAATATCCCCCATACAAACAATGTTCAGTCTATTTGATCATATCATGTATGACTTAAATTCCAGTCTCTAAGACTGATTTCTATGTTGAAAATTTTCAACGTGTTTCAGGCATGAGGAGTAAAATATACTTCAGAAGTAATGGAAAATCCTTGTTCATCTTGGAGGTCCTGTTCCTGCACACACTTACACTCCAGACCCCCTTGCACATGCCCATCACTGCTCTGAGTGGAACAGGTTTCCATAGAAGGGGTTGAAAAGAGAGGCAGTTTTAACAGGAGTGGAAGGAGTTGTATATGGAAATGTATTGATATATATAACATATATATATCAATATCAATATCAATATATGTATATATCAGCTACTGTATATTAAGCTTGGTATGACTTTTGTGGTAGTCCAAAGCAGACATACTCCTGAATCATTAATATTAAATTTGTGTTAATTTAAGGTGATACAGTTATTTTCTCTTTGCAGGAACTAAATATATGAGGTATCTGAACAAGAATAGCTCAGGTCTCACTAATTTTGCAGAAATTATTATGCCTGGCAGGTTCTCAAGATGCTCAGGCCCACTCCCCTTGCCTGAGAAACTCCAGATCATTAGTAAGGAGCATATGCATAAATCACAGGTGGGAGAGTTCTCTGTAGAGAGAGTCAAACCATTTCACTTATTTGAATGTGGTCAAGGGGAGCAGTTATTCAGAGAAGTGAGACAGCAGATGGCCACCAAAACAACCAGAGTAGTTCTCAGGGGTAATTGTATTTTCTGCTGAGCTGTAAACATCAGCCCTGTGGGTATTTCCACCCACCCACACGTTGATCCTGACCTCATACACACTTAGAGGTTTCTGATGGGATCTCTCATGAATTCAGCCCAGCAAATACCTATGTATTTGCAGGATTAGTCTTTGTAGCTTAACTGGACTCACCAAATCTGTTTTGTTGATGTTGATGGTGCTTGTAGCTGTTAATCTTTTACATTCATTACGAGAGAAAAGCTCCCCCCCTATTAGAACACCTCTATTCTGATGGTCAGGTGGTTTTTAGATATGTTATACCAATAAGAAAACCATTTAATGAAAAAGTACTACTTCACTGGCTATTCACATTGAATAGAAAAAAACACAGAGAAAAGCAATGAAGAGTGAAAGTCAGAAGACCTGAGAATTTGTTTCAGGCTTTTGATTCAAACTCTTAGGTATAGAACCTTGCTATTTCTGACTTGTAAGGAAGGGCCAACTTGAAAACAAATTTATCAAATTCAGCAGTGAAAAGTGAATATGCCATAAATACGTTAAAAGAAAACACTCAGTGCAAGTTGTTTAGAGTACCTGCACAAATTTATTGTAACCAGGCCTGGGTAGCTTAGGAAAAAAGAAAATGACACAAGTGCCCTTACAGTATTTTTAAAAGTAGTTTCCTCTCTTTATTCAGAAATATCCTGGGAGTGGCTCCTTGGTACAATGGCATTTTCAGCTAGAGAGAGGGCCTAGCACAACTGCAGCTGCCTCTCAGCTGCATGTTTTGATATAGAGCAGAAATATACCCATTCAGAGACCTGCCAGGCTGCCCTGATCATTTCCTCAGAGTAAAAGATTTAACAGGAACCTTACGACACTCTCAGTGACAAGGGTCTGCACTGAGCTTCTGCACAGGTACAGCAGTGTGCCCACTATTACCCAGTCTCCTGTGCAATGTAATAAAAAAACATCCAGGATGAACTTTCAGTTATATATTTGGCTTTCTAGAGACCCACCAAGGGGCAATCCAAGGGCAGAGCAAAGAATGCTGAAATTTAATTACTGTGCTTCATGCCTATGCAGACCTGCCTGACTTACATGAACGTAATGGGGGTGTATATTCAAGAAGCTGAGCATTGTTTTTTATGAGATCAGGAAATTATAAAATAATGTAAAAAGGGGGTGGTACAGAGGTTGTGTTTTCTGCTCAAGTGCAAAATCAGTGTGTGCCCCAGTGGTGTTCCATGTCTGGTGTTGCAGTGACAGATATTGCAGTTAGAATTCATGAGAAAAGCCAAAAAATGAGAAGAGCCTGAAGACTACACTTATTTCTCAACGTACACTGGCTGTGTTTAACAGTAAATATTCATATCAAAATGAGTTAGTGATAAGGATTGAAACAGTTACACTCTTGAGAATCTTGTGATGATCGGGTTGTCCTTATTTTGTGGACAGAGAATTTAAAAGTCTCATCATCATGAGTCCTGAATTTACATTACTGTATCAGAATCAGATACAGTAATGACAGCTGGAAGCTGTAAATAAAGCAGGGTTTTTTTGTCTTAAACTTTGCAGATCCAAGTGTTGAGTTATTCTTCTTGATTGCAAATTACCTTTATAACCAACAGTAAAGAGTCACAAAACTGAGTTCTCCCACCACATTTCTTTGAGACAGTTCAGTTATCACTGTAAGAAGATGTTTTCAGACATTATTACCTGAAGGCAAGCTCCATAGTGTACTTATCTAATGTTTACTTTGCAATCATGATGTTGCCTCTTTTATATTCCACTTAACTCCCAGCTCTGCAGGAGAATTAATCAGCTGCACAAGAGGCACACATAGCTGGCTCCCAGTCCAGCTGGTGCAGAGCCATATTATGGCTTTACATCAACCTGCTGCACCAACCCTGGCACAGTGGTTCTGGAGAAGCAGGGAGGAAGAAGTAACAGCAGGTATGGACTGAGCTCATATCTCATATTTTCTGGTGGATTTGGGGTTTAAATTAGGTTTGCAACAAGTCCTGGGCAGTTTGCTTAACACAGAGCACTCATTACAAATACAAAACGCAGTGGCTGGAAACAAGCACACCACGGCATAATCTTACTCAAAATCAGAATTCTTACAGTTCTGAAGAAAAATAAACTTATTCTGGGATCAGTAATAAAAAGTGACAGGAAACAAGTTATTCTCCCTGCCCCACATGGAATGGAGATGTGGACAGGCTGGAGGGGCCCCATTGCAGCCAAGGTGCCCAGGGCAGCACGGGTTCCTGACACAGCACCAGGCACCTCAGGACCTGTGGGTCTGCTCTGTTAATGGTGTTCCACAGTATCCCTCTGGGAGGGCTGCAGTGTGCTTCAGCTCTTTGTTCAAAGGCAGTCTACCCTTGGAGACACAAACAGGCAGGAAGCCACACAGACTTCTGGTTTTGTGAAGAATTGAAACCGATTGACATTTTCCCATAAAATTTCCAATCAACTGTCAAAATCATAAACTATAGTTTAAAAGAAAAGTCTTCAAAGAGAAATAATGTTTCACTTTCTTATGAAAGAAATATTTGAACAGCTTATTCTCCCCACCTTTAAAGGAGAGACTGCATGCAACCTGTCAGTGTTTACTCTTGGACCTTCCCCAACAGGACCCCACTGCTCTGTCTGCCCCTCCTTAACCTTCCCCAGAGCACCTTAGTCTTATCACATATCAAGGTCCATCACTCATTCACCTGCTCCTGTTCCTCCTAAGTCTTCCTCCAAAGAAACCTGATTCATCTCTATGTAAATAATTGATCAAAAGTTCCTTTTTATGTATCCTACACTCTGGTTTTGAAAGAAAACTTCAGACTGTAAGAGTCAAAAATTATCAGACAGGGACATCAATCATTCATGAAGCAAAACCACAAAACATGCAAGTACCCAAAATTAAATTGAATTAAGAACTTGAAGAAATTTAGGAGACTCCTTCCCTGGTTTTTGCAATTTTTCAATCTTCACAGTCTAATCATTCATTATTATTCAGAATGGCTCAATAGTATCTTAATCAGTACATCTTCAGTCTTCCTGCATTTCTCTACTTGTACCTTTTCCTTTAAAAAAATCTCTCCATTCACCCTCAGAAAGTAACCAGTCACAAGCAATTTTGCTCAGATTGATCGCACTGTTTTGAGGGAGTACCTCTGTCAATTCCTTACACTGGTACTTTTAAGCCGAACACTGAAATTTCTCTATACTCAAGTTGCATCCCTACCTATTGACTACCTCTACAGGGAAAGGAAAACACAATCATCACAAACAGCCTCCTCCCTCCATCATCTGAGTAAATGAGCACCATAGTCCCTTCCTGGCTAGCACGAGGGCAAAACGCCGTACCTGCCTTGTTCCCGCAAGACCAAAAACAATGCTGTTAATCACAGGTCAGAAAAATGCAGGCAATCTGAGCATGAATGACTGCTTATCAATGAAGTTTCAAAAATATGCTTCACTCTTTCAAGTATTTTTATGAAAGATCTAGGATGAAAATGGGAAAGCAGTGACAGTTTAGGAAAAAAAAAATCAAAAACAGGGAAAATCACTTACTGTACTTGGTTCTGCAGAGGTATTCAACACAAACATCACCCTTCCTTGTCCAGCTGCCAAGTGCTAAAGCATGAAATGAGCAGCTGTTTCCTTCAAGCTGGGGCTGTGTGTCTTAACTAGTCACATGCCTCTCCTGATAAATCGCACTGCCGTGCCAGGAGGTTAGAATCTGAAGATCATTATTCCCCCTATTAGAAAATCCTTTTCATAATAGCAGCCTTTGCTGGAGCATTTGACTGGAACACGGCGATGTGTGCTCCATAACTTCTGGTTTTTTGTTGGTAGGGTTTTTTTTAATGACTAACACCAAACAGTAGATAAGCCTTAATCGACAGTAGGGGCAGCACAAGTGGAAAGTTAAACACAACCCTGTTGATTGCTTCAGGTTTTTTCTGACTTCAGACTTTGCTGTGTTTTAATGCAGGAATTTAAACAGGAACAGTAAAATTTAAAATACTGTTGCATTCCTAGTGTCTTTAATACCAGGCCACTCCAGTGATCACGCAAAATATATGAACGATCCCACTTTTGGGGATTAGTTGTTCTTAAGGGTAACATTACTATCTTTTGTGTTTGGACAGTAGAATGGTGAGTATTAATAAAGGAGATCATTTTAATTTTGGCATCTGGCACTTTTACATAATGGGTTTTGTGGCTGCATTTTGCCAGACATTGTATAGTCAGGCTGAGACAGACCCTTTAAGGTGAGGACTATCAGTCTAAACAGAGAGAGCAAAAAAAAGCTTCCTTATGCCCACGTTCCCAGATGTAGGACAAATGAAGGAGAAATGCTGAAGTCAAGAAAGGAACAGATTTTGATGGAATTTTCCAGGGTGATATGTAGTCACACATTACTGAAATTCAACTGAGACTTTACACTTAACTCCCTTTAGCTTGGTCACACATTTAAAGATATTTAGGTATTTAAGGACAAAGGCATACAGTCAATGGTATTTCAAGGGTGAGGTGCAAAAGATCATTTTCTGAATTTCTGAAATTCCCATCCCACATATAGGATACACTGTGCTGAAACCCTTGCAGTACTGCATACTGGCAAGATTGAAGGTACACAGGCAATTGTCCATCAGGATATGGTGTGGTAATGGTATTTTGATGTTTGGTAAGCAATCCAGATCCTGCAAGATGGCAAAGTCTCATTGGATTACAAAGGGCATTACACGGCATTTTTCTGAAATACAAACTGCACCAATAGATAGTGCTGGAACCAAGATTTGGGCACATTAAGGGAATTTCTCAGACCCAGGTAAAATTGTTAAAATAGAATTGCATATCTAGCTGGCACATTTGTCAGAATCCAATGAAAGCCAGCAAATCCCTGAAGATGAAGTCTGCAGTGACAAAGGGTAACTCGGGTCGCTTCCTTTGACCTTACCCAGCTCTTCATATTATATAAACCAGCACATGGTTACAAAACCATGCAGCCAGCAGTGCTGCCAGCATAGCCTGGAGCAGGGAAGAAGCCCTTGTGCTAATTACCCACGCCTGCCTTTGTGAGCTTCTCCTGTTTCTCTGGGAAACAAGTTTCCAGAGAACAACGTCTTGCCCTGAAGGAGCTCTCCCAACCCAGCCAGGCATGGGTGTATGCAGCTATGGGGAGGCTCCTGTCCCAGCCTGGGGGCAAAGGAGCTCTGGGGATGGGGTTCCTCCTCAAAAGGCTTGAGCTTTGCATGAGACCTGGCCTCCTCTTGGCCTGAGTGAGGTCAGTGCAGAGGGAGGAGGAAGGCCTGGAAACAGGGAATGTTTGCTGCAGGTGTGTCCTGATGTGCAGTCAGGCTGGGCAGCACCTGAGCAAGCTGCTCCTCATGTTGTCCTGGGAGACTCTGGGAGACTGTCCCAGGGCATGGGGCTCTGTGACCCAGCACAGCTGCTGAGGAGGCTCTAAAAAAGGAGGCTGTAAAAACTATGAATTTAAAAATGAAAAATAAACCCACGAGGAACGAGTTCATTTAAATTTAGGCCACCGGAGGAATGGCAATTTCCAAAAGGGAGTGGGAGCTGCCCTGGCAGAACTGAGTTGAAAGTTCCAGCAGACCCTGGCCATGGACTGCAGAACTGGATATAAACTCCTGGCCTTGCTCAGAGAAAGGAGAAGGCACTCACTGTGCTTTAAGGCACAGCCCATTGACCAAATCAGTTATTCTTGATAAATGCCATTTCATTTCCCCTAAAATGCACTGAGATCAAAGGTAACAGAACTTTACATGCAACTTTAAAATTAAATTAAATCCTAAATTTCTTTAGAACTTTGAGCAAAATTACTCCTTTTTGATACTGAAGAAAACATGACTGAAATGTGTTTCAAAATAATCTATTTGTCCACAAATACCATTTTTATTACTTTGCCCATTTCTCTGACTATGCAATATCATCTGCACTCTTTTACATTTATCAGCAACCATTCATATAATTGATTAAATATTGGTTGTACCTGGGCCATTTGAAATAGCACAGAGCACAATGTCATCACTCTGCACTGAATAGCTGGCTCCATTTGGTAGCCATGCTCCACATAGGAACATAATTTGATGACAATGACTGAATGGCAATATTCCACAAACAGCTTGGGATACACTCCCTAAAAAGAAAAGTAGCCTTTGTACTTTCTGAAATGAGTAGAGAAATAAATTATTTTTTATGGCTCTGAAAATACTACCGTAAACTGCGGTTTATGTGGGAAAAAGTTTATCTATCCTCATGCTAGACAGACAATTTTAAGTCATGGTGAAACAGAACAGGGAAATAATTCCTGAAAATAAAGGTCTTTAAAATTTTGTGGAGGTTTTCCTTTTTTTCTATTCTTTCCTGTTTTTTTTTTTTTTTTTTAAATACCGACATACAAAAGATCAGGTAGTTAATGCAGCTACAAAACATTAAGTGTTGTGCTCTTACATCTATCAGATAGCATCTTAAATCTGACAAAAGCTTTGCTGTGTGGAATACAACTGTATTCTGCCTTCCCTTTCTGCTGAGAAAACAAATGAAGACTGGACTGAAAAGGGTACGTTTCTTTCTCCATGGACATTCATTTGCAAGTAGGACACGATGATCTTTGTGGGTTCCTTACAACTCAAAAGATTCTATGATTAATGCCTCAAATAAAAACTGAGAGATGAACACAGATTTCTCAGTCATGCTGAAATGAGACATGAGAAGTACTGAAAAGTCCATTTTGGTTTGGGTTGAGATTAGGAAGATTTTTGCTTTTACTGATGCTGGATAAATGGGTCCAGAGCCTCTTCTTATGGTAGGAGAGGCTTTATTTCATGGCTTTTTAAAAACTGTTGTTTCTCTTTTTTTTTTTTTTTTAATGCACTTGGCTATGCCTTGTTTGTGTCATTTAATTAACTGTAGGTGTTTTAATTTAGAAATTGCTCACTGATAGAGAGCTTATCTCAACATCAGTGCTTTGATACTGTGCAGAATTTTGAACTATAGAGTTATTTTCTTCATGTGGCAATTATGGACCTCTGTTCTGTGGGTTGCCTGAAAATGTCTCTTTTCTGTTAATATGATCCTCTGGAATTTATGGAACAGGTGTAAGACTCTCAGTGGACATAAATGTCAGGTTATACTAACTGCAAGTCTGTGTTGCTAGGTTTGTTTCCTAAATGGCTGCACTATATTAGACTTCAGTATTTTAGAGCATAGAGAACTCAAAGCTAACAGAGAAACTGCCTGGTTTGCTGGTCTGCCTCACTGTCCCAGATCTTATATAGCCTTCACTATCAGCTGAAGTGAATGAAAGCAGACCATGGAAACCTTCACCAGACAGGATGCTTTATAAATACCTAAGTCTGATTAAAGGGGCTGCTATAAATAGTGCAACAGCTCTTACACACAGCTTCCAGCTAAAGGACATATGAGGGGCAGATCAGATAAGAAATTTCGCTGAAAATACTGCATATAAGGCTCTCAACCTTACATTGCTTTAAATCAGTTTGAAACATTTATGGGCTATATTACATCCCTAGCAATCTAAGTCCGTTCCAGTTCTTCAATGCAATGCTCTAGGGGGCACAGGAGTACTGCAAATGCCCAGTGTACCTCCCCTTTCGTGCCCAAGGGTACACCCAGTAGTCACACCCTCTAAAAGAGTAAGAGTTGAGAGGATAAGTTATCAAATTAGGGCATCCCTGGATATGAGCCTTGATATCAGTCCTTCCTTTATATCATCAATAAAATGTCATAAGGGAGCCTAGAGCAATGCTTAGAGTCAAGGCTGCTGGTTGCTTTTCATTGGAAAGCAGTGCCCTTCAGTGATTTAAGTATATGAGAATATAATAATTTGAATGGAAGTTTGATATGCTGTGTACCCATCTGAAATTCAGAGCTTGTGAATTAAGTTAAAATATCCAATAACTCTATTGTCAGAAATTATGGATGGAAAAAATTGTTGTGCTCTGTTAAACATGTCTTTCAAGTTGAAAAACTGTAATACTTCTAATCTATGAAGTACAGACCTAGTGTTCTGCACCATGGCAGGCAATGGGGGATGTTTTTGTTGACCTAGTAAACATTCAGCCCAGCTATAAGCCTCTGACCAAGGTTTTCACTTGTTATTGTGACTCCTGAATTCTCTGGGAATTAAGCCACTCTGCCAGTAGTCTGTGCCCTGAGTGCTTCTCATGCCATGTTCCAGAGGGGCTCTGCCTTGTCCTCTAGGCTGCCTTTCCACCACCTTTGGATGGCTCCTAGTTTTCTCCTAAGCACTTGGTCTGCTTAGTGGAAAACCCAGAAGCAGTATGTCTGGAATGGAAGGGATAGAATAGAATAGAATAGGATAGGATAGGATAGAATAGAATAGAATAGAATAGAATAGAATAGAATAGAATAGAATAGAATAGAATAGAATAGAATATCTCAGTTTGAAGGGACCTGTGAGGATCATCTGTTTGGATGAACATCATCCAGCTGTGAAGCACAGACCTACAAGAGTAAAGGAGAGAGGATCCAGGAGGCAGAGATGGGAGGTGGAAGAATGAAGCTTAAAGATAAAGGTGGAAGGCAGCCTTTTCTCTCATGTACATTACTGGTCCCTCCTTTTCCTCCTTTCCTCCTCTTGATGTCCAGATTGGAATCTGTACACTGGTTTGTGGAAATGCTGTGCACCCACAGCTGCAGGTTAATGGGAATTGTATCTTAACTTTTGTGATATTTTCTTTAAAGAAGTATAGGGAGATACTAGACTTCAGGGATTACAAATTTGGCATGAAAAATAGGGGATGGTCTTATTTTTTCTCTATCTTTGGTTCTCAGATTTAGAAAGGGGATGACAATGACTGATGGGATGAATGAAAACCTCAAACCTACTCAAACAAAAATTCCCCCATCCACAAGACAACCCTTATCACACTTATTCCTGCCTTTCCAAAGCCCACAGTATTCACAGAGAAGCTGGAAATTTATATTTTCTTCCTTGTATAGACATGTGTATGAAATTTTAATTATTAAAATTGTTACAAAAATTGTAAGAGTACTGTTCTTTATTTCCAGTTCACTTTACTTGATTTTGTTTCACCTTGAAGTACAGAGGTGGAATGAAAAATAAAAGTTGTTCTGCACTGTGAATGCTAAAGCAGGCTGACATTTCCCTTGCTAAGAGATAGGGTGAAATTGTGCCATGCAGTGATAGCAGGCACCAAGGACAGCTTCTGTAGCAGTGACAATAGACCCATGATTACAAAAAAAACCCAAAAAACCAAAGCAACAAAAGCTCTTCATTGTCTGTTACCAACTACATTGAATAGTTATATTCCACAGGGTGGATATGCTCATTTTAGAAACAGAGCTTGAAGAGTGTGTTCCAGTAATTCTAGACTTAGATACAGTAGCACAAAAGCACATCTGTCATAAAGGGTTTTTTTCCAATACTGTCTAGATTGAAGATTTCTAAACAGACTTGTGTATTTGGAAGAGATTTGTTCTCCAGGTTTCTCCAGCCATCCTCATTGTGAGTGATGTGCTGAACAAAGATGGGACATTGCTGTAATGTTGAATGTACAGCAGCGCTCAGTTTTTGTTGTCTTTTCTGCATCTGGTAACTTTGAGCTAATCAGTACTTCCTTTACCATTTAAAAATCTCCAGAAAGTATGGGTTTTTTCCCACACTTGGTGGAAACTAATACAAGTGACCAAGAGTATAACATCAGAGCTTTTTTCTGAGTTCTTCATGACATCCTCTCTCAGACTTTAAATGAAATTATAGTTGCACAGAAAGTTTTCAATTCAGTGAACAAATGTTTTAAAGTTTAAAATGCACTTATTTTTGTTTTACTGAAAGTACCTAGCTTTCTGCATTTTACTTGTCTCTCCTATTGTAAGTTCAACTGCTGTCAACTTTGTCTTGAATAAATAATTTCTGAGAATTATGTTCACTCAAATTTTACAACAGAGAGAATGTTATCTGCCAAATTTGTGCTACACCTGAATAGTGAAAAACTTTTTTTTTTCACCTTAATAATTTTGACAAACATGTTGTCACCACTGCTGTCACAGTGGCTCTTGCTTTGGTCAGTCAGTTTTTCCCCAGTGATGCAGCTCAGGCTGGTACTGAGTAAGTACCAACTTAGAGGTGCCAAGCTGCAGCATGACACAGTCCATTTGCATTGACATTGCAAGAGTGGAAACAATGGAGACTGCTAACAGACCCAGAAAAGAGAAAAAACCCAAGGCTATTTCCTTCTCTCTAGAATAAAAACCTGACCTTTTTTTAACAGTTTCTGTCAAAATACTAAAAATTAATGCACTGCTTGCCTATGAACAGTAGCATTTTTATGCACTGTATGCAAAATGAGGCATGGACCACAAATGCCTACCCTGACAGAGCTGTCAGGCAGGATCTCCACTTAGTCCCACACACAGCATGTTTATCAGCCAGACTCTGTTATCCAGCAGCCTGTCTGAAATCTGCTGCAAATGTCTCAGGGTTCATGCTCCCAGCTTACTCTGAGATGAGTGAATTTGCATGCATCTGTGCCTTCCTACTAGACATGAAGTATTCAGTGCAAAGACAAGAGAGAGCCTATTGCTTCCATACTCCTTAGTTGAGAGGAGATTTGCTTATTATAGTCACAACACTTAATATTTTGTATGACAGAGCCCCTTGGGGCCAAGGTCTCTATATATAACTGCTGGATTTATTACACTTGTTTTACTCTGGGGCCTTCTCTGCTGTTAGTTCCAGTTCAATTTCTTCTAGTGTTATAAGGACATTATCCTCCTCTTTTACATTTTTACTGCTTTTAACTATTGCTTAAGACAGTTATTCCTAATGGAATATATCTGAATGAATAGAAGGATATCAGTGATGTGCTGGGTCCAGAATTCCACACAGGCTGTGTTCCAGTATGAAACCACAGCACTATATGAAGGCAGTATGAAAGTTCTTTTTTTTAAGAGAGAAAGAAGAGACTACCCATGCTTGGGAAGGAGGTCAAGCAGCATGGAAAAAATCAGCATTAATCCACTTCTCTCTCTTGCCTGTTCCCATTTATGAAGTTATGAAGCATATTTTGTAGTTCAATTGAGACTGAATTTGATTTTCCTTTTCCCTTTAGTAATGACCTCATCTTTGAAGATTTATCTTTGTCTCCAGCCTTCCAAGATAATTGTGGTATGGTAATAATCCAAAACAACAATGGAACACTATGCTGGAACACTAGGCTGGAAAAAAAGGTGTGTTAGAATATAAAGAATTCTAAGGATGCTGAGCTGTCTAAACAGAGATGTTGGTACACGTTACTTTCTATTCTTTCTAACCCAGGTGAATTACAGCTCTATAATGTAAACAGTCATTAATCAATTAGTGAGATCATGCTAGATCTGTTAGCTTGACTTTAACTTCTTTTGTCCAGCCCCACCAATGGAGTTATTTGGTGCATGGCTGGACCATGCTGGCAGAGCAGACTGCACACAGTGCTCTGTGTCACACCATAACTGCTCTGGCTGTTCACTGCATTTCTGCTGTCTTGACCAAGTGGCACATCTTCATTGCAATACTGGCAACAGGGTGGCCACTTTGCATTTTCATTTTCCTGGGGCTGTGTGGTGCTGCACTACAGAGCCATTAGAGCAGGGCTGTGTTTTGCACTGCACAGTTGTTTGAGTCCTCAGAGTTTGTTGGGGACCGTTGTGACAACTGAGTCTGCAGCCCTTACTAGACAGGGGGTTGGGAAGGGACACTGCAGAGATGACATCCAGGTGAGAGCAAGTTGCTGCAGGGAGTTTAGGAGAAGAGCAGAGGACTGAATCTACCTCTACATAAGGTAGAGTGTTTGCCATTTCCCTCTGCTGCCAAAAGCTGGGGAAAGCTTTTCCTTCCCCCAGGGTGCCCCTCTGCTTCCCAGGAAGTACTATACTAAGTAACAAGGAGATTACCAACCCTGAAACTCAGCTTACATAGGAAGAAGATAAAGACAAAAATATTTCTCAAAGCCAATTTTTTTTTTTTTTTGTAACCTAAGATATGAAGATAACTGCATGGTTATTGACCAGGTGAACTTGTACTCCAAGACAGTCTTTCTTGTACCCCCTCTTTTTTTTTTTTTTGTTAATATCATATATTGTACATATCCTTCAACATCACTGCTGCTGCTGTGTGTACATGCAGCAGAAACTCACTGCTACTAATCCTTGGAAAGGAGAGCCCAGGTCAAGTCTCCCACTTTTTCTCATCTGTTGTTCAGATAATAAGTCTTTTTAAACTGCCTAGGTGTGACCAAGTAAGAGATTTGACAGATTCATTCAAGATGTATTTTTCTATTTGGTTAATGTATCTATGTTTCATCTGTTTCTGAACAATGGCTCCTTATTTTGTACCACAATTTGCTGGGGTGAATGAGAGAACTTCAGGTAAAAAAATATATCTGCACTTTGGCATAAAGATTGGTTTTAAAGAAGCTTTTTTTAAAATCCTTGCTTATGCAACAGTACTTTTCTAGTCCACGAGAAGAGTAGGAAAGCAACCCAAGTGAAGTTAATGGCTTTTTCTGATAGCACAGAGGCTTCTGGGAGAAACAGTCCATCTTCCATACACACATTGACCTGCACCCTTGTGCAGTAAGTTTGTGCAAAGCCTGCACATTTAATTCCTGTTTGAGCTAAAGGATTTGTGTCAGCCTGAACAAGTCTCACTGTTGTGGGTCACTGCTCATGCGTGTAGAACATTGTGATCTTCCCCTTAAACTTTTATCCATACTCTTCTCTTGTAAGCAGGGAAGCTTTTGGGTTTTGGATAAGAGAAATGGTGAAATTAACATGCTGTGTTTGTAGTCAGACTAGATGATCTAATGACTCTGCCAGGCTTTAAATTTTATCAGTCTGTTAAAATAATTTTGCTTGAAATCAATGAGACTGCCCATACGCTTAAATTTAAGCACCTGCATAAACATTTTCACGAGTCAGGATGTTATTCAGCACATAGTTATGAGCTAGGTGTTTTAGACATTATAAAAAAATATTTGTTAACACTAATATTTCTGTTGTGTTGGGCAGCTGCATCTCTTTGGAGAACTATTTTGATGCTGTCCAATATGGAATGTTGATTTCCTAATGTGTTTTAACTGGGTTTTTTTTTGGTGTTCCCTCTTCCCCTGTTCTGTTTTTTGAGTGAGACTACTGTAGACTGTACATGTGTTCTTGAAAAATCTTGCTTTGACTACTCCAAACAACTCTCTGCTCTTTTTTTTCTATAATGTTAGTGGGCCTGACTAAATGGTGACTTTGCACACAAAGCTTCCTTGTAAGTGTCTGGTAGAGTGGAATAAGGGCCTAGAGAGAAATTAAGATACTTA